>NC_092708.1:363959191-365159191 GCF_047496885.1 Scyliorhinus torazame | reverse complement strand
GTGTGAGCTGAGGGCAAAACTCACCACAGCCCCGGTTTTGGCGTTCTTCGACCCTACCAAGGAGACCAAAATATCCAGGATGGTATTGGGGCGGTGCTCCTACAACGGGCCGACTCCTCCTCATAGGCCCCAGTTGCGTATGCCGCCAGAGCCATGATGCCCACTGAGCAATGGTACACTCAGATTGAGAAGGAATGCCTGGGCCTCCTAACAGGAATCGACAAATTTCACGACTATGTGTATGGCCTCCCAAAATTCACAGTTGAGACGGACCACAGGCCATTAGTCCACATAATCCAGAAGGATTTAAATGACATGAAGCCTCGGTTACAATGAATCCTTCTCAAGCTACGCCGCTACGACTTTGAACTTGTCTACACGCCAGGCAAAGAACTCATTGTTGCAGATGCCGTTTCCAGGTCTATCACCACACCATGTGAACAAACTGACTTTGTCTGCCAAATCAATGCGCAGGTGCAATTGTGTGCCTCCAACCTTCCGGCCTCTGATGAGAGGGTCATCCAAATTCATGAGGAAATGGCAAAGGATCCTCTGCTACAGCGTGTGATGCAGCACCTCACGAATGGCTGGCAGAAGGGACAGTGTCCCCAGTTTTACAACGTCAAGGACGACCTGACGGTAGTGGACGGCATCCTTATGAAGCTCGGAAGGATTGTGATTCCGCAGAGCATGCGAGCTATGGTGCTCGGCCAACTCCATGAGGGTCACCTGGGGGTCGAGAAATGTCGACGTAGAGCTCGGGAGGCAGTCTATTGGCCAGGACTTTGCCAACATGGTCCTCAACTGCCCGACATGTCAGAGATTTCAGCCAGCTCAACCCAAAGAAACTCTGCAGCAACATGAGATAGTGACCTCCCCGTGGTCCAAAGTCGGTGTGCACCTTTTCCACGCCAAGGGGCGTGACTATGTCCTCCTGGTCGACTACTTCTCCAATTACCCAGAAGTGGTGAAACTGTCCGACCTCACGTCGAAGGTGGTGATAAAAGCATGCAAAGAAATGTTTGCCAGGCATGGGATACCGCTCACGGTGATGAGTGACAACGGTCCCTGTTTTTACAGTCAGGAATGGTCTGATTTTGCCCGCCTATAAAACTTCCGTCACGTAACCTCCAGTCTACCCGCAGTCAAATGGGAAGGCCAAAAAAGGGGTCCATATCATCAAGAGATTACTATGCAAGGCTGCAGACTCAGGCTCCGACATCAACCTGGCGCTGCTGGCTTACAGAGCAACCCCGCTGTCCACGGGGTTGTCTCCCGCGCTGATGCTCATGAATCGCACTCTGGGAACCACGGTTCCAGCCATCCATGTTCCAGACCTTGACCACCTGACGGTCATACAAAAGATGCAGCAGTCTCGGGCCCAACAGAAATCAGCATACGACGCTCATGCCACGGATTTCCCCGAGCTGATCCCAACTGATCGTGATCATGGGCAGTTGCCTGATGGCGGCTGGTCCGCCACAGCTGTGGTGGTCAAGCAAGTGGCTCCGAGATTGTTCCTCGTCCACATGGCTGATGGCTCTTTCCTACGACGCAACAGAGTTCCACGCCCGTCATAAACCATGATGTCCCGCCTCACACAATGCTTCCTCCGGACGTGCCCTACCACGAGGCCACCAATCTACCAGCAATCCTGCCGACCTCTGTGACCACCGCATTGGCGGCCGTCCCGCCTATCCAAGTGCAGGCGGCCCTTGATCCACCCTTGAGGTGGTCAACCAGAATTCGCCGCCCGCCACAAAGACTAAACTTATAGACTGAACTTTTGCACAATTTTGTTAACTTATCGTTCTGACCTCTGTAAATATCGTTTTTACCGTTTCATCTGCCCTATATCTGCACTAGCGACACCTTCCTATGTGCATAAGTTCATTTTAGCACATTCTGTATATAGTCACGCACATATACACCTCCACACGCACCTTAATATTTATTATCTAGACACAAACAATAAAAAAAATGGGGGGGAGATATCATAACATACATCTATGTATATAATGGAGTGCAGACAGGCAGTGATTGACACACAAGATGACCAGTAAGCACACAGAACAGAGCAGCCAGTCACCAGACAGGACACGACCACTATAAAGCCAGAGGGCACCAGTTTTCCCGCCCTCTCGGGACCCAGCTTCTGAGACAGTCAGAGTTCATGAGCTCACCAGTGCAAACACCATGTGGTAGCTAGTAAGTCTGGTTAGGCTAGTATCAGGTCTCCAGTCAAGTCAGCATAGTGTCAACCCACAGTTGAACATGTATAATAGTTTAGACGTTAAATAAAATTGTGTTGCATCTTATCAAGTGTTGGAGGTCTGTCTCTCGCTACACTGCATCAAGTGCAGTCCACATCGACCCAGCCTACCCAACACATCAGCCCCGACACAACATGGCGGAGAGCTACAGGGGCTCGGCGCAGAGGAAAACAGTCCCCCACCAGAATAAGTAGGCCCCGATCGCGGGCCAGGCCGCGGCGGAGCCCCCCCCCCCCCGGAGAATCGGCGGACCGGCGTCGGAGAGGCATCGCGTGATTCCCCCCCCACCCCGGCGATTCTCCGACCCGACCTGGGGTCGGAGAATCCTGCCCACATTTTCCAGTGGAACTGCTTTAAAATAATTTCGAAAGCTTGAAGACAGAAAAGAAGATGGTATATATTCAACATGTTAAGAGCTCTCAGGTTAAATTGAAGTTGCATTTACAACCAACAAGAATAATCTTACAAAGTGAAGGAAACCCCCTTGCCAATTCCAAACATTGGGTGGAATCATCCCAAAAGTTCTCAGAGTGTCAGATTCAAACTGAAAACTAATCTGTAGCTCTCCAGCTGCAGAGACGATTTTTCTTTCCAGGTTTCTCAGACATCAGCACAGAGAACATGTGGGTGTGATTTTCATCGTCAATCGAACAGGGCAGAGCTTGATAGAACTGGCAACGCCGGTTCCAGAGAGATCAGGACTCTATCTTTAAAGAGTGACTGATCTGTGCAAACTATAAACTCCCCCCACCCCCCGCCACGGACACGGAGGACTCCTCCACCTTTCCTCACAGGCATCACCGCCCCCTCCACAAGGAGCACTGGGGAGCACTTCCCAGTGCCCCCCCCCCCCCCCCCACAGGCATCGGGGCATGCATCACCACCACACAGAATAGGAACCCTTCTAATGGGACTCCCCAAAGAGTCTGCCCCAGACACTGCTCCCCTTGCAAGTTGGCTCTGCCGGGGCAGTACCAAGGCACCTCCCCGGCAAGAATGGTTTTGGACTTTGTTACAACTGATAAAGAAGAAATATTTTTAACAGTACGTGAAGGTATTTTGCTGAAATGATCCAACATTGAAAAATTAAGTTAGTAGCAAAATCCTACACATAACTCAGTACTTTCCAAAACTAAATTTTATTTCATTGGAATTCTGGGCCAGAATAGGCTAAGAAGCTAAGTTTAAAATGTATTTATCAGGGTTTTTTGTGGGCCAGGATGGGTATAGGTGCTTTTTGTAACCGGCTGTGACCAGTGGGGTACCAGCAGTGACTCGTGGCGTGCCACAGAGATCAGTGCTATGACCCCAGCTGTTCACATTATATATTAATGATTTGGACGAGGGAACTAAGTGTATTATCTCCACATTTGCAGATGATACAAAGCTGGGTGGGAGGGTGAGCTGGGAGGAGGATGCTGAGATGCTTCAGCGTGAATTGGACAGGCTGAATGAGTGAGCACATGCATGGCAGATGCAGTAGAACATGGATAAAAGTGAGGTTATCCACTTCAGTAGCAAAAATAGGAAGGCAGATTATTACTTGAATGTTGTAAATTGAGAGAGTTGGATACTCGGCGAGACCTTGGTGTCCTCGTGCTCACTCATTCAGCCTGTCCAATTCACGCTGAAGCATCTCAGTATCCTCCTCCCAGCTCACCCTCCCACCCAGCTTTGTATCATCTGCAAATGTGGAGATAATACATTTAGTTCCCTCGTACATCAGTCGCTGAAAGTAAGCACGTAGGTGATTTGATTTATTGTCACGTGTACTGAGGTACAGTGAAAAGTATTGTTCTGCATACAGTCCAGATAGTTCATTCCATCGATGAAAAAACATAGGACATACATAAATACACAATGTGAGCAGGCTGCAAAAAAGGCAAATGGTGTGTTGACTTTCATAGTGAGAGGATTTGAGTATACGAATAGGGATGTTTTGCCGCAATTGTATAGGGTGTTAGTGAGGCAACACCCAGATAATTGTGTGCAGTTTTGGTGTCCTCATCTGAGGAAGGATGTTCTTGCTTCGGAAGGACTGCAGCAAAGGTTTACCAGGCTGATTCCTGGAGTGGCAGAGCTTTCATATGAGGAGAGATTGAGTCAGTTAGGATTATATTCATTGGAGTTTAGACGAGTGAGAGGTGATCTCAATGAAACTTATAAATTCACTCACACAGAAAGTAGTTGAGGCCAAAACATAGTGTAATTTCAAGAAGAAATTAGATTTAGCTCTTGGGGCTAAAGGGATCAAGGGATATGGGGGGAAGACAGGATCAGGTTATTTTCGAAGTATGTTTCTATGTATATTTCTACCACTCCACCCTCACCAGACCTTTACTTTTTAATCATGGATCTAGTCTCTCAGGCCCCTCCGTTCCTTCTCCTGTTCTTGTCCATGAGCTTCCCACCCACCATCTCCCTTTATCCCATAGTCATTTTGATTCATTCCAAATGGAAATCACAAAAAAATTAACAGGTCTGCCATGTCATGAAGTCAAGCCAAAGTTTGACAGGCAGAGTAACAAAAAGCTATTACTTTCAATTCAATTCAGCAAACGTTCAATTTTAATATCACAAACGTTAAATGGATTTAAATCAGAAATTTTGCTGGAGCTATTTATTTTAGAGAGCACTATTGATTTTAGCAGAAATAAATTCTGGTACTGAGCAGCTGTAATATTTTTAAAACTAAAACATCCAATTATTCCAACATTATTTTTGCATGGCTTGGAACGAATGTTAACATTCAACTTTTTTGGCGAGTACATTTACTGTTCACCCTATAAGTTGTGCACATTCAGTTCATTGCTCTGTGTTGAGTTTACAGAAATGTTATTGGCTTTGAAACCCTGTGAATGTTAGAGTACAATTACATTCACCTCTAATTTCATACGGGCTCGTTAAGTGTTCATGGGCTGGATTCTCCTTCCCCCCCACGCCACATTTCTGCCCCGACCAGCCGGCTTGATTCTCCGATACGCGGGCCAGTCAATGGGGCTTCCCATTGTGGGGCAGCCCCATGCCGTCGGGAAACCCCCGGGCGCCGGCAAAACGGAGACTCCCGCCGGCGGAGAACCCCGCCCCATATGTTAATATTCACAAATTTTCAGTTCAATTCAGGAATTCTTTCTTTTGTACAATAATGATACAATTAACCTTTTGTGTGAAACATGCAACGGACTGTGTCACTTGCCATTATCAGTATTCCTTGAGTTTGTTATTCTTTGTTAACAGACATTACTCTGTGCCATAAGAAATATGATGGATCATTTAACTGGTGGGAAGACATTGGATAGATTTATAGATTGCTCATAGTAATAATTCAACCAATCAATTGTTCTTCTGATGCCACAAGCCATGATTGTAGACCTTGCGTGGTTTACCAAACACCAGGAGAAACCTTGGGGCTCAATGTCTTCACAAACTCACTGTCAAAACCGGAAAAAATGCTATAACTTAACCTTAACCCTCTTATTGCTCTGAGATTGTTCAATGATCTTGAGTCAAGGCAAGCTGACATCAGTGAAGGAGAAATAAGGTAACAGTAATATAATACCTGAAGGCTTAGGATATATATCAGTTAGTGTCTGGGAGTCTGTGGTTCAGGATGATTAAGAATGAAGGGAGAAGGGAGTTGGAAAGCAATGGCCTTGATATTTGATCGCTTTGCTCTCATTTTCCAAGTGGAAACTGGGTGTAAAGAGGACCAATCTTATGCGGCTATGTCCCATACCTCAGATACGTCTGCCGCCATTGAGATTTGTTCCTCAAATGTTACTCTTTTTTTTCTCTCTTGTAGATCACCGATGTGGATCTGTAACATTTTACGATCTGATATATTGTTTGAGCAGGTTTTCAATATTACATGTGAAGCATCTTGTAGACGAAAGGAATACTCAAATTTCTTCAACAGAATTGGCAGCGAGACGCTGCCTGGTAGTTCTCCATCTGGCGCAAGAAAATAACATTGTGGTGCTCTCATTTTCACCAGCATCAATGTAGCCCAGAAGATATCAGTAACTCAGTAGGCATATAGTGTGTTTCTATATTCAAAAGAATTAAAGTGAGTACAAATCCACTGTTACCCACGGGCAGACCAAACTGATAGAGAACACGGCATGGCTTCATCCAGTAGGAACATATATTTGTACTGATCAGCTGACATGGCCATAAAAGAGGAAAAAAAGACATACGATACCATGCTGAAAACCACAGATATTCACTCACAATATCAAAAACATGTACATTTATTTAAAAATGACATCTAAATATACAATCCAACTAAAGCATATGATAAATCAGCCCACATATGAGGTGGACCATAGCTGACTCAGACCATTTATCCAATTTCGCTGAAGACACTGACATCTGCTCTAAATATTCTGTAGCTGTTACTGGATAATTTACTCTCTGTTATGTTAGCTCCAACTTTAATTTTAAGACTGAGTACTGCACTCCGCCAAGTCAACAGACTCTACAAGCTGTGAACTTAGACACAAAAACAATGGCAAAGCTTAACAACTGGCAGTCTCTTTTTATGAATTTGTCAGTGGACCCAATCAAAAGAAGAATGTAAACAAACTTTATAAAAGGCCAACGTTAGGAATTTAGCAGTGCGACGGGTTAGATACTGTTCTCTCACTTCTGGGGCCGGAGGTCAAATCCAGTCTGGATTGACAGAATAAAGAATTCTCTCTCGGCCATGTGAAATCAGTTTGGGCAATTTTAAACCGGTTCCCAGTGGGCAAACGCTTGCATGGTGAAATACTAACTATTTCAGCAATATTAGTCCTCTCACTCAGAGACTCCACAGGATGAAGTATGTGTGAATCAGAGAAATATAATCACACCGTTGTAATCCTGGGTCCTCTTCTGAGGCTGGATCTGAAGAAGCAGAGGGTATTTAATCTTCATTTCGCAATGTTATGCCTCGGGCATTGCTTGCGCCTGGGTACCAGTTTTCAACAGATTCCGTTCCGAATTCTCAACTCTGTAGGTAATGAGGCCATCAATATTTTAATCCATGGGTTTTATTTGAATGACAATAAGCTAACTTCCCACCCATTCAGTTTGCATGATACAGATAAGCCCCCGGCCAGGAATTACACAGAAAGTCTAACACAGATCTATCTAGCTGATCTATCCCAGTGTTTATTTTGTTAGATGAGGCAGCATGGCGCAGCCGGTAGATGCCAGTTGTCCCCTCTTCCGGGATCGACCGGCTTGCCACGCCTCCAGAGAACTAACGCGATCTTGCGAGACAGTGTGATCTGGATCCCGTCCATTGTGGGTGGGATTCACTATTTTGCAAATCTGCATATTAGAGTGAGACAGCTAGTCTCACTCTCATATACTTTCCCATGAGCTACCCGAGGCGTGGGATCTAACTCCCTTGCCTTGGAGATCTCGGGCAAGCGCCGTTCAGTGATAGTTTTCCTCGGATGGTGATGTCTAGCACGAGGGGACATAGCTTTAAATTGAGGGGAGATAGATATAAGACAGATGTCAGAGGTAGGTTCTTTACTTAGCAGTAGTAAGGGCGTGGAATGCCCTGCCTGCAACAGTAGTGGACTCGCCAACACTAAGGGCATTCAAATGGTCATTGGATAGACATATGGACGATAAGGGAATAGTGTAGATGGGCTTGAGAGTGGTTTCGCAGGTCGGTGCAACATCGAGGGCCGAAGGGCCTGTACTGCGCTGTAATGTTCTATGTTCTATGAATTCCTTGTTGGATATATTGGTGGCCATCTTAGATTTATGGCCCTTATTTTTTCATTACAGCACAAATGGGAAAACCACCATGACTACCCGATCAAACTCCTTTGTCAATTTAAAGACCTCCATTAGCTCACCTTCTCAAGGGAAGTTAAGAATGGACAATAAATGCTGGCTTAGCCAGAGAAGCCCTTATCCTTCAATGAGTGTCTGCGTGGGTCTCCTCCGGGTGCTCTGGTTTCCTCCCACAGTCCAAAGATGTGCAGGTTGGGTGGATTGGCCATGCTAAATTGTCCTTAGTGTCCAAAAAGGTTAGGAGGAGTCATTGGGTTCCAGGGATAGGGTGGAAGTAGGATAGGAGGGTTTAAGTGGGTCGGTGCAGACTCGATGGGCCAAATAGCCTCCTTCTGCACTCTATGTTCTAAAGTCAAAATATGACCACTGAGCCACAACCTTACACAGGGGGTCTTATTAGGCTTGTCTTTAAGTTGTGCCAGGCATCATTTCCTAATAAATAGGGTAGACAAGCCCTTGTGCCAGTGTCATTCTGACGCCAACTGCCATGTTCAGTTGATATTTTTTTCCTTTTCTGATGTTCAGACGAAGCATGGGCACTTTGCTGTATGAGTCATAGAATCATAGAATTTACAGTGCAGAAGGCCATTCGGCCTATTGAGTCTGCACCGACCCTTGAAAGAGCACCCTACTTAAGCCCACACCTCCACCCTATCCCCGTAACCCAGTAAACCCACCTAACCTTATTTTTTGGACACAAAGGGCAATTTAGCATGGCCAATCCACCTAACCTTCCCATCTTTGGACTGTGGGAGGAAACCGGAGCACCCGGAGGAAACCCTCGCAGACACGGGGAGAACGTGCAGACTCCGTACAGACAGTGTCCCAAGCCGGGAAACAAACCTGGGACCCTTGAGCTGTGAAGCAACAGTGCTAACCACTGTGCTACCGTGCCGCCCCAATGAAACAATGACACAAAGTCTCCAGCATCATCAATTCAGCTGGAAAATGTTCTGATATGGAATAGGTTGATCAGCTCGAAGCAGTGTCAGGTTTGTAAACGCATTCGGTAACTCGTCAGAAGCTTTGAAAAATAAATTGGTTTAGCAAACCCACGCAATTATCCAATTTATAACTCGCGTGAATAACTGGATGTGAAACAACCTGACCTTTGCTTCTGTGATTCTGAACAGACGTGTTACTTTGCGTTTACTGTTTCCAGCTTCACTTGGGCCGTAAAATTGCTCTGAGAAGCTAAGCAGTTCGAAGGCTGTACGGTCTCCACATCCAGCTGCTCCACAAGTCTGATTTTGATGAAAAAGGTGTAAAAACAGACCCACAGATCACCAACTCAAGCAGAAAGGAATGCTCGCCTCTTCACTGATAACATAGCATAGGAACAGTTCAAAACTAAAATGTCTTCAACTTTTCAGAACCAAAGTGACAGGGTGATAACATAATGCAAGAAAAACTTGATACGCATGAAGTGCAAAGCCAAAAAACTAACACTGTTTAATAATCACATGACACCTTCTTGTTCACTGATGCACCTTTTAAAACTTTCTTATCAGTTTTCTTGCATACTGTGAATTCCTTTTGCAGGCTTTCATTTCGCTTATAGTGTATAAATCACCACAACATCTAGGTAAATTATTACAAAGCTCATAAGAACACATGAAGCAAGTCACAGTGCCAGAATTCTCAGTCTGTTGGTTCGGTGTTCCTTAATAAAGGTTGATGCGATTACAAGTGGAAGGAATGTAGGCGCTATCATTAGTATGTCTGGTAATGGCAAACGGTGCAATTACTGATAAGCTGCTCTTTGAACTAACTATTAAAAGAAGTCTAAAGCTGTGAATTGCTCAGCTTTTTGAAGTTCGAGCAAACCTTTCACAAGAAGGAACTTAGTCGAAGTAGAGTTCACCTTCCACATCTTAAGTTTGATTATCAGTGTAACATGGTTTACCATCAGAAATCAGCGGGTGGTAATGCAGAATGGTACGCAAAAGGTTCTCCCCTCACACACTTGAAGGCACTGAATCATGTTGTAATACAAATCATGGATAGTGACCGTTCCCTGATCCCAGTATTCAGGGTCAGTGGCTGCACAAGTACTTAACATTCATGAGTAAGCTCAGAATGACGGTCAAATTGAATTCCCCTCTACACTCTTCCGTCCAGGTGGAACAGAGCATGGGAAGGGTTCAAATTAGTCGTGCCCTATGGCATTTTATTTTAAGTTGATTTTAACTCATTTAAAGAGCATCTCCCACTGTGGGAAGGAGGAGGCCTAAATTAAATTTAACAATCCCAAAGTGATGACATCTTCAGTGTCATTGACATGATTTTAGCAAAGACCCGGGGAAGGAGACAGGTTGTTAAAGCAAGCAGAGATACCTGGGGAGAGGCATCAGTGTGGGCACAGGAGGCGGAGGTCTGTTAAAATAGTCAGTTAAAATTGGGAGGATTCTTTGGGGACTAACAGGAGCAAGAGTGCTATTCTGGCCCCAAGAAGGATTCCTTAAAGATGGACAAAGAGTCATCCAGACTCAAAACGTTAGTTCCGTTCTCTCTCCACAGATACTGTCAGACCTGCTGAGATGTCCAGCATTTTCTGTTTTTGTCCCTTGAACCTTCCCTGCCCCAGCAATCCTGACACCAGCATCTTTTTACAACCATCAACCCTAACCCTACCACCAGATCTGTGTGGCACTGGGCATTATTTTCTTGGGCATCCTCCCTTCCGATTCCTGCGCCCCGAGCTCCCTACCAGCCATGGCGTACTTGACTTCAGGTAGGAGACCAAGTCCAAAGATTAAAGTGAGGCCCGGCCTTAAATCTCCTTCTGAAGACCTGAGAACACCTAATCCATTTGTCCCACTCCCGCCCTCTTTGGGCCTCCTACGCACCAATCCCGCCACAACTTTAAACTTCCTTTCTGTCAATTAACTATTCGCTATGCGGCATCGCATCTGACACCTACCCCTACCCTGAATCTCATCCTCAACCAACATCCACATACCCACTTTCCCACAGGTATTACGCAATAATAATTCATTGTGTGCCATGCACTAGAGTTTCAACAAGAGAATAAATTATAGATATGGAAGTAATTCCTTTTTTTCTATTACTCTTCAGGAGCAGAAACACAGAGCATCTGCCAAATCCCACTTCTCCTCACCAGAAAACATGGGTGTGATTCAGTGGCCCCATCATACCCGACTTGGTGTCGGGGCGAGGCCGTTGAATCTCACGAGAGGCCTCTCACGAGATTTGCGACTATCAAAGCGTCACCACCTGGACCTTGCCCTCACTGGCCGTGATCCAGTAAACATACATTCGCCGAATTCACCCGGTGCCCGGAACTCAAGTCGCACCTGGGAGTCCTCGCCAGGGCACCTTTTAGTACTTGTCCACACAAATGTGGACGAGGCATAACGGCACCTTGGGGTTCTCCCAGGCCATTGGAGACCCCCAGGTTGTCCGGGACAGGGCAGCTTGGCACCCTGTCTCTCCCCCTAGCACCTGGGCACCTTGGCACTACCAGCCTGGCACCCTGGCACTGAGAAACACCTGCAAAACCCACCGTTCAGCGGTCATTAATTCATAACCACTGAATCATGCCCCATATCTTTCAGTCTTTACTGAGATAGTGTTACATCAACAATGATACCTCCCTGGGCTGTGTGGTTCCATTTTATGTTGGACACAGGTTTGAACATTAGGGCCATGGATGGACCACTCATGGTTTTTCTTTAAAGAAAAAGACTTGCATGTACATTGCATTTTTCACAACACCAGGATGCACCAAAGAACCTTACAACTAATGAAGTACCTTTGAAGTATAGTCACTGCTGTAATGTCAGAAACATGGCAGCCAATCTGGGATCTTAGTTTAACATCGCGTCTGAAAGTTGGCACCTCTGACAGTGCAATATTCTCTCTGTAAGGCGCTGGATTGTTAGCCGTGAATTTAGTCATCAATCTATATTCCCCGCGGAGAGAAACAAGCTGCTTCCTAGTCATCCACGATGGTCCAGATCTTCGGGTATTCTGACAGTCCTACAATGGACCACCCAAGATGCACTGCTGGACACACTTGAAGGTCCCAACACACTGACTCCATAGGAATTTCCAATGGGCAATTTGCCTGCTCCCAGAGACCCTCTGAAAGACTGTCCAACTCAAATCTGAGTTAGAGTCAGAGAACCCAAATGGTTCCAACTTACTTACCTGGATAATTACGCAGGAAATGCAAAAGAGATTAAAACCTACTCCAACTCCTGGATAACTACAGAACTGCTCTCCCCCTCTCCCACCCGACTCCCCCAACCTGACATGAGCAGCCCCTACCACTTCACTCTACCCACCCCCTGCCCAGCCCTCTGACTCTCTGCCTGACCCCCCCAGACTGCTTGGGACCCTCCCCAACCCTCTGCCTCCTGCCTGACTTCCCGCTTAAATCCCTCCCGATCGACTCAACCTGATCCAACTTTACCATCCCGCCCACGAATCATCCGACCCACTTACCTATTTAACTTATCCACCCTAATTCCTCACACACCCTACCCCTTTCCCCACCTACTCAACCTACCCCCTCGCCCACCCTACCCCCTGACCAACTTACCTTACTCATACAACTCCCTTACCCACCCTACCCTCTTAATCACCCTGTCCCACACCACCTACATCCTTACCAACTTCCCTTACCCATCCTGGCCCTTTACCCACTTACCTTATCCACCCCACAATTTTAACCACCCTAACTCTTCATCCACCCTACACCCTTAAATGCCCTACCCCCTTACCCGCCTTATCCCTTTATCCATTCTACCCTCTTACCCAACCCACCAACCCTGCACCTATTTACTTCCTTGCCCACTTTCCTTACCCATTCAAAACTTTACCGACCTACCTTACTTACCCCCCCACTTTATTCACCGTGACCCTTCAACCACTTTACCCCCTAACCCACTTTCCTTACCCATCCTATCTGCAACCCAATCAACCCCTTTTCCCACCTTACCCACTTGTCCACCTCACCCCTTACACTAAAAAAGAAGTGAAATACTCAGGATGCTGAGAATCTGCAATAAAACTAAAAATGTTGGATAAACACAGCCGGTCAGAGGGAGAGAAACAGAATTTCGAGTCCGCTTGACTGAAGAGTCACACCGGCTCAAAATATTCACTCTGTTTTTCACTCCTCAGGTGCTGCCAGGCTTGCTGGGCTTTTGAGCACTTTCTGTTCGACACTTTTGCCATCTCTCCGTAGCTCTTCAAAGAAACCTTTGGTTCATTTCAACTCTTTACTCACAGATTGGCTCCCTCCAAGGATTCCCGCAGTGCTGACCAAGGTCTCCAGGATCGGAGCAGCACGGTAGCATTGTGGATAGCACAATTGCTTCACAGCTCCAGGGTCCCAGGTTCGATTCCGGCTTGGGTCACTGTCTGTGCGGAGTCTGCACATCCTCCCCTGTGTGCATGGGTTTCCTCCGGGTACTCCGGTTTCCTCCCACAGTCCAAAGATGTGCAGGTTAGGTGGATTGGCCATGGTAAGTTGCCCTTAGTGTCCAAAATTGCCCTTAGTGTTGGGTGGGGTTGCTGGGTTATGGGGATAGGTTGGAGGACTGGACCTTGGGTAGGGTGCTCTTTCCAAGAGCTGGTGCAGATTCGATGGGCCGAATGGCCTCCTTCTGCACTGTAAATTCTATGAAATCTATGATCCTCCTTCGGAAGATTACCCCGGAAGCTCGGAGGAGGGTAAGTGGCTATTTTATTTTTACTCGCCTGTTCAGGGGTCGGAAATAAAGATCCTGACCCTGAACGAACACTCACGTTGTAAACTTGTGATAGAGAGTTCCATCACACCTGTCTTCAATTGATTTTTGCCCTCGAGGTAACATGGTCACTAAACCACTGAAGATTTCAAGTCGTTTATCACTTGTAAATTGCTGCCACATTTTGGGAATTACCTCATGTGTGCATGTCAGTTGACCTTTAAAATGGTAAATTTCTTCTGGAATTGTCCACTACAGCTTTGCTGCTGGTTCCTGCTCGGGTCTTATTGTGCAGCTGTAGCAGAGATAAATCGCTGTAACTTCATTCAGTCAAATCACTGGCTGAATGCATACTGGACATTGCAAGAATACTGCGTGTGAGGTGAATTAGAGGCTATAGGCTTGCATTGGAGGTCTTTCATTAAATAAATGGAAACTTTAATGCTGTCGTGAAAAAAATGGGATTGACTCGTTACCCTTCCATGGTTCTCTCAGGCCTACTGGGAAAGCAGTGGTTGAAAAAAAATGTTTTCCTTTTCATTTTTGCTCCTGCGTTGTATCTAATCAATCATAACGAGTGTTTTGTGGAAAATTCCTGACAGCTAGAACACTCCTGACCAGGGCCAGACCAGTTCCAACAGGACCGTAACGTAAACAGCATTACATCTAATCATTTCATCGTCAAATGAAACTGTCTCCTGACATTTCTTCTTCAAATAAGCAGCCATCCCATCAAGTGAATAACGTGAAAAGGCAGGTTAATGATTCTGGTTTGACCTTCTTTTGGAACTGAAAACTGACACGTCAGCCAGTACTTTAATAGAGCGATGGAACTGAAGTATATGACGAAGTGCCAGTGACTGCCAATCCCAGGGAGGCAAAGAGTAACAGCAACAACGCAACTCACATTAATATTGCGCCTTTAGGTGGTTAGCACTGTTGCTTCATAGCGCCAGGGACCCGGGTTTGATTCCCGGCTTGGGCCACTGTCTGTGCGGAGTCTGCATGTTCTCCCCGTGTCTGCGTGGGTTTCCTCCGGGTGCTCCGGTTTCCTGGCACAAGTGCTGAAAGATGTGCTTGTTAGGTGAATTGGACATTCTGAATTTGCCCTCAGTGTACCCGAACAGGCGCCGGAGTGTGGCGACGAGGGGGTTTTCACAGTAACTTCATTGCAGTGTTAATGTAAGCCTACCTGTGACACTAATAAAGATTACTATTAATAAAACATTCCACGACATGTTAAAAGCACTGCCAAATAAACCGAGTCATCTAAGGAGCTATTAGTGCAGATGATTATTTGAATGGGTGTAAATTGAGAGAAGTGGGTTTTCAGTGTCCTTGTGCATCAGTTGCTGAAAGTAAGTGCGCAGGTACAGTAGGCTGTAAAGAAGGTGAATGGTATTTTGGCCTTCATAGCGGAAGGATTTGAGTAGAGGAAAGAGATGTTTTACTGCAATTGAATAAGGTGTTTGTGGGGCCACACCTTGAGTGTGCAGTTTATGTGTCCTTATCTGAGGAAAGTTGTTCTTGCTGTGAAGGGAGTGCAGCGAAGGTTTACCAGGCTGATTCCAGGGATGACAGGACTGTCATATGAGGAGAGACTAAGTCGGTTAGGATTATATTAATTAGAGTTCAAAAGAGTGAGAGGGGATCTCACAGGAACTTATAAAGTTCTAACAGGTTTAGACAGGGTAGATTCAGAAAGAATGTTCCCGATGTTGGGGGAGTCCAGAACTAGGGGTCATCGTTTGAGGATAAGGGATAGGACTGAGGTGAGGAGAAATTTCTTCTGAGAGTGGTAAATCTGTGGAATTCACTACCACAGAAAGTATTTGAGGCCAAAACATTGTGTAATTTCAAGAAGGAATTAGATATAAGGGCAGCACGGTAGCATTGTGGATAGCACAATTGCTTCACAGCTCCAGGGTCCCAGGTTCGAGTCCGGCTTGGGTCACTGTCTGTGCGGAGTCTGCACATCCTCCCCGTGTCTGCATGGGTTTCCTCCGGGTGCTCCGGTTTCCTCCCACAGTCCAAAGATGTGCAGGTTAGGTGGATTGGCCATGATAAATTGCCCTTAGTGTTGGGTGGGGTTGCTGGGCTATCGAGATAGGGTGGAGGTGTTGACCTTGGGTGGGGTGCTCTTTCCAAGAGCTGGTGCAGACTCGATGGGCCGAATGGCCTCCTTCTGCACTTGCAGTGTTAATGTAAGCCTACCTGTGACACTAATAAAGATTACTATTAATAAAACACTAAAAAAAATTCTATGACATAACTCTTGGGCTGAAGGGAATAAAGGGATATGGGGAGAGGGGTGGATCAGGGTATTGAATTTGATGACCAGACATGATCATAATGAATGGCGGAGCAGGATCGAAGGGCCGAATGGCCTCCTCCTGCTTCAATTTTCTATGGATGTTTGTATGTATAATCAAAAGCTTGGTCAAAGAGGTGTGCTTTAAGGAATGTCTTAAAAGGGGAAAGAGAGTGTGTTGGAAATGTTTCGGGAGGGAATGACAGAGTTATCCTTCAGCAGCTGAAGGCACAGTCCCCAATGGTGGACCAATTAAAATTGAGAATGCTCATGAGGCCAGAATTGTCACAGCACAGAAATCTCAGCGCGATGTAAGGCTGGAGCTGATCCACTAACCAGAGATGGTGTGAGGTCTCAGAGAGATTTGAAAACAAGGATGGGAATTGTTCGGCAAAAAGGAAATGCTGCTGATGCTGGAAATCTGAAAAATGCTGGAAATACTCAGCAGATCAGGCAGCACCTGTGTAGAGAGAAACAGAGTTAACATTTCAGGCCTTTCCTCGGAACATTGGCCATAATCTCCCGGACACTTTGGGGATGGGCTGGGAGGCGGAATGACCGGCAAAATGGGAGAAGAAGGCATCGGGAGGATTGCCTTATGTCTTCCCACCACCATGCAAATTTGTCAGCAGCTGGACATTTGAAAGCCTCGATGCCCACCAGTGCCAGCTGAGCTACATAAGTGGCCACATTCCACTATCACGGGAATTTTGGCAATACCAGGAGAGCTACATGTCACACGGTAAGGCTAACATAACATTGGCCACTGTTAGTGATCGGGCCATCTATTATCATGAAGTCCTTCAAGAGGATAGTCATGAGACACATGAACTCCAACCTCCCAGATTACTTGATCCACTGCAATTCGCCTACCGCCAAAACAGATGCTTTCTCCCTGCCCCACATTCATCCCTGAAGCATCTTGACAACAAGGACTCCTAGGTCAGACTCCTGTTCATTGACTACAGCTCCGCGTTCAACACCATAATCCCAGCCAAGCTCATCTCCAAACTCCAAAACCTAGAACTCTGCTCTTTCCTCTGCAACTGGATCCTCGACATCCTGACCACAAACCACAATCAGTAAGGATAAACAACACCACCACCACCACGATAGTCCTCAATATGAAGCCCCGCAAGGCTGCATACTTAGCCCCCTATACACACACGACTGTGTGACACAATTTGGCTCCAACTCCATCGACAAGTTTGCTGATTATATGACTGTAGTGGGTTAGATCTCAAACAATGACAAGTCAGAGTACAGGAGGGAGATAGAGAACTTAGTGGCATGGTGCATTGACAAAAATCTCTCCCTCATTGTCAACAAAACCAAGAATCTGGTCATTGACTTCAAAAAGCGAAATGTCGTACACACCCCTCTCTGTATCAATGGTGCCGAGATGGAGGTGGTTGACAGCTTCAAATTCCTAGGTGTAAGCATCACCAACAATCTGTCCTGGTCCACCCATGTTGGCGCTATGACCAGGAAAGCACAACAGCGCCTATACTTCCTCAGGAAATTAAGGACGTTCATTCTCTTAATGACTCTTAATAATTTTTACAGATGCACCATAGGAAGCATCCCATCTGGCTGCATCACAGCCTGTTATGGCAACTGCTCGGCCCAGGACCGCAAGAAACTACAGAGACAGTCCAGTCCATCACACAAACCCGCCTCCCATCCATTGACTCTGTCTGCATCTCCCACTGCCTTGGGAAAGCAGGAAGCATAATCAAAGACCCCTCCCACCCGTAGTTATTCTCTCTTCCAGCCTCTTCCATTGGGCAGAAGCTACAAAGGTTTGAGAACTCGCACCAATCGATTCTAAAACGGATTCTTCCCCGCTGTTACCAGACTCCTGAATGGCCCTCTTATGGACTGAACTGATCTTTCTACGCATCTTCTCTACTGTTGTAGCACTACACCCCATATGCATCACCCAATGTCTATGTCTATGTATTTACATTGTGTATTTATCGTATGTTCGATGTTTTTCATGTCTGGAGCAATCTGCCTGGACTGTACGCAGAACAATATTTTTCACTCTACCGTGGTACACGTGTCAATGAGTCTAACTCTAAGCAACACCTGGGGGTGGTCTGCCCTCCTTAACCAGAATGCAGCCCCGGTGGCGGCATCTTCACTGGGTGCTGCCGACAATGTGCCACCCTAGGTCCCGTTAACGGCAAAATCCAACCCATTGAGTCTGGCCTGCAGAACCCAAATCTGCCCAAAGAAGTAAATCGGCCAATGGGGCTGCAAAGCTAAATGGATGTAATCTGATATTTCTTCACTGCCCTCCCATCTCCCTCCACCCACTCCCTCACCACCCCCACCCTGTCCATACCACGGTGGTTCTGAAAACTGGAGGATAATTCAAATTGTTGATATTTTTCGGTGACAATTGGAAAAATGCCCTTTCACAGCTCATGAATCAGATTACAGTCACAGGCCACACTGGTTACAAAGCTAGCCAGTTTACAGCCAAAATCTCAACAACAGGACAGTTGATTATATGGATAAACAAGCATTCTCCATTCTATTTCTTTTGTTGAAAGAAATTCGGGCACAGCCTCCAAATGTGATGAAAAACAGCCACTTGCTTGCATTCAGATTCACAAATGAGCTTCAGAGTTTTGTATCTCCATCAGTACAGGTAAATTGATTGCAATCTGTGAGATTAAAGATATGCCAGTCGTGAGATTCAGACAGCAATCATGACAATCTCCCTGTCAAAACATCCAGTCCCCTATCAGCGCTTGTGCAGCAAAATAAACAAGCCACTCATTAAGAACTGTTCACACATTATTTTCTGTGCATAATCATTTGGCCGCAGTAGTTACCAGCTGCTTCTTTTCCTTAAAGCAGAATTTCCCTTGGACATATAACTTTCAGAAGCACAAAGGCCACCTTGCCCCCTTGGCTCATGTTGCAGTTCATGCCCATGTTCTTCTTATTTGTTGCTTGGCACCCTGCCCATTTGCTTTGGCTCCTTGTTGAAACAGGAATCGATCCATTTCTTTCCAGAATGTTTTAACTAGGTCCCTGTTGGTTTTGGTGAAAATCCCAGCAAGTCTATTTTACAACATAGCGACTCAATTTGCTTCACTTAACTTAGAATTGCATCTCTTTTAATTTGGCAAAGGGCCTCACGATTAAACAAAAAATGGATATTGCTTATCCATGGACTGGTCTATGAAAAGGCGTTAGTTCCCCTTGGCTTTCCTTTATTGATTTGGTGTTCAGGATCATAGAATCCCGAGAAAGAGGCCGTTCGGCCCATTGAGTCTGCACCCACCCTCTGAAAGAGCACCTTAACCGAGGCCCAATCTCCCATCCTATTTTTGTAACCCCACCTCGGGACAATTTAGCATATCCAATCCACTTAACCTGCACATCTTTGGACTGTGGAGGAAACCGGAGCACCCGGAGGAAACCCATGCAGACATGGGGAGAAAGTGCAAACTCCACACAGACAGTCGCCCAAGGTCGGAATTGAACCCGGGTCCCTGGCACTGTGAGGCAGCGGTGCTAACCACTGTGCCACCGTGCCACCCACTATGTTACCATTTTAAATACCTTTGTGGCTTTCCATGGGGGGGCAGCGTGAGGGCTTCCACTTCTGGTTCGAGATAGATAACTCAGGAAATTTATTACTGTGGGGAGATAGTAGCCAAGGGGTATTGCCACTAGGGTAAACCCAGAGACCAAGACAAATGCTCCGGGGATATGGGCGCAAATCCTACCAAAGTAGCTGGTGGAATTTAAATTCAATTCAGAAAATATGGAATTGAAAGGTTGTCTCAGTAATGGAGACCATGAGATTATTACCAGTTGTTATAGAACTACATCTTGTTTGCCAATGCCGTTCAGGGAAGGATTCCCTTACCTGGTCTGGCCGACATGTGGCTCCAGTAATGAACTACACAACACTTTGGGATGGGCAACAAATGCTGGTTTTGCCAATGACACCCCATGAAAGAATAAAAGAACAGTGGGGGAGAAAAGAGGTTTGGGCGTCCACCTACAAAAGTCTCTAAAAGCACATGTTCAAAAAAGACTTAGGATGTAGTCCGTTTCATGGATCCATGGATACATAGAATATAGAAGCAGGAGGAGGCCTTTTAGCCCTTCGAGCCTGCTCCGCCATTCATCACGATCATGGCTGATCATCCGACTCAATAGCCTAATCCTGCTTTCTCCCCATAGCCTTTGATCCCATTCTCCCCAAGTGCTATATCCAGTCGCCTCTTAAATATATTCAAAGTTTTAGCATCAACTATTTCCTGAGTTAATGAATTCCACAGGCTCACCACTCTTTGTGTGAAGAAATGTCTCTTTATCTCTGTCCGAAATGGTTTACCCTGAATTCTCAGACTGTGATCCCTGGTTCTGGACACACCCATCATTGGTAACATCTTCCCTGTATCTACCCTGTCTCGTCCTGTTGGAATTTTATAAGTCTCTATGAGATCCCCGCTCATTCTTCTGAACTCCAACGAGAACAATCCCAACCTAGTCAATCTCTCCTCATATGACAGTCCTGCCATCTCTGGAACCAGTCTGGTAAACGTTCGCTGCACTCGAGAGAGAGCAAGAGCATCCTTCCTCAGAGAAGGAGACCAAAACTGCACACAATACTCCAAGTATGGCCTCACCAAGGTCCTGTACAATTGCAGCAACACATTCTTGCTTCTAGACTCAAAACCTCTTACAATGAAGGCCAACATACCATTAGCCTTCTTTACCACCTGCTGCACCTGCATGCTTACCTTCAGCGAATGGTGCGCAAGGACACCCAGGTCCCGCTGCACAATCCCCTCTCCCAATTTACAACCATTCAGGTAGTAATCTGCCTTCCTGTTTTTGCTTCCAAAATGAATAACCTCACACTCATCCAAATTATATTGCATCTGCCATTGGTTTGCCCACTCGCCCAACCTGCCCAGATCTTGCTGTAGGATCCCTGCATCCTTGTCACAATTCACCCTCCCATCTAATTTGGTATCATCTGCAAACTTTGAGATGTTACATTTTGTTCCCTCATCCAAATCATGAATAAATATTGTGAATAGCTGGGGTCCCAGCACCGATCCCTGTGGTACCCCATGAGTTACTGCCTGCCAATTTCTTGGAGCTTGAATGCAAAGGGGAGGACATTATTTTCTCATCGGACAGAACTTTGGTCAGACACTATGTGGAGTACTACACTCAGCTTGGAGCACCACATCTCAGGAAGGATATATTGTTCTGAAAGGGTGGACAGAACAGATTTACCAGAACGATATCACACCTTAAAAGGTGGAGTTAAAGGGTGGAGGTAGAAACCTTCAATCGTGTTAAAAAAAAAACTTGGCTATACGCTTGGTTGCGGATTGAAAGCTGATGGGATTAAATTTGATATTTCTTTCCAGCCAGCACAAACATGGTGGGCTGAGTGGTCTCCTTCACGACTAATGTTACCATGAGGACAGCATGCATAAACTTGACTTGTGTCATGTGAGTGTACCTTTAAGACCTGGATGTTTAAGCAATGTACCTTTAAGAAAACAGTGATGTCAGAGAGTGGGTGTGCCTGAGCTCAGGTCAGCCATTTTGCAGGTTTTTAGTTTCAGTTTAAAAAGCAGTTTGTGGGTGTCTGTGTGTTTCCAGAGAGCTGCAAGTTTTGAAAAGAGCTGGGTGTGTGTCTGTGTTTTGCAGTGAGCTGGATCTCTGCCATGAAAGACTATCTCTGGATCATTGTTGTGATTTTGTTTAAAGGTGTTAAGTCTCTTGGAAGTTTGAAGGAACATTTTAAGGAGTTATTTACTGTTGCAATATTTTCTGAGTTATCCTTGAAGTAAGGGGTGTTAAGAGATCCAATGTTTATATAAGATGTTAAGTTGAGTTCATGGAATAAACATTGTTTTGTGTTTAAAAACCCACGTGTCCATAATTGTAATCCCACACCTAGGGAAAAAGCCATGTGCTAGGAAAAGCAACAAATACATTAAAGGGAGAGGTTGGTTGAACTCCATGATACATTTTGGGGTTCTGAAAATGCCTCGCCCATAACACTTGTATTACTTTGAATTTACAAGATTTGGGGTGGAGATCTAACCCGGGTGTTTCTAATGATAAAGGACATTGATGCAGCAGATACGGAGAACTATGCTCAATGTTACAGCTCCACACATAATGTACCCAGACTTCCTGAATTGGAGACCCTCAACATAAATGTAGCTTTTTAAACACTTTCCTTTGTATGTTACTTGAATATGCTCTTGTGAATCAGTTTAGGCTGTTTTACTGTGTTAAAGGTGCTATATAAATGTAAGTTTTGTTTGCTGAAATGTAGGTTGCTTCATACCATGCACCAGGAACTGGGAGGAAACTACCAAATTTGGCATAAAAGCATTTTCAGAGCTGGCAGAGAATCGAGATCTGAATTT
Organism: Scyliorhinus torazame; assembly: GCF_047496885.1. Lineage (NCBI taxonomy): Eukaryota > Metazoa > Chordata > Chondrichthyes > Carcharhiniformes > Scyliorhinidae > Scyliorhinus > Scyliorhinus torazame. The sequence continues at coordinate 365,136,657 of NC_092708.1, read as the reverse complement.
TACATGTTTGGATTACATCTGAACCCGTGTGCTGGAGCAGGACGATGTGCTAGCCCATTGTTCCACATGCTCTACAAATAGATATGATTAGATTTACTACTTTTAACTCAGACATCATCATCTCACATCACTCATTCATCTGCCCAATTGCTAAGTGGTTACTTTTCTCCCCTCCAATTTACTTACTAAAATTACACCAGCTGATGTCAGTCATGACCATTCTTACAAAGATTTTTGTCTGCTTGTTAGATTAACAAAAGTCTTAATTTTAAACCAGTTTGCAAATGTGTTAAAATAGCAAACAGCAAGATGAGTATGTGAATGCATTGAGGTCATTACTGATGTTTTTTTTATTTGGATAGCTGGGGAAGCAGTTATGGTTTGATTCGTTCAATGACTTATCTGATGCATGGTTGTGATCCTAAAGCAATATTTTCAAACTTTTATTTCTGGGATCTACTTTTGCCAACAGGCCAACCTTTGTGACCCACATCAGCTGACTTCACGAGCCATACCAGCTGACCTTCGCAACACACGCCACATTCGCTTACCTTTAATGCGAAAACGGAGCCTGTTTGGTCCGCATGGTCTCACTACAATCAGGTTCACAAGAAGAGAGGGCAATGCACATACCAGGTGCAGGCCATAGCTAGTTAGTTTGTGCTGTCTTCACTTTTATGATTACGGAAAATCCAAACGCAGAGATGTAGATCGTTGTGAAGGACAAAAACAATAAAATGCTTGTTTTACTCAGCGCTGAGTACTCCTGGGAGGTACTACACCAAAATGCTGATAGCCTCATGGAAATTTGGCATGTATTTAACGTGCTGACACAGGACATGTTAAACAGCTTAGTCTTTTATTTTGGAGTCAGTTGTAAGCTAATAACTGAGTCTGGGATCTCAATCTCAGAAGGAATTTTTCACCAATGCTTCTCTTTCAAAATCTTAAACTTCTCCTGTCATTTGTCAGTACTTCCCTGCATATAACACAAATGGGCTTTGCATCCTTACTTTCATTGGCAAAATTGACAAAACCATACCTCAAGAAATCACCTTTACACTGCTTGGCTCCTGACTTAAGTTTCTTCTTTGTAGGCTGTTAAACAAAGGCCCTGGAGTTCTGTACAGAGCTAACACTTGCACTGCTCTGTCCTGCTCTGGACTCTCCTGGGCAGCTCTCGCCAGCAGATTTAGATGTGAGATTCTGTCCAGTAGATACCCTGCCCTTTTGCATTTTTGGCCATCTCTTACTTGTAAGAAAATGATTCATTTTCACAGTCCTCTTGCCTTGCTTGCTAGAAAATGGAAGAAGCTCTCCTCTGTGATTTGGTGGCAAAAGCACCTACATACAGGGCACTTGATGTCACGTGGACGTGCTGGGCATGTGACTTGATCACTGCTGCTGCTTCTGGCTGGAAACCTGCCCACAACCTCATTTCTTCTCATTTAAAAGGCGGTAGTGGCCGCCATTATCAATAAAAATGGCAGCAGCAGCTTTTGGGTGCTCCTCCCATGATCACGACCACAAAAGGAATGCCACAACCGATTGCTCTGCAACCTTCCCGAAACACGCCTGCGACCCACCCGCTGGTTGAGATCCGCACTTTTTAAAACCCTGTCCTAAAGTATATTGGATCACAGGGGGTGGAAGGGGCTAGGAAAGCTATTTACCAAACTCCACAGCAAGCACCATTCCAAACATCTGACATCAATCCATGATCCTGGCCATTACCAATCCAGAGAGGCCCCATACTAATGACCCACACAACTAGTGTCCCATTGCCCTGCTCTGAGTAGCATAGAGGTTCCTGGAACTCCTCCTGCTAAACACACTGAGACCAACCCTAAAAACAGCAGTGCTCCCCTAATAGGCAAGTTTTTGCATGGGCAACTTCTCCAAGTAGGTCCTGACACTGACCTTGCACGTTGAGGCCTGTGTCTCGAAAGGCCTGAACACAAGAACCACCTTCCTCGACTTATCCTGTGCCAATGACACACTGTGGCACACAGGAATGCTAATGAAATTCTTCAAAATTACTTGCTGTGTGAAAACGTCACAACTATTCAACACCATGATCAGCAGCCTTGGAGATCAAATCCGCCACCTATGCATAACCAACAATGGGTCCCCACAGGGATCGGTCCGTATCCCTGCTCTCTTCAACATTTATATCAGTGACCTCCGTCCCACAAATTCATGGCTCTTGACATATGCTGATGACTTGACCGTGATTTTCCAGGCTTCAGAAATTCAAGATATTGAGAAAACACTCACTGAATATCTATGTTCCCTGAAACCTACTTCTGAAAATGGAGACTTCAACCAAACACTGCCAAGACCGTCATTTCAGACTTCACTCTGAACAACTCAAAGGGCAGGGAAGACCTTGGTGTCCAGTACTCTGGCCAACCATTCACCCATGACCCAATATCTTAGCATCATTCTTGACCATACATTGACCTACCGGCAACACATCCAGAACACTGGAGTCAGGTCAAGACGAGAGTGAATCTCACACGGAAAATGGAGGGTACCACCAGGGGCAGCAGAGTTAACTCACTTATTTTTTAAAATATAAATTGAGACTACCCAATTATTTTTCCTCCAATTAAAGGGCAACTTAGCGTGGCCAATCCACATAACCTGCACATCTTTGGATTGTGGGGGTGAAACCCTCGCAGACATGGGGAAAATGTGCAAACTCCACACGGACAGTGACCCAGGGCCGGGATTCGAATCCAGGTCCTCAGCGCCGAAGTCCCAGTGCTAACCACGAGTAAACTCACTTATGAACAATTTCTTTCGCCTTTGTCTAGCCAACAGCAGAGTACTGCTGGTCACCCTGCTCCGGAGCTGCCACAAAATCTTGGTAGATATTCATCATGAGGATTATCTCTGGGAGGTTTGAGACAAACACAGCTCAAGTGGCTTCTGTATGAGCACACATTAAGCCTCCTGAAGTATGCAGGGAAAACATCCTCCTCAAAGAAATGACCAACAGCTAACAAAGCACTCCGATTAACATAGGACCTCAAAAGACACTGCCCTCACTCATCTGAAATCCCATTGTACCAGCCTGGCGACAGCACCATCTCTCGATGGCACACCTCCTGCAAGTGTCACCAACCACAACCTGGCAACCACAACCTAACATGCAGGTGTAGCAAGCAATTAGGAAGGTGCCTTAATTGCAAGACGATTTGAAGTCAGGAGTAGCAAAGTCTTGCTTCAATTTTATAGAGCCTTGGTGAGACCGCAACTGCAGTACTGTGTGCATTTCTCGTCTCCTTACCGTAGGAAGGATATTATTGCCATGGAGCGAGTCCAATGAAGGTCCACCAGGCTTATTCTCAGGATGTCGGGACTATCGTATGAAAAGAGATTGGGGAAACTGGGCTTGTATTTTCTAAAGTTTCGAAGAATGAGGTGATATCATTGAAAACTACAAAATACTTAGAGGAATAGACAGGGTAGATGAAGTGTGATGAATACAGGAAATTGTTATATATATTGTATTATATATCTGTTGCAGTAATATTTTTTTATATATCCTGTTTTAGCATACAGGCAGGTAGTGTGTCTGATGCAACTAAGATGTGTAAAAGTGGGGTAATCATTGATTCTAAGCATTTAACTGTTTACCTTAATAGGCCTAATGGAGTTTTGATTATAGAAAGAAGGTTCCCTGGGGTTTAGATAATTGAGGGATTGTGTTTAGCCTGAGGAAGATGGCAATAAGACAGACAGTATGATAACAACTATCTAATTAGTGGGAGGTGCCAGGTGTATAGCAAGCAGTTTAGCTTTTAGTTTTCCAAAGACAGAAGGACTTGCAACTTGTGTCCGAAAGGATTCTCTCCTTTGCTAAAAACAACTTTATACACAGAGGGACTTGAAGCTTGTGTCTAAAAGGGTCTCTCCTGTGCTGAAAGAAACTTTCTATACAGAAGGCGGCAAGTATTTGAGTTTGCTAACTTTATTTACAAGTGGCTTTTGACCTGCAATGGTTTTTTCTTAATTGGAGATAGAGAAGGTATAAGGTAAAAGTTAAAGTGCTTCCATTTACTGTTAAGAATTGTTTAACTGTTAATTGTGAGCTATCTTCTGTGATTTTAAAGTAGTTGGTCCTCTGTTCAGAATAAAGTTTGTTTTAAAATAAAGGATCCCTGTTTGTCAGTGGAATTACTCCTGGAGGTGATGTATCCTTGCTGAACAGTTTACAAATTGCAAATTTGTTGGGTTTCTCATCCCGTTTCAAATGCTCATCTAAATGCTTCCTAAAATACATTGGGGTCCGATATCCGAAAAGTAGGCAAAGGGCAGATGACGTCATTTACGCGGCGCCAGTCACGTCATTTACGCGGCGCCGCTTTTACGCGGTGCCAAAGCCCGGTGCACATAAATGACGCGCCGCTGCTCCTGGCCCCCCGGGGGTGGGAGAATATGGGGCTGGGAGTGGCCTCCGATGCCTGTTTTCACTCCGGCGTCAGGACCTAGTCTCCCGATGGGAGAATTGCGCCCAGGATGTTTCCCCTGGTTGGGGATTCTCGAACCTGGGCAGAATTTCAAAATAAGGGGGAAGTAATTTAGGACTGAGATTAGGACAATTTCTTTTGCTCAGAGGGTTGTGAATCTTTAGAATTCTCTACCCCAGAGGGCTGTGGAAGCTCAGCAATTGAGTATGTTTGAAGCAGAGTTTGACAGATTTCTAAATACCAATGACCTTAAGGGATCTGGGAATAGTATGGGGGAAAAGGCATTGAAGTGTCTGATGAGCCATGGCCATATTGAATGGCGGAGCAGGCTTGATGGGTTGAATGGCCTACTCCTGCTCCTATGTTCCCACTGGAATTGACCCGAGTGGCAGAGAAGGTTTCAACCTTCTACGGAAAGTCTGGACAACTCGCAACCACCTGAGGATGGGCCAGGGAAGACGTGGTGGCCATTTATTCCGCAATTGGAAGATGAGGAACGGCACAAATTGTGACTGTGGAAATCCAAATCAGACCATTGCACATATACAGAACTTCTGCTCTGAGAGATCAATTCCCAATGGTATCACAACCCTTCCGAATATTTAAGCAGCATGATTTCAACGCATCGCTGTCATATGAGAACAATGACATTTTGCTTACATTACCTTTTGGCAAGATGATTAATCAATCCCCAAAGTACCATTCTGCTGAATTAATCTGCTACGATTTAGCAGTGTCTTGCTTTGAGCATAACTCCGAGCAGAATGCTCTATCAGAACTACTCAGGAGCTGAGGGATTATAAGAGTGGCTTGGAATATCTCTTATAACAAAACAACAGTTTTTATTTATTTACTGGCTATAACCTAGAGAAACATTCCAACGCACCCCACAGAGATACAAGGAAGAATTAAACACCAGGCTAAAAAAGGATACGGTCGGGGCCATAGATATGAGATAATGACCAATAAATTCAATGAGGAATTCAGGAGAAACATCTTCGCTCAAAGTGTGACAAGAATGGGGAACCCGTCGCCACCTGGGGAGGTTGTGGCGAGTAGCATGGATGGATTTAAAGGGACACTCGATAACGACACATGCGAGGCAAGGATTAGAATGTTATGCTGATAGAGTTAGGGTTAGAGGGCGAGATCCTCTGGCTATTGACACTGACGGGATCTTCTGGTCCCGCCGATGGTGAACCGCTAACAGTGTGCACCCCTGACGACAGGGCACCCCCACCGCGGGTTTCCAGGAAGGGAAATCCCATTAAGAGTAGCAGGACCTTAAGATCCCGCCACCTCTGACCGCCGAGAAACATGTTGTGGGAAGACCAGAGAATCTCGCCCATTGAATTTTATAGCACAGAAAGAGGCTCTTCAGCCCATTATGCCTGTGCTAGCCATTAAGCATCTGTCCCATTTTCCAGCACTTGGTCCGTAGCCTTGTATGCTATGACGTTTCAAATGCTCATCTAAATTCTCCTTAAATGTTGAGAGGGTTCCCGCTGATGTGTTGGATGTTCTGGATCACAAACAGGTCACCAACACTGGAAGTGGTGCACTCTATTTTATTATAAGGTTAACTATATTAATATACTTGAACTGTGGGTAAATGCAATACCAGCTTTAACTGTTGACCCTTGCCTAGTCCTAACCAGGTGATGCACTCAGCACATGGTGAATGTCTGTGTTGCAGGCTGTGAGCTCAGTGCTCTGAGCTGGCTGCTACTAGAATGAGCAGGAACTCTCCTGTCCCCTGTCTTTATAGTGCATGTGCTCTCACTGGTGATTGGCTGCGGTGTTGTGTATGCTGATTGGTCCCACTGCATGTCCATCAGTGTGTGTGTGTGTGTGTGTGTCTGCACCATGATATACTGGTGTACATTATGACACCCGCCTCTACAACTCTTTCAAGCAGTGAGTTCCAAATTCCCGTCACCCTCTGGGTGAGAAGATCTTTTCTCACATCCCTCTCCTCCTGCCCCGTACCTTATATCTATACCTCTTGGTTATTGACCCTTCTGCGAGGGAAATAATTCCTTCCTATCTACCCTATCCCCCTTATCTATGCTCCTCATAATTTTGTACACCTCAATCAGGTTTCCAACCTCAATCTTCTCTGCTCTTAAGGAAATCAACCCCAGCCTAACCAGCCTGTCTTCATAGCTGTCAACGTCCTGGTGAATCTCTTCTGCACCCTCTCCAGTACAATCATATCTTTCCTACTGTGTGGTGACCAGAACTGCATACAGTACTCTAGCTGTGGCCTAAAGAGCGTTTTATACAGCTCTATCATAACCTCCCTGCTCTTGTATTCTATGCCGTTGCCAATAAAGGTAAGTGTTCCATATCCCTTCTTAATCGCCTTACCTACTTGTCTTGCTGCCTTCAGAGATCTTTGTACATGCACCCCAAGGTCCCTTGGTCCTCTGTACTTCCTACCATCCTGCCATAAGTGAATTCTTTGGGAGGAGGCTCATAATAATAATCTTTATTAGTGTCACAAGTAGGCTTACATTAGCACTGCAGTGAAGTTACTGTGAAAATCCCCGAGTCACCACACACTGGCGCCTGTTTGGGTACACTGAGGGAGAATTCAGAATGTCCAAATTACCTAACAGCATGTCTTTCAGGACTTGTGGGAAATTATATGGGAGCCAAAGGGGTTTAGGGAATGTATTTCAGAGTGTGGGACCTCAGTGGTTCATATTGGTCAATATCCTTGTAATTTTAGTGACGATACAGTGCGATTAAATATCTGAAGGGATTCCCTCGTTCTCCCACCATTTCCATCAATTTTCAGACAAAGTCTCCATGTTTTTAAATAACTTAAAATAAGACATTTTGAATTTGCAACCTGCATTAAAAGTGCTGTGATTTTTAATATTTGAAGATTATGCAGTAGAGCTTTAGAATAGTGGGCTGCCTTAGGCTATTTATCTTTAATTTAAATATAGTAACATTTTATGTAAGGAGATAACACTTTTCATACTGTCTACAGGCACTATGAAGAAATGACCATATTTGCGCAATTACTCTGTGTTGAATTGCATTGCTGACCCTTTTAGGAGGGGTGAACCCATCGTTAAAAATTAATTGGCTAATTCTGTACCTAAGTGTTAAATATTCATATCCTCTCATTTGGTCAGCATAATTTCAAGACCAGAGCACATTGCGGTTTTGCCAAATTTCAAGCAGCACCCTTGTGGGCAATTGATAGACATCAATATCATTCAGGCCCAACAGGCGTTTCCTTTCTGTCAAAGTAATAGGACATTGCCTGTTTCCTGTATCGAGTTATTTTGTAATAACTTTGCTGATTCAACGATAGATGCCATTCTTATGCAATTCATGTCTGGCAGTCTTGCCTAACTCAATGGAATGGTAAGCTGGCTGGAATAGTTCATCAACTTTTCTGGTTTTCGAGGGATTTTTTTTAGCCTGTCAGAATCACTTCGTTGATCATACTTTTTTAATCAAATGGCTCATCTTCTTTACCTCAGCTGTGTTAAAAGAGCATTCGAAAATGTAGAAGAGGTGTAACAACAACATGCTTATCTGAAGTTAGGCTCTCGAGAGGAATGTGTCAGAGCATTTCACAGGGTAGTATGTCGAGAGACCTCAGGAGAAGAAAAGGTAGGAAAGGTTCGAAGAGATTAAAAGCACTCTTGAAGGAAAGGGTCCTTAGGAGGCTGTTGAAGGCAGGGAGCGAGGTTAAATGATAGAGGCGTCGCTATTGTGAAAATTCAACAGACAATTCCTTTCTGTCAGAGTAATTTCAAATTCTCTGACCTTGCTTCAAGTTCTAATAGAATTAATTTGATGCTATGTAAAGATGCACTTTCACATTAGTGAACACAATAGGTAGTTATCTATTAATAGAAATTTTACTATAGCCTCATGGCTGTCGCTAGCTCTCAAAAATGTCTCCTTGCCTAGGAGACACTCTCACCATGTGGTGATTCCACACTCCCGATTGGCCACACAAGCCATGTGACCCTTACTCTGCTGTGGTGCCCTTAAAGGGACAATCACCACATCCCTCCCACTTTAAGTCCTTTATACAATCTTCAATAATTAATTCAATCAGTCCTAAATGCCAATTAAACATTATATACATGAGTTGAACAATTATAAATCAATTCTTTGAGGGGGTTTATGTTTCTGTTGAGTGGTGTAAATCTGTTGTCTGAGATGTCCCACAGGATCGGCGTTAATAGGATCTGCAATAATGTCCACAGGCAATTCATCACTATTTGCTTCCACGAAGACATCAGTTGTGTTGATAACAGTTCGAGCAGGTACTTTGGTGCTTACATGTTCAAAAGCATTTCTTGATGGCAACACTGACTGCTGAGCGTCTCTCTACACCTCAAGTGGTGCACATGTTTAAGAATGATCTGTCCGTCCACGTCCACTTGATACAAAAGAGGTTTGGCCTAGAAGACAATGTTTCCGAGGATCTGATTTAATCCATGACCAAGGTTTCTCATGCATATGACTTCATTTACCATTAATGACCATGCTGTACTACGTGAATCATGGTTGACTTTCTGATTACTTTGGCTGGCTTGGACGCTCCCTGCCAAATTTGGAAACAAGAGGTTCAGTCTCATTCTGAGACGATGTTTTATTAGCAGTTCTGCTGGTGGAACTCCCGTTGTTGCTTGTGGAGTGGTACAAAAGAGGAATCGTGACTCCAAAGACTATTGATAGTCCTTGCTTCTTAATTGTTTTTTAAAATCAATTTAGAGTACCCAATTCATTTTTTCCAATTTAGGGGCAATATAGCATGGTCAATCTACCTAGCCTGCACATCTTTGGGTTGTGGGGGACAAGACCCAAGTGGACACAGGGAGAATGTGCAAACTCCACACTGACAGTGACCCAGAGCCGGGATCGAACCTGGAACCTCGGCGCCGTGAGGCAACATGGCTAATGCAGTGCGCCACCGTGCTGCCCCTTGCTTCTCAATTGTGAGGAGCCTTTTTCAACCTCTGAGAGGATACCGTATTGGCTTTTCAGAGCCGTCATCCATCTCATGGGGTAACCCCACACTAACACCATATGGAGAGGCATAGCGGGTCAATATCAGTTTTTTAGATGGTTCGAAATATGGTAACAGGTTTGAGGAATGCAGCAATTTGAAAGCTTCCTGTTGGGGAGCCTTCCAAGACCAACAAAGGTGTTTCATTAGCAGAATATGTATATGTATTCAACTTGGCAGAAGTGCTCTTCAAATCATTGGTTGGGCTCCTTCTTTTAGCTACTGAAATGTATGCTCGCCCATTACAATGGCTGATGCGCCTGAATCCATTTCCTTCTTAAGAGGCTTCTCATTTACCCAGAGCATTACAGTAATAGGGCCTATTTTGCCTGCTTTTAGACTCAACAGAGAGTGAATATCAGAATCATGGGTGCGACGCTCTTCCACAATGTATACTAATAATGGGCGGGATTCTCCGACCCCCCACCGGGTTGGAGAATCGCCTGGGGCCGGCGTGAATCCCGCCCCCGCCGTGTACCGAATTCTCGGCCACCGGAGATTCGGCAGGGGCGGGAATCACGCCTCATCGGTCGGCGGAAATAGTGCCGGTCGGCTGGCCCAACCCCGGCGATTCTCCGGTCCGCGATGGGCCGAAGTCCCGCCGCTGTCAACCCACGCCAGCCGGCGTGGATTGAACCATCTACCGTACCGGCGGAAGCAGACGGCGCGGACGGGCTCCGGGGTCCTGGGGGCGGGCGCGGGTGATCTGGCCCCGGGGGTGCCTCCACGGTGGCCTGGCCCGCGATCGGGGCCCACTGATCCACGGGCGGGCCTGTGCCGTGGGGGCACTCTTTTCCTTCCGCCTTCACCATGGTCTCCACTATGGCAGAGGCAGAAGAGACCCCCTTCACTGCGCATGTGCGGGGATGCTGTGAGCGTCCGCTGACGCTCCCGCGAATGCGCCGCACGGCAAAGTGATTTCCGCGCCAGCTGGCGGGGCACCAAAGTCCTTTCCCGTCAGCTGGCGGGGCGGAAATCAGTCCAGCGCGGGCCTAGCCTCTCAAAGTGAGGGCTTGGCCCCGCAAGATGTGGAGAATTCCGCACCTTTGGGGCGGCACGATGCCGGACTGATTTGCGCCGTTTTTGGCGCCGGTCGGCGGACATCGCGCCGATTGCGGAGAATCCCGCCCAATATCTTGGTTGATCAATTACTCCGCAATCATGAATTAACTGCACTGCTTTATCAAATGTCCTCTTTTGTGACAATAAAAACACTCCGCCTCCTTAAACCAATATGATTCAGGAGTGTGGTTACCCCCACATTGATAACGTTCCACTTTAAGCCTCACTGACTGATTGCCTTTCAGTATCTTTTTGATTTGTTGGTGGCTGAAATTGTTTCTCGCTTCACGGCAGCTTTGGTAATTTTGGCACGACAGCTGGCTGCAGGTTTCTGCCTTAACTGGTGAACAGCACCAGTTTGTGTGCACCTTTTTCAGCACTTTCCATGATCAGTGCTATTTCCATTGCTCATTTAAAATTTGTGTTGACCTCTGCAAGCAATTTGCATTGAATAGTGTCGTTGTTCACACCACAGTCTAACCTATCCCATAACATGGCATTTAGAATCACAATACTCTGATAATTGCTTATGTTCAGTAATGTAAGTTGCGGTCAATTCGGCTGGAGCTCTCGCCCTTGAATTAAATTTGAACCTCTGGAGTATGACTGGAGTATGGAGTTGCAATTGAACTTTGACTAAATCCACAAGCTCACTAAATGATTTGGAGTGTGGCGTACATGGGGCTGTAAGACTGTGAATCAGGTTACAGGTCTGAGTTCCACACTTGGAAGAATTGCTTTGCATTTAGCCTCCTCCCCTATTTTGTTTGCTTGGAAATAATATCCAATGTGCTCAGCGTATTGTGTCCAGTTCACTATGAAGGAGTCAAATGGGTCAATTTGCCTGAAGAGAATCATTCTGGTGAGCAATTTTAAAAAAAAATTTTTTTTAATTAAAATTCTTTTAAAACAGGATACTTATAGGATTTGGGTCAGAGGCAGTCCGGTATAAACTGGTTGGAGTCTTGGGTGGAGAAATAGCAGGTGGATTTTATTCCAGACAAGTGTGAGGTAATGCACTTTGGAAGGCCCAATGCATGTCGGAATTACACAATAAATGGTAGAACACTTGCGAGTACTGACAGGCAGGGAGATCTGGGCATGCATGTCAACCGATCACTGAAAGTGGTAACCCATGTGGATAAAGTGGTCAAGAAGGCATATGGCATGCTGGCCTTCATCGGTCAGGGCATTGAATATTAAAATTGGCAAGTCATGTTGCAGCTGTACAGGACCTGAGTTTGGCCTCATTTGCAATATTGTGTACAATTCTGATCGCCACACTACCAGAAGGATGTGGATACTTTGGAGAGGGTACAGAAGCTGTTCACTAGGATGCTGCCTGGTATGGAGGGTATTATCTAGGAGGAGAGGTTAGATAAACACGGTCTGTCTCACTGGAATGGTGGAGGTTGAGAGGCGACCTGAAAGAGGTCTCCAAGATTGAGTGGCATGGACAGAGTGGATAGTCAGATGCTCTTTCCGAGAGTAATGTACTAGGGGACATAGGTTTAAAGTGCGTGGGAAAAAGTTTAGAACAGATGTGCGAGGCAAGCTTTTTACACAGAGGGCGGTAAATATATGGAACACGCTGCCTGGGGAGGTGGTGGGAGCAGGTAAGATAGCGGCATTTAAGAGACATCTAGACAAATATATGAATAGAGTGGGAATGGAAGGATACGGACTCCGTAAGTGCAGACATGGTCGGCACAGGCTTGGAGGGCCGAAGGGCTTGTTCTTGTGCTATGTTGTTCTTTGTTCTTTGATAATTTATCTTTGTCGCCAGATGTAAAGATGCATTTTCACAAACTTCATTAGTGAACACAAAAGGTAGTTATTTATTAATAAGTATTGGACAGCAGCCTCATGGCTGTAGCCAGCTCCCAAAATGTCTCTTTGCCGAGGAGGGTGTCTCAAAATGGGGCGATTCCACACTCAGTCTTGATTGGTCGCACAGGCCATGTGACCGTTACTCTGCTGTTTTTCCCTGACAGGGACAATCACCACATGATAGTAGGGTGAAGGTCCCTTGGTCCATAACCGTGTGAAATGCTCTTCTCAAAAATAATCTCACTTTTAAAATTTTCAATTCACCCTCAGCCTCAACATATTTGTAGGGAAAGAGTGTTCCCGATGACTGCACCGTATGGGCTTGCTGAACTCTGCTCGGTGCTGAGCGTTCAGTCAGCCAGTGTCTGAAGCCAACACTACAATCGGGTAAATGACGGCTGAGCATCAAGTTTGAGTACCGTCCTCCTCCGTGACAATGGGTGCAGACGGGTTTGAATCCCTTATGCCAAAAAAACAATGCGGACCAATTTTTAACCCTTTGACAATAGACCAACAAAGGTAAACAAAGTACTTCATGGGAGAAAAACGCTGTCAGTAACAATAGAATTTACTTCCTCCAAATCGCCTTTTTTATTTTCCTTGACACGTCTGACTCATTTTCTTTTCCTGCTTCTCAGCCACCAGCACAGCAGCCTTTGCTGCTTTGATTTTGTTTCTCAGTTGAAGCACCCTGAGGTGCAGCTGATGGGCTAAATTTTATGTTGGAAAACTGAGCTGACCGACTTTAAAATAGGCTGCCCCACAATGATAAGTCAGGTGACCAGGTTTTGCTGGGAGAATTCCGGGTTTTCATATAATATACCATATCCTGACAATTTCCAGAAAGTAGTTTCAATGCCCTGGCTTTCATCCTTTACCCTTTTTGTCAAATATAAACTGGGCCTGGGGGGGGGAGAAAATCTGGGAAACATCCTTCTTCCTGAAAAAGCCATTTCATTGCATTGTTTGCAGATGACCTGTATTTCGCCTCAAACACCCCATACTGTCATCTTATTATAATGATATAATACCACGGGTTTATTTACTGTAAAAGACACAAGGCATCAATCACTCATAGGGGATTGGATAAACACATTGTGGGTTAATTTATTAAGACTAGGCACAAACCCTACAGTTGTAGATAGGTATAAAGTTTGAAGGCTTCTTTTGGTTAACCGAATAAATTGAACCAACAAATTCAGGGATTCATTAAAATGCTGCCCCATAAAGGGTTACTGCATCAAGGTAAACATGATTTCAAATGAAACTTAAAACATTAAAAGAAAATGTGATTGAATGGGGGTCAATAACACACCTTAGTCCCTGTGGTGCCCACCAAGCCTGGGAGGCCTTGATGGTGTGGGCAGACACCACGTGCTCCCTTTCCAGGGGCACCTGGCAGCAAAACATAGCTGTAAATGAAGGGCAGATGGTCAGGATGGGTGACCATCCTGGAACAATTAATGGCCAGTTTGGCTAGGCCCAGGAGCAGCCCCCCAAAGTGGTCCTCTTTCCTCCTCACCCCAGATGAGAGCTGTGTGTGTGCTCTGCTCAAAGCAAAAGTGAAACTCAGACTGGATCACTTGGCACATTTTCCTTCTCGTGATGTCATGCTAATATTTCTTAAAGTCCTATTACAACATTGATGTCTCTACTTTTTGATGGCCAATGGCCCCATTGCTGATGATGCCTTTTGAACAATCTACGAACTAGGGTTGCCAACTCTGGCTGGACATATTCCAGAATAGGACTTCTCACCTTCAACTACCCCTCCCCATACTCCTGTCATTGGTTGTCCAACATACTAATATACTTGTGGCCCCACATTCCCAGGAATGAGAAATGGGTTCTGATTTTTAAAAATCTGATCGCCCAGGAAATATAGCACTGGGGAGTGGTGCACTTAATGAGGTAATGGTTGGACTTCCGCCCTCAGCGAAAGGATGCCCTGCCCTCCAGAGCTGCTGGCCAATCAGATTGGCTGGAATATGAAGTCCCAGCAGTGCCAGAACCCGGTAGTAGCTGCGGCTAGGGCTGCAAGTGGTCTCAGGGACACGATCCATGGTGACCAGACTTAAAGGTAGATTTGGTTGGGGAGTAATTGGGGACTCTAGACAAGTAGGGGGATGGGGGGGATGGGGCTGCATGTGTGGTGGCTTAGGTTTTGGAGGCCGGGGTTGAGTCACATCTTGAGAGCAATCCCCTGGTGGTCCACAGGGCAACCCCCCCAAAAGGCATACAACCAATCCCTTCCCTTTTATCACATGAGTTGGTGAAGAGTAGGCTGCTTTCCTTCAATCTGCCTTCTCCAGCTGCACAGATTATTGCAGCAGGGGTGTAAGCAGTCCTTAACTGGCCATTAATTCCCCTGTTAAGGACCTCAATAGGCCTAAAGGCAGGCGGTCTAATGTATTACCTGCCCACCGTATTATGAGGAAATGCTTGTGGGTGATCGGCAAGGCAGTGGGTTAGCCTCCTGTCCTATTTACATGGTCCACAACCTGATAATGTGCTAGCTGAGTGAGTCAGGTAGCTGCGAAGTTCTCACCAAAGTTACTGTGAAGAACGGTAGCCATGATGTGGAGATGCCGGCGTTGGACTGGGGTGAGCACAGTAAGAAGTCTTACAACACCAGGTTAAAGTCCAACAGGTTTGTTTCGATGTCACTAGCTTTAGGAGCACTGCTCCTTCCTCAGGTGAGGAATAGTGCTGGACTGTGGAGTTGAGGTGGACAATCAACCATGATCTTACTGAATGACAGGAGACAGGCCGGAAGGCCTGCTTCTATTTCTTATAGTCTTCTGATCGGAGTGCTTCAAACTGATCTTTCATTTTAGCTGTATTGATGTGTGAAATTTCCAGCTGTTTAATACTTCAATAGATTGACCAATCTGATCATTTCCATGCCTACTGTCATCATCAGACAGGGAATGAAAATTCTCATTATTTGAATCCCTTTATCCTCCCTACACTTGTAGTTTGTGCCATTAGGATATGGAGAGGCTGGTAAGGAGATAAGCCAGCATTTATTGCCCATCCCTAGTTGCCCTTCAGAAGGTGGTGGTGAGTTGCCTTTTTGAACCGCTGCAGTCATTGAGGTGTTCGTACACCCACTGTGCTGTTAGGGAGGGAGTTCCAGGATGTTGCCCCAGCAACAGTGAAGAAACAGCGATATATTTCTAAGTCAGGGTGGTGAGTGACTTGGAGGGGAACCTCCAAGTGGAGTGGAACCTCCAGGTGGAGGGGAACTTCCAGGTGGAGGGGAACCTCCAGGTGGAGTGGAACCTCCAGGTGGAGGGGAACTTCCAGGTGGAGGGAAACCTCCAGGTGGAGTGGAACCTCCAGGTGGAGGGGAACTTCCAGGTGGAGGGGAACCTCCAGGTGGAGTGGAACCTCCAGGTGGAGGGGAACCTCCAGGTGGAGGGGTCCCAGGTATCTGCTGCTCTTGTCCTGCTAGATGGTAGTGGTCGTGGGTTTGGAAGGTGTTGTCTGAGGAACCTTGGTGAGTTACTGCAGTGCATCTTGTAGGACATGACTGCCACTGTTCCTCAGTGGAATGTTTGTGGAAGGGGGAGTAATCAAGCGGGCAGCTTTGTCCTGGATGGTGTTGAGTTTCTTGAATGTTGTTGGAGCTCCACTCATCCAGGCAACTGGGGAGTATTCCATTACACTCCTGACTTGTGCCTTGCAGATGGTGGACACGGTTTGGGGTGGGGGTCAGGAGGTGAATTACCCGCTCTAGGATTCCTAGCCTTTGACCCGTCTTGGTAGCCACAGTATTAATATAACTAGTCCAGTTCAGTTTCTGATCATTGTAACCCCCAGGATGTTGATTGTGGGGGATTCAGCGATGGTAATGTCATTGAATGTCAAGGGGCGGTGGTTAGATCCTCTCTTTTAGGAGATGGTCATTGCCTGGCATCTGTCTTGAATGGGTGACCCCTTACTCTGAGATTATGCCCTCTGATCCTGGGCAGCACGGTAGCCTTGTGGATAGCACAATTGCTTCACAGCTCCAGGGTCCCAGGTTCGATTCCGGCTTGGGTCACTGTCTGTGCGGAGTCTGCACATCCTCCCCGTGTGTGCGTGGGTTTCCTCCGGGTGCTCCGGTTTCCTCCCACAGTCCAAAGATGTGCGGGTTAGGTGGATTGGCCATGATAAATTGCCCTTAGTGTCCAAAATTGCCCTTAGTGTTGGGTGGGGTTACTGGGTTATGGGGATAGGGCGGAGGTGTTGACCTTGGGTGGGGTGCTCTTTCCAGGAGCCAGTGCAGACTCGATGGGCCGAATGGCCTCCTTCTGCACTGTAAATTCTATGATAATCCTAGAGTCTCCCACAAGGGGAAACAACCTCTCAGCATCTACCCTGTCAAGCCCCCTGGGAATCCTATGCAACTCAATAAGGCTACCGCTCATTCTTCTAAATGAGTACGGACCCAATCTACTCAACCTCTACTCATAAGAAAATGCCTCCATATCCGGGATTGACCTAGTCAACCTTCCCTGGATTGCCTCCAATGTCAGTGTATCTTTCTTCAGATAAAGGAACCAAAAACTGATGGTCCAGAAGAGATATATTTGATGACCTTGAAAGGAGAGCTAGAAAGGAAATGGTTGAATGGGCGGTTGAGGGTTTCGATCAGAAAATGGAAGTGGTAAAGTCTGGTGAGGACCATGGGCAGATTTAGGCCACAGTTGTTCTTGATTTTAGTACAAAGGAGCTTTTTTGAGATGGTTCGAAGAGACAGTTAGCAGAGAGAAAGGGAGTTGTATTTGTGGCAGGGATGAACCTATAGTACCATGAGGACTTAACTGTGGGAGGGCAATATTTAAAATGTTGAGCCATGTTTGCTGACAGAAAGCTGGGACAATTACTTGCCAAATGCACTTACACTTACGGTGATCCCTGTATTGATGAAGTGTTGAAAATGTGTGACTGTCTGAAATCTGTGAAGACAAGTGCATGAAAAGAGCAGATCAGGCAGCTAGAAATGAATTTATCTTGTCACAATCTAGACTCATGTGGTTTTGTAAATAAGATTATCGATGACCTGCGTAGCAGGGAAGCAAAATGAATTATTTATAAATTTATGCATAAATGTTTAATTTTAGTTACCTATAAACAACCAGCCCACTTTAAATAAAACAGCAGTCAACCTAGAAGGAACTAAATGGAGTTAAATTATTAACCAAGCAAATTTCCTCGTGGTTACCTCACCTTCACCTGAGGAAGGAGCAGCGCTCCGAAAGCTAGTGACATCGAAACAAACCTGTTGGACTTTAACCTGGTGTTGTAAGACTTCTTACTGTGAAGAACAAATGACCAAGTGCCTCACCCTATTTTAGTTAAACTGCTGTGTCCCCTTTTACATTGCAGAATGGTGCTGGTAAAATGAAAGACATTCATGGAGTTTTTGGCACTGAATCCAACTTATTTCACCTGAAATGATCAATATCTCACAAAAGTGAAAGAAAACAGTGTTATCGCAAGAAAATTGGGTCAAGTTTTTCCCCGGGCCTGTGTAGATCAAAACAATTAATTTACTACACATACATTATTGAAGCTCAATATTAAAATCTAGGTCATATTTAAACCAGAAGAACTTTATAGTGAAATTACCATCTTTATTACAAACTAAAGGAAAATGAATTATGTTCACTGCTTGAGTTGGTCTAGCCATATCCGCTGAAACTGTGGCAGTTATTCATAAAGTGCAGGTAGAATTTAATGTCCTCCCTGTGGTGAGTGCGTTTGGCAGCAGAGAGACATTTAATCAGGTGGGACATTGCAAGGTGCGGCCCCCATCATCTTCTCATCTCTGCACCCCACCCCCCTTTGCCCATGGGTGGTCGTTCCACCCAGATGTCAATTGAGGCCCTCAAATGGGCAATTAGTGGCCACCTAAGGGCCTCATCCCACCATGAGTGGTATTCCACCAGTGACTTGGGGTGGGGATGCAGGAAAGAGGGGGTGGGAGCTGGGTGAGGATTGAGGGTAAAGTGGGGGAGCAATCACCACACATGGAGCCCCACAAGAAAACCTTGTTGCATTACCTTGCAGGCTCCTGAGGGGGTGTGAGTGAGTAGGGGTGGGTCCCTCATTGTCAGGCACTCAATGCCTGATCATGGTAACCCAGCATTCAGAAGGAGTGGGTCTCCTGAGAGACACCTTCATGCTCTTCCTACCAATTCCTCCCCCCATCCCTCCCAGCCAGCGACACCACCTTGCTATCCCCATCATGCCCTCATTTACCTGTGGCCTGGATCTCTCACTGATCCAGGTCCTCTACTGTCAGCTGCGACCACTCCCAATGGTGAACCTGCTTGGGGAACTGCCAGCCTCTAATTGGTGGACAGTTCTCTGCAGCAAGTTCTTTGATCCTGGGAAAATCCTCACTGGCCATTTACTTGTCTGATTGGTACTTGCCGTGGGTATTTACCAAAGTAGGTGACACAGGGCTCTTACTGACTCTCTATTCATGAGGTGAGACCCCCATCACATGGACTACATTACACCCATTCATTCATCTCTGCAGATTTGAAGACCTGAAAGTGACTCATTTCCTGCTAAAGCGCTGGAAACATGGGACCGATAACATCCAAAGAAAAGGTGATGTAACCACTAGGTAATTTGCTTGGTTAATAATTTAACTCCATTTAGTTCCTTCTAGGTTGACTGCTGTTTTATTTAAAGTGGGCTGGTTGTTTATAGGTAACTAAAATGAAACATTTATACATAAATTTATAAATAATTCATTTTGCTTCCCTGCTACGCAGGTCATCGATAATCTTATTTACAAAACCACATGAGTCTACATTGTGACAAGATAAATTCATTTCTAGCTGCCTGACCTGCTCTTTTCATGCACTTGTCTTCACAGATTTCAGACAGTCACACATTTTCAACACTTCACCAATACAGGCATCACCGTAAGTGTAAGTGCATTCGGCAAGTAATTGTCCCAGCTTTCTGTCAGCAAACATGGCTCAACATTTTAAATATTGCCCTCCCACAGTTAAGTCCTCATGGTACTATAGGTTCACCCCTGCCACAAATACAACTCCCTTTCTCTCTGCTAACTGTCTCTTTGAACCATCTCAAAAAAGCTCCTTTGTTCTAAAATCAAGAACAGCTGTGGCCTGAATCTGCCCATGGTCCTCACCAGACTTTACCACTTCCCTTTTCTGTTCGAAACCCTCAACCGCCCATTCAACCATTTCCTTTCTAGCTCTCCTTTCAAGGTCATCAAATATATCTCTTCTGGACCATCAGTTTTGGTTCCTTTATCTGAGGAAAGATACACTGACATTGGAGGCAATCCAGGGAAGGTTGACTAGGTCAATCCCGGGTATGGAGGCATTTTCTTATGAGTAGAGGTTGAGTAGATTGGGTCCGTACTCGTTTAGAAGAATGAGCGGTAGCCTTATTGAGTTGCATAGGATTCCCAGGGGGCTTGACAGGGTAGATGCTGAGAGGTTGTTTCCCCTTGTGGGAGAGTCTAGGATCAGAGGGCATAATCTCAGAGTAAGGGGTCACCCATTCAAGACAGATGCCAGGCAATGACCATCTCCTAAAAGAGAGGATATAACCACCGCCCCTTGACATTCAATGACATTACCATCGCTGAATCCCCCACAATCAACATCCTGGGAGTTACAATGATCAGAAACTGAACTGGACTAGTTATTTTAATACTGTGGCTACCAAGACGGGTCAAAGGCTAGGAATCCTAGAGCGGGTAATTCACCTCCTGACCCCCACCCCAAACCGTGTCCACCATCTGCAAGGCACAAGTCAGGAGTGTAATGGAATACTCCCCAGTTGCCTGGATGAGTGGAGCTCCAACAACATTCAAGAAACTCAACACCATCCAGGACAAAGCTGCCCACTTGATTACTCCCCCTTCCACAAACATTCCACTGAAGAACAGTGGCAGTCATGTCCTACAAGATGCACTGCAGTAACTCACCAAGGTTCCTCAGACAACACCTTCCAAACCCACGACCACTACCATCTAGCAGGACAAGAGCAGCAGATACCTGGGACCCCTCCACCTGGAGGTTCCCCTCCACCTGGAGTTTCCACTCCACCTGGAGTATCCCCTCCAAGTCACTCACCACCCTGACTTAGAAATATATCGCTGTTTCTTCACGGTTGCTGGGGCAACATCCTGGAACTCCCTCCCTAACAGCAACAGTGGGTGTACACCTCAATGACTACAACGGTTCAAGAAGGCAACTCACCACCACCTTCTGAAGGGCAACTAGGGATGGGCAATAAATGCTGGCTTATCTCCTTGCCAGCCTCTCCATATCCTAATGGCACAAACTACAAGTGTAGGGAGGATAAAGGGATTCAAATAATGAGAATTTTCATTCCCTGTCTGATGATGACAGGAGGCATGGAAATGATCAGATTGGTCAATCTATTGAAGTATTAAACAGCTGGAAATTTCACACATCAATGCAGCTAAAACGAAAGATCAGTTTGAAGCACTCCGATCAGAAGACTATAAGAAATAGAAGCAGGCCTTCCGGCCTGTCTCCTGTCATTCAGTAAGATCATGGTTGATTGTCCACCTCAACTCCACAGTCCAGCTCTATTCCCAATCACAAAATTCCCTTTGAGCCCTCAAAATCTATGGTTCTCAGTCTTGAATATGCTCAAAGACTGAGCATGCAGAATCTCCTGCTTCAGAGAATTCCAATGATTCACAACCCTCTAAATGAAAACATTACTCCTCACCTTTCCAAGACAGCCAACCCCTTCTGAGACTGATCCCATGTTCTTGATTTCCCAGCTAGGGGAAACATTGTCCCAACATCCCAATTCAGCCCTTTAAGAATGATCTATGTTCCAAGGAGATTACCATGCATTCTCATTGTGGTGCTCCACTGTAATAGGAGATGTAAGGTAAGACCTGCACTACAGGTTCGCCAATAGCCAACGAAGCACCAAAGCACCGGACCGGCTGAACCTTTGACGGACTCCGGACCGTCAACATGGACTTTTCCTTCCCTACCACTGTACATAATTGCACTAATTGTATACAGTTTCACATCACCCCCGCCGGACTCATTTTTAACAGGGGGTGAATGTGATGATCCACTGTAATCGGAGATGTAAGGTAGGACCTGCACTAACGGTTCCCCGGTAGCTCCTGCCGGTTGGCTCCACCCACGAGATCTGTATAAATATGCATGACCTCCAGTGCCCTGCCATTTCGCCAGCTGCAGCAGGAGGCCACGCATCTGATTGTAATAAAGCCACAGTTGTACCCAACTTTAGTCTTTGTGCAATTAATCGTGCATCACTCATAAAGTCTAGAGATATAGGCGAACTCCATTCAACCTCTTCTTGGAGGACAATCCTCTCATCCAAGAATCAAACTAGTGAGCCGTCGTTGCCCATCTTCAAAGTCACATATATCCTTTCAGAGGCAAGTTCAGAACCATACACAGCATTCCAGGTGTTGTCTCACCAGGGATTGCAGTAAGATGTCTTTACTTTGATACACCAATCCATGTATAATGTTAGCTAAAAAAATATTTATTTCCAAATTGTTTGGTGTCCCATGTTAACCTTCTGTGATTCATGTACAAGTACACCAAGCTCTCTCTGAATACTAATATTTCCGAGTCCCTTCATTTAAAATATACTCTGCTTTTTGTTTCCCAAACAAAGTGGATAAAATCACATTTCTGCTCATAATGTTCCATCTGCCGTGTTCTTGGCTAAACACTTAATGTGTCCATATTCCTCTCCAGCCATTTTGTGTCCTCCTCATTGCTTTCTTTCTCACTTAATCTTTTACCATCAGCAAACATGGATAGATTACGACACTCAGTCCCTTCATCGAAACATTGATCCAGTGATGCCACATCTCATTGTTTACAGCCTGTCAACATGAAAATGATCCTTTTAGTCCTACTCTGTTTTCTGTCAGGTAACTGACCCTTAATCCATGTTCATATATTACCCTCAATTCCAAAAGCCCTAATTTTATATAATATCGTCACATGTGGCGCCTTGTTACATGCTTCTTGAAAATCCAAATGCATGACATGTATTGTGTTTCCTTTTGTTACGGTCCCCATGGAGATCAGAAACCAAAATGATGAAATTACTGAAAAAAAACAAATTAAGATATCACTGAACAAGATTTATCTTTTTTTTAAACGGATAGAAGAGGGACTACCTGACAGGGTCAGTAAGTAGTTCACTCTATTGAATGGCCTGATTTTCAGCCAAAGTTCTTCTAAGCAGTATTCCAATCCTTTTCTTTCAAGGATTTATCCCATTCTCTGCAGGCAGCAGCAACCAAATAAAGAGTTCCATCTGCACGATGGCACACATATTTCTGGAAAATGCACAACTTTTCGCTCCGGTCAATTATGAATCCCATTTATCTGCACACAACGTGGCTCATTCTGGGCATTCAATCACTGGGAAGTGAGAGAAAGTGACAGCCGATCTAAATGTGCTTTCCAGCCCCTCAAGAATCCAGCTCTGCTTGCTAGCTACCTGCCTGTATGCCATACTTCCTCCATATTTCAACATCCTTCCTGTTGGTAGTTCTTCCAGGTCAAATGGTACCAGGTCACATGTTATTTCTTATTATCCCAAAATTATAATTCAGCCTTTTACAAGTGTTACAAAGTTCCTTTCAAACATTTTTTAAATAACAGAGTCCCTGAACATTTTGAATAATTACAAATGTTCCTTACTGTTCTGCTCCCAGGTCAAAAGTCATCACAACCTATCCACCTTACCTGTTATAACCTCTGGGAGGCAGTGGCATAGAGGTATTGTCACTGGATCAATACCTGGAGTTAATGCTTTGAGGATCTGGGTTCAAATCCCACCGTGGCAGATAATGAAAATTTAAATCCATTAAAAGTCTGACGATAACTATAAAATTATCGTCAATTGTTGCAAAACCCCATCTGATCACGTATGTCCTTTCGAGAAGGAAACCTGCCATCCTTGCCTGGCCTACATGTGACTCCAGATCCACATCAATATGGCTGACTCTTTGGGATAGGCAATAAATGTTGGCCCAACCATGAAAGAATAAAAACACTCAACAAGGTTGGTCAATCATGATTTCCCTGTCATAAATTGAATCTGTATCAATCATAGTATGATTTTCGACATTTCCTGTGACTCTATCCTAATAATAGATTATAGCAATATCCGGCCAATTACCAAGATAACTGGTCTAAAGTTTCCTGTTTTCCCTCTCCATCCTTTATTAAGTAGCGGAGTTATGTTTGCAACCTTCAAATCCACAGGGACCATCCAAAAATTCTAAAAGATCAAAAACAAAACCAATGTAATTCAGTATCTCTGAAACCACATATTTTAAAACCCTGACATCAGGTCTAAGATTTAGTCTCGCTGATTTCTTAAGTACGATCTCTTAATTAACAATAATTTATTTAAGTTGTCTATATTCATTAGACCCTTGGATTCCCATTATTTCTAGAATATTTTCTAATCTGAAAACATAGGCAAAGTATTTGTTTAATATCTCTGCTATTTATTTATTCCCCATTCAGAACTCTCCCATCTCTGCCTTTAAGGGACCCAGGTTTACTTTTGCTAATCTTTCTCTTTTTACATACCTATTGAAGCTTTCACAATCCATTTTTATGTCTCTCGCTAATTTAGTTGAATTATATTTTCTTTTTTTAAGGAGAAATTTAACACGGCCAATCCACCTATCCTGCACGTCTTTGAGTTGTGGGAGTGAGATCCGTGCAGTCACGGGGAGAATGCTCAAACTCCACACGGACAGTGACGCTGAGCAGGGATCGAACCAGGGTCCTCGGTGCCGTGAGGCAGCAATGCTAACCATTACGCCACTGTGCTGCCCGTATTATATTTTCTCCCTCTTCATCAACATTATTGTGATGAGTTCTAATATCCTCATAAAATTCCAGGTTGCTACTTGTGATTTGGCATGTTTATAACCCTCTTCCTTTAATGTGACGCAATCTTTGACTTCACTTCACCTGAGAGCTATAGTTTGATCACTTTTCTGTGAGATTTTTATTCTTGAAGGGAATGTATGCTGGTTGTGAATTATGAATTAGTTCTTCACATACTTGCCATTGCTTGTCTACCATCAAGTATGTGAATCTAGTTTCTGAATCTACTTTTGTCAACTCCCACTCACCTATATTGTTTGGTTTGTTCAGATTTAAGATCCTCGTTTTGGATTTAACTCTCATTTGAAATTGTGATGTAACTTGTTCACTCAAGATCTGAAGACATCTGGAACATTTTATTAAGGAAGGCTGCTGAAGCCTTAATGAATGAAGTAGAATTAGAAAGTGATGGAACTTTGCTGTCACTCATGACTCATTGATCAAAAATTAATCTCTGAATCTTTCAGATTTGTTCAGAGCAGGACAGCTGGTAAATGTCAAGTTATTCCAAATCCCTAAAGAGATACTTGAAACAACTGCCCTCATCTGTATTTTGCTATTTGATATAATGTGAGGAAAGATTTTAAATTCTGACATTGATGTCCCAGATGTTTTGTGATGATTTTAAATAAAATAAATTATTCTTAAACAAAGAGATAAACAACAATAAAGTCAACTAAAAAGATGGCTATAGACAGTTACAAAAACCTTTATTTCACAGCTGATTCTCCACAAACCCCCACATCTAATAGCATTTTAAAAGCTATGAACAAAATCCAGTAACAGTTACCACACCAGACAGTTATTTCACTTTGTGTTGCTTCTGAGGTAGAACTAAACAATAGATTTTTCAAGCCAGGCTTTCTTCACAGGCACAGCTTGCTGAGAGTTATAACGGCTATCCCTGCTGTTGGTTGAGGTCTTAAACAGCTACCCTTGCATAGGGTGGATCCTCTTTTATCTACAATTTTTCCCTTTTGATCTTTCCTAAGCTGAACTGATCTCTTCAGAAGTCTACCTTCATTTTGTAAGTCCACCTTTTAGAATGTAAATACACATCATCATGCTCTTGATGTCACTCTCAAAATGGCCACCAGCCGTTTTACGCAGTTTTCTGTGCTGCGACACAGCATTAATGGCATCAGCCACATTTCCTAATTTTGCGCTCTTTTCCTTTTCCCTGAACTCTGCATATTCAGAGGATTCTTGTTCAGTGGCTTTGCACATATTAATCGCGCCTTCTAATGATAAAATCGTACATCTTAACATTTTTCACGCAAACGTTCGACATCCCAAATACAACTTTGAAAAAAATATATATTTATTAAGAATTTTTCAACAAAAATGTTTCAACCTTACAAACAAACCCCCCCCCCCCCCCCCATAACAAAAAGAAAGAAAGCTCGCATAGCAAGACATGAACATGGCAAATCAATATATTACAGAGCTTTGTACATTGGATTACTCCCCTACATGTCGGTTTTCCGTGTCATTCATGTGTTTTCTTGCTGAAATGCCCCCCAAATAAACCCCCCTTCCCCCTCCCTCCCCCCCCCCCTCCCCGGGTTGCTGCTACTGCTGTCCGATCTTCATCTAACACTCCACAAGATAGTCTAGTAACGGTTGCCACCACCTGTAGAACCCCTGCACAGACCCTCTCAAGGCAAACTTTATCCTCTCCAACTTGATAAATCCTGCCATATCATTTATCCAGGCTTCCACGCTGGGGGGCTTTGCCTCTTTCCACATTAACAAGATCCTTCGCCGGGCTACTAGGGACGCAAAGGCCAGAATACCGGCCTCTTTCCCCTCCTGCACTCCCAGCTCGTCCGCTACTCCAAATAGTACTAGCCCCCAACTTGGCTTCACCCGGACTTTCACCACCTTGGATATGGTTCTCGCAACACCCCTCCAGAATCCATCCAGTGCCGGGCACGACCAAAACATATGGGCATGGTTCGCCGGGCTTCCTGAGCACCTCCCACATCTGTCCTCCACCCCAAAGAACCTGCTCAGCCTCGTTCCCGTCATATGCGCTCTGTGAACAACCTTAAATTGTATCAGGCTAAGCCTGGCACACGAGGAAGAGGAATTAACCCTACTTAGGGCTTCAGCCCACAGACCCTCCTCAATCTCCTACCCCAGCTCCTCTTCCCATTTACCCTTCAGCTCCTCTACCAAAGCCTCCCCCTCTTCTTTTATCTCCTGGTGTATTGCCGACACCTTGCCCTCTCCGACCCATACACCCAAGATCACCCTGTCTTGAATCTCCTGTGCCGGGAGCAACGGGAATTCCCTCACCTGTCGCCTCACACACGCCCTCACTGGCATTTACCTGAAAGCATTTCCCGGGGGTATCCCAAACTTCTCCTCCAGTGCCCCTAGGCTCTCAAACGTCCCATCGATGAACAGGTTCCCCATTCTTCTCATCCCTGCCCGATGCCAGCTCTGAAACCCCCCGTCCATCCTCCCTGGGACAAACCGATGGTTACCCCTGATTGGAGACTGTGCCCTGGTGGCGAGTGTGGTTACGAACCGGCGGAGGTCGGAGTATTTTCGGCTGTATCGAGGGATGAGGCAAGGGTGCCCCAGATGTGCCGTCTCCACTGGCCCCAGATATTTAGCGTTGCCGCCACCACCGGACTCGTGGTATACCTAGTCAGCGAGAGCGGCAGCGGTGCCGTCACCAGCGCCCCCAGGCTCGTCACTTTACAGGACGCCATCTCCAACCTTTTCTATGCCGCCCCCTCTCCCTCCATCACCCACTTACGGATCATCGCCACATTGGCTGCCCAGCAGTAGTCACCCAGATTCGGCAACGCCAACCCTCCTCTGTCCCTACTGCGCTCCAGAAACCCCCTCCTTACCCTTGGGGTCTTATTTGCCCACACAAACCCCATAATGCTCCTGGCAACCCTCTTAAAAAAGGCCTTGGTGATCACAATTGGGAGGCACTGGAACACAAAAAGAAACCTCGGGAGGACCGCCATTTTGGCCGACTGCACTCTACCCGCTAGCGAGAGCGGCAACATGTCCCATCGTTTGAAGTCCTCCTCCATCAGCTCCTAGCTATTTGGATCCCTAGGTACCGAAATCTCCTTTCCGCCCTCCTCAACGGTAGATCATCTATCCCCCTTTCCTGGTCTCCTGACTGTACTACAAAGAGCTCACTCTTCCCTACATTGAGCTTATAGCCCGAAAAATCCCCAAACTCCCTTAGGATCCGCATGACCTCCACCATCCCTTCCACTGGATCTGCCACATACAGCAACAGGTCATCCGCATACAGCGACACCTGATGCTCCTCTCCCCCTCGGACCACCCCCCTCCATTTCCTGGACTCCCTTAATGCCATGGCCAAAGGCTCAATTGCTAATGCAAACAACAGGGGGGACAGGGGGCACCCTTGCCTCGTCCCTCGATACAGCCGAAAATACTCCGACCTCCGCCGGTTCGTAACCACACTCGCCACCGGGGCTCTATAAAGGAGCTTAACCCAACTGATAAACCCCTCCCCAAACCCAAACCTCCGCAACACTTCCCAGACATAGTCCCACTCCACCCGGTCAAAGGCCTTCTCCGCGTCCATAGCTGCCACTATCTCCGCCTCTCCCTCCACCGATGGCATCATAATCACGTTTAGGAGCCTCCGCACATTGGTGTTTAGCTGCCTGCCCTTTACAAATCCCGTCTGGTCCTCGTGAATCACCTCCGGGACACAGTCCTCGATCCTCGTAGCCAGCACTTTTGCCAGCAACTTAGCATCCACGGTGAGGAGCGAGATCGGCCTGTACGACCCACATTGCAGTGGGTCCTTATCCCGCTTCAGGGTCAAAGAGATCGTCACCTCAGACATTGTCGGGGGTAGGGTCCCTCCCTCCCTTGACTCATTAAAAGTCCTTACCAGCAAAGGGGCTAACAGGTCTACGTACTTCCTGTAGAACTCAACCGGGAACCCATCCGGTCCTGGGGCCTTCCCTGCCGGCATGCTCCCCAGTCCTTTAATCAGCTCCTCCAACCCAATTGGTACCCCCAAACCAGCCACCTCCTGCTGCTCCACCTTCGGGAACCCCAGTTGGTCCAAGAATCGTCGCATCCCCCCTTCCCCCACTGGGGGCTGGGATCTATACAGCTCCTCATAGAAGGCCATGAATGCCTCATTTACTTTCATCGCACTCCGCACCGTAGTTCCCCTTCCATCCTTGACTCCACCTATCTCCCTTGATGCCATCCTCTTACGGAGCTGGTGTGCCAGCATCCGACTCGCCTTCTCCCCATACTCATACGTCGCCACCTGCGCCTTCCTCCATTGTGCCTCTGCCTTCCCTGTGGTCAACAGGTCGAACTCTGTCTGGAGACTTCGCCTCTCCCTGAGTAGTCCCTCTTCAGGGGCCTCTGCGTATCTCCTATCCACTCTTAAAATTTCCCCCATTAACCTCTCCCTTTCCCTCCCCTCTCTCTTCTACCTATGAGCCCTGATGGAGATTAACTCTCCCCTGACCACCGCCTTCAGCGCCTCCCATACTACCCCCACCTGCACCTCCCCATTGTCGTTGGCCTCCAAATACCTTTCAATGCACCCCCTCACCCTCCCGCACACCGCCTCGTCTGCCAGCAGTCCCACATCCAACCGCCACAATGGGCGTGGTCTCTCTCCTCTCCCAGCTCCAGTTCCACCCAGTGCGGGGCGTGATCTGAAATGGCTATGGCCAAATACTCCGTTCCCTCCACTTTCGGGATCAGCGCCCTGCCCAGAACAAAGAAATCTATCCGGGAGTAGGCCTTGTGCACGTGGGAGAAAAAAGAAAATTCCCTGGCCTGTGGCCTGGCAAACCTCCACAGATCCACTCCCCCCATCTGGTCCATAAACCCCCTAAGCACCTTGGCCACAGCCGGCCTCTTTCCGGTCCTAGATCTGGAGCGATCCAGTGCTGGGTCCAACACCGTGTTGAAATCCCCACCCATTATCAAGCTTCCTACCTCCAGGTCCGGAATGCGCCCCAACATACGCTTCATGAATCCAGCATCGTCCCAGTTCGGGGCGTATACATTTACCAATACCACCCACGTCCCCTGCAACCTACCGCTCACCATCGCATATCGGCCTCCCTTGTCCACTACCATATTCATATCCTCAAACGACACCCGCTTCCCCACCAATATTGCCACCCCTCTGTTCTTTGCATCCAGCCCCGAATGGAATACCTGTCCTACCTATTCCTTTCTTAACCTGACCTGGTCTGCCACGTTCAAATGTGTCTCCTGAAGCATGACCACGTCTGCCTTCAGTCCCTTCAAGTGCGCGAACACTCAGGCCCTCTTTACCGGCCCATTCAGGCCCCTCACATTCCACGTTATTAGCCGGATTGGGGGGCCTCCCGCCACCCCCCCCCCCCCTGCCCCCCACCACCCCCCACCAACTAGCAATCACCTTTTCTAGGCCAGTCCCGTGTCCGCGCCACCCTCACCCTCCCGTCCCCCAGACTGGGGACCCCCTCCCCGACCACCTCTTCTATGTGCAATTCCCCCTCGGCCAGTGCAACAGCAACCCTATTCACCCCACCCCCCGCTAGACCCTAGTCTAGCTCTTTTGCTCCCCCATAACACTCCCGTAAGTCAGCTGATTCCTACTGACCCCGGCTTCCCCCGCCGTCCCATTGACCCCCCCGTGTGGGAATCCCCCCTACCTCCTCCTCCCCAACAATCAGTGTGCGCTCCTTCACTCCCCCCCCCCCCCCCCACACCATCCTTCCCTAGCCTGGGAAAAAACCCGCGCTTTCCTGAGCTAGCCCCGCCCCCTCTGGCGCAGCTTCCATCGCGGCCTTATCTCATATCCCCCATCCCCGGGCCTCCCCTCCCTCCAGCACTGGCGCCCACATCCCCATCCATCACCCAACCCGTGGAACATTTCCTACGCATGATTAAAACCCTGTGTACAACAAACATCCAACATCCCCCCAGCCTCCACAAACCCTCAGTTTGAGTCCAACTTTTCAGTCTGGATAAAGATCCAAGCCTCCTCAGGCTTTTCAAAGTAATGGTGTTGATCCTGGAATGTGACCCACAATCGCGCTGGCTGCAGCATTCCGAATCTCACTCCCTTCCGATGTAGCACCGCCTTGGCCCAGTTAAAACCAGCTCTCTTCTTTGCCACCTCCGCGCTCCATTCCGGGTGGATTCGTATCTCCGCATTCTCCCAGCTGCTGCTCCGCTCTTTCTTGGCCCATCTCAAGACCCTCTCTCTGTCCGTGAAACGGTGAAACCGCACCACAATCGCCCTTGGCGGCTCGTTGGCTTTGGGCCTCCTCGCCAACACCCGATGTGCCCCATCCAGCTCCAGAGGCCTCGGACAGGCCTCCGCACCCATCAACGACTCGAGCATCATGCTCGCATATGCCCCGGCATCGGCCCCCTCCACTCCTTCAGGGAGACCCAGGATCCGAAGATTCTTTCGCCTCGACCTGTTCTCCAGGTCCTCGAATCTTTCCGCCCACCTTTTGTGCAGCACCTCGTGCCTCTCCACCTTCACCGCCAGGCCCAAGACCTCATCCTCGTTCCCTTCGACTTTTTTCGGCATCTCCCGGATCTTTACCTCGTGGACCTTCTGGGTCATCCCTAATCCTTCGATCGCCGACAGCATTGGCGCCAGCATCTCTTTTTTCAGCTCCTCAAAACAGCGCTTGATAACCTCTTGCAGCTCTGGCCCACATTCCTCTTTATCTCCGGCCGCCGCCATCTTGTTTTTTTTCCCTCGCTTCCCTCGCTGCTCCAAAGCCGTTTTTTTTGCCGTTTCGCTTCTTGTCCGGTCCATGTACTGTGGAGGGGGACCTTGCTCTCACCTTCCCACACGGGACATCTTCAGAAAATTGCCGTTGTGGCTCCTCTGGAGAGCCCAAAAGTCTGTGATCGTGGGAGCTGCCGAAACGTGCGGCTTAGCTCCGCATCGCCGCAACCGGAAGTCTCCCAAATACAACTTTATCATGAAGCATTGAATCGGCAGCAGAGGAAAAGTTACACGAATGCACTCTTAACTTTAAAGCTGTTATGAAAGAATCTACCAACTCCCCTTTTAGCTGCAGTGTTTTTCTGAACATGTAGCACTCATAGCGTTCATTCACCTGCTTCTTGCAGTGCGTATCACACTTCTGTAGCACCATGTTATATTCCGTTTTATCCTCATCAGCAGTAAATTCAAAGGAGTTATAATGCTCTAATAATAATACCTTATTGTCACAAGTAGGCTTCAATGAAGTTACTGTGAAAAGCCCCTAGTCGCCACTTTCCGGCGCCTGCTCGGGGAGGCCGGTACGGGAATTGAAACCGTGCTGCTGGCCTTGTTCTGCATTACAAGCCAGCTGTTTAGCCCAGAAGTGCTATTTTTCTCGGATCGGAAGCATTTTCTAGCGCAGCTGCAGATAGGAAAACTTCAAACTGCTGTTTAAAGAATGCCCAGTGTTGACATAGTTTACCATTTGTCCTGAAGTAGACAGGCTTCTTGAGACTCTCCATCTTACGATTTGTCTTCTGTGTAGATTTTCTGATTCGTGTAGTGGCTTGATTGTTTTCTTCAATCTTCTTATGCTAATTTATCTAATGTAACTGTTTCTTACTTGTAGAAATAAACTCCTGATACCATGTGGTGTTCTTTCTGGAGCTAAATTCAGGATGGTTGGAATAGTGTTCACAAAGACCACAAAATAGCTTTAACTTGAACAAAGCTATAAATTTATTAACACTAATTTGGATTCGACACGTACTCCTAAATAATACACAGTTGATAATTAATATGTAATCTACACTGACCTGCAACTAATCTCTACACCAAAATAAATGATCTGCTCTTACTCACACTATCTTTCCTTCAGTCTGGACTCTAGCTAACTCCTTCACTTCTCTCTCACAAGGCTTAGCATCAATATTTGTAACTCTAGCTCCCTCTAGTGTCTTATGTAGACATTTCATTAACCCTTGCAGTTCTTACATTTATGATAATACCACACCTCCTAAGATTGAATAACATGGAGAATGGCCAGAATCCACTTGAAAGAAACCATAAGATGACATAAAAGGTGCGAGGTAATGAAATATATTAAAAAGAGCAAGAGAATTTTAAATTTACTCAGGTGCTGAAAAGGTCATAGGAGACCCCCATGGAAAGAATAGATCCCGCTAACCCTGAAGGCAGTCAAGGCCGATAAGTTGAGCCTGGTTGAAATAGTGGAGAGGATCAAACATGGAGAGGTTTGAACGGGAATGACAGAGGGAAGAACAGAATAAGGCAGTGGGAGTTCAAGGTACACAAGCTTAACAAGCAACTAATTTAGTTTTCTGAAAGACAAAGGATTGAGAATATGTTGACAAGGTGAATCGGTGATGTTTATTCAATAAAATAGGCTAGGAAGTGGGATTAATAATAGCTAACTCTGTTCTTAAATATGTTTCTAATGAACAACTTGGTTATACATGGACATACGATCTCAACTGAGTTACCTAATTCTAGCTGGGATAGATACACAAGGTGCTCCTCTTGGCTTTCGCACCCTTGCAATAAAATGGACAGGATTCTTGCTCTTGATTGTGCCTATGAATATTGGATGAGAAGAGGGGCCAGGTCTAGCTGTCGAAATGCAACTTGCCAAGCCTGAGATAGCATTGATAAACTACTCAGCCTTTGCTCTCATAGTTTTAATACATCACCTGAACCCTCATGAAATTCTAGCCATGTGCAATCTTTATTAATATGATCCAAGCCGAATCGTAAATTCGAAACCAAGACATAAGAGCTTTTTCTTAGAGAATTCATTGACATAGCTCCGTCACATAGCTTTCCTCTCTCCACCGGTGTCCAAGTTGTCCCTTATGTATGTGTTCAACGCACTGAAGTAAACAATGCCCTTTAGCTATGTGTCTTAACAATGTAATTAACATACTATTAACAATCTTAAATGTAGTCTTCCTCCACATTATTATATATCTCCATGATCTTATACCAATTCTACCTTGAGATCTTCTCCAGCTGCACTGTCCTCATCTTCTCTGACATGGTGGCACAGTGGTTAACACTGTTGCCTCACACCTCCAGGGACCCGGGTTCAATTCCAGGCTCTGGTGACTGTCAGTGTGGAGTTTGCACCATTCTCCCCGTGTCTGCCTCGGTTTCCTCCGGGTGCTCCGGTTTCTGCCCACAGTCCAAAGATGTGCAGGTTAGGTGGATTGGCCATGCTAATTGCCCCTTAGTTTCCAAAAGGTTAGGTTGGGTTACGGGGTTAGGATGGAGGCGTGGGTTTAAGTAGGGTGCTCTTTCCAAGGGCCGGTGCAGACTCGATGGGCCAAATGGCCTCCTTCTGCACTGTAAATTCTATTAAGATCCTCCCCTCCACTGCTGGTCTCCGATTTTTCAGTCATTATCCTTGGGGAATACTCACCCCTTCAACATTCATTTTTTCAACTCCTCTCTCTGTCTTCAAAAGCTTGCCAAGATCCTTCCTCTTTGTCCTCATTTTTAGTTCCTCTCCTGTAATTTATACTTTCCCTCCCTTCTAGTCAGTGCTCGTCTCTCCTCCCACCCTGTAGATGTGTATTTCTGTATTTATAGAACATTATATTTGCTGTTATTACATCCCACGGAAAGTTAGCCTGTTACGGGCTGATTGTAAAAGCCTGCAGTATTGTTAGGATTGGATTTTGATATGCCCCACTTTTGAATGATCTGACCATGAAATATAAATGATTGGAAAAATCACAAATAATGTACATTTCCAATTCTTCACACTGCTAGCTGGCAAGGACCCTCATTAGCAGGAGGGACTCAGAGAAGGACTCCTTAGAATATAATATACCTGTAAGTCAGGCTGCGATTCTAGCTGGTAATATTTAACAAGATTTCTCATTTTTCATGCCCCCAGATCATCCATCTTTTCGTTCAATTTACATAGGAACATAGAAAATAGGAGAAGGAGTCGGCCATTTAACCTCTTGAGCCTGCTGCGCCATTCAGCTAGATTCCCAAGATAACCATCCCTTAGTCGGCCTCAAAGAACATCATCTCCATTTTGTACGCCCACTGTGCGCAATTACAAAATCTGTCTGTCTTTATAGTTGTTCTTCGCCTGGTGGAAAAATAAATACTTTGCCATGCTGGTATTAAATTGCTTACATAGTGATTATTTTATGATTATCTGCTCCAATAACCTCTCCTCAGAGAGGCGGCTCGGTGGCGCAGTGGTTAGCACTGCTGCTTACGCCACTGAGGACCCGGGTTCGATCCTGGCCCCAGGTCACTGTCCGAGTGGAGTTTGCACATTCTCCCCGTGTCTGCGTAGGTCTCACCCCCACAACCCAAAGATGTGCTGGTTAGGTGGATTAGTCACGCTAAATTGCCCCTTTATTAAAAATATAATAATTGGGTGCTCTAAATTTCTAAAAAAAACTCTCTTCAGAAGTTTATGGCAATAAATGTTCCAGTAGCCCCCCACCCCCCAACTGCAGGAATTGTCACGAGTGAGACAGAAGATTTGACAGACCATTTAAAGGTCCATTGACCTTGGGTGGGAATTTCTGACGTTGGGGTGAGGAAAATTGCATCCATTATTTCTTTCAAGGGTTCCAAATAAGTTTTTAAACATTTAAACGGGGTATGTCTCAAATTTCCTCCAAACACAGTAAACAGAACTTTATGAATTTAATGTTAAGAATATTCAAATCTGACACATACCTGACTAAGTGACATGCTGAAGATTGAATTTTCCTTGGAACGGTTTCATAAAATGGACGATAGTGAATATTTGCTTAACATCTCCGCCGATTCTCCTTTCCATTAGTGTTGATTCGCTATCGCCCATTTTGTGCTGTCGCCCAAGATGCCCCAGCATGTTTGTATTTTAATTTAATGGTTTGATTTCTCCCTCATCGCTGTTGTCAATCGAACTATCATTGTATTCATTACATTTGGGACATGGTTTCCAGAATGACAGGTGAGGGAAGAGATATTCTGCCTCTTATGTCTTGATCCACCCAAAGAAGCCAATGACAAGTTAAATCTGAGACAAAAACTTCTAATTTTTTTTTGCGCTTCCCCCATGTGAATGATTTGACTTCTCTCCTTTCGTATGTTGTGTCTTTCCAATATTTTTGTTTTTGTTTTCATTTTGTATTGCTTTGTATTACTTAAGAAGAAAATAGGCCCTGCCAAAGTACACAGCTATTTAAATGACTTGCCGCATCTTCCAGAGGAAGACATACCATGGTATGGCTATTAAACACTGTCCACAGTCATCTTATGTAGTCTTCTAAACCAGGAATGCCCAACTTGCAGTCAAAAGGCTACATATTGCCCCAGAGTTCTGGCAATGCTGCTGACACTAGTCAAAATTCTTACTCGCTGTTTTGTTTTGTCTGAATTTTGCACTCTTGGGACGTGCAAAGGCCTTTTCTTAATGTCATTACCTCACTAATCGGAACATCTAAATAAGTTACTATCAATAATGTGAAAGATACATACGTTAATGGTATAATTGATTTGAACTGTAAATGTGTCTGTCAAGACTCTCCTAACTCCACATAAATATTGGACAACACTAGCACTCTTGGCTCGTACCTTCCTATTTCTAAAAAAAAAAAATTTACTGGATGTGGGCATCGCTGGGTAGACCAGCATTTATTGCCCATCCCTAGTTGCCTTTCAGAAGATGATGGTGAGCTGCCTTCATGAACCACTGCAGTCCCTGAGGTGGGTGTAGGTACACCCACTGTGCTGTTAGGGAGGGAGTTCCAGGATTTGACCCAGCAGCAATGAAGGAACGGCGATATATTTCCAAGTCGGGATGGTGAGTGACTTGGAGGGGAACCTCCAGGTGGTGGGGTTCTCAGTTATCTGCTGCTCTTGTCCTTCTACATGGTAGCGGTCATGAGTTTGGAACCCCCCACACCCCCACTTGCATCTACCGGATGAGTCTTTTTCGTGCCCGTTATTGTACTCTGTCAGATTTATTTCCCATCATGACCTTTGTTATCGGGCCTGCCTGTGCCATCATTTACTTCTGTCAAAAAAAAACGGGCATTCGTTTTCAGGAAATTAGTGGCTATCGAACTATTCTTTGAGGAAAGATGTTCTGTGAGTACCATTTCCTACTCTAACTGTGTGCCTGGTAAGTACGAAAGAATTCAGATTGAATTGAAATAGTTTAACGTCTCAGTGTGCAAACAGTACCGACAACGAATAACACATCAAAGCAGTTAAATGTTACCCCTCTAGGAAAACTGAGCAAAAGTCAACAGGAGAACAAAATTAGGAATTACTGTACCATCTGCAGCTGAAATCAATAGTTTGTGTTTTATTATTTTTGCTGAGTCAAATTTCCCTTGACAAAAACAGAGAAACCTTTCCCCTTTGATAGCTTCCTGCCTCCATGAAAACATCCCCCTCTGCACAGCGACTGTCACAACAGCAGGGCTGGTAATCTAATACGGCTGCTGGTGATTGTCCCTTTGAAATCTCCATTATTAAGCTGCGAGAATCTAATTACGAGACAATTTGCCCTCTTGCAGCCCTGTGACAGCAGGAGGCTGTGTACCAAAGCTAATGCTTTACTTGGAAGCCACGTGATCCCTTCATTTTTTGGTTGCTATACAAACAATGCTCTATAGACATGTAAAGCTTTGTCCTTGCGCACATTCTCCACCTTGATCCCTGTCGGAGGCTGCCTTTGCCTGAAGATTTCTTCCCTCCAAATTTCTTTGCACCTGAAAGCAGGAACTTTTGATAGGCGGCGATTCTCCTCCTGCAGCCTTCCCTCTGGTATCTTGCCAGCCAGCTAATGCTCGTGACTGATCCACAAAGTAAACGTTTTGGCAGGGTAAGGAAAGAGTCTGCATTAAAAAAGAAAATGGTTTCATGGCTTCAGAACTTTCCAAATTGCTTTGCAGTCAATTTTGAACTTTTGAAGTGTAATCGCTGGTGTAATGAGGAAGCATATGGCAGCCAATTTGTACACACAAGGACCCCACAAACAGCAATGAAATAAAATAGTGCAGTCAGTCATTTTTAGTGATGTTCTTTAGTCCCCACGAAGACCATGGGTGAGCATTGATTGATCTCCCCATGGACTTCATGGAGTACGAGTTCTCTCTATTGAACAGGCAGAGGTTCGCCCATGAGGGACTCGCTAGTAGGACTTTAAATCCTGTGTCCCAGACCTGACTGGCATTCCCAATGGTCTCGGGTCTGGGCGCTAGCTTCCATGCCACAGCTGCTGCTTTATTTCTGTTCAAGAAAAAAACGTTAATTTCATTTAGCCTGGTCTCGACTGGAATTATTACATTGGCGACGGGAGTGGGATTCCAAGCAGCCTTTAAAGCACAGAAAACAGCTCCAGTAAAAAAAAACGTACATTTCCTTCTTTGGCAAACTCCTGCCAACGCAAACGCAAAAGACTGGACCAAGTGTGCCAAGTGCAGGCGATATTTATTTTGCGCCAATGGCATTGAAGGGGATGAGCAACAGAAGGTAAACGGCCTGACAGCGTGCGAGACCCCGACGTTTAGCATCATAAAAGACCTAACTTACCCAGCAGCCCCTGACATTAAATTTTTGACGAACTTGTGGACCTGGTGCATAACCATTATGAACCAAAGTCATCAATGATCCGACAACATTACGTTTTAATGCAGTTGGGTGAACCCCCGGGGAGTCTGTTACAGAATTCCTTAGTAGATTGCGGAAGTTCACAGAGTGCTGCAAATTTGGCCCATCCTTGAATGAGATGCTACATGATAGGCTGGTGTGTGAGATTGACAATGTCACAACCCCAAAAGAATTGCAGTGGAGTACAACCTAGACCTGAAAAAGGCCACTGAGATAGCCTTGTCCCTGGAGAATGCCAAAAAAGGCGATTAGGAACTTCAGGGAATGTTGGACAGTAGCATCCTCCAGTTAGGGGGAGAATCATGCACAGAGAAGCCTGCATTTCCAGTAAAGGCATTCACATGCACCACCCCATGATTGACTGAACATTCTGTTGGGAACCCTTGCAGTCTGAGAAACAACAGGATAATCCCAGATGTTCCCAGGAAACCTCTCCAGAGGGATACAAGTGTCAGCCGTTGGACTGTTACAAGTGCTGCAAGAGGACACGACATATGCAAGGCTCGCAGAATCGGTGATACCTGAACCACCCAGTCAAGAAGTCAATGCTAACTGAGGTCCATAGGTTACAGGTATACCAGCGGTCAGAGGAGGAAACAATGCAGTTGAACTGCATCATCACAACTAAGGTTGCCCCAACAATTAAATGGCTGCTTGTCAACCATCATTACAGATGGAGGTAGATACAGGAGCTGTCATTGTGGAACAAATACTCTATCACCTCTGAAAAGATATTCTGCCGAGTGCCCAGGACAGTATTATCCTTTGGGAATACTGAGTAGTCATCCCCTGCCCAGGTCGATGCCCAATCCTGATGGAGTTCCATAACAGTACCCTGGTGTTTACAAAATGAAGATCCTCACGTGGAACGTAGGACAGGTGGCCCGGGCTCAACTCGGGCATTGAGGACTTGGTGAAGCAATGCTCCTTGTGCCAGGAAGACCAGAGGCTCAAGCCTTTGGCCTCTCTACAACCATGCGAGTGCCCAGGAAAACCATGGGTACAGGTACACGTGGACTTCACTGCTCCGTTTTTAGGGTCATTGTTCCTAATCATGGTAGAACCTCATTCTAAATGGATGGAAATACATCGCATGGCCTCACCGATTTCTCATATCATGAGAGAGAAACTCCAGCAGAGCTTTTGTATTCACGGCGTATCAGAGGCCCTCGCCTCCGACAATGGTAGAGCAGGGAGTTCCAGGCCTTCTTGAAATCGAGTGGCATGAGCACATTCGGATGATGCCAAACCACCCATCGTCTAATGGTCTGGTAGAACGGGAATAAAGACTTTCAAAAATGAGATGAAGAAACAGCTGATTGGATCCATCGCCACAAGGTTGGCTCGATTCCTGTTTAACTACCAAAGCGTGGCACACACCACGATGGGAATCACCCCAGATCTTTACTGATGGGATGGTGACTTTGCACCCCGCTAAACCTGCTAGCTCCAAATTTGACCGGGAGGGTGGTGTCCAGACTGGAGAATCAAAAGAGAAATTACGACACCAGGAGGTCTGAGAGAGTGTTTAAGACAGGGGGCGTGGTATACGTATGAAACTTAGGGGATAGCTCAAGTTGGATCCCTGGGTTGGTGAAGTCTGGGCCTGGCTACTATAGTTATGTTTAAAGAAAAAGTTCTTAAAATGCACCTGTGCTACCTTAGGAGTAGGGCACCTGCTCCAGTTGAAATCATGCCTCCAATTCCAGTCACAGTAACCTCTGGAGCCGTGCTAACTACTGTGGCGCTATCCTGCTATCTCGATGATATTCCATAAAATAACCAGTGGACCAGAAAAGTGAAGCCCATACAGATGTTTCTAAAAACACAAACATATTCAATGACATGTTTTACTGAGTCCAGA
Source organism: Scyliorhinus torazame (assembly GCF_047496885.1). Taxonomy (NCBI): domain Eukaryota; kingdom Metazoa; phylum Chordata; class Chondrichthyes; order Carcharhiniformes; family Scyliorhinidae; genus Scyliorhinus; species Scyliorhinus torazame. Next base: position 365,096,801 of record NC_092708.1, on the reverse strand, counting down.
CTACCCGCCATTTCATTGTCCCCGTGGAAATGGTAGCTACCGAATGCTTTCATTGGGTTGCTTCAGAGTTCCAGAAGATGGTGATGGTGAAGCTCAGCTTAGCAAACAGGAAGAAAGCTGGCCTGATGGGTGACTGTATAAATAAACACTTAACAATTCAACAAAAAAAGAATCAAACTCAAATATTTTAACGACATATATATTTTTTTACAATTTTGAACAGGCGAGCTTGTGAACATAAGTTACTTCACCTTAAAACTGTGATCCATTAAAGTAGAAATAAGGCACTGAACTTAATATTAATTTTATGTAAGAGGAGGAAATAACCTTAATGAGTAATCAATGTTGTTACAAAAAAATGTATCTTGTCCACACTTCCCTGTGTGTGGCCGGTCAGTACAAATAAATCTAAACGCGACATCCTGTGACAGCGAGTTTCTTGGCCAGGAATTAAGAGTCTCGGTTTTAGATAATAGGGAGAGAATAATATTATTACTGACTGATTTAGGGGTACTCGTTCCAAACCATGTTTTTGCTCTGGTATCCAAACAGCATCCATCTTTAACTGTTTTACTTTATCACTCCCCATTTCTTTCATTATCACAAGCAATCTGCAAAATTTAAATCATTGTGTCACATGGGTATTATTTTTTCCCCCTGGGGAGTGAGCAATGCAGCAAGTTGGAATGTTGTCCTTTCAAGTCTCAGCGTGGCTCAGTTGGCAGCATTCTTGCCTGAGCCAGAAGGTTGTAAGTTCAAACCTCACTCCAGGATTTGTGGACATAATCTTGGCCGCCACGTTTCATGCAGCGCTAAGAGATGTGCTACCTTCCAAGTGCACCATTAGCCCTATGTGCTAGGTTAGGTTGATTTACAATACTCCTAGTTAGAAACTAGGAGCAGGAGTTGGCCATTCGGTCCTTCGAACCCGCTCCTCCATTCAATATTTGAAGATGTTCAGAGAGTTCTCTTGGCGTCCAGGCCAGCATTCCTCCCCCCAACCATCATGACCTGGAACAGATTAGCTGGCCGCTCACCTCATTTGGTGTCGATGGGACCTCGATGTCCACAAACCGACCGCCAAATTCTCTGGCAACCCGACAGTGGCTCCACTTCAGAATAAATCATCGCTTGTGAGGTGGTTCGGGATGTTTTCCAAATGTGGTAAAGTTAAATGAAAATCGCTTATTATCACAAGTAGGCTTCAAATGAAGTTACTGTGAAAAGCCCCTAGTCGCCACATTCCGGCGCCTGTTCGGGGAGGCTGGTACGGGAATTGAACCGTGCTGCTGGCCTGCCTTGGTTTGCTTTCAAAGCCAGCAATTTAGCCCTGTGCTAAACAGCCCCAGAATGTAATTCTTCTCCTTGTTCTTCTCCTTGTCTCCTGAAAGGTCAAAACATTCAGTTTAGAAAACCAACAAAGCTGCAAGCAGTAAAGCAAAAACAAAAAACACTTGTACAACATCTGTAATGTAGTAAAACATTGTTGCTGGATGTTTCACGAGTATTATAAACAAAAGGTAACATCAGGCCACATCAGGAGATTTTAGGTGAGGAGATCAAAAGCTTGGTCAAAGATGTAGGTTTTAAGGAATGCCATGCAGTAGGAAAGAGGGGTAGTCAGGCGGAGAGTTCTGGGGAGGGGTGGGGGGTGTATACCAGAGCTTAGGATATGGGCCATGTAAGGCATGGTCACCAATGGTGGGATGATAAAAATAGAGGATGCTCAAGAAGCCATGATTAGAGGAATGCAGATATCTCAGATATTTGAGGGCTGGAGGAGATTACAGAGGTATTGAGAGGTGGAGGGATTTAAAAACAAGGATTAAAATGCTACAATCAAGACATTGCTTGATGGGAAGCCAATGTCGGTTGGTGAACCTGGGGAGTCAGGACTGAGTGTGAGTTAAGGCACAGGCGGTGGAGGTTTGGATGACCTCAAGTTTATGAAGGTAGAAATCCAGCCAGGAGTGCATTGGGATAGTCAAATCTCAAGATAATAAAGGCATAAATTAGGGTTTCAGCTGTAAATGAGGTGAGACAGGAGCCAAATCAGGCAATATTGTGGATGTAGAAATAGGTGGTCATTGTGACGGGGTGAATATGTGGTTGGAAACTCATCTCGGTGTGAAATATGGCAGCAGCACTGTAGTCAGACTGGTTTAGTCTCAGGCTGTAGGCAGGGAGATGGATAGATTCAGGAGTTAAGAAATGGAGGAAAGGAAGCGACTCCATACTTGGGTTAACAGCTGGAAACTATGGGAAGAAGAAAAGACTAAAGGGGGTTCAGGAACCTAACATTGAGGTCTGTGGAAGGAACAAATTAAAACAGGATAAGGCGCAATGTGTTTTAATTTTAGCACAGTCAGAATACAGAAATGATGAATAGTATGTGATTGTAGATTAGGAGAAACATGGTAGAATAGGTCAGACAAGCACTCAACACGAACATTGATAGTAATGTATATTGATATAAGATATGCTCAACTACAAGGCATTGAAGGTGAGAGAGGAAATCAGTTGGAGCAGTTCAAATTTAGCTCTTAATGAACATAGACACAAGCTGGCAACCCATAGATCATTTTGATTGGCATGAAAAATGGTAAAGTGACCAATGCAACATGTTGGAGTTTGTTTGGGGTTTGCCACCTGCCTCATCCAGGAATGCTTGTGACTGACACTTGTTGTCAAGATGGAAGTGTTTCAGTCCCCAGACATTCTTCATTTGAATGAAAACACATGCAAAACAAACGACCCAGCATTATACTTGAAAAACACAATAATGAAACAAGTGGACATTTATGTGTTCGTGGATGTGTTTATGACAAAAAAATGTTTGGTGCTGAAGCAACAATTGATAGTAGAGTAGGACGATTTCCTCACTGAACGCTGGATGATAATGTCATAAGCCATGTGCTACATCACTGCAGTCCTAGAGGACCATAAGCTGCTCTCTCCTTTGAGAGCTGACTGGTGGTCATTTAAACTGAGCGTCACCACACCTCAAGCGAGGGGCGAGGTTGAGAGGGCAGGGCCTTCATGAGTAACCTCAGCCGGTACGGGAATTGAACCCACGCTGTTTGCGTCGCTCCGCATCACAAACCAGCCAACTGGGCAGCACGGTAGCATTGTGGATAGCACAATTGCTTCTCAGCTCCAGGGTTCCAGGTTCGATTCCGGCTTGGGTCACTGCCTGTGCGGAGTCTACACATCCTCCCCGTGTGTGCGTGGGTTTCCTCCGGGTGCTCCGGCTTCCTCCCACAGTGCAAAGATGTACAGGTTAGGTGGATTGGCCATGATAAATTGCCCTTCGTGTCCAAAATTGCCCTTAGTGTTGGGTGGGGTTACTGGGTTATGGGGATAGGGTGGAGGTGTTGACCTTGGTTAGGGTGCTCTTTCCAAGAGCCGTTGCAGACTTGATGGGCCGAATGGCCTCCTTCTGCACTGTAAATTCTATGAAACCAACCAGAAGCATCCTTCTCAAAATGTGTTTTTGATTTAGCTGCTCTCAGAACACCAAGAAAATCTACCCACGTAAAGTCGTTCTCTAGGAACAAGTACAGAATGAATGCCTTTAAAATGCATTAGCCCACTCTCATGTTCTCAGTGGCATCTTTGAACGACATCAGAAAGAAATTTGAAAGTGCCATCTTTTCCCATCCCTCTCTAATTTCGCAACATCTTCCTTAAAATGCACATTGGACAGGGAGGTACACCAGTCTCACAGTCAGGTTACGAGCAGTATTGAATGGGACTAGCTGCGTCACTTGTATAGAAACATAGAAAATAGGGGCAGGAGTAGACTAAACAGCCTTCGAGCCTGCTCCGTAATTCATTAAGATCATGGTTGATAATTCAACTCAGTAACCCGCTTTCCGCCCATATCCTTTAATCTCTTTAGCCACAAGAGCTATATCTAACCTTCTTGAAAACATGTTTTGGCTTCAACTGCTTTGTGTGGTCGCGGATTCCACAAGCTCACCACTCTTTATATGAAGAAATTTCTCCTCATCCCAGTCCAAAATGGTTTACCCATATCCTCAGAGTGTGACGCCTGGTTCTGGACTCTCCTGACATCAGGAACATTCTTCCTGCATCCACCCTGTCTAGTCTTGTTAACATTTAATAAGCTGATATGAGATTCCCACTCACTCTTCTAAACCCCAGCAAATATAATCCTAACCGAATCAATATCTCCTCATACGTCAGTCCCGCCAGCCTAGGAATCAGGTGGTTGGACAGCTGGTTCATGATGCAGAGCGTGGCCAACTCGGATTTGATTCTGGCATGTTGGCACAGTGGTGAGCACTGCTGCTTCATAGCGCAAGAACCCCTGTTCAATTCCGGCTTTGGGTGACTGTCTGTGTGGTGTTTGCACTTTCTTCCCGTGTCTGCGTGGGTTTCCTTCCGGCTTCCTCCTACAGCCCAAAAATGTGCAGGTTAGGTGGATTGGCCATGCTAAAATTGCCCCTTAGTATCCAAGGATCTGCAGGTTAGATGGCGTTATGGGGCTGGGGTGTGCGACTGGGCCTCCGTAAGATGCTCTTTCACAGGGTCGGTACAGATTTGGTGGGCCAAATGGCCGCCTTCTGCACTGTAGGAATTCTATGGTTCTAATCCCCGTACCACCTGAGGTTATTCATGATGGATGGCCTTCTCAACCTTGCTCCTCAACAGAGAGAAAGCAGCCACAGGTCGTCTGGAACTTTACTTACTTAGTAATGATGAAAATAAAACAAGGAACTTTGTGAATAATGAGGGGAGGGGCTGGAAGAGACAGTGAAAAAGTGAGAGCAATCATGAGGAAAAAATGGGGAAGAAATTGAGAAAATTGGATGTGGGTCTTCAAAAAATATTGAAGCACATTGGAAAAATAAATGGAAGTAGTGGAAGAGAAATGAAGGGAAAGGTCTGGAAAAAATATAGGAAAAGAGATTAACAGTCCAAAAATACACAACCACACAAAAACAGGGAGAGAGAGAGGGAGAGAGAGAAATCGGAGTGCGTTATGTACAGCATGGGTGGCATGGTGGCACAGTGGTTAGCACTGCTGACTCACATCACCGGGGACCCGGTTTCGATTCCGGCCTTGGGTGACCATCTGTGGGGAACTTGCATGTTCTCCCCGTGTCTGTGTGGGTTTCCTCCCTGTGCTCTGGTTTGCTTCCACAGTCCAAAGATGTGCAGGTTAGGTGGATTGGCCATGCTAAATTTCTCCTTTGTGTCCAGGGATGTGCAGGTTAGGTGGGGTTATGGCGGTGGAGCAGGGCTGGGGAGGGTGCCCTTCAGAGGGTCAGTGCAGATTTGATGGGCCGAATGGCCTCTTTCTGCACTGTCGGGATTTTACGATTCCATGAAGTAAGTGCTCTATTCATTATTTATAATTTTGTTTACTGTATTTTTGTCTCTGTCTGTCTGCATTTTTAAATTTTCATCCGTGCCTTCATCTCCTTTCCTGTTGTTTCCCTCACATGTTAACTGTGCCCTTGGCAGTGACGATTAAGCTGTTCGGCAACAGTCAGCGGGATGTGAGCTGACAAGAGGAAGGAAGAAAACAAGGGATAAGGAAACTCTGAGGGGTGAAAGGGAGAAGGGAAAAATAAAACAAGCTGGGGAACAAAGCAGAAATGATCCAAGCAATATTAAGAGAAGGCTGACATAAACAACAAGAATAAGGACACAAATTGAGGCAGGTTGGAACAGAAGAAAGATTCTCAAAAAAAATGTAACAGCCTGGAATGTAGGCGGGACAGATTGCTCATGACGGGAAAGGGGATTGGACAGGTTAGGAACAGTATGCAGGGAGATTGTTAGAGGCAGTATTCCAGTAGCAGTGCTCAGAGCTGAAGGAATCCAATCACCACCTGTGAAGTAAGTGGGACTGACTCCTCTTCCTTCTATATTTGAAATCAGTGAAGTAGCAGCGCGCCCTTATATTTGCATTCCGCAGGAGTGCAGTCAGACAGAAGGGGAAGCTTATCTGGGAGCCAAGAGTCCTTTGGAAAATGCACAGCCCTGGCTAACAGTCAGAGCACAAGCAAGTCAAATTCTACTGTACTGAGTTTCAGGGAATTTCTCATACACTATTACTGACTCTGCAGACTACTTGATGCAACAGACCTACAGGGAACTTGGCCAACAAGCAGTGGGCCTGCAGTGCTCCATTTCAAAGTCAGGTGAAGAATAGTGACCAAATATTAACCATTGTAAACTTGTACTGAGCCAGAAAATCTTCCTCATAATTTAAGATTGTTGAAGCCGTATTGGTCCACTCTCATATTATGAGAGCTTAAGCAATCACGAGGCTTTATAATTATAAACTGGAACTGTTTCCAGCAAGGTGATCTTCAAATAAGACACTTCAAGCTCACCACAGCACAAAGTAACAAAACTAAACAATCTGAGCTTCGTAACTCATGGCAAATTTTGCATTGAACTAAAGTAAAAAGTCGCATTGCACTAACTGGAATGAGCATTGATTTGCTTCAGCCTTAGAAAAATGCATAGACTGATTAAAATGTGTTCTCCAATGGGTAGAATTCAATTAACTCTTAGCGATCAAGGTAGTTTCTGGAGATGGTGAGCCTTGATGAGATACAATTCCACTGGAGGCAACAGCCATTGCCTGAAAAACATGCTTCAAGGAGAGTGAATTGGCTATTTGACTGTGAAACACCAAAGCTAAATCTGCTTCCATTCTCATCCAGTGTTCAACTCTGTACTGGTTTCAGGAGACATGGTAAAGTGACCAGGAGTAGAAGGCCTGCGTTTCCACTCCCCATCGTCCATAATCCAGGGCCACTGAGCCCAGCTGTAGCCCCTCTATTGCCAGCCCAATTGCGATTTGTTAACAGAGCACAGAGGTTTCCCAATGAGTATTGCTCAATACCACTCTGGATATGCATCCACCCATTGAGTCACTGCACAACCTTGCGCAGGCAAAGCATATCAATAACATCAGTTTTATTTTGTGGCAAATGTAGCGTGTGAGCTGCATATTTATGTGACTATTGATATAGTTGCATTTTTATTGAAATAATAGCATTAGATATCAGGGGGGAAATCTAAAAGCGTATCAACTTTTGGGAACAGAAGCAGCCTAATTAATCACACAAACCATTACTTCTAATTGATCTCAATCTATCTACCCACCTTCTCATCAGGGGGTAAGGATTCTTCCATTCATTATGAATAACATCACTGCAATTGATGTGTTCACCATAAAATCAAATGAGAACATTTTTATGATTTAATTTACATTGTTGCTCCACACAAGCACCAGAGAAATATTTAGTCCCATCCTCCTCAAACTCGTCTCTCTAACTGATCAAGAAAATTTCTGGTGTCTGCCTCATGAATTTCCTTGTTAAATTTGTGCACAAATCTATTGCAAAGACAGAGGAAAGAAAGATGTGCATTTATGAAGCACCTTTCACACCCTTCTGGTAAACCTTTGGTGGGTTGCGATAGTTCTAATAATAGTGCAAAGTATTGGTATTTGGTATCATTACGTGCGCAAGGGATGTTGATGCTTGGCAGGCTGAACGATAATTTGTCAGTACTCATCAAACAGCATCGGCTTACTTGCCTCAGGTACATCCATTGGTTGGAGGGCGGTCACACACCCAAGGACTTTTTATATGGTAAGGTAGCCTGAGCCAGCTGACAGGGTGCCCAGAGCTTAGCTCCCTTGATGCTTGCAAGGATGAAGGTTCTAGACATTAATCACTGCGCCTGGAGATCACTAGCTGATGAAAGAGGAAAACGGTCACACCTCCTATGGACAGGAATGCATAACCATGACCGGTGGTCACATGGTTTGGCAACAGATATCAATGCTGGAAAGAACAACCCACAGCAACACTCGGTAGCTTCATGTGCGGCACTAGTGGCGGAACCTGCCTCTCAACAATTGGCCTCTTCAGCAATCAGCAGGGATGTGTCATATGAAGGCACCTCAACTGAAATGAATTTATTTGCGGTGTGCCCACAATCTTTTGCTGGAAGAATGCCGGAAAGGAAATCCACACCCTCAGGCATACAATTAAATACGTTTCTGAAATGCGGCCACTTCATAATGTATGAAGTCCGGCAGCCAGTTTGCGCACAGGAAGCTCCTGCAATAGAGCAATGTGATCGGTTTTTTTTGGTGATGTCGGTAGAGGCAGAAACGGAGTTAAGGCTTCAAACTCTTTTTCGGAACTTGCTTCACAACGTTGGCTCTAATCTTTATTCTTATTGGCTGGGGCATTGAGTACAAGAGTTGGCAAGTCATGTTACAGTTGTATAAAACTTTAGTTAGGCCACATTTGGAATATTGCCTTCAGTTCTGGTTGCCACACTATCAGAAAGATGTGGCTGCTTTGCAGAGAGTGGAAAGAGGATTTACCAGGGTGTTGCTTGGTCTCAAGGGTGTTGGCTATGAGGAGAGATTAAATAAACTCGGATGGATTTCATTGAAAAACAGAGGCTGAGGGGAGACCTGATTGAGATCTACAAAATTATGAGAGGTATAGTCAGGGTGAATTGTCAAAAGCTTTTTCCCAGGGTGGAAGACTTAATTGCAAGGGGGCACAGGTTCAAGGCAAGAGGGGGAAGGTTTAGGGTAGATGTGTGGGGAAGTTTTTCACGCAGAGGGTGGTGAGTGCCTGGAACGTGTTGCCAGTGGAGATGGTGGAGGCAAGCCCAATAGCAATGTTTAAGATGTATCTCAGGTGGGGAATGGAGGGATACAGATCATTTGGGCAATAAGTAGCAGGTTTGAATAAGGAATCTGGATCGGTGCAGGCTTGGTGGGCCGAAGGGCCTGTACCTGTGCTGCAATGTTCTTTGTTCTTTGTGCAGTGCTGATATTCCATGTTATGCTCTGCGTTTTCCTTCTTCTTTTCATTTAACTTTTCAGATTGCATTCATTTTTTTGTCAGTTCCCTCCCAAAAGTAATTCCAATTATTTTCGGTTCGGTGCTGTTCCTTGTAATATTGATGCCTGCAGCATGTGGCTGTGCTCTGAACACATTTAGTAAACATTTCAGTTGTCCAACAATATCAAGAAAAGAATAAGTTGAGCACAAAATCAAACAGGGCACTTGAGCATTTGCTTATTTTGTGCAGATATAACTACTAGTGAAAACCTTCTTCCGTGGAACAGTGTCTGGCAACTATCCGACCAATCCCCCCAACTTTCACTTCCTGGGTCAGGCTAAGGCGAGTGCAAACTGTGCCTTTTGCTTTAATTTCCCTTTCACCTATGATTATCTTCAGTGACACTTTCCTTTGTTTAGTGCACTTCCAATCATTTCCAGATCCAAAAACTAGAGTCTTATACATCCAGGAGTGTGACACTTACTTCATACACCTTTTAAGTTGGTTAATAAAATCCTCAGTCTACGGGGGACAATTTTGGAAAATGATTGTACCAATCCATGCCCGTGTGAGACCCAGCCAAGAGGGCTGGAGCATCACGGAGGCATGGAGAATCAGGAATCCAGCCCGTTAATTGGGTGCAAACGGGTTCAAATGACCAATTTTCATCCTCCTGTTGGCGCAGGGTTAACAGTGCAATATGGATGATATTGAATAAAAGCAAATTACTGCATATGCTGGAATCTGAAACCAAAGAGAAAATGCTGGCAAATCTCAGCAGGTCTAGCAGCAGCTGTAGAGAGAGAAAGGAGCTAACATTTCGAGTCCAAATGACCCTTTGTCAAAGGTGAGATGGATGATATTGTTGCAGGCATCTGCAATAGAAATTAAAATAATTGCCCATTGAGTCAACATTGCCCATTTTAAACTGTCACACAAAGTCAATATCCACCACACCCCCGAGCCTGTAGGTAAGGCACTGGGACTTTGAACAAAACTGACAAAACTGTTGTGAGGATCCATTCTGTTCCTCATGGGACCAAATTTATGGCTTATTGTCTCAGAGGTTGTAATTTCTGAAATCTTTGCTATTTGGTGTTTTAATTCTACCATTTTATATCATTTGTGTAAACTCAGCATTATAATTTGGTTCGACAATATCACAGGCAGGAACTTTTACTTAAAATTGGTATTGGGAGGGCAGCACGGTGGTGCAGTGGGTCGCACTGCAGCCTCACGGCGCCAAGGTCCCAGGTTCGATCCTGGCTCGGGTCACTGTCCGTGTGGAGTTTGCACATTCTCCCCGTGTTTGCGTGGGTTTCACCTCCACAACCCAAAGATGTGCAGGGTAGGTGGATTGGCCACGCTAAAATTGCCCCTGAATTGGAAAAAATGAATTGGGTACTCTAAATTTATTTTTAAAGAATTGATATTGAGACACTATTTCTCAGCTACACCAACAATAAGGGTCTTGATTCTGCATTCATATTGTTTTGATATAACAGGCACAGCTCCTCAGAATAGGGCACAAGTTATGCGATCATGACAGGAAACTGGCTGGGCAGTAATTGGTTGCCATTTGAGAGAAGATGTATTCTGTGATCACAGGGCAATGAAAAATAGTCTCCTCTGTGAATCAACACTAGGCTTGCAATTGTTCATTCTCCATATCAATTACCAGAATGTAGAAATGGAATATATTCTAACGTTGTGGGGATATATAATTAGCAGGTATATTGTAGACGGGAGCAGAAAATGCCCAAAAAACATTGGGCTGGATTTTCTGCCACCCTCTGTTGGTAGCGGAGATCCTGATGTGGTGGAGAATCCCACGTCAATGCCTTGGTCCCCCGCAGTGTGCTATACACCTTGCGCCAGCAGGAGGATGAAAATTAGTCATTTGAACCCGTTTGCATCCAATTAATGGGCTGGACTCCTGATTCTCCATGCCTCCGTGATGCTCCAGCCCTCTTGGCTGGGTCTCACACGGGCATGGATTGGTACAATCATTTTCCAAGATGGCCTTGATGTGGTGGACCTTGTGGTGGGCCAAAGGGATATGTATTTAATATGAGTGCCCCCAAAGTCCATCGGAGGGCACCCTCTGCCCACAGCGCAATTCCTGCTCATCCGACCACCCAAACCCCCATCAAACTCTCCCATCAGACACCCCCATCACAGATACCCATCAGATCCCCCATCAGAGAACCCCCATATCAGAGGCAACATCCCCTCCCCTTTCAGTCACCCCAAACTGGCAGCTAAAGAGCAGTCCAGTCATAAACAATGAGAAATCACTGCTTTTTCACTTACCTGACCCTTACACCTGCTGCCTCAGACAGAGATGTAGAAAGCAGCAGTTGGTACTTCATAGATATCCAAAACCATATCACAAAGCTTTAAACCCCTCAGATCCTTTGATCTGCGTGGTTTCTATTCACTTTCAAAGAGAAATATTTTTTGTAGGCTATAATTGACATGGAAATGGCGTCCAGACAGCCAGGTGTTTAGATTGTTTATTTTGATTTCACTTCAGGCCTGAATGTGTCTCAAATACCCTGCTGTGAAGCTAACCACAATATTTATAAAGATCTAACAGATAACTACTTTCACTTATTTTTCTCGGCAGAAAGCACTTAACTGCTTTTCATGTGGTGATGGCCTGTCAATCACAAGTAGATGTTTAGAAACATTGTGGTTAGCTTCACAGCAGGGTACTTGAGATGCATTCAATCAAGGGATCACCTTGGACCAGTTTGGGGCCAACAGCATAGGGTTCGATCCATGCTCTGGCTGAGGGGGATTTGGGACCTGTCTTCTTGCCCTGCACACTGTAGAAGAGCTTGCACTGTGGGTGGAATACCCTTTGGGCAGAGAATTCAAGATGAACCAGCATAGGGAGAGCATTTTCATATTTAAGAAGCCTCTGACCTCAAGCAGGCTAGAGATTTCTCATTGAAAAGCCTGCCTGAAAATCAGATAAGTTCAATGTTGATGGTGTGGCAAAAGTGTTGTGTTCTAACGCACCCAATTTTCAACTGACGTTTGGGCAGCATAGCTGCTCCCAACTTGTGCCTATTTTGAGCAGATGTCACAGGCTGGCACAGGGATTCTGTGGGGTTCACTGTTCTCTATTAGAAGCTGGTTCACTTCTTCATGTGTAGGTGTTCTTCCTCTGCATGTGTTATTTGAATGCAATTGTTCATTTGCTGATTCTGGAAAGGTTAAAGGATGGTTAAAATGGGCACATAAAAGAATGGGGGCAATCAATGAACTACCATGAGAGAAATTTAAAGATGTGATGATATGCTGAAATAAATGAAGAGGACAACAAGATAGGATGAAAGTGATCAGATTCATGAAAAAAGAGTGGGAGCGAATGAGAGAAAAAGAGAAGAGAAAGTGTAACACCTGCCAAACTCACCATATTTGGCATTAGTCCAACTGAGCAGGAATGTCAAATATAATTCCAGTCAGGGGCGAAATGTTCTTTTTGGTTACTGGTGCCTTGAATAAGATCAGCTGTATTTGGACGGAGCTGCAGCCCCTGCAACTACTATTTCTGGCATCGTATGCTCCTGAAGTTGTGACTGTTAAAATCCCGGTTAGTGTTATAACTGATTGGGAAGATCCAAAAATGGAACCGTGGCTCAAAAGACCTGCAGCGGAATTCTCCGTTCCTGAGACTACGTGTTCTTTTTTTTTTTTGGCGCTGGGGCAAGAGTGCAAGGACAGCAAAACTGGCGCTGCACCTGGACCAATTCACCGACCATGAGGGGACTAGCACCGGTGCCATGTGGAACATAATCGACTCTGATGAGAAATGCTGCCGGACCCGGGGTTTACACTCAGGAGGCTGACAAGCTGCAGCCGCATATACACACTGCACTCCGGACACACAGTCATCCCAGTCAACTAGATGGCACTAGTTATGCTGAAGCGTGCCCATCCTGTTAATGGTTTCGGCTGAGGCTAAGGCCACTGGAGGGACACCTGTACAACCCATGGCACTAAGTTCAAAGTGGGCAGTCAATAGCGTGCACAGCTGCATGGCTGCCTTGCCGGCTGTGGCAATGGTGTTCCATGTCTGTCCACCCCAACCACACAGCCCACCTCCTGGCCACCCCGCTACTGCCCCCAGCCGTGGCAGAAGCCCCCGGCCAGCGGAACAACTGTCAGTACACTTTGGTGTCATGAGAATGTCACTTTAAGAAATGTCTGTCTGCTCATTTTACTGCAGTGATGTCAGAGTGTGGGTGGAGCTGAGCTCTGGCTCTGCTTTTTAGTTTCACTTTGAGAAAAGCTTGGGTGTGTCTGTGTTTTTTTGGTTTTGTTTTTTCAGTGTTGGAGCTGAAGCCAGACAAAGCAGGTGTACTGTTGATCTCTCTGCCATGAAAAGACTATCTCTTAATCATTTGGTGAATTCTGAATTATAAATGTTTCCAGTAGTGAATGTAAACCTGATGTGCTTCTATTAAAAGGTGTTTCTTTTGTCTTCTGGATGTTGTTTGGGAAGTTATTAAGGATTACTTAGTGTTGTATTTTTGGGGGTTGTATTTGAATTGATGGTTGCTAAGATGTTCACTGTATGTTTTTAAAAGGTTAACTTGAGTTCATAGAATAAACATTGTTTTGCTTTAAAAAATACTTTTCCATTTCTGCTGATCCACACCTGTAGAGTGGGCTGTGTGCGCCCCATACCACAATATATTAAATGTTGTGGGTCAGGTGAACTCCATGATACACTTTGGGGTTCTCTAAACCCTGGCCCATAACAATGGCAATGTTGGATACATTCTGTACCCACTCTCTCCTCCTCAGCAGCCGTAGCACCTGTTTCACAATTTTTGAAAGCGGAAATTAACCTCGCCATCGGGTATTCCCCCGGTGGAGGCAGAGAATCGTGGAGGCCCCAGAGACTACCAGTTCAGGCCTGCTATTGATACGCAAATGGTGTTTACCGAATGTGCAGAGTACAACGCATTAATGGCACTGTTGAGGCACCGGAGAATTGTGATTTAACGTGAACCCAGCGCCCGCTGCAATGCCACAATTTTGGTGTCAAAACCAATTCTCCACCCAATCGCATTTCCCGATTCTGGCATCGACCGATGGAGAATCCCACCCATAACTTTTACTTTTTTATATAATGCGGTGGAACAGAGTCACAGGACCGCTAATTAGTTTTAACAACAATTAAAAAAATACATTTATTAAACATGAAAATATTGGATTATGATACAGTACTCCTTTACCCTCCTTACTTCAATAATTCAACACAGATTTTAAGAGTAACATGGATTACAAAGTACATCTTGAGATACAATGGTCTCATTAACGCCCAAAGTTCCTTTTAAGCACACAAGATGACTATGGCAAAATACGCTCCTCTGTGAATTCAAGTGAATGCTGTGAATTTCTCCTCAAAATCCCTCCACATGATTCTTTTACCATGACCCATCTTGTCTCACTGAACTCTGGCTTCTATTCGAGTGATTTCAATTTCTGCTTTCAAAACTTACAATTTCAAATCTTCTTTTAAATTCTGCTCCCCATTTGCTGTTTCCATCCAGATTTCACTTGCAGGTTTTACACCTCTCCCTTCAGATTTCCTTTGTCATAAATACTTTTACACAACTTGAATGTCGAGGCACTGGCACAATTATTTCAAATGTCTCCAAACTGTAGTAATTTCTCACAAACCTTAACACTACTGCAAATACCTTTCTGGCCTCTCAATGTCTTTTCAACTCTTTGTGACTTTACTGGACAGTAATCTGTGCTGGCTCCCAGTTCCCTGTGTTCAGTTAACTTCAGACTTCTTGGAAAGTTTTCTTAATTTTTCTAGTTTCCTTAACTAGCTGTACTTTAGATTTCCAGCATCAGTTTTCTTAACTGTTACCCCATAGTGTGGCTTTGCTGCCAGCAAGGCTGAAAGAGATGTTACCTCTTCAGCCTTCTAAAACCAACTGAGAGTAGAGCTGTGAGAGCTGCCTTCTTTCTTAGTACCTATCTCCAACTGCAATCAAATTAGCTAAACTAAAATTAAGAGTTTCGCTACCTTACAAGGCTCCAGTTGCTCAGCAATGTCTGCACACCTATGCTGGTTTATTAACTCTTAACCAACCCCCATGCATACAAACATCTTTGTCGAGCATTAATCTAACTGTAGGTTTTACCCTTCTAGGCACAGACATATTAAATGAAACCCACTTAAAACTAAACTTTATTACAATTGTTTACCAATACAAATGTAAATCCCTTAAAACTACCTTTGTTTCCTAACACGGCTCAAAATGTGCCCATGAGATTACGAATTCCTTTGCAAAGGAGTGCAAGGTTGCTCTGCTAGTGAACGGAGAGAAATAGTCATTATTGAGTGACTGATTCTAACTCAGCCAAATTGCCTCTGTTGCAGCAGGGACACGCACTGAGGCTGCGGGTAACATCCTCCTCCACAGCATGGTACCGTGTAACCTGACTCCACCCGTGAGCTCATCAGACAGACAGCCCTGGCAAAAGCCAACGTTTCAGGACCCGATGAGCGGCCTGCCAGAGTTCAGTTACACTGGTGTCTTGGTGAGATCAGCAAGTGTGCGTTCAGACTTGCGAGTCCGAGAGCGCTTGAACTTCATTCAGCCCCCACAAGAACTCAACAGGTTTGCCCTCCCGGGAGAGTGAAGTGGATCTCTGTGCGAGTGCAACAAGCGGCCGGATCTCGGGAGCGGCTGCGATCGTTCTCAGGTAAAAGCGCTCGCCCTGTCACCACTTGGCAGCAGAAAGGAGGCAGAGGGACCCCCGGCGATTGTATTCTGCTCCGGGTAAAGCTGCAGACACGCTTCCCCATTCATAAAGTGTTGAGTGGAGTTAACTTTGGAAGCCGGGTTAAACGACGCGCTCAGTCTTTACATTGAAGCACAAACGAACTTTCTGTACACGCGGTGGAGTCGAGAAGCTTTCTGCACCCATTTCTGAGACCTTTTAAGTAAGTTTTTACACCAATGCGATCACAGGCTCAGGCAAATCCAGTACCGGGTGCAATTTTCGTGGCCATTTAGTGTAACAATGTGACATTTCAGGAGTCTGTGTTAAAAGTGAGATTAATCCATTTCCCCCCCTTTTCCCCCCCAAATTTATGTTTCCTTGGTGTCCTGCCGTCCACACTCGCGTTTTCTCCTCGTGTGTGAACCATCCACAATTTAGCATTTGTGTCAGATTCCCATTTTTCTTTCAGTAGCTGCACTTGCACAGTGGCAAAGTCGCGGAACACCTGGGCTCATGGATTGCTGGTTGCAATCCCGGTGTGTGTGTGTGTGTCTGTGTCCTGGGATGGGACGGGAGAGAGAGGCTCGCCTTTTAGGTGTAGTCTATTGCCAGGGCCTGGACCCACTATTCCTATTTCTGCTGTCTATTTCCGGCACTTTTCCCCTTCCTATTCCCACATTTCAAAGCTTGCTTTCTTTAAATAGAAAATCCTTGCCTGTCAAGTTCTGTCAACGCAAGCTCTAGGATCCTGAAATCAAAACAGAAAGTTTTGGGGAAAGCCAGCGGGTCTGGCAGTACCTGGGGAGTGAGAGAGAGACGAGGGGGGGGGGGGGGGGACATGGTTAACCTTTCCAGTCCAACGTGACTCGTCTCAGGAGCTCTGGGAAGGTAAACTCTCGTTTCTCTCTCCTCAGAGGATGCCAGACCTGCTGAGTCCCCCCCCTCCTCCCCCCAGCCTTTTCTGTCAAATCTTCCCGTCCCTTAAAAATTAAATCAGGGGCGTAGAGGAGGAAAGGAACTCATGGTTGTCGAAGACACACAAAAATAGAATTCCCGAAACAAGAAAGATGGTCTGATAACTTGTCAGAATCTTGCCGCCAGTGGAATCGCGCCGCCAGTCCGGGGCTAAGATCACTGAAATAACCAGGCGGCTAAATTGTGATAAAATCAGCTGTTACAAACTGTTGCATAAATACACGTTTCAACTCTTAATGTGATATTATCCATTTAGACAGACCCGGATCTTGAACTAATATACCAGGAGAAAGGAACCAAATGTTTCAACTAAGATTTTTTAAAAAATGATTTTGGTAGAAACTTTATTACTTTTTTTTTTGCCAATGGTTAAAGCCCTTTCGACCCCCGGTGAGTAACCGCTGAAAGAAATGTCTTCATTACCAGTCTCAAATATCCAGTAGAGACAGGCAAACAAGATTTGGCCACTAAGCAGGGTCGTTTTTTCCTTTTGTTTTAAAGTTCCCTCAGTAATATGACCTTTCATCCACTGAGTCCATTTGTTAAATCGCCATCAAGGACTTGGCCACGAGAGGAATTAGTCTCTCAGTCCTGCCTTGGGACCGCGCACCACAGCACCGATAAACTGCCGCTCGCCGCTGCTATTTCTTCCTTTGGCCACACGCCCTGTACAGAATCAAAACGTTTTCATCAAATAAGCTTGAGCGGCGCTGGGGTGATTTTTTTTTGTGTGTGAAAGAAAACGGGTCTTTAAAATATCGAAGGGGGTTGACAGCGAATGTTTCCGTTTATAAAGGGGAGGACAAAATGAGGAGGGGGATGACATCCCTCATGAACCCAATAAGGAATTCAGGGGAAATCTCTTCAGGGAAGAAAGTGGCGGGAATGTGGAGCTTGCTACCACATTGAGCAGTTGAGGCGACCGCCGTTGATTCATTTAAAAGGAAGCTCGATAAAGGAATGGTTGGGGTTAATGTGTTAAAGTAGATGAAGTGAAGAGGGGAAGGTACAGCTAGCAGCATGGCCCAAGATGGACTGAATGGTCTGTTTCTGCGGTGTTGATTGTATATAATCGATGCAACGTAATCGGTTTAGCCAGCGGTACATATACATTAACGTGTTTTCGAAGAATGGTGCGTGCAGACAGTGAAAGGACAAGGGGGGAGAAAAGACACAAACTCCCCGGGTGACAGATAACAAATAAACTGACTCACAGTGAAACCCAGAGAGGAAACCGCACTTACAAACTAAATCCAGTCTAATAAATATTAACACGGGACACATAACAGAAAGTCCTGAAATAAGAGGAACTGAAGGCCCCCCGAGTTCATTCATTTCCTTTCCACCAAAGTTGACGCATGAAAAAAAAATCAAATCCAAAATGCCAAGGCCTGACTAGATAGTGGTCGCGCTGGTAGTTTTGCACTCACGGGTTTAAGGTGGGTTTGGGCAATTAATACTTTGCAAAGTCAATATGCTTGATGGGCCATTGTGCCAATTTTAGACAAAAGGCAAAACACTTCACTTGTGGGAAAGGTGTCATTTTACTTTTATAAATGTTGAAAACCCCTGCGCCCTTCGAGCTTATTTAATTAAAGCACTTTGACTCTGCACATGGCCACAATCCCATAATTCGTGAAAGGCAAAATAATTCGTCGCCTGATTTGCCCAGCTGCGCTTTAATAAGTGACTTAAAATATTTAGTTTTGTTCTGTGTGACAGCTTGGATTATTCCAGTCTGTATATAAAGCTATTTAAGGCTAAAATGTACATGGAGTCTCCATGGGATGGTTGGATGACAGAAATGTTGAGCATCTGCTGGGGCGGAGGGGGGGATAGAGAGATGTATCATACCTGTCCTGTCCTATGCTGTGCTTTGGGGAGGGGGGGGGGGGGGTTGGTAGCCTGATACGTGGAGACAATTTAATGACAACAAAACTCCAGAATGCATTGGCCTAATGATTACCGTGGTGAAATGGTGTTGTTTTCCTTCCCACCATTCATTGTTTACTTATTTATCCATGTGCCCGACAGAAGCCACACATTCCAAAAGCAATACGTGGTGCTGCTTTCTTTAAACTATTTTGGGAATCTCACCAGATTATTCCCCGCCACTTCTCCCTCTCTCTCCCTCACACTTTGTTTGTATTTCTTTCGGACTCTCGTCCATTTTTTTGACAGACCTTGTCGCTTTCCTTTCACACATTAAACGACAAGTCAGGGTCAACTGTAACATTTCCTATCGATCCCAATTCCCAGCAGTTCACCCTGTCAGCGCCCTTATCTCGGGCCAGTCGGCAGCGGGAGCTGATACATGTAGGCCATTTGTCTGGCAGCGAATCTGAGGCTGGCTGTGAACTTCAGAACGTGCTTCATCCCAGTCTGTGCTAAAGGTAGCGAAACGCACTCGGAAGAGGACTTTTCGCATGACCTCATCAGGCGCTGGGCATCATCAGGAGATACTCTGGGCCTCTGGCTGTGGAGATGTCCTGCGTCCCATTAACGTATTTCGTCCATCCAGCAGAAGCTGCAGCCAATACTTCCTGCAGCTCCATCACTGTGCAACATGAGGTGACAATCTAGATTCCCTTGTTTTGTTTACTTTACAATCGTGTTCGGTAAAATACATTTCAGATATACAAGCCATTTATTCCCATCAATTGAACAATTGGGTCGCTGATATTGTTCATCTTAAACTTTCAAAGATTTATTCGCTTTATAAAATAGTTACCGCAAATTAATCCCGCCCATTGGCACAGTTTGCAAGTACACGTCGGAAGCGTTATGCCACGGGGAGGCGCTAGCCTGGTGGTAATGTCACCCAGCGTGGTGCTCTGGGGATTCGAGTTCGAATCCCGCCAGTGCAGATGGTGAAATTTGAATTCAATTTTAAAAATCTGGCATTGAAAGTCTAATGATGGCCGTGAGCCATTGTCCTAACCATCGGGTTCACTAACAGTGGGTAGCACTGTTGCTCCACAGCTCCTGGGCCCAGGTTCGATTCCCGGCTTGGGCCACTGTTTGTGCAGAGTATGCACGTTCTCCCTGTGTCTGCGTTGGTTTCCTCCTGGTGCTCCTGTTTCCTCCCACAAGTCCCGAAAGACGTGCTGTTAGGTAATTTGGACATGATGAATTCTCCCTCCGTGAACCCGAACAGGCGCCGGAATGTGGCGACTCGTGGCTTTTCTCAGTAACTTCATGCAGTGTTAATGTAAGACTACTTGTGACAATAAAGATTATTATTATTAATGTCCCTTTTAGGGAAAGAAATCTTCCATCTTTACATGTGACATATAAGGGAATTGAACCCGCTGTCCAACCAACTGAGCGAAATTGTATGAAACATATTCAACATGCTAAAATGATAGACATGATTGTCAACGCAGATTGTCTTGTTCTTCAATAGCAACACTCTTACTACTGTGGGCACACAGTTTACCATATGTTATAGCATTGCATGTGTAGGAGTTGGAAATGAGGCATAAATGAATCATATAACAGAGGAAATTATTCAGCTATACCTGGTCCATAGTACAGAGTGATCCAAATGCACTGATAATGGGTTTGTTTCATGTATAGGTTTGCACGGCATTCTTATCATCGCAGTGATATCAACTCATTGATGACTTGAATGGGTTAAATTTGATGAGGAAGAGGTTTTGTTCATTGCAAAGTTTTTGAATGTGCAGTTTGAAAATAACATTTTCCCACTCATGTTTTTGATTATAAAACTTTTTAAAAAGTCATGCTGTGGATGTATTGGCTCGCGTTTCTGTCCACTCAGTCTCTATTTTGCGAGCAAGATCCAACAGACCTCATGAGATTGAATCCAAACACTACACTACTAAAATCCCTTCTACCAGGTTGTCACTAGTTGAAGAACAGCAGGGGATTCAGTTACATCCAGTCAATGCTGAGTTGCTTCAGAAGGGTTGGATTGTCCATCTGTCCTGCAAGGGACAGATGGACAATCGAAACCCGTGATGGGAAGCTCGCTTCAGCTCCTGATCCTAAACCGGGAGTCACAACTCCTGGTATTGGGAGAAGACTCAGTGTATTAGTGATTGATAATACACTGAGTCAAATCAGGCATACTGGCTTTACCAGTGTTTGTGAGTCCCACCAATAGGTTCACCCGTACTCTGAACACCCTGATGAAGGAAAACATTTTAATTGTTTGGCCCTTCTCATGCAGGGACCAATATTGGGCTTGGGGGAGGGGTGCTAGAGCGATGTCTCTCCACATATTACTGGGAATATTGGATTGCTGAGCTTTCCTGTGTCCAGAAACGCGTGAGGCAGATGAAACGCTGGCTTCTTTCTATCCATCACTCATCTTATCCTGGAACATGTTACTAGCCTATATAGCTTGAGGGGTGTCCTTCCGCATTGGTTCTGCTCTTAATGCTCACCACAGGTATATCGGAAAGATCAGTCTGTTTGGCCAACTTCTATGACCATCACGTCCTGGAATGGGACTCAAACCCAGAGCTTGGAAGTAGGGAAGCTACTCAGTGCATAACAAGACCCTCCTCAGGTCATGTTAATTGGAGAGTGTAACCTCATTTGTTCATCATCAACAATGATTCCCAATTCCACTCTTCGCAGAGTAGCTGTAAAGTATCAATATGTCCTGGTTCCATTATCCCTATTGGCCATTCTGGTTCCATTATCCCTATTGGCCATTCTGGGTGAGTGCTGATTTGGCGTCATATGCAGCCTAATTATGCCAATGGCCCCTAACAACTGCACTGCGACAGATAAAGCTTACAAACAGGCATAAGAACATTTCATCCCATCAATTTACAAAGAATGGCCAGTGACTATTTTACTGCCCAAATCCTGCAATTCTGATTATTTTTCTGTCCCATTAATGTCAGAGAATGGTACATATTCCAACTTTCATCACCTAATGACAACATAAAGCACTCCAAGACCTGGAATAATATAAGTCCCTATTTTAAGCTGCCTCATGCAGTGTCATTTGCCTTTAATGTGGTGGACATGTTAGGGTCAGAATGCACACTTAGCATGGGGACTTTTGTTTTCATATTATTTTACACCAAGGCCAATAGTACACGCATTATCTGATTTGTGCCATTTTGGAGTAGCCTCTCCCACTTACCGAGACTTTCTCCCACTTACCGATTATCCCACCTGCAACTCCTCTCTCCCTCTCGCCACCTCACTCTTGAATCATCGCTCCCAGTGAGGGCAGGGAAGCAGTGAATGGGGGGGAGAGTTGTCCTGCAGGTGAGAGTTAGCGAAGGGGTGGTAAATAGAAAGATTTAGCATGTTTTTTTAACATTTTCAAATTTATTGTATTTTACTAGTTGCTTCATTGCATATATGAATTTAGTAATGCACAATGTTTCAACATACAGGGTATAACATTTCCATTTTTTATGGGAAAAGTCCTACAGGATGTAACTACAGCTTTTACATTGATTGTGCTGTGAAAATCTGATTTGTTTAAAGTTGCTTCACTTACAGTTGTGCTTTTCACAAACACAACTACAACTGAAAGTGAGGGAGTACTGTAGTACACTTCACATGCAGAGTAAGGTTCCCTTTATGTTGTCCATTAGCCATAGCCACCAAAAGTACTCTGTAACCAATTTGCCTTGTTAAATCCTTTGCCTTCCCAAGTGCACTCCCTCATACTTTTCCAGGTTGAATTTAATTTGCTACTGCTCTGCCCAGTTGACCAGTCCATTAACATTCATTAGTTCATTAAGCTGTTACCTCTGCTTTCCATGCGTCAGTCATCCTTGTGGCCTCTCACTGAAATTATCAATTTATTACTAGTTACCAAAGTTTGTGACTGGTAGACTGTTTCCAGTGGGGTTTCACAGTGCTCAGTGTCAGGGGCCCTTGCTATTTGTGATGGACATTAAATGTAGCATGTATGATCAAGAAGTTTGCGGATGACACAAGAATTGGTAGGGTGCTAAATAATGAGGAGGATAGATAGCCAGAGACTGCAGGAGAATATTAATGGACTGGTCAGCTGGGCAGAGCAGTAGCAAATTAAATTCAACCTGGAAAAGTATGAGGGAGTGCACTTGGGAGGCAAAGGATTTAACAAGGCAAAAGGTTTCACTATGAATGATAGGACCCTGGAAAGTACTGAAGGTCAGAGGGACCTCGGAGTGAATATTTGCAGATCCCTAATGGTGGCAGGACATGTCGATAAGGTGGGGTATTTGCCTTTATTAGGTGAGGTATAGAATACAAGAGCATGGAGGTTATGCTGTAACTGTTTAGAACATTGGTTCAGAAGTACTGCGTGCAGTTTTTTACCACAATATAGAAAGGATGTGATTGCACTGGAGAGTGTTCAGAGGAGATTTTCCAGGATGCTGCCTGGCTTGGGGGTTCTGAGCTATCTGGAGAGGTTGAATAGGATGGGGCTGTTTTCCTTGGAACAGCAAAGGTTGAGAAGGGACCTGATTGTGGTGTATAAGATTGAGGGCATAGGTAGGGTGGATTGGAAGACATTTATTTGTTTAGTTGAAGGGTCAATAACCAAGGGGCATAGATTTAAGGTAAGAGATAGAAGGCTAAGATGGGAGTTGAGAAACTTTTTCACCCGGAGGGTGGTAGGAGCCTGGAACGCACTGCTTGAAAGGGTGGTTGAGTCAGAAACATTTAAGAAGTATTTAAATATTCATTTGCGCTGCCACAACCTCCAGGGCTGTGGGCCAAATGCTGGAAAATGGGATTAGTGTAATCAAACCTATGTTGACCAGCATGCACACGATGTACTGATGACCTGCTGTGCAGTAAACGTCCATGAATCGATGAAAACCCTCCCTGTCAATGTAGAGGAGAGGTTTTCACCTCATCAACGTAGGCTGGGCTTAATCCAGGTCCCAGAGATGAAAGAAGATAGTATGTTATCTTTGTAGCACCCTATTTCTAGAGTGCACTGCTTCTGAAATATACTTGCATTGTGTTTCAAACATGTCGTGATATTGGAATAACATGAATTAGATATTAATTCAATCCTAAAATAGCAAAAAATCATCATGTAATAGTTTTTACTAGCAATCTTCTCTGTGATAGCATTATGATCATATGTGCTCAAATTTAACCAGCATGTATATACCAATCTTGTTATTTTAATAAGATCTTGCATTGCATCTAACTGATCCAGATAATTGAACAAAAAAAAGAGCAAACATTTCTCCAAATAGATTTTTCAAGATTAAATGTAGTTCAAAATCTTGGTCAACTGAAGCTGAGCAAGTTCCACTGACAACAATTAAGCTTCTTATTAGAGCTTCCCACAGTCTTCACTTAACTCAGCTGTAGTTATCTCACAGGAACAAATGAGCTTCAGTGTGTAATTAGTTTGGAAGAATAAGCAGACAAATAAGAGGGTGCTTCTCGGGAAAACAAACAATCAATGTTCTGAAACTGCTGCTGTTGGACTTCAACAAGGCTCACAATGTGAATGAAGCTCATTACTTATCGACTTTTCCACGTAACAGATAAAAGGAAAAAAATTGCAGTGATTAACCAACCTCTGGCCTTTACCGTTGCTGCTCATGCCTTTCTGTGCAAATTGCCTTATAAGAGTGACTGTACTTCCAAAGTACTTCATTGGCTGTGAAGCACCTGGGATGTCTAAAGATGCTATAAAATGCAAGTCTTTTTTCAGATCAATATCATCAGTGTTGTGAATTTTATCAGATTTCTTTAACTATTGTAACAGCTTCTAACTCTTCTCAAATGAGGGGCCATTAGACAAAAAGAGGCTTAAACAACAGGCAGCCTAAAATGGCATGTAAAACAATTTATGATTGGGATTATCTTCATGATCTGACAAAGTTTCACCCCTTGCCCCCAGAGACATGTTGGCATACCATTTACAGAACAGCAAATTCAGGTTTGATTCAGATTGTACTTTGCCTTTGAGCTTGGTGCTGAGAAATGGCTCAGATAAACTTAACAAATTATAATTCTGGCACCTTTTAGATATGATGGAGAAATTCCAATCCATTATAATGTATGGAAAGACAGAAATTATAACACAGAAACAGGCAATTTGAATAAATCATGTGAACATTCCGTGTGCACAGATGGTTCTAATTACATCGATCTGCCCTGGTCTCATATCGCTTTATTTAGTTTTCCTTCACCCACCTTTAATCCAATATAATCTTTAATAACAACATAGTTTCTGCAACAGTCACAACATTCAGCATACCATATCCTACCCTTCTATAATCTGCCAATGTTTGCACTCTAGCTATGGCCCTTCGCCTATGTTTCTCATTACTTCAATGGTTCAAGTCTGCTGGCTTTGGATTCTTCTCAGCCTGAAAGAAAACTGTCCTTAATCAAATGGCTGGCCCTTATTAAATTTAGAAGACTACCCATCTGATTGGGGTGCAGAACGGACGTGGAGTTTCTTTGGGCTCTACTTACCTAGCTTTGGAATAACTTTCCTGGAATTGAGTTGATCTTCAGCTCAGCAATCTGATACCCAAGACACCTCAGGCCACAGTACTCTGTGCTGCTGCTGATTCACCTGCCAGATTGATTTAGTCATGAGGGACAAAAGGGTGGATTTGTCACTGGGAGACTGGAATTCTCCCAACTCCAATCTGGCCAACCCTGCCAGCAATTACCCCAAAACTCCGAAGTAAATGAAAATTTTAAAAATTGTCAGTGTTCAGTTCTGGATACCTATGCAGTCTTAGACAATTACATTCAAGCAGTACCCCTGGGTGTACCTCTAGGCATGGGCAGTCTTGAACCATTGGTTTATGCTGATGGAAATCCAAGTTCTCTAAGTTTAGTTGAGCGAGGTTTCTCTGATTACGAAGAGGCTAGGTTGACCACAAAACAAACTGCAGCAATAAATTAAATCTAGTCAAACAAACAATGCACATCAATATAAGATATGTTATTTCTGACCTACATTAACACCCGGTTCCCCCAAGGTCTCATTTATAAAAGCCCTAATGGTCTAACCACTTCCTTATCTAAATAATCTTCTCCAGCCCTACAACCCTCTGAAAGCTTTGTGTTCGTGCTCCAATTTTGGCCTCAATTGCATTCCTTTTTGCCACATAGACTACAGCAGTGTCTTCAACCATCTACATTCCAAACACCCAGGATTCTGACCTTTCCAGCTCAACCTTTTCCTCTTCAAGAGGCTTTGCTAAGGCCAACTTCCTTGACCAAGCTTTTAGTTGTCCCTCTTAATACCACCATCTGTGGTTCAGTGCCCATTTGTGTTTGATTACATTTAGGTGAAGTGCCTTGAGATTTTTTATTACATTAAAGGCACTTTATACATGGAAGTTGTTATTGTTATTTATGTGATCAATTGATTCAGATATTGATTTCAACATTATGTTCCCTCACAGGCCTTGAAAATACTGAGAGCAAATTAGCTTACGAATGATCAAAGACTAGTTTTGTTTGCAGTGCAGTTTCACCATCGTAAAAACACCCTGGAGCCCTTCATTGAGGAGAGAATAGACACTGAGCAGTGATAGATTCAGGGTAAGTGACTGAAACCAAGGTCAAAGAGATGGCTTTTTAAAAATGTGCTTGAAGGTAGAGAATGGGAGAAGGTTAGAGGAATTTATAGAGAATTCCAAAGCATGGGATCTAGATTTCTGAAGGGAGTTTGGAGAGACCAATGGATGTGAAGGAGCAAGAACCAGTAGAGTGGGGGGTGCAGACGATTATCTAGAGCTAGAGAATATTGGGCAGAGTTGCAGGGAAGGATTGGACCTCCGTGTGAGAACAGGGTGCCAATGAATGTTGGTTAAGTTAGGACAGGGGTAATAGAGAAGGGTGACTTGAATACCTGCTCGGTTGTGGATGGAAGAACTTCAGATGACTGGGATGAGCCAAGTGCTGGCACAATGGGATGAGGTAGGCAGGTCAGGTGTTTTTCATGTATCGTACAGACTCGATGGACCGAAGGGCCTCTTCTGCACTATTATTCTGTGATTCTGGAAGTTGAAATGTGTCCCATCCCCCCAAACTGGAACAATGAACAATCACCATCCTATCAGTATACTCGGTCCTCAACATGGTGATGGAAGGGGTCATCGACAGTGCTATCGAGCAGCTCTCATTCAGTAATTAGCTGCTAATTAATGCTCAGTTTGGGTTTTGGCAGGACCCCACTTGGCTCCAGGCCTGATTACAGCCTTGGTCTAAGCATTGACAAAGGAGCTAAATTTCAGATGTGAAGCGATTTACTGCCTTTCACAACAAGGCAGTATTTGTCCAAATGTCGGAAACCCAAATGAAAGTGAAATCTATGAGAATCAGGGTTAAATATCTAGGGCGCGAATTAATAGGAAAAACACCAGGGACAGTATTCTCCCCCCCCGCCGGGTGGGAGAGCGCCGGGGCGCCGCATGAATCAAGCCACACCACCCCGACCCCCACATGCGATTCTCCCACCCCCCCCCGAAAACAGCGCCGTGAGAATCGCGCCGGGCCGCTCGGAGAATCGTCGCAAACGGCGAGCGGGGATTCTCCGGCCCGGCTGGGCCGAGCGGCCGCGCATAAACGGCCTGGTCCCGCCGGCGCCGTCCACACCAGGTCGCTGCCGGCGGGTACTCGTCGCGAAGGCTTGGGGGGCGGCCTGTGGCAGGGGGAGGGGGGATCCGTTCCCGGGGGGGGGGGCTCCGATGGGGTCTGGCCCGCGATCGGGGCTCAATGATCGGCGGGCCGGGCTCTCCCCCCCTCCCCCCCGGCCCCAGAACCCCGGCACCATGTTGGTGAGGGGCCGGAGCGCTCCGCGAGGTTACCGTGCATGCGTTGGTTGGCACCGGCGCCACTGCGCATGCGCTAGTTCGTCTTTTACGCGCCGCCGGGTCTCTGACGCCACAACAAAGCCCCGCCCCCATAAATCGCGCGACGCCCCTGCTAGCTCCACGGAGGGTGGAGAATAGGGGTCTGGGAACGAGCGCCGACGCCGGAGTAAAACACTCTGGTTTTTACTCCGGCGTCGGCACTTAGACTCCCGTTGGGAGAATCCTGCCCCAGATTCCCATTTTTGCATGTTTAGCGGGCTGTGGGTATCGAGAACCACCCTGCTATCAAACAAGATTCTGTTTTCCTTTTGCCTCGACGAGGAACGCCCCATCGAGGCCACACTTACCTTCATTTTAAATGCTGCAATGATCTCTGGACCCCCACCTCACCCTCTAGACACCTCAACACCCCAACCTAACTCTTCAGACCCCCTCACAAGGGCAGGGTACCCCCAGGCCTGATCTCTGACAGTGTCAACCTGGCACCAGTGTCCCTTGGCACTGCCAACCTGGAATCCTAGCAATGCCAGGGTGGTACAGCCACGGTGCCTGGATGGCAGTGCTACGATGCAAAACTGGTAGTGCGGTGCCCAGTTGCCAGTGTACCACCCTGCCCAGAAACCGACCATCCAAGGGCCTCTGTGTGGGGTCTCTCAGTTGCCTTTTGCCTGGTCCACGTTTTTGTGGCCTAATGCTAAACGGCACCATGGCGAGATCGTCCAAGTGCAGGATATTCGATTCGGGGCCTTGGGAGAATCCGGCGCAGACATATTTAAGTGATCCTAATTGCTCACTTAAATATGCAAATCTGGATCTCGTCTAGTGAGGGCGAGATCCAGATCGCAAAGTCTGTTGACATCTGGTGAGGCATCCCAAGCGTTGCAAATCTTGCGAGAGCTTATAACGACCCTAGTCAGGCGCGACAAGGCCGTTTGATCGGGCCCCTAGTGTTTGAGGTGCTACCAAGTACAGAGGTAGATGATTAGGGTTGTTGGAACCTAATCAGTTCCTTTCCAGGACATCACTGTAGGCATTGCTCAGGGGAGTGCTTGAGGCACAACCATGAGCTGCTTCATCAATGACTGTTCCTTCCATCATAAAGTCAGAACCGGGGATGTTTGCTGATGATTGCAAACTGGTCAGTACCAATTGGAACTCCTCAGACATAAAAGGTATTCATATGCAGCATTCAGGCGTGGGCTGTTAAGCAGCAAGTAATATTGATGCTAGGCAATGATCCTCTCCAATAAGAGAGTGGAATCTCCTCCCTTTGATGTTCAATGGCATTGCAACAATTGTATCATCCTACCATTAGCATCTGTGGTGCGAGGCGCGTGGGGGTTGGGGATGGGTGGCTGTGGTTGGTGAGAGATTATCAGCCAGAATCCGAAATGGACCAGCTCCATAAATACTGTGACTCCAAAAAAACAGCTCAAAGGATAGGTATTCTGTGGGAAGTGACACACCTCCAACCTCGGTTTGTTCTCACTGGAACGACAGAGGTTGAGGGGCGACCTGATAGCGGTCTACAAAATTATGAGGGGCATAGACAGAGTGGATAGTCAAAGGCTTTTTCCAAGGGTAGAGGGGTCAATTACTAGGGGGCATAGGTTTAAGGTGCGAGGGGTGATGTTTAGAGGAGATGTACGAGGGAAGTTTTTTACACAGAGGGTAGTGGGTGCCTGGAACTCGTTGCCGGAGAAGGTGGTGGAGGCAGGGATGATAGTGACGTTTAAGGGACATCTTGACAAATACATGAATAGGATGGGAATAGAGGGATACAGACCCCGGAAGTGCAGAATATTTTTAAATTATTATTTCTTTATTTTTGTAAAAAAAAATTAGTGTACCCAATTCATTTTTTTCCAATTAAGGGGCAATTTAGCGTGTTCAATCCACCTACCTTGCACATCTTTGGGCTGTGGGGGCAAAACCCACGCAAACACGGGGAGAATGTGCAAACTCCACACCGACAGTGACCCAGAGCCGGGATCGAACCTGGGACCTCGGCGCCGTGAGGCAACAGGGCTAACCCACTGCTCCACTGTGCTGCTCCCGAAGTGCAGAATATTTTAGTTTAGACGGGCAGCATGTTCGGCACACGCTTGGAGGGCCGAAGGGCCTGTTCCTGTGCTGTACTTTTCTTTGTTCTTTATTCCCCCAAGCCTTTCTATCACCTACGAAGTATAAATTAGGAATGTGATGGAATAGTCTCCATCTGGCTGGATGAGTGTGGCTCCAACAATACTCAAGAAGCACCACATCATCTCAGACGGAACAACCCTCTCGATTGGCACCCCATCCACCACCTTAAACATTCACTCCCTCCACCACCAGCCAGGGCCTGGGAGAGAAATCACAGATCCTGCTGCTTCTCTACCCCGCTCCCCCCCCCCTCCACCCTCCCATCCCACCTTCAATTATTGAGGGTGAGTGAAAGGGAGAGGGAGGAATGATCAGAGTCCAGAAAGAGGAAGGCAGGTTATTACACCAGGGAGTTTTCACACAGGTGCTGTGGGATCTTTAATCTCCTGCTGAAGCAGCAAGAGAGGTTTGACAGCCTGCGGGATTCCCTATTGGTGGGATGCTCTGTTTGGCCGGCAGCGCACCCATGCCTGCGGGTTTCATAATGGCATTGGGTGGCCACAATGGAAAACCCATTTGGCCAGCTCCAGGAACGTTGAATCCCTCTGTCGGCGAGGGAGCGCCGTGCCGGAAAACGGGGCTGGCGGGACGGAGAGTCCCACCCAGCATCTCTGTCCTTGTGGTGCTGTAGGTGGGTGGGCTTTAACCTGGAGGCACTTGAATTTTGGGGAGAGAGGGGTTTTGAAGACAGTGGCCTGATGCTGATGGCTTTACTAATTCTCTCCCACCTTTAACACCAGATAGAGTCATTGCAGGATAGAAACTCCCAGCCCAGCCCTGAGACCGGCTGAACTGGAACACATTCACACAGCTCGTTGATGTTTGGGGTGACTGCTATCACCCAGTCTGATTCCTCATTACTCTTGCGCCATGCCCTCCATCGCTCTTCACCAGAGTCTGGCACCTCGCCTCTCCTGAAACGCCGACACATCCCAGTGTCTCATGTTGCCCAATATATGACCACTGCCAACTGTCAACTGCTGCCCATGAGGCGCAATACACATGACCCCATCCCCACCAATCATCTTCCACTGTCCCGCAACATGTGACACACATCAGTGCCTGCTCCCCCTCACCCATCACAACCAATCAACAGTTCTGCAACATGTGACTCCCCTGTCACCACCTTCACTGCTGCCGGGCATGAGGCCTCATCACCACCAACTGTCAACTGGTGCCTGCGAGTTGCTTGGCGCTGCCAATTATTGCCTGTTTCCTAACCGTTCCCTTCATTTTATACAAGAAAGATTTTAATTCAGCCTTGAACTTCTGTATTTCTTATTCTGCAAAGATTAAATTGGCCATTCTAAGTGCAATCTGCCAGCAATAAAGATATGACTCTCTCATTTCCCATTTCTCTTTTCACCATTAACCATGTTCAGTATCATGAGCCTGCGCCTCCCTAATGCATGGGTTCCAGTGTCCTGCACCTCGTATAACCATCTCTTCCGGGCCTTGCCACCAGCGCCCTCTGACAGCAGTGTGCACCATCCATAAGGTGGTCTGAGGAACTCACCAATCGTTCTTTGGCAGAATGTCCAAAACCCATGACCAGGAGACTAAGAGCTGCAGGTATATGAGAGCACTGCCACTTGTGAGTTCTCCCTCCAAGTCACACACCATCCTGACATGGAAATATATCACCCTTTCTTTATTGTCTGTGGGTCACAATGCTGGAACACCTTGTCTAATAGCACTTTGGAAGCATCTGTATCCCTCAGAAGGCAGCAGTTTAAGAAGGTGACTTAGACCAACCTCCCGAGGACAATTAGAAATGGGTATTAAATGTTGGTCTTGCCAGCTCCACCCACATGCCAGTGAATGAAGAAAACAAAATCTTGGGAGGTCAGTAAAGAAAGAATTGGAGAAGTTGAATCTGAGGGCATCAGTGTTGGTGTGGAAGTGCATGGGTTAGTGGACAGGTGGGTGGTGCAGATGTGGAAATAGGGACTCTTGGTGATAGATTAAGAAATGGTGCTTGAAATTCGACCGAAGATAAAATAAAGACATTCAGGTTGTGTTGAGTGAGCAACAAGGGAGAGATTTTAAAAGAAGCTCCACATGATGTCTTTATTCCTGCCACTGAAGTTGCACACAATTCCTCTGTCTGTTATTTTACTGAATTCATTAACCATTTCAAAATAACTGGGTTCACTCCTACATTGAAGTGGCGCACAGGTGAATTTTCCGCTAATTTTTGTGACATTATTTAAAGAAGGGGAAATTTTGCAGGAGGCCATCTTGACTACAACCTCTCAGGGACCCGTCTATCTCTCTCTATTTTTAAGTTTATTCATCTAACTGTTGCATGGTCAAATGACAAGTATGTTTAAAAATTCCAAAATTCAATGGAAAAAATAAACTTTTATGTGTGATGAATTGGTGTGAATTTACAGCAAAAGGTGTAAATGGGGTACGAGATGCTATTCTGAAGGAGTGGGAACAGCTGTTCACACTGCAAGGCAAATCTACTTGTGAAAAGTATCAAGCATATTAATTAATTGATAGTAATTTTACCTTTATCCAGGTTCACTGCACAAAATCAATCAATTTGCACTTGCACTATCAAATGTAGATTAATGTATTGTTATACTGCCTTCATTGCTGTCGTGGCCTAATCTCAGTTTTATTGAAATGCAGTTGTAAACAATCATATGTTAGGTCAGGTATCTTTCCTAAACTATATCAAGAATTCTATTCCATTATATTGAGTGTTCTCATTGTTATAATTTGCAGAAGATTAAAATCAAATTTCTTTTATTCCGATTTTTTTTGCTTTATGGCGTATAAATAAATAAAATAAATAAATAATCTTTCTTGTGCATATTGCAAACAGCAGCTTATCTCTGTTGTATTGATGGCAACTGACCATAGTTAAAAAGTAAGAACTTGTACGTAGCAGCATTACAATGGAAAAGCATCCTGAGCTGCTTCGTAGATGTGTAAGGAAATGGACCAAAGCAAAAGAATGGGTTGGGACATGTCGAAAAGCTTCATCTTTTTGAGCAGAACCTTAAAAGAAGAGATGCGGGCGGGATTTTGTCGAGATTCAGAGAGCGGGATCTAGGTACACCTCAGAGTGAGAGAAAAGTGGTGACCAGAGTGAGAGGATGGGAGTTGGAATAGCCTTTAATCTGGTTTTATACTGGATTTTCTGGTTTTCAAGTGGGCTGTCCCCTGTGCAGTTTGAAAGAAGTTAGGCAGCAGAATGCTCCGTCGGCGGGATCGTACGCCCCGCCGGCAGCACACCCACATCCGCGGGTTTCTCGACGGCGTGCGGTGGCCACAATGGGGGATCCCATTGGCCGGCTGCCGGAATGAAGGATCCCGCTGCCGGTGAGGACGTGCCACATAGGAAAACGTGGTTGGCGGACTGGAGAATCCCGCCCAGGGAATATTCAAGTTTTGAAGATGGTAATTGTCGTGTTTTTGATAGAATATAAAAGACACCAATCACGCGAGGTAAGATGGGGAAGTGTGAGACCAGGGAGAGATTGAAATATAAGGATGGTCATTTTAAATTTTAATTGTTGGCAGAGGTAAGTCAGTATGGTGAAGAGTTGATGTTTGAACAGACAGACATAACTGGAGTGTAGTGTGTGGAAGGTCAGTCATGAGAAAACTGAAGTGATCAAGTCTAAACGTGATAAAGGCAAGGAGGAAAGTTTCAGAAGGACAGAGAGTGTTTGCAATGGCTGAGTGAGAAAATGAAAGGAAAATTTAGCAGAAAGGTGGAAGTTGGCCATTTTTATGATGGAGAGGAAATGTCGACAGGAGCTCAGCTCAAGTTTGAACATGTTGCTCAGGTTGGGAACAGATGGGCTCTGTCTGAGACAATGGCCAGGGCACAGGATGGAACCGATGCTGAGCATATGGAGCTTGTGCTGCAGGCCAAAGACACGTCATTCAGTTCTTCACCAGGATGGTTTTGGCAGAGGATACTGAAACCCAGTAAAACTCGATGTAGTCAAGCCAGATTTAGCCATTGTTTCAAGCATTGGAACATCTCAGATTGAACTCTTCCTCCACCCTACTCCATCCCTCTATTGTCAAAATTAAACCAGTTCTGGAGATCACATTGAGCACGCGCTTGCTATCTGTAAATCACCATGCATTCTATAGCATGTGATCACTGTCAAAAATTGGTCCAGCTCCATCTTGGAAGTGGGTAGACAGCCAGGATCCACTGTAACAGCTGACAAGCATTCTCGAGGTCCATTAGTTGGGACTTGCAACATGCAATTGTCCATTGCGCAGTATAATTCTGTTGACTTCCTAACTGTGCTGCCGCCCACTTAACAGCTGAGGGGTGGGTGGTCTGAAACTGAGAAACTGCTCAAGTATTTTATTTGGCATAGGGAGATACGAGACTTCCAATACAACTCTTCCCCTGCCCTCCCATTTCAAAGTTTAACCATTAATCGCAGGATCATTTAATTCCGAATGAAGTATTCACATTTTTCCCAAGGTGCAGTAAATAAAGCCGCAAAGCTTTGCACTTAACTTTTGGGGAAAAATAAATCCCCCAGTGAAAGGGTTAACACACAGATAGTCACACTGTGTTGGGTGTTTACCTTCAACCGACCAGGTGTCAGTCTGTTCAGTTTGTGATGATAAATTGTTTAGATTTCAGCATTTGCTGTGCAATGTTGCGCATGGCCAAAAAGAGAACTTCATTGTACCGGAGTTAATAGTTAAGACCTTGAAACAGCCAGGGGCAGGAAGCTGCCTGTGGCAAAAAATCTCGATGAATATTAAACAAAGACACCTGACATAGTTTTCAAATAATTGTGAAGGAACTGCACCTCGAAACCAAAATGTCAAGCATGCTGTAGTTACTTTTTAAAATTCGCTGCATCTAATGAATCATTTGTTCCAGTTAAAATTAAATATTTAAAAGTTCGCACTGTATACATCAATAAAGGGTGTAAAAACTAATAATAATCTTTATTAGTGTCACAAGTAGGCTTGCATTAACATGCAATGAAGTTACTGTGAAAAGCCCCTAGTTGCCACACTCCGGCGCCTGTCCAGGTACACTGAAGGAGAATTCAGAATGTCCAATTCACCTAACAAGCACGTCTTTCGGGACTGGGAGGAAACCGGAGCACCCGGAGGAAACCCATGCAGACTGGAGGAGAACGTGCAGACTCTGCACAGACAGTGACCCAAGCTGGGAATCGAACCCGGGTCCCTGGTGCTGTGAAGCAACAGTGCTAACCATTGTGCTACTGTGCCACCCTATAGAGGGTTGAATCAAATATCGGTGCATTTATGGACAAGCTAGATGAGTACCTGAGAGGGTGGTGAATCTGTGAAACTCTTTGCCGCAAAAGGCTGTGGAGGCCAAATCACTGAGTGTCTTTAAGACAGAGATGGATCGGTTCTTCATTAATAAGAAAATCAGGGGTTATGGGGAGGAGGCAGGAGAATGGGGATGAGAAAAATATCAGTCATGCTTGAATGGCGGAGCAGAATTACCTAATGGGCCGAGTGGCCTAATTCTGCTCCTATATATTATGGTCTTACGAGAAAGGAATGGACTATTATATTGGTATGGGAAGATGAATTAGGTGGGAGCAAGGTGTGTGCAACATAAATACTAACAGACCAGTTGAGCTGAATTGTCTATTTTTGTGCTATAATTTTTATGTAATTCTAATGTCTGCACAGATTTGTTAACCTCAGTTTGTGGAATGACCAATTGATGCAATTGATCACCATATCTTGGGGTAGGGAATCAGCCAGGCCTCTGCAGTATACTTGTTAGCCACCTCTGTTAAATCAAGTTGAGAAGATTTTCTGGATGGACTTTAATCCTGCTCTGTGCTCCTGATCTTGGAATTGCATTCCATACTTTGAAAGTGTCCTCCATGCTCAAATCTCATTGATCTCAGGGCAGCACGTTGGCGCAGTGGGTTAGCCCTGCTGCCTCATGGCGCCGAGGTCCCAGGTTCAATCCCAGCTCTGGGTCACTGTTCGTGTGGAGTTTGCACATTCTCCCCGTGTCTGCGTGGGTTTTGCCCCCATAACCCAAAAGATGTGCAGGCTAGGTAGATTAGCCAGGCTAAATATCCCCTTAATTGAAAAAAATGGGTACTCTAAATTTTTTTTTAAACTCATTGATCGTAATACTTGCTGAATCTCCTGATTTCTCCAATTTCCAAATACTGTTACGTCTGAAATGCTTAGAAAAGCAAACATGCTGTGAATGCTAGTGATCTTAAATAAAAGCAGGAAATGCTGGAAATACTCAGCAGGTCAGGCAACATTGGTGGTGAGAATCACAGAGCTTATGTTTCAGGTTGATGATCTTTTGAAAGGTCAGTGATCTGAAATGTTAACTCTGGAGAAGACTGTCCTTGCAGGAGAGTGGAGCTGGGAGATTGAAAACGGCGCGAGTGAAGGGGAAGTCAGGACATTGAAAACAGTGCAAGAGTGCAGTGAAAAATCTGAGGTTTTTTTTATCCGTCCATGGGATGTGAGAATCGCTGGCTGGGCCAGCATTTTCTGCCCATTCCGGACGGCATTTAAGAGTCAACCACATTGCTGCGGTTCACATGTCGGCCAGACCAGGTAAAGATGACAGATTTCCTTCCCTAAAGGACGCTAGTAAACTAGATGGTTTTTTACGACAATCACATCTGGTTTCATGGTCATCCTTAGACTTTCAATTCCAGATTTCCTTTTTATTGAATTCAATTGCACCATCTGCCATGGCGGGATTCAAACCCGGGTCCCCAGAGAATGACTCTGGCCCTCTGGATTACTAGTCCAGTGATAATAATACTACATCACTGCCTATCCCTAGTTCAGAGTTTGGAGTTCCTTAGGGGACAAGAGTGATGCCGGGCAAGTGGGATCAGCTGACTGGGTGAGTACGGTCAGGTGCGTAATTGCCACTTTTATCCCTTATCGTTTGTAAGGTCTTATTTTGAAGCTTATCGGTTGTAAGTGCTTTTTTCTGTAGTAACAAGATTTAATTTAATTTAATGGGTAAGTCATGGCAAGAGAGCTCAAAGCTGTGATGTGCTACTCCTGTTCTATGTGGGAAGCTACGACCATTTCCACTGCAGGAAATATCTACAGCTGCAGCTCCGGGACGCCTGAGCTTCGGAGCTGGAGTGGCGGCTAGGGAAAATTTGGAGCATCCGTGCAGTGGAGAGTATCGTGGATAGCATGTATAGACTGATGGTCACACGGCAGGACAAGACTCCACAGGCAGGAAGGGAATGGGTGACCACCAGGCAGAGCAAGGGGACTAGGCAGGCAGTGCAGGAATCTCCTGTGGCCATTCCCCTGCAAAATAGGTCTCCCGCTTTGGATATTGTTGAGGGGAATTGCCTCTCAGTGGAAAGAAGCAACAGACAAATTTGTTGCACCATGGTTGGCTCTGCTGCACGAGAGAGGAGTAAAACGTTTGGAAATGCAATAGTTATAGGAGATTCAATTGTAAGAGGAATTGATAGTCATTTCTGTAGCTGCAAGCATGACTCCAGGATATGTCAAGGAGGTCTCAGAGCGGTTACAGGATATTGTGGAGGGAGAGGATGAACAGCCAGTGGTTATGGTACACATGCTACAAACAACATGAGCAAAAAAGCAATGAGGTCCTAAAAGCAGAATACAGGTAGTTGGGAAGTAAGCTGAAAAGCAGGACTTCAAAGGTAGTGATCTCAGGATTACTACCAATGACACTTGCTAGTCAGAGCAGAAATAGCAGGATATATTAGATGAATGGATGGCTGAAGATATGATGTGAGCAGGAGGGTTTCAGATTCCTTGGGGAATGGGACCGGTTCTGGGAACGTGGGTCCAGTACAAACACCTGGGCAGGACCAGGACTGATATCCTGTGGTGAGTATTTGCTAGAGTGGTTGCAAAGGGTTTAAACTAAAATGGCAGGAGAACGGGAATCTATGCAAGGAGTCAAAGGAGGGGGAAACAAGGACAAGAACAAAATACAGAAAGGGGAATAAGAAAAGTGATAGTCAGATAATTCAAGGGTCTTAATCAAACAGAACCACTGTGAAAAATAATGTGAACAGGACATGAAATATTAAAAAAGACAAGCCTTCAGGCTTTCTGCCTTTATGCGCAGAGCATTTGCAATAAAGTGGATAAATTAATTGTGCAAATAGATGTGAACATATGATATAGTTAGGATTATGGAAACATGGCTGCAGGGTGACGAGGATGGGAACTGAACATTCAGAAGTATCCAGTATTTAGGAAGGACAGATAAAAAGGAAAAGGCAGTGGGGTTGCATTCCTGGTTAAAGAAGAAATTAACACAATAGTGAGGACAGATATCGGCTCCAATGATGTGGATTCTGTATGGTTAGAGCTGAGAAACATCAAGGGACAAAAACGTTTTTGGGGGTTGTATATAGACGCCAAACTGTAGTGGTGATTGGGAATGACAATGAACAGCAAATTAGAGAAGCATGCAATAAAGGAACATCTGTAATGATGGGAGATTTTAATCTGCATATAAATTGGGAAGCTCAAATTAAAAACAATACCATAGAGGAGGAATTCCTGGAGTATCTACAGGATGGTTTTCTGGACCAATACATTGAGGAACTAACTAGAGAACAGACCATCCTAGACTGAGAATTGTGTAATGAGAAAGGAATAATTTGCAATCTCGTTGTGTGGCGCCCCTTGGGGGATAGCGACCAGAATATGATAGTATTTTTCATCAAGATGGAAAGTGATGTAGTTGATACTGAGACTATTAGATAAAGGAATCTGTGATGGTATGAGGCACAGGTTTGCTATGATGGATTGACGAATGTTATTTAGAGGGATGACAGTGGATAGGCAATGGCAAACATTCAAAGAGCACATGGGTGAACTTCAACAATTGTTCATTCCTGTCTGGCATAAAAATAAAACATGAAAGGTGGCCAAACCATGGCTTACAAGGGGAAGTAGAGATAGCATTAGAGCCAAGGAAGAAGCATTCAAATTGGCCAGAAAAACAGTAGGCCTGAGGATTGGGAGCAGTTTAGATTTCAGCAAAAGACAAAGGGATTAATTAAGAAGGGGAAAATAAAGTATGAAAGTAAGCCTGCGGGGAACATAAAAACTGACTACAAAAACTTCTATAAGTGTGTGAAGAGAAAAGGATTGATGAAAACAAATGCAAGTCCTCACAATCAGAAACAGGGGAGCTTATAATGGAAAACAAAGAAATGCCAAACCAAGTAAGTACATTACTTTGGTCTGTCGTCACAAAGGAGGGAATAAACAACGTATTAGAAATGTTGGGGAACAACAGGTTTAATGAGAGGGAGAAACTGAAGGAAATCAGTATTAGTAAGGAAATGGTGTTGGCGAAATTGATGAGATTTAATCGCAGAATATGAAGCAAGTGACCCTTCAAATAATGGATGCATTGGTGGTCATTGTCCAGGATTCAATAGACTCTTTAACAGTTCCTATAGATTAGAGGGTAGGTAATGTAACCCATTATTTAAAAAGGGAGGTAGGGAGACAACAGGAAATTATAGACCCAGTGAGCTTAAGGAGCCTCCACACCCTCAACCATGTGCGGTCACCCCCCACACACATGGGCATAACCCCACACCCTCCCAAATGAGGACACCCCACTATGAGGTCGCTGAAATAGCCTCTCTTTTCAGGTCTTCCCAAACCCTTTTTTCGGGCCCCCACCCTTCACCCCCCAACCTTCCGGAGGCCACTTCATACCCACCCTTCACCCTCCCACTCTTCATACCCCCCTCATCCCTCCTTTCATGGACATGGCCTCCTCTCAGGCCCTGACCCTTGGCAGTGCCACCCTAACACCTGGGAACCATGGCACTGCCTCCCTGCATTGCAAGAAATGCTCCTTCCAGTGTGGCAGTGCCACACAGGCACCTTGTCAGTGCCAGGGTGGCAGTGCCAAGTTGCCAGCCTGGCTGTGCTAAGGTGCCTGGGTGCCAGGGGAGAGCCAGGGGGCCATCCTGCCCTGGCCCCATCCACCCCAGAGCCTCCAATTGCCTGGGAGACCCCCATTATGTGTGTGCCAGCACTAATCAGCACCTGCATGCCCTATCTCTGGTGAGCTGATTTGATCACAGGCCATTAGATTGGACAGCTATCTCATTAATGGGCGAGTCCGAATCTCGCCAACAAGAGATGACCGGTTAGATCGCAAACCGCTCAGCGCCTGGCCTGGTTTAGACCTCTCCCGCTATCTAACCAGCCCGCATGAATCATTGCTGCAAAACCCCACTGGAGGCTGCCACCGTGCACATGCGCAGACTCGGAAACAAAAGTGCGGGGGCCCGTATCTGCAGCCAACGCTGTGTGAAGCTCCCCGGGTCCCTGCCAGCCCCTGCTGGTAGATGAATTGGTCTTTATTTTTTTTAAGAAGGTCTGGAGTGAAACACCAGCGTTTTTACGCCAGAGTGGGGGAAATAGCCCCATTATTGGAGAATCCAGCCCTATATTTCTGTTTTATTTTTGAATTGTTGAAATTGCTTTTCCCCGCATTCTTCAAGATATGCAGAGTAACAAAGTAGTGTCTAAAGGTTTAAATGCACGTACAATCAAACTACAACAAGGTGCTAATTCTCAAAGTAAGGTGTGAAGAAACAAGTTAAACATTTTGGATCGACAACCCAAACTGCAATTTCGTTGATTTGAATTTGTGGGAACATTACAACATGGTCAAATCCAATTACAATGTACAACATGAAAAATACTAGATTTGGCCGTTCATGTAGCTAAATCAAGTGCTTATAATTAGACCTTTCTTTACTCAGTTAATGGGACCAAAAGCTGCCAAATCGCCTAGAACTCTAAAATAGATGGCTGCAGAGATATTTTGGTTGTGATCTTTCAAAACTCCTTAGATTCCAAATTGGTGCTCGTGGATTGAAAGGGAGTAAATGAAACACTTCCATGGTTTGAAACAAGAAGAGGACGATGCAAAAACTCAGCAGGTCTGCCAGCATCTATCAGGTGGGAAACAGAGTTAATGTTTCTATCCTGATAGATGCTGCCAGACCTGCGGAGATTTTCAAGCATCCCCTCCTCTTGTTTCAGATTCCAGCATCCGCAAATATTTTGCTTATTCTTATAGACTGGTTAGCCTGGCACCAGTAGAAATGGTCATTAGCGATACGATAAAGTACTTTGAAAATCACAATGTGATTATGTCAAGTCAACAATTATGCACGTGGACTCTGCCTCCAAAGTTGAACGCAGAGAATCAGCCACTTAGCAAAACTACCCAAATGTTTCTGGTAATGATGGAACCGTGCCTCGTGAAACTAATGAGCAAAAACAGAAGGGCAAAAAAAAGACCTCTTGCCTGGGAATGCAAAAGCCTGTCTGAATGAGAAAAATCACAGAATGGTCACAGCATGAAATGAGGCCATTCAGCCTATCAATTCCATGGCAACTCTGCAACAGCAATTCCGCTGGACATACACCCTCTCTCACCCTTTTCCTGCAGCCCTGCAAATCATTTCCCTTCTGGCGCTCTTCAAAGTCCCTCTTGAAAGCCACGATTGAAAACGTGCCTTCACCAGACTCCAGCAGTGAATTCCAGATCCTAACCACTTGCTGCATAAAAAAGCTTTTCCTCATGTTGCCATTGGCACACGTTATACAGTAAAATAATCCTTACAAAAATAGTTCCTTTGGATTCAGACCCTAAATTTATCTGCTTCTGTTACAGAAATATTGCACAAAGTTTCAGTATTAGGGTTGTGTTAGATATTAGCGGTCGGTAACAACATACACAAGTGTATGCGAGCTCAACCAGTCTTACTTAATCCTGTACAGTCGCTCTATTTGAATAAAACAGAACTGAATAATTGGATGCGGAACTGGAGATGGAACATAATGTGAATAATGTGAACTCTAGCTTGTCTAAGTGTTACTATTGCATTTTTAATACCTCTTGAACTAATAGACTCAGTTTTACATTCCACTTAAAGAACTGGACTGCTGACAATGCATTTAGTACTCCTTTAGTTCTGCACTAAACCTTCTGACTGCAGGACACCATCAACTGAGGCAAGTTGATGGCACAACAGTAATTCATCTCATTCAATGGGATTGGGGTAATTAAGTAGTAAGTTATGGAACTGAAGATGCGATGTTGCGTTAGCAATTGTAAGGCACACTCAATCAAGGAACAAAAAAGATGTTCATCACGAATGGTTGTTAATTTGTTCAATGGAAAGTAGCATAGACTCAAACCACCTCCTGAATATATCTGGTCAATATGAAACTTGCCAACGAGTTTTATCAAATACTGGGATACACCTGAGGTGACCTGATTATATTAGATGAGACAACTTATTTTTGTTATCTAATGATCATTGGGCAGCATGGTAGCACACTTGGCTCGCACTGTGGCTTCACAGCGGCTTCACAGCGCCAGGGTCCCAGGTTCGATTCCCCGCTGGGCCACTGTCTGTGCGAAGTCTGCACGTTCTCCCCGTGTCTGCGTGGGTTTCCTCCGGGTGCTCTGGTTTCCTCCCACAGTCCAAAAAATGTGCAGGTTAGGTGTATTGGCCATGCTAAATTGCCCTTAGTGTCCAAAAAGGTTAGGAGGGATTATTGGGTTATAGGGATAGGGTGGAAGTGAGGGCTTAAGTGTGTCGGTGCAGACTCGTTGGGCTGAATGCACTATGTATCTATGTATATGTATTGTTCATACCACAATTATAACATAGCAAGCACCTTACTTCTAAAAGGACATTGATGGTGAAAGTTCACAGGGGAGTGAAAAGGATTATTCTGCATCTTAAAATTCTAAGTTATGAAGAGGGCCTCACAAGAGTTATTTTACTTTCCACTGGCGGAAAGTAGCTTAAAGCATAATCCATGTCTTCAGAATACTGACAGGCATTGATGATGTAGATTTAAGTAGATTGTTTAGCTTGGACTGTAGCCACCAAATCTCGAAACATGAAGGCAACCTCAACACACCTTAATAAACCTGCAGATGAGAAGAAACAGTGTTTTTTCTCAGAGGAATGGATATGTTGAACAGAGTCTCAACAAAAGCTATTAATTTTGAGTTTACCAGCAAAAGGGCTGCATGAATATTTAGCTGGAAGTGGTGTTAAAGGTTTGAAAATATAAAACAAAAGTGTCAAACATTCTTCTGAGAGAAAATGGTTACTTTGCTATTGAGATCAAAGAAATTCCACATGATGAAAAACACATCGGAGTAGAATATTGTAGGTTCAACACCATCTTAATCAAGCTCATTGCAGTTATGGGGGCAGTTCTGAGATTTATTTTGAGGGAGTGATTGGAAGACCCCAGAATCTTTCACAATATTGGCAAATATTGTCTTCCTGATTAGAGCGCTTGCCTTTTGTTATAACTTGATGGCGATAAGGTGACAGAGTCAAAGGCTTCTTGTGCCATTTGATTCTTCCTTTTTTACCATTTGATATTTTCAATGACGAAGCATAGTAAAAGTCATTTTAACTTGTGACCATAGTTTAAGATGGTCAATATTGGATTGGCTGCCTATAATGCACTGTTTTTTTTTACATTGAAGTCTATGGAAAAGGAAGTCTGTTGAGGTGTAGAATGGGAATATAATCCAATATTGCTCATCGTAGAATCATAAAATTTACAGTGCAGAAGGAGGCCATTCGGCCCACCAAGTCTGCATCAGCCCTTGGAAAGAGCACCCTGCTGAAGCCCACACTTCCATCCTATCCCCATTACCCAGTAACCTCATGTAACCTTTTTGGACACTAAAAGCAATTTAACATGGCCATCCACCTAACCTGCACATCTTTGGACTGTGGGAGGAAACCGGAGCACCTGGAGGAAACCCGCACAGACACGGGGAGAACGTGC
Source organism: Scyliorhinus torazame (assembly GCF_047496885.1). NCBI lineage: Eukaryota > Metazoa > Chordata > Chondrichthyes > Carcharhiniformes > Scyliorhinidae > Scyliorhinus > Scyliorhinus torazame. The sequence continues at coordinate 365,053,407 of NC_092708.1, read as the reverse complement.
AGACTCCACACAGACAGTGACCCAAACAGCGAATCGAAACTGGGACCCTGGAGCTCTGAAGCAACAGTGCTAACCACTGTGCTACTGTGCCGCCCCTAATTTTTATTTTTTATTTTAAATTTATTTTACATCATTGCCAAAAGCTTTTAGTATCCTATTGATCTCCTGGATGAAGATCAGTTTGAAGTTCATCCCAAATGCATCCAATAGGTCTGGACAGGAGATTTTCAGGTATGCAGATGTTCTAGTTGTATATTCAGAACGTGTGGACGTGGATAAGGTCCAAGTCTGTTCAGCAGTGCTATTTGACAGCAAGAGGGGAATAGACTCTAAGCTTTCATAGAATTACATGCAATGTACTGCCCTGAAACAGGCCATTTGACCTACAATATCTATGCCATTGTTTCTGCTCCAAGCGGGCCTCCTCCATGTTTTTTCATCTAACCCTATCAATTTATTTTCTATTCCTTTCTCACTTGTATATTTAATGCCAGATCAGTTGTAAATTTAACAACTAAAATTGTTAGATTTTTCTGAGTCAAAGGTATTCAGAGATATGGAGCAAAGGAGAGCGCTTATATGGAGTTCAAGTCACAGAGGAGTTTGCACCTTCTCCTCTAGTCTGTATGGGTTTCCTCTGGGTGCTCCGGTTTCCTCCCACAGTCCAAAGATGTGCAGGTTAGGTGGATTGGCCATACTAAATTGCCCCTCAGTGTCAAAAGATGTGCAGTTTAACTGGTGTTATGGGGATAGGGCGGAGGAGTGGGCCAAGGTAAGATGCTCTTTCAGAGGATTGGTGCAGACTTGATGGGCCGAATGACCCCCTCCTGCACTGCATGGATTCTTTTTTTTAACAAACAATTTTAATGAGGTATTTTTGGCATTACAAACAGCAACAGTATAAAAACAATGTACAAAGAACAATAAACATAGTGCAAACAACGACACCCATCTCTCCAAGGCCCGCCTATTTAACCCCCTATTCTACGCTACCCTAGCCCCCCCACCAGCCCCCCCTGCTGACGATTAATTCTCCGTGAAGAAGTCGATGAATGGTTGCCACCTCCGGGCGAACCCTAACAATGACCTTCTCAAGGCGAACTTAATCTTCTCTAGGCCAAGAAAGCTCGCAATGTCAGTTAGCCAGGTCTCTGACTTTGGGGGCTTTGAGTCCCTCCAAGCTAGCAGTATCTGTCTCCGGGCTACCAGGGAAGCAAAGGCCAGAACATCTGCCTTTCTCCTCCTGGACTCCCGGATCTTCCGACACACCAAAAATCGCCACCTTTGGACTCATTGCCACCCTTGTTTTCAATACTCTGGACATGACGCCCGCAAACCCCTGCCAATATCCCCTAAGATTTGGAGAAGCCCAGAACATGTGGGCATGGTTCGCTGGTCCGCCCGCACATTTTACACACCTGTCCTCTACCCCAAAGAATCTACTCATCCGGGCCACTGTCATGTTGGCCCGATGTACCACCTTGAATTTGATCAAGCTGAGCCTTGCGCATGTAGCGGTCACGTTAACTCTGCTCAACGCGTCCACCCATAAGCATCCTCCATCTCACCCCCAAGCTCCTCCTCCCACTTACGCTTCAGCTCCTCGGTCTGCGTCTCCTCTGCCCCCATAAGTTCTTTGTAAATGTCCGAGACGCTCCCCTCTCCTGCCCATCCCCTAGACACTACCCTATCCTGGATCCCCCTTAGTGGCAGGAGTGGGAAGGATGATACCTGCCTGCGCAGGAAGTCCCGCACCTGTAAATATCTGAATTTGTTCCCTCTTGCCAACCCATCTTCTCCTCCAGTGCCCTCAAGCTAGGGAAGCTCCCCTCCAGGAACAGGTCCCCATCCTCTCAATTCCTACCCTTCACCATACTCGAAACCCCCCATCCAAGCTCCCTGGAGCAAACCGGTGGTTGTCACATATTGGGGACCAAACCGATGCTCCCACTGCTCCAACGTACCTCCTCCACTGACCCCAGATCCTCAAGGCTGCCACCACCACGGGGCTGGTGGAATATCTCGCCGGCGGGAACGGCAGAGGTGCCGTATTCAACACCCCAAGCTGGTGCCCCTACATGAAGCTGCCTCCATCCGCTCCCAAACCGACCCTGCCCCCCCCCCCCCCCACCCACTTCCTTATCATAACAATGTTGGCTGCCCAGTAGTAATTACTGAAATTTGGCAGGGCAAGCCCCCCCTCCCCCTGATTCCTCTCGAGCATCGCCTTCTTCACTCGAGGGGACTTACCCGCCCAGACAAAGCCCAGGATGATTTTGTTAACCCTCTTAAAAAAGGACCACGGGATGAAAATTGGGAGGCATTGGAATACAAATAAAAATCTAGGTAGGACTGTCATCTTAACCGTCTGCACCCTCACAGCCAGCGACAGCGGTAGCGCATCCCATCTCCGAAACTTGCCCCTCATCTGCTCAACCAATGGGACAAGTTCAACTTGTGTAACCGGTCCCAGTCATGCGCCACTTGGATCCCTAAGTACCTAAAACTGTCCCCCACTAACCTAAATGGTAACTCCCCCAGCCGACCCACCTGTCCACTTGCCTGGACTACAAACATCTCGCTCTTTGTCATATTCAGTTTATATCCCCAAAACCGGCCAAATTCCCCCAAAGTGGCCATGATTTCACCCATCCCTGCCCCTGGATCTGCTACATATAAGGAGCAGGTTGGCCGCACACAGCAAGATCCTATGTCCCCCCCCCCCCCCCCCCACCACCCCCCGCCCTCCCCCCCCCCCCCCCCCCCCTCCCGCCCCCCCCACGAACCAGCCCTTTCCAGCCCCTTGAAGCTCTCATAGCAATTGCAAGCGGCTCTATAGCTAACGCAAACAGCAGTGGGGAGAGGGGGCAACCCTATCTTGTCCCCCGCGGTACAGTCTAAAAATAGTCCGAGGTCGTCCTATTCGTCCTTACACTAGCCTCCAGGGCCTGGTACAACAACCTAACCCAGTCGATAAAACCCCTACTGAACCCAAACCGTCCCAGCACCTCCCATAAATAGTCCCACTCCACCCGGTCGAACGCCTTTTCCGCATCCATGGCCACGACTACCTCAACCTCCCTACTCTCTGGGGGCATCATAATCACATTGAGCAGCCTTCTTATATTGGCCACCGACTGCCTGCCCTTGACAAACCCGGTTTGATCCTCCATAATCACCTCCAGCACACAATCTTCAATCCTGGAGGCCAAAACTTTGGCCAGCAGCTTGGCGTCCACATTAAGCAGTGTGATCGACCTATATGACCCACATAGCTCCGGGTTCCTGCCCCGCTTCAATATTAACGAAATAATGACCTGTAACATCGTCGGGGGCAGAACCCCTCTATCCCTCGCCTCATTAAAAACCTTGACTAGCAACAGCCCTAATATCCCTGAGAATTTCTTGCAGAATTCCACCGGATACCCATCCGGCCCCGGGGCTTTACCCGACTGCATTGCCTTCAAGCCCTCAACTATTTCTTCAGACTAATTGGGGCACCCAGCCCATCCACCAGCTAGCTCCCTGCCCACTCTTGGGAAGGTCAGTCCGTCCAAAAAGCATCTCATCCCCTCGGGCACCGTGGGGGCTTCCGAGTGATAGAGTCTACTGTAAAAGTCCCTAAACGCCCTGTTTAGCCAAGCCGAGTCACCTACCAAATTCCCATCCCCATCGACCACCCTCTCTATTCCCCTGGCCGCCTCCCTCTTCCTAAGCTGATGTGCCAGAATTCTGCTGGCCTTCTCCCCATGTTCGTAAAACGCACCCCTCGCCTTCCTAAGCTGCTCCACTGCCTTGTCTGTGGACAACACCCCAAACTCAGCCTGCAGCCTCTGACGTTCCCTTAAAAGCTCTACCCCTGGGGTCGCCGCATACCTCCTATCTATCTGTAGGATCTCCTTAACCAGTCAGTCCGTCTCTGCCCTATCCGTCCTGTCCCTATGAGCCCGGATCGAGATCAGCTCCTCTCTCACCACTGCTTTCAGCACCTCCCAGACCACCGCTGCTGAGACTTCCCCCGTGTCATTGACCTGCAGGTAGTTCTGCATACACTTCCTCAGCCTCTCGTACACTGCCTCGTCCGCCAACAAGCCCATGTCCAACTTCCATTACGGGCATTGGAAGCTCTCTTCACCAACCTGCAGTTCCACCCAGTGCGGGGCATGATCCGAAATAGTGATGGCCGAATACCCCATGTTCACCACCCCCGCCAGCAAATCCCTGCTCAAAATGAAAAAATTAATCCAGGAATAAATCTTATGCACATGTGAATAAAAAGAAAACTCCCTCCTCGTCGGCTGCCTAAACCTCCATAGGTCGATCCCCCCCCATCTGCTCCATGAACCCTAACAGTTCCTTTGCCATTGCTGGCACTCTCCCCGTTTTCGAGCATGACCGGTCCAGGCCGGGGTCGATGACCATATTAAAATCCCCTCCCATCACCAGCTTGTGCGAGTCCAGGTCAGGTATCTTCCCCAGTACCCACTTTATGAATTCTACGTCATCCCAGTTTGGCGTGTACACGTTAACCATGACTACCTTCCTCCCCTCCAGCTTGCCGCTCACCATGACATAACGGCACCCCCCGTCCGAGACTATACAGCCCACCTGAAATTGCACCCGCTTATTGATGAAAATCGCCACCCCTCTCGTCATGGTGTCCAGCCCTGAATGAAAGACCTGACTGACCCAGCCCTTCCTTAGCCTGACTTGGACCGGCACTTTCAGGTGTGTCTCCTGCAACATCACCACGTCCGCCTTCAGAGCCCTCAGATGCATGAACACACGTGCCCTCTTGACCGGCCCATTCAACCCTCTAACATTCCAGGTGATCAGCCTAGTTGGGGGGGGGGGCACCATGCCCCCCCCCCCTGCTGATCAGCCATCCCCTCTACTGGGCCCGTCTCCAGCCCATGCGGCGTGCCTCCGTCGGCCTGCCTCCTGGCAGCCCCCACCCCCGACCTCCTCTCTGTCCCGAAACCTAAGTCCCTCCCTCGACAGCCAAGTACCTCCCCCTCCCCCGTAACCTTCCCCCTGCCATATATTGAACATATACACCCCCCCCCCCCCCCACTGTGCTTCCGTAGATTAGCTCACCCAGCTAGTCTGGTGGCCCTTGCCTCCGGCGCCAAGAAGTCTCCCACCTATTGTTCCCTACTCCCCCCCCCCCCCCCCCCCGCCCATCGAAACCACTTCCCTCATCAAACCGACCCCAGACAATCTCCCAATTACCATAGGAGACGGCCCAAAACGAAAAATCCACAATGAACCCCCCCAATAGTGCAAATCAAAGTAATAAAAGGTAAAAAGCCCCCACCAGCCACCCCACCAAAACACCGAAAACCCATAGAACCGAACTTTTACTTCCCCCACCTTCACCCAAACTTAAATGCAGAAGAAAAACTACAATCAAAACATATAAACATCACTCAGATAAGTTACAACTTAAAACCAAAAAGCTCTCAGTTCGGCACCAGCCCTTTCTTCTTGGCAAAGTCCATCGCGTCTTCGGGCGACTCCAAATAATGGTGCTGGTCCTCGTGCGTAACCCAAAGACGCGCCGGGTATAGCAGCCCAAATTTCACCTTCTTATACAGGATTGCCCTCACTTGATTGAAGCCTGCCCTCCTTCTGGCCTCCACACTCAGGTCCTGATAGACACGCAAAATGCTATTGTGCCATTTGCAGCTCCACGTATGCTTGGCCCACTGGAGAACACACTCCTTGTCCAAACACCTGTGGAACCGGACCACCATCGCCCTTGGGGGGGTCCCCCAGTCACGGCTTCCTCGCCATTGCCCTGTACGCCCTATCCACCTCCAACGGTCTGGGAAAAGCCCCCTCCCCCAGAAGCTTCTGAAACATACTCGCCACAAACGCACCAGCATCAGCCCCCTCAGCCCCTTCAGAGAGACCAACAATTCTCAAGTTCTGCCGGCAAGCTCTGTTCTCCAGATTCTCCACCTTCTCCAGCAGCCTCTTTTTCTGATCCTTCTGCAGCCCCACCTCTAGCTCGACCGCTGTTTGGTGCTCCTCCTGGTCCACCAGCGCCTTCCCGAGCTTCTGAATCGTCTGATCCTGGGCATCCTGCCTGTGCTCCAGCCGACCGACCAACTCCTTTATCGGGTCAAGACAGTCCCGTTTCTGTCTGGCAAAGCCCTCTTGGATGACCTGCATCAGGTCCTCAGTCGATGGTTGGGCCGTCGCAGCAGGAGTCCGGACATCAGCCATGTTGTCTTCAGCCGCAGCCTCCACCCAGCCCTTGCTTGTCTTTTTATTCCTTCCTTTTCGGTCCCTCTGGGTTCTCCGTTCCATGAACCATTGTGTGCATCCAGAGCCTAATTGTCTGCGCCTTCAAAGCCAAAACTAAAAACTTTGGGCAGCACGGTAGCATTGTGGATATCACAGTTGCTTCACAGCTCCAGGGTCCCAGGTTCGATTCCGGTTTGGGTCACTGTCTGTGCGGAGTCTGCACATCCTCCCCGTGTGTGTGTGGGTTTCCTCCGGGTGCTCCGGTTTCCTCCCACAGTCCAAAGATGTGCAGGTTAGGTGGATTGGCCATGATAAATTGCCCTTAATGTCCAAAATTGCCCTTAGTGTTGGGTGAGGTTACTGGGTTATGGGGATGGGGTGGAGGTGTTGATCTTGGGTAGGGTGCTCTTTACAAGAGCCGGTGCAGACTCGATGGGCCGAATGGCCTCCTTCTGCACTGTAAATTCTATAAAACCACAAAAAAGTCAGGGAAAAAGGTCCAAAAGTCCGGCCAGAACGGGAGCCACCAAATGTGCGACTTACTCCCTCATAGCCGCCACCGGAAGTGACTGCATGGATTCTTATCCGTCACGATCTTATTGCATGGCAACGAGACTCAAGAGACTAAGTGGCCAACTCCTGTTCCTATGTTCCTGCTTATCTTCCCTTAAATGCGTCTTCGCTGTTCAGCTCAACAACTCCTTGGTATAGTGAGTTCCCTCGAGTTCCACATTCTAAACACTCTCTGGGTATTCTCCAGAATCCCCCACTGAATTTGTTAATAACTTGGGGCCATCAATATGCGGTAGTTGGTCTCCCCTCCCCCCACAATTGAAAACAACTGTTTGATATATCATCCTATCAAACACTTTGGCGATGTGAAAACATTTGATGTTTCCGAGCTTTACGTTCTACGTAAAGTATAAACCATTGCACTGTTGTTTTATTCATATGAGTAATTAAAAAGTAAGGTGGCTCCTTCCAGACAATATCATTTACCGTGGTGTACTTTTAATTGGTTATCCCACTGAACATGTATGCCTTATTGTACCAAATTCTCTGCAATTGCTCTGTGTGTACTGTGACAGTACCTTTGATGCCAACCCATGAGGGGAGTAAGGCACTTTCGGAGCTCATTTGGTATATCAGTCAAATGGCATCTATTAGTTTTTTTTCTATCACCACAAAGCACTCAAAGAAAAAGAATGGCCGGAGGTGTCAGCGAAAAGAATCTGCTAATTAGTAATTTTTAAACTTAAAGAATGAAGGAGGCATCTGTGATTAACTTGAAGACAGCTGATTGAGTGAAAGCTGTGGAATAGAACTGGTATTTTCCCCATCGCCCATAACAAACTTATAGCTTGAGAAAGGCTCATAGATCATTATCATAGAATTTACAGAGCAGAAGGAGGCCATTCAGCCCATCGAGTCTGCACCGGTTCTTGGAAAGAGCACCCTACCCAAGGTCAACACCGCCACCCTATCCCCATAACCCAGTAACCCGACGGGCAATTTTGGACACTAAGGGCAATTTATCATGGCCAATCCATCTAACCCGCACATCTTTGGACTGTGGGAGGAAACCGGAGCACCCGGAGGAAACCCACGCACACACGGGGAGGATGTGCAGACTCCGCACAGACAGTGACCCAAGCCAGAATCGAACCTGGGACCCTGGAGCTGTGAAGCAATTGTGCTATCCACAAGGCTACCGTGCTGCTCATATCATCATGGCGTTCCAGATGAAACTCTGAGAACTTTCAACGTTAGTAATCTAGACAAGGCAAATAGCAGTTGTTCTATGCAAAATATTTGTGTTGATTTAATTGTGGACTGCTCACCCAAATAAAAAAAAAGAAATAACCGTCTTGTGTTGGAACTGTGCATAATAACATCTCGCGGCAACATTGAAAAGATATCGCAGTGTGGCAAGAGTGTAAATTTCAAGTCCAGAAAATGAGAAGCAGAGAGAGAACCCGACGTAGCTGAGCAGAGCTGAGAGAAGAAAGCCACAATGTTAACAGTGGAATCCTGCTGTGCATTTTTACATAATGATAGTGGGTTTAAATTGTGCAAGTGAGGCAAACTGCCGAATGTTTCCTATTGCAGGTACATAGTTTCTGAATGAAGAAACCACATAAGTAACAGCAGATTCTTGAAGTAACAGACTAAGTTACTTCAGTACTATTTATGTCAAGACATTCAAATAATGTCAAATTGCCCGTTGGCAAAGGAGGTGGCAAACACCCAGATCTTGTCATAATGTCCCAGACAATACACAAGTGCAGACATGCTCAAAATTGCAATTTTGATCGAAGACAGAGTGCAGGTTATCCCACTGAACATGTATGCCTTATTGTACCATATTCTCTGTTTATTACATTGTGAAACCGTGAGGAATGTACAAGAGACCACTTTTTTCATAGGCATACATTTGAAATTTATTTTTGGTTATACAAGAGTTGCTCCATTGATTGTGAATTATGAAGAGAATGATTACCTTAAATAAAAACGACACTTTTCCAGAGTTTGATGTCCCATTTTGGATGTGGCAAAGTTCTGGTATGGGTGTCACAGGGCGGTGGCCCATACAATGCCTGAAGAACAGAAAGAGGCCATTCGGCCCATCGGGTTTGCACTGACATGCCAAAAGGTTACCTAGGCCCATTCTGCCACAATATTCCTGGAACCCAGTAACCCTACCTAGCCGTTGGACACTAAGGGGCAATTTAGAATGGCTAATCCACCTAACCTGCTCAGCTTTGGACTGTGGGAGGAAACCGGAGCGCTCGGGGGAAACCCCCGCAGACACTGGGAGAATGTGCACCGACCATCACCCAAGGCTGGAATCGAACATGCGTCCCTGGCGTTGTGAGGCAGCGATGCCTTTCTGTGCTACAGTGCCACAGTGCCACCAGCTACACTACATCCTGAGCAACATGTCGGTGGTGGCCTCCACTACTTTGACAGAAGGCAGCATGATGTTACAAAAATAAACATGGCCCACCTTAAAAAACTGTTGCCTTCCCATACATTGAGACAAATACAATTTTCCAGTGAAATATCTGATTAGAATTTAGCTGTGCATGTTCAAACACATCAGTATAATGCCTCTTTTATACTGCAAGTGTTGATACTGTATCAACGCCATGTGTCTATCAGGCAGAGTGCCCAGATACACTGGGAACTTGTAACGCTTTGAGGAAAATACTGGAGCTCCAGATGTGAATGCACAAAGTCATGAACAAAACATGATTCGTTGACCTCCTGCTCTGTTGCTGTATTTTTGACTGAGTGGAAAGAGCCAATGAAGCAGTTAACCCTCTTGAGTCGGAATAAAATAACAGTCTGTACCATGAATTTTGTTCAACAGAAGATGAGTAAATTGCAAGCGACTAGTGACTGCAATCATTTTTAACTAGTTGCACATTTCCCTGCTGTACACCCATGAGGAACACGGCCCAGATGAAATTGTGCTGTAGGTCACACGTCCTCTTTAGATCCCTCTCAGATCCGAGTACATTGGTGGAGTTTTTGAGGCCTTCTGGCAGCTATCTTTGTGCCGTAGCCAGAAGGCTCAAGCTAATGGTCACTTCCTCTGCTGCAGACGGCAACCCTAAGTTTTAAGTGCAGACCTGTACCTAGGGAATGCTCAGCCAATGAATCCATGTTGGAATCGAGTCAAATCAGATAAGCCGCAGTAGGGTGTATTCCGTCTGACCCATGCCTTGGGGATGGAGTGGATAGAGGAAAATCAAAGTCCAGGATAATGCCTAATTACCTGCATTTTTTTTTAAAGGAAAATTATCAACAACATTTGCATAGGCACGTCAGTATCCACTGCCAAAAGTGACTTATTATTTATACCCCAATGATATTAGTCTAATGTGCACTGCATGTTTCATTATTTTAAGGAAGTGGCTGATTTAGGTGTACCTTCATTGATTTCTTCTCATTATCAATGGCTTTCTCAACCATTAGTGTAATATTTTGCTGCTGCCGTGTTAAAACTGTAAATCAACATGACATTTATCTGTGGGAGTCTTCCTTCATAGCCAGTGGCTGGGGGATTAAATCAAATGGAAGAGATTGAAATATAATGCCTGTAAATTGGATGGAGCTGCTCAAGATGTTAATTAGAAACCTTAACTTTACTGGGAGAAATTTGCAGGGCCAAGGGGAAAGAACAGGAGGTCGGGACTAACTCTTTCAAAAAGTTGTCACAGACATGATGGGATGAATGGCCGAATGAAGCAGCTCATGCCTGCGTGCATCAACACCAGGCTTGTGCTAATGCCTGATGGGAATGTGACAGCAGGTAAGAGGCAAGGTATTCTGCAGCTCACCTCTGGGTTCCTCAAAGTCTTTTCCCCCATCGAAAAGTCAGTGAGATGAAATACTCTCCACTTGCCTGGATGAGTGGAGCTCCAATAACACTCAAGAAGCTCAACACCATCTTTGCAAAGCAGTCCACTGATTCAATACTCTGTCCACTACCTCAAATGCTCCCTCTCCATTACTGACAGCAGTGCAACATCTACAAGATAGATTGCAGCCACGGTAGCACAGAAGTTAGCACTGCTGCCTCACAGTGCCAGGGACCCGGGTTCAATTCCGGCCTTGGGAGACTGTCTGTGTGGAGTTTGTGCTTTGTCCCTGTGTCGGCGTGGGTTTCCAACGGGTGCTCCAGTTTCCTCCCACAGTCCAAAGATGTGCAGGTTAGATGAATTGGCCATGATAAATTGCCCCTTATTGTCCAAAGATGTGCAGGTTAGGTGGGGTTACTGGGGAGTGGGCCTAGGTAGGGTGCTCTTTCAGAGAGTCGGTGCAGACTCGATGGGCTGAATGGCTTCCTTCTGCACTGTACGAATTCTGTGGTTCAAGGCTTCTCCCAATGAATTCTTAGCACCTAGAAGGACAAAGGCAGTAGAAGTATGAGGATACCACCATCTGTACAATCTTGTCCAGATCCCATACCCTCTTCCTTGGAAATACAGTATTGTTCCTTAATCATCACTGGGTCAAAATCCTGGAACTCCTTCACTCACAGCTTTGTGGGCATACCTTGTTCTTGGAGGCGAAGACGACCGTGTTAATTAACTGTGGTGTTTGTTAGGGTTCTGGTATGGGTGATCTAAGGCCAGAGGATTCAGCTGACAATAAAGCAGGAATCCACAGATGGTTGCAGGCTTGGGATTAATTCTTCTTGTGTTTTGCTCTGCTTCTTGCTTTTGAAAGAGGCTGCACCTTCACCGCACGGACTACAGCAGGTCAACAAGGTTGCTCAACCCCAACCCCCCCCCACTTTTCTCAAAGGTATTTGAGGATGGGGAGTTAATGCTAGCCTTGCCTGTGGTAACCATGTTTTTCTTTTATTTTACAGTACCCAATTATTTTTTTTCCAATTAAGGGGCAATTTAGCGTGGCCAATTCGCTTACCCTGCACACCTTTGGGTTGTAGGGGTGAGACCCAAGCAGACATGGGGAGAATGTGCAAACTCCACATGGAGAGTGACCCAGGGCCAGGATCGCGGGTCCTTGGCGCCGTGAGGCAGCAGTGCTAACCACTGCGCCACCCGTGATAGCCATGTCTTGTGAATTAATGCATTTAGAGAAAAGAAACACCAAACACTGGCAGACATCTGACTCCATATTCAGCCAGGACCACCCTTCGTGTTGGAGAACTGGCTTGCAAGAACTTGAATAGAAGGATTCCCAAACCTCAATGACAGTTCTATCTCTCAGGTTGCATTCGTCCGCCAGGCTGTCTTTTTAATCATTAACAGTGCCCTGGATTCAGATCAGAAGAATTAAATAATTCCCTGATACCTTGAAGTGTGGTCTGTGAAACTTGAGATTCAAAATTTTTTACAATAAAATTTCCTGTGAAAACGCTTATGGTGTCATTGGTAGATGGTTGCGTAAAACACAATTATATCAGATAAAATTCAATTGATGTATTATTTTCCCTTAATTAAACATTTGACGAGTTCATGCAAAGGTTAATTAACTTACTGAAGATATGGGATGATCAGTTGTCTATTTAATGTTTGTTGACTATCTTTTGTTTCTTTATGCTGATTTCTATGTAGAACACCAACATTTCCATTACACAGCATGTAGCATATGAAGTGTGATGGATAAGGAGTTGTTTAAAAATAATATTTGGGTGGATGTATGCAAATCTAGTGGTGTACGAAGGCAAGCTTTTGTCCGTTTCCAAAACTAGTTATTTCTGGATAAGGTCACTGGTCTATTGCCAGAGGCTTATAGGATGAGAGGTGCCATATCAAGCATGGCTGACCAGGAAATTCTCTCACTCTTAACCGCCAGTCATTTGCATGTTTGGAAGTATTTTCAGGTTGGTTCTCAACCTGTCTGACTGCGTTATGAGCTTCCTTGGCCATCAAGTCCTGGGATGGGATTCCAAAGGGACTCCAACACAGAGCTTCTGGCTCAGAGGCAGGAACGCTACCCACTGCGCTGTAAGACTTCAATATTGTCGTTACATATTAATTAATTACTGGGCAGCACGGTGGTGCAGTGGGTTAGCCCTGCAGCCTCATGGCGCTGAGGCCCCAGGTTCGATTCTGGTTCTGGGTCACTGTCCGTGTGGAGTTTGCACATTCTCCCCATGTTTGCATGGGTTTCGCCCCCACAACCCAAGATGTGCAGGCTAGGTGGATTGGCCATGCTAAATTGCCCCTTGATTGGAAAAAATTAATTGGGTACTCTAAAATTTATAACAAAAAAAATAAAAATCAATAAACAAATTACCATTATTCATGGTGACTCAGAGGTGAAGCTGCACCCAGGACTGGTTAGGGTGTGATCATGAACCATAGGAAGCCATGAGAAGAAACAGCAATAAAAGCACAAAGCAAGAGTCTTTTGCTTGGTTTCTGGAAATCAGATTAACACCACAGTTATATATATTTTTGAACACTCATTGCTCAAATGAGAAGATTTACTGGGAGTTTTGAAGGAACAGTTAAAAAAATTCCATGGGCTTGAAAGGAGCAACGGAATGTACAGTTGTCCAGAGACATTTTGTGGACTTGTCTGCAAAGATTTCCTAGTTTTTCTAATGTGGTGGCCTCTACAGGAGAACTGTGGTATCTGTGCAGGGCAAACAGCAGGGAGATTCTTCAATCGATCAGATTGAACATTTCTGGAAGACACGCAGACTGCAAACCAGGAAGTTATTTTTTTTATTTAGAAAAGCAAATATAAGTTACATTTGTATCACTGTACGGGAAGCGAAAAAAGATTGAGACAAACACATGGGATTAAGGGAGGAACACAAAAGAGAAAATCAGAAAACTAAACAAATGATTCCAGTTCTCATTTTTTTTAAAAATCTGCAACAATAATTTTCTTTTACAATGTGACACCACTCTCATAAAATTATTTTTTTTCAGGGAGAGAAGTTTTGCAGCAATAATTATCACCACATTATGCCATTGAAAATTCAGTTACTCCTATTGAACAACCCCTAGCTTCTTAATCTGCGAGAACAGTCAATAATTAGCTTAAACCTGCACTTTTACATGGTTCGATGTGCAGATTCCTTTGACAAAGACTTAAACAGCACCCCCTGTGGTGAAGTCTGGTATCACCGACCGCAACATTGACTGATTTTGTAGAGGCCAAAGGTTGCTGTCAGTTTTACCAGATAGCACCTAGCATCAATCTCTTGCCATTATTAGTATGGCAAAATGTGAACCATAATTGTTTTCAGAAACATAATTGTATCAACAAACATTATAGACCCATTATCAATATTGGTTTGCATACATCCACCCAAATATAAAGCCGGACTCCCAGCTGATCAGAATTGAAAATGCAATTTCTTTGATAAGTGGGGGTAGGGGGTGGAGGAGGGGGGCTGTATATCAGTATTCTGCAGCACAGTAGAAAATACTACCTAGACAGTTGCGGTAATCATTTGCTGGGCATGTATTAGGATCATGTAGATTATAATGAGGTGTTGATTTTTCCAAATGATCCCTTTGTTTTATTTATTTCATGCCTTTTAACTTCAAACTAACGCAACTTCACATCAGCAGAGTGACCCTAAATTCAGCTAACAAAGCTGAGCGCAATACTACACTGGTTACAAAGTGACTAGCAATGTCCTTTGGGTTACCATTGACCAGAAACTTATCTGGACTAGCCATATGAATACCAAGGCTACATGAGCAGGTCAGAGGCTGTGAATCCTGCAGTGGGTAACTTGCCTCCTGAGTCCCCAATGCCTGTCCACAGAAGCCATAGAATCCCTACAATGCAGGAGGAGGCCATTTGGCCCATCGAGTATGCATATTCCCTCTGAACGAGCACCCTACCTAAACACATTCCTCCATCCAAACACTGCAATCCCACCTAACCTGCACATCATTGGGCACAAAAGGACAATTTCAGCATGGCCTATCCATCTAACCTGCACATCTTTGGACTGTGGGTGGAAACTGGAGGAAGCCCACACAGACACGGTGAGAACATGCAAACTCCACACCGTCACCTTCGGCTGGAATCGAACCTGGGTCCCTGGCGCTGTGTGTCAGCAGTGCTAACTATCATATATAAGACACAAGTCAGGATTGTGGTAGAACAGTCTCCTCTTGCTTGGATGACTGCAACTCCAGCAACAGAAGAAGCTCAACAAATCCAGGACAAAGCAGCCCACTTGATTGGCAACCCATCGAAAAATATTTGCTCCATCCACCATTGATGTACAGTGGCAGCAGAGTGTGTACCATTTACAAGATGCATTGCAGGAACCCACCAATGCTCCTTGGACAGGTCCTTCCTAATCCATGACCACTACCATCTAAAATGACAAGAGCAGCAGACACATGGGAATGCCACCACCTGGAAGTTTCCCTCCAAGCCACTCACCATCCAAACTTGGAAGTATATCACCGTTCCTTCACTGTCACTGGGTCAAAATCCTGGAACTCCCTTCCTAACAGCACTATGGGTGTTCCTACACAGCAGGGACGGCAACAGTTCAAGAAGGCAACTCACCACGACCTTCTCAAGGGCAAGTAGGGATGGGCAATAATTGATGGTCTAGCCATAAAAGCCTACTTACGTCCCTTGAATTAATATAAAAAAGTAAACATAAGACTAGTGTTTCACTGTGCAACATCCTCTGTCAATCCTCTGTCACATGAATTTCTGGTGATTTAATGGTCAGCATTGACTATATACTACAGTTCCTGAGTTCTTGTTTATCTTAATCAGTTTAAGTATTCACTGATTCATGTGATTGGTGGTTAGTTAAAGCTGTATTGAAAAGTATAATGGTGAATTACGGTATGCCTTAAATCATCTTACTTTAAATTATGAATTTTTCAAAAGATACTGGCCGGGATTCCCCGACCCGATGCCGGGTCGGAAAATCCCTGGGGGGACGCGAGAATCGCGCCCCGCCGCCGGCTTCCCCATTCTCCGGCGCCGATTCTTGGGCGCCCACAAAATTCCCGCCGCGCCGGTCGGGAACCGTTGACAATGCCCCCCCCCCCCCGGCGATTCTCCAGGCCTCGATGGGCCGAGTGGCCGACGGGTTTGGCTGAGTCCTGCGGGAGTGGGTTACTCAGGTCCCACACGGCGGGACCTGGAAGGTGAGTCTGCGGGGGCTGTCCTGGAAGTGGGGTGGGGGATCCGACTCCGGGGGGGGGTGCACGGTGGCCTGGACCGTGATCGGGGCCGATTGGCGGGCGGGCTGGTTCCGTGGGGGCCTATTTTACTACGTGCAGGGCTCCGCCATATTGCCCGGGGACCGGCTCGGAGAAGGGAACCCCCGCGCATGCGTTGAAATACGGCGGCCATAGCCCGCATGCGCGGAATTACGCGGGCCGTTCCGTGCATGCGCAAACTCCCGCGGGCCGTTACATGCCGGCTGGAGCTGCGGGGACCACTCCAGCGCCAACCTAGCCCCCTAGGAAGGGGAGAATTCCTTACTTTCAGGGACCGTTAACGCCAGAGTGGTTGGTGCCGCTTTTCACACCGGCGTGGGGACATAACCCCATTATTCGAGAATCCCGTCCACTAAGTTTGTCTTACCTTAAAGTAAATGTTAAACTCAATCATTTCCAGAGAATACTCGTCCATTGCCTAATTTTAATCTGCCATGGATATTTTTGTGTGTTCCCTCATGTACAATGATCTGAAATACAAAGTGATTTTAGGAGATAAAACAATTCCTCCATTCACTATTGTTAAGAGAAAGTATATTGTATAGTTAATGAATAAGAGTTTTGAATAAGTGCTGTTATCAGTTCCTACTAAATGATTAATAAGTGCTCATCTGGTGTTCAATTCACTAATCTCCACAAAAAGTAAGAATATCACTTAATTGTGAGCCTGTTTTCCCAATGTCAGTTGAAGGGAAAAGGTTGACCTGAAGTCTGGAAGAGCTCCCTTGCTCTTTCATTAGTGACATGGGATCTATTAGCTCCCCTTGAGATGGCAGCCTTGAATACAAACTCCTGTAAAATAAGGCACCTTGAACAGTGCCCTACTCCCTCAATGCTGTGCTAAAGAGACAGTCCACATTCTGTATTTCAATCTCTGGATTTGTTCTAAATTTGCACTAATCAGAGCTGTTCTTGGCTGCATTCATAGCTTCATTGTCAGGATTATGAACCCTAAACTTTCACCACAGGCTACCCAAAAAGATAGAAAACAGTACATAGGACTGTACATCAATCAGTCCCTTCCTCTGAGGTCAGACTGTCAGAATGAGAATCTCTCCTTGTGCATCTGAAGATTTCCAAAATTGAGCTCAAGTCTATAAATATTGATTATCAACATGAACTGATCTCAGCAATAAAATACCAATGTAGCTTCTTATGCTTGCTATGCTTATACTGCGCTTATATAGCTACTAGCTTACTAAGTTGCTATGACCTATATTTGCGCATCCATGCATTATAGAGGCAAGTTTTTTTTAAATGTCCCAAGTTAAATTTTGTTTTGAGTAATGTGCTTTAATAATGAACTCTGTAATACACAATGTTTAATGTACAAAGTAACTAGTTACATCTGTGAAAAATGTAGACATTTTGGCCAGACTATAAAATAAAGTCCAAAAATGAGAGGGGGAAAAAAACTGGCTTGACTTGTTTCTGTGTCGCTGTGCTAATTTTCCATGGAATGTTGGCTCACAAAGCACATTTATTTTATTTGAGTCAAAACTCGATGGAAACTTCTGTGGGGTGGCTGCAGAAAGCAAACCAGAACTATTGCTACAATCTTGCCCAGAACCTATTGCAATGAAGAGACACACTGCCCAGTCCATGATCTAATTGTTGAAAAATACAAACCTACACCCTAATTGTTTTTTCAACAAAACCGCTTGCATTGCCATGAATGTAGGAAAACAAGGACAGGAGCAGGCCGTTCATCCCTTTGACCTGTTTGGTTAAATTGTAGCTGATCTGTACCACAAACGTATATACCCAACTTTGTTCCAAATCGCTGGCACAGACATAATGGACCGAATGGCCTCCTTCGGTGTCAGAGAACCACAGAACGGTTACATCATAGAATGACGCCACTTGGTCTCTTGTGGCTATGCTGGCTGGAACACGGGCCATCCAGCTTAATCCCGCATTCCTACGTTTGGTCTGGAGCCCTACAGGTTACAGCACTTCAGATGTACATCCAGACATCTTTTAAATGAATTATGGCTTTATAACTTTACTGCCCTTTCAGGCAGTGCGATCCAGACCCCTATAACCCCTGGGTGAAAAGACTTTTCCTAATCGCCGCTCTAATCTCTCCACCAATCACTTTAAGTCTTTGCCCCTCAGTCACTAACCTCTTTGCTAAGGGAAAACTGTCTTTCCCATCTACTTTCTGCAGGTCCTTCGCAATTTTGTACATCTCAATCAAATCTCCCCTCAGCTTCCTCCGTGCCAAGGAGAACACGCCCAGCCTATTTAATCTTTCTTCATAGCTATAATTGTACAAACCTGGGCACATCTTTATAAATTTCCTCTGTACCCTCACTAGCACAATGTCATCTTTTCTGTAATGAAGGGACATGAATGGACAGTCTAACATGGCGGTATAATCTACTCAAGTAGATGTAAATGGGGTGGTGGGGACAATCAAGTGGGGAAATGCCATCGGCGTAAAGTCTGTTTTGGACCTCCCGCTTGATTCTCCGCCCTCTCTGTCATTCCTGTCTCCTGAAAATGGGGGAGGAAAATTCCCCCCCTCCCCAATATTTTCATTGTCCCTCTGATTTTTTTTCCTGGTTGCTCTCAATAGTCCTGTAGAATAGTGTTCAATTCCAGAAGACACCAGGACAACCGTGGAGTGTCGGCAACCCTAATAATCTATTTACCATTATTATGGAGCAATGTCGGATCATTAAACTAGGGGACACGATTCAAGAATAAGAGGTCTCCCTCTTAAGACATAGATTTTGGAATTCTCTTCCTCAGAGAGCAGTGGAGGCTGGGTCATTGAATTTATTCAAGGCTGAGTTAAATAGATTTTTGATGGACAAGGAAGTCTATAGTCACTAGACAGGAAAGTGGAGTTGAGGCCACACAGTTAGATCAGCCATCACCTTATTGAATGGTGGAGCTGGTTCAAAGAGCCAAATGGCTGGGCAGCATGGTAGCACAGTGGTTAGCCCTGCTACCTCACAGCGCCAAGTTCCCACGTTCTATCCCGGCTCTGGGGCACTGTCCGTGTGGAGTTTGCACATTCTCCCCTTGTTTGCGTGGGTTTCGCCCCCACAACGCAAAGATGTGTAGGCTAGGTGGATTGGCCACGCTATATTGCCCCTTAATTGGAAGTAATAAATTGGGTACTCTAAATTTATTAAATACAAAGAGCCAAATGGCCTACTCCTGCTCGGAAGTCCTGTGTCCCTAGTTCCTGAGAGCAGCCTTTAAGCGAGTCACTTGATTTTCTCAGATTAATCTCCTCCACCTCCAGGTGCACTCCTCAACCAAGATCAACTATCTTTAATATTTAAACAAAATTAAAAATGTGGTGCATTGCAAGTGCTTTAACAAAAATGGCAATCTGTTGCCTAATTTTTGCAGTCTTATGCCCTATTTGTAAGCCTGTAACTTCTGAACCGATCAATTGAAATTGTTTTAAATCTCGACTAATAAAAATATTTTTCTCGAGTACAAATCACAATCATCATAAGTGTCCATGAGTTTTATTTAAATTCCCGTTATCCCCCCCCCCCCCCCCCCCCCCCCCCCCCGCTCTCTCTCTCTCTCTCTCTCACATCAGTGCCTCTTGCTGGGGTAGAGTTCAATAGCTATTGGTGTGGTAGGAACTTTGTACAGGCAGTGATTTTTATGAGCCTTTGCAAATTTCCCAGGGTTCGAAGAAATTAGCCATAAATCAGGACAGACTTCTACAAACATCCAGGAAAATCGGAACAAGCGTGTACAAATAAACTGCTTGTACAAATTTCCTGTCACACTGTCAGTACCTTAGCAAACGGCTTTTCTTAATGTGTGAGCACACAAGACACTTCGTATGCCTACACAGACATGCACAGACACACACACACCAGTCTGGCAGTTTAACTATGCACACAAAATACTCACGTGTGAAGAAATCAGGCTGGATCTTCAGTAATTCACGTTCTGCTCTTACAACATCCTCACGAATAGTGTTTAACAAAAGAAACTGTACAGCAAACAGACTGATCTATTTCTTCTTCCTCTTCCGTGGCTGAGGTGTGCCCAGGCCAAATGCAGAGTCCCAATTCTGCTTGATCTTTCTGTTTGTAATATGTATTTAAAATTTTTAAATAGGAAATGACAAATTTGCCCCTTGGCATAGGAACCACGTATTGCACATCCACTGACAGACAAGCTAGCATCATCAAAGAAATGGGCCCAGAATTTCTATGGATGATTTCTCCCGCAGAACCTCAAACAAGGTCATCTGAAAGCCTTGAGTAAACAGCATAAAATCAGCACTTTTAACCATTCATGTTATTTCTTCCGGATTCCTTGCAATTTGCCTTTGGAAACCCCATGGAAATTCTAGGCAATGAGGTCCCAAAATCAGAAGGAACCAAATCTGTGGCTGGCAACGTGTGGGGCACGAGTCGTGCATGGACAGATAAGTGGGTGACCATTTTGCTAAGGGTGGCTGTCGAGTTTTTGTTCTCGCTCTGTTTTTGCTATTCCAGAGCATATCAACATTTTCACAAATCTCCTTTGATAAAACTGAACATGCTAATCTTTGGAATTCCAGTTTTATTGTCCAGCTGTTCTAAACTAACAGTAAAGTGACTCTGCTGTGAGATCAATATCTCAGTAGGTTCATATGCACCCACTTGGGTTTGGTAGCTCAAGCAGCTTTGTGACCTTGGGAAGGATGCTGAAAAGATCATCATTTCCTGAGCATTGCTATTCCACAGTTCCAGACATTCCCTCACTGGGTGACCTTTTGTTGGATTTTCACGACACTCACTGATGAACACAACCTCCTTGTTGGAGCCTAATATTTTTACAGCTTGTTGCAGATGACCAGGATGTAGCCAGATGAAGCAGTGATCGGAATTTCTTTCCACATTTAATTTGCTACTGACTGAGTTATTTTACTTAAATAAATAACACCAAACAGCTTGGATGAACACCATCCATTTGGTAAAAATTAAATGCCATATGCCTTTTAAACTATTGCTCCATCTGTACGTTGCTACAAACGGCAGGATTGTATTAGTACCCTCATTGGAAATAATGGTATAAATCTCTTATTGCTTTATTACGTTGAGAGTTTTGGCTCTGCTGTTTTGATTTTACGTTGAATAATCTTTATAATTAAACTTTCCTGTGCATCACATCTGATCACTTTGCTGATTTTCTTCCACTTCATTGGTTTGGGTTCTGTACCTTTCTCCCTTCCAATTGTTAGTTTGCCCTTTTGTTGTACACTAATCATATTGCCTGAGTTCTTTTCCCTCGTCACAAGGCTCTTTTCATTCACTTTCTACCAAACGACTTCACGTTCTGACAAGTGGCATGATATGCCATGAAAGCTTACTGTATGCCTAAAATGCAATGTTTAGCACCTAATATTTAAATAAAACTCAGCCTTACCCATAAATTGGGGCTAGTGGCACCACTCAGCTCCCTCACAAACTATCCAACACACCTTAGGCTGGCGCTAAGCATCCTAGACTGTGACGGCATTATATGCCTGCAAAAAGCAAGTGAATTCATAGAATTTACAGTGCAGAAGGAGGCCATTCGGCCCATCGAGTCTGCACCAGCTCTTGGAAAGAGCACCCTACCCAAGGTCAACACCTCCACCCTATCCCCATAACCCAGTAACCCCACCCAACACTAAGGGCAATTTTGGACACTAAGGGCAATTTATCATGGTCAATCCACCTAACCTGCACATCTTTGGACTGTGGGAGGAAACCGGAGCACCCGGAGGAAACCCACGCACACACGGGGAGGATGTGCAGACTCCGCACAGACAGTGAACCAAGCCGGAATCGAACCAGGAACCCTGGAGCTGTGAAGCAATTGTGCTATCCACAATGCTACCGTGCTGCCCCAAATTAGGTGAACAATTAGGTGTCTTTTTTTTAGCACAATGTTTTGTTATTGAATTATCTACCAAAAGTCATTATGGAAGTAAAAGGCGTGAAAGGGAAGTGGGTAAAAGTTTGGAAAAAGAAAGTTAACATATTAGGGAAAAAGGGTGGGAATGGGACTAAAATGAATGCTGCCTAGAAAGGACTGGTACAAGCATGAGGCGCCAAATGGTGGCCTCCTGTTCTGCAAATTCTACAATTAAAGTAATAACATTTCTCAGCAATTACCATATGCGCAAAAGAACTTTTATGTTTTTACATTGAACCCTTGGTGTACCTTACACATCTTAGCAAAAGTCTAACCTGTTTGGACAAGTATCTATCTAACCGCAGTGGAGATTGTGAAAAGATAGACTGAAAATGACTACATTTAGTGATTTTGAAACATAAGAGGTTGGGACAGGGATCCTCTTATTTGGCATTTAGCTGCACTCATGCAGCGGGGTTGTTGAGAGGGAGTGAATATGGCAGAAATCTAGAAACAGGCAGAGGTTGAGTTAATAGGGAAAGTCGGGAGGGTAAGGCCGGGATGAAGGGGATTATATGGGTGGCACGGTAGCACAGTGATTAGTACTGTTGCTTCAAAGCGCCAGGATCCCAGGTTCGATTCCCGCTTGGGTCACTGTCTATGCGGAGTCTGCACGTTCTCACCGTGTCTGCGTGGGTTTCCTCTGGGTGCTCCGGTTTCCTCCCACAAGTCCAGAAAGACGTGCTTGTTAGGTGAATTGGACATTCTCACTTCTCCCTTAGTGTACCCAAACAGGTGTGGCGACTAGGGGATTTTCACAGTAACTTCATTGCAGTGTTAATGTGAGCCTACTTATGAAAATTTGAGGGAAACGGGAGAGGAGAGAGAAAATAATCGAGAAGCCACATAGAGAGAGAAACATGGATGGACAAATATATCCAGAGAAAGGGGAGAGAAGTGGCGTGAAAGAGGGAATGGGAAAATTGTCGAGATGGGAAGCAATTGTGGAGAGCCAAGCAGAATTTCAAAGGAAAAGAAAAGAGAGAAAATGTTACAAAAAGCGTAGCAATAAAAGTGGAATGAAGAGAAAACCAAATGAACTGCAGACAGAATGCTGATAGGGACTGACCTGATTTTCATCTTGCTGTGTGCGTAGATATCAGACTTAAACTAGACAGTAAGGGAAAGAACATTAACCAGATAAAGAATGGGGATTCAGTTGAGTTGGAGAGAGAAGCAGAGAGCCCATGTGGAGGAAACCGAGAAAATACCGGGATACAGAAGAGAGAGCCCATATTGGGCAAAGGGGAGAGAGCGAGAGAGAACCAGTTGAACAAGAAGCAAGACGACAAGGGAGAAATATCCTATTTTGAGGGGTAGTGAGCCAAAAATTGTTGAGGGAGTGCACTCCCTGGAGGAGGTGGTGGAACAGAGAGATCTTGTTACACAGAAAGAAGACACCTCTGACTTTTGATGGAGCAGGTGCTCTTTGGGTTTAGTGGGGACATGAATAAAACAGTGTATCTCCTAACTTACTGTGAGCAGTGCTGTTGTAGATCCACTACTTTCTTTAAACATACATATAATAATACATTTAATTAGAGGTATGCCGTAACAAAGTTCGTCTGCCGTTAATCATTCAGCTGCTGCAAGGCAAATTAAACTTTAAATATTGGAAACAGAATTATAATGAAAAAGTAACAGTATCAATTTTCTGTAGAGGTTATTGCTAATTCATGTACTGCTATAGTAGTCACAAAGTAAAATGAGCTATGTGAAAAATGAGTATTTAATACCTTGAAATTATGCCAAGTGAATATTAGCTTATGGGTTTTAACACATTCATAAAAATCCCTTTGTTCACTGTTTCAAAAGCAAGGTTAGTCAGTTTTAAACTGGTTTTAGCCCCAGACGAAGACATTTTGTACAAATGCCTCGTGTTTGCACATTGACATTTGCACAGCACAATTACAAGGCCTGAATCTCGCCAATTTGGTACAATATCAGACCAATCTAAGCCAGGGGTTGCTTCATCCTTGACTTTTGCAAGGCTATATAAAGGGAAGGAAATTTTCTGTCTCCCAGACTGATATTATAATCATGAAATGCACACTGATTATACCATAAACAACCACTCTAACCCCAGTTCGAAAATTCATTCAAAGTTAGTGACGTTAGTGACAGTAGCAGCAGGACTGACATCCAGAGTAGGAATATAAAAGGAAATGTGAAACCTGAGCACAAAATGCACAACACATAAAGAATGAGCAATATAAATAGTACAATTAAAATGAAACACTGACAGTGATCCCTTCCAGTTAGCTCCAAGCTCTAAACTAAATTGTGTTTCAGAGAGTTAAATGGTTGACCTGAGAAAACA
This sequence comes from Scyliorhinus torazame, assembly GCF_047496885.1. Taxonomy (NCBI): domain Eukaryota; kingdom Metazoa; phylum Chordata; class Chondrichthyes; order Carcharhiniformes; family Scyliorhinidae; genus Scyliorhinus; species Scyliorhinus torazame. The sequence continues at coordinate 365,029,200 of NC_092708.1, read as the reverse complement.
TCTGACAGCGGTGATTCTGAAAGTTGCAAATTGCTCAGACATCCGTTCTTGGGGAAAAGGGCTTGAGAATATATAATTATTATGGATATCGAGGTGTAGAACTTTAAGCTGTCAACATGAAAATATATTGAGCATCACGTAATCGTGACATGACGGCATTCAGCAGGCAATATGAAAATTTAGCACTTTGCTCAAAACATCACTGTTCATGTATTTCTCTAAATGTCATTCCAAATGCAATGACATTACTGTATTCTGTACTCCACCAACAGTTGTCAGCTTCTACCACCATGTCTGTGCCTGCAGTGACTCCTACTTTAAATTCTTCCATGCTCTCTCCATGTTTTCAAAAGCCATCTAAAAGCTCTCTCCAACTAAATTTTAGTGACAACTTAGGTTCTCTCCCACCACCCACCCCTCCCCCTAGTTGCTTTCCCTCTCCTGTGTACAGGACCGGGAGGTGATTTCCCTCTGAACTGAAGAGTGTGTCCAAAATGCAAGTTACTGATGTTTTGCTGAGGTGACAAGTGGCTGAAGCTTTTTCAAACTAATTAAAATGCTTGCTTTGATACAATTTTCTTTTAACGCCGGAGAGTGTTTAAAGTGACGTTTCAGGTTTTTCAAAAGAATACTATTTCTAAAGGACACAGTGTATGGGTAACGGATCAAGGTGGACTCATTATTTTCCTTGATATTATATTTATTAACGATCTAGAACCGGCTGCGCAGGGCACAATTTCAAAATTTGCACATGATACAAAAAGTGGAAGTATTGTGAATCATGAGGATAAGGTAGAACTTCAAATGGACATGGAATGGACGGACAAGTGGCAGACAAAGTTTAATGCAGAGGTATGAGGTGATTAATTTTGGTAGGAAGAATGGAGAGATAATATAAAGCGTATAGTTCTAAAGGTGCAGAGGGACCCAGATGTATATGTCCATAAATCATTGAAGTTGGCAGGACACGTTGGGAGCGCTGTTAATAAAGCATATGGCATCCTGGACTTAATCAATAAAGGTGTAGAGTACAAAAGCAATGAAGCTATGATAGTCTGTATAAAATCCTGGTTTGGCCTCAGTTAGATTATCGTCCAGTTCTGGGCACCACACTTGAGAAAAGATGGGAAAGCATTAGCGAGGGTGCAGAAAAAACTCACATGAATAGTTCCAGCGAAAAGGAACTTCAGTTACGTGGAAAGGTTGGAGAAATTGGGACTTTCTTTTGTTGGAAATGGTTGAGTGAAGGTTGGATAGAGATGTTCAAAATCAAGAGGAATTTGGACAGGGGAGAGAGGGAGAAATTGTTCCTGTTGGTGGAAGGATCAGTAACAAGGGGACACAGATCTAAGATTCTCAGCAATGAACCACTGACAACAGGAAGAAATCCTTTTTCACAGTCAGTGGTCAGGACCTGCAATGCATGGCCTGAGAAAGTGGTGGAGGCAGGGTCGGTTTAAGCTTTCAAAATGAAATTGGATCATAACCTGAAGAAGACAACTTTATCAGGCTATGGGAAAAGGCAGGGGAGTGGCACAAGGTAAATTGCTCATTCAGTGTGCCAGCACAGGGATAGAATCCCAACAGTGCAGGAGGAGGCCATTCGGCCCATCAAGTCTGCACCCACCCTCTGAAAGAGCACCCTACCTAGGTCCACCTAACCTGCACATCTTTGGACTGTGGGAGGAAACCGGAGCACCCGAAGGAAACCCGCGCAGAGACAGGGAGAAAGTGCAATCTCTACACAGATAGTCACCCGAGGCGGGAATCAAACATGGGTCCCTGGTGCTTGAGGCAGCTGTGTTAACCACTGTGCCACTGTGCCATATGACGGGCCGAATGGCCATCTTCTGTGCTATAACCATTCTATGATTAGAGGTTGGAGGAAATCCAAAGAATTATTTAGAAGCTTCCATGAAGCCTTTACTTCTGATCTGATCCAGCTGCCTGGCTATCGAGCCTATGCAGCACTGCCAGGATGTAAGGTCTCCGTGAACCACCATATCTCATTATTGTTCTTAGGCACATACGCACTTTTGGGTGTTTATCCAAGTTTGGACCTCTCTGTCCCACCTGCTAAACTATACCAGCCATGACTCAGTGGTTGGCACTCACCTGAGTCATATGGTTGTGGGTTCAAGTCTCACTCCAGAAACTTCACAAATCCAGATTAACACTCAGTCCAATATTGTGGGAGTGCCACACTGCTCAAGGTGGCATATTTTGGCTAAGGTGATAAACTGACTCATATCTGCCTTTTCCAAAGGGCATAAATGTTCCAATAGCATGATTTAAAAGATTAGCTGATATTTATCACTCCATGATCATCAATAAAAAAGGTTTATCTGTCATTGTTACATTGCTGCTTATTGGTATTGTAGTGTGTAAGCTGGCTGTCACATTACCTGCATTACTATTGGAGCTACACTTCAAAATTTACTAAATTGGTTGGAAAGCGCCTTGGGATGTCCTGAAGTCATGAACAGGTGCTAAACAAATGAAAGTTTGTTCATACACGTGGTGCCATACTCTTGAGATGGTGACTGTTCGAAAGATTGGGTGACGGCTCCTGTTGTGTGTTAAAGAACAAAAAGAACAAAGAAAAGTACAGCACAGAAACAGGCCCTTCGGCCCTCCAAGCACGTGCCGACCATGCTGCCCGTCTTAACTAAAATCTTCTACACTACCTGGGTCCGTATCCCTCTATTACCATCCTATTCATGTATTTGTCAAGATGCCCTTAAATGGCACTATCGTCCCTGCTTCCACCACCTCCTCCGGCAGCGACTTCCAGGCACCCACTACCCTCTGTAAAAAACTTGCCTCGTACATCTCCTCTAAACCTTGCCCCTCACCCCTTAAACCTATGAGCGTCACTGCTCTCATTGTTGTCATAAATACTTCCTGAAAGCTGACTGCAGCTGCTGGAGCTAAAATGCAAACAAAAAAAAAAGGGACCTCGTGGCAGAGATGGATGGTTAGTTTCTGAATGCAGCAGCAACCTGTTGCAATGACAGTCCTGGCTCAGTTCATAACTCTGCTGCCCCCTGAGTCAGAAGGTCATGGGTTCAAATCCCACGTTGGACTTCAGCACAAAAACCAGGACTGATGCTCTAGTGCGGTACTGAGGGAGTGCTGCAGTGGCACGAGATGCCATCATTCAAATGAGACATTGAACTGTGATCCTGTAAAAGAACCCATGGCACTATTTCAAGCAGTAGGGAAGTGTTCTGGTGTTCTGCCAATATTTATCCCTCAACCAATATCATTAAAACAAATTATCTGGTCATTAACACATTCCTGTTTGTAGGAGCTGGCTGTGCACAAATTAGTCTGTGTTTCCTATATTACAACAGTGAATACACTTCGAAAGTACTTCAAGGGCTGTAAAGCAGATGGCAATGTCCCGAGGTTATGAAAGTCACCATAGAAATGCTGTATTTTTTTTTTAAATTGCATCACATGGGAGGTTGGTATTGAAGTAGAGAAAGATGGGTTCAACCCTTTCAAAGCTTCTGCATGCCAGATGCCCATCACTCAGTAGCACAGTGGTTAGCAATGTTGCTTCACAGCGCCAGGGACCTAGGTTTGATTCCCGGCTTGGGTCACTGTCTGTGCGGAGTCTGCACGTTCTCCCAGTGTCTACGTCGGTTTCCTCCGGGTGCGCCTGTTTCCTCGCACAAGTCCCAAAAGACGTGCCTGCTAGGTAATTTGTACGGCACGGTAGTACTGTTGCTTCACAGCGCCAGGGTCCCAGGTTTGAATCCCGCACTGTCTGTGTGGAGTCTGCACGTTCTCTCTGTGTCTGTGTGGGTTTCCTCCGGGTGCTCCAGTTTCCTCCCACAAGTCCCGAAAGAGGTGCTGTTAGGTAATTTGGACATTCTGAATTCTCCCTCTACGTACCCGGACAGGCGCCAAGTGTGATGACTGGGGGATTTTCACAGTAACTTCATTGCAGAGTTAATGTAAGCCCACTTGTGACACTAATAAAGATTATTATTATTTAAGTGGGAACAGTTCACGAATGGTGAGGTTCTCCTTTTCCTGGGGCTGCTTACTCCCTGTTGTGATAAGAAAACATACAAACTCCCCCGAAAAAAGCAGTGTGTTCAGTGTTAGAGGAGCGAGAGAAGCTGATTTTCAGGGTGAAACAGTATTACCGGTGTGGGAAAATTGAGAGCGGTGTGAGGAAGTGGAGGAAGGACCAACCAGAAAGAGTAACAGATGCAGAGGACTGTCGGAGAAGATTAAGAAGATGGAGAGAAATGTGCCACAGTGATTGTAGCAGCAGTAATGGAAATGTGGGAGGGGGCCGTGTGGGATAGAGCGGTCTGAACTTCGATATGCATCCAAAAATGTGTGCATGTGCATAGGAAGAGATATGGCCGTTCAGGGAGACCTTTCATCCTGCACATGCTCGATAGCCAGGCAGCTGAGACGGATCAGAGGTAAAGGAAACTTCAAAATAATCCTTTGGATTTTCTCAAACCTCTAATCATAGAATGGTAGTGCATACTGGGGCAACAGTGATAGAGTTAGGAGGCTTACCTTTGCTCACCTGGTGACGTCATTACATTTCTGGGGAAGGGTGGCCACATGTCTGCTCACCCCGGCCAGGTCCACCAACCCAGATACCTTCCTGAGGGAAGGACCTACCACCAGCCTGTGAAAGTTAGGCATAGCCTTCCCCACATGTAGCAAAAGTCACATCTGTGGCAGGATACTCTCTTCAACCCTCAAAAAAAAGTGGCAACAAGGCTGGGGAGTTGAAATGTCCACGAAAAGAAACAAACCAGAGCTCTGAAACTGAAAAGCAAATTTCCTCTTTTTTGCTCCCCCCGCAACCAAAATGCGTCCTCCGCATTTAGAGAGCCGAGTGCCAGTGTGTGTGGAGGGGGGCCGGGGGCTTCTGTAAGTTAACCCATCGCTCGGGATGTTTGATGGGCTCTCGGCACAGGCAGCTGGGTGGAGCAGCCAACTCCAGCCACACAGTAATATCGGTGAGAGTTATCCTGACCCTCGGTGAGCAGACACCTTGACGCCGGGCAGATGTGTTTGTATTTCTTGAGGGGAGGGGGATTAGTTGAGCAGTCCGCGGGAAAGGGAGGAACATCTTTACAGAACAACATCTTTATCCAGTCTCGGTGTTAATTCATACTCATTGAGAACTGGGGTATTTCAAAGTGCGTTATCTTTCTCTCTCTGTGTGCAACATGTCAATGTATCATTTTGTGTCTTTGGTTGGACGGTGAGATTAAAATCATTACGACAGCTGCGGTTTGCACCCCCCATCCCCACTAATGCCTGCTCACCGCTCCTGCAGCAACAGGGCTGCCTCTGCCTGTGTCGCACTGCCACCTCGCTCCAACCTACCGCAGTGCAGACACAGACACACACAGCCTGCAATCTCGCCTCTCTGAAACAGCACTTGCTAACTAACGGCGGGAGCGGAGCGTTAACCCCCCAGCTGCCCTGAAAGGCTTTTTCTCTGCTTAAAGAGAATTAACCCCCACCCCAATCTCACCCTTTGGCTGCATTTTCCACCGGGCCACACTTTGATCATTCCCTCACCTCCAGCAGACACAATCCTTAATCGAGACCCCCGGCTTTGCGCCCCCCCCCCCTCCTTGTCTATTATCTGGAGAGAAACAGCTCTCGGGAATCTTCACCCCCGGAGAACAGCAGCTCACTCCCCCAGTCCCTCGGCGCATCTTCAGGCGTTCGCCGCCAAGCCATAAATGGAAAGTTGCTGCAAACTGTGTGTGTGTGAGGGTGAATTCTGAAATGCGCACTGACCGTGCAGATCCGAGGACTTAAATCCTCCCCTCCCCGCTTGAATGGAATTTAAAACATCTCAATAGACACTTTTAAAGGAGCCAACACGCGAGAGAGATAAAAAAAAACAAGGATCCCCTCTCCATAAATCCCTGCCGAATGGTCGTCTGGCATCGAATTATTTGCAAACACGACTCCTTGTCACCGCGCCAGGCGATCAGGGTATTATTCCTGGAGGAAATGTTCGATATTTTTTTTTGTCTTTCCCACCATTTCGGGCCGCATAGAACGGGCAAGTCTTATTGTATATATATATATATATTAACAAAAGAAAGAAGGACCCGCTTAAGATGGTTCATTTGATCGCAAAGTAAATTGTTTGGAAGGTTTGCGAGTGACACTTCCGTCCCTCAGGTTGGAATCGGTCGAAGCCCGGACGCCCTCTGTTGAATAATGATCAGCGATTGATAAAGGGGGGAATCGATCGTCGAATTGATCAGTTTTCTCCCCCCCCCCCCCCCCCACCTTATAAAGGCCAGCGCCCCTCTAATACTTTCGTTTGCTGTCAGTTCCGAGATTGTTGCTGACTGCTGAGGAAACCTTGCCTCGCTGTTAATTTTTTTCAGTTATATATATACATGTACAAACTTAACAGTAACCCCCCGCCCCCCACAATTTTTCTCCAGTCCCATCAGCAATTTGACTGCTCAAGGTCGGGGGGGGGGGGGGGGGGGGGAGGGGGTTACCGCCCCTCCTCCTGCCTCAGGAAATTTGGGGTGGGGTGGTGGAGGTGAAGTAAAAATTGTTCATGGAACAACTCCACAGTTTGTCACACACACACACACACAGAAAGGAGCGGACAGCGACGTGCTGAGGAGCTCCAGCGTCCAGTCCACTGCCAGCTGTGGGGGGGGGGGGGGGGGGGAAGCTTTTGTTGCTGGAGCGGAGAACCCTTCTTCAAATGGAGGGAGGGAGGGAGGAAAGAGAGAGAGGGGAGGGTCTCTGAGAAAGAGAAATCGCTGTCAGCCGAATTCATTACTGTAAACATCTCCCAGGGGTTTTGAGAGGGGAAGGGAAGACTTACATTTGCAATAAACAGTCTGATCAGACGCATCATTACTGGCATATCAGTGTGCGCACCCAGGAATTCAGGCTGGGGCGCGGGAAGAGTGATAAAGTGGTCGAGGCTCTCGTCTTTTTAATCACTGGGTGCCTAACGTACACATCCTCTCCTCCCCAGAAGAGGAACCGCGGCAGAGGCGGCAGCACTCGAGGGGCTCCGGTGCTCTGAGGGAGCGAGAAGAGAGACAGACAGAGAGGTGGGGGGAGTGAACGCATGGCCGGAATGGTGAAGCAGAGCCCTCCGCTGGGTTAAGCAGAGAGACGCTTGTTCAGTGATGACAGAAGCCGAGTGGAGAACAAGTCAGCCTCCCCCCAAACTACTGGGACCGTGCCACACTGGCTCAGAATCCAGAGCTAACCACCAGACCAGGAAAATCGTGAAGAGGACGAAAGGCAGAAAATGACCGAGGCACAGGATCGGACAGCAATGTGAAGGTAGTTAAAATTCTGTTTCTTACAGCAAACCGTTAGGATCTTATATTGCAACATGATTTTTTAAAAAATTATCTGGTGCTAACATCCATCACTGATAATAATCTCAATCGCCACTGCTTAAATCTTAGCCAGTCTCAGGGTTGATGTGTTTTTTTCTCTCTCTCTTCAACTAGCTTTTTAATACTCTCATTTTTATTAACTGGAATGAAGTAAGCTGAAGGCAGTTAATGGTATACTGACAGCCCATAGATTTCTCCAGCAGAGGCAGCTCTAGGTTTGAAAAATGCAGCTCCCAGAGTATGTGAATCCAAATGAAATGTTCATTTCTTTCTTCTGTGTGTTTTCTTTAATGGAATAGGATTCTAGATGTACAAGGCGAGCTGCGATGAAACCCCTTTCTGACTTGGAGCAGCAGCGTGTGAAGAAGGGACTCCAGATTTAATAAACCCACCGAATGCTGCTTGGGCTGCCTGCGTGCGTTGATATGTGCAATTCCAAATTGCCAATCTCCAGCGAAAGCAGAATGTGATGTGCTTTAGTCCTTGCCAAGTGTCCTCGCCTGGATGGAAGAATTTTCAGAGCACGGCTCTGGTTAACAAATCGCTGCTTCCACTATTAAGTCATTTTTTAAAAAGCCACACACTAGGATTATTCTCACCAGGCACATGTACTGTCCCCTCTCCCACTGTTTGGACGAAGCAGATTCCGGCTTTCCATTCACAGGAGCTGCCTCTGGCATTGTGGATTTTTTAACCGCCTGTTGTTTTACAATTAGAATTCCTTAATTGTTAAGAGTGATGGGAATGTCACGGACCAGAGTCTGTTTCATGGACTGGATTACTTTATTGCAGTTATGGATTATGTTTCTATTGGGACTGTGTGCGCCAGTAACTGAGGCGGATTTTTGTCCTTCGGAGTGTCGATGTGATCAGAAATTTGTTTACTGTAATGACCGTGGCTTGACATCAGTGCCTGCTGGGATACCAGAGGGCGCCGCTATTCTCTACCTCCAAAACAACGCTATCAACAATGCTGGATTTCCTCTTGACTTGCGAAATGTGCTCTCTGTTCAGACTGTATACTTGTACGGCAATGAGCTGGATGAGTTCCCTGTAAACCTACCAAAAAACATGAAGGAACTCCACTTGCAGGAGAATAATATCCAGACTGTCTCCAGGGAAGCTATTGGCCAGTTGCAGAAACTCGAAAAGCTACATCTGGATGACAATTCCATCTCCACTGTTGGCATTGAAGATGGCGCTTTCCGAGAAGCTACCAACCTCAAGCTGCTGTTCTTATCCAGGAACCATCTCAGCAGTGTGCCCATTGGGTTACCACTCGGGCTGGAGGAGCTACGGCTGGACGAGAACCGGATCTCTACTGTGTCGGAGTTGGCCTTCCGGAACCTGACCAATCTCCAGCGCTTGGTGTTGGACGGGAACCTACTGACTGATGGAGGGATTGCCGAGGGAGCGCTGGAGCAGCTGATGAAGTTAACCGAGTTCTCGCTGGTGCGGAATTCTCTCACCGTGCCCCCGCCGAACATTCCAGGTGGCAACTTGGTGAAGCTCAATTTGCAGGAGAATCAGATCAATCAGATTCCAGTCACTGCCTTCACTCAGCTGAAACGGCTCGAAAAGCTGGATCTTTCTGGCAACCAGCTCCGCATGCTGCTGAAAGGAGTGTTCGATGGCATGACCAGCTTGAAGCAGATTCTTCTGAGGAATAATCCGTGGTATTGCGACTGTAACATAAAATGGGTGACAAAATGGCTGCAGTCACTTTCGTTTTCCATAAACGTGCGTGGGCTGATGTGTCAGGGGCCTGATAAAGTCAGAGGAATGGCGATAAGGGATCTGAATATAAATCTGGTATCCTGCCCAATTACCACTCCTGCTCCTCACGGCACACCCATCCCCCCTGCCCCCTTGCCATCTGCCACGGTGACTGTCATCGCCAGCACTTTTGATCCTGCGACCAACACCTCCATTCTCCCCTTCGCACCGGGGCCGACCACTCTGGTGCCTACAGGGGACAAAGAATTCACGGACCCTTTGCCAGTTGGCCAACTGCGACTCAGTGTTCAGTTCGTGAATGACAGCTGCATTCAAATCAGTTGGCTGGCCATCTTTGCAGTGACCAAGTACAGGATCACGTGGGTGAAACTAGGTCACAGTTTAGTCGGTGGCATTATGAACGAGAGGATAGTTAGTGGAGACACAGAGCAGCTGAGCTTGCTGAATCTGGAACCCAAATCGACCTACAGGATTTGCATGGTGCTGCTGGATGCCTCGAATAGCTTTCGCCCCGAGGATGATACAGTTTGCTCAGAAGCCACCACTAAGCCGTCGTCTTTTAATACGAACATGGCCTCGAGTCCCGAGCAGGCGACCCAGCAGGACCTGAGCTCCCCTTTACTGCTGGCAGGCCTGATAGGGGGAGCAGTGATTCTCGTACTGGTGGCCCTGCTCAGCATTTTCTGCTGGCACATGCACAAAAAGGGGAAATACAATTCACATTCATGGAAGTACAATCGGGGACGAAGGAAAGACGATTACTGTGAAGCTGGCACTAAAAAGGACAACTCAATCCTTGAAATAACTGAGTCCAGTTTTCACATAGTCTCATTAAATAATGAACAAATGCTTAAGGAGGATTTTAGACTGCAGTCAGTATACCCTCCAAATGGAGCGATTAACTTTACGGACTGCCACACCAGAAGCAACAGCAGATACTGTACGAATCGGGCTCCAGATTTGGAACAATGTCATTCATGACCAAGCAGTATACAGACTCTGCAGTTATAGGACTTTCTAGAATATATTTGTGAAATATTGTCCAGACAGATTGCGTCTGCCTACTGTGTAATTTATACAGTGTAAAAAAAAAATTGCTATCTTTTCTATTACAAAAAAATAAGTAGCAACAATTTTGTAATGCAGTCAAGTGGTTTAAAAAAGAGATTAAGTAAGCTGTATAGTTGCTGCTGTACAATCAAGGCCTATGTTCATAAAGGATTTTTTTTTTTAAACGTTTGACAGCATTTAATGACGTAGTTTCACAGTTGGGGTTTAAAACATCCTCTGAACAGTTCCACTGGCACCTAATTTAGAAACCAACAAAGACTTGACAGTTAATCTGATCTTCCAAGGCCGTCCTTCCGTAATGCTTGCTCACCTTCCTGTCTTGAATTTGCTGTCCCATTTTTATCTTGCTCCTCGTGCCCATAACGAGCTGTGAGCCTATTAAGTGCAAACAAACGGCCTCGGAGGACACTCCAGCCGAGCCCAACATTGGCCTTTTTTCCAGCAGTGGGTCACTACATAGCAATCAGACGTGGTAACTTTTGATACTTTCTTTCTTTCCCACACATAACCCCCCCGCCACCCCCCCCCCCCCCCCCCCCCCCCACTGCCTCCAAAACCCCAATCTGTAGCCCAGGACATTGCAAACAGTTTTAACATCCAAATATTCAGCTAGCACCAACAAACTCAGCTCGAACTGGAAGTTGAATCCGGGACCCTATGTTCTCCATTACTGGAAACCACATCACACATCTTTTTCATGACCCTTTTCAGGAGCTTAATTTGATCCTTCAGTCGGCTGTTCAGAACTTTCATTTTATTGTATGTACAATATAATTTAATATGCTTCTAGCAGAACCTCTTTAAAACACTACTTAAACTCCAACCTTCCCTTTTATTCAATGCTATGATTAGATTTCCCCCAACAATAAGATCAATTAAGTTTTCTAGAATTTGAACTGCAATAGTCAATATTTAATATATTTGAAGAGCGTGGTGGTTTCATAGTAATGAGGTCAGAATCCATGTGGAATTTACTGCAGTGACATTTTGTGCACATTGTCGATTAAGAGAAAACAAATAAGGTTTATTCTCAAACAAGGTGGTAATTAATTCAAAGGGTACATACTTCTCATTGTTGATTTGTTAAACCTTTGCAGATCTTTCTTTGAGACTGAGAAGTTTTCAGGAACACTTTAATAAATAAGATTAACAGCACTTTGGCCCAGAGCGAAGCAAACCATGGTAACAGTGAAGCATTAGGATGGCAACTCGCTGACCAATTCGGAGCCGATGAAACTAATTGTATAATAAGATCACATCAGCATTCCATAGGGTGCCCATAGATAATATTTACACTTGCATCTCCTCCATTCAAATGGAAGCCATTTGTTACAATTCACACTTGCCGCACAAATGAATGGGCCACAATTGGGGCATTGAATAATTATTATCATCAGATATTCAATTGATTGTTGGGACAATTGCTTAAGTGCTCAGCTACATCACAGTTTGACAAAAATGGCATTGTGTCTTAGTTTAGCGTGCAGACGATGGGCGGGATACCCTGTTCCGCCGGCCGCGCACCTACATCCATATGTTTCCCGGTGGCGTGGCGTGGCCACAATGACAAATCCCATTGGCAGGTGGCGGGAATGGAGAATCCCGCTGACGATGAGGGCACGCTGCCAAGGAACACATGGCTGGCGGATTGCAGAATCCCACTCGATATTCTTCACACAAACATATTGCTGTCGTTCTCAACAAATCTTACTCAGATAATTCAGCTTGGCTAGTTTGTGGCTGATACCTTTACATTCTAAACTTGAGGTGTTTCTTTATTTTTCCCTTTGTCCCTGTCTATCTCCCTGTGCCTTCCATGCCACGAGCAAGATGACCTGTTTCCTTACCCCCACCGGACTTCTACCGACGCTGTTGGCAGCCTGAGGGTAGGGTGTAAACTCCACCATGGCATGACCAAGATCAGGAACTCGCCATGCATAAGCACAATCTCAGCCATGTACAATTCCATGGTGTCACCACCAGAGCTCCCAACACCTCGGACTGTGTGCCACAGTTTCCTGTTTAATTGACACGAATGACAGCTTGTTAACTGAAGAAATGTGACTCCATTTTAATATTAAGAACACTGCATTAACAGTATTGTGTACAATGTATGAATGATAACAATATTCTGTAGAGTACTGAAAGATAAAATATTTGCACAGTACTTAATTCCTGGACATTCTGATGTTAATGAAAGCTAAAGAATTAGCGGTTCACTTAAGTTTCTGAAGATCATATGTTTAATTGGTTCAATTTGATTAATCCACACAAACATTGACCCCATTGAGATGTTCATTCTCTGTATCTTTCATTTGGCAGCAACAGTTTTGAAGTTGAGCCAGTTTTGTGAATGAGCAATACTGGTAAATAGGCATTACATCGAAGGTGAACAGAACAATAACAAACATCTAGATTCATTTTTTTAAAAAAAATGCCTACAGCAAAGAATGCATTAAAATGTATTAAAATCAACAACTACTTTTGTAATACACATGTCAGAACATGTTTGTGCAAATGACAGTGGCATTTTAGTTTAACATTTTTTCTTTTTGTTCCAAATTTTCCATAGTGCAAGGAACCAAAGTTCATTATCTTGCGCCCTTTTGGTGTATCATGTATGTGCCTTGAATTTAAATCATAATGTTAAGTTCTTTAAACCTCCTGATTTTCCCCACCCCCAGCCTTTTATTTTGCAGAGAATGTATGAATACATTAAAGAAACAAAGCTTTTGTGAAACAATAAACAGCTATGAAAATTGAATATTTCAACAACAAAATAAATCATGTGAATCATTTTAATTTCAGGTAAAGATAATCCTGTGACCTTTATATTTGTGCAGTCTTGCAGTTGTTCTCCTTGGTTCTGAGTTGTTACGGAAGTCGTGACTTAGCGACCGCTTTTTACCATTTTAAAGTACTTCTAGAAAAAAAAGACTAAAACGTTTGTGTTTTTTTTAATGAGAACTCGTACAGTTTTGTAGTAATTTAAACAAATACAGTGACCAAGCAATTTGTCTGTGAAAATAAACCTTTGTGGACCAGCCTGGTTATTTATTCCCCTTTTAAAATAAAAATCACTTGAGCATTTATTAAATTGGAGTGTTACCGTATACAGTGCAGCACATTCCTTCAGATCTAACATGTAAGGACCTGTTACCATAATTGACAACCAGTTAATCCTTATTTTCTAACAGACCAATGCACTGCTAGCTTTTTATTTTTTTACGTAGCTGCTTCAAAGCCAATGTTGTAATAAAAATAAATCCTTTTAAAATATTTTTTCTACTGCAAAAGTGAATTGAAAAAGAACACATTTTTTTTTACAATGGGTGAAAGAAACACACATATCTGAACACAGAGGGAGTTAAAGGGAGCAAGGTCACTTGTGCTCAGCATTACTATTTAGCCTTATCTAGAGCAGAAAATCTCACGTTGAAAGTTCAACAGTGCGTTTTATGTTTTGTATATATTTTTGTCTTGTCAAGGTGGGAGAAAGAAATCTCATGCTTTATATATAAAATGGCTACTTGATGTAACTTATAATAATGCACAGATATAATTGTTATACTGACAGGTTGCAGATTCCAGAGATACTCTGTACCTCACTTGCATATTCCTTACTTTAAACAAATTCTCTGTATTTCTAAAACAGTGTTTGAAGGATGTCCATAACCAAAATACAAAATAAAGTATGGTCACAACATATACAGTGCTGGCATTAGAAACAGCTTTATGTTATTTGGAATGAGCGGGAGCTGCTGAGTGGGTCAGGCTCGCAAATCTTTGCTTGCATCCTAATCAGAAACTAGTAATTTAATTGCCACTAGAAATCGCGTGTGAAGTGGAGCAGCAAATCTTACTGTGCAATAATTATAGGGCTACTTGGGAATTGCGGATACTGCTATGCCAGGGGTGACTTGCCCGATAAAAGGGCAGAGATTTAGTACAAGACCAGTCCGATAAAGAGCTTCAGTTTGCATCTTCACCTGCAAAAGCAAAGGTTCCCCCTGGTGTTTGTGTCTTGTCCAAAGACAGAAGACTGAATTGTTATCTGTGCCCAACTGCCAACGATCATGTATTTTTATATTCTGTCTGCACAATTCGATGACCTAAGATCACAGTTGTTTCACTCATTCCCTGCAATGCTGACCCTGGGTTTTGACCTTGCATTTGCCTAGGACTTCAGAGTGCTTTTGACATCTGCCAGTCCCTGGAAGATCCCTGGTCATTCCCAGCACTGGGAGCAGGAAGAGATTTGACCAGACCAACCCAAGAGCTCAAGCATCTCCATCAAGCACACATTACTGTTCCACCCCCTCCCTCCCCCACCCCCACCAAACCTGTTGAGGAGTGCAAGCACAAAATAAATTTCCTTCCCCAGCCTAGGCCCCTTTCTTTCCCCCAGTAGGACAACCTTACAGGAGTCAGCACACCTCATTGCTCTTGGTTAACTGGCCTCTTAGGAGGAGAAACAGGAGTCCTAGGGCATAACCCTTGACCCCTGCTCTTCACCCATGGAAGAGCTGACCTTATGAAACATGTGCAGAGGTGCCATCCTTACAAGACTGAAACAAATTGTACTTTTCTCGTATGTTCCCCCGAAACACCCAAGGAAATATCTTGTTAACAGCTACTTTGCTTCAACCACTATTGAATGATAATGCAATATGATAGAGGACATCACTGAAAAATTGGGCTACAATGCAAAATGATACTGAGCTTCACAGAACATTGGGTTCTTCTGGATGGAATATTACAAAGGGATTCAACCTCCATATATCAAGCAAAAGCACCGAAGACACATTTAAGCTCAGACAGGAACATCCTTTGTAACACAGAACACAATGGATCTTTTTAGTTGACATTTGATTCCCAGGAAGTTTTCAGTGCATCGAAATTGTGGAAATGTACAAATAAATACAAATATCTAAATTCTAATTGAAGCCATATTATTTTTTCCCTCTTATTTATAACTTAAGAAAAGGCCCACACACTTTCATTCCCTTTGTATTCCTCACAGCAGCTCTAATATAGTCTGGAATTCTCCGATTGTTGGGATTCTCTTTTCCCTCTTTACCCTCACTAGTGGGTTCCCCAGCGGCGTGGGGTAGTTTCAAGGTGAAATCCCATTTTGAAGACGTGGGAAGATAGAATCCCGCTGCCAGTGACCGGCGCACTGCCGGGAAATACCCAGCTGGGGGACCGGAGCACCCAGCCCATAATTTCCACATCCCAGACCCACCACGGGTGCTTAATTTAATAGGAGGTGAAATTCTCCGCCTCGAGACGCCGCAAACCACCATCGAGCGGAGAATCGGACGTCCGGCCAATATCGAAGTCTGCGCCCAGCACCAAATCGAACACCGTGGGGTGGATTCTCCGATTTTGAGGCTAGTCCCTACGCCGGCAGGGGAATGGTGGCGTTTTATGACCGAAAATTTGGCTTAAACGGCCACCGATCCTCAGTTTAGCTGGGGGCTTGTCGTCGAGCAGCGTAGAGTACCCAGCTCTAGCGGGTACCCTCCGGAAACCCTCAGACCCCAGCTGACCCATCAATGGGATGGGCATGGCCAAGCTCAATTTGTGACCCAACAGGTGGCGCCACTCTTCAGTTCGCTCATCAGAAGCTCCGCCCCACTGCAGGGGAAGCAGGAGAATAGCAGAGCTCACCCCAAACAAAGGACACATGCACCGTGGCCTTTGGAAACGTCCGTGGAACACTGCCCCTCTCAAGACAGCAGCCTCACCAGTGACATTATCACCTAGCCCACTCTGCAGGACCACCAGCTTTCTCCAGTCCTGCCTTCCCACTGCGTCACTGCTCCCATCCATCCTGCACTCAAGCAGGTTGTCACAACCTGTGTGTCACAGCCAGGACCCACATCACACTGCAGTTAAGCTCCCAGCAGATGCGCCTTCCCTCATTCACCCCCATCTGTAGGCCCTCCCCACACACAAGCCTCTAAGCATGGGGCTGGTGGTGGTACAATGTGACCCTCTCCACTGCACAACCAGGTACCACCATGCTCCGGGATAACAGCCAGCCCAGTATGGAGACCCACAGTAGAACCCACTGGGGAGACAGAACAGGGGCCGCAGAGCCTATTACTGACACGGGTTGTGGCACCCACCAGTACTCCTACCCCTATTGACGGGGCGGGTGGTCAGGATAGAGGCTCCCCAGTGCCACTCACTGCTGGGGACAGGAGTGCAGTGTGGAAGGCAACATATCGGGTGGGCACGGCTAAGAGTTGGGGTTGGGATTGGGGGATCATGTGGAAGGTGTTGCTGAAGTGCAACTGTTGAATCTGGATGTGCAAGGGAATACGAATCTTGCTAACATGTCTCCTTTATCGCCCCCTGCAGACGATGAATCTTGGACTTCAGCCAGGAATGCTTGCTATCTCCCTGGCCGTTGCGGATGCATGGAGGCTAGAGGCACGGGCTCTGCTCGCAGTGGACTCTGCACAAAGGGAGCCTGCCCCAAAAGGCGGTGAGGCTGGAGAGACGGCCGTCCAACAGGCCGAGGAGAAAGTACGAAGGAGGCACAGCATTAGGCCATGTTTATAGCGTCGCCGCATGTCTTTCAAGGACCTGCCAGACTGCCTGTGCCACCAAGGGCTCCAGCTGACCAGGGAGACCATGCACTACCAGTGTCAGATGATGGCGCACCTGGCACCAGGGGGGTTTGGAGAAGGACATCCGCTCCTGGTGGCCATAAAGGTGACGGTCACCCTGATATTTTATGCCTCTTTCCAGGGGCCGAGCGGGGACCTGTCTGGGATCCCAGACATCCATGCAAAGGTGCATCAGTGATATAACGAATGCTCTATACACCCGGGCAGTGGACAATATAAAATTCAATCTGGACCAAGCCCACCAGGATGTCCGGGCAGCAAGATTTTCCACCATTGCTGCATACCCCTGGTCTCGGGGGTGATGGATGGGACACATGTCCCCGTATAAGAGCCAGCTCATCAGGAGATGCCCTTCATCAATAGGAAGGCCTTCCATTCCCTGCATGTGAAGCTGGTGGTCACACACCACAGTCCAAAGTTGTGCAGACTAGGTAGCTTGGCCATGCTAAATTCCCCCTTAAGATGGGGTTGCAACAATAGGGCGGGGG
Source organism: Scyliorhinus torazame (assembly GCF_047496885.1). NCBI lineage: Eukaryota > Metazoa > Chordata > Chondrichthyes > Carcharhiniformes > Scyliorhinidae > Scyliorhinus > Scyliorhinus torazame. Next base: position 365,011,872 of record NC_092708.1, on the reverse strand, counting down.
ATTGGGCCTGGCTCGGGTGGACTTTAGAAGGGTTGGTGCCGAATCGATGTGCCGAATGGCTTCCTTTGCACTGCAGGGATTCTATTCTATTATTTTTTGAAAATAAATTGAGAGCACCCAATTATTTTTTTCCAATAAAGGGGCAACTTAGCATGGCCCGTCCACCTGCCCTGTACATCTTTGGGTTGTGGGGGTGAGACCCACGCAGACAAGGGCAGAATGTGCAAACGCTACACGGACAGTGACCCAGGGCCAGGATCGAACATTGGTCCTCAGTGGCATGAGGCTGCAGTGCTAACGAATGCGCCACCGTGCCTCTCTCCTCTTCTCTTTTCTCCTCACATTCAGGAAGTGGAAGCCCTTCCTATTGATGAAGGGCAGTTGTGACCATGAGCTGGACATCATGTACGTCTGTGCCCGATACCTGGGCAGCATGCATGACGCCTAAATCCTGGCACACTAGTCAGTTCCCGGCACCTTCAATGCGCTCCCTCGGGTGAGGGGTTGGCTCTTCGGCGATAAGGGTTACCTAATGATGTCTTGGCTAATGTCCCCTGGAGAGATGCCCCAGACCAACATGGAGGACCGCTATTCCATGATGTCCATGGAACAACCAGGAGCATCACTGAGAGGTGCATTGGCGTCCTAAAGATGTGCTTCCGGGGGCGCTGAATGTAGCCCTAGGAGGGTCTTAAAAATCGTGGTGACCTTCTATGTTTTGCATAACATTGCGCAGCAGAGTGAGGATATGTTGGAGGGGGAGAAGAGGGCTGCTGCACATGGGAAATCCTCATCACCTACACATTTGACAACTAAAACGCATGGCCACCTGCAGCTCTGCCACCCTGTCCCACCCCTTCATACTTCTTCCCCCCCCCCCCATAAACCAACCCCTTCCAAGTGGCGCCCTCTTCCCCATAGCCATTCATATCCTCCCCTGTCCCTCCTCCCTTCACTCCATCCCACCACCCCAACTCCCCCTCCACCCTCCTAATATCCTACTGGCATCACTACAGGGCGTGAACACGGGGTTGGCAGTCTCAGGGGGTCTTGTCCACAGGATGGAGGATGATGACAACTCGCTGTGAGATGATCTCTGGTGCTCCTCATCGTTTCACAAAGTCTGACTCCTGCCTTTAGGATCACATTCCACTGCCTGCCCGGGTGTTCCCTGCATGTGTGCGGGCCATTCCACCTCACAGGCCCTTTTGGGTGGGGTGTGGTGGGTGAGGGGTTGGGGGGGGGGTGCGGTAATGGAAATGGTGAACTGGGTCACTCACTGCGTAAGCTGTGCTACAAGGTGGCATCCCACTCAGGGGGTGGCACGGTGGAATATTGATTAGCACTGATGCGTGGGTTTACTCCGAGTGCTCCGGTTTCCTCCCACAGTCCAAAGATGTAAAGGTTAAATGGATTGACCAGGCTAAATTGCCCCTTATTGTCCAAAAGGTTAAGTGGGGTGACAGGGTTAGGGGGATAGGGTGTGGGCATGGGCCAATATAGGGTGCTCTTTCAGTGGGTCCGTGCAGACTTGATGGGCTGAATGGCCTCCTCTGCACTGTAGGGAGTCTATGATTCTGGTCCCGTTCACTGTCGCCTCTGAGGGTGACTCCAGGTGGAACGTCCCCAATTGTCCTGGGGGCCCTGCCTCATGCCAACCTCCAACACCCGCACGCCCCACACCACCAACCTCCCACACCGACCCCCACCCGGCACACCCTCTACACCCAGCCCAGCCCATCACTCACAGCCTTTAGACAGAGGATTGAGGCAGGACGGAATGTTGGTGAAAAGGTGCTTAGTGGGGACTATGTACATTATTGTGCCCTGACCCCATCTCTAACCTATGTGTTGCGCCCATGCCACTTATTTGGTGTCTAACTTCCTTATTTTATATGGCCTACTGCTCCTTCGAGGTGTGACCCCAGACAGCACATCAGATATGGATGCGGCGCACTGCGTATCGCGTCCTCTGACCTGAGGTGCCTTTGTCGCAGTCCTCTGGAGGGCCTGGACCTGCATGGACCTGACCAACCTTTGCGTGAGACAGGTGACAAGGTGCCACCTGCTCTGCCTGCTGCCCATGAGATGCGCCAGTGCCAGGTGGGGGGGGGGGGGGTGGCATTCAGAAGTGTTGAAGTATTCCAACACCATCCCTGTGGGAGGCATCACTCCTTCCTCACTCAGGGTGCTTGATGGCCTCCGGGCTACACCACGGGACGGAGGTGAAGCCGGAGTGAGCTCTGGAGGCTCCACCATCACCTGTCACTGCCAGTCCCGGAGACACCCTCATCTCAACCAGGGTCATGATGCCCTCTATCATGGAGAAACAGACAATGGGCCATGTCATTCAGCGAGTAAGTCATATCTCGCTGTGCCTGGCCCAGTCAGCACCCGGCAAATATTCCAGACATGACCCTTTGTGACTGGGTCAAGCATTGGAGCACTGTAGCAATGTCCATGTGGGCCTGGTACATTCTGCCTGTGACTGGGCTCCCCTGTCCTGAGCCTCAGCCATGAACAGCACAGTGTGCCCCAAGCCTTGGATGTCTTGACCCATGGTTGTGATTGTTTACTCGAGGCTTCCACCGCGGACACCACCCGTTCAGTGCCTGCCTGGGTGCCACGCATTGTCGGCACCATCTCCTGCACCTGAAGGAGGTATGACTCCTCCAACTGCGCCTTCTGGTGCTGGAAAGTTGCTGTCATCCCTCCGGTAGACCTGGCTCTGCGTCTGCATCTCCACCAGTGATGGGATCATTCTTTCCAGAAGCGCAATACCTGTCCGGACTGCAGCTGTTTCCTGGGATTGGGCAGCCCTCCGACCGCCCGCTCCCTTGCGAGTTCCTAACTCTACCTGACGTGCTGCAGCATGTGTGACATGTACATCAGAAGGTGACCCTGGAGCCTCTTCACTAAAATTCTCTCCCGAGGTGATAGTATCTGCGTTGGTGGAGGGTGCAAGTGAATGCAGTGCAGAGAAGTTGCCGTTGTCCCTGCACTGGTCCTCCAGGGTGTGCTGGCGTTGCGGCTGGGGGTGAGGTGTTGCTCTCTTTGGTTGTTTCTAAATATGGCGGTCAATATGGTCGCCTTCCTTAATTCTAATTACGTTTGCTTTAGAGTCGCCAGGTATCTTTCGATACCGCCACAAGGTTCAAACTCGAATACTGATCACAGAGCCGGTTCACCAGTTAGTTAGTTCAAAGTCAATACTATTTATTTACACACACAGTTAAATATACACATGCACAAAATACTACAGACTAAACTATCACTACTGCTAAAGCCTATACTTAACTTCAGGCACCCACACAGTCAGAGGAACAATGGCCGTTGTTCGGTTTCTGAGGCTGTTGGGTTCGAAGTGATACAGGAGAACAGCTAAGGTCTGGTAGCGAGCGTTGACCTTGAACTTACTTGCTTCTGGTGTAGCTGGAGGAAGGGTCTCTCCACTGTGAGAGCCAATTCCAAGAGAGCGATTCTCTCTTGGGGCCTTCTTCTTATACTCGAAGGGGGCTTTGCGTGCTTTTGGGCGGGCCTTGAACTTGGCCCCAATCAATTGGGCCATTTCTTGATCATTCACATTGATCCTGACCAATAAAGGGGTGGGTGCCCTGATAGCTGGGCCTGTCCTAGGTGGTCGTTGGCCTGCTTTGTTTTCTGCTTTAGGTTTGGGGAACTGGCGCCGCGAGGTCTAGGGCCAGATGGTTACTTCAGTATCTTCCTTTGTTCGCGGAGATGGGCCATCCATATGCTAATGGGCCTACAGTTTGAGTCTCGTCTGGGAGCTGTTTCTCCAATATGCAGACAGGCTCTGTGCCTGCTTGCTTTCTTAACATTGTCCATTTTTCCCTGCAATCTTTGCAAATGTCCATTCTGTATTCTGGAAGTGGCCATCCCAGATGGCTACAGAGCTACCCCAGGGCAGGCTGGCTTTATCTGATGATCCTGCAAGACAAAAGACAAGACACATGGTGAGATCTTGGGAGGAGTGGTCTGGGGGAGAGGGGCGACTCACTTGCTATAGGGACCTAATTTTGCATTGGGACTCACATGGCGATCTCCGCCTCAGAGATAGGCCTCTCCTGCACCTCTCCGGATAATGCCATTGCCCTCTGTTCAGCGGAGGTGAGAGCCTGGAGGTCGGAATTCCCCCTCCGGTCTTCTCCCACTCCCTTTTGTTATGGGCCGTCCTTTCCTAGGGATGCAAACAGGACACGGTGAGACGCATGGATGCGGATTACACAGTAGGCCTGTAGCTGGTGGCATGTGTGTGCGAGGCACCTTGCCAAAGAAGCCAATACAGGTGTGGGTTTAGTGTAGGGTGGGATGTGAGGGAGATGCAGGCAGATGGGTTTTGATTGGCCTGTAGGGGGTGGGGTTGATGTGAGCAGTGTGGGACAGGTGTGATGCCAGAGGAACAGAGATGGTGACTCACCTGAGCTGCCCTAAGGAGATTGTTCATCTTCTTGTGGCACTACATGCCAGTCTGCCTGGTGAGCCTCACAACACTCATCACCTCTGCCCAAGCCCGGTCAAGGATAACAGGCAGTAGCCTTCTACCCAAGAGTGTGTCCCGCCTCTCCTCCACCACATCCAACATTCAGTCAAGCTCCGGGCCTGCAAATCAGGGGATGCTCTTCTCTGGGCCATCACCTTAGCTGGAATAAGTGTACTGAGTACAACTCAACGGAGGGTACTGACGGCACCTCTACTACTACCCAACGATTAAGCTTGGTAATCTTCGAGCATGTACAACTCTCCACCACACAAATCAAAACATTTACTCATGAACTATGGAGCAGGGATGGGGAGGTGGTGGGGAGCAGGGTTCGGAGTGGAGGGGAAGGTTGATGCAATGGCAGCTGACCCTGTTATAGTCTGTCTCCTTGCATTTCTATAGTGCCTTACACGTCCACATGACACCCCTGAATTCTTTACAACCAATGATGTAATTTTAATGTGTAGTCCCTGCTGTAGTGTCACTATGCTGGCAATTTATGCACAGCAAGATCCCACAATCAGCGCAGTGATAATGATTGAATGATCTTTCTTTGTGATATTGATCAAGGACACCAAGAGAATAAGCTCCTGCTCTTCATTCAAATAGTGCCATGGGCTCTTTTATCTTAGAGAGCAGTGAGAGCCTTGGTTTAAACATCTCATGCAAAGGATCGTTGCTCTGACAAGACACCACTCCCTTCAGTACTCCACTGGGAATGTCCACTTAGAATTTTGTGCTCCAGTCAGATGATAATAGAGTTAAAGTATGCTCCTGATTTATGAGATCCCAGTGTGGAGGGGGGAAGGGAAGGAGGAGGGCTTCCTCGTGAACCTACTCCTGGGCCTGGCCAGGTGGCTACATTTGCGGCCAGGGTGCCCCGAGAGAGGGAGCGCATGTGTCTACTGGCATCATCCCCGATGGACACCTAGGAGGGCTGGGGTGCCTCATCAAATCCCTTAATCACATTTTTGTTTAATGTTTTAAGTTTCATTTGTGATTTGTTTTTTTGTTTTAGCATAACCCCTTTCGGGGGCTGTTGCTTTAATTTGTTCCTCAGTTTATTTGATTTAGTTTAATTGGTTATTGATTTTTTTAAAAATAGGAGTATAGTAAAGTATAAGGAAATGGGGCATAGATGTATATAGCAACAATACGGGCAGCACGGGTTCCATATTGGTTAGCACAGTTGCTTCACAACTCCAGGGTCCCAGGTTCGATTCCCGGCTTGGGTCACTGTCTGTGTGGAGTCTGCACATTCTCCCCATGTCTGCGTCGGTTTCCTCCGGGTGCTCCGGTTTCCTCCCACAGTCGCAAAGATGTGCAAGTTAGGTGGATTGGCCTTGCTAAATTACCCTTAGTGCCCAAAAAGGTTGGGGTTATTGGGTTATGGGGATAGGGTGGATGTGTTGGCTTGGGTAGGGTGCCCTTTCCAAGGGCTGGTGCAGACTCGATGGGCCGAATGGCCTCCTTCTGCACTGTAATTTCTATGATTCTATGATTCTATGAACTGAAATTCATGTAAAACTATTCAACGAATATCACAGCCAATAAGCAAGTTGCAAAGTGATGACATTGTTGAGAAAAAGTCAAGCATGCAGACAAATCTGTGCACAGCAAGATCCCATATACAACAATGAGATAAATGGTGAGATAATCTGTTTCAGTGACAGTGGCTGAGAAATAAATGTTGACCAGAACACTGGTAAAATTCCTCTGCTCTACTTTAAGGCAGTACAGTGTTGTCTATTGCATCCACTTGAGAAGGGAGATGGGGACCCAGGTTTAATATGTCACCATTGCATCTCTCAATGCTGCAGTGAAGTGACAGTCCAGGTTACAGATTGGATTTTACTGAATTCCTGTTGCCTTGGCTAAAAAGAAAACATCAGTGGGGGTGAGTCCATGGTCAATACCAATGGTGAATCTACAGCAATTTAATTTTTTAAAAAATTATTCATTCAGGGGCTGTGAGCTTTAAAGCGAGACTTTCTCCCCTTCCTTCAAAGGAATTCCTGCCCTGAGCGAGCTGCAGATCACTCAGATTGGCTGGCAGCCCCGTAGTCACAGCAGCACCATCCAGGAGTAGTGGGCATTGCTGGGACTACAGACAGTCCCACTGCACCAAGGTGCCCAGTCAAGTCTTGGGTCAGGGATCGCAGCTAAGGGGAGGGGGGGGGGGGGTGGGGGGGGGGGGGGGAGGGGGGAGGTGGGGAGGGGCAGTGGGGCATTGAAAGGAGGATAGACTTAAGAGGCAATGAGGGGGGTGGGGTGAATGGGGGATTATCTTTGGGCAGTGGTGTGTCTCCCATGGACATGGGTGCCCGCAAATGAGGTTCTGTCCTCTTCCGCAGCACTAGCCCACACAGCTAATGCCGCCAGGCTCCCCACATGGCATGTGCCTCCCCCTATCAATTGAAAATGTCAACGGTGGCAGGATTTTATGTGCCCCACTGACAGGGGAGCGTAAAGCGGTGTGTTGAACCCTTGGAGACGGGTTTCTATTATAGCCTTCAGACTTCCAGGCAAGAGTGGTATTACTCAGCTAAAACTGATTCCTACACAATGTGATCGCTCCTGTTGCAAACTGAGACACAGGTATTGGAGCTGAAAGGCCTCTTTCATTGCTGGAGAGATATGCAAATTAAGGCTCGTTTGAAGAATTTTAATTTTTTTCTCAATTCGCAGAAATCAATAGCATTTTTATTATATTCTATAATTTTATGATGTTTTGATCAAATCCAGTTTCCAGAAGTCACAACACCAAAGCATATTGATGTATCGAGGCATGTAATTTAGGAAAGCTTTTCCACTTTAGCACTCCCCGTGCCTCCTTGGAAACTGAATGATACAACCAGTGATTTGCCATCCACTGTTGATGCTTTAAGCCACACCCGGTTTTCAATGTATTCTCATGAGTGGTGCTGGAGACACCAAAATGGACAAACTCTTAAATTTACATTATTTAAAATACATAGGCCATAAAATGTGGGCTCTGTAGTGTCACAGTTGACAGAGCAGATGGAAGCCTGAAACTTCAAAAAAATGTCATCCAGACCACTTCTGACACTGCCCACTTGGCACACTCTGACTGTAGATCCTCTAGCATGGGCATGCTACATGTGCACTGAAGAGCATGTAAAGTGGGGGTGACTCTGCTGTCAAACAGCATCTAATGCCACTTGAGTGCCTGACCTCCACTATCAAATCTCTCTCCTTCTGTCAAAGCCTTGTTCCAGAAGCTGTTGTAGCCTGTGTGCGCTCCCTATTAAGACGTGCGTGCATGCGAACAGTACGTCATGCGAACCACGCACACTGATCTGCCCCTCTGAGCATGCAATCAGTTAGCACCACATTCCGGGCTGGGCTGTGCACCACAATCATGAACAGGCAGCGTAACGATTTGCATGCTGCCTGCCTCAATGGGATTGGGTGTTGAGTAATTGTTCACTGAAATCCCTGCACCTGCAAGGGCGGCACAGTAGAACAGTGGTTAGCACTGTTGCTTCACAGCGCCAGGGTCCCAGGTTCGATTCCCCGCTTGGGTCACTGACTGTGCGGAGTCTGCACGTTCTCCCTGTGTCTGTGGGTGTTTCCTTCGGGTGCTCCGGTTTCTTCCCACAAGTCCCAAAAGACATGCTTGCTAGATAAATTGGACATTCTGAATTCTCCCTCTGTGTACCGCCGGAGGGTGGCGACTAGGGGATTTTCACAATAACTTCATTGCAGTGTTAATGTAAGCCTACTTGTGACAATAAAGATTATTATTATTAATTGGGCCATTCCAAAAAAAATTCCCAAATCCTTCACCAGACAGCTCTGAAGAAGAGTCATATGGACCCAAAACGTTGACTCTATTTTACCTCTCCACAGATGCTGCCGGACCTGCTGAGTTTTTCCAGCATTTTCTGTTTTTGTTTCCGATTCCAGCATTCGCTGGTGGTTTGTTGTCATTTGAATATACAGTTTGAATCCAACTGCATATACATACGGGATCAAATAGGGTAGGATTTTCTGAAGATAGCCAGCTCTACTGCATAAATAATGTTTTCTTCATTTTCAGTTTCTATTGATGTTCAGTAAGAAATTCTTAGATTTTAAATTGGCTCAAATTTGTTATCATCCAAATTAAAAAAAAAAAAATTAGGGTACCAATTCATTTTTTCGAATTAAGGGGCAATTTAGTGTGTTCAATCCACCTACCTTGCACATCTTTGGGTTGTGGGGGCAAAACCCACACAAACACAGGGAGAATGTGCAAACTCCACACGGACAGTGACCCAGAGCCGGGATCAAACCTGGGACCTCGGCGCCGTGAGACTGCAGTGCTACCACTGTGCCACGTGCTGCCCTGTTATCATCCAAAATTGACAGTGGTGCCGGCAAAAAATAACCTACGGCCAATTGCCTGTCAAAGTATCATGGACCTCATTTCCTCTCCACACCAATGTGTACTTTGTTTTTGTTTAATCCTCGCTTGTCCTTCTGCCTCATGTTAAATTATACTTTGCGATGAAGCCATGCCCTATATTCAAAAACAGAAAATTAATTTAGCCTCAATTAGTTGAAAACTAGAAATTTATTTTCAATTTTCTTTTTCATCTTTCGAGCCTTTGGCTGAAAATGAATTAAAATGAATTACTCTTTTGCGTTATTTATTGAAGTGCTACCATTTACTTTCAGAAGTCAAACCCAACCAAATAATTGTGGAATATATTGGGTCACTCAGCGACAGACATAATTTTGCCTAAAGTAAGTTGTGTTACAATGAGTTGCTTTGGTATAACTTTCACCCTGTTACATACTGTAAGAAGGTACTTTAAAGTATTTGGGAACCATCAAATATAAGTAAAAGCAGCATGAACACTCCGTGAGACTCTTATTTTACCTTACAATAAGAATGGGTAGTCCAGTTGGTGGGAGGTGTCAAAAATACGACTTTATTATTGTTAATTACTCACTTGAATACACTTGAATAAGAACTGATTAAAAACTTAGAAATGCAATATTAAACAATACATAAAAAAGTCAAGCACATGGCAAAAAGCATAAAGCACAAAAAATAAATCACTTTAACATGAACAAACAGATAGATGAATCAAGAATTCAGGAACAAATACCTTGACCACAAGGTCCTACTTTTAAGGGAGTTCTAACTCTGGTTTAACCCCTCATTTACGTTCATTGGCTTCTAATTCTCAGCTGAGACCTCTGGTTTGTTCAAACGAATGTCTGTTACTTAGAGGGTGATTTGTTAATCAAATATTTTATATTATTCAAGATTGACTGGTGTCTATCAAAACTAGCTTAGCGTCTGCGTGTGCAGTCTTAGGAAAAGTACTGCATATGTTTTTCCACATTTTGCTATGTCTCATAGCTTGGTGGAGAACTTAAGTATTGATTACTTGATTAGTCAGAGGATAATACGTTCTCAGTGCTGAATACACTGGAATATAATGGTTAATTCATTATATCAGACACTGACTGAGTCCCCACAGTAAAGACAGTTTTAATATTTAGCTTCTTCAGCTATATACATTCAACTAGCCCCTATATGAATAAAACTATGAATAATGCTAGGCTCTATCATACTCATGGGTGTTATTTTACTGTCATTCTCATTAGCAGCAGATGAATCTGAAGAACACTGATGGTTTTATTTTTCCACCCAGGTAAAAGTTGGCAATTGAATGAAAAAAAAAAGACTTCAGAGGGCAACCTTTATTAGAAATGTTAAAGACTTTGGATTTCCTTTTCAGAAGGACTGGAGATAATGAGTAATCTAGGATTTCCTCTATTTTCATCTTCCACACTTATAGAGTTCAGTGCTTTAAACTAATTTGTATTCCACAGGTTCAGGGTTGGATATTACTGGCCCTATCTGTCTGTCTCTGCCTACAGGCGCTATGGAGATGGGCTGATGGACAGAAGGGGTGATAAAATGGCATCAGGAAGGAAGGCCGGTGTGTTCCAGCCATTGGGGGATATTCTCAGTGGTGGGAGTAACAGCTGCTTGGAATGGGCAGCAAATTGAGACATTCAATTGGTCTTTTAATAAGGGCACAGGGAGTCCACACCAAGTCAAATATGAAACAAAGTTTTATTTGCACGAACGCACATTACCCAGTAGATCCTTACCGTGTTCCTGCTGAGGTCAATGCCTTACTGGCCGACCTTACATACATGGGTTAATTGAAATATTCTGCCCCTAGTGGGGGAGCTCGTAATCCACAAGGAGCATGGAGAAGACAAGCATTCCCACCCTGTAGGTTCCGTGCGGAATATTACAGGTCTATTGTCAGCCACCAGCATTTTGCAGAATTCAAAATGGTCTCCTGTCACGTGGTGAGGGCAGCCTCTTAGCAGCTTCCTGATTTGGAGGGGGAGGTGGGGGGTTCCTTTTCAGATGCTCCATGCTCCAAGGAAGAACCTAATGGCAGGACATGTGGTTCCAATGCCTCTGCTCCGATCGCCAGGGCCTACCTGCCTGTTATGTTGCGCAGGGGGTTTCTTCTCCGCACCAGCCATCGCGGAGCCTTACGGAGGTCGGCGTGGAGGAAAAGAGTGCGCTCACGGCACAGGCCTGCCCGAAGATCGGTGGGTTCCGATCGCGGGCTAGGCCACCGTGGGCCCCCCTCCCTGGGGCCGGATCCCCCCACGCCCCCACCAGGACTGCGCAAGCCGCCCTCCAAGCCAGGTCCCGCCGGTATGGACCTCTATTTCATGCCGGCGGAACTGGGCGAAAATGGGTTGCCGCTCGGCCCATCGGGGCCCGGAGAATTGCCTGGGGGGGGGCGCTGCCAACAGCCCCAGTCCGGTGCGGCGCGATCCCCGCCCCCACCCGAAAATCGGCGCCGGAGAATTCGGCAGCCGACGTCGGAGCGGCGGGATTCACCGCCCCCCCCCCCCCCCCCCCCCCGGCGATTCTCCCACCCGGCAGGGGGTCGGAGAATCCCGCCCCTGAATCTGATTCCTCCACTCCAACCGTTTGGAGTCGAGAATTTCAGAGGTTCACCAGCCTCTGAGTGAAGAAGTTTCTCCTCATCTGAGTGCTAAATTTCCTGCATCTTATTTTAAGACCCTGTCACCTGGTTTTGGAACCCCCAATCAGGGGAAACACCCTTCCTGCACCTACACTGCTGAGCTCTGTAAGAATTTTGTAAGCTTCATTGAGATCTCTCATTTTTCTAAACTCCAGAGAATAAAGGCCAAGCCTATGTAATCTTTCCTCGTAGGTTAATCCCTCCATCCCGGGAATTAATTTGGTGAACGCTAGTTGCACCACCTTTGTGGCAAGTATGGGCAGGATTTATCGGCTGTTCACGCCGAGGGGAAATTCCGGTCCCACGCTGACGCACTGGGTTTCCCGGCGATGAAGGATGCTGTCACCGGGAAATCCCATTGACAACGCAGGGACCAGTAGATCCCGGGGGCGGGCCGCCTCCACCGCCAAAATTCCCATGGCGGGGTGGCCAGTAAATCCCGCCCAATATCTTTCCTCAGGTAAGGAAACCAAAACAGTATAAAATACTCCAGGTGTGGACTCACCAAGGCTCTACATAATTGTAGTAACAATTGTGATTCCTCCACTCAAATCCTTTTGTAATAAACACAAACATACCATCTGCCTTTTTAATTGCTTCATGTACCTGTATGTTAGCTTTCAATTACTCATGAACAAGGACATCCAAGTCCCTTTAAAGTTCAACATCTCCCAGTCTCTCAGCCATTAAGAAATACACTGCATTTCTGTTTTTCAAATGAAGTAGAAAACCTCGCATTTCTTCACATTGTATTCCATCTGTCAATTTTTTGCCCACTCACTTAGTCTCTCCAAATCCTCTTAAAGTGTCTTTGCATCCTCCTCACAGCTCTCACTCCCACTTAGTTTTATGTCATCTGGAAACTTGGAAATATAACACTTAATCCCCACATCCAAATCATTGATATAGAGTATGACTAGTTGGGGCCCTGGGAACTTTTAATTCAAATGCACAATTGCTCGCTGATTCAAGAACATTATTGTTAATTGATTGAAAGAAACATTGGCAGCATAATCTCCCTTAATGCCGTCTTTTTTAAAAAAATTATTGAATAAATTTAGAGTACCCAATTTCTTTTCCCAATTTAGGGGCAATTTAGCATGGCCAATCCATCTAGCCTGCACATCTTTGGGTCATGGGGGTGAGACCCACGCAAACAATGTGCAAACACCACAAAGACAGTGATCCGGGGCCAGGCTCGAACCCGGGTCCTCGCCGCCGTGAAGCAGCAGTGCGGACCACTGGCGCCACTGTGCCATCACCCCTTGATGCCACCTTGATTATTTTCCCCAACAGTAGGGCATGAGTCTCTGTTGAGAAAAAAAGGGGGGAAGTGAATGAGTGCTGAGCACAATTCTTTGAGTTTATTTTCTCATATTAATTGACCCTATTTGATCTTCACCAATTGATTCCAATAATCTGCCGAGTGTCTGGCTCTACTCCAGTGCAAACAAAATAAATCTCCCAGACTTTTTCTATAAGATCAAACCCATCACCACAAGGAATGGGTCTCACTAATTACATGAGGTGCTGCACAATCGTTACAGCCCAGGTTAAATAAAGGAAAGCAGGTCACTAAAGCATACTTCATTACGGAATGAAAATGCTTGCAAGGAGCTGTATAATTGATAAATGAGTGGTCCAGATGAAAATATCAGTCAGTAGAACAGCTTGGCTGCAACATCAAATGTATATCAAATTCAACACGTTGTGAAAAATATAATCTTATACCAGGTAAGCATCAGCCAAAGCTTTAAAATGTTTCTTCTAAGGCTTACAGTGCAACGCCTGCTTGCATGTGGAACAATTGATGTGAGGGCAGTGTATCCTCACCAGGGATTCATGCAACATTAACGCAATGAGCAGAACTGAATGATTTTCATACTACATGGCTCCCCCCCCCCCCCCCACCGCCCCCCCCCCCCCCCCCCCCCCCCCCGAAGTTGTGTGAAATTGGATGGTTTTGATCGAAGGAAATTCCGTTGAATTTGAGATACATTGCAAATATTCAGCAGGCGCCCTCTGATCTCACCACAACTTCACGGACCTACATGAAATAAGCTGCCACCATTTAGTCACAGCAATGCCACAGTTTATTGTGCTTGTCCTCCAGATTCTCCTTGTAACTCTCGCTCAGGCATGTGCTCATTCCTCTGTGATAGAGTTCACTGCAAGGAGGGAAGAAAGGTTTGCATTCACATGGCACTCTTCCCTACTTCAGAAAATCCAAAAACATTTTGGTGAGGATCTTTTTGAAATGAGGTCGCCGTTCTAACGGAGAGGGAATACGCCTTCTAATTTGTCCACGGCAAGCTCCCACAAGCAACAGTGTGATAATGACCAGGTAGCCTGTTCTTTATTGTTGTTGGTTGAAGGATAAATGTTGGCCAGGGCATGGGAGGGAACTCCCCAGTCCGACTTCAAAGTCGTGCCGTGAGATGTTTTATGTCCAGCAGAGAGGACAAATTTCTCATCCAAAAGATTAGATACAGGGTATGCGTCCCTGATGTACTGGAGCATGTGTGCAGTGCACACCAGATAGTGTCCCAGGAGCCTCTTCACTAAAGTGCCAGCCGAGGTGAGTGTCTCTGGAATGGTGGAGGGTATTGGAGACAGCTGTGATGGGAAATCTGTGCCTTCCCCGGACTCGAGCTCCAGGGTGTCCGGGGATGCGGGCTGAGGGCTCCTCTCTGTGTCCGTGTCGTTGGTGTCCTCGTTGCTGGTCAGCATACTGGCTGTGGCTGGATTTGGGGGACACCTGAAGGACCTGCCCCATCACCAGAAGGTCCTGTAAGAGAGATGATTGCATTGCGGCCTGGGGGTAGGGGGGGAGTGGGGGTGGTCGAGATGTGTTGGGGGGGGTGTTGTGTTTAGGAGGTGGGGTGTGGGGGGGGGGGGGGCGGTGTGTGGTGGTGGTGGTGGTGGATGGTAGGGTGGTGGTGTGTGGAGGGGTGATGGTGAGGGTGACACACGTATCATGGGGAACTGCAATTCACCGGGCTCAGCTTCCTTGCCCAATGTTGTCCTCCATCCTGGCGACTGCCCTTTCTTCAGGCCCGCCGGCCGGCTCCAGTGCCCGCTGCTCTACTGTGATGAGGGGCTGCAGGTCCGGCGGTCCCATTCCAGTCTGCAACCCCTGGCGGTTATTTGTGGCCTTCTCCTGGGCAGAAACAGATAATGCACTGTATTAAACAGCGCAGTGTATGTAACCCAGTGGTTGTGTAGCTGGTGGCTTCAGTGGCCATGGTACTCAGCCATGGCAGCGGTATGGGTTCTGGCACGTGGTGCAGGGTGGGGACTCTGCCATCTCCGGGTGTGGAGGGGTGTTGGGTTATGGGTGTGTGGGTCCGGGATTGGTGCCAGGGACACAGTGCTGCCTACTGGCCCGGCAGCCCTGAGGAGCTTGTGCAGTTTCTTCCAGAACTACAGCCCAGCCCAGATGGTGTTGCTCACAGCACTCACCACCTCTGCCTCTTGTGTCCAGGCATGGTGAACGGCGGTGGCTGGCAGCCTCCTTCTCACCCCAAGGTACAGGCTAGCCCGCCTCCCCTCCAAGGCGTCAGTCGGGTCTCAAGTTCAGTGTCCGTGAATCGTGGTGCCGTACGTCTTGCTGCCATCTTGTCGGCTGGAATGGTGTGTGTGGGGAGTGAAGTGTGAATGTGCGGATCCAGCTTGTTCGCCTCCTGAGTGTCCATCGTGAACCCTGCAAATCCCGCACCATCTCTCATTGGAATCGATTGTGGTCCTCATAACTCCGGTTCTAGCCCCTTTTCGGTCATTGAATTGAGCCAGGTGCGGCGCCAGTTTTGCTGTCAGAGAAAACCATGAATCCTGCCCCGGCCTCACGCAGGGTGGGATTCTCTGCAGCTGATGCAGGAACTGGGAGGCGCGATTGGGCGGAGAATTGGTTTTGATGCCAAAATCGTGGCGGGCACAGGTTTCACACCAAATAGCATTTCTCCGTTGAATCGATCGACAGCAGCATCAATGCATTCCAGAATCTACATACAATAAACGTACATACAGGGCAGCATGGTAGCACAGTGGTTAGCACTGTGGCTTCACAGCGCCAGGGTCCCAGGTTCAATTCCCCGCTGGGTCACTGTCTGTGCGGAGTCTGCACCTTCTCCCCATGCCTGCGTGGGTTTCCTCCGGGTGCTCCGGTTTCCTCCCATCGTCAAAAGACGTGCAGGTTTGGTGGATTGGCCATGATAAATTGCCCTTAGTGTCCAAAAAGGTTGCCATGATGTTGAGATGCTGGCGTTGGACTGGGGTGAGCACAGTAAGATGTCTTATAACACCAGGTTAAAGCCCAACAGGTTTGTTTCAAATCACTAGCTTTCGGAGCACTGCCCCTTCACCTGAGGACGGAGCAGTGCTCCGAAAGCTAGTGATTTGAAACAAACCTGTTGGACTTTAACCTGGTGTTGTAAGATATCTTCCTGTTTAAAAGGTTAGGAGGGGTTATTGGGTGACAGGGATTGGGTGGAAGTGAGGACTTAAAGTGGGTTGGTGCAGACTCCATGGGCCGAATGGCCCCTTCTGCACTGCACGTTCTATGTTCTATGTTCTAAACACTGTTGACATATGATTAGGGGGGCCTGACCCGGTATCCCACGGGGCTTTGCGATTCTCCGCCTCCACCGGGGCAAATTCCCGATGGCGAGGTTCACTTGAGCTTTCAAAAAAAAAAAAATTGTGAAACAGGCGTTGTGGCTGCTGAGGGAGAGAGAGGGGGAACGGAAAGTGTCCAACTGCGTCATTGTTTGCTGACAGCAATGGCGCTGGCTGTGAGGCTCCTGCCAGGGCCAGGGGGAATAGCGGGGGGGTGGCCAGGAGGTGGGCTGTAGGGTCGGAGTGGATGGGCACAAAATACTATTAGCCACAGCCTGCAAGGCAGCCATGAAGTTGCGCACGGCACTAACAGCCCACTGTGAACTTAGAGACACAGGTTGTATAGGTGTTCCCCACAGGCCAACCCAATAGGCACCCTCTGGCCACAGCCGACCATCAGTGGGACGGGCACCCGCCAGCCTAATCAGTGGCATCTTGTTGGCTGTGATGAGTGTGTGTGTGGGGGGTGAAGTGTGTATGTGCAGCTGCAGCTTGTCAGCCTCCCGAGTGTCAATCACGGACCTGACGAAACCTGCACTGTTTCTCATTAGAATCGTTTGTATTGCCAGTGGTGCCAGTGTTAGTCCCTCCACAGTCGCTGAATCGATCCAGGTGCGGCGCCAGTTTGTCTGTCATGGAACTCCACGAATCCTGCACCGGCCTCAACTCTTAGGGCTGGATTTACCGTTTTAAAGGCTAAGTGCTGACGCCGGCGTGGGAATTGTGGCATTTTACGACGCCGAACCCTCATCGGTCCTGAGATCAGTGAAGGTCCAGCAGCTGTGCAGAGTGATAATCCCAGCTCCCACGATATAAACGGCTGGAGGATGGCCGGGTCTGTGGCCGTGCATGGACCCGACTTGCCAAATAGTGTCCCCCTGGCCACCCCTGGCCACCCCCACTCCAGTACCCCCCAGTCCTCGTGGAAGCCCCCCCTCCGGCCAGCAGCATGGCTCCCAGCAGACTGCGGCAGTGCTGGACACAGTCCGCAGCCGCAACGCCGGGTTCCCGACTGCTGGGACTACACGTCCCCCACGCGGTTAGGAACTTGGCCCATTGGGGCGGAGCATCGGGGGAGGGCCTTCAGGTGACACGCCACCACTGTTACAACGGCAGAGGGTAGGAAACCTCCGTCAAACCTGCGCCACCCCCAGTTTGGGCGTCAGAAGGGATTCTCCGCCCGATCTCTCCTAACTTCTATTTGCTTTTCCATTAGGATCTTCCCTGCTCTGTGCAATATTTGATCCTATAGAGTGAGTGTGTGTAACAGAGTAATGGCTGGGCTTTTAAGAATTTTAGAGTGGGCAGCAGCAGATATTCTAAAATTCTGTCTGATGAGATAATTGGTTGGAATATTAGAGGCAGCACTCACATGATTTCCCAAGATGCAATGCTCTACCCTGAAGGGTGACAGCGTGTGACAGATCAACAGTTGAGTAAACACATGGGCGGAATGTTGTCCGGCCCTTCCTGCTGGCAGGGTCTTCTGGTCCCGCCGAAAGCAACCCCTCATGGAGGATTCTCCAGATGCAAAATACCACAGACATCAGCAGGAACGGAAGATCCCACTGGGGGCCAATGGCGAGCCTCCTCTGCCACTGGAACGCACGCCATGTGGAGGTCGGAGGGGGGGGGGTGGGGGCGCTGGAAAACGCACTCACAGAGTAACAACTGAGTACTTAATGGATATTTAAGCTAACAGATGGATGGAAATAAGGACCTTTAATGTCAGTTTTTATTGCCAGTTTGAAAATAATTCTCCCCCATATTTTCAGAATTTTGGTGTCAATTGCATGGGGAATAAAACATTGACCATAAATGGATTCTGGGTAAATTAAGTAAAAAATTGTTTCTAATTCTGGCCATTGTGAAATCTCAAGGAAACAAGCAAGGGCTTTGAAATGATACAGTCAAGATAAACATTGTTCACAGTTCATTACTTTTATTGGGTTCCTTTGAAAAACTAATATTCAAAGTGAATTGAAGAACCAAGTTCTGAGTTTCCACAGGGTTTTTCCCAAACTTCATCCTTAATCTTGACAGGAAGTCAGTGGACACCCACAGAGGTTTGAGGAAAGTGACCATTCTTAGCCACAAAGGCTATCCTTGCTCCAGATCTAGCTTGGAATGAAGGACTGATAAAGGGGACCATCCCGTCAGCAGTGGCGAAAGATGATCCAAGACGGCGTTAAAAAAAAAATAACATTCGAAAAGGCACAGCTTTCATTTAGACTTTTGCTTATATCATGAATGCAATGCATGACATCTCTGAACTGGATAAGCAGAGGGGCACCATTCACCAATTCATCATCATCACCACCCCACCACCACCCCCACACACCGCCCCCCCCCCAAACAAAATCCAATAATGTGATTTGAATGATTTCTGCAAATTTTGGAGAACAGAGAACAGCCAATGGAAGTGTGTGAACACTGTCCAAGAGTGTGCAATATCTGAAACAGCTTCTGGTTTGCAACTCATTAAAAATTGCACAAAATCCAGGATGGGCAGCACAGTAGCACTGTGGCTTCACAGCGCCAGGGTCCCAAGTTCGATTCCACGCTGGGTCACTGTCTGTGCAGGGTTTGCACGTTCTCCCCGTGTCTGCGTGGGTTTCCTCCGGGTGCTCGGGTTTCCGCCCACAGTCCAAAGACGTGCAGGTTAGGTGAATTAGCCATGATAAATTGCCCTTAGTGACCAAAATGGTCACTAAGTTATGGTTAGAAGGGGTTATTGGGTTATGGGGTAGGGTGGAAGTGAGGGCTTAAGTGGGGTCGGGTCAGACTCGATGGGCCGAATGGCCTCCTTCTGCACTGTATGTTTTATATTTATGTCCTAATCACCTTAGATTCAGGAACATCTGCTTGGGGATGCAGGACATTCAGAATAATAATGGCCGGCTGGGAGTGTGGTACAAAACAAATGATGCAATTGATCAGTTCTGAACTCCAAACTGATGAGAGTGACAAAGACTAGCTGCTTCCTCTCATAACTACCTTTCTTTCTGCATTGGATTTCAAGTTTGCTCGCTAGTGTAGAAACCCTGAGGCAATGTTCCTCACCCTGTGTTTCAGAGCTTGTCTGTTCGACTGAGGCTAGCGTGCTCTTTCTATTGGAATAAAAACTAGTGACAGTGAGATGCACATCCTGATATAAGCAAATAAAGCAAAATAATATCATCCGCGAAGTAATAAGGTGTGACAAGTTTTTTTTTACCCTGTTTGTTACTTGCGTTACATATAGATATTATTGGATAACTGAGCCCTGAACAACTGTAAGGTTGCACTGGAAGGCAGGCAACACAGGGCAACCAGTCATCAGCCTGGCTGAGCATTATCCCAGTGATGAGTTTGTTTATGTAAAGGAGGAGGGCACCAGTATCGTTTGTCGTGCTTCTTGGATGGTCAATGTCCCATTGGGAATAGTGGCAGGAATGTTGGAGCAGGAACTTGCTCTTTCATGGTTGTGGGGGAGGGGCAGGAAAGGAAAGGAATTCTTAAAGACAGGAATATTCTTTAAAATAGCCTTCAGTTGCCCCTGCTATACGGCCAATCGATCATATTGCAAAGTGGACAATGTCATTGTGGACCACACTTTGCACTGTGCTGCAGCATGGATGCCTGCACCATTCACGTTGGCTGCAGGAGGTGCAGAACGGCAAGGATTTTCAACATCCACGCTGCCTGTTCCAACTCTTCAGGATGAGAGGAATATTGGGCGTTGGAAGTGCCTAACTGTACCTAACTCAGCAGCCCCTAACTGTACTTGGGGACATGGGGGGAGGGGGAAAATCAGATGGGATGGATACAAAACAATCCGTTTCCAGGGGGGGAGCCACCATACTAGCGAGCAACCTGGTGCATGGGAATGAGAAGTGGGAGGGGGACACGACGCAACTCCCAGGAAGGAGGGAGTACCTGGCAGAAGGGGAGATGGGCTAAAATGGCAAGGGAAGGGAGGGAGGAAGGCAAGAGGGTAAGTAATGGGGGCGTGGGGGAAGGGATGGGGGGACCACAAGAGCAGAAGAGCGCAGGGGGAGGGCGGGAGGGGGAGGGGAAGAGGGGAGGAGAAGGGGGCAGAGGATAGGATATGGTTACAACAGGTCACACACGGAGATGGCTGGAAAGAGTAAGGCAATGGCAGGAATCTTAGGTGACCCACAACCAAAGGGAAACCCCAGCATGCAGGGGCACGTCCACAAAGTATGGCTGACGTCACAAGAGGGGGGGACAGAAACCCCCATCAGAATAGTCACCTGGAATATGAAGGAACACAACGGACCGGTGAAAAGATCCAGAGTCTTCGCCCATCCTAAGAGCCTGTCGTAGTCTTTTTACAGGGTATACATCTAAGATGAAAGATGACTGAGGGTAAGGAGAAGCTTGGTGGTACAGAACTATCAGGTGTGCTTTGACACAAGGGCTATATTAAAGGAGGTGGCCATATTGTTTAACAAAAAAGTAGAATTCACAGTGATGAAAACGGTGATGACCCAGGGGGGCGATATGTAATGGTTAACGGGAACCTGGAAGGGGCCCGGGTGGTACTCGTAAATATATACGCCCCAAACTGGGACAATGCAGGATTTGTAAAAATATCAATGGCAGAAATCCTCTTTGAAGACCTGTTCATGACCAGTAACAAGAGGGGTGGCAGGAAACCAGGAGGAAATAAGCTGATAAACTGAGAAGGGAAATAGGGGAAGGAGGAGAGGGGAGGAAGCCGCAACAGACATGTCACCCAGTGAGAAGAAGGAGAAAGCTGCCCAACACACTGAGGATCCCGGGGGCCCACAGGTGGCAGCACATCAATGCTGCCATACAAAGTGCGTAACTACCATGCCAGTGCTCATCTCCGGTCTTGCCCCATCCTGGGGTGCGGTACTCGCTGAGTATCCACTGCCTCAGGCCTCAAAGGGGCAGCTCTGACCATATCCACACAAAGCTGGTCACTGCAATGTAAATAGACCACTTATCTCTTTTGTCATGTGTTTTTCTTTTTTGCTCTCTGTCTTTGTTTGACAACACTAATGTAAATTCCGACCACATGTTTAGAAAAAGGGTGTAAATTATTTATAATCTCAGTTATGAGTAATGCAACTGTACAATTGAACGGTATGATGTTCAGACGTACTTGTCATAGGAGCAGAGAGATCCCGGAGTTCATGTCCATTGATCTCTGAAAGTTGCCACCCAAGTGAATAGAGCCGTGAAGAAAGCCTATAGTGTGTTAGCATTTATTCACAGGGGGATTGAGTTAAGAGCCGTGAGGTTATGCTGCAACTGTACAAGACCTTGGTTAGACCACATTTGGAGTATTGTGTGCAGTTCTGGTCACCTCATTACAGGAAGGATGTGGAAGCATTGGAAAGGGTGCAAAGGAGATTTACCAGGATGCTGCCTGGATTGAAGGGTAGGTCTTCTGAGGAAAGGTTGAGGGAGCTAGGCTTTTCTCATTGGAGCGAAGGAGGATGAGAGGTGACTTAATTGAGGTGTATAAGATGATGAGGGATAGATAGAGTGAACGTTCAGCGACTTTTTCCTCGGGTGGATGTAGCTGTTACAAGGGGGCATAATTATAAGGTTCATGGTGGAAGATATAGGAGGGATGTCAGAGGTAGTTTCTTTACTCAGAGAGTGGTTGGGGTGTGGGACGCACTCCCAGCTATGGTAGTGGAGTTGGACACTTTAGGAACTTTCAAACGGTTATTGGATAGGCACATGGAGTGCACTAGAATGATTGGGAGTAGGTTGATTTGATATTAGTTTCAGACTAGTTTGGCACAACATCGTGGGCCGAAGGGCCTGTACTGTGCTGTACAGTTCTATGCTCTATAAATGAAAAACTCCAATAAAAACATTTTTTATAAGAAGAAGAGCCCACCCCTTTTTTCTGTCAACACTTTGAATGGCAAGCTAAAGAAATTACATAGAGGCAACAGCACAGAAACAGGCCATTTGATCCAACTGATCAGAGGTCCACCTGAACCACTTCCTAACCCTGACAGCAAACTCTCCTATTCCGTTCCCCCTCAAGTGTTTATCTAGCTTTATCTTAACTGCATGAAAGAGGCAGGGGTCTGGTACCATCTTAAATATCCCTCCAAGATTGGGTGATTTTGAAGCTGCAAAGTTATAGTTGCTTCCTGGATTGGTGGCGGTTTGTGATTTAATGGTGTTGACTTCGGGAAGAGCGGGAGAAAATCCAAAGGCAGCACGTTTTCACCTGGTTACATGGTTGCTGGCTTCAGAAAAGAAAGACCCTGAATAATTCAATTCATAAATCCCAGCACACACAATGTGAATATTATTATCCCAACCCACAACACAGGTTCAGATGAAATTCCTTTGTTTGTGGTTTCAGTGGAGGCATGAACCTGTTGCTTGAGATTTTAAAAGCCACAAACAAAGGGATTTTGTATAAAATATTAGCTGTTTGTAATGTTCACAGCTTGTCATTTAAATTGAAATGAAAATCATGTGGTTCCTGAATGTGTGGTCTATCTATGCTCAGTTACACCCAGAAAACAAGTTGGAAAGCTACACTCTCCGGGAGCATGTCGCTACATCGCACTTATGTTGATTACTGTGTTATCTCATTCTTATGACTTCATGAGGGTCATAAAAAGATCTGAAACACTGGCTCTACCCGATGCTTTGTTCTACAGATGCTACCTGACTCCCCTGGGTTGCCAATTCCCCAGCACTGTCCTGGAATCTTTAGGGATTGGAAATTGGATGGGCATTTGAAGGAAATAAGCTTGCAAGGTTATGAGGATAGAGCAGGAGAATGAATTACCCCTTAGAGAGCCAACATAGAATTGATGGGCTGAATGGTGCTCTTCTGGGCCAGAAATGGCTGTATTGGTGGAATTGGTTTCCACCTATGCCCCCCCCCCCCCCCGGTAGCACAGTGGTTAGCACTGTTGCTGCTTCACAGCACCAGTGTCCCATGTTCGATTCCCAGCTTGGGTCACTGCTTGTGTGGAGTTTGCACATTCGCCCTGCGGCTGCGTGGGTTTCCTCCGGGTGCTCCGGTTTCCTCCCGCAAGTCCCGAAAGACGTGCTTGCTCGGTGAATTGGACATTCTGATTTCTTCCTCAGTGTACATGAACAGGCGCAGGAATGTGGCGACTAGGGGATTTTAACAGTTACTTCATCAAAGTGTTAATGCAAGCCTACTTGTGACACCAATAAAGATTGTTATCATTATTGTGGCTGGCAGGGGTGGACAATCCCGAGGAAACTGTAAAATCAGTTTCCCAATGGTGGGTATCAATGGCAGGAACTTACTGACCCAACTGCTGTGGTGTGATAATGGCGGGTCGCTATTCCCACCTGAGGCCATCTGGAAGTCCTTTTGCATCCCATTGGTGCCAGAGCTCAGCCATGCCCCCATGTATCCTCTCTTTCTCGTGCTTGTTGTGTGCCAATTTGTCCTGCGCAATGATAGAAAATGATTTGGGAGTACTGGGATGCAGTGACACACACAATCTGCCAGTCAGCAGCAGCAACTCTCCGGCTACTGTATAGCATGTAAAGCTCCCCAAACCAAAATCACAAGGGTTACCTGGCAGCACCTTCCAGAATGATGAGCTGATGTGCCAAGAAAGAATAGGCATGAGGAGGCAAGGCATCTATTGCACTTGTTAGTGTCCTCTACACCATATGCCCCCAATCCACCTTCCACAATAGGAACTATCTGTGTGGTAGGATCAGTGAGATGCAGTTGCCTCTGTTCCTGTAGACTATATGGACTGCAGTATGACTATGAGACATCAGTGTTTTAAGTTGAATAGGCCTTTATTGATAGGTAGCAGTAGCCTGTCCACTGAAGGTCATAACCCTGTTCCAGCTCTGTCAGGTAAATTGGAGCAATGGAGGGTTCCCTTACCCTGGTGAGTTCTTCATCTTTTTCATGAATTGCAAGGCTGTCCTCTGGTGTGTACTGCTCGCACTCAAACCCCTGGCGACTGCCTCCCATGCAGGGTTGGTGAGTCAGCTGGATCTCTTCCTTCCATCTCTAGGGTACAAGACATTCCTCCTCTCCTCTATTGCATTATTAAATACGTCACGCAGCTTGCTGTCCCCGGGCCATTTCCTAGACTACCGTCCAGAAGCAGCGCGAGCACCAGCTGTCCGGGTGCCTTGTAAATGTGGCACCCGGATATGACATCCTGCCTTCCCTGCCACGTAAAATGTCGGGTAACACCCGGTTGCATAATTAATGAGCCCAGCATCATGTGATTTCCCACTGGGCTCCACGGCAGGGAAAACTCTCAATTCCTATCCCCACCATGGGACTTAGACCCGGAGTGAAAAATCCCAGTCAATGACTCCGGATTATGGGATGAGCACAATCCTGAAGAAAAATTATCGGGCAGTTAAAAAAGAAATGTTAATTTTTAAAATACTTTTGTTTATTAGTTATGAAAAAAATACATTTAAAAAGGAAGTTCGATTAAGGTTGAGAATTGTCCAATCAGGCAATGAAGATTGGATTGGATTGGTTTATTGCCATATGTACCTAGGTACAGTGAAAAATATAGATTATTCTGTACATGAAAAGAAAATACATAATAGGGCAAACATAAAATACATAATGTAACTACATAGACACAGGCATCCGGTGAAGCATACAAGAGGGTAGTACTATACAGGAGAGAAGATGTGTGAAGAGATCGGATCAGTCCAAAAGTCCATAAGAGGGTCGTTTAAGAGTCTGGTAGCAGACTGTTTATTTCCCAATTGGCACACAATTGTCAGGTGATGAAATCTCACAATAACTTACATTTGGATAACACCTTTAATTTAATAAAATATCCCAAGGTATATCACAGCAACGTTATCAAACAAAACTGGACAATGAGCCACATGAGGCTCCTGCACTCCTCCAACATCTCACCTTCGCCTCAGCCTCGTCCTGATGGAGTGTCTTAATGTGTTTGGTGCCTTCCCAAATGAACTGTCACTGAAGCCAGGGCCTCCCATGATTTAGCGAGAATGTTTGACCACTTCAGCAGTACAACTGAATCCCCAGTTAATGCCCATCAGCTGACTATAATTACGAACCTAATTCGTATCCAATTAAATTTGGGCGGCACGGTAGCACAGTGGTTAGCACTGCTGCCTCACAGTGGCAAGGAGGGGGTGGCATTGTGGTATTGTCACTGGACTAGTAATCCATAGACCCAGGATAATGATCTGGGGACCCGGGTTCAAATCCCACCACAGCAGGTGATGGAATTTAAATTCAATAAAATATCTGGAATTAAAAGTCGATTGATGACCATTGTTGATTGTCGTAAAAACTCATCTGGTTCATTAATGTCCTTGAGGGAAGGAAATCTGCTGTCCTTACCTGGTCTGGCTGACATGTGACTCCAGACCCACAGCAATGCGGTAGCCTCTTAATTGTCCCCTCAAAGGCAATATGGGATGAGCTATAAAGTACAGCCTACGCCACCCACGTCCCATGAACGAATAAAAAAAAGGGAGCCGTGTTCGATTCCGATCTCGGGTGTCTGTGCAGAGTTTGTACATTCTTCCCATGTCTGCGTGGGTTTCCTCTGGGTGCTCCGGTTTCCTCCCAATGTCCAAAGATGTGCAGGTGAGGTGGATTAGCCATGCCAAATTGTCCCTAAGTGTCCAAAGGTTGGTGGGGTTACAGGTATAGGGTGGGGATTGGATCTGTGTAGATGGTCTTTTAAATGGTCGTTGCAGACTTGACCCCCTTCTGCACCGTAAGGATTCTATGATTAACAGCATGAATAAAGGTCTCAACTGCAGATGAGCTGAGACAGCGGCAGGTAGACAGGCAACGTCACAGAGATGGATGTAAGCGGGGCTGGAAAAGGAGCGAATATGGAATGTCAAACTGAGGTCCGAGTCAAATTGAATGCAGTGGTCGCATATGATCCTGTTCAGCCTCAGGGAGCAAAATGGTGTCAGTGTCTAAGGAGGGTTTGTGTCGGGACTGAATTCAATGGCTTCAAACTTCCTAATATTTAGCTGAAGAGAATTTCTGCTCCCTGCAGTACTGGATGTCAGAAAATGATTCACAAATCAGAGACAATCGAGCAGCCAAGAAAGTGAGGTAGAACTGTGTCATCGGTGTACATGTGAAATCAAATGTGTTTCTGACACAGATGATGACACATCTCCAGGAATACATCCAATCAAAGGATCATAAAACAGAATCCCTACAGAGCAGAAGGCAGCCATTCAGCCCATCGAGTCTGCACCGACCCTTCGAAAGAGCCCCTATCTAGGCCCAATCTCCCGCCCTATCCCACCCACGTTTGGACACTTTTGGGCAATTCATCATGGCCTGTCCAGCTGACCTGCACATCTTTGGACTGTGGGAGGAAATGGGGGAACACGAAGGAAACCCACGCAGACTGCGTAGAGTGGTCTTTCAAATGCAGACTGGCCCCCAATGACAGCATGAATGAAGGAGAATGTACAAACTCCACACAGTCACGTGAGGTCGGAATTGAACCAAGATCCCTTGCGCTGTAAGGCAGCAGTGCTAATCGCTGTGGATGTTGGACTTGCTGAGTGTTTCCAGGATTTTATTGTTTGTCTTTCAGAGTTCCAGTATGTTTGTTTTGTTGTCCTTGCAATCTTTTCAGGGTTCTTAATGATCAGTCATTGGAGGAAAAGGTAAAACCATCTAGAGTCATTACTGTATTCAATAAGTTTACAGGCGACAGCATTCAGCAACTCATGATAGGTTACAAACTCCATCAAGTGGGCTGACTAACTTGTCAGGTCCGGATCGAATCAGATGACTAATTGTAACATTAGTACAACACTGACTGGTGTTAAGGGAACATCTCTTGAGTTCTTGTACTGAAAACTGATATATTGCTGCAGGTGTCACAGCACTCTAAAGCTTCTGACCGGAGTCAATTCCTGCAAAAGCATGGAGCAGCCTTGCTGTGGCAACTGCTTAGTCGACACATGGAATTGCCTCCAATTGCAGAAAAGTCATAAATGTGTTCTTTGCACGCATATTATTTCCTGGGAATGAATAAACAGTGGAAATGCTCCCATTATATTGATTGCGTAATTGTATTCTCTGCAGTGCGAAGTGTTGAAAGGTATTTCTCTCCAGGTAGAAAGTTATAAACGTAGTGGCCAATTGGGAAACTTGGCGACATCAATGCCACAATTGTATCCCCTTCATTTGCAATCCTGTTGACCAAGATAAAACAAAGTGCTACACTAGTATCCTCTTAAAACAAGCTGACCTGATGTTCTGGCTGGAATGGAACTTTGCAAACGAATTCTGAATGTAAGCTTGCAATTCTGCTTGTCGGTGACATAATGTGAAATAAAAGATGCTTGTGGTATCGGTCCACAGGTAGAAGGGCATTGCAGTGTCTTTTTTTTATTATGTGACATATAATTAACCTTCCTTAAATTGTTCTTCAGAGTATTCTGAAATTCTAGTATTCAGTTGCATGTCTGCAATGCGCCTCATATGGATAATACCCCTTACAGCAATACATTTGAACCCTCGCACTGTGGCAGGATTAGGCGCAGTGTTCAGAAACCTTGTTTAAAGGTGGTAATAAAATATAAATAATAAGATAAAAAATGCCCGTGGAATAAATCTATATGTTGACACCCCTGAGTTTTTCCTACCTTCTGAAAATAAATTGCAAATGAAATTTAAAGTATGGTGCTTTTCCCTGAATGTGGTCATACTGCATTTGCATTGTGTACACAGATACATAACTAATTGTGGGCATGCTTCATATACAAACATAGTTAAAGTACAGGACAATTCAACAATCAATATCCGTAGTTGATTAAGTTTTGAATAACCTTTAAGGGCCCATCAATGATGAAAAACGAACTTAAAATAAAATGGAGCTGATATTAGGAGATTTATTTTTAAATTGAAACATGGAATTGACTCTGGGTGAGAGCACGGCAGGTGAAAATCTTGTGTTATGGCATGAGGGGGTCGAATTTAAACAGCCTTGATTTTTCCTCTCACTACCCATCCGTAAACAAAGTTTTATTAATATTTTGATTTCCCTTTTATATGAGACAGCATATTTCCAAATACCACAGCTTGGACATGATGCAATTTCTATTATTAACCCCACAACATGATAGGCTGAACTCAGAAGGTTAGTTTATTCATGCGCAATCAAAATGCAGGATTGGGTGTTGCTACGTAGTCCACCGTGCATTCATGCAATAATTGAGTGATAGAGAAAGAAAGATTTTACAGGGAAAAAAACACAGTTGTTGCTTCAAGTGAGCCCAGAGTCCAGAATCAAATGTCCAATGGTAAATGCCTTCACAGAGGTTGGCTGGCTGAACTGATGCTGGGTAGTTTATTTTTTCCAATAGAGTTGACTTCCACAATGAGATAGGCATGCAGAGATGAATTAGTCTTGTAGGTGATGGTACAGAGGTTCTGAAGTTCAAATTGTAGCAGTATAAAACATAAGAACATAAGAACTAGGAGCAGGAGTAAGCCATCTGGTGCCTCGAGCCTGCTCCGCCATTCAATGAGATCATGGCTGATTTTTGTAGACTCAGCTCCACTTTCCGGCCCGAACACCATAACCCTTAATCTCTTTATTCTTCAAAAAACTATCTATCTTTATCTTAAAAACATTTAATGAAGGAGCCTCAACTGCTTCGCTGGGCAAGGAATTCCATAGATTCACAACCCTTTGGGTGAAGAAGTTCCTCCTAAACTCAGTCCTAAATCTACTTCCCCTTGTTTTGAGGCTATGCCCCCTAGTTCTGCTTTCACCCGCCAGTGGAAACAACCTGCCCACATCTACTCTATCTATTCCCTTCATAATTTTATATGTTTCTATAAGATCCCCCCTCATCCTTCTAAATTCCAATGAGTACAGTCCCAGTCTACTCAACCTCTCCACGTAATTCAACCCCTTCAGCTCCGGGATTAACCTAGTGAATCTCCTCTGCACACCCTCCAGTTCCAGTACGTCCTTTCTCAGGTAAGGAGACCAAAACTGAACACAATACTCCAGGTGTGGCCTCACTAACACCTTATACAATTGCAGCATAACCTCCCTAGTCTTAAACTCCGTCCCTCTAGCAATGAAGGACAAAATTCCATTCGCCTTCTTAATCACCTGTTGCACCTGTAAACCAACTTTTTGCGACTCATGCACTAGCACACCCAGGTCTCTCTGCACAGCAGCATGTTTTAATATTTTATCATTTAAATAATATTCCCTTTTGCTGTTATTCCTACCAAAATGGATAACCACACATTTGTCAACATTGTATTCCATCTGCCAGACCTTAGCCCATTCACTTAACCTATCCAAATCCCTCTGCAGACTTCCGGTATCCTCTGCACTTTTTGCTTTACCACTCATCTTAGTGTCGTCTGCAAACTTGGACACATTGCCCTTGGTCCCCAACTCCAAATCATTTATGTAAATTGTGAACAATTGTGGGCCCAACACTGATCCCTGAGGGACACCATTAGCTACTGATTGCCAACCAGAGAAACACCCATTAATCCCCACTTTTTGCTTTCTATTAATTAACCAATCCTCTATCCATGCTACTACTTTACCTTTAATGCCATGCACCTTTATCCTATGCAGCAACCTTTTGTGTGGCACCTTGTCAAAGGCTTTCTGGAAATCCAGATATACCACATCCATTGACTCCCCATTATCTACCGCACTGGTAATGTCCTCAAACAATTCCACTAAATTAGTTAGGCACGACCTGCCCTTTATGAACCCATGCTGCATCTGCCCAATGGGACAATTTCCATCCAGATGCTTCGCTATTTCTTCCTTGATGGTAGATTCCAGCATCTTCCCTACTACCAAAGTTACGCTCACTGGCCTATAATTACCCGCTTTCTGCCGACCTCCTTTTTTAAACAGTGGTGTCACGTTTGTTCATTTCCAATCCGCCGGGACCACCCCAGAGTCCAGTGAATTTTGGTAAATTATCACTAGTGCATTTGCAATTTCTCTCGCCATCTATATAGATGGGAGCCAGGCATTCAGACCTGGACAGAGCCTTCATTTATACTTCTGCTTGGTAGATGAAAGAGGGCAGACTGATATGCAGTACAGCAATCCCTCAGCTAGCGGGCTAATGTCACAAAGCGTATATTTTCCTTTGTCTGGGTTCCTGAGTTGGTTAATGTTCCAACCATTAATAATTTTGAAGAAAGGTTTCAGGGCTCCACTAGAAAACTAATAGATATCTAGTAGACCCAGGCGTCCTGGCCTGGCTTATGAAATGCAGATGCCCTTCGGATAATTCCTTTTGAATTTGGTATCTGCAGCCCACAGGGGTAATTTCTATATATTCAGAGATAATGAGGTGCGAGTGCTGTAATACTGTTAAAGAGCTCTTAATGTTTGAGGGTCACAGCCAAACACAACTTCAGCCATTTTAAAAGGTTTTAAGATCCAGTTTTAAAAATTTTAGAATGTAGCTTTGAAGATATATGCAGCCTGATAATATGAGGAAATGAAATTCAAATACTGTTTAAATTAAAGGTGTCCGATTTGTTTCATTCCAGAAACATGGGAACAGGTGGGGTAAAACATAAGTTTGGTGGCCATGCCTCTGTCTCACCTAAGTCTGCACTGTTGGTGTTCCAGCCAAAACAACAATGTTAGTTCAATAATGGCTACCTGCAGCTGAGCATGTGTCTGTTGCACATTACAACACATGAGAGTTTCTTCAATTCAAGAATGTAATCTGCACAGTCTCGCTCGCCAACTGCTTCCTCTCACAGAGTAGTGCAAAGTCATTCTTAGTCATGCCGTAATATGAGTCCAGAATCTCATTAATTTTGGAATAGTCCATAGTACTGGGGTCTCATGGACAACATTAGTTAAACAACACCTCAAAAGCACATGGTCCCATCATGATGAGAAAATATTTACTTCATCCTCATCTCCTATTTCATTCGTTTTCAGCTAAATTTGTAACCTTTATTTGTAATTATACCCGCCCTCTTTGGCAGGGTTAAATTGCTTCATTTTCCCCAAATATGCCTTCAGTGCCACTTTTTTCAATTACACACTATGCTGGCTCACTGGCACCTGAATATGACATGTAGGCTGAGTATCTTCACATGGCTCAAACCTCCACAAAATCAACTTCAGGAGTTTTGAAAGTATGTCGCAATGTTCTTCTTTCCTTAATTTCTCAAACAAAATGCAAAAAAGATTTCAATCCTATCCTTGTTGCTATATTTCTATTGTATATTGCGCTGAGTAAGACAAACACATTTTCAACTGCAGTCAGCCATTATTGAAATAACTTTATTTGCACCTTGCCAACAGAGAGGGCAGCAGAGAGAGCAATATAATAAAATGTTTGTATTACAATATACTACAGAGCAGTGTATTGAGTGTTATTATCCTCCAATTTAGACATGCATTGTATTGAATGGTGGTTCCACATATGTGACCTCCAACAGTTGTCTTGCCAAGAATTATAGCACCCACGCCCCTCCTATCTATATAATGACAATCTGCATTCAGTATAGTGGAAAGCCGTACTCAGGAAATCCTTTAAAGTCTCGACAACCTTGAGACATACCAAAGTCGCCATCCAGTTTCATTGACCTCCCTCTGCTCGATTCAGGTCCTTGTGTATATGTGTGGGCAGAATTGGAGTTGGGCTCGATAACTCAAAGTTCTATGAGCTGTCATTCAGCATC
Source organism: Scyliorhinus torazame (assembly GCF_047496885.1). Taxonomy (NCBI): domain Eukaryota; kingdom Metazoa; phylum Chordata; class Chondrichthyes; order Carcharhiniformes; family Scyliorhinidae; genus Scyliorhinus; species Scyliorhinus torazame. The sequence continues at coordinate 364,980,005 of NC_092708.1, read as the reverse complement.
AGGCTTACAGATGAAGTATGGTGATGTTATGGATTGGACAGAGTCTACAAAACGAAATCCCAGTGCGAGTCATTACTTTCATGGAGGGAAGGGGAGACAGGGGAAGGCAAAAATAAAACAAACAGGGAATTAAGGTGAGCTTGCTTTAGAAATGTTTGAACTTTTAAAAAATGGATTCTAATGGTGTATGGAAATCAGGACTTGGTCTGGTAAAGATTTCTGCACCTACTTAGAATGTGGAACTTGCTAGAATGTGGAGTAGTTGAGAGTTGGGAAGCAAACAATATGGATACCTTTCAGGGGAAAGTAGATAAACAGATGAGGTTGAAAGGATATATAAGCAAAATAAGCTTTTGACAAAGTAAGGTGGAAGAAAGCTCAGATGAAGCATGAACAATGTCACAGGCCAGTTCAACCAAATGACCTGTTTCTGTTGCATGAATTCTATATAGATCACCATGGTAATGTCACCTTTTACATCATTCTTGTTCCTTGGATAAAATGAACACAGTGTAGAAAGATTATACACATCTCCACATCGCATGAGATCTCAGAGATGTACAAGCAAACCATGATCAGCACAAATTGAAAGCATTCCTGCTTTTCTGTAAAATGCTGTGTGGCGACTTTAAATATACTTTGCAGCAGGTCTGCTTGCACACTGAGGATAGAGTTGCTTTTTCATAACCATTTGCCTCATCTCTATCAGAACTGTCATTACCATATGTAAATAATATATCCTGTGACACACTGCCACCTTCAGTCACTGCAAGAGGGAAAGAGTGGGCACACAAAGTGTCATGCATTGCATTTGAGATTTTAAGAAAAACAACATGCAAACATCTCTGGTGCAATTTTAAACAGTATTTATTTATGTTTGTACACGTTGCAACCATTCTGTAGCACAGCAGGTTACAGATGCGTCTTATTATACCACCTGCGTACAATGTGGCTTTTTTTTGTCCCCTTGCAGTTTGCTTTGCAATTGATTTTGCAATCCACACTTCCCTCACTAATTGAATGGCAAAAATCTGACAATAATCCCAACACATCCACGTAAGGGGTATCAGAAGTTATGTAACATGGTTCACTTCCCGTGTAGTACCTTTACACTGAATGCACTTGCAAAACTAAAGAAATGGTAACATTGTGAAACCACTTTTGTGAATTCAATTAATGATCAGTTCAGGGAACATAAAAATGTGCGAAAACGTGTCTCAGTGTGGGCTGTCAGACAATGTATTTCTCCACACTCCCCTCCTATTTGTTCGTCTTCCCTTTCATCCTCCCAGGCATCTCTCATGCTGTTCTGTGGCCTTTTGTGGAGAACAAAATGCTTAGAATTGGCAAAAAGATCAGTAAATAAATATTGGGAAATAAATGTAAAAAAGGTTTTGGGCAAAAGGACATGGGAGTGGGGGGACAGGTCGAAGCAGATAGCTTTTGCAAACAGCCAACGTGCTCACAATGAGCTGTGTGGCTTCATTCTGCTGTAAAGTTGTATGAACTGCACTCCAATTCTCTGCAGCCACCCCCCCCCCCCCCCCCCCCACCATGGTATATGTCTTGTTAAGATGGGCACATTACTGTGCGATGAGCTCTTGGTCAGTTTTGGCTAATATTCACTCTGAGCGTAAAACGTTTGCACTAAAAGCGACTAGAAGGGGACAATTTCAGCCCCACCATGCGAGCAGCGAGCACCATAACGATGCCACCCCTCTCTCTGATGTGGAGATGCCGGCATTGAACTGGGGTGGGCATAGTAAGAAGTCTTACAACGCCAGGTTAAAGTCCAACAGGTTTGTTTCGAATCACTGGCTTTCGGAGAGCATGTCCTTCCGCAGGTGAGGTGATGCATTTTGGTAAGAACATGGAGGAGAGGTATCTGGCTGTCTATGTTGCAGATCATTGAAGATGTCAGGGCAGGAGGAGAGAGCAGTTAATAAAACATACCTGAGGAAGAGAAAGCTAGTGATTCGAAACAAACCTGTTGGACTTTAACCTGCTGTTGTAAGACTTCTTCCAGTGCCCACCCCTCTCTCTCACACTGCATTGGTGCAGTGAGTAGGTTGAGGGGAACGTACTCGCTGTTACGAGTTTGCTTTCGCGTAGTCCGCGCAATTACATTTGCATTCTCTGATTTTCGTACTCGAGAGCGTTTCCACGCACGCGATTTCTTTCGGGTGGGGAGGGTTGTGTCGAAAGTTTCACATTGCAGCCTCGTCGATGCAAATAATGTGAGCCTGGAGTGCGCTCTGAAATGTGCGGCCGTTTAGTTCATTGGAAAACACACGGGGAACGGAGCCTTTCGTGAGGTGCAATTAATTTACGCCGTGTCTTATTCCACGAGCTTCGCAAGAAAATCTATTTCGATGCTCCGATAAGAATTGAGCCTCTGGCTTCCAGCGGCTGTGAGCATAAGAGCCACATTTCCTCGATTAGGCACAAGGGGGCTCTGTGCAGAAATACAGTCCATCTGCATTTTTGCTGCGCTGTGTGAGAGAGTTCACACCCCATAATGCTGCAGCAACAACTCGGCAACGTTACAATATGTGCCTTACATCCCCCCCCATCACCTCCGATCACATTTTGTTTTACAGAATGAAGCATCCCCCCCCCCCCCCCCAAAAAAAAAACCCTTTAAAATCAATTTTCAGACATAACATTTTTACCTCAGTGACCCGGGACAAACTCGAGGGCGAAACACCAGCAGCAACATTATCACCATCCAGCCCTCCTGGAGGAGAGATTGCAGCCTCGGAATCCCGCGCGCGTTGGCGCATCAAGTTTATTTTTTTGATTAGGTAAATATTGCCGTCAGGGTTTCCCAGGAGCCATCAACAATTGATCAATTGTTGTTTCAAAGAGCCGGAGTGGGGGGGGGGGGGGGGACATAATCTCAACTCTTTTATCTTTTCAGACTTGCGAATTTGGTTCGATTGCGAAGGAAATTTGGAAGCCCTAAGGTTGGGTCGCCACTGTTATTCCCTGCGGGGGATGGCATTGCGGGCACCGCTGGTCAGTGTATGTCGTGGAAACATCGGTTAAGAAGGATCAATGATTTTCCATGGAATTACTGCAAGTTTCATTGATCAACGATCAGCAGTCGATCACAGTGATCAGCATGGAGTGGAAAGCGAAGGGATATTTTTAAGATTCTGTGTCCGTCTTAGATCATTTACCATTTATTTGGCTCTTAATAATCTTTATTGTGTTATGCTTCTTCAAGTAGCATAAGCTGCTTCCTTGATGTATACTCTGACAAAGGAAGGTTCAGACTTGGAGATAGGTTTAACACATTTATTAAACAGTTAACAATTCTCCTACTTGAGTTCGACTCTCCTGCTAATCTTGCTATAGTAACTCAGTCTAACTAACCGGTCTGCTGTAATCCATGTGGTGGGTGTGATGCTTCCTGATCTGACCCTGTCTCTCTGAGTGTCACCTGTGGAAAAGAGAAAGAGCATGGGTGCCCTGTCCTTTTATATGGGTAGCCCCATTGTGGTAGTGTCAGCCCTGGGTGTGTCTTGACTGCCCATTGGCCGTGTCCTATCTTACTGACCTATTGGTTGAATGTCTGTGTGTCATGATGTCTGTGGTGCTCCCTCTAGTGTTTACTTGGTCCTAGTGTATCTACATTAACCCCTTGTGTATTTGCAGTGATGCACATCACCACATTCATTAGGCTTACATTAGCACTGCAATGAAGTTGCTGTGAAAATCTAGTCGCCACACTCCGGCACCTGTTCGGGTACACAGGGAGAATTTAGTATGTCCCATTCACTGAACAAGCACGTCCTTCGGGACTTGGAGGAAACTGGAGCACCCGGAGGAATCCTACCAAACACATGGAGAACGTGCAGATTTCCCACAGTGACCCAAGCGGGAATCGAACCTGGGACCCTGGCGCTGTGAAGCAACAGTGCTACCACTGTTCTAACTTGCCGCCCAACTGCTGTGTGCCATTACGTTCTACCAGCTAGTTAGCATGTGTATAACATTAGAATATCTGCTTCTTTTGGTAATCGGAGGCCAGTTTTCCTTTTGAAACAAAATTGTTCTCCCCGGTTTCTTCCTAAATTGAAAGGATTAGTGGTGGGTAAGCGACCAGAAACAATTATATGGGATAGAATTAATAGCCACGTGGTAAAAATGTGGGTTGATTGGAAAGAGCCAGCATGGGCATCTTGTTTTAAAAAATACTTTATTAAAGATTTCATCGCTAACACAGATGGTCCAAACCACAGCACAATTCTGAAAATGGCCCAAACATGGTTACATTTGCCATGCTAATAACCCAAAAGATCAGAGAAAAAGAAAAGCAAGCAACAACAGCATGGATTTCTAAAAGGGAAATCATGTTTAACTAATTTGCTGGAGGTTTTTGAGGAGGTAGTAGAAAGGGTCGATGAAGGTAATGTTGTTGACGTGTATGTGGACCTTCAGTGCCACACAACAGACTTGTGAGAGAAGTCATAGCTTGTGCAATAAAAGGGACAGTAGCAATGTGGATAAAAAGTGGCTGAGTAATAAAAGGCAGAGAGTAACGGTCAATGGATATTTTTTGGGCTGTTCGAAGATTTGTCGTGGTGTCCCCCAGGATTCGGTATTGGGACTCTTACTTTTCCCCACATTATATCCCATTTGCCAGATATTAATGATCTAGTTCTTGATGTGCAGGGGACAATTTCAAAGTTTGAGGATGATACAAAACTTGGAAGTATTTAAAATTGTGAAGAGGACAGTGTGGAGCTTCAAAGGACATAGACAAGTTGGTGGAGTGGGCAAATATATGGCAGACGAAGTTCAACACGGAGAATGTGAGGTGATGCATTTTGGTAAGAAGAACATGGAGAGACAATACAAAATAAAGGGAAAAATTCTTAAGGGTGTGCATGAGCAGAGGGACCTGGGTATATATATGTGTAGATCATTGAAGGTGTCAGGGCAGGAGGAGAGAGCAGTTAATAAAACATACAGTACCTTGGGCTTTATTAATGGGGGCATAGAGTACAAAAGAAAAGAGATTATGCCTATTTTATACAAGTCACTAGTTTGACCTCGGCTGGAATATTGTGTACGGTTCTGGGCGTCACACGATAGGAAGGATGCGAACGCATTAGAGAAAGTGCAGAGGAGGTTGACAAGAATGGTTTCAGAGATGAGAAATTTCAGTTGAGGATAGATTAGAGTGGTTGGGATTGTTCTCCTTGGAGAGAAGAAGGCTAAACGGAGATCTGATAGAGATATTCAAAATCATGAGAGAGCTGGATAGAGTAGGTAGAGAGAAACTGTTCCCTCTCGTAAAAGGATCAAGAGCAAGAGGGCACAGATTTAAAGTGATTTTCAAAAGAAGCAAATGTCTTGTGAGAAAAAGCTTTTTCACACAATGAGAGGTTTGGGACTGGAATGCCTTGCCTGGAAGTGTGGTGGTGGCAGGTTCAATTGAGGCATTCAGGACTGCACTGGATGATTACTTGAATAGAAAGAATGTGCAGAGGTATGGGGAAAAGGCAGGGGAATGACACTAAGTAATAATGCTCATTTGGAGAGCTGATACAGACACAATGGGCCAAATGGCCTCCTTCTGCATCATAACAATTCTGTGATTCTGTGATTTTCTCCTTGTTGGCTACCTGATACTACACATCCTTATCCAGCTGGAAAAGCAGGAAAGCCCCTGCTGTAAATATTTCCGTGACTGTAATCAATGTACTTCCTTGACAGGCTTGCATGAGGAGGCCCAGCTCTAGGTGGGAAAGCCAGACAATGGATCTATTTACATTGAGCAGCTGAGTAGTGAGGGACTTCCTCAGCTCAGTGGATTATACAGTGGAGTGACAGAAGGAGGCCTGTTCCTTGTTTATTCAGCAGAATCAACAAATTTATCAGCCTTTGTCAAAAAAAGTCTGAAAGCTATAAATCACTCCTCTACACTTTTACGATTGAAATAGCTTCTGTGTTCAACTGATACTGGCACACCATGGAAAATACTCACTAAAATAATTATCTATTTATATTAAAGCACATCTAAAGTAAGCAGCAGTAATCTAAGTGTGAGGGCATTGAGCCCCTTGCGTGATGGTTTCCCCCCTTTGCACTGGACGCACAACATTCCCCAGCAACAAATGCAAATGCAAAAGCCACCACCATGTCATTGCTACAACGTATAGATGTTTCCTCAGTACGTCATGCACGTGGACAATGCTGCCACGAACCCGTCTTCAGAATGCAAATGGAGTGCAATCAAATTATTAGCTGCCTCCTTGTATTGCGTGAATCTTCATCTGTACTTCCTTCTTTGATATTTGTCATTGCCATGCATTTCGTTATGATCAAGTGAGCAGGGGTCAAATGATTTCCCTCTTTTCCTTCTTGTTTGATCACAACCAGTTTTGTTTAAACACATAAGCAAACAAATTAGGAGTATGAGTAGGCCACTGGTCTCTCAAGCCTGCTCCGCCAGTCAGTGAGATCATGGCTGAACTGATTGTAACCTCAACTCCACATTCCCACCTACACCTTCCACCTGTTTGCTTATAAAGAATCTATCTCCCTCTGCCTCAAAAATAATCAGACTTTGCTTCCACCATCTTTTCAGGAAGAGAGTGCCAAAGACTCATGACCCTCAGAGAGAAAAAAAATCTCTAATCTCTGTCTTAAATGAGCTACCCCTTATTTTTTAAACAGTGGCCTCTAGCTCTAGATTCTATCACAAGAGGAAACATCCTTTCCACATCCACCCTGTCAAGGCCCCTCATGATTTTCTATATTTCAGTCAAGTTGCCTCTTACTCTTCTAACCTCCAATGGATTCAAACCTAGCCTGTCCAAACCTTCTTGATCAGACAACCCGCCCATTCCTGGTATCAGTTCAATAACCCATCTTCCAACCTATTTACGTCCTTCTGAATAAGGACACCAATGCTGTATTCCAGATGTAGTCTCACCAATGCCATGTAAAACGGAAGCATAGCTTCCCTACTTTTGTATTCAATTCCACTCGCAATAAACGGTAACATTCTTTTAGCTTTCCGAATTACTTGCTGTACCTGCATAGTTGCATTTTGTGATTCATGCACTAAGACACCTAGACCCCGCTGCATCTCAGAGCTCTGAAATCTCTCACCATTTAGATAATATTCCATTTTATTTTTCTTGTCAAAATGGACAATTTCACATTTCCCCACATTATATCCCATTTGCCAGATATTTGCACCCTCACCTAACCTATCTATATCCATTTGCAGCCTGCTTGTGGCCTCTTCACAACTTATTTACTTACCTACATTTGTGCCATCTGCAAATTTAGCAACCACACCTTTGGTTCCTTCATTCAACTCATTGATATAAATTGTAATGGTCCCTATGGCATATCACTCATTGGATCTTGCCAACTAGAAAATGATCGATTTTCTAGTTGGCAAGTTGTTTTCTAGTTGTTTCCTATCGATGCCAATATATTACCACATCATGAGATTCCATTTGCTATACATCACATCCACCAGTTTTCTTTTATCTACTGCATAATAGTTGTTTCTTCAAAGACGCCAATAAATTGGTGAAACATGATTTCCCTTCCACTAAACAGATAAATAGATATACTTGTCAATTCTGTGAGTGTTTAACTGTTTAAGTGCTATGACCACAAAATACATCAACGGATACGCTTCCCTTAGTGTTTAAAAAAGAAAAGAGGATAGCTTTATTGTATTTAATCTGGTCTAACTAAAGTAATAAAAATGCATCGACTTTCACATGCATACACACTCAAAGTTTTCTCATGCACAAACATACCCAAATAGATTGCAGAGTATAGGTGGATGGATTAAGTAATTTAGAGACAAGTCAAATTAAAGGGACATATTGGCTCTTGAAGGTTGGTGGCTCAGCTGGCTTCAGGCTGACCTCAGTAATTCTACTTTTTCAGAATCTAGATGCTTTAAATTTGGAGAAAAATGGATGGTCTGTCTGTTCTTCTGGAGACAACAGCACTGGGTGAAGTTCCTCTCACAAGTCTCTATATGTGGCAACTAGATAGCTAATAATAATTAAAATTAGAATATAGGTTTCAACTTGCAAGTTGGATGGAGAGAGAAAACGCAAGGGTGAAAGAGAGAGACTAAGGAAAGGAAGCAACCTATTGATGGTGTTGTCCCTGTAGTCTCTTCACTGCTTATTCTGTTCTGCACAGAAAACAGGTGGTTAAACACAAAAAGTGCAGGCTTGTCATGTGATCTTTTCGCTCCAACTGTCCAGACTCAAATATGGTCACGGCTAGCGTATTCCAGTGGCCGTAATAGATCATGGCTTGGGATGCCTCTCTCCAATTGTCCCATTGTCCAAGTGACCATGGCTAATGGCCTGTCCCTGTCCAGTTGAGTACTCAGGTGATTTTATGGACTCTGCGAATGGGATCGGAAATGGTCCCCATTCTTCTCTTTCAAGGCCACTGTTCTGTTGTGGCTGTGCAGCCAGGATGTCTCAATTTCAATAGTTTTAGAATACAGAAGGTACAGTGATGGAAATGTGCAGCCATCTTTGACTGTGATCCCGATCCACCGGAATGCGGTGTCAGTGTCTTCCGAAAAATAAAATCAATTATGGGTTGCCAGCCAGCAAATTCAAAAATGATGTTTTTAATATAAAACATGGGGTTTCACAGTAATATTATAGTATACTTAATATTTTTTACAATCATGAAAGCTCTGATTGGGTGGGCCAAAATTTTATTGCCCGCTTGATTTTCAGAAGGGACCAGAAAGTCAATGTTTTGAAAATCCGAGCACCGCATGCAACTTCGTGAGCTTTTGTTGACGAATGGTATAGTTTGATCTTTACATTGTGTTCTGAATGACATCTCATAAACAATTTGCGGTCTTCATGCAAAATTGGATGGATTTGGGGAATTCGATCTTCCAAACACATGCAGCACATATGGATGTAATCTGCTGCAGCTGTAAGTCAGAGGCACTGACAACCATCTTCAAGCTATGTATATTTTAAATGATGCTCTCTGGTAATAACTCAGTTCCAATCCATAGCATGGTCAAGTGGAAGGTGTTTCACAATATGAAACTAGCCAAATATTTGTTTTGCAGTGACTTGAGGGTTTGCTGCAGCATTCCCTCTAATCTTTCTGCATTGTGCATGGCCATTTTGCATGCACTGCATGCTACCTTCATGCATTACTTTCAGTTTGATTCTGACTGTTGGTTTAAATTCATGCCATGGACTCAGATGTTGTTTGCTTTTTCGACCATACCCATATTTAGGATGCACATGTATGCTTGACCTCTGCAAATGTTCAGGCACTATGCTGATGGGGGTCACTGAAATCCGTCACTGAAATGACGGATAACAAATGATACAGATGGTCACGCTTCAATGTGATGGAACTTTCTATACTAATTATTAAATGCGGGATTTGAAAAGGCTCTTTCCGAGAAAGCAGCTTTGGAACCAGTACGTGTCTGTGGTAAGAAATGGTCGCAAATATTAATCAAAATGCTGGGTTTTTCAAAGCACGCAAAGATGACCACGATCATGATTGTTATAAGATGTAAGTAGGAACACAGTAGACAGGTCAAAACTGAAGCAGTCAGTTGCAATAAACTACAGAGAAAATTGCAGACAGGACTGGTGAATCATTGCACAGAATGATCATGACTCCACCTCCTCCCCTGAAGCTACCGAATCTGGTAAGCAGCAGAATAATTCCCCTGTCATCTCCAATCACACTTATATAATCTAATTGTAAAGACCATAACATGTACTTGCATATGCATGCCAACAACATGCAGTGAAGTCTCTTAAATCCTGAAGAATATTTTCTTGTGTACTTCATCATTTGTTATTTTCTAAGAAGTCTATTTAAGAGCTGATAGGCCGTCATGGAATGCTGCTAGCCTGGATCCTAAAGTTGGCACGAGCCTAACGTCGTCGTGGTAACGAAGCATGAAGGCGTGTTCCGGGCCTCAGGCCACCCTTTCGCCATTACTCATCCATTTTGTGCACAGTAGAGGTAAGCCAAAAGAAATCCTTCTCGGTGGCTTCTCACAACTCTTTTGGGCAGGTACGTGTAGGTCTGCAGGATCTCAGGGGAGGCCAAATCTAAATCTTTCCTTATTTCAATAGTGACCCCTGTCTCTGTTGCATTCACCTCCCAGGATGGTCTTAAAACTGAAGGGGCTTCTCGCTCTTGTCTAACCCCAGCACAGGTTCCTTTTCGGAGTTGGACCTGTGTCAGGTGTACAACTGAGCAGGTCAAATGGCACAGACAGGAAGACATCTCTTTCCTCACAGGTAGAGTGCAATTTAGTCATATTTCACATAACATGGCACTCACAGCCCAAAACATGATCAGGATTTGTAACGGTCTTTCTTCAGTGCCGAATATAATTTTTCTTCTTTCTGTTTTAGATACAAAACCAGTGGACTGGATCCATGCTGCTGTGTAGCTGATGCATTTGTTCAGCATTTTCAGACAACCTTGCCGGTACCAAGAGAGGTTTTATTTCTCACTACATGATGACGCTTTTCTCTGAATACTTGCCAGCAGCTATAGTTCAACCTAAGTCAGATGGGGTAAAGCTGGCCAAGCAGAAAACAGCAGTAAATTACACTTTAAGAATATGTTTCTGTTGTATTTTACACTTACACGGGAGCAAGGCAAAATACTAACAACTGGAAAGTAACAAATAATCCTCATTAGCTTGGATTTCTCTGGGTTCCTTCATATCCCAGCTCACATTGTATGCCTCACTCATCACCCATCGTTCTTTTCAGCATTAAAGTGTAGCAGCCCAACTAAAGTGAGCTATTCATATCGAAACACTTTAAGACATCAGCTGCTCCTATTGTGGACTACAATCTGATCAGTGACCTGGAAAGGGATGAAATTGTGGGCCTTCATCAAATATTATGGACATACCACTATCTTAGCAATACAGCTTCAATTTTAGTTTCACTCCTTCCCAACTCTGAGCTCCCCTGCTTGTGCAATCCAAGCCATAAAAGAGCCCATCATATAATTTTAAATATTATATGTTTTCAAGGCAAAATGGCATGGTAGCACAGTGGTTAGCACTGTTGCTTCACAGCTCCAGGGTCCCAGGTTCAATTCCCGACTTGGGTCACTGTCTGTGTGGAGTCTGTGTGGGTTTCCTCCAGGTGCTCCGGTTTCCTCCCATATGTCCTGAAAGATGTGCTGTTAGATAATTTGGACATTCTGAATTCTCCCTCTGTGTACCCGAACAGGGGCTGGATGTGGCGACTAGGGGCTTTTCACAGTAACTTCATTGCAGTGTTAATGTAAGCGTGCTTTTGCAATAAAGATTATTATTATTATTATTATTATTATTAATCTGACTTTTTAAAAGGTATTCGCGGACACATATTTCATTTAAATTAAAACATGACAGGAGTATCAGGATCTTAATTGGATTATACACATAGACTGCAAGAGGACAAAGGGCAGAACGTAATTCCCTCCCTCTTTGAGATTTTGGTGGTCGGGTGGGGCATTTAATCAGGCACCTTCCTGCCTCCACCCTGATTAAGTTAGCGATTAACTGTAATCACCACAAGATTTCATGTTTTCAAACAAAACAAATGTTATTGTATATGCCATTAACTTAGCATATGTATGTATATACTTTGGTGTAAAACCAAGTTTTATTTTTTACTCCCTCTCCCCAAGAGCTTCCTTATCTTATGAAATATTGAAGGTTCATTCACTTTTCTTTGGCGCAACCATATGCCTTAGCCCTTTAGAATTAACTTTGATTTATCCTCAGTGCTGCAGCTATTCGCTGAAGGATGACAATTTCACCGGGGGTTCTTTTGGCTGAGCAATTCTCCAAATTTTCTTCATGACTATGGACTTCTCAGCTCAAATTCAACCTCCACAACATTCGCCTGTATGCACTGTGAGGGTTACAATAGATTTCTTTCTTTAGCTTCAAACTCGGGAAATCCTCTAGTTTCTCTTTTCCTCACAAATTCTAAGTGAACTGCAGTCTACAGAAGACTAAATCTGCAACTGCCTCCTGAAAGAAAACAAAGATACATTAAACAAAATCGCCCTCTATCTCCAGAGTCCACCTCCATGGCAATGTGGCATACTTGAGATGTTCCAAACAGAAAGGTAAATTAACGATCGTTTATCTTCAAAAGCAAGCCATTTTAATCTGTGATCCACATGGATAATTTAGATATCTAATGGATGTAACTGCCCTCTTTCCAGACTACCAAGTTCCACTGGAGGTCGAGAGATGGGGCACCCAAATTTTGATGTATATTCACATATCCCTTGTAAGATAAACATGGGTTGCTGTTTAACTGTAAGTAACCCAGGCTTTTTTGATTTCTATGACTTTAAAGTTGTTTACTAGGTTCTTAATCAGGCTTTCAATTTATCTTAAATTTAACACAATAACTCCAACCTAAAGGGTACATTCCTTATTCAGCTTTCCAGAGAGAATTGCAGACAAGACTGGTGAATCATTGCACAGAATGTGAAATACACAACCATGCTAAAAAGAAGAGCTGTGAGCAACGTCACAAGATATTCCCTAATGTCAACAAAAATATTTAATTTCTGTCACTAGCTTCGGTGGTTGAAGTATTATGCTCATTACCTGGAAAGAGAGAACCTCTTTGAAAACTAATTCAACAAGAAAACTATTGGAATTTATGAGAAGACAAGGTTATACAATACCGTTATAAAAATTCAATTAATATACAAAGCAAATAAGAGGATTAGTTGTTTTACAAAAGTAACCTCTGAGTATATTGCGGTGACCAGTAACTTTAGGAACACCTAAAGTTGGCATACTTGGGATGTTCCACACAGAAAGGTAAATTAACGATCGTTTATCTTCAAAACCAAGCCATTTTAATCTGTGATCCACATGAATAATTTAGATATCTACACTTAGAATTTCTGAGGTTTGTGGAGCTCCTGAATAACAAACAGATCATTGATGAAAATTTGAAAAAGGAGAAATGTTCCACATGACATGTCCCAAGCATGACCCATCTTCACTTTTACTTCAGGTTATCCACTGTTAAAATCCTCATTCATGTTTTTGATATCTCCAGACTTGACTATCCCAATGTTCCCCATGTCATTCACCCACCCTTCACCCTCAATAAATGTGAGGTTATTCAAATCCAGCTGCCCAGATACCATTCCACTTCACGTTCCAATCACCTGTGTTTCCTGATAGGCCTTGGTTACTGGTTGCCCAATGCTTTCAATGTTAGTTTCAATCACCTTTTCAAATCTTGCCATGACCTTCCAAGATTTCGTGGTATCATGTTCCAACTCTATAATTGCCATACCCTGAACTCTGCATCCCTTCAGATCGGACTCTTGCGTATTGCCCCACCATTGGGAGCTGTATTTCCAACTGGAGCATCCACTTCATAGAATTTACAGCGCAGAAGCTGACCATTCAGCCCATCAAGTCTGCACCAGCCCTTGGAAAGAGCACCCACCCCAAGCCCACACCTTCACCCCTATCCCCGTTACCCCAACCAACTTTTTTGGACACTAAGGGCAATTTAGCATGGCCAATTCACCTAACCTGCACACCTTTGGACTGTGGGAGGAAACCGGAGCACCCGGAGGAAACCCACGCAGACATGGGGAGGACATGCAGACTCCGCACAGACAGTGACCCAAGCCGGGAATCGAACCTGGGGCCCTGGACCTGTGAAGCAACTGTGCTAACCACTGTGCTAACGTGCTGCCCACTTGTTCTGCATTTAGTTACGTGAGTCTGTCTACAATTGATACTCACTGCGTTTGATTGGGTAAGCCTTGGTATGGACTCAGGGAGACTAAAGAAAGAGCTAAAGCATGGCATTTTAAAGCATTGCATTAAAACCACTTAGCAACTGTTGTCACATCTGCATAGAACTGAGATATGAAATATGCAACGTCAACCATTTAAGCCGCATACTCCAGAATTCCCATTCTAAAATCTCTGTCTCCACCTCTCTCCTCCTTTAAAGCTCGATCTTAAAATCACTTTTTTCAGCAAACTTTGTGTTCCTCTTCTTAACATCTGGGGCGTCATTCTCCGACACCCCGCCGGGTCGGAGAATGGCCGTTGGCCGCCGTGAATCCCACCCCCGCCCCCGCCGAAGTCTCCTGTACTGGAGATTGGGCGGCGGCAGGAATCGGGCCGCGCCGGTTGGCGGGACCCCCCGCTCAATTCTCCGGCCCGAATGGGCCGAAGTCCCGCCCAGAAATTGCCTGTCCCGCCGGCGTAAATCAAAGCTGGTATTTACCGGTGGGACCAGGCGGCGTGGGCGGGCTCTGGTGTCCTGAGGGGGGCGCGGGGCGATCTGACCCCGGGGGGTGCCCCCACGGTGGCCTGGCCCGCGATCGGGGCCCACCGATCCGCGGGCGGGCCTGTGCCGTGGGGGCACTCTTTCCCTTCCGCCTCCGCCACGGCCTCCACCATAGCGGAGGTGGAAGAGACTCTCTCCACTGTGCATGCGCGGGTAACTGTCGGCGACCGCTGACGCTCCCGCGCATGCGCCGCATTTCCGCGCCAGCTGGCGGGGCACCAAACGCCATTTCCGCCAGCTGGCGGGGCAACAAACGCCATTTCCGCCAACTGGCGGGGCGGAAATCCCTCCGGCGTCGGCCTAGCCCCTCAATGTTGGGGCTCGGCCCCCAAAGATGCGGAGCATTCCGCGCCTTTGGGCCGGCGCGATACCCGTCTGATTGACGCCGTTTTTGGCGCCAGTCGGCGGACATCGCGCCGTTGGGGGAGAATTTCGCCCTTTATTTTTGCATGATATGTTTCTGAATGTGCTACTGTGATGAATCTTGGGTCATTTCCCAAAGTTAAAAGTCCTCAACAAATACAATTGTTGATATCTAAAGCACAGAAAATAAAAGTGAGATATTGATAGAACATATTAATCATGAAAAACTTGCAGCAGGAAGTTGTTCGTATAAGTCTGCCTTCAGGCCAAATAAGAACCTTATAGAAAATGAACGTTCTTGCATTACAACTTGAATTGCCACATGAACAAATTGGCAATCTTTTACTTCTCTGGTTCTTTCTATCATCAAGGAGAAGATAAAGACAGTTTCCAAAAGGCACTTAAGGGCCTAAGGCTCAGAAAATGTAAAGGCCGTGCCAAATTGAAACATGAGAGATATTTCAATGAGATAATGACTTTTTTTTAACGTTGCTCTCTCATCACACTTATTACATCTTGCCTTGAAGATCCGAAGATCCGGATTTGCACTGAAAACACCTCAATTCTTTTATCATTATTATATTTGCTCCTGCTGGAGGTGGTCCACTTCCAAACAGGAAACCGAAACATTGATGACAAGGACGTGGAAGGCCCAAGGAGAGAAGTGCGAAAGAACATAGGCATCAGGCTAGGCATCTTCTGGTACATGGCACGACAATGATGGTTAATGCTAAATTTCCATGCAGAAAGACATTTGCTGAAATAAAGGAGTCATGGCAGACTAGGGGGAAAAAATCAGCAGAAAATGGAACCCCGCCAAGGTTAAAGCATCATTTGTTTCCAGCATGACATTAGTAGCCAGATGACCGAGAGGCTCCAACAGAGCAGGGAGCAGAACAGTCTATCTCCTGATTACCATGATTTAAAAAGCTCAATTCCTTTCTCAGAGTTACAAAGCCACTGTGCAGAGTAGACGAGGCAAGCCCTTAATCCATCTCCTTGCCCGTTTCAAAAAGCAATTCAAATTCAAATTGAATCCAATTCATGATCCCCTCAAGAGAGACACACAAGATCCAGGCTGGCAAGAACAGCCATTACACCTGATCTCACACTTGATCCTTCGCTTGATCTCAGCCAAAAGTCCTGATTAGCATGATGTCTTTGTAAATAGTTAATAATAAAACGTTTGAAGTTAAACAACACCGACTGTGGTAAGTCTGTCCAACGGGAGCAGAGCCTCATTAAAGTTTGGTCAGCCATGACTGCGTGGTATTAGCGAAGATTCACTGAAGCTCGGCTACAACACCAAAAAGCTTTGAACAGTTACAGCGCAGTAACTTAGGTATTTGGACACCCAAAAGCAGACAGAAGAGCTGGTGTGCAACCCACTGCACCGCCCAACATCCACGAACGGTCCAACAGTGCTTGGGTAGGGTGCCCTTCACCAAGCCACAATGAAAGAAAATGGTGTGGAATGGAAAATGGGCTGTTGATTCACTATGACCCCATTTTGTGCTATTGCCGCAGACCAAATTGATCCTGCATCTCTTTTCAGAACCACTTTTCCAGTGAATCAAAGTTGTGTTTTTTTCCCCCTATATCAAATGTATGTTTCTGTGGTTCAATTGCATTGGAAGTACTTCAAACTATTGTGCGGGTCAGCTGGTTGGAATCAAGGGTAAAATCCTTTAAATTGCCATTGATTGTGCTGTTTCTCTTTGTGACAGTTTATGAGAACGCTTCCAAAAACTGCTCATTTTTTTTTGATGGATCAATTTTTATTCTAGGGTCAAGCTATCAAGGCCGCGTTATGTGGTTAACTGAGCCTTTTTAGAAATATCAAACAAGACGCTGCCAAGGATGACATGTTGGAACCACAAACTGTTTGAAAACATCTGTTCCTGCAATGGAGTGATTTTATCACCATCCCCAGGTTCTGATCAGTTACCGCCAGAGTTATGATCTGAGGTTGTACAACACAGATACGCACTTAAAAATGGCCTGTCTTAAATGTAAGTCATTAAATCATTTCATCTCAATTCACTTGGGATAGCAATGAATGTAGAAAGATATCCTCATACCGCTTTTCAATGCATAATTAAGTAAAAGGAATGGCATCAGGAGGTAATAATGTTCAAATTGTTAAATGTAGTTTTGTTTAGTGGCATTGGGATTGGAATTTTTCAATCTGCCAAAACTAGGAAGGTTTGTGGTTTTAAATTACTGTGGATTAAGTTTAGAGGGACCATCATCATCTTTCGCTGCCATCGATAATATCCTCCTGATTTTTAATTCAGGTGGCAAATCCAGAGCTTGCAATTTCTTTTTGTAAATAGTAAAGAGAGAAAAGTAAAATATTACATTTATACTACAGTTTATCGCAGTGCACAGGAATTAAACGTATGAAATTGCCTTGAAGCTGCAACATTGTGAAAATACAGAGAAGTGTTGTGTTACACATTCGTCTCTGCTCTATTTTAGTGGAAGCACTACTTCTACTGAAATAGCAGAGAGAGGAATTTCAGACAAATGTGTTAAGCCTTGCTGAGCCGCTGTGTATTCTGAGTTAATTAGTTCCTTTGAAGCTGGTTGTTATGTGGGTAAATGCAACAGGCAGTTTTTCCACACAATGTGATGCCGCAAACTGCTGAGAGGGATATAACCAGTTAATTTACTTTTGCTTGAGTGAGGAACACTCTGTGAAGTTCATTCTCTTCTTCCATCAGTTGCATTTAATGCCTTTCATGGCACATGAAGGGGCATCATTGTCAACCGTGTAAACTGGTTGGCTATGAGTTCATGGCAGTGTTTGTTATGTGGAAAACAGATGGGTGCAATTCTTACTAATCACATCAATGCATGTTAATTTTCGTGATACTGCAGAATTTCCAGCTACTCTTGTCTCTCCACAAAGGTGAAGTCATTTGCCCCTGGTGCTGTTTTAGTAATTCTCCGCTGCATCCTTTCCACAGCATTAACCTCCTTCCGAAAATGTGGTGCAGAGAATTGGAATAATACTTTCAATTAAGTCCTAGCCAGTCCTTGTTTTTGTACTTAGTGGGTTGGATTTCACCCTTTGAGCTGGGAATCGGGAGTGGGACCATGTTTTGATGCCCTGTTCCCACTTCTTGGTTCGACCCACACACTCATGCTATTTTCTCCACAGTGAGTCAGGTCCGCTGCCTCCTAAAGCAGGCCTGAGTTAGGAATGGGGGAGCGGGGTTGCCAAGGGATTGGTGCATTCAGGAGGTGATGCACGATCAATTAAACTCAAAGACGAGGTTGTAACATAACTGAAGGCTTTAATAGACTAGATCTATTAAAGTAGTAAGGGCGTGGAATGCCCTGCCTGCAACAGTAGTGGACTCGACAACACTAAGGGCATTCAAATGGTCATTGGATAGACATATGGACGATAAGGGAATAGTGTAGATGGGCTTTAGTGGTTTCACAGGTCGGCGCAACATCGAGGGCCGAAGGGCCTGTACTGCGCTGTAATGTTCTATGTTCTATGTTCTAAGGTGGATTACTTAGAAGGCCATGTCTGTTTGCTGGGATATTGGCCCATCTAGGCTCATGACATGTTAGGACCCCAAGCCCTCATCCCACAACCCCTCACCCAGAGCCACCCTAATGTACCCCCCATATCCCCATGTCTCCTCCATACCCCATGGCCCCTCCATGTTCACGCACCCAGTATCCACTTTATACAGAACTCAATACCCCCAAAATAACACTTGGAAATCTTCTAAATACTCCTGAAACTGTCAAATTAAACCAAAATCAAACCCAATGCGAAAAAACTAATTTCATTTAGAACCTCATAAAATTGTCGATAAAACACACATCCATTCAGACTCCACTTAAGCAGTCATAAATTTACCAAAATAAACAAAAATTATCAGCTATTCATAAATTACTTCCACAAAATACCACAATCCTACTAAGTCCTGATAAAACTGTCAATCGAACAAAGCTCACAGGCCCCTTGACAGCTTTGTCAATCACTCTTGCCTGCTGAGCTCAATAAATTAGTGGGGTTTGGAGCCCAATCAAGCATTCATAATGATATTTAATTGCACAACTGAATCAACAAAACCTCTAGTGCTGAATACATTAAAGCCTTTGAAATTGCCCAAACAACTGACTGATCAGTCAATCAAATAACTCAGCCATCTGTTCAGTTTTTTCACAAGTTCAACAGATGGATGGACTGTGACTCAATGCAAATGTCAAAGCACAGGTCCAGATGACACATTAAAATCTGATTCTCAATACTGTCCAATGCCCTTTATAAACCGAACAACTATTGTATTTGAACACTTTCACAATACTGGTCAAGGACAGCACAGTAGCACAAGTGGTTAGCACTATGGCTTCACAGCGCCAGGGTCCCAGGTTCGATTCCCCGCTGGGTCGCTGTCTGTGCGGAGTCTGCACGTTCTCCCCGTGTCTGTGTGGGTTTCCTCTGGGTGCTCCGGTTTCCTCCCACAGTCCAAAAATGTGTTGGTTGGGTGGATTGGCCGTGCTAAATTGGCCTCAGTGACCAAGAAAGTTAGGAGGGGTTATTGGGTTACAGGGATAGGGTGGAAGTGAGGGCTTAAGTGGGTCGGTGCAGACCCGATGGGCCGAATGGCCTCCTTCTGCACAGTATGTTCTAATTTAGTGGTCATTTACCTTTTAAGGAAAGAGCTGTATCAGCAATCACCTCAATAAACACAGACTTCAATTATCATATAGTATATAATCATGACATTTGAAGTTGGCAGAATCAACAAAACATAACTGTCAAGAGGTTCCTGCCTCTGCAATAGGCTACCACATGATTCACAAACTCACTGACCTGATGTCGTTCACGCAAGCTTCATAAACCCAGCTGTCTCACAGAAAATCTCAAACTCAGTTAAATTCAAAATTGTGCTCGGCATTAATATGGAAGAGCAAATGCCAGTTTGGGTGTTTGCCAAGTCAAAACCCTTCACATTTCCCGCATCTGTTAAAATGGTGGTCGGCAGGAATCAGCGTGCAAATACAAACCTATGGTACCCCAGCCTTCACTTGCGACCACCTGATGCGGATGTGCTCTGAATCGGGCTGGCAAAATATTTATAAAGCCAAGAATTCCATATGCTTTTTATTCTAAAACCTTGTCAGCTCAGCCCTAGCACTTTCAAAGGGAGTCATATTGTGTCAACGATTTGGGCAGCACGGTAGCACAAGTGGATAGCACTGTGGCTTCACACTGCCAGCATCCCAGGTTCAATTCCCCGCTGGGTCATTGTGTGCGGAGTTTGCATGTTCTCCCTGTGTCTGCGTGGGTTTCCTCCAGGTGCTCCGGTTTCCTCCCACAGTCCAAAGACGTGCAGGTTAGGTGGATTGGTCATGATAAATTGCCATGAGTGACCAAAAGGTTAGGAGGGGTTATACGGGGATAGGGTGGAAGTGAGGGCTTCAGTGGGTCGGTGCAGACTCGATGGCCCGAATGGCCTCCTTCTGCACTGTATGTTCTATGTTCTATACTTGAGAGGGTTTGGGGTCCAGTTTTACTCTTCAGTCAACGAGTTTGGAATGAACAGATCCAGGATTCATCTGCTACCCTCAGTAATCTCAGTATCATGGGTGTTCTTCCAGTCACACAGAAACATTGGCACCTTTTATGAAGTAATCACTTGGGAATGAGACTTGGGAGCTCTCTGTTGAAGAAACATAATGGGAAGATATATGAAGTTGAATTAACAAAATGTTTCACTGCATTCAGAAGACAGAAATTCGATTTAAGCTTTTCTGTACAATCTCTCGCACACAAGGGAGATCCTTTTCTAAATTCCCCAACTCCAGCATGAGCAATGCGATGCAATTCGGAGCAATTTGTTAGGAATTCAAATCAGCTAACAGTGGATCAAAGACCAACACTGAGTAATGCTCAGAATGTGATGGAGCTTTTGGTCACCTCTCCCAAAAGCGCCCTCATTGGCCTTCTTTTGTCTTCTTGCACCTTTGTGAAATGCTTTGGGATTTATTTTCCCTTGTGTTAACGCCACTGCATATATGAAAGTCACTGCTCTTAATGGAGCGATGCTCCCTTAAAATTATACTGGAACTGAGAAGATGTTCAGTTGTTTGCGACAATGGTTTACTCTTCCTCTTAGCACTGCAACTTGAGCACTTTTACAGATCTGAAACTTGACCCCGATATTCACTTCCTGCAGTGATCTACCAAAGGCAAGTGTAGGCAGCGGAAGATGTCCATTATAAACTCTTAACTCCCAGTTCAGCTATATCTTACCTCCTCCACTTCCTCCTCCTCCTCACCTTTCCTTTTCTTCCCATTAACTATCCCTGAATCACTAATGTTCTTTAAAGAAGGAATTCATGACCTAGTCTGGCCTATGTGTGACTCCAGATCCACAGCAATGTGGCACAGTGGTTAGCACTGCTGCCTCACAGCTCCAGGATCCCGGATTCAACTTCAGCTTCGGGTGACTTTCTGTGTGGAGTTTGCACGTTCTCCACGTGACTGCGTGGGTTTCCTCCTGGTGCTCCGTTTCCTCCCACAGTCCAAAGGTGTGCAGGTTAGGTGGATTGGCCAATGCTAAGTTTCCCCTGCGTGTCCAAAAGGTTAGGTGGGGTTACTGGGTTATGGGGTTAGGGTGGAGGTCTGGGCTTAAGTAGGGTGTACTTTCCAAGGGCCGGTGCAGACTCGATGGGCCGAATGGCCTCCTTCTGCACTGTTTAGTTCTATGATTAACTGCCCTCTAAAGTGGCCTTAGCAAGCCACTCAGTGCAAGGGCACTTAGGAATGGGCAACAAATGCTGACCCAGCTAGTGACGCCCACATCTCGTGAACTAGCAAAGAACAAAAGAAAATCAAAGAAATAAACTGTGCCATTTCAGCCTCTGCTCTCAATAATGTGAGTTTTTACTTTTCCAAATTCTGACACTGCAAAGCATATACTCTGCATTTCATTTACAGCATGCAGTTACATTTTAATCATATCATTTACCTCGCAACAATAATGAAAATGAAGGCAATATGGTGGTCAATCTAAACATTTGCAGGGATGTAAAGCAGGCAGTGTTGGCACGGACAGTGCTTTACAGCCGTCTGACCTTTCTTCTTGTGGGCTTGAATGGAAAGCCACATTGGGAAGGGCTCATATTGAATGATCAATCCAAGACCACCACAATTCCAGCCCTGTCAAAATTAAGAGTTACCTTTTCCCCACATACTTCTTGGATGAAAAAGTGCCAATGATATTTGTACAATCTATGTTTTAGGTGGATTGGCCATGCTAAATTGCCCCTTAGGGTGAGATCGCAGGAATAGGGTGGTGGATTGGGCCTAGGTAGAGTGCTCCTTCGAAGGGTTGGTGCAGTCTCGATGGGTCGAATGGCACATCTTCTGCATTGCAGGGATTCTATGATTCTAAGAATGTCACTCATTTAAAATCTCAGATGATTCACCACTTTTTATTTACCACTTTGCTGTGACATATGCTTGACTTAATTCTGAATACTGGGTGACTCAAGCTGTTCTTAGCTCAAATATGATTGTGATATCAGTGTAGGCCATGTACATGCGAAAGGTGTGTCATAATTGTATTTCTTTACCTTTAATTTATTTTAGATATTTGTCTTTGAAGAATATTGATGAATATTCATCTGTGAAAAACATTTCAATCTCTGGAGAGTTATTTTAGCTGCTGCAACAAGCAGCTTCAGTTCTTAATTACTTCATTTCTTTGCAGTTTTTAAACAAACTATTTTGCCATTTAGTTTTCAGTTAAACAATTAGGAACACATTGAGTGAAATAATTATTTATACTACATATAATTGCAACATTATGAAACTACATCTAAATTAACTATAATTAAATAAATTGTCTGTATTGGAGGTACCTGTCTTAATTTATTGTTTAAATGGGCCATACATATGCTTTTTGGATTGATAGTTCATTGGTCATTACGTGGTACCAAGCCACAAGTTTGATACTAATGCAAAAAGGCAGCAATTGAACACATATTTGTTTTTTTATCAGGATATTATGATTGTGAGCCTTACTTCTGTTGTGGGCAAAGTCTTGGAAAGGTTTATAAGAGATAGGATGTATAATCATCTGGAAAGGAATAATTTGATTAGAGATAGTCAACACGGTTTTGTGAAGGGTAGGTCGTGCCTCACAAACCTTATTGAGTTCTTTGAGAAGGTGACCAAACAGGTGGATGTGGGTAAAGCAGTTGATGTGGTGTATATGGATTTCAGTAAAGCGTTTGATAAGGTTCCCCACGGTAGGCTACTGCAGAAAATACGGAGGCATGGGATTCAGGGTGATTTAGCAGTTTGAATCAGAAATTGGCTAGCTGGAAGAAGACAAAGGGTGGTGGTTGATGGGAAATGTTCAGACTGGAGTCCAGTTACTAGTGGTGTACCACAAGGATCTGTTTTGGGGCCACTGCTGTTTGTCATTTTTATAAATGACCTGGACGAGGGCGTAGAAGGATGGGTGAGTAAATTTGCAGATGACACTAAAGTCAGTGGAGTTGTGGACAGTGCGGAAGGATGTTACAAGTTTCAGAAGGACATAGATAAGCTGCAGCGCTGGGCTGAGAGGTGGCAAATGGAGTTTAATGCAGAAAAGTGTGAGGTGATTCATTTTGGAAGGAATAACAGGAAGACAGAGTACTGGGCTAATGGTAAGATTCTTAGCAGTGTGGATGAGCAGAGAGATCTCGGTTTCCATGTACAAAGATCCCTGAAAGTTGCCACCCAGGTTGAGAGGGTTGTTAAGAAGGCATACGGTGTGTTAGCTTTTATTGGTAGAGATTGAGTTTCGGAGCCATGAGGTCATGTTGCAGCTGTACAAAACTCTGGTGCGGCCGCATTTGGAGTATTGCCTGCAATTCTGGTCGCCGCATTATAGGAAGGGTGTGGAAGCATTGGAAAGAGTACAGAGAGATTTACCAGAATGTTGCCTGGTATGGAGGGAAGATCATATGAGGAAAGGCTGAGGGACTTGAGGCTGTTTTCGTTAGAGAGAAGAAGGTTAAGAGGTGCCTTAATTGAGGCATACATGATGATCAGAGGATTGGATAGTGTGGACAGTGAGAGCCTTTTTCCTCGGATGGTGATGTCTAGCATGAGGGGACATAGCTTTAAATTGAGGGGAGATAGATATGAGACAGATGTCAGAGGTAGGTTCTTTACTCAGAGAGTAGTAAGGGTGTGGAATGTCCTGCCTGCAACAGTAGTGGACTCGCCAACACTAAGGGCATTCAAATGGTCATTGGATAGTCATATGGACGATAAGGGAATAGTGTAGATGGGCTTTAGAGTGGTTTCACAGGTCGGCGCAACATCGAGGGCCGAAGGGCCTGTACTGCACTGTAATGTTCTGTGTTCTATGTTCTATGTTACTTTCAGCCCTTTCAAATATGTGGTTTAGGTGAGGATATTCAAATAGTTCTGTGGAATCTCACCATTTGGTTACTCTCGGGTGAGAGGGGGCTAGGTTTGTCAGTCTCCGTTATCCTGTAGCTTTTGCTCCGCTGTGAGGATGCATTCATTGGGTGTCAATACAAAAGCTAGGAGAATGAGGTCACCTGACTACCAGGGCATCTTACATTAGGCCACCTCAAGCAGTTAGATCCCCACTGGTTTGCATTGGCATCAAAAGAAGTGAAGACTTGCATTACCATTGTGCCATTCGTGACCACAGCACATTCCAAAGCACTTTACATCCAACGTAATAATTTTGATGAGTAGTCATTTTTGTGATGTAGGAAATGTGGCAATCAACTTGTGCACAGCAAGCTCCCACAGACAGAAATGTGATGACAATCAGATAACCAGTTCTTATGATGTTGATTGAGGGATAAATATTGGGCAGGGCATTGGGGGCAACTGAGGCTCTTCTTAAAAGTAATGTTGTGAGATCTTT
Organism: Scyliorhinus torazame; assembly: GCF_047496885.1. Lineage (NCBI taxonomy): Eukaryota > Metazoa > Chordata > Chondrichthyes > Carcharhiniformes > Scyliorhinidae > Scyliorhinus > Scyliorhinus torazame. Next base: position 364,955,341 of record NC_092708.1, on the reverse strand, counting down.
CACATTCATTTGAGAGAGCAGACAGGGCCTCAGTTTCATATCTCATCCGAAAGGTGGCACTTGACAAAATGCAGCCTTGCCTCAGTGCCACACAGGAGTGGCAGTCTTGACCGTTGCACTCATGTCTTTGAGTGGGAATTGACCCTACAACCTTCTGACTCAGGGCAAGATGGAACTGAAACATGGTTGACACTGCAGCTGGTACCATGTGAACTTCAAAAAGTGCCTTTTATTGTGTTTAGAACTGGAAAGATTGAAATCCCCATTTGGACGATGGTGAGTAAAATGCTCCTCATTCATCGAACAGAAAGAATGAGGTGGAGCTAGCAGACTGACCCAATGAAACTGGCTGTGTATTTCTGTAAGGTGAGATACACTTCCATACAGCACTTACTCCGTATAAATTAACAATTGAAGGTACGCAGGGCCAATCAGAGGGGGGGACCAGAAGGGCCATTTGGCCTGGACCGCAAGCTCAAATTGGGCCTCAAATTTAGACACTTGTTAATTTTTTGGCATTTGATAAGATTCACAACTTGTTTTTATGGAAACAATATGGGGGAAAAGAAGAATGTTTCTCTGTTCCGTATTGTACATCAGGCAGCCTGTCCGACTGGTGCGTGAAGCGGGGTGTAAGTCCATGCATACGTTAAGGCAACAGAGCAAGCACACAGTTGAAGTTGACATATTATTTGTTCATAGTAACTCTTTATATTGGATAGTTTTCAACATAAAGTCCGAAGAAGGAAAACACTCTTCTCTGGATTGCAACCTAAAGGAATTGCTTCAGGAGACAATCGGGGTGTTTCTTAATATCACAATTGCATTGCATATATTTGTCAGTTTTCCAGCATCAGTTCCTTCAGGTAATGAAGCAGGCAAAGAACTATCACTGTTCAACAATGGGACAAAAGTGTGTGAATGGTATGGCTATGCTTAACATCGACAGTGCGTCACACGAAAGTTAGATTTTCCCTCAACAATTAGTGCATTTGCACAGAAAAAGGCGAGAAAAGCATTTGTTAAATTTTATAAAATATTCAAATTGTGCCTCACTTTATTTTGTTTTTTAAAAATTTAAAGTACCCAATTATTTTTTTCCAATTAAGGGGCAATTTAGCGTGGCCAATCCACCTACCCTGCAAATCTTTTTGGGTTGTGGTCTCACATCCACGCAGACACGGGGAGAATGTGCAAACTCCACACGGACAGTGACTCGGGGCCAGGATCGAACCCGGGTCCTCAGTGCCGTGAGGCTGCAGTGCTAGCCACCTTGCTGCCATGCTTTTTTTGTTTTCATGTATCTTCATTTGTTTCTACTGATAATAATCTTTATTAATGATAATAATCTTTATTATTGTCACAAGTAGGCTTACGTTAACACTGCAAAGAAGTTACTGTGAAAATCCCCCAGTCTCCCCACTCCGGCGCTTGTCCGGAGAATTCAGAATGTCCAATTCACCAAACAAGCACGTCTGCTGGGACTGGTGGAAGGAAACCAAAGCACCCGGAGGAAACCCACGCAGACACGGGGAGAACGTGCAGGCTCCACACAGATAGCTACCCAAGCCGGGAATCGAACCTGCGACCCTCCCACTGTGAAGCAACAGTGCTAACCACTGTGCTAACATGCCGTGGCTAGGGTCCTCAAAAGCTAGAAGTGGGCTGGGCCTCTCTGGACCTCTGAGGAGGTCTGACGATATGTACTGAGAATTGTGTGGATCCTGAGTGCTATGGTTATTTGTACATTCATTGTAGCATACTGACTTTGTGGTAATTGAACAGACACACTGGTCCTACAAATCAATCTTTTTTTTATGAGATTATTAACCTGGCATAGCAATTAATGTATGATAGAAACAGGAGTTTTGAGAAGACTAATGAAAACCTGTCTCTGCCATTGTTCCAACGACCAGATCACTGTCATATCGATTGTATCGTCTTAATTTGCAATTCCCGAGGTTAGCAAGATATTCATATTCTTTGTTTTGAAATCCCCAGGTGGCGCTCAGAATAGTATAATCATGAGACCATATGACGTTTGTGACATTGTTTCCGAATTAGCATATAAATAAAGCCTACACTTGGGTGCCTTTAGAAATCAGTGGAGAAAGTCATTTTTATTAAATTCACCAGAAAGTTGTGAGCAACCAGCACCTTCCTTTAAAATCAGGCCCATTGTCCATTAGACATCTACTTCAGGGCAAATTGTTAAACTGCATTGACTTTGGCAGAATTCAGGCTGTCCTTAAAGGCAGATGATTACAATTTCTAACTCCGGCTGCATAATGAATGAAGGCATTTTGGAGAATGTTAACAGTGTTCCTTTCCTTATTTGATAGGGGAGGCTGAAAATCTGATTGTCATTGATAATAGTTCAGAGTAGGCCGGTATAGATTTATGTTAATGAAATAAATCCAGGAGTTTTATCATGTTTGTTACAGCTACTGTATGTTCCTCTACACATAAAGGAATTACTAAATTACATAGATATGAGTAATTCTAATATTTTTTTAAAAGGGTCAGTTTTAACATCTGGGCCCAGATTTTCTGGGCTTCATGGAGCCAGAACCTCTGACTCCTCAACTTCCCCAAACTCACCTGATGAGCTCCCATCCCCTGACTACCCAAATCCCTCTGATTCCGCCCCCCATCTCGACCCTCCACCCAACCATACCTGACTGGCCTCCACCACCTGACTAACACCCAACGCCCACAACTCTCCGACACTTCCCGATCCACTGATTTACCTCAACCTAATCTGACTAGCCGTTACCATCCAACTATGCCCCCATGATTCCTCACGGAAACCCCGCGATCTGACCTGACCCAAAATCACCATCCTACCCACTTACCCCCCCTACCGCAACACACCCACTTAACTTACCCCCTTACCCACATTACACCTTCACCCAATTACTTCACCCCGTAGTTTTTCAAAGAAGCTTTGGGACATTTTAACTCTTACTCACCAGGCTACAGCAGTTAAAAGGGGTGGGGAGAGATTTTATAGTATCATCGAATCCCTACAGTGCAGAAGGAGGCCATTTGGCCCATCGAGTCTGCACCAACCCTTCGAATGAGTTACAGTCACTTTGACAGCCACAGGTAATGCTGTCCTTGTCTTCCTTCGAGTTTGCAATTGACGCTTGGAACGGTGCTGTGGGGTAATGTTTGCGAGTTGAACGCAGAAATGCTATTGTCTGCTAAACTAGCGGAGGCTTAAACTCATTTACTTTTAAAAGATGCACTGCAAAACAGAGGGAGCAATTTTGGGCAAGCACGTTCGGCATTTGCATGGCCTTAACTCACAGCGCAAGCTCAATGTCTCATTTAATTTTGGGTGAAAGAAATACCACTGCGACGGTGGGGATTACTTTACATGACTCGTCTGCTGCAACAAACAGATTTGTCGCCAGAGAACAGTTGCTAAGGGAATTAAAGGGTTAACTGGCCATCTCCATTACTTATTTGTATCAGCAAAGAAAGTGCACAAATCTCAGACTGCAGCACCAACATTCCTACTGGGTATTTAACATTTAATTCCATTGCAGTGTGGAAGGAAAACAAAAATGATAATTTCATGGACACTGACACGTTGAATTATCTTTTCCTTTCCTGGTCCAGAGAGAAGGGCAGAGATCAAAATCTGCTTTGCCAACAATTAGGCACACTGAGTGTAGTGAACGGCAACAGGGCCATTACAGTATGATATCCCTTAGTCGAGCTGAGAGCTTTAACTGTGATGTTAATGGACGACAGCAAGTTCTTTCAATTTAACAGGGTTATCTTTGGCATTGAGGTCACCGCATTCAAAATCACAGGAGCTGCGATGTTCACGAGTAGTATCGGGGGATCTCAGACTGAAGCTGAACATTTCGCGCATTCGACAGATCAAAGAATATTGTGCACTGTAACTTGTTAATTTTTTTCCCAGTTGAAATCTTCAAACATTAAGGACAAAAGTTCCAATCACGTATGACATTTCTCAGAAGAGCAAGAATCAGGTTATGCAGCAAATGGGATTTTCAACATCCTTTTTAATTTCAATATCCAGCAAAAGTGTACTTCTTGCAGGATATACCTTGGGACAGGCACTGGGACATATTAAAATTGTTCTGTGAATGCCTGCTTGCCTCATTGCCCCTAACCCATGCTGCTGCAGTCTTCCAGCTCTCAAGAGATTCAAGCGTTTCACTCGGTTCCTGGTGAGAATTCCTGTGATTTTGCTAATCTTCAAGATTTTCTGCGCCTGTGGAAAATGTGAAAATGCCATTGAGACTCTTGGACCAAATACAATGTGAGCTTTGCAGTCTTTGGCAGTCGCATCGCGTGCTGCTTATTCTCGGGCCGGGTCAACAGGGGGCAGGAGGAGCAACAGAGCAAAATAACACACAGGGAGCAGTAAAGGAGACAAAAGAAGTGAAACACTTGGGGAAAGAGATAAAAATGAACAACCGATAGAAACATTTCAAGAGCAAATAATGGAAGAGGGAAGAATGAGGAAAACAATGAGGGAGGTTGAAAAGAAAATCAGGAGAACAGTAATTGGTAAACGGTTGACGGAATTAAACAGGAGAACAAAAAAGAAAATCAACACCAAAATGAAGGGTTGGTTAATTGACAATAAACAACAGCATGCATTTCTATTGCATTTTTAATATAAGGACCAAAGCTGAGCCCAAGTGGGAGATAAGGGATTGAATGATGAAAAGCTTGGTTAATGAAGGCTAATGGAGGTCTTAAGGAACAACTCCCATGCTTTTTTCTTTATTCGTTGCTGTGGATCTGGAGTCACATGTCGGCCAGACCGGGTAAAGATGACAGATTTCTTTTCTTAAAGGGCAGTACGGAAAACCCAATGGTTTCATGTTCATCAGTAGATTTTTCATTCCAGTCTTTTTTCTAAAGTCAAATTTTGGCATCTGCCGTGGTGGGATTTGAACCCAGGTACCGAAAGCATTATCCTTGTCCACTGGATTACTAGTTCAGTAACAATACCACCGCCTTCCCTGACTGAGGACGCAGTCACCAATTTGTGGCAAGCTGAATTTGAGATGCTCGAGAGTCCAGACATAATGGGCTAGATTCTCCGATCGTCAACGCCGAAGTCACGATCGGCGACCGGACGGAGAATCCACGTTCCTGACCAAATCGGGGGCGGTGCCGCTTTCGCGATGCTCTGCTTCCTCCAAAGCGGGGAGGGGTCGACTGTGCACGCGTCCTCCAAGCCAATCCCTGGACTGTGTATTCTGGTTACCGGGGGCAACACTAGTCCATGCCTGTCTGCCCCACCGACCACCCATAACTTCCAGTGACTGCGGAGGCCTCTGGCCTTGTGGCTGAAGGCTATTGCTAATAGAGATCTGGCAATCGTGGTTAAGTGAGCACTTCATAGGGGTGGCATGATGGCGCTGTGTTTTGATCCCGGCCCTGGGTCACTGTCCGTGAGGAGTTTGTACATTCTCCCTGTGTTTGGACTTTGCTGCTGTGTGGACATGTTTATCAATATCCACCTGGTTTAAATCTTGCCAGGCCCAGTTTTTACAGTGACACTGCCTACACCATCTGTACCTGGGAACATTGTTCTTATTTTGCTGAAGTTTGGTATGAGCCGTGCCCCTATCCGTCGAAACACCAGAATCTTCCAGGCTTTTATGATCAACAACGATGATGACTGAAGACCCCGTGTGTGGGTGGGTCTCACCCCACAACACAAAGATGTGCAGGCTAGGTGGATTGGCCACGCTAAATTGCCCCTTAATTGGGAAAAAAAGAATTGGGTACTCTAAATTTATATTAAAAATGAAGTTAGCAATTCACACTTCCCAAGTGGTTCCCCGTGGGTGGGCCATGTAGCATGTGGTGCTAATTGCCTAGCATCCTGATTACACCTTGCTGCATAGTCACTATGCTTGAACACTGTGGGAGGCAGCACCACAGATGCAGAGGCCAACCTTTGATCACCCAGGGGATGAGCCCTAGCCCCGGGCACATGTCCGCGGCTGGGTTGGCAGGGCGTGTCAGGTGGAGACCCATGTCTGGAGAGATGGGGCATGGGATTGGTGGTTGGCCCGCATTGTGGATCAAAGAGCCAGAGGCGTCATACTGGTAGTGATGAGGGTATTTTTATGCTCCTTGTACAAGTGTACACCGCTGCCCCACTCTCCTGGCGGTGCTGCCCCACTATCCCTACCCTCCCTCCCTCTCCCCAAGTGCCCTCAAATTCCCCCTCCCCTCATTACCTCAGCCGATGCACACTCCACTCCTTACTACCTACTTACCCCTGCACCCCCCGCCATTTGCCCTCTCAGTGACCCTTGACATGCTTGGCCTTCCTTGCGCTACCATTATGTCTTGGTGTATCCCCAGGATGCACATTCGAGGTGGAGCCAGCTTGCTGCTTACCTCGTCCCACGAGCTTCCAAATCCCTGGCAGGCATCGTCTGCGGGCTCTGGAGGGCACCGGTGAACTTGATGGCGGCTCATTCACAGCCGTGCCACCCTGTTATGGGTGAATCTCGGGGGAGCTGGTGGCCACTATCGCCAGTCCATAGGATGGGTCCGGGTTGCCACTCTGTGTCCCCTCCCGTAGGTCCCTTGCATTCACCTAGTGATGGAGGGGCAGCTGGATTGAGCCCCGGCTGCTTTTGTGTCATCTGGCCCTGCCAGACCTGCTAGCGAGCCATTGTCTGCCCTCGGCCATGCTCCTCAATGATTGGGCCATGCTCTGCAGCGCCTTAGCTGTTCCTATCTGAGACTGGGACATGTCCCGCAGAACCTCATCAAAGTCAATCTGGTACTGGGTCACGTCTCCCAGCGAGTCAGACAGTCGACTGAGGACCTACGCCATGCCCGTCACTGACTGCGCCATGCCTTGGACATCTCCACTGATGCTGCTGACGTCGTGCTCCAGGCTCTCCACTGTGGTCGCCACCCTAGCAGTGTTGGCCTCAGTGCATTGCCGGCAACATCTCCTGCCTCCGCAGCCTCTGGGCTCCTCCAATTGCCCATGGATCTGCTGGAGCCTCGCTGGCATCTCCCTTTGAATGTCCCTAGCATCTCCATCAGCTTCGGGATAGCATGGTCCAGAGGCTCAACATCTTGTCAGGACCCAGCTGGGACCTGGGATCTGCTGACTCACCTGGACGTTCCTGCCTCCACTTGATGTGTATCAGAGACTGTGTGGTGCTCACCAGATTGTGCCCAGAAGCCTGACCACTAATGTTGCCCATCGAGGTGCATGTATCTTTGGTGGCGGAGGGTGTAGATGACAGCTGTGACGTATTGTGGCATCCACAGCGCTCTCCTCTGAAGTGGTCTCATGGGAGGCAGGGGAGGGGGTCACCTCGGATGGGCCGGCGTATCGGCTGGTGACCTACGGACGAATGAATATGCGGTCAGTGGGAGGGATGGATCAGTCTGTATGGCATTGGCAACACACGTTTGACAGGTCCTCCGGGTGGGGCCCAATGGATCCTCACCCCTGCGGCATGTGCTGACCTCCGCATTGGTGACTGCTCTGTCTTTGGCCACCCCGTAATCTCCACGGCAGGTTTCTCCAAAGTCGTGAGGATTCTTATGTCTGGCACCCCTTCGCCAGTCTCGGGCCTCTCCTGACGATTGTGGGACAGCTTCTCCAACGGAGTCAGAGAAGGCATAATTAGCAGCACATGTGATTCACATTGGTGGGGGAAGGGGGGGTGTGAAGGAGGGTGTAGGGGGGTTAGAGAGGTGGGTTGAAGGGAGGTTGTGGTTAAGGGTGGGTTGGGGGCAAATGGAAAGTTGGGGGGTGCTGGCTCGTGGGGGTGGGAAGGTATCCAGGGGGGAGCGTCAATCAAGCGGGCGGCCTGGTGTAGGTCATTTACCTACTTGCAGCACTGGAGGCAAATCTTCCTTGTCACATTTCCCCAGTTGACGGCCACTGTTACTTCATCCCAGGCGGCACTGGCTCCCCTGTGGCTCACCCTCTGGGACCTTCAGGAGAACATGCAATCCCTATGACCATTGACCATCCAGGAACCTCTCCAGGTCTGCGTCTCGAAACCTTGGAGCCACTCACCTCAGTGCCAATGACTGCGAGCTGAGTGAGGTTGGCTGTGCAAGTGCTGTTTAAGTGTTTCTTCATCTTGTTAGTGGGGGACTGGCGAACACGCTCCCGGCGAATTGGCCGGCGTGCCTTCATTTGCAGCGTGAAGCCCGTGGGGCCTTGTTAAGTGTACCAATTTACATTGTGTTGCGTTGCCGGACTCCTCAGGCCAAGCGCCATGAAGCTCGCTCAGTTCCCGCTCGCCACCACATTTAGAAATCATTCCGGGGAATCGTGCCCAATAATTCCATGATTGGCAGATAGCTCTCAGGGAGTCGGTGTGTGGGACACGATTTCTTCCCCATGCTCATTAATCCAAGTGCCTAATGGGCATTTAATACCTGCGTATCCAGCGGAGATGATATCGAGTTCCTTCCAGTTCTCCGACCATCGCATACCTTAAAGTCTAGTCCCCGTTTGTGGGGACCAGCACTGAACAGCACTCACCTGAGGTCTCCGAGGTGAAGGGGTTAGATCCCAATGACTCAGGTAAATCAGGGAAATGCCTATTAGAGCGAGACGAGCTGCTTCACTCTAATATGCAGATTTGCAATATACTGATCCAGCCCATTGTGGACGTTTTTCAGATTGCGACGTCGCTGGATATCGTGTTCAATCTCGCGAGGTGCGGTGAGCTGGTTAGATCCTGGCAGAGGGATCTCGAGGCATCTACCGACTGCGCCACGCCACCTTTTGAGCATAAAGCGGTCAGTAAATCGCTCCCGTTTCAGAGACAAATGTGGAGAGCAAATGAGTCCAGGAGCTATTTGAGGACCAGGGCAACAGTGGGCACATAGGTACCAGATCTTCCCGAGGAAAATGGAGAACAGGCCATCTTCCAGCATAGGTTGACCCGTGGGCATGGTGGAGATGGACGATGGTGTCACTGTTCCGTGCTCCACATAAATGGAGCCAGTGTACCCGTGGAGGATGCCAGTGGGAAGTAACGTTTATTCACTGGCAGTAGAGCAGAATCCAGTGCAGGGTGGGAACCAGCAGGAATAGATAAGATCTAGTTCAAGCATGCAATGAACAATTTCCAGCAAAGGAGCCAAAACTAATAGCAATAGCCCGTAAATCCTGCATTTGACTGCTTATCGAGGTGAATGACGCCAATGGCCCTTCTTCCCCATGTTATAATTTGATTACATCAACTGCCGGCCTTACCAGGAGCAAATCTCAACAAATATTTTGCGTGCTCACTAAGCTCTGACAATTGTACAAGGCTTTTGCATATTTATCACATTTAATCGCAGATTTTCATTCCATTTTTCCCCAAGAGGGATTTCATGGGGCCAAATTATCTGCTTTCAAGGTGAACCATCAATCAGGGTGTTGTCTCTTCAACTAGGTTTTGCAGCAGGCTCAGTAAATCTGGAAAACTGGGATAATTCAGTCACATGCCACGGGGAGAAGGTCTCCTGTCCCTAGATGGAATTACTTGTGACCTCGGAAGACAATTTTTAAAAGCAGAATTTGCCGTTTAATTAAAGAAACAGTGCCCCTTTGTTATCTTTAGATCAAAGCTATGCTTATCCTAACGGTGCATGTTGCAATGTGTTATCCAGTAATCCACCAGAAAACCTGTCCTCTGAAATTAGATGGTGATGATATATGTCAGGGGGAAAAAAAAGTCCAGGGACTCATTTAGCACAGGGCTAAATTGCTGGCTTTGAAAGCAAACCAAGGCAGACCAGCAGGATGGTGTAATTCCCGTACCAGCCTCCCTGAACAGGTGCTGGAATGTGGCGACTAGGGGCTTTTCACAGTAACTTCATTTGAAGCCGACTTGTGACAATAAGTGTTTTTCATTTTATTTCAAATAAGGCATTGAGTTTATCTGACTGCATTGTGACAGTTATGATATGAATTGCTCATTTTACCTAAACCCACAGCACTTGAAGTGCTTTTCCTTTACGTAATATAGAGAGAATGCAATGTCTTTATTTATCTATTCCTTATTGGCCATTTGATGTAACTGTTAAGTGCATTCTCAAACATCCACAGTGAGATCTTCCAACAAATCTCAACCAGTGGTTAGAAGTTGCATTTCTGTCAGTCTTTATTTTCATAGAATTATAAAATTGTTACAGCACAGAAGAAGATCATTCAACCCATCACCTCAATGCTAGCTCTCCTAAGGAACAATTCACGCTCTGCCATGTCCCCGCCCTCGCTTCACATCCCTGCGCATTCCTCCTTTCCAGATGTCCAGTAAGTTTAGAAAAATGTAGAAACATTTACAGCACAGAAGGAGACCTCCACCCATCGTGTCTGTGCCAGCCGAAAAACCAGCCTTTTCCAGCGCTTTGGTCATAGCCTGGGTCACACGACTTCAGATGCATATCTAGACAACTTTTAAACGTGTTGAGTAACTCATTTAAAGGTTTCAGTGAGTTTCAGACCCCAACCATCCTCTGGGTGAAATAATTTTCTCTCGTGTCCCCTTGGATCCTTCGACCAATCATTTTAAATCTATGCCTCGTGTCATTTACACCTGTGTTAAGGGAAATAGAACCTTCCCCTCCGCTCTATCCAGGGCCCTCACAACCTGGTACACCTCGATCAAATCTTCCCTCAGTTCCACAGAAAACAACCCAAGCCTATCCAATGTTTCCTCAAGTTGCAATTTTCCAGTCCTGGCAATATCCTCATAAATTGCTTCTGTACTCTCTCTAATGCAATTATATCCTTTCTGTGATGAGCTGAGCAGAACGCCACACAGCACACAGTCTATGACCAAACTAAAGTTTTCGGTAGCACCAATATCACTCCAGCATACTTCCAGCTAGACTTGAAGATTGAACAGCAAGGCTGTGTAGGTTACTTTGTATATGTCTGTCTCTGGAATTTGTACCTTTGTTATTTCTGTGAGAAATAAGAGGCTGGATTCTCCATCTAAGTTCTGACGCCGGTGAGGGGTTAGCACCGGTGCCGCGTGGAAGACCCGCAGAACACGCAAAAACGGTGGGGGAATCGCACAGGGCTGACAAACTGCAACCGCATGCACACGATACACCCCCCACACACACACTGATCACATCCGAAAAGATAGCCCTGGTTCTGCTGGACCGCGTCCGTGTCCACCCCGACCTCACATCCCACCTCCCAGCCATCCCCCACTATTACCCCCAACCCTGGCAGAAGCCCCCCGACCAGCGGCATGAATGTCGGCGAAGTATGGCGGTGCTGGACACTGGCCGTATGCCCTCTCTCTCTCTCTGCACGCTGGCTTCATGACCATTGAGAGCACATGTGGAAGGCGCCGTCGGGCATTCGGCCCATCAGAGGCGTAGCATCGCGGGTGGGCCCACTAATGAGAGGTGAACACAGTTGCATGTGCGTGGCGTGTGCCGCAATGGCACCTTTTTGGAGGGGGCAGAGCATCACGATTCAGTGTCAAACTGGTGCCTTCCGCGATTTTGGCATTGGGAGCTATTCTCCGCCCAATCACCAATCATTTCGTCATCGAGCACCGAGAATCCAGCCCCATGTCTTTATCGGAAAGAGTGATAGCAGAAAAGAAGTGAGGCATCACATTTTGAAAGGCTTCATTTCTGGTGTTTACTGAAATAAAGGCCTTTCATTCCTCCTGCGACTCTTCACCTCCCCTGGATAGAACTCTTTAGCAAGTGGTCCGACCATGTTTTGTAATATGCCACTTGTTCATTCAGGCAATATCTCTTCTCTGAGAGTACTTGAGACAATTACATGCCAAGCTCAAGTTAAAGAAATTCTCTTGTTTCTTTCAGTGGATAGATAAATAGCAAATCAATAATCTTCTCTCCATAAAATGGAGGAACATAGGGTGGAATTGAATATAGTCGACGGGGGTCATGCCTGCCGCCTGAAGAGCCGGTGAGAACCCTACGTCGCTTTTGTCTGGGAAGAACCACCTACTTCAGTGCCATTCAGGCACGCACCTGAGCAATGCTGGGCCTTCCCTGGAATCAAAGATCCCAGGGCAGAGGTTCTGTCACCCGAGAGCTGCCAACCAATCTCAGGTGGCAACCATATCTATCTCCCTCCCTCCTAATTAATTGCTCCCTGCCACCAAATTCATCATGGGGGAAGGCATTCAATTTTGTCATAAGAACAGGACATTTCGCCCCTCAAGCTAATTTTACCAACCAATGAGATAAAGACTGATATGTATTCCAAATCCATTTACATAGGAACAAAGAATATAGGAGCAGGAGTAGGCCATTCAGCCTCCAAAGCCTGCTCCGCCACTCAACTAGATCATGGTGCCCTGGAGGGGGTCCATCTTCCAGCCTCAGAACATTCCTAGAAAACCATCTTCTTTCTTAGGAGGTCAATCTTCCAGCCTCAGAGTGCTCCTGGAGATCCATCTTCATTTTCAGGAGGTCCACCGTCTTTCTTGAATGGTAGGTCAGTGATGTTGGACACCTTTTCAATATGGCGCCTGAAAGGATGGCAGATGATGCGTTGTCAGGCCTGCCCCACCACGGAATATGGCGCGCAACACCTGGGTGCAAAACTAATGAGGTCTGACGATTTGACGTGTTTTCCCGCCGGCCTCTGCAGCGGGAAACACTCTAGGTTCCGGCCCCTCCATGGGACTTGGTTCCAGGATGGGAGAATTCCGCCTTGAGATTGGGGCCGGAGTTCTCCAGCCGTTCACTGACAGTGGGGTTCTCTGGTCCCGCCGGCAGCGCACCCCCACCCGTGGGTCTCCCGGCGGCATGGAGTGGCGTCAATGGGAATTTCCATTGACAGCAACGGAAACAGAGGAACCCCGCCGCCAGAGTATGGCGCGCCCCATCCTGCCGCTGAGAAACACGTGGCTGGGAGGACGGGGAATCCAGTCCTAGCTTTCAATTCCAGATATTCAAAAAATTAATTAATTTAATTTAATTTCCACCAGCTGCCACGGTGAGATTTCAACCCATGGCCCCATAGCATTAGCCTGGCCTTTGGATTACGAGTGACATTACGCCACCATCTCCTCTATTATATATATCGCTGCACAAGCACAGTAAATGACTATTCCTCATTTTGATCATCAGGATCTCCTTGCTCATGGGTGTGGCAGGCGAAATGCACTTTTCCTTAATCCTAAAATAATAATCGCTTACTGTCACAAGTAGGCTTCAATGAAGTTAATGTGAAAAGCCCCTCGTCGCCACATTCCGGCACCTGTTCGGGGAAGCCGGTACGGGAATTGAACCCGCGCTGCTGGCGTTGTTCTGCACTACAAGCTAGCAATTTAGCCCACTGTGCTAAACCAGCACCAGAGAATGAATTCCATCCAGCAGCGCAAAGAAGCACAGAGGAGAATGTTCCTCCAAACATACTCTTAGCTCATAAAAATTTATAAAATTACTTTTTTAACAGTTCAACTTGGACAGGACTGAAAGTGCAATACAGATTCAATTCTTTCCAAACAACCTGAGGCTCTGTGAAGTGCCCCAATACACTGGCAATTACGTATGACATTTACAGTATACATTCCACGAGAAAAATACTTCCCAAGGGGCTTTACACAGTTACCGGCCCCTCGGTACACTATGGCAATTTGATCTTAGACAGTGTATTTTCCCCACTCAGCCTTTGCGATGGCTGCCCTAAGCTTTAGAGCATCCCTCAGCACATATTCCTGGACCTTGGAATGTGATCATTTGCATCGGTCATGGACAACTGTTTGCACCGGAAGACCGACAAGTTTTGACGGTCTTCCAGCAGGAATGCTTCCCCGAGAACAGTCCGCAGAGCAAAGAGTCCAGTGTCACGGAGCTGCTCTGGATGAACCTTGTCAAAAAGCTCTGCACCTCTTCCTGGACCTTCTTTGCAAAGGCTTCTTCCAGAATTTGGTGGAAGGCAGCGTGCTGACGGGGTGCGACTCTGGGTTTGCAACTGTAAATCCTATTACTTCTATGAAGGATCTGGCAGAGAGGGTCCACCTCACCGTGATAGAATGGAATCCATCATGCCTTATCTGTCTTAATCAATCCTGTCTCTCAAAAATGTGAGCTGAAGTAAAGACCCGTAGCATTACTCTGCGTACGGCCCCCAATTATCAGTGACTGTGTAAGCAAATCTTCCCTTGGTGAAATCCCTTTCAGGCTCAAATGGGTTTTTTTGTTCGAAAAAAGTCATTTGAATTTCTGGTTTGGTTTAGCATCTGATGATGTAACTTCTGGCTGCTCCAGACCTTCGAGGCTGCACGAAATGTTATCATTCAATTCTCATCAGCATCAGCCCAATCAGTAATAATCAGTTCCACATCTCACTGTTATTGTGCTGTTGGGCTGTAGTTGTTTCAGCGATAGTCGGAGGACTGCTAGCTATAAAAACGAAAATAACTAAAAATATATTTAAATCAATATATAGGCTCAGATTTGTTTCTGGGCCAAACACGAGCTGGCATTTTTATAGAATAAAATGCTTAAATAATTGGGCGAGATCTTCTGGCTGTTCACGGCAACGGGATCCTCGAGTTCCGTTGATGGCAGCGTGGGGTGGATTCAATGGGAAATCGTTCCCATCGTTGGGACAACAGCGGGACCAGGTGATGCCACCACTGGCCAATGGCAGGCTGCCTCACGCCTCTGAGAAATATGCTGCAAGAGGGGGAGGGGGCAAGAGAATCCCATCCAATATTTAAAAAAAAAATTGATTTAGAGTACCCAATTCATTTTTTACAATTAAGGGGCAATTTAGCGTGGTCAATCCATCTAGCCTGCACATCTTTGGGTTGTGGAGGCGAAACCCACACTGACACGGTGAGAATGTGCAAACTCCACACGGACAGCGACCCAGAGCAGGGATCGAACCTGGGACCTCGGCGCCGTAAGGCAGCATTGCTAACCACTGCGCCACCGTGCTGCCCCTCCACCCAATATACTTTAATTGCTAAAATGGCTCACCTTAAAAGACTATTGGGGTGCAATAATCATAATTATCCATTTGAACAATTTGTGTATTATTTTCACTTTGGGATTCATATTGCTAGCCGTTCAGGAATTCTGCATGGAATTGCCCTTTTGAAAATAGAGGTATCCTGCTTCTCCGGATAATCATCACCCCAAAAGCCAAATCACGTTTTCAGACGTCAGCACCTCTTACGCAGCTTGTTCCATTTGCGACTCATGAATTGCGGAGGGAACCAATGCTCTTCTGTGTTTTGTTAAAAGAGGAGCTGGTCTGCTTTGGCGAGTGGCTGAGGAAGGCCCCAAGCCTCCCAGTTTAAACTTGAAACGGATGCTCCACATTGCTGCTTCAGGTAATGAAAAGTCAGGATTTGCAAACTTCAACTATTAAGAATGCAAGATACTTCAGCGCAACTCACATCACATTATTTCTGTCGACACTTGTGAACCGAAAGGAGCTACATTCCAGATCCATTCAGAGTGAAAATAACATTTCTCAGTTTTTGACATCTGAATGAAATATAATCCTATAGGGATTCTGAAGCTTCAGTTTAAAATGAAGTAAAATGGGCATTTGTTCAAAGCTTTAATATCACAAAGGCCGATCTTTAAGGTAGATAACTGAAAAGCTGAAAGGGCTTTGTAATTATAGTATTGACAATTGACTGGAAATGACAGTGAGTGATGTTATCATTTGAGCACCTAATGCACTCATATCAAATTCTATTCCCTGCCATTTTAACAGAGGCACCAGTCTGTTTAATTTATTCGAGTTAACACCCACTTTGAAACAGAGATTGCAAGATAACTTCTCTCTGTCTGTCATTTAAAGCTCATGACTTTAAAATAAAATCATGAAATGAAAAATCTAGCTGTTTTCTTCATAATTTCAGACTTATCAGGATGATTCAAAGAAATAATTGGCCAGCCTGCAGCAGTCAAGCACTTCAAGGTGGATCAGTGAGTAGAAATTGCTACAGAGAATGATAGAACCAGAGAAAGGTTACAGAGCAGAAGGAGGCCATTCAGCCCTTTGTGGCTGCGACAGCCACAAAAGTGAAAAAAAAAATTAGCCACTCATTTTAATCCCACTTCCTGGGACTTGGTCCCAGTTACAGAACTTTAGATGAAGATCCAGGCACCTTTCAATTGAGTTAAATGTTTCAGTCTCAACCACCAACTTAGGCAGTGAATTCCAGGTGCCCACTGTCATGATATCCACATTAGCATATCATGGTGCAATCTCACACACACCGATGGACAGGTAGTTGGACCAACTAACACACACACGACATCGCAGCCGATCACCAGTGAGAGCACACGCACTATAAAACAGGGTACACCACAGTTCCCGCTCATTCCAGCAGGAGATAGCTCAGAGCACCGAGCTCACAGCATGCCACTCAGACATACACCATGTGCTGAGTGCCTCACCAAGATAGTGAAAGGGCTGGGTCCACAGGTTAGCTGGTGGAGCACGAACCTCAGCCAGCAGTTATTAGTTATAATTGTACAAGACAATAAAACAGAGTTGTACCATCTACAACCGTGTTGGTTCATTTGTGTATCGGAACACCCAACACGACACCCATCACCCTCTGGGTGAAAAAGTTTCCCCTTATGTCCCTTCTAATACTTCTGCCTTAAATCTATGCTCCTTAGTAACTGACCCTGCCACTCAGGGAAACAAGTCTTTCCTGTACACCAAATCTCGGCCCCTCATCATTTTGCAAACCTAAATTGGGTCACCTCTTGGTCTTCTCTGTTCTAATGAAAACAATCCGTACCTAACCAATTTCTCTCTATAACTGGAGCTGTTAAGCCCTGGCAACAGTCATGTAAATCTCTTCTGCACCCTCTCCAGAGCAATCATGCCCTTTTTGTAATGTGGGGATCAGAATTGTACACACAACTCCAACTGTGGCCGAACCAGTGTTTTATACAGTTCCATCACCAAATCCCTGCTTTTGTATTCAATATCTCGCCCGATAAAGGAAAACATTCCATATGCCTTTTTTGACCACTGTGACTACCTATCCTGCCACCTTTAAAGACCTGTGGGCATGCACTCCAAGGTCTTACACTTCCTCAACTCATCTCAATATCTTGCCATTTTCTGAGTATTCTCTTAGACCATAATACCATAAGACATATGTGCAGAATTAGGCCACTCGTCCCATCGAGTCTGCTCTTCCATTCAATCATAGAACATAGAACATTACAGCACAGTACAGGCCCTTCGGCCCTTGATGTTGCGCCGACCTGTGAAACCACTCTAAAGCCCATCTACACTATTCCCATTTTGTCCATATGTCTATCCAATGACCATTTGAATGCCCTTAGTGTTGGCGAGTCCACTACTGTTGCAGGCAGGACATTCCACGCCCTTACTACTCTCTGAGTAAAGAACCTACCTCTGACATCTGTCCTATATCTATTGCCCCTCAATTTAAAGCTATGTCCCCTCGTGCTAGACATCACCATCCGAGGAAAAAGGCTCTCACTGTCCACCCTATCCAATCCTCTGATCATCTTGTATGCCTCTATTAAGTCACCTCTTAACCTTCTTCTCTCTAACGAAAACAGCCTCAAGTCCCTCAGCCTTTCCTCATAAGATCTTCCCTCCATACCAGGCAATATTCTGGTAAATCTCCTCTGCACTCTTTCCAATGCTTCCACATCCTTCCTATAATGCGGCGACCAGAATTGCACGCTATACTCCAAATGCAGCAACACCAGAGTTTTGTACAGCTGCAACATGACCTCATGGCTCCGAAACTCAATCCCTCTACCAATAAAAGCTAACACACCGTACGCTTTCTGAACAACCCTTTCAACCTGGGTGACAACTTTCAGGGATCTATGTACATGGACACCGAGATCTCTCTGCTCATCCACACTGCCAAGAATCTTACCATTAGCCCAGTACTCTGTCTTCCTGTTATTCCTTCCAAAATGAATAACCTCACACATTTCTGCATTAAACTCCATTTGCCACCTCTCAGCCCAGCGCTGCAGCTTATCTATGTCCCTCTGTAACTTGTAACATCCTTCCGCACTGTCCACAACTCCACTGACTTTAGTGTCATCTGCAAATTTACTCACCCATCCTTCCACGCCCTCCTCCAGGCCATTTATAAAAATGACAAACAGCAGTGGCCCCAAAACAGATCCTTGTGGTACACCACTAGTAACTGGACTCCAGTCTGAATATTTCCCATCAACCACCACCCTTTGTCTTCTTCCAGCTAGCCAATTTCTGATCCAAACTGCTAAATCGCCCTGAATCCCATGCCTCCGTATTTTCTGCAGTAGCCTACCGTGGGGAACCTTATCAAACGCTTTACTGAAATCCATATACACCACATCAACTGCTTTACCCTCATCCAACTGTTTGGTCACCTTCTCAAAGAACTCAATAAGGTTTCTGAGGCATGACCTACCCTTCACAAAACCGTGTTGACTATCTCTAATCAAATTATTCCTTTCCAGATGATTATAGATGCTATCTCTTATAAACCTTTCCAAGATTTTGCCCACAACAGAAGTAAGGCTCACTGGTCGATAGTTACCGGGGTTGTCTCTACTCCCCTTCTTGAACAAGGGGGACAACATTTGCTATCCTCCAGTCTTCTGGCACTATTCCTGTAGACAAAGATGATTTAAAGATCAAAGCCAAAGGTTCAGCAGTCTCCTCGCTAGCTTCCCAGAGGATCCTAGGATAAATCCCATCCGGCCCAGAGGACTTATGTATTTTCACACTTTCCAGAATTGCTAACATCTCCTCCTTAATAACCTCAAGACCTTCTAGTCTCGTAGCCTGAATCTCAGTATTCTCCTCGACAACATTGTCTTTTTCATGTGTGAATACTGACTAAAAATATTCATTTAGCACCTCTGCTATCTCCTCGGACTCCACGCACAACTTCCCACAACTGTCCTTGACTGGCCCTACTCTTACCCTAGTCATTTTTTTATTCCTGACATATCTACAGAAAGCTTTAGGGTTATCTTTGATCCTACCTGCCAAAGACTTCTCATAGGTACCAACGGCATAGGTAGGAAACCCCCTCTTGGCTCTTCTTAGCTCTCTCTTTTGGTCCTTCCTAGCTAACTTGTAGCTCTCGAGCACCCTAACTGAACCTTCACTTCTCATCTTTACATAAGCCTCCTTCTTTCTCTTGACAAGTGTTTCGACTGCTGTAGTAAACCACGGCTCCCTTGCTTGTCCACTTCCTCCCCGCCTGACAGGTACATACTTATCAAGGACACGCAGTAGCTGTTCCTTGAACAAGCTCCACATTTCCATTGTGCCCAACCCGTGCAGTTTTCCTCTCCATCCGATGCATCCTAAGTCTTGCCTCATCGCATTATAATTGCCTTTCCCCCAGATATAACACTTGCCCTGCGGTATATACCTATCCCTTTCCATCACTAAAGTAAACGTAATCGAATTATGGTCACTATCACCAAAGTGCTCACCTACCTTCAAGTCTAATACCTGTCCTGGTTCATTATCCAGTACCAAATCCAAAATGGCCTCGCCTGCCGTTGGCCTATCTACATACTGGGCGAAATTCTCCGTAATCGGCGCAATGTCCGCCGACCGGCGCCAAAAACGTCGCAAATCAGTCTGGCATCGCGCCGCCCCAAAGGTGCGGAATCCTCCGCCCCTTGAGCGGCCGAGCCCTAACCTTGAGGGGCTAGGCCCGCGCTGGACTGATTTCCGCCATGCCAGCTGGCGGGAAAGGCAGTTGGTGCCCCGCCAGCTGGCGCGGAAATGCCATTGCCGGGCGGTGCATGCGCGGGAGTGTCAGCGGCCGCTCACGGCATCCCCGCGCATGCGCAGTGGAGGGAGTCTCTTCCGCCTCCGCCATGGTGGACACCGTTGCGAAGGCGGAAGGAAAAGATTGCCCCCACGGCACAGGCCCACCCACAGATCTGTGGGCCCCAATTGCGGGCCAGGCCACCGTGGGGGCACCCCCCGGGGCCAGATCGCCCCGCGCGCTCCCCCCTCAGGACCCCGGAGCAAGCCCGCGCTGCCTTGTCCCGCCGGTAAGAGAGGTGGTTTAATCCACGCCGGCGGGACAGGCATTCTAGCAGCGGGACTTCGGCCCATCCATGACGGAGAATCGCCGGGGGGGGTGCCCGCCAACTGGCGCGGCGCGATTCCCGCCCCCGCCGAATATCCGGTGCCGGAGAATTCGGCAACCGGCGGGTGCGGGATTCACGCCAGCCCCCAGTGATTCTCTGACTCAGCGGGGGGTCGGAGAATCTCGCCACTGTGTCAGGAAACCCTCCTGCACACATGGGACAAAAACGGACCCATCTAAAGTACTCGAACTATAGCGTTTCCAGTCAATATTTGGAAAGTTAAAGTCCCCCATAACAACTACCCTGTTGCTTTCGCTCCTATCCAGAATCATCTTTGCAATCCTCTCCTCTACATCTCTGGAACATTTTGGAGGCCTATAGAAAACCCCTAACAGGGTGACCTCTCCTTTCCTGTTTCTAACCTCAGCCCATACTACATCAGTCGACGAGTCCTCATCAAACGTCCTTTCTGCCACCGTAATACTGTATTTGACTAACAATGCCACCCCTCCCCCTCTTTTACCACCTTCCCTGAGCTTACTGAAATATCTAAACACCGGCACCTGCAACAACCATTGCTGTCCCTTCTCCATCCATGTCTCCGAAATGGCCACAACATCGAAGTCCCAGGTACCAACCCATGCCGCAAGTTCATTCACCTTATTCCGGATGCTCCTGGCATTGAAGAAGACACACTTTAAACCACCTTCCTGCCTGCCGGTACACTCCTGCAACTTTGAACCCTTACTCATGACCTCACTACTCTCACTCTCCTGTATACTGGAGCTACAATTCAGGTTCCCAAGCCCCTGCTGAACTAGTTTAAACCCTCCCGAAGAGCATTAGCAAATTTCCCCCCCAGGATATTTACCCCTCTGGTCCAGGTGTAGACCATCCCGTTTGTAGAGGTCCCACCGACCCCAGAATGAGCCCCAATTATCCAGAAATCTGAAACCCTCCCTCCTGCACCATCCCTGTAGCCACGTGTTCAACTCTTCTCTCTCCCTATTCCTCGTCTTGCTAGCACGTGGCACGGGTAACAACCCAGAGATAATAACTCTGTTTGTCCTAGTTCTAAGTTTCTACCCTAGCTCCCTGAATTCCTGCCTTACATCCCTATCCCTTGTCCTACCTATGTCATTGGTACCTATGTGGACCACGATTTGGGGCTGCTCCCCCTCCCCCTTAAGGATCCCGAAAACACGATCCGAGACATCACACACCCTGGCACCTGTGAGGGAACACATCAACCGCGAGTCTCTCTCGTTCCCACAGAATCTCCTATATATCCCCCTAACTATGGAGTCTCCAATGACTAATGCTCTACTCCTCTCCCCCCTTCCCTTCTGAGCAACAGGGACAGACTCTGTGCCAGAGACCTGTACCCCATGGCTTACCCCTGGTAAGTCCCCCCCCCCCCAACAGTATCCAAAGCGGTATACTTGTTACTAAGGGGAACAACCACAGGGGATCCCTGTACTGACTGCTTCCTCCCAGCCCCTCTCGCCGTCACCCATCTATCTTTATTCTTCGGAGTAACTACATCCCTGAAGCTACTATCTATGACCACCTCTGCCTCCCGAATGATCCGATGTTCATCCAGCTCCAGCCCCAGTTCCCTAACGCGGTTTCTGAGGAGCTGGAGATGGGTGCACTTCCCACAGATGAAATCAGCAGGGACACTGATGGCGTCCCTCACCTCAAACATTCTGCAGGAGGAACATTGCACTACCTTCCCTGCCTTCCCCTCTCGATAAAAAAAAGAAAAAGAACGAAAGAGCTTACCTGTTATTCACTCCTCTTCTCAGCAAGCACTCACTCAGCAACCTCTGCGCCCTGCACGATAATACCTGAGGGAAATAAAATAAAAACTACTTACCAGTCACCAGCCAATCCCTTACCTGCAGGCTGTGACGTCATGGTTCAACTTCTTTCTACTTCTACCTGCCCTCGAGCCTTCCTCTTGATCTTTACAGCGGTTGGTTATTTTTGGTTAGAGGAGGGGGTAGGGAGGGAAACACTGAAGAAGTGTTTCGGGTTTAAGTGTCACTTGACAACAGCTCCTCCACAAACCACCTTCAAGTTAGGGTGACCCCAACGGACGTATGCAAATTTCCCCCGCAACGGCCAATCAGTAGCTCCGCTCTACTACCCTCTGCTGGATGAATACCGTGGCTGTTATTTTCTCATACGCATTCTCCTGCCTTCTCCCCATAACCCCTGATCCCCTTCTTGACCAAGAACCTATCTATCTCTGTCTTAAAGGCACTCAGTGATTTGGCCTCCACAGCCTTCTGCGATAAAGAGTTCCACAGATTCACCACCCTCTGGCTGAAGAAATTCCTCCTCATCTCTGTTTTAAAGGATCGTCCCTTTAGTCTGAGATGGCATCCTCTGGTTCTAGTTTTTCCTACAAGTGGAAACATCCTCTCCACGCCCACTCTATCCAGGCCTTGTAGTGTCCTATAAGTTTCAATAAGATCCCCCCTCATCCTTCTAAACTCCAACGAGTACAGACCCAGAGTCCTCAACCGTTCCTCATTCGACAAGTTCGTCATTCCAGGGATCATTCTTGTGAACCTCCTCTGGACCCTTTCCAAGGCCAACACATCCTTCCTTAGAAACAGAGCCCAAAACTGCTCACAATACTCCAAATGGGGTCTGACCAGAGCATTATACATCCTCAGAAGTACATCCCTGGTCTTGTATTCTCGCCCTCTTGACATGAATGCTAACATTGCCGACTGAACCTGCACATTAACCTTAAGAGAATCATGAACAAGGACTCCCAAGTCGTTTTGTGCTTCAGATTTCCTCAGCATTTCCCCATTTAGAAAATAGTCTATGCCTAAATTCCTTCTTTCAAAGTGCATAACCTCACACTTTTCCACATTGTATTTCATTTGCCACTTCATTGCCCACTCTCCTAGCTTATCCAAATCCTTCTGCAGCCCTCTTGCTTCCTCAATACTACCTGTCCATTTACAGATCTTTGTATCATCTGCAAACTTAGCAACAGTGCCTTCAGTTCCTTCTTCCAGATGATTTATGTATATCGTGAAGAGGTGTGGTCCCAGCAAAGACCCCTGAGGCACACCACTAGTCACCGGCTGCCAGCCTGAAAAAGACCCCTTTATCCCCACTCTCTGCCTTCTGCCAGTCAGCCAATCCTCTATCCATGTCAGTATCTTCCCCTTTACACCACAGTCCAAAGATGTGCGGGTTAGGTGGATTGGCCATGCTAAATTGTCCCTTAGTATCCAAAGATGTGCAGGTTAGATGGGGTTACGGGGATGGGCAGGGGATTGGGCCTAGGTAGAGTGCTCTTTTGGAGGGTTGGTGCAGACTCGATGGGCTGAATGGCTTCCTTCTTTACTGTAGTTGTAGTGATTCTACCAGTGGAATATCCAGCATCAATTTAAATCCCTTCCATTATATTTTTTTAATTAGCAACAGGGCAATGGGAGCAGCAACTTTCAACTCATGATAGTTACTTAACTATCACATCAAAAATCCTCCAAAGATCAACGTGGGTATTTGTAATCCCATAGGTGGTTTCATCCTTGTTCAAGGAGTTCCTGAAAACACTTCAATCAGTAACCGTATACTACTTAAATACTTTTTATTTAAATTCAAATTAAAATTGAGTTCTTGCCAGGGTAAAATGTAGCTTCTGTTGAGAAAATCAATGCAGCTGACTCCAGCAATAACAGAAGGTAGTTTTTCTTTTGGGTTGTTTAGGAAGTGGGATACGCAGCGATCAAAAGCATAATTTGTAAATTTGCGGATCACATCAAACGGCTAGGTGACAGTCAAAGCTGAGGAGGCTGGCAAATCATTACAAGACGAGATCAACAAACTTGCAGAACAGGAATATAATTGACAACTAGATTTCAATATAGATAAATCTGAATATTATATTTTGGTTAAAAATAAAGGTTGCAAAATATTTGGAAAAGATGAATCTAAATGGGGCGAAGGAGCAAAGGGATCTTGGAATACGAATACACAAATCGCAAAAAATAGTGATACAGGTTGACACGGCCAAGGAAAAGCAAGCCTTATACAATGGTTTGTTTCTAAAGGAATACAATTGAAAAATAAAGAATGTATACTTGGTCGAACTTTGGTTACACTTGCATTGCTGCACACAATCCTGGTTGCCGAATGATAAAAAAAAGATACAGGGTGAGATTTTCCGATTCCGCCCACCATGGGAATCATCACGGGCAGGAAAGAAACTTTTCCGGACCGTCAAAACAAGGCGGTTGACTTCGGATGGGTATTTCCAGGTTCTGCAGCAAGCAGGGCCAGAAAATCCCACCAATAGAAGCGGTGGCGAGGGAACAAAAAGGATTTGCACAGAAAACCCACAAATGAGTAGGATCAAAGGGGTCTCTCTTGCTTCAAAAAGGGAAGGCTGGGAGGTGGTCTAAAAATGGTCTTTAAAAAGATGAAAGCCGTTGATAAAGTAGAAACAGAGAAAATATTGGCCCATAACGTTTGAGCTTCGGGGCGTCTAACTGAGTGTATTCAAAGATGCACTGGAGAACCCCCCCACCCCCACCCCTCCCCAGAAATCCCCAAAGAAGGATTGCACAGCAATTGCCTGGGAAGTAATTCAAATTTCCGTTGGGTGATCAGCCTGCACTGGGGCCCACCCAAGAGTATGATTGAAATCGCAAAATTTGGATGGTTCTGACTGACTTACCAGAATCGTTACCCAGGAGAAGGGGAATGAAACCACTTCTAACTCCTGCATAACTAACCCCCTAAACCCCCACAGAACTCCTGCCACTCTGAAAGCCCCACAAACAATCTCCGTTGCCCATCAAACGCCCCCAACAACCACGGGGCTTCTCACATTTCTCAACCCTCCATAGGACCCCTCCGATTGTTAACCACCCCCCTCACTATTACCCTAGGCCCTGTGTACTCCTCAATCCTCTCCCAACTGACCACCTGACCCCACCATTTCCCCCCTTGCCCCAACTGACCACCTCTCCTCCACTCGCCAGGGGTTGGGTCAGGATTTAGGGGGAACAGGGTGAGGTCGGGCTTTATCGGGGAGGTTTGGGTCGACCTTTGGGGAGGTTGGCATAAGACCTCAGGTCGAGTCGGGCCTGGTTGTCAGGTGTCAGGTCGTGCTTTTGAGAGGGCTGGGGTGTGGACAGTGTGTGAGGGAGGGGAGTTAGTGTAAGAGTCGGATATGGTGGGAGGTGGGGAGTGAAAATTGGGCCGGGTGAGGTGGGTGTAAGACTCTCCATGGAAGTGTGGGGAATCCCGTGTGTTGGGCTTCCCTTTGATGTAGTTCCTTGGTGGATGGGGGAGTTCAGCGGCAATGGCTGATGGGGGTGTGGGGGGTGAGCTGGGAAAACCCCCTGGTTTTGGGGGATGGGGGGAGTCCTAGATGGTGATGAATTTATGGGTGGCATGGCAGCACAGTGGTCAGCACCAGGTTCGATTCCCAGCTTGGGTCACTGTCTGTGTGGAGTCGACACGTTCTCCCCGTGTCTGTGTGGCTGTCCTCCGGGTGCTCCAGTTTCATCCCGCAAGTCCCGAAACACGTGCTTGTTAGGTGGATTAAAAATTCTGAATTCTCCCTCTGTGTACCCAAACAGGCACCGGAATGTGGCGACTAGGGGATTTTCACAGTAACCACTGCAGTGTTAATGTAAGCCTACTTGTGACACTAATAACAATTATATTATTATAATGGAGAGGGGGAGAAGTCTGCAGGTGGTAGGGGGTGGGGTGGGGGGGGGGGGGCGGGGGGGGGGAGCCCCTGTGGGGTCTCATGCTGTTGGAAAAGTTCTGTTTGGGGATGGGTGCGGTGGTGGAATGGTTGGTGTGGGTCTATTCAATAGATATCCAGAAGTTAGAAGAGATTTTAACGCAGTCAGAATCATCCAACATTTGTGATTGAAATGTCATTTTCAATAGTTCCCAGTGCAGGGCAACCTTGATGTGGAGATGCCGGTGTTGGGCTGGGGTGAGCACAGTACGAAGTCTTACAACACCAGGTTAAAGTCCAACAGGTTTGTTTCGATGTCACTAGCTTTCGGAGCGCTGCTCCTTCCTCAGGTGAATGAAGAGGTATGTTCCAGAAACACATATATAGGGAACCTGGTGTTGTAGGGCAACTTGCTCAGGGCAACTTTGCGCTTCAGGACAATTTCCATGGAAACCTTTCCTGGGTACATTCAGCGGAGTGAGGGGGTTGGGGTTCCCCATCGCACCTTTGAGGTACCCCCCCATATGAAACCCTGGAGCTCGGAAGTTATCTCATGGAATCCCTACAGTGGGGAAGTAGGCCATTTGGCCCACCAAGTCTGGACTGACCCTCTGGAAGAGCACCCTACTTCTGCCCACTCCCCACCCATCCCCTAACCCCACCCAACCTTTGGACACTAAGGGCAATTTAGCATATCCAATCCACCTAACCTGCACATCTTTGGACTGTGGGAGGAAACCAGTGCACGCAGAAACAGGGAGAACGTATAAACGTTCCGACCCGCAGGTCGGAATCGAACCTTCCAACCCGGGTCCCTGGCGCTGTGACGCAGCACTGCTAATCACTGAGCCACCGTGCCGCCCACGGTCTCTGGACTCTCCTTGCGCAAAGCAGTTAGATGCACCATGACGTTAATAGAAAAATTAAAACAGATTGCGCTTTTAGTCGTGTAACGTTTAACTGGTTCCAGAAAAGTGAAGTAAGACCAATGACAAGTTGATCTATATTTTTGGGTGTTAGTGATCACTGTAACATAACCCCTCAAAGATCTAATTATTGCTTATGAAGAGCGAATATAGAAACATTGGGAGAAGGTCTTTCCTGTGAAATTCCCTATGCAGAAGTTGTTTACAAATGCACTCACAGGTTTGTCAGCTAATAATACATAAGTGTGATTTCTTCCATTTGTAATAATGTTCAGAGGACATGGGTCCCAATCCCACCTGTTGGAACTTTAATTAAGTTAATAAATCTGGAATATAGCTTGTCTGTGCAATGGTGACCATGAAAAATAATCGATTCCTGTAAAAACCCATCTGGTTCATTAATCTCCTTTGGGGAAAGAAATCACTGTTCTTACCTGGTCTGGCCTACACGTGATTCCAGTCCCACCAAAATGCAATTGACACTTAACTGCCCTCTGAAATGGCTGGGCAAGCGATTCAGTTTGAGGAAAAATACAGATGGGAAACAGATGTTGGCCTTCTCAGCAATGTCATCATTCCATGAAAGAATAAGGAAGGTAAAAGATGGGTAAGAATTACCCCAAGAGCACATGTGGAAAATCTTGAACATCACAGGCAATGGAGGGATTCTGCGGTTGCTCAAGACATAAACTGGAGGCTTCCAATAGTTATCAAAGGGGTTATTGATGAAAGACAAAGGCAGTTCGATAACAGGCACAGAACACTGTATAACAAGTCTTTATTCTTCCGGTCCCGGATCCACACTGCTCCCAGGTTCCACGCAAACTCCCCATTGGCCTGTCGTTTGCATGCTCCTGAGCAATTGGTCTCGCGTCAGTCACTTGTTCCGTGGAGCCCGTCCCCTTTTGACTCTCACGCTCTTGCTTGCTTTAACATTCAATGTTACTGTTCTGTTAAGGATTTCAGCTGATGATTTAAGTTCTCGCTGCACCCTTTGAAACAAATCAAGAGGTTTGTCCTCGAACCCATCATGCTGTTTTCAAATGCCTTTGAAGTCTTGAAAGTTTTAAACTCTCATTTGCCAGTACTTCCCTGCATATAACACACATGAGCTTTGCATCCTGAGTTGCACTGGCACAATTAACAAAGCCAGTCCTCAAGAAATCATTTTTATACTGCTTTGTTCAGTTTTGTCTTTATTCACTGTTCACCAGAGGCCCTGGAGCTCTGTACAGAGCTAATACCAGCACTGCATTGACCTGCCATGGACTCTCCTGTGCAGCTCTCTCCAGCAGATTCAGTTGTGAGATTCCCAGCCTGTTTGTCGCCCCCATTCCTTCCTGCTCCAGGGGTCCTGATCCAAGGAGTGTGCCTGGCTCTGAGCTATGCCTGTTGATCCTGCCATGGATCTCGTGGCCATACTACTCCGTACATGGTTAGCTGCCCCTTCAGCCACATTTTAAGCTCAGTAGAGCCTTATTCGACAAACTCCATCGCATGAGCTATCTGGATTGCCTTTACTAATGTAATTGTGGTCTCTGAGAGAAGCTTCTTCTCGATATTAAGGTTATGAATCCCACAAACCAGCCAATCACGCAGCATGTCGCTAAGTGCGGACCCAGCCTCACAGTGCTCAGCAAGCTGGCAAAGCATGGCTATGAAGGCTGAGACAAAGGTGGCATGTGGCGCAGTGGTTAGCACTGGGACTACGGTGCTGAGGATTCGGGTTCGAATCCCGGCCCTGGGTCACTGTACATGTGGAATTTGCACATTCTCCCCGTGTCTGCATGGGTTTCACCCCCACAACCCAAAGATGGTGGATTGGCCATGCTAAATTTCCCCTTTATTGGAAGAAAAAAGTAATTGGGTACTCTAAATTTATTTTTATTAATTTATTTAAATAAGGCTGAGGCAGACTCTTCATGGTCCTTCATTGCAGAGTTGAACTTATAATGTTGGAGGATGATCAAGGGCCTTGGGTTGTAATGTTCTGTAACCAACTTCACTATCTGATCAAAGGCCTTTGAGTCGGCTGCCGCCACGGATGTGAGATTCCGAATCAAATTATACGTTTTGGGCCTGCAAACTGTCATGTCTTCTCCTTGTCCTCATCTGTGATCTCGTTCGTGGTAAAGAAGAAGCGGAGTCATTCAATATACTGACTCCATGACTCAATCTTTGATCAAATGGGTCTAGTTTCCGATTTCCACTCACAGTTTAAATGATTCCGACTCTTGCTGGAGCTTCTCTACTTTCTCAACTGTTCTTTACTCCCCCCCACCGCCTCAATTCACAACGACTGTCGGCTGCGATTGAAAACATTTACCTTATAGCCAATGAGGTAGCTCGAGACATATACTGGCGGCTTCCAGTAGTAAACAAAAAGGGTGTATTGATGAAAGACAAAGATAATAGGCACAGAACAGGAGCGGAATTTTCCATCCCGCCACACCCATTTTCTGGTACGGCACGCCCCACCGGCAGAGGAATTCTCCATCCCAGCAACCGGCCAATGGGGCTTCCCATTGTGGGCACCCCCATGCCATTGGGAAATCCGCGAGGGTCAGTGCGCTGCCGATGAAACGAAGGATCCCGCCGATGGTGAATCCAGCTCCAGGTCTTTACAGTTCGGTTCCCTGGCCAACACTGCCCACGGCCCCATGCAAACACCCCATTGGCCAGGGTTTGCATGCTCCTATGTGATTGGCCCTGAGTCTGTCACATGGTCCATGGAGTCCATCACCATAAAGGGGCCATGCTACCAAAGGTTCATTAAACTGTCCACTTCCATCATCTTAAATTTATATGAGCAGCATGTGGCAAATTAGCAGAAGAACAGTGTCTTCTGATTGTGCCGGAAGTTCAGATAGGCATGCCGTCAAATCTAATGGGCCGCCAGTCCTGGTGGCACCTTATTAATTGGCCTCCACCATCTCCCCACAGGACCTTTGCACCTACATTTGGTTCCGACATCGGAAGCCTAGGTGCACTGGTAAAATTCCAACCTTTAACTCTGTTTCTCTTTCTATGGAAGCTGCCTAACTCGCTGGGTATTTCCAGCATTTTCTGTTTTATTTTAGATTTCCAGAATCTGCAGTGTTTTGGATCGATGTGGTGGTCTTGCCAAGGTTCTATATGCCTTTAACATAACTTCACCGCCGGGGGGAATTGTCCAGCCCCTCCCATCGTCGGGATTGTCCAGACCCGTCAACGTCAATGAACCGTTGAACGGCTCGCTGCAATTTACAGCCCCACCCGGACAGGCCCGTAAAATTTCACCCTCTGGTTTTCAATCCTGTCCCTCACGAGATGAAGCCAAGTGCTCTGTTGCTTTTATTTTTCACGGCCTTACTAACTTGCGTCTTTGCTTTGAACCCATGGCTTCACAGAGGAAGGCTTCACATGCCTGTTGGCTGAGGGGATGGGGGAAGCAGCATGCCTAGCTATCTGGACACCTCAACACGGGAGACCACGTGGAGAGAGAGCACCGCTCATCCTAAATTGTGCTGTATCTGCCACAAGAATTAATCAATCCACCCTTCCTTCTTGCTCGTCAGACTTCTGAGAGGGATTTTGTTGACGTGAGAAAGGCTCGCTGCCACTTTGTAGATTAAAGGAAAGATGTCAGAGAATCAGCCAAACTCCTCAAGCCTGATGGAAGTAAAACTGGAGAAATGTCTTGATATTACAAGGTAGGGTGTTAGTAATGTCAAGGTAGCACATTTGGATAAATACTCCTTGCTCTCTCTTTTGAAGTGTGTTAGCACATTACTTCACAGACGGATCTATCTTTAATGTTTGCTTAATGGGGGTAATTTGGCGAGCGCACTCTGGTGACAGGTGAGTTCACCTGCTAGCAGCTTAAATCAGAACTCTGCAAGTGGCACAGGGGGGCAGGAAAATCATCGGAGTGTACTCAGGAAATTGGAACCATGATAAGTTACACCGTTTTTAAATGAGAAGTCTCTGAAGAAGAAATTGTAACCTTACAAATCCTTAAGGTGCTTGTTGGTTATGAAACATTTTGGGACTTCCTAAGGATATGAAAGGCACAATATAAATGTATTTTTTTCTCAGCTCAAACATCCTTGTCTTATGGTACGGACACCTTCCTCAGGTGAATGAAAAGGTATGTTCCAGAAACATATATACAGACAAAGTCAAAGATGCAAGACGATACTTTGAATGCGAGGATTTGCAGGTAATTAAGTCTTTACAGATCCAGAGATATGGGTAACCCCAGGTTAAAGAGGTGTGAATTGTTTCAAGCCAGGACAGTTGGTAGGATTGTGCAAGCCCAGGCCAGATGGCGGGGGATGAATGTGATGCAACATAAATCCAAGGTCCCGGTTGAGGCCGTATTCATGTGTGCGGAACTTGGCTATAAGTTTCTGCTCGGCGATTTTGCGTTGTCGCGCGTCCTGAAGGCCGCCTTGGAGAACGCTTACCCGGAGATCAGAGGCTTAATGCCCTTGACTTCTGAAGTGTTCCCCGACTGGAAGGGAACATTCCTGCTTGGCGATTGTCGCGCGATGTCCGTTCATCCGTTGTCACAGCGTCTGCATGGTCTCGCCAATGTACCACACTTCGGGACATCCTTTCCTGCAGCGTATGAGGTAGACAGCGTTGGCCGAGTTACACGAGTACGTACCGCGTACCTGGTGGGTGGTGTTCTCATGTGTACTGGTGGTACCCATGTCGATGATCTGGCACATCTTGCAGAGATTGCCATGGCAGGGTTGTGTGGTGTCGTGGTCGCTGTTCTGAAGGCTGGGTAGTTTGCTGCAAACAATGGTTTGTTTGAGGTTGCGTGGTTGTTTGAAGGCAAGTAATGGGGGTGTGGGGATGACCTTGGCAAGATGTTCAGGGCCGAGCAGAAACTTATAGCCAAGTTCCGCACACATGACTACGGCCTCAACCGGGACCTTGGATTCATGTCACATTACATTCATCCCCCACCATCTGGCCTGGACTTGCAAAATCCTACCAACTGTCCTGGCTTGAGATAATTCACACCTCTTTAACCTGGGGTTACCCCTATCTCTGGATCTGTAAAGATTTAATTACCTGCAAATGCTCGCATTCAAAGTATCGTCTTGCATCTTTGACTTTGTCTATATATATGTTTCTGGAACATACCTCTTCATTCAACTGAGGAAGGAGCAGTGCTTCGAAAGCTAGTGATTTGAAACAAACCTGTTGGACTTTAATCTGGTGTTGTAAGACTTCTTACTGTACTCACCCCAGCCGGCATCTCCACATCAGGTTTACAAACAGGCATTGTGAGAGAAACGGTAGCTGTGGTTTCTGACTCTGAGAGTTCAAGGCAGCAACAGAGCTGCTATATTACACTGTACGGCAGTCTTGTGGCACATTGGTAGCATCCCTATCTCTGGACCAGAAGCTCTGGGTTCGAGTCCAATACCAGGACCTGTTGGCCATGGAAGTAGCGTTCATAACACAGCTGAAAATTGGCTTGGGAATCCTTCCACCACTATTCCCCAAATGGAAAAATATATGTGCGTGAGGATATGCTAAAATATTGCTCGACAGGAGTAGCATTTTTTCATCCTAATTGGTTGAATACGCAGTGAGCTCTGAACACTCACAAAGGACTGCATTTCACCTCTTTATTGAGTTGAAATGTTGTTCGCGCCGCAGATAAACATGCAAACTAGACATTTTCCTCCTCTTGCTTCTATTCCTCTGCAGCGACTTCCACTTGCTCCTCATAACTCGCATCCTGCACTTTTCCACATGCTGTTGACTACACGGTTTGGAGTGGGTGATGGAGCCGATGATATAGCCCAGCTTTTGGTTCCTCGGTGGTAGGGGATGTGTTACGGTGGGAGCAGGTTGTGCAAAAAGGAAAAGGAACTGTTAATTTGCAGCAGCATCAACTCTGATATTGTGTAAATACTGTTTGACTCTGTGGTCACGTCTTGATCTGTTACATGGCTGAAAAGGGTAAGACTTCTTCTGGAGAAGCTCATCTCACTACCCTCAATCCAGTGTCAGTTCAGACCTTATAACTGAATTTACACTTCACAAGCTGAACTCATTTCACAGCATTGCTAATTAACCTTTCAGCATTCTGAAATGCACTTGAAGATGTTCCTGTTTAGTTGTCTATCGCCATGTCTTGACTGAAATGAAGTACATTGGCTTGAAAACTTGATTCACCACAGGTAACAATCGAGGTATTGATTTGGGCCCATCTCTCATTTCAAACCTCGCCAAAGTAAAATAATGCTGTGGTTACAGGGGGATTAGCTGCAATTTTGCAATATCATAATGCCAGGTGCAAGCATGCGCTTGTGTTAGTGAGCCTATAAATTAAAAGAAGATTAAAATTGCAAATTGCTGAGTAATGAAGGAAGACTGGTATTGACACGAGTACCTCATCATGTTTCTCAAAAATGTCTCACAAGTAGATCACAAACGTGGAACAAGGTCAACAAAGCATTGGGATTGAAAACTAGAAAGTGGAAAAACAGAAAGTGAAAAAAACAAAAGAAGATATTTTTTTAAATCCTAATGAGAATGGAAAAGTTAGCCAGAAGCAAAAAGAAAAAGAAATATTTTAAAGGTTGCCTGACAAAATATTCTTGAAAATGATGGCCACTATTAAATGAACTCTGAAAACAGTTAGGACAAATATACTTTGCATTACTTTACGGAACCATCTGCCGGTGCTCGTAGGGGGACATACATCCCGTCGATCAACCGCTGGACCCAGGGCATCCCGTTGATGGTGGTGGACTCTGCTGCCCGGGCACCCTGGTGGGCTTGGTCCACATTAAAGTGGATATATTGAGGGCCTACATGATGGCACATATGCATCTATGCACCAAGCTCTGTGAGAGTCCGGACAGATCCCCCCTCAATGCCTGGAAGGACTTTGTCACGTAAAAGTTCAGGGCAACCATCACCTTGGTAGCCATCGAAAGCGGGTGCCCTTCCCCATACCCTCCGCAGTGCCAGGTGTGCCATGATCTGGCAAATATGTTGCACTGTCTCCTTGCTCAGCCGGAATTTCTGACGGCATGCCCGGTCCAGCAGGTCCTTGAATAACAGGCACTGCCAGTACGCACAAAGCCTCATCA
The DNA here is from genome assembly GCF_047496885.1 of Scyliorhinus torazame. Lineage (NCBI taxonomy): Eukaryota > Metazoa > Chordata > Chondrichthyes > Carcharhiniformes > Scyliorhinidae > Scyliorhinus > Scyliorhinus torazame. The sequence continues at coordinate 364,921,499 of NC_092708.1, read as the reverse complement.
GGCGCCTCCTTGGCACCTCCTCCTCGGCCTGTTGGGCAGCTGGCTCTCAATCCTTTGCCTCCTGTTCCTCTACTGCCCGCTCTGCTGCTGCCCGCTCCGCTGCTACAGCTTTTTCCTCCCTGAGCAGCACCAGCTCGTACAGCCGCAGGGCATCCCCCATGCCTGCAGCAACTGGCAGGAACGTCACGCGGACAGCTCTCTCTCTCTCTCTTGCCTTGTGAACAGAAGAAGTGTAACTGTGCCGCACCTTTGGGTGCTGAATAAAGCCATTGAAACTTAACAATCAGACTTGACTCTCTGTGGAAACAAAGAGATCTGACATTCTCCCTGCTGCTTCTAACATAGCTATATCATTTTTCAAACAAGGAGATCAAAACTGTGCACAGCACTCCAGATGTGGTCTCGCCATGTAAAATCAGCAGGGAAAACGTATCCAGTTTTATATTCCATTCCCTTTATAATAAACACCAATGTTCAATTTGCCTTCCTAATCACCTGCTGAATCTGCATACTAACTTCTTGTGATTCCTGTACCAGGATGTCTACATCCCTATATATCATTAAATTTTGCCATCTTTCTCTATTTAAATAGTATACTTCTTTTCAAATCGGTCAGCCAAAGTAGACAATTTCACATTTTCCCACATTGTACTTCATCTGCCAAATTGTTATCCACTCATTCAATCTATTCACCCTTTGTAACTTACTGTCCTACCTATCTTGTCATAAATGTGTTTGTGTCTTTGAAAAATTTGACAACCAAGCATTCAGTCCCTTCATCCATGACATTGATGTAGATTGTAAATAGTTGAGGAAGTATCACTGAACCTTGTGGCACTCCTCAATTTACAGCTTGACAACCCAATAATGGCCTATTTATCCCTACTCTCTATTTTCTGTTATCTGACCAATGCTTTGTCTATACTGGCACTGACATACTTCCCATTCTGGGAATTTTTTCTTCCCCATCACTTTGTAATTCTATGAATGATGAGACTGACTCCACTATTGACAGTGTAACGATTCAAGAATCACCTGAAACCTTCATGTTTACTCCAGCTCCAACCAATGCTCCTTGCACTCGGGAGCCCTGCGAATTCCCATATAGCTAGCATGGCTGAAGGAGTTCATGACAACACCACTAAATGCACTCTACAAACAATTCCAGTTATAGACTATGGTTTCCCAAGCCGTGATGACATGGTGCAATGGTTCAAGTAGTGCAGTAAAAAAAATACCTGATTGAATGGATTACATGGCAGAGAACAAAATTAAAATCAGTAAGGAAGATACCTTCTTCACCTTCATTAATAAGTAAGAAACAGAGGGGAAGAAGAACACCATACACAGATCTGCATGGTTTTACAAAGCCAAGAAACATTTAGAATCTTATACAACTCACAATATTAATTATTTACCTTGGATGTGTGTCGGAAAGAGACAGTCTGCTTTTTTACATTAGTCTTCTGCAGTATTAAGATCTGTACAGCTAAATCCATTGATTCTTGTCAGTTGCAGAGCTGCTTAGTCAGCCAGAAATGATTTCCGTAAACTTTGATTTCTCTCAAACACTATCCTGTTGCAGCTCCTCTGTACGGGACGCATTTCCTTTGATCTCCTTTGAAGTGAAGTAAGCCTCTCATGTGCCCTTCAGAGAAAATTCCCACCAATGGCTAACCCTCATCCTCAATGTGAATTTAGGTCTGACAACTCCTCTCCCACACCTCCATGCAATTCTGCTTTCTTTCTCAAAATAGTCCTCGACAAACAGATATTTCTTCCCGCCACCTGCTGGCACCTGTTATATATCTGGGAATACTGCCGGTTCTGCATCATGTGATGTGTACAGACGACAGCAGAGTTTTTGCGTTGGCTTTGGAGCAACATCGTTAATAAACATCTCATCATGTTTTACAAATGTCCAGAGCGTGGGCACCTCCATACCTTTTCTCTTTGTGGGAACAAATAAATATAACAGCAGAGAAAACTGGCGATGAGGATTGAGGCAGACAAAATCAATAAAAAGATTATTGGGAGTATTGGAAGGTTCTCGGGTGCGGGCTCGTACACACATAGATGTCGGGCGAAGCACTGCCCGCCGATGTGAAGGTTTAACAAATGTTTTGGAAAGCAACTGTGAGTAAGAAGCCCGACAGTCAAGAAAGACTTGCTTGTATAGAAGTGAGTGTGGTCTGGGCTGCAATGACCGCGCACATGGTGAAGCTACATGGGCTGCGGGGAATGAGGATTGGGCAGCCCGGAGCCTTGTCGATAGCACAATTGCTTCACAGCTCCAGGGTCCCAGGTTCAATTCCAGCTTGGGTCACTGTCTGTGCGGAGTCTGCACATCCTCCCCGTGTGTGCGTGGGTTTCCTCCGGGTGCTCCGGTTTCCTCCCACAGTCCAAAGATGTGCAGGTTAGGTGGATTGGCCATGCTAAATTGCCCTTAGTGTCCAAAATTGCCCTTAGTGTTGGGTGGGGTCACTGGGTTATGGGGGTAGGGTGCTCTTTCCAAGAGCCGGTGCAGACTCGATGGGCCGAATGGCCTCCTTCTGCACTGTAAATTCTATGATGATAATCTATGATAATCTATGAAAGTCTGCTGACTCTGCACAGGCCACTACTCAAGATAAAAGTCAAAATATACGCAGGCAAAAAGGAGAAAGTTTTCCTAGTTGCTTGTTCAAGGGATTGTTATTGTCATACGTTCCATCGCAGTCAGAAGGGAGGAAGTGTAGACTCTCGGAGCCAGGATCCAAAAAATGGCCAGAGAACGGGCACCATGTTTGCATTTGATGTGGATCATGAACCATGGAATTCATATGAAGAAAGGTTCCAATTGTTTTTCATAGCTAATCAGACACTGAAGGATCTAAAGGTCACAAACTTTCTCAGCTCTGTTGGCTTTATGCTGCTCTAGAATCTTGTTAACCCAACAAAACCAGAGACAAATCCTTCAGTGAATTAATGAAAATCTTAGAGGGGCATTTTTCTCTTAAACTGTTAATAATTGTCACAGTCAGGAAAAAGGTGAAACAATTTTACAGTTTATAGCCTTAATATAGATTCATTAGATATTGTGAATTTGGTACAACACTTGATGATACTCTTCATGATAGGCTGGTTTGTGGGTTAAGCAGTGAAGCAATGTAGAGGAAACTGCTTACTGTAAGTGATTTAACTCTGAAAGCTGCAGTGGAGGTTGCCACATCTAGAGATGCTTGCAACAAGAGAAGCTTCACAGATAGGGGCTGGAGCGAAGATCCACCAAATGAATACCTCAAGGAACAGGACTGCAAAGATGCAACAATGCCACCATGGGACACTGGTTGGACACTTATCGGGGGAATGCTGGAGTAAATTGAGTACCTGTAAGAATTGTTGCCAAAGCTGTTTGGGTCAGAAAACCAAGGAAGTACAAGAAGAATAATACAAGTAACAATCTAACCATGTCTACAAATTGGTGGATGAAGCTCAAGATCACTCAAAAGACAATGAATCCAAGCTACTTTAAGTGTCTAGCCAGGTGGCTTGTCAATGCAGGGTGATCAATAATGTTTTGGGGCATATCCAAAATTTTAAGGCCATAAATCAAAATGGAAGTGGATACAGGAACAGCAGAATCACTAATACTGGGGACAATTTATCATCAAAAACTGAAGCATCTGCCTTTAAAACCGTCAAATGTGATCATAAGGGCGTCCACTGAGGAGGAGGTTGTACCATTAAAAGGATACATTACGGTGAAAGTAGAAGCAAGTGGGCAGATGACGAAGTAGTCTCTTCACGTTATCCATGAAAACTTTCCTGCTCTATTTGGCAGTTGGTCAAGGTTAGGCTTAACAGGGAAACAGGCAATCAATTAATGGATTCAAAGATCAATTTGCAACAACTTCTGAAGCAGTATGAGAAGTAGTTTGACGATTCACTATGACTGGTGTGAAACTACACCTAAAAATCAAGCCAGATAGCACACCCAAATGTCTCAAAGCTAGGGTCATACCATATGCCATCAAGCCTCAAATTGAAGAAGAGCTAGAAGGATTGGTAAGGACAGGAGTCATTGAACTTATTCCTACAAGTGATTGGGCAACAACAGAGATCTTTGTGGAAATTTTAAGATACTATTAACCTAGTTTTGTGCATAGATCATTATCCACTGCCGTTGATTGCATTTGCTGGACTTTCTGGAGGATAGAAGTTCAGTAAAATTGATCTTTCACAGGGATATCTGCAGATGAATGTGACTGCCAAATCACAGCCACTACTCACCATCGTGATGCACAAAGGTCTGCTTCAGAGAATCATAGAATTTATAGTGCAGAGGGAGGCTATTTGGTCCTTGGAAAGAGCACCCTACTTAAACCCATGCTTCCACTCTATCCCCATAATCTAGTAGCAATTTAGCATGGCCAATCCACCTAAATTCCTCACCTTTGGACTATGGGAGGAAACCGGAGCACCTGGAGGAAACCCGCACAGACACAGGGAGAAAGTGCAAACTCCACAGTCACCCGAGGCCAGAATTGAACCTGGATTTGTGAGGCAGCAAGCTAACCACTGTACCACCATGCCGCCCTACTGAAGTCTTTGTTACTGAAGTCTCCCTTTTGGAACAACATCTACACATGCTCTTTTTCAAAAATCAATGGATCACATTCTATGTGGTTGAATGGAGTGAAATGTTATTTAGATGATATCCTTATTACCGATTCGAGTTAACATTGAGACACATGTTGCTATGTGTCAAGCAGCCATGGCACTGATCAGAAGAATGTGAAATATATACAATGAAGTGAAAGAAGTTTTCCTGAAGTCAGAGCTGTTGGTTCACTTTAATGTGAAAATGAAGTTGTAATTAGTTGCGATGCCTCACCCTATGGGGTTGGTGTGGTCATCTCGCACAGTATGCCTTCAGGAGAGGAATAACCAATAGCCTTTGCTTCACACATTCTTACGAGCATAGAAATGAATTCCACTCAGCTGGAAAAAGAAGCTTTGAGCATCATTTTCTGTGTAAGAAGTTTCCACAATTACCTTCATAGACACCATTTTACTCAATTGACAGGCCATTGACCCTTGACTACAACCTTCGGGCCCTATAAAGGTATACCTTCTTTGATCGGTAGTAGATTGCAAAGATGGTCACTTATATTGTCGGCACACACTTATGATATCCAGTATCACATGTCAGTGCAGCATGCAAATGCCGATGCTCTATCACGATTGCCGTTACAAGTCAAGCATGACGCGGAAGAAAATGTTGTCAATATTTTGTATTTCTCGCTCGTGAATAGTGTACCTGTGACTTCATCTCAAATTTAAAGATATACAAGGACTGATCCCGTGATGGGGAAGGTGATGGACTTTCTCCAAAATGGAACGCTGTCAGACATCCATCTGAAAAATCCAAAACTCAAGCCCTACTTCACATGAAGACGTGAGTTGACAATGCAGAATGGAATTTTATTGTGGGGTATCTGTGTGGTCATTCCTCTGTGCTTGAGTAGTAGAGACCAACTGCATGAGGGGCATCCTGGTGCGGTAAGGATGAAGGAATTAGCACGTGGTATTTTTGGTGGCCAGGGCTGGATGCTCACATTGAAGAGAAAGTTGGTCAATGCGCAAAACTAAGGAACACTCCACATTTACAACCATTACATCCATGGGAATGACCAACTCAACCATGGCAGAGATTACACATCGTTTGTGCTGGTCCACTGAAGATCACATGTTCTTACTGATTGTGGATGTGTATTTGAAATGGCCACATGTCGCGATAATGAAGTCAATGACGACTGAGCAGACAACTGAAAAGCTAGACCAAATATTTGCAAGATTTTGAACACTGGAGCAGACTGTTAGTAATAATGATATGCAGCTTTCTTCAAAGGAGTTTGAGGACTACTTGAAAGAGGACGGAATGCACCATATCAAGTCAGCTCCAGATTATCCAGCATGAATGGATTAGCCGAACATTTTGTGCAATCATTAAAGCTTCTATAAAAGCATCAAAGGACCAGGGGACATTATCAAGGAGAGTAACCACGGTTCTAATATCTGATCGGAACACTGTCCATGCTACCACGCGAAGTACACTGGCAATGCTGTTGTTCAAAAGGAAACTACAAACACAGTTTGATTTATTAACTCCACCTGATACTTCAGAGATTGTCAACTGACAACATAAAGCACAAATTGCCAGGAGGGAGAAAATCTCGAAGAGATGAGCTATCAAACGGCGAGAGAGACTGTTAGCTGGAAATTACACCACCAACGAGAAATGGGACCAACTATGGTCCTAGCCAAGACAGGTGCAATATCATGCATTGTACAGATGGACAATGAAATAGTTTGGTGATGCCATGCTGATCAGTTACTTGCTCCACAAAGTGAGTTTGCAGGAACGTCTTAAGTGCTTCTACCTTTCGAAGATATAGAGAGCTATACTTTGGAATGGAGACCAGAGACAATGACGAGTTCAGATTCTGTTTCTGAGGACCTTTCAATGCCTATAGTGACAGATACTGAGGTAACTACTGAAGAAGTACCATCTACAGAAAGGATTGAAGGAACTTACGAGGTTGCAAGTAGCCACACTCAAGAATGCCGACTTCTACCAAAAAGGAATAGACGGTCCACCACAGAGACTTTACTGAATTGTGTATATGTATAAAAATAACATATCAGGGGATCTGTTGAATAAATGTTAATTGTTGTTGTTGCACTAATGAAGTAAAGAGGGAGGAATGTTATGTATCTGGGAACACATTCTTGCTGGTGCTGCATCACATGACGTGCAGTGATGTCAGCAGAGTGTTTGCGCGGGCTTTGGGCAGATCGCCATCTTGACTTTATGAGCAACACCCATAATAAAGCTCTTATCGTGTTTTACAAGAATCCAGAGTGTGGGCACCTCCACACCTTTCCTCTTTGCAACAACAAAGAAATGTAACAGCACCCTTTCAGTATTTTACTCATATCTACTATTTAGAACCTGCGTATTTACATAGCCAAAAAAAAGATTGACTAAAAAACAAATCCATTATTTGTTTTCCCAGAGATTGTTTTCCCAATCAAAAAAATGATGATAATGGTTAGTGCTGTTCACAATGTTTGCTTATTCTACTCCATTAGTTTATCAAATGACAACCAATTGTTTATGCAGGGAAATCAATTATATGACTGTATAAGGCAGCATGTGGCACAGTGGTTAGCACTGGGACTATGGCGCTGAGGGCCTGGGTTCGAATCTTGGCCCTGGGTCACTGTCCGTGTGGAGTTCGCACATTCTCCCTATGTCTGTGTGTGCTTCACCCCCACAACCCAAAGATGTGCTGGTTAGGTGGATTGGCCACGCTAAATTGACGCTCAATTGGAAAAAGAAAAATAATTGGCTATTCTAAACTTATTTAAAAAAATTAATTACACGATTGTATAAGAAATCTAAATATTAAATGTTGATCTAACATTACAACCAAAAATCCTAGAAAGGGAGTGAATTTAGTGAACAGCAATGGGTAGTATTTAGGTTACCACCAGATTGCTAGCTTCCTCATGGTGAGTCAGTTGTTTCATAACGTCAGTAAAATCATACCATATAACAGCCAACACTCCCTCATGTAATACCACTTGCCAGGATCAATCTTCTGCCCCCATGCCACCTGGATTTTTATATTTCTTTTTCTGTTGTTTGAATATCTCCACCCCAATCTCTGTTTCTGTTTTGCATTGTCTTTCACTCACCAGCTACATCTCTTATCTCCTCACGACCTCTCCGTCCAAACCCACCCACCCATCCCGCACCCAATCCACAACCTGTTGGTTTCCAAGCTGGGTGGTTAGGATGAATAGAAGACTCAACTGTGACCCCAATAGGAGTTTGTCGCCAAGTGTCCTGATGACTACTGATGCAAGTGGCCTTAAAAGCACAAGCTGTGTTGGGAAATGCAACACAGGAAGATGAGGGAGTCACATGCAGAACTGGCTAAGTAAAAAGTGACAAGCTAGACAGAAACCTCAAGTTAAAATGTGAACAAAGCATTGAAGTAGCATTCCTCAGTATGAATAAATTCCACCAAATTGTCAGACAGACTTGCATTTATATAGCACCTTTCAAGTTCTCAAGAAAAAGAAATTCATGGTTTAGGAAACACCTTTTGAAATGTAGTCACAGGTATAATATTGGAAATGTGTACAGCAAGGTCCCATAAACAGCTCTGAAATAAATGATAAGATGATCTGTTTAGTTGTTGGATAAGGAGTAAATACCTGCTCATAAATCAGGAGTAACTTCATTGATTAATGCCAAGTGATCTTTGATGTTTACCTGAAAGCAGAGGTGGAGCCGAGGCTCAATGTCCCATCCGAAAGACGGCTAAGTAAGTGTGACAAAAGGAAGAATGCACAGTCACGTGATTTTGAGTACAATAAAAATCTTCTTACATTAACACTGCAATGAAGTTACTGTGAAAAGCCTCTAGTCACCACATTCCGACGCCTGTTCAGGTACACAGAGGGAGAATTCAGAATTACCTAACAGCATGTCTTTGTGGATTTGTAGGAGGAAGCTGGAGCACCCGAAGGAAACCCACGCAGACACAGGGAGAATGTGCAGACTGCTCACAGACAGTGATCCAAGCCGGGAATTGAACCTGGGACCCTGGAGCTGTGAAGCAACAGTGCTCACCACTGTGCTACCGTGCCACCCTTTATTTAGCACTTTTTTTTGGACTACCCCTCAATCTACCTAATTAGTCATCCAACAACCCATCTCACCCACTTCTCCCACCCACCACCTCAACCACCTACCACCCTAGCCATTTACCTCACCCACATACCCAATCTGCCACCCTGCCCATTCACCTATTCACTAACATTCATTCATTCACTAACATTCACACTGGCCATTTAAATTTACCGAATAGTAGCCAGTGGCTTAAAAGGGGGTGTCCAATCTTCCCACTGGCTCTACCCTGTTGTAATGCAGTTCTCTGATGAACTGTACACTCTACATTCAAAAGAAATGCTTAGTTGAGTCAGGGTGTAAACAATTATGGTCGGATTGGCAATCCGACAGTGATGCCAATTACTGGGCAACTATAAAGTATATAATATAAAATATAATATATATATTGTAAATTGTCAAAAGGCTGTACCTTTTTTTGAAATATGATTGTTCAACTTACAACTAATGGGATATTTTGCAATTTGAACTGAGATAGAGCAAACTGCTTAAAAAAAGGAAGGCTGCATTCAAACAGGGAGGCGAGAAACAAACAAATTACCCTCAGGGGATTGTAAAGGGGGAGATATTTCCGATAGACCAGACACCCATCGAAACTCGGAACTGACTAAAGAAGAGACATTAAAAATGCAAAGCATTGGATATTGAAACAATCACTGCCACAGACAGATACACCCAAAACCTCTTGGAAATACATAATGGGTGAAGTATTTCAAGGCAAAGCTACCCAGCCATGAGAGAGATATTGCAAGTGACACAGGTGGTGTCATGAAAGTCTTCAATCGAGGAAACAGGCTTAAGGCTGCTCTCCCTTCCCCTCCCTCTTATGAAATAAAAGTATGTTGCCCAGTTTGAGAAGTCTTGTAAAACTTCCACATCTGACCACATCTAAAAAATTAAGTTACCTGAATAGAAACATAAAATTGGAAGTAGCCATTCAGCCCTTCGAGCCTGCTCCACATTTCAATATAATTATGGCTGACCCTCTATTTCAACGATGTGGAGATGCCGGCGTTGGACTGGGGTGAGCACAGTACGAAGTCTTACAACACCAGGTTAAAGTCCACCAGGTTTGTTTCAATGTCACTAGCTTTCGGAGCGCTGCTCCTTCCTCAGGTGAATGAAGAGGTCTGTTCCAGAAACACATATATAGACAAATTCAAAGATGCCAAACAATGCTAGGAATGCGAGCATTAGCAGGTGATTAAATCTTTACAGATCCAGAGATGGGGTAACCCCAGGTTAAAGAGGTGTGAATTGTCTCAAGCCAGGACAGTTGGTAGGATTTCGCAGGCCAGATGGTGGGGGATGAATGTAATGTGACATGAATCCCAGGTCCCGGTTGAGGCCGCACTCATGTGTGCGGAACTTGGCTATAAGTTTCTGCTCGCCGATTCTGCGTTGTCGCGGGTCCTGAAGGCCGCCTTGGAGAACGCTTACCCGGAGATCAGAGGCTGAATGCCCTTGACTGCTGAAGTGTTCCCCGACTGGAAGGGAACATTCCTGCCTGGTGATTGTTGCGCGATGTCCGTTCATTCGTTGTCGCAGCGTCTGCATGGTCTCGCCAATGTACCACGCTTCGGGACATCCTTTCCTGCAGCGATTGAGGTAGACAACGTTGGCCGAGTCGCACGAGTATGTACCGCGTACCTGGTGGGTGGTGTTCTCACGTGTAATAGTGGTATCCATGTCGATAATCTGGCACGTCTTGTAGAGATTGCCATGACAGGGTTGTGTGGTGTCGTGGTCACTGTTCTGAAGACTGGGTAATTTGCTGCACACAATGGTTCGTTTGAGGTTGCGCGGTTGTTTGAAGGCAAGTAGTGGGGGTGTGGGGATGACCTTGGCAAGATGTTCATCGTCATCAATGACGTGTTGAAGGCTGTGAAGAAGATGACGTAGTTTCTCCGCTCCGGGGAAGTACTGGACGACGAAGGGTATTCTGTCGGTTGTGTCCCATGTTTGTCTTCTGAGGAGGTCGGTCCGGTTTTTCGCTGTGGCGCGTTGGAACTGTCGATCGATGAGTCGAGTGCCATATCCCATTCGTACGAGGGCATCTTTCAACGTCTGTAGATGTCTGTTACGCTCCTCCTCGTCTGAGCAGATCCTGTGTATACGGAGCGCTTGTCCATAGGGGATGGCTTCTTTAATGTGTTTAGGGTGGAAGCTGGAGAAGTGGAGCATCATGAGGTTATCCGTGGGTTTGCGGTAAAGCGAAGTGCTGAGGTGACCGTCCTTGATGGAGATGAGTGTGTCCAAGAATGCAACTGATTTTGGAGTGTAGTCCATGGTGAGTCTGATGGTTGGATGGAACTTATTAATGTCATCGTGTAGTCGTTTCAGTGATTCTTCGCCGTGGGTCCAAAGGAAAAAAATGTCATCGATGTATCTGGTGTATAACATCGGTTGAAGGTCCTGTGCGGTGAGTAGGTCCTGTTCAAACTTGTGCATGAAGATGTTGGCGTATTGGGGTGCGAATTTGGTCCCCATGGCTGTTCCGTGCGTCTGGATGAAGAACTTGTTGTCGAAGGTGAAGACGTTGTGATCCAGAATGAAGCGGATGAGTTGCAGAATTGCGTCTGGAGATTGGCAGTTGTCGGTGTTGAGTACTGAGGCTGTTGCAGCAATGCCGTCGTCATGGGGGATGCTGGTGTAGAGTGCCGAGACGTCCATTGTGACGAGGAATGTTCCTGGTTCAACTGGTCCATGGGTTCTGAGTTTCTGTAGGAAGCCCGTCGTGTCGCGACAGAAGCTGGGTGTACCTTGTACGATGGGTTTCAAGATGCCCTCGATGTAGCCAGAGAGGTTCTCACACAGGGTCCCATTGCCTGAAACAATAGGGCGGCCTGGTGTGTTGGCCTTATGTATTTTTGGGAGGCAGTAGAGATCTCCAATGCGGGGAGTACGTGGGATGAGAGCACGTAGGGTGCTCTGAATATCTGGATCCAAGGTCTTGATCAGTCTGTTGAGTTGGCGGGTGTGTTCCTTGGTCGGATCTGCAGGTAAATGTCTGTAGTGTTCTTGGTTGTTCAGTTGTCGGTATACTTCTTTGCAGTAGTCCGTTCTGTTCAGTACGACAGTGGCGAAGAATCACTGAAACGACTACACGATGACATTAATAAGTTCCATCCAACCATCAGACTCACCATGGACTACTCTCCAAAATCAGTTGCATTCTTGGACACACTCGTCTCCATCAAGGACGGTCACCTCAGCACTTCGCTTTACCGCAAACCCACGGATAACCTCATGATGCTCCACTTCTCCAGCTTCCACCCTAAACACATTAAAGAAGCCATCCCCTATGGACAAGCGCTCCGTATACACAGGATCTGCTCAGACGAGGAGGAGCGTAACAGACATCTACAGACGTTGAAAGATGCCCTCGTACGAACGGGATATGGCACTCGACTCATCGATCGACAGTTCCAACGCGCCACAGCGAAAAACCGGACCGACCTCCTCAGAAGACAAACATGGGACACAACCGACAGAATACCCTTCGTCGTCCAGTACTTCCCCGGAGCGGAGAAACTACGTCATCTTCTTCACAGCCTTCAACACGTCATTGATGATGATGAACATCTTGCCAAGGTCATCCCCACACCCCCACTACTTGCCTTCAAATAACCGCGCAACCTCAAACGAACCATTGTTTGCAGCAAATTACCCAGTCTTCAGAACAGTGACCACGACACCACACAACCCTGTCATGGCAATCTCTGCAAGACGTGCCAGATCATCGACATGGATACCACTATTACACGTGAGAACACCACCCACCAGGTACACGGTACATACTCGTGCGACTCGGCCAACGTTGTCTACCTCATACACTGCAGGAAAGGATGTCCCGAAGCGTGGTACATTGGCGAGACCATGCAGACGCTGCGACAACGAATGAACGGACATCGCGCAACAATCACCAGGCAGGAATGTTCCCTTCCAGTCGGGGAACACTTCAGCAGTCAAGGGCATTCAGCCTCTGATCTCCGGGTAAGCGTTCTCCAAGGCGGCCTTCAGGACCCGCGACAACGCAGAATCGCCGAGCAGAAACTTACAACCAAGTTCCGCACACATGAGTGCGGCCTCAACCGGGACCTGGGATTCATGTCACATTACATTCATCACCCACCATCTGGCCTGCGAAATCCTACCAACTGTCCTGGCTTGAGACAATTCACACCTCTTTAACCTGGGGTTACCCCATCTCTGGATCTGTAAAGATTTAATCACCTGCTAATGCTCGCATTCCTAGCATTGTTTGGCATCTTTGAATTTGTCTATATATGTGTTTCTGGAACAGACCTCTTCATTCACCTGAGGAAGGAGCTGCGCTCCGAAAGCTAGTGACATCGAAACAAACCTGTTGGACTTTAACCTGGTGTTGTAAGACTTCGTACTGTGCTCTATTTCAACACCATACTCCTATGCTCTCCCAAAACCTTTTAACACCTTGAGAGCTTAAAAATCTATCTATTCACTTCTGAAATACATTCAGTATAGTCTTGTGTGGGAGAGAATTCCACAGGTTTGCCATCCTCTGAGTGAAGACATTTCTGCACATCTCTGACGTAAATGGCTTACCCTGTACATGAGACTGTGACTGCTTGTTCAAGAGTCTCCCGCCCACCCCCCACCGACAGAGGAAACAAAACCCCTGCATCCAGTCTGTCCAGCCCATCAGAATTTTATAAGTTTCAATCGATCCCTTCTTGTTCTTCTAAAATCCAATTAGTACAGACCCAGTTGACCCAATCTCTCCTCAGTCCAATCCTGCCGATGGCACACCACCGCCACAGACTTCCCAGTGGCTTGGGGGACATTGAATGGAAAATGCCATTGACAGCGGTACGACCAAACGATCCTGCCACCAGTCAACAACAGGCCACCTCCCACAACCCAGAAACACGCCAGAAGGCCGGAGAATCCTGCCCATATATTATACATCAGCACATAGCATAGCCAAAACTCAAGCACATTGATCAAACACATGCAACCTCGAACCACCACCACCACCAAACCACCGCCCCCCAACCCAACAGCGGAATTACCACCATTGGCACTTCAGCACCTGCTTTGGCTCACTTTGGACTCCGACGGTTCAAGAAGGCAGCTCACTACTACCTTCCCGAGGGCAATTAAGGATTGCCAATACATGTTGGCTGAGCCAGCGATGCCACATCCCATTGATGAATTTTTAAAAAAGTATTAACAATAATTTTATCAGAATAATTTCTGAGGCTAAATGCCCAAAATATGACCGCCAATCTGAGCCGATTCGCTGCACCTGTCAAGCTGCCAGCAGCCAATTGAAAGTCTACTGGCAATGACTAAGGGAGAGATTTATTCACAGGCATGGAGCTCACTGTAAAAACTGTGCCCCGTGCTCTGGAGATATCTAACCGTATGCACAGCTCAGATTGGGCACAGTCTACCAGTCTACAAAACATGCTTCGCTCTCAATGCAGCAGGCTACAGTAGTGAGGCATGGGTGATAGTCCGCTTCAGTGGTCACCAACTAAGGGAGAGGTGCTGAACTGTTCTGTCACTTGCCTGCAGATTTCCTGCCTGCCCATTGGGTTCCATTTCACTTCAATTTTGCCAGTCACTTCCTGCCATTCTCAATTCCTTCAGCCTGAGCAAAGATAGTCAATGGGTTGCCAAAGATTTTTCAGAGGTTTATTTTCTCCCCTTTTCCCTATTTAAGTTGCTATTTCCCTTTAATATTTTGCCTGAATTGCAATTTGTAGGTCTATCTATCAAGCGAACTTGCTGTGCGTGTCCAAAGCTGAACCTGGAACGATAATACACTTTTGATAATGAGATGACATTGCAGAATTGAATGCAATTCAAACTAAACTATACGTGAGTCCACACTTGCTTTTAAGCAGTTATGATTAAATTGCACACTTACTGGAAAATCTAGGCTCCTTTATTGAAATGATCCCTTCAGAGGGCTGGTTTCCATTGCACAAATCATTCCATCACTCACTTAATCTAATTGAATGCATTCGTTAGGGGAATACAATTAGCAAATTAATTGCTAATTGACCTCTGTGGCTGGAATTCAAGCTGCACCATTTGATTTCTACTTCCATGTCAATACCTTTGCACCTTCCATTTAATTGCAGTCTCAACTGTAGTCTCACAAGAATACTTGTCAAAATGGCTGAAGGGAGCCAACCAACTAAGTACCTTGAAATTAGAGATTGGTATGCCACGACATGACATTGTACAAGAAATCGACACAAGGGGATTGTCAGTGAAAATAACGGACAAATGCATCCAAATAAACACCGGTGAGCCCAAACAGAGCTCGTGATTGACATGCCAACTTACCACCCAATCATTAGCCTGGCATTGTGGGCGAGTCACCCAGTGTAGAAATGACCTGATTTTAATTTCTTTTTTATTTTAAATTTAGAGTACCCAATTCATTTTTTCCAATTAAGGGGCAATTTAGCGTGGCCAATTCACCTAGCCTACACATCTTTGGGTTGTGGGGGCGAAACCCACGCAAACACGGGGAGAATGTGCAAACTCCACACGGACAATGACCCAGAGCCGGGATGGAACCTGGGACCTCAACGCCGTGAGGCAACAGGGCTAACCCACTGCACCACTGTGCTGCCCCTGATTTTAATTTCTATAGGAAGGAAAAACAAATGGTTCCCACATGTTGTGTTCTTTGTTTTTGTTTTTCAGGATGATGGAGGTTATAGTGTTAACAAAGAACAGCAAGCAGTGTTTAACAAACAAAGCTAATTTATTACACTACACTTAATTAGATTTGAACATATTACTAAGAGATTAGATAAGTAAAGATTACACTACACTTCTATAATACTAACTTATTCTATCAGTTAAACTAGCTCACACCTATTCTGTCTGGCTCCCTTCCACTCTCTCCCAGAAATCCAGGAGGCATGTGATATTTATGTGTTTGCTCTATAGCACCATCTAGTGACTAGAGTAGTAACATTACATTAACCCTTCATGTGCTTTACAATATCCACATTTGTGACACCACAGTGGGCAGCCAGCCTGCAATGCCAATTTAATGGCTGGATGTTAAGTTAGCAATCTGTCCTGAAGCAGGGCTGAACAGTAGGTTTTAGCGAAGACTCATGGCAAACTAACAGTAGCAGGACAACTATCAAAGGAAAATTAGGCCCTGGCATTTACCAGGCGGTCAATCATTTTTTGGCTGGTGTTCCAAGTTAGGATCTAACCATGAAAATGTTAAGACACCTTGACAATAATGGTTGCAGTGGGTAGAATTACAGCTATCCTTGTAAACATTTGAGACTCTATTTGATTGCTACACCCCCAATGCCTTTGGTACACACCATTTAAGGATTTGAGACAAGTAGCTATTCAGGTGGTATGGAGTTAAAATAAATGCAATCTGCGATCAAATGCAAAGTTGAGAAGCACCAAGTACAATAATAAAGTTTCTTGTTTGTCACTCACTCCACCGGTCTCATGGTCAGCCCCTCTTCCAAGTTACTGTGTTATTAGAAGTTACTTCTCCTCTATGTTCAGCAACCCGACTGGTTCATGATTTCCGAGTGCCTCGGCCAGCCTCCACTGGTTAATGATTTCCGGCTGCCTCGACCAGCCTCCCCAGGCTAAGTCCGAGTGGTTAATGATTTCCGACCATCTCGGCCAGCCTCCACAGGCTGCAAGGCATTTCACTCGCTTTCAGCTGCACTTCCCTGTTACCAGCCTTGACCATGGCATGGAGGTAACTTTTACACCCACCTCTGCTGAGCGGCAAGAGCAGAGGCCACGCCACCACCAACAGACCTATCAGTAGCAGGAGAAACATCAACAGCAGCATGAGTTGTCCTCACCTCAGCCACTTGGGGAGGCGGTGGTGTAGTGGTATTGTCACTGGACTAGTTAACCAGAGACCCAGAGTAATGCTCTGGAGGTCCAGGTTCAAATCCTACCACTGCAGATGGTGAAATTTGAATTCAATAAAAATCTGGAATTAAAATCTAATCATGACCATGAAACCATTGTTGATTGTTGTAAAAACCCACCTGGTTCGCTAATGTCCTTTTGAACAAAGAACAAAGAAAAGTATGGCACAGGAACAGGCCCTTCGGCCCTCCAAGCCTGCGCCGACCATGCTGCCTGTCTAAACTAAAATCTTCGACACTTCTGGGGTCCATATCCCTCTATTCCCATCCTATTCATGTATTTCTCAAGATGCCCCTTAAACGTCCCTACGTCCCTGCTTCCACACCTCCTCCGGCAGCGAGTTCCACTACCCTCTGTGTATAAAAACTTGCCTCGTACATCTCCTCTAAACCTTGCCCCTCACACCTTAAACCTATGCCACCTCGTAATTGACCCCTCTACCCCGGGGAAAAGCCTCTGACAATCCACTCTGTCTATGCCCCTTATAATTTTGTAACCCTCTATCCGGTCGCCCCTCAATGTCCTTTGTTCCAGTGAGAACAAACTAAGTTTATTCACCCTTTCCTCATAGCTAATGCCCTCCATACCAGGCAACATCCTGGTAAATCTCTCCTGCACCCTCTCTAAAACCTTCACATCCTTCTGGTAGTGTGGCGACCAGAATTGAACACTATACTCCAAGTGTGGCCTCACTAAGGTTCTGTACAGTTGCAACATGACTTGCCAATTTTTATACTCAATGCCCTGGCCAATGAAGGCAAGCATGCCGTATGCCTTCTTGACTAACTTCTCCACCTGTGTTGCCCCTTTCAGTGACCTGTGGACCTGTACACTTAGATCTCTCTGACTGTCAATACTCTTGAGGGTTCTACCATTCACTTTATATTCCCTACCTGCATTGGGCATTCCAAAATGCATTACCTAATAGGGAAGGGAATCTTCCACCCTTACCTGGTCTGGCCTACATGTGACTCCAGACCCACAGCAAGATGGTTGACTCTTAACCAACCATTCAAGAGCAATTAGGGATGGGCAATAAATGCTGGCACATCCCGCGACACCCACGTCCCATGAACAAAACAAAAATACCCCTACACAGGGTTAAAGGGAATGATACAGCAAGAAGAAGGCATGACCCCCAACAAAGGCAGCACAGGCAGAATATTGACTCTCGCAACACGTTTGAGTACTAGTGTGTCAGGAAACTCAGGCCCTCATGGCAGGTCTCTGCTGACATCTGCAGCCTCCTGGAATAAGACTGCCTTCCCAGTGGACTAGGTGGCTGTGCATTGCCTGCAGCCAGTAAGATGAATGTTGGTAGAAGGCCTCCTGGTCTCTGCCGAGCAGTGTACTCTTTCCTCCTGCACAGAGAAAAAGCAGAGAATAATGGGAGCTCCTATTGTCTTGAGTGCCATCGTTCAGGTGTGAGGTTAGACTAAGGACCCATATCCATGTTCAGTTGCATGGAAGATCTCCCATGGCACTATTTGAAGAAGAGGAGAGAAGTTATCCACTGGTGTCCTGGCCAATATTTATCCCTCAATCCACAATCCAAGAAACAGATTATTCAGTGATTATCACATTGCTGTTCGTGGGAATTTTCTGTGTTCAAAGTGGCAGCTGTGTTTCCTACAGTACAGCAGTGACTACACTTCAAAAGTATTTCATTGGCTGTAAAGTCCTGGTGGTCAGTAACAGCACTGTATGAATGCAAGCCTTTCGTTCCTGAGCTGCACTCATTCTGCCCAGTGGAGAGTATTCCATCACTTGTGCCTCGTAGATGGTGGACAGGCTTTGGGGAGTCAGGAGGTGAGTTACTCCCAGCATAGTTCCTAGCCTCTGACCTGCTCTTGTAGCCACAGTATTTATATGGCCGGTCCAGTTCAGTTTTTGCTCAATGGCAACCCAATGTTGATAAGAATTCAGTGATGGTCATGTCATCGGGCGCTGGTTAGATTCTCTCTTGTTAGAGGCGGTCTTGCCTGGCACTCGTGTGACCACCAATGCTACTTGCCACTTGTCAGATAAAGCCTGAATATTTTCCGGGTCTCACTGCATATGTACACGGACTGCTTCTTCATCTGAAGAGTCGAGAATGGTGCTGAACATTGTGCACTCATTGACTGACATCCCCACTGCTGACCTTAGGGTGGAGGGAAGATTATTGATGAAAAAGCTGAGGATGATTGGGTACAGGACGTTACCCTGAGCCTCCCCCAAAGTAATTTGCCTTTTAAGAGTCAGATGAATCTCCACCCATTGCAAAGTAACCCAGAGATTCTTGGAAATTATAACAACTGGTGCAATCTTTTGACAGATTCTGGTGGACTTAACTCAATTGTAGAGCAGGAGTCAGGTGGAATCTCAGAGAAATATTGAGGTCTAACTTTCAGATGAGATAGATGAGTTTCTCCTGTCTTCAATATTGTTGAAGTTGTGTTCCTTCCGATGCCTCGTCCATTATCGACAGTCACTGAAATAATAAGTTATCTGAGAACGACTGTAAGTTTCCTAATCTGTTGCCGGTTGTCTGTAACTAGGTTGACGAGTATAGGGTCTTCTTTCTTGCTATGATTTTAGCAATCACAAGCTTACAGGTGTCAGCCCTCATCATGAAGCTGAAACATTTGAAGGCAAAAAAATCAATAGCGCGTCGACCAAAGGGCCCGTGAGAAAATCATTACACTCCGCAATCACACTACCAATACTAAATGTCTGAATAGATAACGGTTGAGACATCTGTCACTGGCAAGACTTTTCTCAAGAATAACCTAACTGCACAACTTATCGAACCTTATCCGAAGCCTTTCAAACTGCAGCATGTTCCGAAGGAGGAAATCATTCTCACTAAATGATTGGATTCCCAGCAGGCTTCAAAAACCTTTTAAAATTAGACCATTGAAACCCAGATAGATGAAACTCGAGCCAGGGACCAAACCCGAGTCAGAAATGAGCTCCAAACGCCATTAACAAATTGAAGATAGCATAACACCGAATGAGAGAAACGCACTTATCTCTTTTCAGAAGGGATGCTGCAATCAGCATCTTACCAGAGGACAGTGAGGTATAGACTACCCAAAACTACAGAATATTTCAGCAATGGGGACATGCCAGTTATCGGAAAACACTTGGAGCGAAATCCCTGAACAATAGAAAACTAAACACCCTATAATGCAATATACCGATTAAATACAGAGACAATGAAAGAGGTTTTGTCCCCCAGATTGGCGGGAGTGGGGTTAGAAATAAAATAATGGAAGGCCTAACCCCAACTCACTTTCAGGCCACCCAGTTCCAGTAATAATAGAGACAGCTTGGAGTTAGGAGACCAGTGCTTAGGAGAATCATCAGTCACTATTTTTGTCTTCACATTCAGGCCTCCACTTTAAGTTTGCTTTTAACTTTAACACCTGCAAGCGAGGATTTCCAGGCCTTTGGAAAATTGTCAGATGAAAGGAGGCAAAATCTATCTTGGTACACAAGATGTGAGCATTTATTTCACTGGAGGTCTTGTGGAGCAGTGAGTAGCACACTGCCTCTGAGTCAGAAGCTCTGGGTTCAAATCCCAGCCCAGGACGTGATGGCCAAGGAGGAGGTGTTCATATTTAAGAATAAATCTAATGTGCCCAATTATTTTTTTTCTAACTAAAGGGCAATTTAGCATGGCCAATCCATCTACCCTGCACATCTGTTTGGGTTCCACACAGACATGGGGAGAATGTGCAAACTGCGCACGGACAGTGACCCGGGGCTGGGATCGAACTTGGGTCCTTGGCACCGTGAGGCAGCAGTGCCAACCTCTGCGCCACTGTGCCACCCTAGATGGTGTGTTCATAACGCGGTCAAACTGGTTGAGTGTGTCAACCTGCAAATCCTGCCAAACACGCCAGTGGCTGACTGTCAGAGTGGGAGAGACTCCAGGTCGGCCAGACTTGGTGTAGTGTGGTGCCCTTCAAACTATCAGCCCCTGGCGACAGACTAGCGACCTAGCTATGGAAACCTGACCTAGTACACATCTAGGCGCAGGAAGAGCATTGGAACTGGAATTTATTTCACTTCATGGGCACCAGGAGAAGCAGGAGGCTCACCAAGCAAGCATATGCTTATCCTTCCCCGACCACCCCCTGATCAGACCCCACAATTGATGTCCCCCCACCCGAATCTGTGATCAAACCCCTATGATGGGAGATTATGGCCGGAGGGATAGAAAAACAGAATATATTTTTAAAACATTGAGAAACTATTAGCTTTGGTGTTCAGAGTGATTTGGGTGTCCGAGTTAATATGAGGGTGCAGCAACCATTTAGGAAGACATATTATATGTTGGTCTTTATTGCAATGAGGTTGGAGTACAAGAGTAAGGAAGTGACGCTGCAGTTGAACTGGACTTTAGTGAGAGTATTGTAGAGTATTGTTGAGTGTTTTGATCTCCATACCTAAGGAAAGATCGACTTACCTTAGAGGTAGTGTAACAAAAGTCCTTTCGATTGATTCCTTGAATCGGAGGAGAGATTTATAGGCTGGCCAGATACATTCTGGAGGTTAGAAGAATGAGAGGGGAATCTCCTTGAAACATTTACAATTCTAAGAGGGCTCGGACAGGGTAAGTGCGCAAAGCCATTTTTGCTCAGTCAGTGAGTCTATTCAAGGCTGAGATGGCTAAATCTTTTGACTCTAAGGGTATGGGGATAAGAGAGTTGAGCTGAGTTTCATGATGTTATTGAGCGGTAAAGGAGTCTCGAGGGGCTGTATGGTCTGTTCCTATCCTGCGTTTATGTTTGTATATTCCAACTCTGAGGACCCAGAACTTGGAAGCCAAACCATAAATATGTCAAACATTTGTCTGTCTCCTGTGATCCAAACACGCCAAAATCTTGCCTGCCAGCCAACCAGCCTACCAAGCTGACTGCCTGTCAGGTGGAAAACCTGTTCAAAAAATTCAATACTAGGAACATAGGGGCAGAAGTAGGCAATTCAGCCCTTCGAGCCTGCTCCGCCATTCAACCAGATCATGGCTGATCTCTTCCTG
Organism: Scyliorhinus torazame; assembly: GCF_047496885.1. Taxonomy (NCBI): domain Eukaryota; kingdom Metazoa; phylum Chordata; class Chondrichthyes; order Carcharhiniformes; family Scyliorhinidae; genus Scyliorhinus; species Scyliorhinus torazame. The sequence goes on along the minus strand of NC_092708.1, from coordinate 364,899,792 downwards.
GTCTCAAAGCCACCTCCCTACCTGTTCCACATATCCCTTTAACCCATTTTTAAAAATCAGAAATATATCTACCTCCCTCCTGAAACCATTTAATGATTTGAACTCCACCGCACTATGGGGCAGCGAGTTCCACAAATTCACCACCCTCTGCAAGAATTAGTTCCTCCTCATCTCAGATTTAAACCTACCGCCTCTCAACCTATATCTGTGACCTCTTATTCTAGATTGCTCCACAAGGGGGAACATTTGGTCTATGTTTACTTTGTCAATCCCTTTTAGTATTTTATGTACCTCGATCAGACCCTCTCTCATTCTTCTAAACTCCAGCGAGTATAAGCCCAAACTGTTTAATCTCTCCTCACACTTCAACCCCTTCACCCCCAGTATCAATCTGGTGAACCTCCTCTGAACTGCTTCTAATGCCACCACATTCTTCCTCAAATAAGGAGACCAAAACTGGACATAATACTACAGATATCTTCTCGCCAACACCCTATACAATTGCAACAATAATTCTCTACTTTTATACTCCAGTCCTTTTGTAATAAACGCTAACATTCTATTTGCCTTTCTTATTACATTGTGTACCTGCATACAGACTTCCTGCGATTCATGAACAAAGACACCCAGACCCCTCTACCCAGACACATTTTGAATCTGTTTTCCATTTAGATAATAATTTGTCTGACTATATTTTTTGGCAAAAATGGATAACCTCCCACTTATCCACATTAAACTCCATCTGCCAAATTTTGGCCCAATCTCCTAGCCAATCTATATCCATCTGTAAAATCTGTATACCCTCTTCACTGGCTGCTTTCCCACCTATTTTAGCACCAGACACAAATTTTTGTTACACTCTGTCGCTACTTGCAGATCATTTATATAGATTATAAACAGTTGAGGTCCGAGGACTGAACCCTGCGGCATCCCACTAGTTAGTTTGCCAGCCTGACCCTCTGCTTTCTGTCAGTCAGCCAATCCTCAATCCAACCTAGCATTCTATCCCCAAACCCCTCAGATCTCACCTTATGGATCAATCTTTTAAGCGGCACCTTGTCAAACGCCTTCTGGAAACCTAGATACACCACATCTACAGGTTCCCCATTATCCACCTTGCTGGTTACGTCCTCAAAGAACTCAAACAAGTTTGTCAAGCATGACTTACCCTTCAGAAAACCACGCTGACACTGGTGGATTGAGCTTTGTCTTTCCAAATGTTCAGTCATCTCCTCCTTAATGATTGATTCCAGCAACTTCCTCACCATAGTGGTTAAGCTAACTAGTCTATAGTTTCCTACTTTATGCCTCTATCCCTTTTTGAATAGGGGAGTTACATTAGCGTGTTTCCAATCCACTGGGACCTTTCCAGAATCCAGGAAATTTTGAAATATCACAACCAATGCTTCCATTATCTCTGCTGCCACCTCCTTTAATAGCCTAAGGTGCAGGCCATCAGGTCTGAGAGACTTATCTGCCTTTAGTTCCATTAGTTTATTCAATACCTTCTCCCTAGTGTTGGTTATTGTACCAAGTTTCTCTGCATTGACTGCCGTTCTTGGAATTTCTTTTATTATCCTCTACCATGGAGACAGAGGCAAAATATTGGTTCAGTGCCTCCACTATCTCTGTGTTCCCCATTATTAGCTCACCAGTATGGTCCTCTAAAGGGCCAACATTTACTTTAGCTATTCTCTTCCTCTTTATATACTTTTGGAAGCTCTTGGTATCAGGGTTTATGTTTTCTGTTAGTTTCCTTTCGTAGCTCATCTTAGCTTTTTTGATTCTATTTTTAGTAGCTTTTTGCTGACCCCTAAAGTTCTCCCAATCCTCCAGCTTACTACTATCTTTTGCAGTATGGTATGCCCTAGTTTTTGCCTTTTTCTCCTCCTTCACTTCCTTGTTTAGCCATGGAATGTTTTTCTCCCTTTTACAGATCCTCTTCCTCTCAGGAATTTACTTTAATTTAGAGGTATTTAATATCTGCCTGAACATCCGCCATTATTCCTCAATTATTTGTGCCCAGTCTCCTTGGGCCAGTCTTTCCTCAGGCCTGTATAATTACCTCTGCCCAATGCTAAAACTCTAGTGTGGTACTCACGCCTCTCACGCTCAATCTGAATTTGAAATTCTAGTATGCTGTGATCATTCCTTCGAATAGAATCCTAAACAACAAAACTATTTATCAACCCTCCTTCGTTACATAATACTAAATCTAATGTAGCCTGCTCCCTGGTAGGCTCCATAACATATTGCTCTAAGAAACAATCCCTCATGCATTCTATGAAATCTCCCTTGAGGCTACTCTTGCCAATTTGATTAATCCAGTCAATATGCATGTTAAAATCACCCGTGATTACCATAAGACCATAAGACATAGGAGCAGAATTAGGCCACTCGGCCCATCAAGTCTGCTCCGCCATTCAATCATGGCTGATATTTTCTCATCCCCATTCTCCTGCCTTCTCCCCATAATGCCTGATCCCCTTACCGTTGTGCCCTTCTCACAAGCCCTCATTATTTCTTCATTTATACTATGCTCCACTTTGGAAGTATTGCTAGGGGGCCCTGTAAATTACTCCTACCATAGAGTTTTTCCCCTGGTTTCTTACTTCCACCCATACCGATTCAACATCAGCACTAGCCTTGCCATTACAACTTCCAGGCCCTGCGGGAATATTGGCAGCTTTACTATCCTCAAAAGCACCTGGTCCGCTTTGGAGTTAGATTCAGGGCCAACAAGTCAAATGTTCCACTACATTTTAATGTGCAAACATTCACAAGGATGTGGAGCTCCAACCATTGAGAAAACTGATTGAAAGAAAGTAGCTGGAACTTGATCACTGAAAATTCAAGACTTCAATAAAATGGTGCTAGAATTATAGAATTTTAGAGAGCTGCAATTAAAAGCTTAAAATTACTTCCTGATACACGAGGAGACACTGATCAAAGTAAAATAACAGGCGAATGAGGAAAGAACGTTTCTGTGAGCCATAGGATCTACAGGAATTCGTGCACATTATTTTTAAACATCTACTGTGGACCTTCAGATGACTAGTTTCGCTTTCATATCACTGAGTGTCTTTAAGACTGAGATAGATAGGTTTTTGATCAATAAGGGGATCAGGGGTTATGGGGAGAAGGCAAGAGAATGGGGATGAGAAAAATATCAGCATAATCGGAGCAGACTCGATGGGCTAAGTGGCCTAATTCATCTCCTATGTCTTATGGTCTTATATATTCTGCCTTGCCAACTGCAGTCCAGAGGCGAGAGTGACTGCCCCTGACACCCTAGCAGCATTTGATCGAGTGCGGCTTCAAAGAGCCTGAGAAAAACTGGAGTCAATGACAACAGCGGAAACTCTCCGCTGTTTGGAGTCATACCTGGCACAGAGGAAGATGGTTTTGGCGGTTGGAAGTCAATCATCTCAGCTCCAGGGCACCACTATAGGAGGTCCTCAGGGTAATGTCCTCGGCTCGACCATCTTCAGCTGCTTCATCAATGACCTTTTTTCCATCATATGGTCAGAAGTAGGGATGTTAGCTGATGGCTGCACAATGCTCAGCACCATTTGTAACTCCTCAGATACTAAGAATAGGCTAGGAACCCTTGGCCAGTTGCTCACCTCCTGATTACCCAAAGCCTGTCCACCACCTTCAAGGCACAAGTCAGGAATGTGAATGTGGGCAGCATGGTAGCACAGTGGTTAGGACGTTGCTTCACAGCGCCAGGGTCCCAGGTTCGATTCCCCGCTGGTTCACTATCTGTGCCGAGTCTGCACGTTCTCCCCGTGTCTGCGTGGGTTTCCTCCGGGTGCTCTGGTTTCCTCCCACAGTCCAAAGATGTGCAGGTTAGGCAGATTGGCCGTGCTAAATTGCCTTTAATGTCCAAAAAGGTTAGGTGGGGTTACTGGATTACCGGGGTAGGTTGGAGGTGTAGGCTTAAATGGGGTGCTCTTTCCAGGGGCAGGTGCGGACGTGATGGGCCGAGTGGCCTCCTTCTGCACTGTAAATTCTATGACAGAATACTCTCTACTTGCCTGGATGGGTGCAGCTCCAACAGCAGTCAAGAAGCTCGACACCATCCAGGACAAAGCAACCTGCTTAATTGTCACCTCATCCACAATCATTCACTTCCTCCACCACTGACGCACAGTGACAGTAGTGTGCACCTTCAACAAGAAGCACCTGAGACAACACCTTCCAAATTCATGACTGCTACCACCCAGAAGGACAAGGGCAGCAGACACATGAGATCACCAACTCTGGAAATTACCCTCCAAACCACACTCACCACCCGACTTGGAAATATATCACTGTTCCTTCACTGTCACTGGGTCAAAATTCTGAAACACTGTTCCTATCAGCACTGTGTGTGTACTTACATCACATGGACTTCAACTGTTCAAGAACGCAGCTCATCACCACCTTCTCAAGGGTAATAAATTCTGGCCCAGCCAGCGACACCCACAGCCCATGAACGATAATTTTTTTAAAGTCCTTGGAATTATTCCTGAGTACAATGTCTTCCTTGATAAAACTGCAGTGTAAACATTAGCTTGGTATTACTCGCAGGCACATGTCCAATGCATTTGTACAACATTCAACTGTGTTTTTGTTGGAGATATTCATCAGTTTGTTTCAAATAGACCAATGTCTTATGTCAAAATAACAGGCGGAGGAATTTCGGACAAATGCATGAAATGTTTGTACACACAGCTCAGTGATTGCAAGACTAATTGTTCTTGTTTTTTTTGGAAACTGAACAATCCTGTTTTAATTGAAACACTGAATTGCTGTCTCAATTCCTTATGCAATAGGCTGGTATAGGGCATCGAAAATCCTTTTCTGGATCAACACTGCCTTTATATTTTACTTCCTAACTCAGTCCCAAATTTGAAAATAGGCTGCTGTCAATCTAAACATTGGGTACAACACTCAAATCACAACAATGATTCTTGATAGCTTTGCATTGAATCCTCTCTGAAACTTCAGTTAGTATCTTGATCTTTTGTTTGACGTTTTTGGTAGTAAACTGCTTCCTGTTCTTCAGAAATCTGTGCAAAACCTCCTGTCAATCTTGAAGGTTGGGGGAAAATCATAGGCAGAAAGGGCTTCAAGAAACGAAAAAGAGGAGTGTGGTGATATGTATTAGGGGTCATGTGGGACTGTGAAGCCGTGATGCTATTGGCTGACAGATCCCGGGTCCTGGTTGGCTGCTGACTCCTGGCTCCGCCCTGAAGGCGGAGTATAAGAACCCGAGCTTCTCCCCGCCGCTTCATTCTGTTGCTGAACTGCTGGGGACAAGTCTCGCTTAATAAAGCCTGAATCGACTTCATCACTTCTCGTCTCTCTTGTAAGTCATTGTGCGCTACAATTTATTAAGCGAGCTTAAAAGACTATGGAGCTCCGGATCGCCCCGGAATGCCTGCGGATCAGCCCCCACGCAGCGAACTCGGCAGCAGTATTTAAACACTGGCAAGCATGTTTTGAAGGCTACCTCCGAACGGCCCCCGGCCGGATCACAGAAGACCAGAAAATGCAGGTCCTGCATTCGAGGGTAAGCCCGGAAATTTACCCTCTCATAGAAGACGCAGAGGATTTCCCGACGGCGCTCGCATTACTGAAGGGCATCTACGTTCGGCCCGTGAACCAGGTCTACGCGCGCCACCAACTCGCAACGAGACGGCAAAGTCCCGGAGAATCGCTAGAAGAATTCTACGCCGCGCTGCTAATTTTGGGACGGGGCTGCAGCTGCCCGCCGGTGAACGCGATCGAACACACGGACATGCTAATTCGCGATGCTTTTGTGGCAGGTATGAACTCTCCCCAAATCCGCCAAAGACTTTTAAAAAGAGAGTCGCTAGGACTCTCAGAGGCACGGGCCCTTGCAGCTTCCCTAGATGTGGCCTCGCAAAATGCCCGCGCCTACGGCCCCGACCGCGCAGCTGCCCCTTGGGCTCCGTGGACCCCCGTCGCGACAAAACCCCCCCCTCGCAGGCTTGCGCGGTTAAAGCGCCAGACCATCCCGGGGGGGCCCGCTGCTATTTCTGTGGGCAAGCGAAACACCCCCGGCAGCACTGCCCGGCCCGCGCAGCTATTTGTAAAAGCTGCGGCAAGAAGGGCCATTACGCGGCAGTGTGCCGGTCCCGGGGGGTCGCCGCTATCCCCGGAGAAGAACGAGCCCAGCATATCCCAAACGCTCCCCAACCCCCCCCAGCGCCCCATGTGCGACCCGCGGGTGCCGCCATTTTGGGTCCCGGGCACCACGAGGGGAGGATGGGCGCCGCCATCTTGTGACCCCCCAGCCACGTGCGATTCATGGGGGTGGCCATTTTGTCCACCCCCGACCATGTGCGATCCATGGGGGCGGCCATTTTGTCCACCACTGGCCACGTGCGATTCATGGACGCCACCATCTTGGTTGACAACAAAGGACCCCAGCATCGACGGCTCCACAGGGTCCGAAGAAGACGTCGTGACACTACTACCACGACTGGCTTCGGTGACTCTGGATCAATCACGGCCCCGGACGCTCCAGACGACGACAACAACGATGCTGATCAACGGACACGAGACACCATGCCTGATCGACTCCGGGAGCACTGAAAGTTTTATTCACCCAGACACGGTAAGACGCTGTTTTCTGACCATCCATCCAAGCACTCAAAAGATTTCCCTAGTTGCAGGATCCCACTCCGTAGAGATCAAAGGGTTCTGCATCGCGAACCTAACAGTGCAAGGGAGGGAGTTTAAGAACTACAGGCTCTACATCCTTCCCCAACTATGCGCGCCCACATTACTGGGATTAGATTTCCAGTGTAACCTGCAGAGCCTAACATTTAATTCGGCGGCCCAATACCCCCACTCACTATCTGCGGCCTCGCAACTCTCAAGGTTGAACCGCCGTCCATGTTTGCAAACCTCACCCCGGATTGCAAACCGTCGCCACTAGGAGCAGACGGTACAGCGCCCAGGACCGGATATTTATTCGGTCTGAAGTCCAGCGGTTGCTGAAGGAAGGCATAATCCAGGCCAGCAATAGTCCCTGGAGAACCCAGGTGGTAGTAGTAAAGACCGGGGAGAAGCAAAGGATGGTCGTAGACTATAGTCAGACCATCAATAGGTACACACAGCTAGATGCGTACCCTCTCCCCCGCATATCCGACATGGTAAATCGGATTGCCCAGTATAAGGTTTTCTCCACCGTGGACCTCAAGTCCGCCTACCACCAGCTCCCCATCCGCCCAGGTGACCGCAAGTACACAGCCTTCGAGGCAGACGGGCGTCTATACCACTTCCTAAGGGTCCCATTTGGTGTCACAAACGGGGCCTCGGTCGTCCAACGGGAGATGGGCCGAATGGTTGACCATCACGGGTTTCAGGCCACATTCCCGTATCTCGACAACGTAACCATCTGCGGCCACGATCAGCAGGATCACGACGCCAACCTCCAAAAATTCCTCCAGACCGCTAACGCCCTGAACCTCACATACAACGAGGAAAAGTGCGTTTTTAGCACAAACCGGTTGGCCATCCTGGGATACGTAGTGCGCAATGGGATAATAGGCCCCGACCCCGAACGCATGCGCCCCCTTATGGAATTTACCCTCCCCCACTGCTCCAAAGCCCTGAAACGTTGCCTGGGTTTCTTTTCATATTACGCCCAGTGGGTCCCCCAGTACGCAGACAAGGCCCGCCCGCTAATACAGTCCACTACCTTCCCCCTGTTGACAGAGGCTCGGCAGGCCTTCAGCCGCATCAAAGCGGATATCGCAAAGGCCACGATGCGCGCTATCGACGAGTCTCTCCCCTTCCAGGTCGAGAGCGACGCATCCGAAGTAGCTCTGGCGGCCACCCTTAACCAAGCGGGCAGACCCGTGGCCTTTTTCTCCCGGACCCTCCACACCTCAGAAATCCGCCACTCCTCAGTGGAAAAGGAAGCCCAAGCCATAGTGGAAGCTGTGCGACATTGGAGGCATTGCCTGGCCGGCAGGAGATTCACTCTCCTCATCGACCAACGGTCGGTAGCCTTCATGTTCGATAATGCACAGCGGGTCAAAATTAAAAATGACAAGATCTTAAGGTGGAGGATCGAGCTCTCCACCTTCAACTATGAGATCTTGTACCGTCCCGGAAAGCTGAACGAGCCGTCCGATGCCCTATCCCGCGGCACATGTGCCAACGCACAAATAGACCGCCTCCAAGCCCTCCACGAGGACCTCTGCCACCCGGGGGTCACTCGATTCTACCATTTCGTAAAGTCCCGCAACCTCCCCTACTCTGTGGAGGAGGTCCGTACAGTCACCAGGAACTGCCACATCTGCACAGAGTGCAAACCGCACTTTTTCAGGCCGGATAGAGCGCACCTGATCAAGGCTTCCCGCCCCTTTGAAAGCCTCAGTTTGGATTTCAAAGGGCCCCTCCCCTTCACTGACCGCAACGCATACTTCCTGAACGTGGTGGACGAGTACTCTCGTTTCCCCTTCGCCATCCCCTGCTCTGACATGACAGCGGCCACAGTCATTAAAGCCCTTGGCACCATATTCACACTGTTCGGTTGCCCCGCGTATATCCATAGCGACAGGGGGTCCTCCTTCATGAGTGACGAGCTGCGCCAGTTCCTGCTCAGCAAGGGCATAGCCTCGAGCAGGACGACCAGCTACAACCCCCGGGGGAACGGGCAAGTAGAGAGGGAGAACGGCACGGTCTGGAAGACCGTCCTGCTGGCCCTACGGTCCAGGGATCTCCCAGTTTCCCGGTGGCAGGAGGTACTCCCGGATGCTCTCCACTCCATCCGGTCGCTGCTGTGTACCACCACTAGCCAAACGCCTCATGAGCGCCTCCTTGTCTTCCCCAGGAAGTCCTCCTCCGGAACGTCGCTGGCGACCTGGCTGGCGGCCCCAGGACCCATCTTACTCCGGAAACATGTGTGGGCGCACAAATCGGACCTGTTGGTCGAGAGGGTTCACCTTCTCCACGCGAACCCGCAGTACGCCTACGTCGCGTACCCCGACGGCCGACAGGACACGGTCTCCCTGCGGGACCTGGCGCCCGCCGGCAACACACACACCCCCCTGACACCGATCATCCCCTCCCTGCCACCGGCGCACCCCGCGACTGCCCCCTTCCCGGGGGGATCGGTCCTCCTCCCGTGCCCGCCCAGGAGTGAAGCAGGAACAAACACCGAAACGCTCCCGGAGACGACAACGCCTGAACAAGCACCTGCACCACCACCGGGGCTGAGGCGATCGACGAGGAAGACCAGACCGCCTGCTCGACTCGTGGCATCCGCGTGACACCAAGAATGTTGTATTGTAACAAAAAAAAATGTTTTCTTGCTAATATTGTAAATAGTTTCACAAACTTGTACATAGCCCAGTGTAGGGCTAAAACTGTCGTAACATGTCCGAAATTTTCCTTCCAGGGCCAGCCTTGTAAACCCCTACCACCATGCGAACCACCACCCCGCTGGGTTTCTTTTTAACAAGGGGTGAATGTGGTAGTATGTATTAGGGGTCATGTGGGACTGTGAAGCCGTGATGCTATTGGCTGACAGATCTCGGGTCCTGGTTGGCTGCTGACTCCTGGCTCCGCCCTGAAGGCGGAGTATAAGAACCCGAGCTTCTCCCCGCCGCTTCATTCTGTTGCTGAACTGCTGGGGACAAGTCTCGCTTAATAAAGCCTCAATCGACTTCATCACTTCTCGTCTCTCTCGTAAGTCATTGTGCGCTACAAGGAGAAATTCCTGAGGTGAAGTAGTGGGCCAAGAGAAGGCTGCAGTTAAGAAAGTAGCAGACAAGCATCTAATCAAATGCTCAATGAATGGCAAGATGGTAGGAAGCTCAGCGGTCTAAAGGGATCTTGGGGTGTTTGTCCACAGCTGACTGAAGGCGGCAGGACAGGCTAATTGGGTAGTTTAAGAAGGGATACTTGCCTTTATCAGCCATGGCATTGATTATAAGAACAGGGAGGTTATGTTGTATACAAGACTTTGTTTAGGTCACAACTGGAGTACTATGTGCAGTTCGGGCCGCCTCACTATAGGAACAATGTGATTGCACTGGAGACGTTGCAGAGGAGATTCACCAAGACAGAAAAGGAAAGAAATCCCTAGTGGGTGTAATCGATAGGTCTCCAAACAGTACTGCAGTGCAGCACTTCTTCTTGGGTGGCACTGTGGCACAAAGGTTAGCACTGCTGCCTCACAGCTCCAGAGTCCCAGGTTAAATTCCAGCCTCGGGTGACTGACTGTGTGGAGTTTGCAATTTCTCCCTGTGTCTGTGTGGGTTTCCTCCGGTTTCCTCCCACAGTCCAAAGATGTGCATGTTAGGTGGTTTGACCATGCTAAATTGCCCCTTCGCGTCTAAAAGGTTTGGTGGGATTATTGGGTTACGGGGATGGGGTGGAGGCATGGGTTTAAGTAGGGTGCTCTTTCCAAGGGCTGATGCAGACTTGATGGGCTGAATGGCCTCCTTCTGCACTGTAAAATCTATGATTCTGTGATTCTGGAATGGACAGTCCCATAGAGATGCAGTCGCAGAGCTGGGGCCTGACTACATCAGAGGTTGTCGGCAAGCATCCAGCACCTGCAGGTGCAGTTGGAGGAGTCCACCCACGTGCAGCAGCAGAATGTGATGCTGATAATGCGGCCACCCAGGCCAGCATCACACGAGTGGCGTCCGCGGTGGAGGCATTGGGGCATGTCCAAGGCCTGGGAATTCTGTACAGGTGCTGGCCGAGGCCCAGGACAGGGTTGCAGCCTCACAGGCAACCATGTGCAATGCCACCTGGAAATCACAGAGGAGCTTATGAGCGTGGACCAGTCACAGCAGGCCATGGTTGTCAGCAGCATTGCCCAGGTGCTGGCCAATGTGGCACAGACACAGGGAGATGGTGCAGTCCCAGAGGGAGATGGCACAGTCACTGGGTGATGTGGTGCAGTCACAGAAGGAGATAGTCCAATCCATGTGCTCCATGGCCACGAATGGGCAGACCCTGGTCGAGACCAGAGCGGGCCTCCAGGATTGGCAGTGCCAGGTGGTGGGGAGCCTCAGGGGATAGCTCTGCTCACCCCCCCCCCCTTCCTGTCCCTAGTGCATCTGGTGGGCAATGGGCAGAACAGGGCAGCACCACACCACCTAGGATGCCCAAGCAACAGCTGGGCCCATCCAGGCACAATGGCCTCAGGAACCCAGGTCACAGGGCGGGAATCACAGCAGGTGGCCAACACTCCTGCTGTACCGTCCAAGGATCCACCAAGACATAGCGTTAGGCCCATAAGCCAAGAAAGTTAGACACTAGTTAAGTTGGCACGGGTGCAGGGCACAGTTTAGTTATAGGGCTAGGGCAACAAATCCATATATAGTTGTTCACATTAAACACCTGTTCACACTGTTACAACCTGCTTCGGTGTTCTGTCAGATGGATGTGAGGGGTGGACTGGTCTGGGCTGGCCATAGAGAGGGGGGGGGGATGGTGGGAATGGGCGAACATTGGGGGTGAATGGGCGGTTGTTGTGGGTAGCCTGGGTTCCTCACCCTCCCCTCCCTGAACCGCATCTTCAGGAGGCCGAAGCACCGCTCGATCACGCTCCTGGATGCTGCATAGGTGTCGTTGTAGTGGGTCTCCGCGTCTTTCTGTGGCCTCCGGATAGGTAACTGCAACGACCGGAGTGGATAACCCCTGTCACCCAGGAGCCAGTCCCCCAGCTGGGGGGCATTTCGAACATATCAGGAATTGTTGAGTGTGCCAGGATGAAGGCGACATGCACATTGCCCAGGTATCGGGCGCAGATGTGCACGATACGCACCTGATGGTCACATATCAGCTGCACGTTCATCGCATGGAACCCCTTTCGATTGGTGTAGAGAGGCCTGTCAACTGCAGGTGCTCGTAGGGCGACATGCATCCAATCGATCACGCCCTGGAGCCTGGGCGTACCGTCGATGGTGGCGAACCCCACTGCTCGGGCATCCTGATGGGCTTGATCCATGAAGTGGACGTATTGAGCAGCCTGGGCATAGAGGGCCTCTGTGATGGCATGGACGCACCTGCGCACCGAGGTCTGTGAGATCCTGGACAGGTCCCCACTCGGCGCCTCGAAGGACTCCATCACCTTGACGGCCACAGGGAGTGGGTGTCCTCCCCCATATCTCTGCGGTGCCAGATGTGCCATCATCTGGAAGATATGTCACATAGTCTCGCTGCTCAGCCGGAGTCTTCAACTGCATGACCAGTCCGACAGGTCCTCAAATGACAGGCGCTGCCGGTGCACACGAGACCTCATGCGGCGCCGCTTTGGCACCTCCTCCTCCTCCGCCTGTTGGACAGCCGGCTCCCCAACCTGGGCGGCTGCCTCCAGTTCCTCTGGGACAGGCTCCACTGCTGCAGCGTCCTCCTCCTCGAGTAGCACCAGCTCGTACAACTGCAGGGCATCCCCCAGGGCTATGGCGACTAGGAGGAAGGCCACCATTGCTGGTTGAATTCTAATCTCCATTGTCTGCAGGGGGCAAAAAACCAACTTGTTAGCATGGTGCATGCCTCCATGCCCAACCAGGTCCAACGGGCGGCATAATGGCCCCGGTTACGAAAGAGAAAATGCTGGAAAACCTCAGCAGGTCTGGCAGCATTTGTAGGGAGAGAAAAGAGCTAACGTTTCGGGTCTGATGCCTCTTTGTCAAAGCTGGGCCCCGGTTAGCTCAGCGGGATCTGCCCCCATATGTTCCCCCCCCCCCATACCCGCACCACTGGCCCCGTCTATGGCCGGCATCGTGGGAGCCTCTGGCCCTGGCGCCTATCCCTGATACCAGGGTACCATCGGTTGGCACTGTCCTTGCCCGCCGGAGCCACCATGGTAGCTACCAAGGGTGTTGCCCTTGGGTGTTCCGCCAGATGCAGGTGCCGGCCGTTTGTGGGATGTATGGCAAAGGTTAGGGTGCGGGGGCAGTCATACGACCGGTGTCACTCTGCAGAACCAAGGCCAAGGTGGTTGGTCACTGGGATGCACAGCAAGATGGCTGCCTTGCAGGCCATGGCAATGGGGGTCCATGCCTGGACACCACCTCAGTCACGTTGGGGGTCACCGCGACCACTCCGACTGTTCCCCCAACACCATCATCAGGGTGGGCAGGAAGAAGCTGTTCCCCTTAGTTGAAGGGTTAATTATGAGAAGGCATAATTTTAAGGTGAGAGGCAGGAGGTATAGAGGGGATTTTAGGAAAAGACCTTTCACCCATTGGGTGTTGGGAGTCAGGAATGCACTGTGAGGGAGAGTAGCAAAGGTGGGAAACCTCACAACCTTCAGATAGTACACGGATGAGCACTTGAAATGTCGTAACATTCAAGCCCATGGACCAAGTGCTGGAAAAGGGGATTAGTGTAGATTTAGAATAGTTTTGTTGGTGCAGGCTTGATAGGCCAAAGTGCTTCTTCTGTATTGTAAGTCTCTACGGCTATGTGACTAAAATCAGAGCCTCACTACAAGTAGTTCTGGAAGTTAGATAAGCTCCCAGTGGAAGTCGTGAAAAGACAGCGTAGAGGTGAGGAATTGCTGTCGAATAAAATAAGAGTGCGGCAGCAGTCAGCAAGAAAGCAGCAAGACTAGGTGAGAATGAGAGTAATTTAAACTGATCTAGGGAGGGGAGGGTGGGATTTCTATGTGCTAGCGAATTTGTTGCTGGCTTACCACAGTGTAGGATATGTCATCCTTGACAGCTCAGTATATTTTACTCATGCTTCTAAAAGGAGCAACAAAGTTGGTGGTAAAATCGACTCAGCTTCGTTAGATCCCGTCAATAGATGAACACGTAGACATGGATTCTCTTCTCGTTTATGCTGGCAAGCAGACTGTAAGAAATATATTCTGAAAGGCAACTACATTAAATCTAATGCAAAAAATTAAGCCATCATCAATGCCCTCGCAATAAACTGCCACTTCCCTTTACAATGCCTCCAGTAATCTGTTCCATCACATTTAGAAAGTCTGCCTTCACAACAAATCAACATAGTGGGTAACAGTTACAATCAGTTTAACTCAGTTCAACCAATACAACTGGGGTGGAATTCTCCGTGGGCTGATGTCAATATCGGGAAGGGCGATTGGGCGGCGAATCGACCGTGAAACCAAATTCGGGGCTGGCGACAGGTGCACGGCAATTTTCAATTCACCGGCGTCAATGCGTTCCACTCCGCAAGTCAATGAACACCGTTTCCATTAGAGGGCCTGACCCAGTATTCTCCGAGGCCTCCATGATACTCCGTCACCGCTGGGGGGAATTCCCGATGGCGAGTGGTGCTTATGTTTTCAAACATCGGGAAACAGGCACCATGGCAGGTCATGCAGAGGCTACCAATCCTGCTGCGAGCAGGGCTGTTGGGGGGGGGGGGGGGGGGGGGTGGAGGAGGTGGCGGCCGGGGAGCCGCTGCCTAGCCCGGGGGGGGGGGGGGGGTAGCAGAGGGTGACGGGGATGACGAGGCCCACCGCAGGCCTGTGGTGGCCAGGCATGGACTGCCATTGTCACGGCATGCAAGGCAGCCATCTTGCTGCGTACCCCACTGACCACCTACCGTGGCCCTTGGTTGTGCGGGGTGATAACGGCTGTATAGGTGCCCCCACCCCACCATGCCTGGACCCCAGTACTCCACCAACAACTCCCCCCCCCCCCCCCCCCCCAACCAGCTGCAACCTGCCAGCAGAGCAGTACACACCCAATAAAAGTGCAGCGGCAACAGTAGACCTTGCAGGAGGGTGCCGGACAGGGGCCGCGGAGCATACCGCTGGCATGGGTAGTGCCAGCCATTGGTAGCCCTGGCAGCAGGGCTAGGTGCCAGGGCCAGATGCCCCCAAGATCCTGGACACCAAAGGGACAGGGATGCCAGGGGGAACGGCCGGTGTGGGGTGTGGGAGGGGATGGGGGATGGGGGGACAGAGGTTGCATTGCAGACCGAGGTTACCATGGAGCCCGTTGGACCAGGTTGGGCACAGGGATACGCATCATGCTAAAATTTCATTCCTAAGGACAATGACTTCGGAATTCAACCAGAGACGGTGGCCTTCATCCTGATCACCGCAGCCCTGGGGGAAGCGCTGAAAATGTATGAGCTGGAGCTGATTGAGGGTGACCCTCCAGCGGCGGAGCATGCTAAAGAGGAACAGGAGGCAGCCGGTGAGGATGGGGAGCCGGCCGCCCAAAAGGCCGAGGTGGAGGAAGTGCTGCATGTGGCCTCAGGTCTACCAGCAGCGCATTCCATTGGAGGACCTGCCGGAGCTGGACATGCCGTCGACAACTCCAGGTGAGCAGGGGGACAGCGTGACGTTTCTGCCAGATGATGGCGCACCTGGCACCCCGGGAGTTTGGGGGAGGACACCCACTCCCAGTGGCCATCAAGGTGATGGGCGTCCTGAACGTTTAAGCAATGGGGTCCTTCCAGGCTCCGAGTGGGGATTTGTTCGGGATCTGACAGAGCTCGGTGCATCCGTGTCGTCACATATATGCCAACGAAAATCAATACATCTATTTCAATGTGCACTGAGCCAGCAAGGATGCCCGGGCAGCGTGTTCACTGTCATCACGAGATGCCCCATGTCCAGGGTGAATGTGCTCCTATGAGCACCGGCTCATGACAGGTCAGTCTTCACAAACTGAAAGGGGTTCCACTCGATGAACATGCAGCTAGTATGTGACCATGAGCTGCACATCCTGCACATCTGGATCCAAACCCCAGAAAGTGTGCTTCAACCTGACACAATTATTCCTGACCTTTTCGAGGCAAACCCCCCGTCTGAAGGGGTTGCCTCCTGGGTCACTGCAGTCGTGGCTGATGACGCCCATCTAGAGGCCACAGATTGACACAGAGACCCGTCACAACAAAGCCCAGGCAGCGACCAGAGGCGTGAGCGAGTTGTGCTTTGGCATCCTGAAGGTGCGATTCAGGTTTCCGGACCACTCTGGAGTGGCCCTTCAGTATAGCGCCAGGATGGTCGCCCGCATCGTGGTGGCCTGCTGCGTCCTCTACAATATCGTGCAGCAGAGGGGCAAACTGCTGGAGGAGGGGATGAATGTCAGTCCTGGTCCAACGAGCAGGGTATGGGGGAGGGCACGGATTGGCCGGACATAGGGCCTGGGCAGGCACAGCAAGCCCTACAACGTGTGCGCCAGGGCCAACGTGCACAGGATACTCTAATCACCTCCAGGTTCACGACTAGGAGGACTGCCCAGCGACATGGAGATCTGGGGCGAAATTCTCCCCCAACGGCGGGATGTCCGCCGACTGGCGCCAAAGCCGGCGCCAATCAGACGGGCATCGCGCCGGCCCAAAGCCTCAATGTTGGGGCTAGGCCGACGCCGGAGGGATTTCCGCCCCGCCAGCTGGCAGAAATGGCGTTTGTTTCCCCGCCAGCTGGCGCGGAAATGCGGCGCATGCGCGGGAGCGTCAGCGGCCGCTGTCAGTTTCCCAGTGCATGCGCGGGAGCGTCAGCGGCCGCTGTCAGTTTCCCGCGCATGCGCAGTGGGGAGAGTCTCTTCCGCCTCCACCATGGTGGAGGCCGTAGCGGAGGCGGAAGGGAAAGAGTGCCCCCACGGCACAGGCCCGCCCACGGATTGGTGGGCCCCGATCGCGGGCCAGGCCACCGTGGGGGCACCCCCCGGGGTCAGATCGCCCCGCGCCCCCCCCCAGGACCCCGGAGCCCGCCCACGCCGCCTGGTCCCGCCGGTAAATACCAGATTTGATTTACATCGGCGGGACAGGCAATTCCAGGGCGGGACTTCGGCCCATCCTGGCCGGAGAATCCAGCGGGGGAATTCCCGCCCCCGCCCAATCTCCGGGAGCGGAGACTTCGGCGGGGGCGGGATTCACGGCGGCCAACGGCCATTCTCCGACCCGGCGGGGGGTCGGAGAATGGCGCCCCTGATCTCCCCGCTTCCCCTTCCCCTCCCACATCGGCCAACCATCCCCTCCCACCCTCCCACGAACATTCTCCCTGCTGAACCCCTGACCCCCAATGCAAACCCATCTGTGAAGCTTACCTGCCTCAGTACAGGGTGTGGGACCAAAGACAAATGCTGGAAATTCTCAGCAGGTTTGGCAGCATCTGCAGGAAGAGAAAAGAGCTAACGTTTCGAGTCCAGATGACCTTTTGTCAAAACTTGGATTTGGACATTCTGAATTCCCCCTCTGTGTACCTGAACAGGCACCGGAATGTGGCGATTAGGGAATTTTCACAGTAACTTCATTGCAGTGTTAATGTAAGCCTACTTGTGTCAATAAAGATTATTATTATTAAAAAATAAAAGAAAGGGGAAATAAGGGAATTCACAGGAAGGAATCTTTTAATGGTAATTTAGTATGGCCAAACTACCTAACCTGCGCATTTTTAGACTGTGGGAGGAAACCGCAGCACCACACAGACACAGGGAGAACGTGCAAACTCTGCACAGAGTCACCCAAGGCCTGTAAATGGAGTAAATAAGATCGGCAAATTAAATAAAAGGTGGAATGGGGGAATGGGTTTTGATTCATGGGCCACTGGCCACAGGCCAGAAGAAAGAGAGAGATATACTGTTTGGACAATATTCACTTGAACATTGCAGGGATCAGTCTCCTGCTGAGTCCTATAACTGGGATTGGAGAGAGGGCTTTAAATTAAATAGTTGGAGTGAGAGTTCATGTCGGGGGAGATTTGGAGCTAAAGGATTTAAAGGCTCTTTACCTGAATGCATGCAGAATTCTTGACTCGATGGATGATTTAAAAGCACAAATTGAAATAAATTGGTATCATGTGACAATCATTATAAAGACCCTGGTTGCAAAGTGACCAAGCACTGGAACTGAATATCCAAGATTCCTACATTTTTGTAAGCTCGGAAGGTACAATGGTCGAGAAGGAGTATCAGACATTTAAGGAGTGATTCAGAATAATCAAATAAGATGTACTCCATTGAGACAAAAATAAGCTACGCGAAGGATGTACCATCTGTGTCTAAGTAAGAAAGTTAAGAATGTTACCAAATTCAATGAAAAGATTATTGGTCGGCCAGGATATTAGAAACTATTCAGAAACCAGTAAAGGATGATTAAGAGCAAAAGGAAGAAATTAGAATCTAAGCGTAAACTGGCAAGAAATGTATTAAAAAAGTAAAATCTTCTTCAAGTATACAAGCAGAAAAAGAGTAAGTAAAGTGAGCATTGATCCCTTTAAGGATAATATTGGGGAATCAATAATGGGAAGCAAGGAAATAGCAGAGGCTTTAAACAAGTAGTTTGTTTTGGTCTTCATGGTGGAGGACACAAAACGCATCTAATAAGGATAGAAGGAAATCAAAAAGTAAAAGGAAGGGTGGAACTTAAACCAATCACGATCACTGAGAGAAAGACATGTTAGAAAATATAATATGACTAAAAGCTATTATAGTCTGCATCTGATAGTCTGCCTCATAGGGTCTTGAAATAAATGGCTGCAGTGATAGCGAATACTTTCATTGTAGTCTTACAAAATATCCTGGATTCTGGATCGAGCCCAGCTGATTGTCAATATAACTCCATTCTTCATGAAAGGAGGGAGGCATAAAACATGGAGCAACAGGCCAGTTAGCCTAAGACCTGCCATTGGGAAAATGCTGGAATCCATTATTGAGGAAAGAGTAGCAGGACATTCAGAAAATCATAATGCAATCAGACGAAGTCAACATGATTTTGTGAAAAGTAAATCATGTTTTACAAATTTATTAGAGTTCAATGAGGATATCTGTAGGATGGGTAAAGGGAAACAGTAGATATAGTGGATTACCCAAATGTATCAGATAAGGTGCAACATAAAAGGCTACTATACAAGATAAGAGCTCATGGTGTTGGGGAAATATATTAGCATGGATTGAGAATTATTTAACAAATAGAGGTTGACTTCATCCAATATGTTGAGGAACCAATGAGAGAACAGGTCATCCTCGACATACAATGAGAAAGGAAAATTGGCAATATAATCAGCAATCAGAATTATGGTAGAATTCTTCTTCAAGGTGGTGAGTGACGTAGTCCCTGCTATGTGTTTGGGGAAATGGTAGGGCATTGTCCTGGCGCTGACAAGCTGGCAGTGGGGCAAGGCACGGGGTCTGAAGGGAGAGGATTCTGAAGTCGAGACCTATTGGGGTCTGGTTTAGCACAGTGGGTTAAAGAGCTGGCTTGTAAAGAACAAGGCCCGCAGCACGGGTTCAATTCCCGTGCCAGCCGCTCCGAACAGTCGCCGGAACGTGGCGACGAGGGGCTTTTCATAGTAACTTCATTTGAAGCTTACTTGTGACAATAAGCGATTTTCATTTCATTTTCATTTTTTCAGTTCATTGAGGGGGCCCCATGCCCCATCCTGAGGGTTAACAGGGGGGTGAGGTGAGGTTGATGCCAGCGAGGATGGGAGGGTTGGAATGATGCCGACCAAGGTCGGCGCACGCCACAGAGATGAGAACCCACCGGGCCCTGTAATGTTCCTGTCGAATGGCCTGATTTATATTACAAGAACACTTCGAGCTAAAGCTATAAACGATTTATTAGCATCAACTGTTGGTCGAATATACACAAACAACAGATGAACATGCACAAGCAACCTCTCTCCCAGCTCCCTAGTCAGTCTGAGGTCATCTGACTTTAACATTCACTTGTATACTAATGAGACTCTTAGTGGTCAGTCGGTGAATTACAATACAACCATGATATCACTTCATCCCCTTCCCTTTGAAGGAATAAAGTAACACATTATCATCAGTATATTCACATGCAGCACCATTTTGTTCTAAGTCGCCACATGTGACCTGTTGTAGCCAGCCGAATGCCCTCCACCTTCCTTTGCCGAGCTCTCCCTTATAATATTATATTAATTAATAATTAATTAATTAATTAATAATATAATATTAGGGGCAGCATGGTAGCATTGTGGATAGCACAACTGCTTCACAGCTCCAGGTTCGATTCCGGCTTGGGTCACTGTCTGTGCGGAGTCTGCACATCCTCCCCGTGTGTGCGTAGGTTTCCTCCGGGTGCTCCGGTTTCCTCCCACAGTCCAAAGATGTGCAGGCTAGGTGGATTGGCCATGATAAATTGCCCTTAGTGTCCAAAATTGCCCTTAGTGTTGGGTGGGGTTACTGGGTTATGGGGATAGGGTGGAGGTGTTGACCTTGGGTTGGGTGCTCTTTCAAAGAGCCGGTGCAGACTCGATGGGCCGAATGGCCTCCTTCTGCACTGTAAATTCTATGCTATCTTTTCACCCTCCCCGTCTTCCTCCCCCATCCCATAACTAATAACCCCCCTTCCCCTTTCTCCCTGCTTCCTCCCCTAGTTATTCCTCCATGCCCGTTGTCTACCACCCACCCCCTCCCACCGCCAGGCGTCTTCCCACTTGCGGGGACATACGTGCTTTTCTCTTCTTCATGAACTCCGGTGCAAAAGGGGGGCATGGACGGGGGGGGAAGGGGTGGCGCAGGGAGGGAGGAAGGATGAGGGGAGCCAGAGGGGAGGAAAGAGGAGGGAACACAAACTGAACGGAGAGCACAGGAAACGACAACGGCCACAGCAGGCACAGCAGGGCAAAAGAGAGTAAGAAAGCACAAGGCGAAGGTACGACGGAAGGCCGAAACAGAGGCAAATGCACAAAAACAAAAAAGAAACTCGACCAAGAGATGCAAGTGACGTCAGGGACACCACCCAGGTGGCCTTCCCACACGGTTTTGTTTTGCTTGTTCTGTATTTTTTTTAAAAACAGAAAAGAACGGAGGGGTGGAGAAAGACCTCCACTAATGGCATGTGTAATGAAATTCTCTTTTCTGTTTCTCTGTATATACACTTCCCCTGTTTTTATCTCCCCCCCCCTTGGGTTTTTTAGTTTTGTAATGTTTTTGTTATTTCTTTTTGGTTTCTCTGTGTGTACATCTGTAAATATACCATGTACAAAACCCAATAAAATCATTCTTATAAAAGATGAATCCCAGTGCTAGCTATCTTGTAGCTATCTTGCTAGTGTGGTGGTCCCCCTCCCGGGGGTTGCTGCACTTCCTCCCATTGCCCGATCTCTGGGCTTCCTGTCTGCCATTCCCCTACCTTCCCCTGTGCTTTGCTGTACTTGCTCATCCTTCCCTCTCTTGCTGCACCCGTCTCCAAAACGAGGCAGTGTTCTCCCACATAAAATGGTTCGCTGTGCCGATGGTCTCTCATTGGCCGTACAGATTGTAAAAGGATCAAAACCTTTTAGTTAACACCTGGTGTTATAAGAGTGTCACTCTGCAGCTCTTCATCGCTGCCCCTGCTGCTGCTTCGACAGTCCGTTCTCTGCGATGAATGTGTCAGCGTCTGTAGGTACCATGAAAAAAGTGCTCCCTACCTTGATATGTGACCCAAAGCTTGGCTGGGTACAGCATTCCAAATCTCTCGCCATCTCTGTACGGCATGTCCTTCGCTATTTTTTTTGAACATACAGTGCAGAAGGAGGCCATTCGGCCCATCGAGTCTGCACCGACCTACTTCAGCCCTCACTTCCACCCTATCCCTGTTCCATCCTATCCCTGTATCCAATAACACCTCCTAACCTTTTTGGTCACTAAGGGTAATTTATCACGGCTTTGGTCAGAGTGGTCAGTGGGCTCTGTTGATTTCTGGTGGGTTGTGATAGCTGTCCCTTCTCAACAGGTCACCCAGCATTTGGGTCACATAGTCTGTGGGATTCCTACCCCTTTGGTAGGCCCATGATTCGCAGTTTCTGTCGCCATGACCGGTTCTCCTGGTCCTGGACCTTTCCTTTCGGGTTGCGTTGTGTCGCGACCAGCCTTGCCACTTCCCTTTCCTGGGCGACGATCCGGTTGCTCTGGTCAGTTGCAGCCCTCTCCAGATGGTTAATTGTTGCCTCCTGGGCCTCCAGTCATTTTTCTGCTTTGTCCAGAGTCACCTGCAGGGTCGTCAGAGCCTCGGCCACCGCACCCTTCACCGCAGCTTGAATGTCTGATCTTGTTCCTCTCAGTGTTCCTTCAACTCTCTTGAGAGGAACGCCCTCCATCCATCCCCTCGTGAGGGGAGGGCTTCTCGTGCAGCTCTCGGTTCCTCTCACTCTAGCGAAGTCCACGCTTCGCTGCCTCGTGAGTTGGACGGTTCAGTCGTTGGCTTGTCCAGGCTTTTCCCACTCCTGGTCTTCACTCGTCCTCTGGACTGGCTGGTGTTTGGTATCCTTATTTCTTCCTTAATTTTGTTAGTGGTGTGGGGATGATTTGTATCGTTTGTGGGTGTTTTTCAGGCAAAAAGTGCCAATTTTTCAGTTTAGCGGGACGAAAGCCGCCTGATGTGCGACTTCTCAGCACATCCCCATCAGCGGAGCAACGAGTGCCCCATTCACTTTGCTAAGTTCTCCGCCTCTTCCTGTCACACTCCCCTGAATATGACCGAAATGGCGACTCTGCTTTACAAACAATACATTTCCCTTATTACTTTAATTTTGTTTTCCTGAATACGCACTCCCTCCCGCCTTCTCATTAGTTTGAACCCAATCTATTGCTGCGGTTACTTAATTCACCAGGACATTGCTCCCAGCGCATTTGAAATGCAGCACTTTCCAGCGGTGACCCTTTATTCTCTATTGGTGCCAGTGTCCATGAATCAAAAGATCAGAGCCCGATGCCGATGTGCGTGTGGCTCGGTGATGCTTTGAATTTGAATTTTTACCCTTGCCCTTCAAACTCTTTCAGTAGCTGCTCCTCTGACGTTGTTGCTCTCGACGTGGACCATGACAACTGGGGCGAAATTCTCCGGTATCGGCGTGATGTCCGGCGACCGGCACCAAAAACAGCACAAATCAGTCTGGCATTGCGCCGTCCCAAAGGTGCGGAATCCTCCGCATCTTGGGGGGCCGTGCCCTAACCTTGAGGGGCTAGGCCCGCGCCAGACTGATTTCCACCCCGCCAGCTGGCGGGAAAGGCCTTTGGTGCCCCGCCAGCTGGCGCGGAAATGACATTGCCGGGCGGCGCATGCGCGGGAGCATCAGCGGCCGCTCACGGCATCCCCGCGCATGTGCAGTGGAGGGAGTCTCTTCCGCCTCCGCAATGGTGGAGACCGTGGCGAAGGCGGAAGTAAAAGACTGCCCCCACGGCACAGGCCCGCCCACGGATCGGTGGGCCCCGATCGCAGGCCAGGCCACGGTGGGGGCACCCCCCAGGGCCAGATCGCCCCCCCCAGGATCCCGGAGCCCGCCCGCGCCACCTTGTCCCGCCGGTAAGGTAGGTGGTTTAATCCACGCCGGTGGGACAGGCATTCTAGCAGCGGAACTTCGGCCCATCCGGGCCGGAGAATCGCGGGGGGGGGGGGGCGCCAACCGGCGCGGCGCGATTCCCGCCCCCGCCGAATATCCGGTGCCGGAGAATTCAGCAACCGGCGGGGGGCGGGATTCACGCCAGCCCCCGGCGATTCTCCGACCCGGCGGGGGGGGCCGGAGAATCTCGCCCCAGATGTGGATCGGCTGCCTGCAGAACAGTGGAAAACAGCCAAATTAAATGACGAAAGGTAAAGGTGATTTCCCTGGCCTGCCAGCAGCCCTCCAATCACCCCCCCACCTGCCCGCAACAACCCCCCCCCTCCCCCGTGCTGTGCGGGGAGGCCACCAGCTCACCAAAGATGGATTCCCTGCTGCCATCTCTGCTTGGCTCCAGTGATTATAACCTTGTCCATGGTGTCATGTACCACCCCCTTCATCTCGCCTGTGCAATGCCAATGTAATGCGAGGCTCCATTTACCTGGATACGCCGATAACCTTAACCTAGCGTTTCCTGCTCGTACAAAGTGAGCTGAGAATAAATCACTTTTGAAGTCACTGCACTCCTGGAGAACTGATTTACAACTTTCAGTCAGATTTAATCAATTAAGAAGGCATTGAAATGGTCAGATCGCATCATGCACTTTACAGAGGATTGAGACGGGTGGTAGCTTGAACCAAGTATGTACGACAAAAGGAAGGAGAATGGGGGGCTGAGTCCAGTTGCAACGATTTAACTGAAGGAGATTAAGCATGATTGCCATTGGAGTGCAAAGTTACACCTAGTTGTGCGTCAACCTGTTCAGTATTTTCAATGTCTCCTCTTTCTGTTTCTGTTTTATTGCAGTGCAGGAAAGCAAGTAACAACGGGGACAACCTATCAGATCTCAAATTAAAGAGGTTTTCATGAACAAGACTGGAAGCACCATGACATTCACCATCTGTGTTTCCGTGGCAATTTTATTTGTGCTTTGTGAAAATCTTTGGACCACAGATATGTTTCAGAAATTGACGCCGCAGCAAATACGACACTTTGTAATTATTTTCCACTTTTCTCATGCGCAAGATGATTATTATTAGAACATAGAACATACAGTGCAGAAGGAGGCCATTCAGCCCATCGAGTCTGCACCGACCCACTGAAGCGCTCACTTCCACCCTAACCCCGTAACCCAATAACCCCTCTTAAACCTTTTTGGTCACTAAGGGCAATTTATCATGGCCAATCCACCTAACCTGCACGTCTTTGGACTGTGGGAGGAAACCGGAGCACCCGGAGGAGACCCACGCAGACATGGGGAGAACGTGCAGACTCCACACTGACAGTGACCCAGCGGGGAATCGAACCTGGGACCCTGGCGCTGTGAAGCCACAGTCCTATCCACTTGTGCTACCGTGCTGCCCATAAATATTATTGTCTCATAGATTATTACCTTTCTCCCCTTGGTTGTGCTGGAAGGTTTGCTGGCAGCAATGTATTCTGTGTGAGTAACATTTCTCGGTGTACGTAGTCCTGTTATTTTCAAGTTTTATTTGGCCCTCATTTGCTTGTGTGTGGGTTGCTCTGTTTAATGGCGTCTTTGTGAGGTGAGTGCAAGGAATTGTTTTCAGTTAAGTAAGGCCAAGGCAGCACAGGAAATTCTCATCCAAAATCTTTGGACTTTTGGCTGCCTCTCTGGATTTTCCGTCCTGGCCGCGATGGGTCCCGCGATGGACGGGGTTGGGAAATCCCGGCCTATGTTTTCTTCAAATTTTCTAAAGTATTTATGTAGAACTGCCTTTCCTTACCTATGCTTTGTCTAATTTTCTAATTTATTGATATATGTTTATCAAATTAATAGTTATCCCTTTAACTTTGTGTAATTTTCACACCTTTTTAAGGTACTGACGTTTTTATGTATTTCCATCCACAATCCTTTATTCTCAGTTACAATACCAAGAGCAAAGAACTTAGTCATCGAGTCATAGAGGTCTACCGCACAGAAAAGGCCCTTCGGCCCATCGCATCTGCACCGGCCAGATACCTAACTATTCTAATCCCATTTTCCATCACTTGGTCCAAAGTCTTGTGTGCCTTGGCATCGAAGGTGCACATCTAAATACTTCTTAAATGTTATGCCTCCACCACCCTTTCAGGTAGTGAATTGCAGACTCCCAGCAACCTGTGGATAAAAATGTTTTTCCTTGGGCAGCATGGTGGCGCAGCGGTTAGCACTGCTGTCTCACAGCGCTGAGGTTCCAGGTTCGATCCCGGCTCTGGGTCACTGTCCTTGTGGAGTTTGCACATTCTCCCCGTGTTTGCATGGGTTTTGCCCCCAGGACCCAACGATGTGCAGGCTAGGTGGATTGGCCATATTAAATTGCCCCTTAATTGGAAAATATTTAATTGGGTAGTCTAAATGAAAAAAAAAGTGTTTTCCCTCACATCCCCTCTAAACCTCCTGCCCCCTACCTTAAGGTTATTCCCCCAGGTCATTGATCCCTCCACCAAGGGCAAAAGCTTCTTCTTGACCACTCGATCAATGCCCCTCATAATTTTACACATCTCAAACATGTCCTCCTCATAATTTTATACATCTCAATCATGTCCCCCCTCAGTGTCCTCTGTACCAAGGAAAACAACCCCAGTCTAACCAAACTAACTTCATAAAGAAAACACTCCAGCCTAGGCAACACACTGGTAAATCTTCTCTGCACCATATCCAATGCTATCATATCCCTCCTATAATATGGATTCCAGAACTGCACACAATACTCTAGCTGTGGCCAAACCAATGTTTTATCCAGTTCCAGCATAACCTCCCTGCTCTTAAACTCTATGCCTCGACTAATAAAGGCAAGGATACCATATGCCTTCTTAAAGTACCCAATTCTTTTTTCTTTCAATTAAGGGGCAATTTAGTGTGGCCAATCCACCTACCATGCACATCTTTGGGTTGTGGGGGTGAGACCCACGCAAACGCGGAGAGAATGCGCAAACTCCACACGGATAGTGACCCAGAGCCGGGATCCAACCCTGGTGGTCAGTGCCTTGAGGCAGCAGTGCTAACCACTGTGCCACCATGCTGCCAAAACATATGTCTTCTTAACCACTTTATCCACATGCACTGCTCACTTAAGGGGTTGGTGTACATGCACATCAAGGTCCCTCTGATCCTTGGTGCTTCCCAGGGTCCTGCCGTTCATCATATATTCCCTTGCCTTGCTTCACCTGAACAACTCACACTTATCCGGAGTGAATTCCATTTGCCAATGATCAGCCATCTGACCAGCCCGCCTATATCCTCCTGTAATCTAAGGTTATCCTCCTCACTATTTAGCATTCCACCAATTTTTGTATCATCTCCAAAATGACTGATCACGACATGGTAGCACTGTGGTTAGCACAGTTCGTTCACAGCTCCAGGGTCCCAGGTTCGATTCCCGGCTTGGGCCACTGTCTGTGCGGAGTCTACACGTTCTCCCCGTGTCTGCGTGGGTTACCTCCGGGTGCTCCAGTTTCCTCTCACAGTCTAAAGATGTGCAGGTTAGGTGGATTGGCCATGCTAAATTGCCCTTAGTGTCCAAAAAGGTTAGATGGGGTTACTGGGTTACAGGGATAGGGTGGAGGCATGGGCTTAAATAGGGTAATCTTTCCATGGGCCTGTGCAGACTCAATGGGCCGAATGGCCTCCTTCTGCACTGTAAATTCTATGATCTATGATTAACCCTCTCACATCCAAGTCTAAATCATTTATAAAACCGCAAGCAGAAAGGGCCCCAAAACTGATCCCTGTGGGACCCCACTGGACACAGGCTTCCATTCGGATAACCACCCCTTGACCATCACCCGCTGCTTCCTGTCACTCAGCCAATTCTGAATCTAATTTGCCAAATTTCCTTGCATCCCATGGGCTCTTACCTTCGCTATTAGTTTCCCATGTGGGACCTTGTCAAAAGCCTTAGCTGAAGTTCAAGCAGACTACGTCAAATGCATTTCCCTCATCTACCCAGCTGGTCACCGACTCAAAAGATTCAATCAAGTTGGTCAGACATTACCGCCCCTTAACAAAACCATGCGGAATGTTCTCGATTAATCCCTGCCTCTCCAAATGCCACTGAATATCAAATGTCGCTTGGGTTAGATAGGGGGCCTCAGCTGGGAACGCACGGCCGAGGCTGCACGGAGCCCCGTTTTCTGCACTGGGTTCCGCTCGTCGGAAATCCTCTGTGTAGCGAAATGGCATCCCGATCTCGAGAGTCCCCAATGCGAATGAGACCCCCTCAAGCCTCAACTCACCGTGAGGTGGTTCCCCCCACCGTGAGGGGGTTCCCCCCCCCCCAAACTGCCCAACACCCGTGCAGGTTAAACCTGTCCCAATCACCGCTGCGCAAAACCTTGGCAGTGCCAGGCTGTGCCTAGATGGCACAGTCAGGGTGCCAGGCTGGTAGTGCCAAGGTGCATGGGTGGCATCAGCAGTGCTAGGGTACTACCCCACCCAAAGGGCATGCAGCTGGGAACCTCGAATGCCCTGGGACACCCCACGAATGCTTTCCGTCTTGTCCCCGTTTGTGGATATCAATACTGAGCGCACCCGACCAAGGTCTCCAAGATGGAGAGGATGGGTCCCAATGCCGCGGCTGCCCCGGGAAACTGCATATTAGAGTGAGATTAGCCGCCTCGCTCACATGTGCAGATTTGCCAAAAAGTGATCCCTCCACATGAGATCTCGCGATGCATTGCGAGCTGGGTAGATCCTGGGAGCGTTGCACCTCGGTGAGCTGCTTTTTAGTACAGCGTGGCCGTTCAATCGCGCTCTAAGTCTGAGATTAATTCTGCAGTGTTCTCCGCTAATTCCTGATCCTCCTCTTATCCCCTAATACCTCCACTCAGCATGACACCCACTTGCCTCTGTTCACCTATCACACAGTGGTTTCTCTCCTATCTCCCCTCAGGGCACGATTCACTAGCCTTGTTGTGCTCGAGTGAGAGCGCGATGAGGCCGGTGAATAGCGGGCGACGCAGCCAGCCAGCTCCCGTAGACAAAATCGGGATCCCGCTGTAGCATGGCAAGAAACCAATAATCACCACTTAAGCCCTATTTCCACACAATCAACAGTAGCCTTGTGTGATCCTGCTGCCTGCCCAGCAAGTGGCCACGCTGCTGCCGATTAGTACTCCTTTCTGAAAACATGAACCTGGACGAAGGGCTGCTGCGGGAGCAGAGGAGGTGAGTCGCCATCTTCGCTCACATGCAATAAACCCGGGGGCATTGGGCTTGCTGTACCTGTGCTCAGAGGGGGCTGGGGGCAATGGTTGGAGGGGGTCCACCTCAGCTGGGTGGTCTTCCATGGGGGGCAATCGGATTTGGGGGGGGTGCTCCGTTGTGGGGGGGGCAACTGCAAGCGGCTCCAGCACGCCAATCCGTGGATCATGTGCGCCCATTCCAGGGGCAACCCTAGTCCCAGCCTATCTGCTCCACTGAACACCCACAAACCCCCACTGACTGTGGAGGCCTCTGGTCATGTGGCTGAAGACTATTGCTAATTGGGAATTGGCAATCGTGATTAAGTGAGCACTTCACACATCCCAAGTCGATTCCCGTGGGTGGTTGGGCCATGTAGCATGTGGGAGTTCTTTGCAGGAATGATTCCTGCAGAATGCTGACAAGGGAGGTGAGGGGAAGATGTGGTTGGTGGTGGTATCATGGCAGAGTTGGTGGAAGTGATGGAGGATGATCCTTTGAATGTGGAGGCTGGTTGGGTGAAAAGTGAGGACAAAGTGAACCCGAATATGGGGCGTCATTCTCCGCCCCCCCCAGAGGGTCGGAGAATGGCCGTTGGCCGCCGTGAATCCCGCCCCCGCCGGTTGCCGAAGTCTCCGAAGGGAGAAAAGTCGGCGGGGCGTTAATGGCGCCGCTGCCGCGGAGAATGTCACGGGACTGCGCAAGGCAGCCGATTTTCGGCCTGCCGATATTCTCCCTTCCGGATGGGCCGAAGTCCCGTCGACGTGATGACCGTTCACGTCGACGTGAATCAAACCTCCTTTCCATCGGCGTGACCCGGTGCTCCAGGCTCACGCCGACCAGCGTGGAGGTGAGTGACGGCCTGGGGGGTTGGCTCTGGGCAGGCAATGGCATGGCCGCAGTCTGATTGTGTGAGGAGAGGTGTGTCTCGGGTTGTGTGTGTGTGTGTGCGGCGGGGGGGGGGGGGGGGGGGGGGGGTGGTTAGAGTAGGCTGGGCTCCGGGGGAGTGCCGGGAGGGGGTCCGTGCCGGGGTGGAGGTTGGGGGGGGGGGTCCGTGCCGGGGTGGAGGTTGGGGGTTGGGGGGGGGTCCGTGCTGGGGTGGAGGTTAGGGGGGGTCCGTGCCTTGCCGGGGTGGAGGTTGGGGGGGGTCCGTGCTGGGGTGGAGGTTGGGGGGGGTCTGTGCCGTGCCGGGGTGGAGGTTGGGGGTTGGGGGGGGTCCGTGCTGGGGTGGAGGTTGGGGGGGGTCCGTGCCGTGCCGGGGTGGAGGTTGGGGGGGGGGGTCCGTGCTGGGGTGGAGGTTGGGGGGGGTCTGTGCCGTGCCGGGGTGGAGGTTGGGGGTTGGGGGGGGGTCCGTGCTGGGGTGGAGGTTGGGGGGGGTCCGTGCCGTGCCGGGGTGGAGGTTGGGGGTTGGGGGGGGTCCGTGCTGTGGTGGAGGTTGGGGGTTGGGGGGGGGGATCCATGCTGGGGTGGAGGTTGCGGGGGGGTCCGTGCTGGGGTGGAGGTTGGGGGGGGGTCCGTGCCGTGCCGGTGTGGAGGTTGGGGGGGTCCGTGCCGTGCCGGGGTGGAGGTTGGGGGGAAGGTCCATGCCGAGGAGGGGGATGGGAGGGCAAGTGAGTTGGTCCACCTGGCCAGGTGCCAGCCTCCAACAGTTGGACCCATGCGGTCCATGCCACCTGGCTGGGGGGAGGAGGGGATATGGGCAATGATGACATGTCGTCGTTCCCCTCCCCCCCACCAGGCCGTCATGTTTTCAGATCATCCAGCGATGTTGGCCGCCGTGGTGGCAGCCGCTCATGTCTATGTTGCCCTGGATGAGGAGGAGGAGGAGGAGGAGGAGGAGGAGCGTGCCAGAGAGGCGGCGCAGGCTGCCGCAGAGGGGCAGGCGGCAGCCGCCCAGGCTGGAGGGACACCTGACCGACAGGACGAGGAGGGGAGGGAGGACGTCGCGGCCCCATGGCAACGGAGGCACCCGAGGGCGCCCCTTGTGTACCGGCCCCGGCATTCATACCAGGACCTCACGGACCGGGAATGCAGGAGGAGACTCCGGATGAGCCAGGAAACCGTGGCACACATCTGCCACCTGCTGGCACACCTGTCACCGCGTGGCACTGGCGGGGGACACCCTCTCCCCGTGTCCGTCAAGGTTACGGTGGCCCTGAACCTTTATGCAACAGGGTCATTCCAGGCACCGAGTGGGGACCTGTCCGGCATATCGCAGACATCGGTGCACCGGTGCATCCGGGCAGTGACAGATGCCCTATATGCCATGACGCACCGCTACATCCGCTTCCCCGTGGACCGGGCCAGCCAAGATGCCCGGGCCGTGGGCTTCTCTGCCGTGGCCGGGTTCCCCATGGTCCAGGGCGCGATCGATGGGATGCACGTCGCCGTGCGGCCACCTGCAGATAACAGGGCCGTGTTCACTAATAGGAAGGGGACCTATTCGATGAACGTACAGGTGGTCTGCGACCACCGCATGATGATCCTGCACGTCTGCGCACGTCACCCAGGCAGTGTACACGACTCATTCGTGTTGTCACGGTCATCCATCCCCGGCATGTACGAGGGACGCCATCCCCAGCTGAGGGGCTGGTTGCTGGGCGACAGGGGCTACCCATTGCGATCGTGGCTGATGACGCCTATACGGAGGCCACGCAATGAGGCGGAGAACCGCTACAATGATGCCCATGTAGCGACAAGGGGAGTGATCGAGAGGTGCTTTGGCGTGCTGAAGATGCGTTTCAGGTGCCTGGACCTCTCTGGGGGCGCCCTCCAGTATCGGTCAGATAGGGTCGGCCGCATCATTGTGGTGTGCTGCGTCCTGCACAACATAGCCTAGCAGAGGGGCGATGTGCCGCAGGCAGAGGAGGGCGGAGTAGCAGGAAGAGGCCCAGTCCTCCCCAGATGAGGGGGATGGGGGAAATGGTCAGGGCAGACGGGTTAGACACAGGCGGGTGGCTGTCCACCGTTACCAGCTGGCCCAGCGGGCACGGGACAGACTGATAGACGCCCGCTTCACTGACTAGATGGGCGTGGGAATCGGGTAGTATGGCCACAGACCGCACACCATGGCAACAGCCGACCACCCACACCCCCCACCCATCCACCCACCCAGCACCCTCACCCCCCTCCCCAACCCCACCCACCCCACCCGCATGCACACCATTCCCCCCCCATTGCCGATCCACCTGCGGCACAACGGGCCTGGCTCATACAGTTGCGGGTGGACGCGTGTCTATTGCAGGCCATGGAGGATGATGACAACCCGCCCTGCGATGAGCTCCTGGCTCTACATTGTTGGACTATGTCTGACCCTTGGCCACAGTACCACCATCCACCCGGACCATCCCTGCATGCGGCTGTGACACTGCAGCGCACGGTCCCGTCCTCTGCCCGGGGGATGTTGATGGCGGCCCGGGGGGAAGGGGGCAGACTCACCTGGGGCTGAGGTAAGACCACCCCTCACACATACACTTGCGCTCAACGGACATGACACCCACGCACACTTTGGACAGAGCACAAAGGCAGCTTTGGTAGGTGTAACATTGACTTTAATAACCAAAGGAGTTCATGCACGTGCCCTAGCCCCTAAAACTCATCTGTGCCCTGCAACCGTGCCAACTTACTCAGTGTCTAATTGTTTGGCCTTACGGGCCCTTTGACTATGTCTACGTGGTTCCCCAGATGGTACAGCAGAACTGGAGGTGGACTCCTGTGATTCCTGCCCTCTGACACTGGATCCCTTTGGCGGCCGTTTCCTGGGGCGTCCTGGCCTAGATGGGCCAGGCTGCGGCCCGGGTGACTGGGATGGCGAGCTGCCAGCCTGTCCTGCCCGTTGCCTACCCGATGCACCTGGGACGGAAGGGGGGAAGTCCGAGGTGTCGCGGTGTACCGGGACCTCCCCTACAGAGGGAGCCGGGACGGACCACACCGCCTCCTCCTCCCTCGGGGTGCCCGATGGCCCCCAGGCTTCTACATGGGTGGGGGATGCGAACGGACTGGCCATCCGACGCCCCCCCGACATCTGGCGCTGCCAGTCCTGGAGGCCCGTGCTGGTATCGACAGGGGTCTGCAAGTTTGCAGCCATGTAGCCCAGGGGGTTGGCAAACCCTGTCTGTGACAGTGCGACGCCGGCTCGCACATGGCCACTGGCGCCGATGCCCTCAGCGATGGCCTGCAGAGACTGGGCCATGGCCTGCTGAGACTGGGCCGTGGCCTGCAGAAACTGGGCTATGGCGTTGAGCGCCTCTGCCATCTGGCGCTGGCACTGGCTCATGGCCTCCTGTGAGAGGGCAGCCATTTCCTGGGCCACAGACGCAGCCTGCACGGAAGGCCCCAGGCCTCGCAAACCGTTCCCCATGTCTGACACCGTCGCACCCATTGCCTCCACTGCGGACGCCACCTGTGCGGTGTCAGCCTGGGTGGCACGCATGACCGGCACCACTCCTAGCTCCTGGACGCGGGTGGACTCCTCCACCTGCGACCGCAGCCGCCGCAAGCCGCCCGTCACCCTCTTCGCTCGTCTCCGGGTCGGTGGTTGCACCGGATCTATGTGTGGGTGTGGTAACTGCAGGAACCCGGGATCCATCTGGGCGGCAGATGTTCGCTTGGCCTGGGCTGCCCTCCGACCGCCCGGTCCCTCTGCTGCTCCTACCTCCACCGGCTGTACCGGGACGGCTGTGTTGTGCGCACCAGTGAGTGTACCAGACGCCTCATCACTAAAGTGCCCAACCGTGGTGAGTGTTTCTGCGATGGTGGAGGGTGTTGGTGACAGCAGTGGCGTTGTGTCGTGCTCTTTGTCCCACTCTGAGTCCATGGCACTTTGGGGTGGGGGTTCGTCTCCACCCATCCACTCTGAGTCACTGTCCGGTATTTCGTCTTCCTGGGTAGTGCTGTCCCGGGTAGTGCTGTCCCGGGTAGGGGTGTCCTGGGTAGTGCTGTCCCGGGTAGGGGTGTCCTGGGTAGTGGTGTCCTGGGTAGTGGTATCCTGGGTAGTGGTGTCCTGGCTCGGATGTGACGGGGGCCTGTGGCTGCCCCCCTCGTCGCTGGGTGGTCGCTCCCGCATGTGACGTGGGTGTCGTCTCCCTGTTGCTCCAGGTCTCTCCGTCTCCCGTGGTGTGCGAGGGGCATCCTGCGGGCGTCGCATGCTGGAGGGTCCGGGTCTCTCCGTCTCCCGTGGTCTCCGAGGGGCATCCTGCGGGCGTCGCATTCTGGAGGATGCGGGTCTCTCCATCTCCTGTGATCTCCGAGGGGCATCCTGCGGGCGTCGCATGCTGGAGGGTGCGGGTCTCTCCGTCTCCTGTGGTCTCCGAGGGGCATCCTGCGGGCGGTCTGCATCTGCGGGGATGGGTGCCTGGACGTTTGGTCCTGCGATACACAATGAAGCATGCATGGTTAGACATCAGGCAGTGATCAGGTGATACGGGGGAGGGGGATATCGGGGAGGGGGGATATGGGGACGGGCTGTCGGTGGCTCCCTCGCTAGTACGCCCCCGACCTCTGCATCAGCAACCTCCCGGTCCTCGGGTCCGCCAGCCAGTTCCAGGGCCCTTTCCTCGTGTTCGGTCAGTGGCCTCTCATCAGCGGGCCCTCCTCCAGTCCTCACATGCTCCCTATTGTTGTGTGCGCGCTTCTCCTGTGGGGGGGGGGGAGGGGTAAAAGGCAACAGTGTTAGGCAGGTATATGAATGCACGCCATCGGTTGCGCGTGCATTGCAGAGGTTAAGGTTAGGGCTGGATTCACTTGGGGATATGGGGGATATGGGGTATATGGGGGTGGGGGGATATGGGGGATATGGGGGAGGGGGGATATGGGGGAGGGGGGATATGGGGAGGGGGGATATGGGGGAGGGGGGATATGGGGGAGGGGGGATATGGGGGAGAGGGATATGGGGGATATGTGGGAGGGGGGATATGGGGGAGGGGGATATGGGGGAGGGGGGATATGGGGAAGGGGGATATGGGGGAGGGGGGTTATGGGGGATATGGGGGAGGGGGGATATGGGGGAGGGGGATATGGGGGAGGGGGGATATGGGGGATATGGGGGAGGGGGGATATGGGGGAGGGGGATATGGGGGAGGGGGGATATGGGGGAGTGGGATATGGGGGAGGGGGGATATGGGGAGGGGAGATATGGGGGATATGGGGGAGGGGGGATATGGTGAATATGGGGGAGGGGAGATATGGGGGAGGGGGGATATGGGGGAGGGGGGATATGGGGGAGGGGGGATATGGGGGATATGGGGGGGATATGGGGGATATGGGGGAGGGGGGGATATGGGGAGGGGGGATATGGGGAGGGGGGATATGGGGGATATGGGGAGGGGGGATATTGGGGAGGGGGGATATGGGAGATATGGGGGAGGGGGGATATGGGGGAGGGGGGATATGGGGGAGGGGGGATATGGAGGATATGGGGGAGGGGGGATATGGGGGATATGGGGGAGGGGGGGATATGGGGGAGGCTCACCCTGCCTGCTCTGACGAGGTCGTTCACCTTCTTGTGGCTCTGGGTGCCTGTCCGTGGTGTCAGGGCCACAGCGGTGACGGCCTCTGCCACTTCCCTCCACAGACGCCGGCTGTGGCGTGGGGCAACTCTGCAGCCGTGCCCGGGATACAGGGCGTCCCTCCTCTGCTCCACCGCGTCCAGGAGCGCCTCCACATCGCGTGACTCGAACCTCGGGGCTGAGCGACGGCCAGCCATCCAGTCGGGTGTTGCGGTCGGGTGTTCCGGTCGGGTGGGGGGGCGCAGCGCGGCCTTATGAGCCGTCACGCCGTGCAGCGCGTATGACGCTGCACGGCGTGAACCACTGCGCAAGCGCAGATCCCGTTACGTCGCTGCTAGCCCATTTCGGGCCGGAGACTATCGACCCAGTTTTCCGACGTGACGCAAGTCGGATTTGCGCCGTTTTTTGCGCCGATCGGCGGACTTTCCGCCGATAACGGAGAATTTCGCCCATGGTTCTGGAAGGAGGGGAAGGGGAGAGGGCAAAAGTTCAGGAGATGGGTTGCACACCTCTAACAACCACATTGGGGGGAGAACCTTCATTTCAGGAAAAAGGAAGACATGCCAGAAGCGCAGCTTTGGAAGGTAGCATCATTGGAACAGATAATCCCCATCCACCTCCCGTGATGGAGAGAGAGAAACTGTGAAAATGGGATGGAGCCCTTATAGGAAGCGGTGTGTAAGGAGCTGTAATGGATTCAACTGTGGGACTCAATGGACTTTTAATGCACATTGGTAGTCAGACTATCACCAGAAATGGAGACAGAGCGTTCGAGGAAGGGAAATGTCAAAGTTGAACCATGTGAAGGTGAGAGGGGGTGGAAATTGCAAACAAAATCAATAACTTTTCCCAGGTTCAGACGAGAGCATGAAGAAGCACTGGATATACAATCATCGATGTAGTGGGAAAGGAATTGTGTGAGGGGGTCTGAGTAGGACCGAAAGAAGGAATGTTTCACATGCCCCACAAAAAGACAGGTGTAACTGGACCCATGTGGGTCCCCATAGCCACACCTTTTATTTGCAGGAAGTGAGACAAGTAAAAGGAGAAATAGTTGAGTGAGAGAACAAGCTCAGCGAGGCGGGGGAGAGTGGCAGTAGGCGAGAATTGTTTGGGCCTCTGCAGAGCCTTCAGACTATCCTGGTGGGAAATGAAAACGTAGAGGGATTGGACATTCAGAAGTCCATTGTACATTTTTATGTGTCTGGAAAGAGGAAGGTGACATTGGGACATGGAGTGATGTAGGGGGGAAATTCCAGAGCTTAAAACCGAGGCAACCGATGGCACTGTTGCAAATAGTAGATTAATTAAAATCAGGGATGCTCGAGAAGCCAGAATCGGATGAACCTGATATCCTGGGGTGCGATTGTGGCGTGGTGGAGGTTATGGGGATAGGGAAGGATGAGTCCATGGAGAGATTTGAAAATGAGGATGAGAATTTTGTAATCAAGACAGTGCTTGACTTGGAACAAATTCCCGGTGGTATTGAGCCTATGGTGCAAAATTAAGGTCCTTAATTTAGCATTAACTCATGGCCTCATTTATGAATGGAACAAGATGGCCGCTGTGGGAAATGTTAAGAGAATGTTACATTGACGCAGTCGGGAGTGCTCTGAAATTTGAGCTGAACTATGTTATTGGTATAGAGTAGAGAGAGCTTTACCCTGCACCTGGCTGTGAAATCTCTGACCTAAGAGTCTTTGGTGCTGACATTTTGGTTCTGTTACCCCCCAACCCCTAACTGTCACACGTCGATAAACACAAATAAATGGCAATATATTTAAAATGTTTTGAATATGTCTTTCATCAGGGATGCAGTAATATAACTGTAAAACGAGGGAGAACAATAATATGACAGTCGTTATAGCATTGCTGAGGTGATCTTTATTGATGTTAGGAAAGTGAGCTTTATCTCACATGCTGCTAGGTAATTATAATACATAATGGGACTTCTCCTTGGTGATCAATAAAGCACTAAGATCTGCTTACACATTCATGCTGTGAGGAGCTTATAATGATTTCCATCACGTATCATTGACTTTATAAGAATAATCCCTCTTAATTGTCTTGGTCTATCTGTAAAATGTCACAGAGGCTTTAGCTTGATGCCACAAGAATGAGTAAAATGAACAATGGAAGAGTCCAGCAGAAGCATTTTTGTGCAGAGTGACAGTTTGTCAACTTTGGTAATGCCCAAAGGGCGAGTAAATTTGATTCCAACTGTTTCAACAAGAGCAAATATCGAGGTTACAGGTTTTGGGCTGCCGTAGATATTATCTTGTGTTTTTGGTTGATAAGTACTCCCAGCATTTTACATTCAGCAGGATGTTTGCACTGTCCATTAGCTCATCTTACAATAGTGTCATTGGTGACAAAAGACTTTCTTTGATCCAAGCTGGATGTTTTTGATTCAGCTGACTGCAAACGTCTTCATTAGAACAGGAAAAATAATTGAAAAATAAAAACACCATATTATTCCTATTAGAGGGCTCACTATTTTCTTCTGCTAATCTCCTGATTCTGACCAGCTTAAGACTTGAGAGGAGTGAGTTGTCCCTCAGCAAGCCAGGCTTCATCGAACAACCTCTCCCAAAAAATGTACCTGAATGACAGGTTAAACTTTTGTCCTTTTCTTTATTTACATCCAATGGACCACTGTCACTTCCTTTTGTTAATAAACCTAGCTCCTGTTCTTTCTCCCTTGGGATATGGATTTAATGTAACCATCTCCATAGATCCTCAAAATAAATCGTGGCCACACTGCTTAATTGAATGATACTTGATGGGCTGAATGACCTTCTTCTGTGCTTTACTCACCTATGAATCTCTGAATCGATTCCTGTTGTTTCCATTTGAATGGTCATTTCACAAACTGACTCATTTAACCACATGGTGGCACAGTGGTTAGCACTGCTGCCTCACAGCACCAGGGATCCGGGCTCGATACTAATCTTGGTTTTCTGTGTGGAATTAGCACATTCTCCCCTTGTCTGCATGGATTTACTCCAGGTGCTCCAGTTTCCTCCCACATTCCAAAGATGTGCAGGTTAGATGAAGGCCATGATCAATGCACGGGGTTACGGGGATAGGGTGGGGGGAATAGCCCTAGGTAGACTGCACCTTTGGATGGTCAATGCAGACTCGATGGATAGAATGGTCTCCTTTTACACTGTAGGATTCTATGTTTTAAAATTAGCTTTAATATGTATCTTCAATGCTTAAAACCAGGGTAATTTATTTGACGATACGGTGCATAAATATGATTCATTGTCAAATCCTTTCTGTGAAGATAAAAGATAAAAATTGCTTGCATATCAAATGGTAAGCAGTAGATTGAATATAAGTCCTTTTAGTTTTGCACTATTCCAATTTACACTTGTGTCATCAATACCCAACATTAACTTTCATTGGAAAACCCTCCTCATTTTAAAGAGATATATGACACCTTCTGACACCATAGGTGGGATTCTCCTGCACGGGAATCAAATCCCCACACCGGCGGGAAAACCGGCGCGAAGCACTCCGGCGTCACCAGCCCCCGAAAGTGTTCTCTGCACGTTTGCTAGGTGGATGCTGGAGGGGTTGGCAACCGCGCCAGCCAGTGCCGATGGGGCTGCATGATCTCATGCATGTGCAGAACCGCTGGCGTGGTTCTGCGCATGCGCAGACCAGCTGGCATGTTCTGCCGCATGCGCAGGGGGTTGCCTTCTCCGCGTAGGCCATGGCGGAGCCCTACAGGGGCTGGCGCGGAAGGAAGGAGTCCCCCCATGGCACAGGTCCGCTCGCAGATCAGTGGGCCCCGATTGCGGGCTAGGCCACAGTGGGGCCCCCCCAGGGGTCGGATCCCCCCGTGCCCCCCCCGAAGACCGCACTAGCCGACTTACCCGCCAGGTCCCGCCGTGTGGGACCATATCTACTCCATGCTGGCAGGACTGGCCAGAAACGGACGGCCGCTCGGCCCATCATGGCCTGGAGAATTGCAGGGGGACCGCTGCCAATGGCCCCCGACCGGCATGGCGTGATCCCCGCCCCTGCCCGAAAACTGGCGCAGAAGAATACGGCAGCCGGCACCAGGGCGGCGGGGCGCGATTCACGCCGCCCCCTGGGGATTCTTTGACCCGGCGGGGGGGGTCGGAGAATCCCGCCCCTTGTATTGCCTCACAGGTTAAAATTTTAAGTTAGTTTCATGTCTATTTATGAAAGAAAGAGAAACACCTGTGTTTTCAGCCCTTTTCATGGCTTTGGTTTGTCCCAAAGCATTTTCGTCAATAAAGTGCTTTTGAACTGTAGTCACTTGGACTGTCGGAAATGCAGCAGCCAATTTGAGCATTGTGATCGCCCACAAACAGCCACCAGATCGTCTGTTTTTTGTAATATTGATTGAGGGATAATATTGGCCAGGACACTAGGGAACAACTCCTTTGTGTTTCTTTTCACCCACCTAGAACAGAGGGAAAGTGTGATTCATGCCTCTCACAAAAGATGGCACCTTCAACAGTCGCCATAATCCCAGATGACCAGAGGCAGCTTTCCTCTTTGGGGGGGGAGAGCTGACAGGTGGTGGTTTAACCTGAGGATCACCACACCTCAGGCAAGGGGCAATGTTGAGAAGGGCAGGGCCTTCATGAATAAACTCAGCCAGTTCGGGAATTGAACCTGTGCTGATGGCCTTGCTCTGCATCACAAACCAGCTGTCCAGCCAACTGGACTTGTTGGGAAGACAATGAGGGAATTTAAAAATAGAACGAGAATTTTAAAATCAAGGTGTTGTTTAACTGGCAGAAAGCTCAGGAAGATGAGTGAATATTTGCAATCAACAACATAATAGCAATCAAGCAGATTCAATATAAGAGCCAGTGATATGTTTTACCAGATTACTGTTTGGGTGAGGAAGGTGAAAATCCACCCCATTATGCATGATGTGCCTTATTGAGATACTGAGGTGATTCTCTGTCGAATGGCATCAAGTGAAGAAACCAGGTAGTCGAGCATCATCATCAGTTCAGCACCTACAAAACCTCTACCTACCCAGAGGGAACCTAGTGATGGTGTCAGCTGCCACCTTCACCAGACTTTAAATAGTCATTGCAAACCTGAATCCTTTCTCATGCAACATGTTTAGACCTTGAAGTGGTCCAAGCTGAACTCTCAATGCTCTTTAACACAGTGACTTCTGCTTCATTTTGTTTGACTTTGTGGTAAGCATTTTAGTTTGACAATAAATGTTGCTCCATTTAGCAGCCAAAATATGGAATTCATTTTCAGTGTGACCTTCAATCCACATCAGCACTGTCTAATTTGTGACTCTACTTTACCTTTACCAGCCGAGATGAAACAACAAGCTTACTTTCTTGTTACCATTCTCTCCACATCCCCGCACAGTTTATCCTTCAGTTCGGACAGTGGGAAAAGGTAGGAACATTGAATCGAAAGTGTTTGAAAGCGGAGTCGTCAAATTACATTGAAATGACAATAATTCCTCCTCCATTTCCAACACTACTGGCCTATAATTGATCAGCAGAATACGTGATTCAAGAGAGCTGAGGCAGGCAATATCAGAATATCTCCCTCCTCAGAAAGGTCACTTTGCTTTCCTCATCTCGTTGCCTTGCGAAGGTTTGTTTGAACTCTTTCATTTGAAGGAAATGAATGTCAGGCAGCCGCATGATTCAAACTTTTTACCTACCTGGGTAGGATTCAAACATTTATTGGGTGCTTGTCTTATCAACATTTTATTATTATTTCCTTTTATTCCCCCATGCATCAACTATGCTAGCAGGGGGCATATAGTAATTTACCTTGCTCTTCCATATAATCAATACGCGCGTTGGCAATCATCTCTATGTTTCATATATCACATCTCACCACCAGAATCATTGACTGTCAAGGTTGGGTGAATGTCTGGATGGTTACCAGCAGCACCTTGAGTTCTTGCAATTAGGGTCACTGTAGGACAGTGTGAGTGAGACCTGATTCTCACAAACAGCTTTTATGTTCTTCCATCAAAATCCTGCTCGCCCTTCAAAAACTGGTACAAAAAACATTTCTTGGCATGTCAATATATCTTACACGGCTGAATATAGTACCTTTCTCATCTGGCTTTGATAAGTATCAGAAATACTGAGCTGGATTTTCACAGAATAGGGGAGTGCAAACCTTCAGAAATGGTGGTCAGGGTCTAATTCAGTAGTTGCCAATCCCATTCCTGCCCCCCTCAATCTTCACTAACACGGGGCTAGGGTGCGAGCTGGTGCAGGGAACAAGCTTGCACCCTGCACTCTAGCCTGCCTCCACTATGGAGATAGGGATCTCCTAGTCCCCCACAATTTTTGTAGAGCGAGGCCACCTTTTCAAGGACTCATGGTCTGCCGCCCCTCCGACATGTTGTCACCACAGGCTGGACGAAGAAACCTTTTGAAAGGTAAGTTGAAAAGGTATTAGCCATGCCCCCTTGCCAATTTATGCCCCCATCCACCCCCCATTGTCCCCATAACCTCTGTGCCAACCTATGCCCCTCCACATGCTCAGCCAATTGCCCCATAATTCTCCAGACACTCACACTTATAGTAATTCCATGCCCATTCACCCAGTATACACTCTGTAAAGAACAACTGACCCTTGTAGTAACAATGGCATGCATAAAAAAGCTTTTTGAAAAGTAATTCTTCATGAAAATACCTTTAACTGTTGCGCTGTAAAAGTGTCAATCATCCAGGCCCTGTAAAGTATCAGAAGCAGAAACTGTAAACACTTGAACACTCTTTCTCTTGTGCAAATAAACATTGTGTAATTGACAGAATCGATGAAAAAGAGCTGCCAATCAAGCAGCCTTTTCCCTGGGTAAAATAGGGAAAGTATGCACAATGAGATTTGGCTGAGAGTCCAGGGGTTGTTGATGCCAGGGCAGGATTCATTAACTTTCACTACAGCAAAACTGGCTCTGAACCTGCAGGGTTTCAGTGACTGTGGAGGGGCTAGCACTGGTGCCACGTGGAACACATATACACATTACAATCCCCACGCACACTCATCCCAGACAACAATGTGGCATTGGCTGAGCTGGAGCGCACCCATACAGCTGATGGGTCGACTGGGGTCAGAGGTCACCTAGGTGTTTGACCTTGGGGGGGGGGGGGGGTGGTAGGTGTAAACTGTATGACCGGTGGCCCTAAGTTTACAATGGGCTGTCAGCAGCGTGCGCAACTGCATGACTGCCTTTCCGGCTGCAGCAATGGTGTTCCATGTCCGACCACCCCAACCCCACAGCCTACCTCCTGGCCACCATCCGCCACACCCCCCGTCCAGCCCGACGCCCGTCGGCACAACTGTCAGCAAATGATGGCAATGTTGGACACTTTCCGTACCCCTCTCTTTCCCTTGGCAGCCATGATGCCAGTTTCATGATTTTTAAAAGCACAAGTGAACCGTGTGGTCGGGAACTTGGCCCATCGGAAGCGGAGAATCGCGGATGCCCCGGAGAATACCGAGTCAGTCCCGCTAATGACATGCAAATAGTGGGTTTACTGCACGTGCGTTCCGGAACGCAGTGACGATTGACGCTGCTGTCAAAGTGACGGAGAATTGCGATTTGGCATCAAATCGCGTCCGCCGCGATTTCGGCTTCGGAACCTATTCTCTGCCCAATCGCGTTTGCCGGTTTCAGTGTCAGCCAACAGAGAATCCTGGCCCAGATATCTATTACTCTGTTGAAACAGCTGCACCCCAGGGGTTGGATGGGGACAGGCGATGATATGAAGTGACACATATGAGTGAATGAGGGGTCTCTGGGGTCTGAGCGGGTGTGAGCGATGTGGGGTCAAGAGCTGTTTTTCATTTTATTGGACAAAGTCCCAGAACTCCTTTAAAACTGGTCACCTCATTATCCAACAGTCACTGCGGTTGCCCCTGGTGTCTTCCCGGGGGACGATGGGCCAGAATTCAGGTCGCACCCACCTACCCGGCAACATCCAGGAATGAAAAACCCTGGGCTGGATTCTGCCTTTCTGATGCCGGGGCAGGATTCGCGGAGTTCCACGACAGCAAAACTGGCGCCGCATCTGGATCGATTCAGCGGCTGTTAAGGGGTAGCACCGGAGTCACCTGGAACACTATCGATTCAAATGAGAAACGGTGTGGGATTCACCGGATTCGTGATTGACACTCAGGAGGCTGATAGGCTGCAGCCACATAAACACACTTCACTCCCCACACAAACCATCCCAGCCAAAAAGATGGCAGCAGGACACGCGGCCCCAAGATTCACCAACGCTGAGTTGGAGACCCTCCTGGTCGCGGTGGAGGAGAGGCGGGTGACCCTGTTCTCCGGCCCGGGAAGGAAACTGCTAGCCGCTGACACTCGCCGTGCCTGCGTGCAGAGGTGGCCAGATCCACCAGTAACATCGTCTGGACCGGTCAGCAGTGCCGGGAAAAACTGTGCTACCTCCTCAGGGCTGCCAAGGTGAGTAGGCAACACTCTGTCCCTGGCACTAATCCCGTCCCACACACCTGGAACTCTACTGCGCCCCCCACCACAACCCGCAGGCGGCCGAACCTCCACCTTGCACCATATAGACTTCATGCTAGACTGTCCTACACTCTCGTTTGCCCCCACCCCCAGGAGAAGGCTGTGCACAATCGCGGGGTGGGAGAAAACTGGAGGGGTACCGCCAGACCTGGGGCCCCTCACCATGGTAGAGCAGTGGGTCCTGGACGTGGTTGGTAGCCCAGAGGAAAGGGAGTTTACCAAGCTGGAGCTCAGCCGCAGGCGAGGAATTGAGGCCCTGCTGAGTTGCAGGTCCCCGTGACATGTGTGTTAACCCCCCCCCCATACTACTCTGACCACCACCATCCTCACCTCCACACCATCCTCACACTCACTCCCACCCTCACCCCCACATCACCCTCACAATCCCCGCATCCCCACCCTCACCCACACC
Organism: Scyliorhinus torazame; assembly: GCF_047496885.1. Taxonomy (NCBI): domain Eukaryota; kingdom Metazoa; phylum Chordata; class Chondrichthyes; order Carcharhiniformes; family Scyliorhinidae; genus Scyliorhinus; species Scyliorhinus torazame. The sequence continues at coordinate 364,855,850 of NC_092708.1, read as the reverse complement.
CTCACCCCCACCACCACCACTCCCCTCCCAGCCCGTGGTCTATTCATGCATCTTGACTTATGTCTTACAGGGCCTGCTGGAGATGGGGCCGTTCCATCTCATGTCCCCTGCCCCCAGCCAGTGCCACAGCCAGAGTCCCACCGTGAGCCGAGCACTGACGAGGAGAGCAGCTCGGACGGCGGCCCTTGACCCGAGATTCAGGGCACCCTGGAACTCGAGTCGGAGGTTGACACTGATTTTCTGTCACAGATGTCTCCAGCACCCTCCAGCAGCCAAGAAACACTCACCTTGGTTGGGCACTTTAGTGATGAAGCTCCTGGGACACTATCTGGTGCTCACCACACAGCTGATCCTGTACAGAAGGTGGAAGTAGGAACTCCCGAGGGTCCCACCCCAGGAACTAGCTGCCGTCCAGACGGGTTTCGGACTTCTGGAACTGCCAGTCCCATCGATTGTGCAGATGCCGTCACAGAGTCAGGGACTACATGAGGTGTTGTCAGCATATATCCAGCACTTGCGGGCGCAGTTGGAGCAGTTTATCCGTGTGCGGGAGCAGGAAGTGGTGCTAACCATGCTTGCCACCCAGGCCAAGACTGCACGGATGGCGTCGGTGGCGACGGGTCTAGCTATGGATCAGCATGTCCAAGGCCTGGGGCATTCCGTGCAGGCACTGGCCGACGCCCATGACAAGGTTGCCGCCTCACACGCAGCCACGTGCGAGAGCCAACTGAAAATTACAGCAACGCTTCTGAGCGTGGCCCAGTCACAGCGGGACATTGCTGCGAACGTCGGTGGTTTTTCCCAGGGGCTGGCTGATGTGGCACAGACACAGAGGGAGGTGGCCCAGTCCCAGAGGGAGATGGTTTAGTCACTGGATGATGTCACTGACCACAGACCCAGAAGATGGTGGCATAGTTAATGGGTGATGTGGCACAGCCCCAGATGGAGATGTTCCACTCCCTGTGCTCCATGACCACCAGCATGCAGACCCTGGTCGAGACCAGAGCAGGCTTCCAGGATTGTCAGTGTCCAGTGGCAGGGGAGCCTGAGGGGATAGCTCAGCTTGCTATCCCCTCAGTAGCCGCATCCCACGGAGTAACCCTGGAAACATCTGGCACCCCAGGGGGAGGAGGTGCTGGGGCACGTGTCGGTGACTCCCACAAGGGTGTTAATGAGGCCACACCTGGAGTATTGTGTTCAGTTTTGGTCTCCTTACCTGAGAAAGGAGGTACTGGTGCTGGAGGGTGTGCAGAGGAGATTCACTAGGTTAATCCCAGAGTTGAGGGGGTTGGACTATGAGGAGAGGTTGAGTAGACTGGGACTGTACTCGTTGGAATTTAGAAGGATGTGGGGGGGATCTTAGAAACATATAAAATTATGAAGAGAATAGATAGGTTTGATGCGGGCAGATTGTTTCCAATGGCGGGTGAAAGTAGAAATAGGGGGCATAGCCTCAAAATAAGGGGAAGTAGATTTAGGACTGAGCTTAGGAGGAACTTCTTCACCCAAAGGGTTGTGAATCTATGGAATTCCCTGCCCAGTGAAGCAGTTGAGCCTCCTTCATTAAATGTTTTCAAGATAAAGATAGATGGTTTTTAGAAGAATAAAGGAATAAAGGATTATGGTGTTCGGGCAGGTAAGTGGAGCTGAGTCCACAACAGATCAGTCATGATCTCATTGAACGGCGAAGCAGGCTCGAGGGGCCAGATGGCCTACTCCTGCTCCCAGTGGCGGATCTACATTTTTGGGGCCCTGAAACTTGAACTGTTCTGGGGGCCCCTTCGCAACCAGCAACGACGTCTGGGTAACCACTGTTATCTTCTTCAATGGGGTTGTTCCAATACAGGTCAACACAAATTTCTTAAAAATGTAACCACTACATCTCAGATTTTGATTAAAATTGCTGTACTGCATTATCTCACATATCAAAGTCACTGGTGTGAATAACAATTTCCTACGCCTTATAGTTTTCGAGTTATGGGGGGATGAAAATTAGGGAAATGTTATATACATGCATGATGCATCATAGAATGATGAAACAAAACATAGAAAAGATCACAATCAATATAATCTTTTATTTTAGACACCACTGAGAATACATACTACATGAAGCACATTTTACAAAATACTCTTTTCTCTGTTTTTTCTAGCAACATATTCACATCCAGTTTTGTCATATGAGAGCTTCCTTGCAATGTCATTTTCTAGAGACAATATGCATAAAGAATTTAAGCGCTCTTCAGTCATGGTAGACTAAAATTTGTTCTTTATAAAGGATTGCTTTGAAAAATTCCTTTCTGCTTCACAGCTCGTGATAGGCATTGTCAAGTACAGCTTAAGCACAGTATTAATATTGGGGAACACTTCAATTATGTATTGCTCACAAATAAGCTGAAGAACTTCTGCGCATTGCATTTGAGATGGCGTGTTTTCTTCTGTGTTCTGGGATTTCCTAAGGTGCAAATATTCTTTGAACTGATAACACTCGTTTACTAATTTGTGGTCAATATCATTTTTGTAATGCAATATTATAAGTTTAATACTGTCCTCATCAATTTCAGAATTGGTCACCAATTCTGAGAGGAACTTGAACCTTTTCGCAATCTACTCATATGGGCCAATCCTCTTGCGTAACTGGATTATCAAGCAGTCATAGAGTTGATATAGAACTTCTATCCTAAATTTGTCAGCTCCTCTCAAAGAAGCAATACCACTTGTTCCATCTGAAAATGTCCTTGTAACAATGTGTTTGGAAGCATCAGAATAACTTGAGGTGATATCTTCACACAAACCTTTTGCTTCTGATTCATAGTGTGCAATCCTATCGGCTGAATTGTCTCTGAGTTCTTTAACAAACAAAAGTAAAGATGATGGGCGTCATTCTCCGACCCCCCGCCGGGTCGGAGAATGGCCATTGGCCGCCGTGAATCCCGCCCCCGCCGAAGTCTCCGAAGGGAGAAAAGTCGGCGGGGCGTTAATGGCGCCGCTGCCGCGGAGAATGTCACGGGTGTGCGCAAGGCAGCCGATTTTCGGCCTGCCGATATTCTCCCTTCCGGATGGGCCGAAGTCCCGTCGACGTGATGACCGTTCACGTCGACGTGAATCAAACCTCCTTTTCATCGGCGTGACCCGGTGCTCCAGGCTCACGCCGACCAGCGAGGAGGTGAGTGACGGCCTGGGGGGTTGGCTCTGGGCAGGAAATGGCGTGGCCGCAGACTGATTGCGTGAGGAGAGGTGTGTCTCGGCTTGTGTGTGTGTGTGTGTGCGGCGGGGGGGGGGGGTGGTTAGAGTAGGCTCGGCTCCGGGGGAGTGCCGGGAGGGGGTCCGTGCCGGGGTGGAGGTTGGGGGTTGGGGGGGGTCCGTGCCGGGGTGGAGGTGGGGGGGGGGGTCCGTGCTGGGGTGGAGGTTGGGGGTTGGGGGGGTCCGTGCTGGGGTGGAGGTTGGGGAGGGTGTCCGTGCCGGGGTGGAGGTTGGGGAGGGGGTCTGTGCTGGGGTGGAGGTTGGGGGGGGGGTCCGTGCCGGGGTGGAGGTTGGGGGTTGGGGAGGGGGTCCGTGCTGGGGTGGAGGTTTGGGAGGGGGTCCGTGCCGGGGTGGAGGTTAGGGGGGGGGTCCGTGCCGGGGTGGAGGTTGGGGGGGGGTCCGTGCTGGGGTGGAGGTTGGGGGTTGGGGGGGGGTCCATGCCGGGGTGGAGGTTGGGGGGGGCGTCCGTGCTGGGGTGGAGGTTGGGGGTTGGGGGGGTCCGTGCTGGGGTGGAGGTTGGGGAGGGGGTCCGTGCCGGGGTGGAGGTTGGGGGGGGGTCCGTGCCGGGGTGGAGGTTGGGGGGGGGGTCCGTGCTGGGGTGGAGGTTGGGGGTTGGGGGGGGTCCGTGCTGGGGTGGAGGTTGGGGAGGGGGTCCGTGCCGGGTTGGGGGTTGGGGGGGTTCCATGCCTGGGTGGCGGTTGGGGGGGGGGTCCGTGCCGGGGTGGAGGTTGGGGGGGGGGTCCGTGCTGGGGTGGAGGTTGGGGGTTGGGGGGGGTCCGTGCTGGGGTGGAGGTTGGGGAGGGGGTCCATGCCGGGGTGGAGGTTGGGGGGGGGTCCGTGCCGGGGTGGAGGTTGGGGGGGGGTCCGTGCTGGGTTGGAGGTTGGGGGTTGGGGGGGGTTCGTGCTGGGGTGGAGGTTGGGGAGGGGGTCCGTGCCGGGGTGGAGGTTGGGGGGGGTCCGTGCCGGGGGGGATGTTGGGGGGGGGGTCCGTGCTGGGGTCGAGGTTGGGGGGGGTCCGTGCTGGGGTGGAGGTTGAGGAGGGGGTCCGTGCTGGGGTGGAGGTTGGGGGGGCGGGGTCCATGCCGGGGTGGAGGTTGGCGGTTGGGGAGGGGGTCCGTGCCGGAGTGGAGGTTGGGGGGGGGGGGTCCGTGCTGGGGTGGAGGTTGGGGGTTGGGGGGGTCCGTGCCGGGGTGGAGGTTGGGGAGGGGGTCCATGCCGAGGAGGGTGATGGGAGGGCAAATGTGTTGGTCCACCTGGCCAGGTGCCAGCCTCCAACAGTTGGACCCATGCGGTCCATGCCACCTGGCTGGGGGGAGGAGGGGATATGGGCAATGATGACATGTCGTCGTTCCCCTCCCCCCCACCAGGCCGTCATGTTTTCAGACCATCCAGCGATGTTGGCCGCCGTGGTGGCAGCCGCTCATGTCTATGTTGCCCTGGATGAGGAGGAGGAGGAGGAGGAGGAGGAGCGTGCCAGAGAGGCGGCGCAGGCTGCCGCAGAGGGGCAGGCGGCAGCCGCCCAGGCTGGAGGGACACCTGACCGACAGGACGAGGAGGGGGAGGAGGACGTCGCGGCCCCACGGCAACGGAGGCACCCGAGGGCGCCCCGTGTGTACCGGCCCCGGCAGTCATACCAGGACCTCACGGACCGGGAATGCAGGAGGAGACTCCGGATGAGCCGGGAAACCGTGGCACACATCTGCCACCTGCTGGCACACCTGTCACCGCGTGGCACTGGCGGGGGACACCCTCTCCCCGTGTCCGTCAAGGTTACGGTGGCCCTGAACTTTTATGCAACGGGGTCATTCCAGGCACCGAGTGGGGACCTGTCCGGCATATCGCAGACATCGGTGCACCGGTGCATCCGGGCAGTGACAGATGCCCTTTATGCCATGGCGCACCGCTACATCCGCTTCCCCGTGGACCGGGCCAGCCAAGATGCCCGGGCCGTGGGCTTCTCTGCCGTTGCCGGGTTCCCCATGGTCCAGGGCACGATCGATGGGATGCACGTCGCCGTGCGGCCACCTGCAGATAACAGGGCCGTGTTCACTAATAGGAAGGGGACCTATTCGATGAACGTACAGGTGGTCTGCGACCACCGCATGATGATCCTGCACATCTGCGCCCGTCACCCAGGCAGTGTACACGACTCATTTGTGTTGTCGCGGTCATCCATCCCGGCATGTACGAGGGACGCCATCCTCGGCTGAGGGGCTGGTTGCTGGGCGACAGGGGCTACCCATTGCGATCGTGGCTGATGACGCCTATACGGAGGCCACGCAATGAGGCGGAGAACCGCTACAATGATGCCCATGTAGCGACAAGGGGAGTGATCGAGAGGTGCTTTGGCGTGGTGAAGATGCGTTTCAGGTGCCTGGACCTCTCTGGGGGCGCCCTCCAGTATCGGTCAGATAGGGTCGGCCGCATCATTGTGGTGTGCTGCGTCCTGCACAACATAGCCCAGCAGAGGGGCGATGTGCCGCAGGCAGAGGAGGGCGGAGTGGAGGAGCAGCAGGAAGAGGCGCAGTCCTCCCCAGATGAGGGGGATGGGGGCAATGGTCAGGGCAGACGGGGTAGACACAGGCGGGTGGCTGTCCACCGTTACCGGCTGGCCCAGCGGGCACGGGACAGACTGATAGCCTCCCACTTCACTGACTAGATGGGCGTGGGAATCGGGTAGTATGGCCACAGACCGCACACCATGGCAACAGCCGACCACCCACACCCCCCACCCATCCACCCACCCAGCACCCTCACCCCCCTCCCCAACCCCACCCACCCCACCCACATGCACACCACCCCCCCCCCCATTGCCGATCCACCGGCGGCACAACGGGCCGGGCTCACCAAGTTGCGGGTGGACGCGTGTCTATCGCAGGCCATGGAGGATGATGACAACCCGCCCTGCGATGAGCTCCTGGCTCTACATCGTTGGACTATGTCTGACCCATGGCCACAGTACCACCATCCACCCGGACCATCCCTGCATGCGGCTGTGACACTGCAGCGCACGGTCCCGTCCTCTGCCCGGGGGATGTTGATGGCGGCCCAGGGAGAAGGAGGCAGACTCACCTGGGGCTGAGGTAAGACCACCCGTCACACACACACTTGCGCTCAACGTACATGACACCCCCGCACACTTTGGACAGAGCACAAAGGCAGCTTTGGTAGGTGTAACATTGACTTTAATAACCAAAGGAGTTCATGCACGTGCCCTAGCCCCTAAAACTCATCTGTGCCCTGCACCCGTGCCAACTTACTCAGTGTCTAATTGTTTGGCCTTACGGGCCCTTTGACTACGTCTACGTGGTTCCCCAGACGGTACAGCAGAACTGGAGGTGGACTCCTGTGATTCCTGCCCTCTGACACTGGATCCCTTTGGCGGCCGTTTCCTGGGGCGTCCTGGCCTAGATGGGCCAGGCTGCGGCCGGGGCGACAGGGATGGCGAGCTGCCAGCCTGTCCTGCCCGTTGCCCACCCGATGCACCTGGGACGGAAGGGGGGGAGTCCGAGGTGTCGCGGTGTACCGGGACCACCCCTACAGAGGGAGCCGGGACGGACCACACCACCTCCTCCTCCCTCGGGGTGCCCGATGGCCCCCAGGCCTCTACATGGGTGGGGGATGCGAACGGACTGGCCATCCGACGCGCCCCCGACATCTGGCGCTGCCAGTCCTGGAGGCCCGTGCTGGTATCGACAGGGGTCTGCAGGTTTGCAGCCATGGAGCCCAGGGGGTTGTCAAACCCTGTCTGTGACAGTGCAACGCCGGCTCGCACATGGCCACTGGCGCCGATGCCCTCAGCGATAGCCTGCTGAGACTGGGCCATGGCCTGCTGAGACTGGGCCATGGCCTGCTGAGACTGGACCATGGCCTGCAGAGACTGGGCCATGGCCTGCAGAGACTGGGCTATGGCCTGCTGAGACTGGGCCATGGCCTGCTGAGACTGGGCTATGGCGTTGAGCACCTCTGCCATCTGGCGCTGGCACTGGCTCATGGCCTCCTGTGAGAGGGCAGCCATTTCCTGGGCCACAGACGCCGCCTGCACGGAAAGCCCCAGGCCTCGCAAACCGTTTCCTATTTCTGACACCGTCGCACCCATTGCCTCCACCGCGGATGCCACCCGTGCGGTGTCAGCTTGGGCGGCACGCATGACCGGCACCACTCCCAGCTCCTGGACGCGGGTGGACTCCTCCACCTGCGACCGCAGCCGCCGCAAGCCACCCGTCACCCTATTCGCTCGTCTCCGTGTCGGTGGTTGCATCGGATCTATGTGTGGGTGTGGTAACTGCAGGAACCCGGGATCCATCTGGGCGGCAGATGTTCGCTTGGCCTGGGCTGCCCTCCGACCGCCCGGTCCCTCTGCTGCTCCTACCTCCACCTGCTGTACCGGGACGGCTGTGTTGTGCGCACCAGTGAGTGTACCAGACGCCTCATCACTAAAGTGCCCAACCGTGGTGAGTGTTTCTGCGATGGTGGAGGGTGTTGGTGACAGCAGTGGCGTTGTGTCGTGCTCTTCGTCCCACTCTGACTCCATGGCACTTTGGGGTGGGGGTTCGTCTCCACCCATCCACTCTGAGTCACTGTCCGGTATTTCGTCTTCCCGGGTAGGGGTGTCCTGGGTAGTGCTGTCCCGGGTAGTGCTGTCCCGGGTAGTGCTGTCCCGGGTAGGGGTGTCCTGGGTAGTGCTGTCCCGGGTAGTGGTGTCCCGGGTAGGGGTGTCCTGGATAGTGGTGTCCTGGGTAGTGGTGTCCTGGCTCGGATGTGACGGGGGCCTGTGGCTGCCCCCCTCATCGCTGGGTGGTCGCTCCCGCACGTGACGGGGGGGTCATCTCCCTGTTGCTCCAGGTCTCTCCGTCTCCCGTGGTCTCCGAGGGGCATCCTGCGGGCGGTGTGCATCTGCGGGGATGGGTGCCTGGACGTTTCGTCCTGCGATACACAATGAAGCATGCATGGTTAGACATCAGGCAGTGATCAGGTGATACGGGGGAGGGGGATATAGGGGAGGGGGGATATGGGGACGGGCTGTTGGTGGCTCACTTGCTCGTGGGCCCCCGACCTCTGCATCAGCAACCTCCCGGTCCTCAGGTCCGCCAGCCAGTTCCAGGGCCCTTTCCTTGTGTACGGTCAGTGGCCTCTCATCAGCGGGCCCTCCTCCAGTCCTCACATGCTCCCTATTGTTGTGTGCGCGCTTCTCCTGTGGGGGGGGGGGGGGTGGTGGCAGGGGTAAAAGGCAACAGTGTTAGACAGGTATATGAATGCACGCCATCGGTTGCGCGTGCATTGCAGAGGTTAAGGTTAGGGCTGGATTCACTTGGGGATATGGGGGATATGGGGGAGGGGGGATATGCGGGATATGGGGGAGGGGGGATATGGGGGATATGGGGGAGGGGGGATATGGGGGATATGGGGGAGGGGGGATATGGGGGATATGGGGGAGGGGGGATATGGGGGATATGGGGGAGGGGGGATATGGGGGAGGGGGGATATGGGGGATATGGGGGAGGGGGGATATGGGGAGGGGGGATATGGGGGAGGGGGGATATGGGGGAGGGGGGATATGGGGAGGGGGGATATGGGGGATATGGGGGAGGGGGGATATGGGGAGAGGGGATATGGGGAGGCTCACCCTGCCTGCTCTGACGAGGTTGTTCACCTTCTTGTGGCACTGGGTGCCTGTCCGTGGTGTCAGGGCCACAGCGGTGACGGCCTCTGCCACTTCCCTGCACAGACGCCGGCTGTGGCGTGGGGCAACTCTGCGGCCGTGCCCGGGATACAGGGCATCCCTCCTCTGCTCCACCGCGTCCAGGAGCGCCTCCACATCGCGTGACTCGAACCTCGGGGCTGAGCGACGGCCAGCCATCCAGTCGGGTGTTGCGGTCGGGTGTTCTGGTCGGGTGGGGGAGCTGCGCGGCCTTATGAGCCGTCACGCCGTGCAGCGCGTATGACGCTGCACGGCGTGAACCACTGCGCAAGCGCGGATCCCGTTACGTCGCTGCTAGCCCATTTTGGGCCGGAGACTATCGTCCCATTTTTATGACGTGACGCAAGTGGGATTTGCGCCGTTTTTTGCGCCGATCCGCGGACTTTCCGCCGATAAGGGAGAATTTCGCCCCATAGCAGAAGATAACCTTCAAATACATCAAAACCAGGGGTTTGGAGTTTCTTACTTGTTTTGTTGAAACGCTCCAGCACTTCTTCCCAAACGACTGTTAAAATAGCATATTCCAGCTTTACCAACTTGTGGTATAAACTCTTTGCATCTCGTTTATATTCAGGCTTCTCTTCTGAGTCTTCAAAAATATGTTTGAAAGTTTGTAAAGTACCCAGAATCCATTTATATTTGCCCGGACTGCTTCATAGTGTGCAGACCATCTAGTTACACTTAAGCTCTTTAGAGAAAAATGTAGATTGCCCTGTGTGTTTAAAATCTCCCATCTTCGTGGAGATCGAGAAAAGAAAACATACAGCTTTTGCAAAAAGCCAAAATAGTCAATACCTTCAGGTACAGTAGACACTGCCTTTTCTCCAACAAGGTTAAGTGAATGGGCTGCACATGGCACATAGTCTGCGTACATGTTAATGTTTTTAAAGAGTGCTTGCAGCCCTTTCTCCGAGCCGTTCATGTTAGATGCATTATCGTAGCACTGACCATGGATATTTTCAAGTGAAAGCTTATGTTCACCCAGGACTTGTTGTATTTTGTTGAACAAGGGCGAGGATGAATGGTTTTCTATCAGTAAAAATGTTAAAAATCTCTCACAGGGTGATGCGACCATCAATTCACTCGAAGACACGTGGAGAAGTAAACCGTGGTTTTCATCAGCTTAGAACTGAGCCTGCCTGTGACCGGTACAACACTGAAGGCTGACGCAGGTCAGCAGCTCTTATACTTCCTGTAAAGGGGGTGGAGCTATGGGCGGAGCCCGTACATGCCCCAACATAACCCCTATGGGTGAAGCCACACAATGGCCCACATGTAGAGCCCACAGGGTTAATAACATAACACAGTGCACTGGTGAATTACCAGTAATTATACATTCACCACATTCACCCCCTGATTAAAAATGAAGTCCGGCAGGGGTGACAGGCTCATAGATTCAGTCGGTCCGGTGCCCGGGTCGTACGTTGCGACCGCCGAAGCATTGGTGTTGCAGCCGCTTTGGGTGGCTGCGGAAGTGGGTCCGGAGAAGGCACAGGCATGGACTCTGGGAGCGGCTCATGAACGACGAGCCCCTGTCGCTGTGGAAATAGCTGGGGAAACCAAACAGGGTGAAGACACTATGCAGGGCTTTAATGACAGTGGGGGTGGTCATATCAGGGCAGGGGATGGCAAACGGGAAGTGGGAGAACTCATCTATAATGTTAAGGAAGTACGTGGTGCGGTTATTGGAGCGGAGGGGCCCTTTTAAATCGATACTGTCATGATATTCAGGTAAACATCATAGCACATACATACATACATACTGATGGACAGATCAACGGACCAATCAACACACACAACACGACAGCCAATCACAGGCAAGAGCATATCCAATACAAAACAGGGAACACAACACTTCCTGGGCACTCGAGCAGGAGACGGCTCAGGGCACAGAGCTCATTACAAGCCACTCAGACATCCACCATGTGCTGAGTACCGCTACACGATAGTATTAGGAATAGGTCCACAGAATCAAGGGTCATGATCGAACGTCAGTAAACAGTTTACCAGTGTAAATAGATGTTTGAAATAAAACTGCGTTGTACCATTCGCAACCGTGTTGGTTTGTCTGTGTAGCAGAGCACCCAACACATCATAGTACCAGGAGTGACTTTGGTACCTACCTCTAAATCCTCCGGAATCTGCCATCCTGCGCCATGGACACCGTCAACACACCGCAGCCACTGCAAGTTGCTGGAAACCTCAGCGTTAATTGGAAGCTGTTCAAACAGCGCTTCCAGCTCTTTCTGGAAGCCAACGAAAAGGAAAGCGCCTCGGACACCAGAAAGATCGCCATCCTCCTCACCACGGCAGGTCCACACGCCATCCATGTCTACAACTCCCTGGTGTTCGCGGAAGGCGAGGACAAGACCAAATACAAGACAGTCCTTCTCAAGCTCGACCAACACTTCAACGTCGAGGTCGACGAGAGTTTCGAGAGGTATCTCTTCCAGCAGCACCTGCAGGGTAAGGATGAGCCCTTTCAGTCATTCCTTACGCATCTCCGTATCCTCGCGCAGTCCTGCAGTTACGACACGACCTCCGATTCCATGATTCGGGACCAGATCATTTTTGGGGTCACCTCGGGCACCCTACGCCAGCAGCTCTTAAAAATAAAAGGCCTCACCTTAGCCTCCGCAATCGAAGCCGGTATCCTGCACGAAAACGCGACTAGCCGCTATACCCAATTTCAGGCGGCCGAATCGGCGCGGCAGGGGTCCTATGCGGCTGGATCGGCGAGGCAGGCGCCTTACGAGGCCGAACGGGTCCAGGCGATCGAGTTCCTCCCGGCCCGCGGCCTGGACGAGGGCGGCCATTTTGCGCGCTTTTCGAGGCCTCCCGCACTTGTGCGTGCCAAAAACTACGGCAACACTGAGGAACGTGATGCGCAGGCACGCTCGACGCAACACCGAACTGCGCATGCGCAGTGGCGCAACGAACGCCATGACTGTGGAGCCGCACATTTAAAGCGGCAATGTCCCGCAAGAACCCGGCAATGCCTCCGCTGTGGCAAGGTGGGCCACTACACTGCTTGCTGTCGAGCAGCTCAACCTGTCAATGTTCCCCAACTCTGACAACCTCGCAGGGACGTGCGGACCATTCAGCCTCCTCATTACGAGTCGTGCCCAGATGATATCCAGACCAGTGACACAGACGACCGGGACGCCTTCCGTGTTGCGGTCATTGATGGGAACCGAATGTCTCCAGCCAGGCCCCACCAGCCGGTGCAAGTTAACACGATCAATCCGGGTGATGAATGATGTGCCACCCTAATGGTCAACCGATCGCCGATAACATTCCGTCTGGACACTGGCGCCTCCACCACCCTCATAGCATGGTCAGCCTTCTACGCCATGAAGGTCAGACCACCAATTCGGCCGTCCCGTTGCAGGATGGTCGACTACAACGGGAACGTTATCCCGGCTATGGGATCCTGCCAGGTCCAGGTGACACACAACACACATGGCCACACTCTCATTCGAGATAGTCGGATCATCGAAGGACTCCCTGCTGGGCGCACAGGCATGCAAGACTATCCACCTCGTGCAAAAAGTCCACTCTCTCTCTCCAGACGGCACATCTGACTTCCCGGATGCAGAGTTCAGCGCACAGCTCCAATCGCTCCCCGCCCACAACCAGGAGGCATTCGACGGCATGGGAACACTGCCCTGCACCTACAGAATTCGGCTCAAACCGGACGCCACCCCGGTCATTCACGCACCTCGCAGGGTCCCAGCGCCACTCAAAGACCGCCTCAAGCAGCAGCTGCAGGATCTCCAGGACCAAGGGGTCCTATCCCGGGTCACGGAGCCCACGCCATGGGTCAGCTCCATGGTGTGTGTTAAGAAGCCCTCCGGCGAGCTCCGGATCTGCATTGACCCAAATGACCTCAACAACAACATAATGAGGGAACACTACCCCATACCCAAACGGGAAGAGATCGCGAGCGAAATGGCCCAGACTAAAATCTTCACGAAACTGGATGCCTCGAAGGGTTTTTGGCAGATCCAACTGGATCAGTCCAGCGGAAAGCTGTGCACCTTCAACACTCCTTTCGGCAGGTTCTGCTACAACCGGATGCCATTTGGCATCATCTCGGCATCCGAGGTCTTTCATAGGATTATGGAGCAGATGATGGAAGGCATCGAAGGGGTGCGCGTCTACGTGGACGACGTCATCATCTGGTCCACCACACCGCAGGAGCACATCTATCGTCTCCAGTGCGTCTTTGCGCGCATACGGGAAAACGGCCTGCGCCTCAGCCGAGCCAAGTGTTCTTTCGGCCAAACCGAGCTGAAGTTCCTGGGGGACCACATTAGCCGGTCAGGGGTCCGTCCGGATGCAGACAAGGTGAGCGCCATTACAGCCATGCCGCAGCCGGCAGACAAGCAAGCAGTGCTACGCTTCCTAGGCATGGTCAACTTCCTGGGGAAGTTCATTCCCAACCTTGCCTCCCACACGACAGCTCTGCGCCACCTCGTCAAGAAGTCCACGGAGTTCCAGTGGCTACACACACACCAGCAGGAACGGGAGGAGCTCAAACGTAAGCTCACCACAGCACCGGTATTGGCGTTTTTCGACACATCTCGTGACACTAAAATCTCGACTGATGCCAGCCAGGCCGGCATTGGGGCGGTGATCCTACAGCGGGATGACACTGTGTCATGGCCCACGGTCGCCTATGCCTTGCGGGCCATGACCCCCACAGAACAGCGCTATGCGCAGATCGAAAAGGAGTGCCTGGGCTTGCTAACCAGGTTGGACAAGTTCCATGACTATGTGCATGGTCTTCCCCGGTTTACCGTTGAGACTGACAACCGCCCCCTGCGCAGCATCATAAATAAGGACCTGAAAGAGATGACCCCCTCGCCTCCAGCGCATCCTACTTAAATTTAGGAGGTATGACTTCCAACTGGTCTACACCCCGGGTAAGGTAAGGACCTCATCATTGCGGATGCCCTATCTAGAGCAGTGAGCACACCGCCAGATTCGGAGGGGTTCGTCTGTCAGGTCGAGGCGCAGGTGGCTTTCACATCGGCAAATCTGCCAGCTGACGACTCCAGTCTGGCCCGTATTCGCCGAGAGACTGCGGCTGACCCCCTTCTACAACGTGTGATGTGCCACATGACGGGAGGGTGGCTCAAAGGGCAGTGCCCGCAGTTCTGCAATGTCCGAGATGACTTGGCCGTCATTGATGGTGTCCTTCTGAAGCTGGACCGGATTGTGATTCCGCACAGCTGGTTCTCGACCAACTACACAAAGGCCACTTGGGGGTCGAGAAGTGCAGACGGAGGGCCCGAGAGGCGGTATACTGGCCGGGCATCAGTGATGACATTGCCAATATGGTGCTCAACTGCCCCATCTGCCAAAGGTTTCAACCGGCGCAACCTCCTGAAACGCTTCTGCCCCATGAGCTGGTGACGTCCCCCTGGGACACCACCTGGGACATCCGAGCAGCAGCCGGGCCCATCCAGACCCAGTTGCCCAGAAGACAGCTGCCAACAGGACTCAGGTCGCAGGGCGGGAATCATAGCTGGCCACCTCCACTCCTGATGTACCGCCTGCGGGTCCATTAAGATGTTGGGGCCCGAGGGTCAAAAACTTACACAGCAGTCAAGTTGGCAAGGGTGCAGGCCACAGTTTAGTAATAAGGTCAAGGGTGCAAATCTGTATATACATTGTCACATTAAACACCTGTTACCACTGTCACAATATGCCCCGGTGCTCTGTCAGATGGGTGTGAGTGGGCTTGTCTGGGCTGGCCGGATAGGGGGCGCGGAGGTGGGGGGGGGGGGGGGAGGTGTAAATGGACGGACGTTGTGGATCACCTAGGCCGCCCACCCCACTATTATCTCCACCATTGTTACCCCAGGGATTCGATGGCACCGTGTGATCGAATGTCAACCTCACATGCAGGGATCACCCAGGTGGATGGTGAAAAGTGCTACCGTGGGCACCGCAGTTCTCGGTGTTCCAACCAACCCAGTCTCCACCCCGTAGTGCGGCAGGTATGTATCACGGAGGGGGTGCAGACGGGATGGGGGAGGGAGGAGAGGGGGAGGGGCGTCAGCGTGGAAGGAGGTGTGCGGATGGGATGCACCTGGCCAGTGTCCCCCGCCCCTAGTCGGTGAATCTGGAGCCGATCAGAGGTTCCTGTGTGCATTGGCCTGGGTGCATATGTCGTGCTGCATCCCATGCCTGCCTGGCTCCCATGTCCTGTCCGTCCTCGCCCTGCCCTACATCCTCCTCGTCGGAAGACGCCTGGCATTCATCCTCCTCCTCCAGCACGCCAATGCTCTACTGCGTGATGTTGTGGAGGACTCAGCAGGCCACCACAATGCGGGCATCATATTAAAAGACCCCTCGAGAGCGGTCCAGGCACCTGGACCACATCTTCAGTAGGCCGAACCACCGCTCGATCACACTCCTGGTTGCTGCATGGGCTTCGTTATAGTGGGTCTCAGTCTCAGTCTATGGCCTCCGGATAGGCATCATCATTCATGTTAGCAGTGGATAACGGCTGTCACCCAGGATCCAACCTCTCAGCCGGGGAGGGGGAGCGTCTCGAACATGTCAGGAATCAGCGAGTGTGCCAGGTTGAAGGCGTCGTTCACACTGTCCAAGTATCAGATGCAAACGTGCATGATGCACAGCTCATGGTCACATATCAGCTGCACGTTCATTGAGCAGAATCTTTTCATAGAATAATAGAAATTACAGTGCAGAAGGAGGCCATTTACCCCATTGACTCCGCGCTGGCCCTTGGAAAGAGCACCCTTCTTAAGCCCATGCCTCCGCCCTATCCCCATAACCCAGTAATCCCACCTAACCTTTTGGACACTAAGGGTCAATTTAGCATGGACAATCCAGCTAACCCAGTTTGTGTAGAGCGGCCTGTCATCTGCAGGTGTTCGTAGGGGGTCATGCATCCTGTCGATTATGCTCTGGACCATGGGGATCCCGCCGATGGCAGCAAACCCTGCTGTTCGGGCATCCTGTTGGCTCGGTCCACATTGAAATTGATGTATTGAGCTGGCCGGGCATATAGGCGTGATGGCGTGAATGCGCCTGTACACTGAGGTCTGTGAGAGCCTGGACAGGACCCCACTCGGCACCTGGAAGGTCCCCAATGTGTAAAAGCTCAGGATGATCATCACCTTGATGGCCACCGGAGGCGGGTTTCCTCCCTAATACCCCCATGGTGCCAGGTGTGCCATGATCTGTCAGATATGTCGCACTATCTCCCTGCTCAACGAAGAGTTTTCGACGACCTGCCCGATCCAGCAGGTCCTCGAATGACAGGTACTGCCAGTACACATGAAGCCTCATGCCACGTCTCCTTTGCACCTCCTCCTCCTCGGCCTGTTGGGTGGCTCGCTCTTCAATCTGAGTGGCTGCCTCCTGTTCCAATGCTGCAGCTTCCTCCTCCCTGAGCAGCTCCAGCTCGTACAACCGCAGGGCATCCCCCAGGGCTGCGGCGACCAGCAGAAAGGCCACCATTGCTGGTTGAACTCCAATATCCATCGTCTGCATGGGGTGAAAGACCAACAAATTAGCATGGTGCGTACCCCCCTGCCCAACCAGGTCCAACGGGCTACACGGTGGCCTCAGTTGTACCCCCCCAGCCCGTCACTCTGGCCCCATCGGTGCACAGCACTGAGGGGGCCTCTGGCCCTGGCACCTGTCCCTGATGCCATGGGTACCGTCAGCTGGTACTGCCCTTGCCTGCGGTACGCTCCACGGACCCCGCCCGGCAGCCCCCTGTCGGGGCTACAGTAGCCGTTGCCCTGGGTGGACCGCCCGATGCCCTGCCAGCGGATGGCAGCCGGGTGTGAAGGGGGTTATGGTGGAGGATGGGGGTGGCGGGGATGTCTGTATGGCCGGTGTCACTCTGCAGAACCAGGGGCCAAGGTGGGTGGTCAGTGGGGTGAGCAGATGCTGGCTGCCTTTCAGGCTGTGGCTATGACGGGCCGTGCCTGGATACTGCTCCAGTGCAGTGGGGGAGTCATCCCGGCCACTCGGCCTCCTCCCCCAGCATCCCCCCTCCTCCCCCCAGTCCTGGCAGGATCCCCCCCCCCCCCCCGCAGCCAGCCTGACCAGTACCTGGCCTGGCAGCCCACAGTCACGACTGTCTGTGTCCTACCTCCTCTCTCACCCTCATCATCCATGACGCCGGTTTCACGAATTTTAAAGAGACAAGTGACCCGCGCTGTCGGGAACTCGGCCGATCAGAGGCGGAGAATCATGGAGGCCCCGGAGAGTACCGGGTCAGGCCCATTGATGATATGAAAATGGCGTTTACTGTACGTGCGTTCCGCACCGCATTGATGCCACTGTCGAGATGACGTAAAATTGCGATTTGGCATCAAATCGGCGCCAGCCGCGATTTTGCCACCGGAATCTATTCTCCGCCCAATCGTGTTTCCCGATTTCGGCGTTAGCCAACAGAGAATCCCGCTCCCTGACTTTGCGGCAAAAAGCAGGCACGTCGATCCGGAAAAATTCCCAACTCCCACTACCTGCCTCAAAGATAAAAATCCAGCCCATCATCTCATTCAACACAACTGGCTGTTGATAAGCAGGATGTCTGTCTTTCAATTTATCATGTCAGCTGGTAATGGCGTAGCATGTATGTACTGAAGTGTGTGTGTACTTTCTTTTTCCTTGTGTTTCTGTTTTGGTACATTTTGAGTGTATTTTTCCAGTAGGTTTCCTGTTGTTCCTCTTTTTTTGATTGTGATATCGAATTGTTTCTTATTCAAACTGTTCTGAACTGAGAAAGAAATGCGACCACAGATAAAGATACACTCCACCTTCTTTGTGTAATTGATTATCTTCAATCCCAAAACAATTGTGCTGCTACAACAAGGCCGCTCACATACAAGCTCGGAGTACACCGAAGGGAAAAAGCATTTTCTGTAACGATTCTATTGTACAGAGGTGCTCCATTGTGCTGAAATAAATAGTCCCCTTGGCTATTGGAGCCTTGCTGCTTCTAAACATGGAAACATAGAAAATAAGAGAAAAGGCCATTCAGCTCCTCTGACTTGATCTATTTGGTTTATTGTGCAGGATTCGATCAAACCATTTTCACCTCTTTGCTTCAGGCTAAACCAATATCCAGCTGTTCTATGCTGAATTAGGCAGCATGCCCATTTCTTTAGCATTCATTTCATCCAATGTGTCCACAAAGTCTATGCAGACTGCACCGACTATAAAAGAGCTGCTTTTCCTTATTTGTTTACGGAATGCGAGCATCAGGAGCAAGGCCGGCATTTATTGTTTCGCCCCCACAACCCAAAGATGTGCAGGGTAGGTGAATCGGCCACGCTAAATTGCCCCTTAATTGGAAAAGGTGAATTGGGCACACTCAATGTTTTTTTTTAAAGAAGTTGGGGCTGAGTCACTTTCTTGAACCAGTTCAGTCCCAGCGCAGGTGAGAAGGGAATTCTAGAATCTTAATCCAGCGGCTCGAGGCAACCACCCCGCACTGTCCACCATCTCACCGTCAACCTGTTGGCAGCAGAAAGAACTCTGGCTCTCATCAAAAACATGGGGGTGGTACGTGGCGCAGTGGATAGCACTGGGACTGCGGCGCTGAGGAACCGGGTTTGAATCCTAGCCCTGGGACACTGTCCGTGTGGAGTTTGCACATTCTCCCGCGTGTCCGCGTGGGCTTCACCCCCACAACCCAAAGATGTGCAGGGTAGGTGGATTGGCCACGCTACATTGGCCCTCAATTGGAAAAATAAATAAATAATTGGGCACTCTAAATTTATTTTAAAAGGACACAAACTGCTGGGACCCTGGAACTCGTGCCACCGGGGTAACTTGCTCCTCTTGCCTTTTCCCACCCTGGAAACCTCACTCCAGAAAATTATATCATCCTACAATCAGTCAACTTCCTCCTCAGAAGAAATTTTCCATTCGACTTGGTTTTAAATGTGTCCACAGTGCAGAATGACGGGGTTCTCCGACCCCCCGCCGGGTCAGAGAATCAGCGGGGGGGGCGGTGTGAATCCCGCCCCCACCGGCCGCCGAATTCTCCGGCACCGGAGATTCGTCGGCGGCGGGAATCGCGGCGCACCGGTTGGCGGGCCCCCTCCCCCGCCGATTCTCCGGCCCGCGATGGGCTGAGATCCCGCTGCTGTTCTGCCGGTCCCGCCGGCGTGAATTAAACCAGGTCCCTTACCAGCAGGACTTGGCGGCGCGGGCGGGCTCTGGGGTCCTGGGCGGGGCGACCTGGCCCCGGGGGGTGCCCCCATGGTGGGCTGGCCCCCGATCGGGTCCACCGATCTGCGGGCGGGCCTGTGCCGTGGGGGCACTCTTTTACTACGCGTCGGCCGTGTAGTCTTCCGCAATGGCCGACACATAGGTGACCCCCCCCTGCACATGCGCGGAGATGATGTCAGCAGCTGTTGACGCTCCCACGCATGGATGGACCCCCGCCGGCCAACGGAGTCCCTTCCATGCCAGCCGGCGGGGCGCCAACCACTCCAGGGCGAGCCTCGCCCCAAAAGGTGCGGTTTCCTTCGCACCTTTGGGGCGGCCCGGCGCCGGAGTGGTTCACGCCACTCCATCCCGTCGAGACAACCCCCCCCCCCACTGGGTAGGGGAGAATCCCACCCAACTCATATTTTACTATGATCCCCTTAGCTCCCACTTATTCTGTCAGTGAAAAAGGGGTGAATGTTGTGAAACCCCTCAAGTGCATGCGTATGTGTAAAAATAAACCAATCCCTTTTATTTTATCTTACCTCGGGTTTGCTGTGCAAGTTATTCTTCTCTGGCCACAGGAAAGATGTCGGAGGTGCTGCAGGACTGGAGGATAGCCGATGTGACACCATTATTGAGGAAGGTAGGAATGGCTGAACCAGGGATCTATAGGCCAGTCAGTCTAACCTCAGAGGTGGGGAGGCTGTTGGAAGCAATTGTGAGAGACAGAATTAATCTGCATTTGGAGAGGCAGGGATTAATCAAGAACAGTCAGAATGATTTTGTTGAGGGGTGTTCATGTCTGACCAACTTGATTGAATTTTTCAAAGAGGTGAGCAGGTGTGTAGATGAGGGCAATGCATTTGGTGTAGTCTGCTTGGACCTCAGCAAGGCCCATTTGGGAGATTGATAGCGAAGGTAAAAGCTCATGGGACCCAAGGAAATTTGGCAAATGGGGTCCAGAATTGGCTGAGTGGCAGAGGGTGATGGTCGAGGGGTGTTTTTCCGACTGGAAGCCTGTGACCATGGGTCCCTTGTAGGGGCCCTTGATTTTTATGCTTTACATAAATGATTTAGACTTGAAAGTAGGAGGGTTGATCAGTAAGTTCATAGACAATACGGAAATTGGTGGAGTGGTAAGTTGTGAGGAGGATAGCCTGAGATTACAGGAAGGTATAGACTGACTGGTCAATAGGGCAGGTCAGTGGTAAATGGAATTCAATCTGGATAAGAGTGAAGTGATACCCTTGAGCAGAACACAAAAGGCAAGGGAAATACATGATGAATGGTAGGACACTGGGAAGCACTGGGGATCAGAGGGACCATGGTGTGCATGTACACCATATCCTTCAGGTAGCAGAGTAGATGGATACAGTGGTTAAGAAGACAAATGGTATACTTGCCTTTATTAGCTGAGGCATAGAGTTAAAGAGCAGGGAGTGTGGTGATATGCCTGTAGATGATATTACATGTACTCAGGAGTGTGACCTCCCACCAGCAGGTGGCTCAATAATGTGAGCTCCCACCAGCAGGTGGCGCAAAATATCAGTCAGGGGACATCCGGCCAGCTACAGAATGTTGTAAGATGTACAGAAGGGTGCAAAAGAGATTTACCAGGCTGTTGCCTGGGCTGGAGAGTTTTAGCTTTGAAGAAAGATTGGATAGACTGGGGTTGCTTTCCTTGAAGCAGAGGAGGCTGAGGCGGGACAAGTTTGAGATGTATAAAATTATAAGGGTATAGATAGAGCAGACAGGAAGAAACATTTCCCCTTGGTGGAGGTATCAGTGACAAGGGGCCATAGATTTACGTTTATTGGGTGGGCAGTTTAGAGGGGATGTAAGGGAAAACCTTTTCATCCAGAGGGGGGTGGGAGTCTGGAACTCGCTGCCTGAAAGGATAGTGGAGGCGGAGCCCCTCATAACATTTAAGATGTGCACTTGCAATGCCAAGGCACACAAGGCTTTCGTCCAAGGGCTGGAAAATGGGAACAACATACTTGTTTTTGACCAGCACAGATGTGAAGGGCCAAAGGGATTTTTCTGTGCTGTAGACCTCTATGACTCTCTGATTGGAACACTCCAAATTTAACGATTAGGGAAAATATGCCACCATTTATAAAGGGGAAAATCAAAATAAAAAGATACCTTCCTGTTCATGGATGGGAAGGGAGTGGGGAAATCAGGAAGATTTAAAATGACCCCCCCCCCCCTCTTGTCCGTGACAGTGTGATGAAACTCAAATACTTACCTCAATCTGAAGTCAAAAGTCGGGTATTCCAGTTCACGTCGAACCTTGGGCCTTCCCCGCATGCACAGCTGGATGATGGGTGCATTACACTCGGTCTATTACACTCCTCAGGCCGAGGTCTGTCCCTGCCTGCCTGCAAGAAGAAAGAGAAAATGGCGCAAAAAGCAGGTCAGAAGACCTGAACCAGATCGCCATTAACAAGTAGATCTCCCAGGGGTCAGGACACAGGATTCCTGACATGGAGAAGTTCCCAAAGTAAGGGTGGGGGGGTGGGGGTCAGGGAAAGATCCCAGAAGAAAGTCCCAGTTAAGAGTCAAAGACAGAGGTCAAAAATTGACACTGTTAAGCTCAGCTTCAAGAAAGAAGAGAAATAGACTTTGAGTTGAAGGAAGAGTTGCAGTGAGCAGACCTGAAGTGAAATGGGCTTGAGGGAAGCTCTGATAATCCAAGAAGTCAATCAAAGGTTGGTGACTCTGCTGCAGGTCTTTGCGGCAAAGTTACATCTTTGAAGCAGTGTGTTCTGCTTGGCACAGCCAAAGATCTGAAAGGTCATCGAAGGTAACGCTTGAGCGCATTCAGAAACCTAAGTGACAGGAATCTCGGAAGTCGAGATTGAAATGCTAGGTGGGAAGTTGTTGAAGCTTCATGAGTGGGAGAAATGTTTGGAAAGAATTCCACGGTGAGATCTTCAAATGTGGAGATTGGAAGCGTTCATGAGAAAGACAAAGTTTCAATGCGATTGGAGGGCTCAATCTGACAGAGGTGTGGATGGGCTCCTGAGAAATGCATGGAATCTTCTTTGGTCGCATCAGTCATTTATTGTGCAGTGTTCAGTGTATGTCAGAGAGAGAGGACAGGAATTTTAAGGTCTCTGAGAAGTCCTTTACAACTTTGGGACCTTTTGCCTCACAAGGCGGTGGAAGCGGTGTCACTGACAGTTTTAAGGTGGAGGTAGCTAGATTCTTGTTACGCCAGGAAATATAAGGTTATTGGGGGTAGATGGGGAATGGGGAACCCAACACAGACAGATCCGACATGATCTTATTGAAAGGCAGAGCAGTCTGGAAGGGCCAGATGGGCTACGTCTGCTCCTATTTCGTATATTTATATATAAGAAAACCTACAAGGCTATTGGGACAATAGCTAATTAGATAATCAGTTAGAGGACTCAATAAAGTGATCAGTTTTGCAGAGTTGCTGCTGGAAGACTGAGTTTATGGAACTCATTTAGTGGATCTTCAATTGTAGAAACATGAGGGTGAATTCTCCGCCTCCCCAGCCGTGTGTATCTCGGCATCGCGCTGGCGCTAGCTGCGGGATTCTCCGTTCCACTGCTGACCAATGGGATTTCCCGGTGTAGCTACCCCGTGGCACCAGAAAACCCATGGGCAGGGGGGCGCTGCTAGCGAAACGGAGAATGCTGCCGGCAGAGAACTCAGCCCATTGAGCTTATGGTGCCGTTTCTTTACAAGCTTCAGGGAGAGGTACAAGGAGTGTGAGAAGCATGAAGTGAGTACTCGGTAATTCACTGGAAGAAAATCATTGGGAACAGTGGCAGGCCCAATCAAATAACATTTGTGTCAAGCTAGTGATAACTCTTCACTGGTTTGTTCGTCTGTAAAGATATTGCTGGGGTAAAGGAATAGTAGGCATTTGAATCATCTTCTTGCATTTATATTAAGACCTTGCCAACCTTTTTATCTGGTGCAATGTGGTTCACTTTTCGTGTTTGAATAAAAACGTTTTGGTGTTAAACATTCATCAGCAGACCCCTGTGAAATTGCTCCATTAATTTCCTTCCCAGTTTCTAAAAAGAAATGCTTGGTTCCACCACGACAGGTTTCACTTTGGGATTTGCCTTGTCCAATATTAACTTCAGCTGGAATCATAATAATTTTGTTAAAAGTGTTTTTTTGGTCCACTTGCCCGCACCACGTTGACCTTGTCACAAAAACTGTCATAACGGCGCATTGATTTCCACCAAATTTGGCAGGAACTGGCCCACTTGATTGACCTCCCAAGGAGTATTTGTAGTTCTGTGATGCTTTTACGCTGTGGGAACTCTCTAATGACGGCTTTGTACGGATCAGCTGTAATTCCCAAAGCCTCAGGATTTTATCGCTGGCTTCGCAAATTCAAATTTTGTTGTTTCATGTCAAACTTGCTTCTTGTCGGACTTTGAGGATTGCTCTCCCTCGACAGTCATGTTCTTCCCTCATTGAACCACGCACGGGAATGTCGTCCATGAGGCATACTACTCCTTCCATGCTTTCCAGCGGTTGTGATATAATTCTTTGGCATATCTCGGGTGCAGCAGCAATTCTGAATGGTAAACTCTTGAAGCAGCAATGATCAAACGGGATGATGAAGGGAGTTGGTAATTTGATTCTTTGTCCAGCGACAACGACTAAAAGCCACAGTTGACAGCTAATTTTGTGAACAGGGTGCTCTTTTGGAATTTGGTGAGATTTTCATCCAGTGGGTGAATCTTGCGTTCGACTGATTTGTTTACTAGAGTGAAGTCCACACAGATTATCATCGAATCGTTAGCCTTTGGTTCTTTAAGAATGTACAGGTTATAAACAAATGGCAAAAATAGTTATTCTAATCTTTGTTCTTCTGTCTTATTTTACCCTTCTGACTCTTTGATCTACATAAACCAGGAGAATGGGATGGGTTGGATCTATTGTCCACCTTGTGCGCTGGAAAAAGTATCTGAAAGGTGAAAAACGTTTGTTTTCTGATGCTTAAAAAAGAAAGTTGATAGTATCGTGGATTTTCTATGTTCCAGCTTACCTATTGTACATATTCACACACAAAAAGTCAAAATGTCTGTCCTTCGTAAGCCAGATCCTTCAACCTCTTTCTATTTTTCCTTCACTTGCCCTCTCATTTTCTCCTCATACTGAAGTGAATTATAACCACCCAATGGGGACGACCCTTGATCGTGAGCAGTCCCTCAACATTCACCCTCACTTGAGTTCAAAACAGCTACTTTATTTTGGGTCTGGAAAAGTGAACGACTTCCCTCACAAGGAAGATATTGGGCGGGATTCTCGGTTGGCTGACACCGAAATCGGTTCTGATGCCGAAATCGTGGCCAATTTCAGGCTGAATCGCAATTCTCTGCAATCGAGCTCATTGATGTCAATTAGATACAACGCTGACATTCTCTGGATTATGTAGCGCTGTTCCTCCAGTCTCGCTCATTCTGCTTCCTCACATCTGTTATCATTACTGTCATTGAACTGTCTCCTGTTTTCCACCAATCACTCACCTCGGTTGGGCACTTTAGTGAAGAGGTTCCTGGGACACTATCGGGTGCGCACCACACAGCTGATCGGTACAGCAGGTGGAGGTAGGAACACCAGAGGGGGCGCACGGTCGGACGGCGGGCTGACCCCAGGGACTAGCTACTGTACAGATGGGTTTCGGGCTTCTGGAACGGACAGTCCCATCGATTGTGGAGAAGCAGTCGCAGGGCCAGGGGCTACATGAGGTAGCACGGTAGCCTTGTGGATAGCACAATTGCTTCACAGCTCCAGGGTCCCAGGTTCGATTCCGCCTTGGGTCACTGTCTATGTGGAGTCTGCACATCCTCCCCGTGTGTGCGTGGGTTTCCTCCGGGTGCTCCGGTTTCCTCCCACAGTACAAAGATGTGCAGGTTAGATGGATTGGCCATGATAAATTACCCTTAGTGTCCAAAATTGTCCTTAGCGTTGGGTGAGGTTACTGGGTTATGGGGATAGGGAGGAGGTGCTGACCTTGGGTAGGGTGCTCTTTCCAAGAGCCGGTGCAGACTCGATGGGCCGAATGGCCTCCTTCTGCACTGTAAATTCTATGATGAGGGGTTGTCAGCGAGCATCCAACACCTGCAGGCACATTTGGAGGAGTTTAACTATGTGCAGCAACAGGAGGTGGTGCCGGCCATGCCTGCCACCCAGGCCAACACCTCACAGGTGATGTCCGCAGTGGAGGCATTGGGGCCGACAATTTTGGCTATTGACCAGCATGTCCAAGGCCTGGGGCATTGTGTGCAGGTGCTGGCCGAGGCCCAGGGCAGAGTTTCCCTCTCACAGGCAACCATGTGCCAGAGTCACCTGGACATCGCAGCGGCGCTTCTGAGCGTTGCCCAGTCACAACAGGCCATGACTGGGAATGTCGGCGGCATTGCGCAGGTGCTGGTCAACGTGGTGCAGACACAGAGGAAGGCGACTCAGTCCCAGAGGGAGATGGCGCAGTCATTGGCTGATGAGACAGAAACCCAGAAGGTGGTGGCACAGTCAATGGGTGATGTGGCACAGTCCCAGACAGAGATGGTCCACAACCTGTGCTCCGTGGCTGCAAGTGGGCAGACCCTGGCTGAGACCAGAGCAGGCCTCCAGGACTGGCAGCGCCAGTTGGCGGGGCGACTCCCAGGATAGCTCCGCTCGCACCATCGGCCCATGGAGTAGCCCGAGTGAGGAGAAGGTGGTGGGGCCCGTGCCGGTGACTCCCGCAGGGGACGTGCCGGAACACCGCAGCACCTCGGACTCCCTCCCTCCTGTCCCTGGCGCACCTGGTGGGCATTGGACAGAACTGGGTGGCACCACGCCACCCCCCCCAGGACACCCGGGACACCTGAGCAGCAGCTGGGCCCATCCAGGCCCGGAAGCCCCAGAAGACGCCCGCCAACGGGGACCCAGGTCACAGCGCAGGAATCACAGCAGGCCACCTTCACTCCTGCTGTACGGTCTGGGGATCCATCTTGACATAGCGTTAGGGCCCGTAAGGCCAGAAAGTTAGACACCAGTTCAGTCATAGGGGCTAGGGCATAAATCTATAAATATTTGCTCATATTAAACACCTGTTACCATTGTTACAACCTGCCTCAAAGCTCTGTCTGATGGGTGTGAGGGGTGGGCTGGTCTGGGCCAGAGAGGGGATGTGGGGAATGGGCAGACGTTGTGGGTGTCCTGAACTCCCCGCCACCCCCCCCCCATTCTCCCTCCTCTGACAGTCTCCACCACCGTCACCCCAGGGATCCGATGGCACTGTGTGATGGAATGGCCGGCAAGCATGCAGGGATCACCCAGGTGGACGGTAGAAAGTGCTACTGTAGGCAGAAGTCAGAATTTGGCATACGATGGGGAACAGCAGAGCTCATCACAGAGCGGGTTGTCATCATCCTCCATCCCATGGAGCAGACCCAGTTTTACTGTCCAATCCAGGGTCCCACACCATGCTGCGGCAGGTATGTATCACGGAGGGAGTTTCAGGCAGGGGATAGCTGTGGGAGGAGGGAGTAAGGGGATGTGGGGGTGGGATGTTCTGTCCATGCCCCTGGCCAGTTACCCCCTCCCCCCAGTTGTTCAATCTGGAGGCGCTCAGAGCCTATGCACTTTGGCTCTGGTGCACACGTCGTGCGGCCTCCCATGCCTTCCTGGGCTCCATGTCCTACCCATCTGCGCCCTCCCCTGCATCCTCCTCGTCGGACAAGGCCTGGTGTTCATATTACTCCTCCAGCGCCTCGCCCCTCTGCTGTGCGATGTTGTGGAGGGCACAGCAGGCTGCCACGATGCAGGCGACCCTCCCAGTGTCATACTAGGAGGCTCCTCCAGAGTGGTCAAGGCACCTGAACTGCATATTCAGGATATTCAGGAGGTTGTGGCGCCGCTCGAAGCAGCAGGTCTCTGCGTCAGTCTGTGGCCTCCGGCTCCGGAGGGATTTCCGACCCGCCAGCTGGCGGAAATGGCGTTTGTTGCCCCGCCAGCTGGCGCGGAAATGCGGCGCATGCGGGGGAGCATCAGCGGCCGCCGACAGTTTCCCGTGCATGCGCAGTGGGGAGAGTCTCTTCCGCCTCCGCCATGGTGGAGGCCGTGGCGGAGGCGGAAGGGAAAGAGTGCCCCCACGGCACAGGCCCGCCCGCGGATCGGTGGGCCCCAATCGCGGGCCAGGCCACCATGGGGGCACCCCCCGGGGTCAGATCGCCCCGCGCCCCCCCCAGGACCCCGGAGCCCGCCCACGCCGCCTGGTCCCGCCGGTAAATACCAGCTTTGCTTTACGCCGGCGGGACAGGCAATTTCTGGGCGGGACTTCGGCCCATCCGGGCCGAAGAATTGAGCGGGGGGTCCCGCCAACCGGCGCGGCCCGATTCTCGCCCCCGCCCAATCTCCGGTACCGGAGACTTCGGTGGGGCGGGGGCGGGATTCACGGCGGCCAACGGCCATTCTCCGACCCGGCGGGGGGTCGGAGAATGACGCCCCAGGTGTCGGAGTGTGGCAACTAGGGGATTTCCACAGTAATTTCATTGCGGTGTCAATGTAAGCCTACTTGTGACAATAATAAAGATTATTATTATAAAGGTATTTGTAAATGTCACATTTCAATCTTTTTCATAATGTTCATATCGCTGTTAAGTAAACTACTTTGCTTAAATATCTGGGGCGAAATTCTCCCCCAACGGCGCGATGTCCGCCGACTGGCTCCAAAGATGGCGCCAGACGGGCATCGCGCCGGCCCAAAGGTGCGGAATGCTCCGCATCTTTGGCGGCCTAGCCCCAACATTGAGGGGCTAGGCCGACGCCGGAGGGATTTCCGCCCCGCCAGCTGGCGGAAATGGCGTTTGTTTCCCCGCCAGCTGGCGCGGAAATGCGGCGCATGCGCGGGAGCGTCTGCGGCCGCTGACAGTTTCCCGGCGCATGCGCGGGAGCATCAGCGGCCGCTGAAAGTTTCCCACGCATGCGCAGTGGGGAGAGTCTCTTCCGCCTCCGCCATGGTGGAGGCCGTAGCGGAGGCGGAAGGGAAAGAGTGCCCCCACGGTACAGGCCCGCCCGCGGATCGTTGGCCCCGATCGCGGGCCAGGCCACCGTGGGGGCACCCCCTGGGGTCAGATCGCCCCGCGCCTCCCCCAGGACCCTGGAGCCTGCCCACGTCGCCCGGTCCCGCCGGTAAATACCAGGTCTGATTTACGCCGGCGGGACAGGCAATTTCTGGGCGGGACTTCGGCCCATCCGGGCCGGAGAATTGAACGGGGGGTCCCGCCAACCGGCGCGGCCCGATTCCTGCCCCCGCCCAATCTCCGGTACCGGAGACTTCGGCGGGGGCGGGATTCACGGCGGCCAACGGCCATTCTCCGACCCGGCGGGGGGTCGGAGAATGACGCCCCTGATTTGAATCTTTTGACTCATTTGAAGGGTGCGGATTTTTGACCATTCCCGCTGATCGGATCTATCAGTCCCGCCAAAATCAACACCAACCCCCCCACCCCCCGCACACACACCCTCACCACTCCCAAAAAGGCGGGTTCCCAGCAGGCGAGCCACACAAATGCCATAAGCATCGATGGGACCGGAAGATCTCGCTGGCCAACGGGGAGTCACCTCTGCCACCGGACAACATGCCACACCACCAGGGAGGGGGGTGAGGCAGACAATCCCACCTGAAGTCTGCCAACTGATCCACATTAAGTATTCAACAACTCTATTCACGAAAACCCCAGTTACAATGTTTAATTGAGTGGCTGTATAGGAATCTTGTGGGTTGAAAATGTACTGTACCATAATACGAATCAATGTGATGAAAAGAAAGGGTTATTGATTTTTCTAAAAGCATGGACAAAGGAACCTCATAGAAACATGTTCACTTATTCTTTCATAACCTTGCAGTCATAAACCTTGCCCTCTGGTGAGTTTAATATGACACCAACTGATGCAAATTGAACTAATTGAATGGTGGATCAGCTTCAAGTGGGTGAATGGCCTGCCTTGGATAGTTCACTTCAAGCAAGCAAACAAAGAAACGAACACCAGAAAAACTTTGTGAATACTCAGCAATAAATCATTACATAAAAGTTCATATACTGGACATCAATGCAAAATAGTGCAGTGTGTAAATAGGGTGACCGATCAGACCCCCATCACTTTCCAACGAGATTAACTAGGTTAAAATTATCCCTGAAGCACTTGGAACTATTACTACCACCAGCGTTAGCATGCTGATCAATAGGTGGGGAAGGACATAGATATCATAGAATTTGCAGTGCAGAAGGAGGCCATTTGGCCTATCGAGTCTGCACCGGCTCTTGGAAAGAGCACCCTACTTAAGCCCACCCTATCCCCGTAACCCAGTAACCCCACCTAACCTTTTTGGACACTAAGGGCAATTTATCATGGGCAATCCACTGAGCCTGCACATCTTTGGACTGTGGGAGGAGTCCGGAGCACCTGGAGGAAACCCACGCAGACACGGGGAGAACGTGCATGCTCCGCACTGTAGTTGAAAACTCACCATTATTCTTAGAAGTCCCCCTATACCAAAAAGGGCCGACATTCTAAATGGTAAACAGAGATTCTCACTCCTTGACTCCAATGCAGGCTTCAGTGGGTGCTATTTAGGTAAAAGTATGTTTTCAAGTTATCCCCCGGTATAACCCATACCTTCACCGAAAATTTCATCTACTTACCACTTAGTAGCATCGATCCTGGATCCTGCACTGCTAAGTAACTAAAGTAGACTTTGGAATAACCACTATTTCAGGTTAAATTAAGTTATTTTATTATTATATATTTTCTTTTAAAAGCTGCAATTACTGTCTTTACAGAAAGGTAAAAAGATCTTGCTTCTGGATCCTTCTGGTTGGTTGAATCCTTCAGGCCCAACTTGACAATCAATCTTCTTTTTTAAAATCTGGTCTTCTTTAGATGTATTCACTGTTCTGCTCGGTTGCTATGTCCTATCTTTCCCATGTACCGAGCTATGAGAGCTGCCTCTGCTGGCTATCTCTGAGCTGACTCTGCCCCCTCTTTAAATTTTAGTCTTCCTTCGATGTATTAGCTGTTTTAGCTCAGCTGATTTGCCCTGCCCCTTTCCCATGGCCGAGCTGACTGTAATCTGACTCTGAGCTGCTTGTTCTTTCTCTGCTTCTCTGCCTCTCTCTGAATTCTGGTAGTTACTGCTCTGGTCTCTGGGTTTATATTCTCTTTCTAACAGTTATTAAGTTTTTATGACTTTATTGTAAAGTAACTCTTATTTCACTTTGATTGTAAAGAGTATCTTTGATCTAAACATTCTAATACAACTAAGTATTCATTTTGACATGACTTCATCTCATAGATCTGATTACATTTTGTCCTTTGTGATGTTCAAAATGCTTTGACTTCAAGAGATGTGAATCTTGGTTTGGTTCCTATCATTTCTATAGTTTTATTTTCCAGTTGTGTCCCCAGCTCATAATTTTGACATTGATTTTAGCTTTAAATTATGTTTCTCGTAGAGTGATAGTCTCCAATTTTCTTCAATTTACCTGGGTGTTAGCAGAATTTCAGACTTAGAATTGTCACCAAATTCAACTGAACCTCATCCTTTCCTTTCCAGCTGCTTACTAAGATAGTTAATTTCAATGAAGGTGTGAACCATTGTTTTTTAGCTTCATACAAAAATCCTATTTGTTTTGTTTGCTAAGCCTGTTTGACCAAGGCTATCTGCATTTTGTAATCCTGCTCTTTGCAGCTGCTGTTAACCCTTTGTGGGATCTTGCCCTGTATTCTCTCATGTTTCTCTCAGACCAGATATTGCCAGACTTCCATGTTTCAAATGACACATCTTTCCATATTATTAATTACAGCACAGACAGTGACCCAAGCCGGGAATCAAACCTGGGACCCTGGCGCTGTGAAGCAACTGTGCTAACCACTATGCTACCGTGCTACCATCTGTACTTGGTGTTCAGAGAAGTTTATTACTATTCATATTTCTTCCGATTTCTGGTGAAAAATCGATCTTTTTCATAGTGGCGCATCGGCATTTGTGTTTGATGGCGCCAAACAAAAAGCTTGGTTGCCAGGTGACACAGCCAGACTTGTACTCAAAAGTCATGCGACTGCAGTTTAACGTTGCGGCAATTAACCTGTTAATAAGTAAAAGGATTGAAAATAAAAATAGTTGGAAGCAGTAACCTTTGTGGTTTCACAGCCAGGCAAACCAAAATTACTTTTTCCACTCAACTTATTACAAAGTGAAAATTGCGACTTAGTTGGCAGCCAAATGGCAGGGTAATAATTTACATTTATACAGCATCGTCAATATATGAAGTAGATTAAGTTGTGTTTCTGAGATTTCTTGCCAGTTTTTGAAGGATCACATTCTGCAGTGCCGTCTATTTACAAACTGTGAAAGGCAGATTCTATTTTTATTACACGGGATTATGGGATTTTCAATGATTTTTACCAGCTTTTGGGGAATCTTATTCACTGATTCCATCTACTTTCCCATGCAAATCACAATATCAGTAGTCTTGGTCCAAACGTTACTTGCATCCCAATTGTCTGCAATACTCTGGATTATATGCTTTCTGCAATATTATTCAGAGGCTCATTGCGGTCTGGAGCATGGGCTTAACACTAGGCTGGGAACACAACAGGTCCTTTAACTACTTACCAATGGGAAATCAAATAATTGTAGATATTGGGAATATCCCAGTTGGTGAAATTAAGGACCTTGAAAACAATTGTCAAAAGAAATTGGAAAAGAAAGATTACATGTATATGCCAATTCTAAAACCTTCAGACTTCCACAAGTTTTTTGTTATTCATTCTTGGGATGTGCGTGTCACTGGCTACGCCAGCGTTTGTTGCCCATCCCTAATTGCCCTTGTCGCTTGTGTCTTAACCCGTATATGGTGGCCAAATGACTGAAAGTCTACTTGTTTAAATCAAATAGTATTTATTTGCATTCATACAATGTTATGGTTAAACAACCACACCATCAACATAAGTTATACTACAGAGTACTACAAGTTCATACGAGACCTTGACAAAACTTCAGAGTGACTAGCAAGTGCCAGACAGATATTGGCCTTTATCTGTTATCTTGAATCCTGTAGTCCTGAGTGTCCGGCCCTTGGTCTGGTCTGTTCCTGGCTCTGGTCTTCTGTTGGTTGGTAGAGTGTGCAGTTAAGGCATAGTTAACAAATGAGCTAAGAGACAGAATCAAGCTGACACTAATAAAGGAAAAGTGGAAATGAAGCAGACTGCGAGAGGTGTGACAAATAACACAGGTTTAGAAAGAAAACAGTAAGAGATGCACAACAAATTATTAAACAAACCTTGCCAGGCATATTAAAGCTAACAATAGAAATTCCATGTGGTAAAGGGAAATTGGATTGCATATGCAAAACAATCTTACCAAATTCATTCTGGGGTTTTTATGAGCACATTCCATCACTTCAGTGTCAACCATTGCTCAGGTACTGTAAAACCCCAGCAGTGAACAAGGAGGAAGGATTTTGACCATGGTGTGAGACTTGCAGCAGTATGAGGGTGAGGTGAAGAGTGTTAGGGATGAGGGCTGGTTGACAGATGTTGGTGATAGGTGAGTGATGGGGATGTGATGCACTGAACGGGGGTGCGGTTGGTGGGATATGGCATTTAAATATTGATTAAATGTGCTATTTCCTTCACTGTAGCCTTACTTGCATCCATCTTTCATACAATCCAATTTCCCTTTACCACATGGAATTTTTATTGTTAGCTTTAATATGCCTGTCAAGGTTTTTTAAATAATTCGTTGGGCATCTCTTACTGATTTCTTTCTAAACCTGTTATTTGTCACACCTCTCGCAGTCTGCTTCATTTCCACTTTTCCTTTATTGGTGTCAGACTATCTTAGCTTGATTCTGTCTCTTAGCTCATTTGTTAACTATGCCTTAACTGCACAAGTGGCTTCGAGGGATACCCGTGGGTTTTGGAATGTCCCAAGTATTTCTTTGAATACTTCTTACTGTTTGTCTGTAGATTTACCTATGAACAGCACAGTCCGATGCATTGTGTTCAACGCATTTCCGGTTACTTTTAAATTTGGTTTCTTAAATTTAAAACATTGCTTTGTGACTTTCCCCTCTCTCAAACTTTATATCAAAATTTAATCTTATCACAGAATCGTACAGAACAGAAAAGGCCATTTGAGCCCATCGTGCTCATTTTTGAAAGTATTATCCAATTAGTGCAACTCCCTACTTATTCCCCATAGCCCTATACTATTTATTCCATTTCAAATATTTATCCAAAAGCTTTTTGAATATTACTCATGAATCTTCCACCGCCACCATTTCAGGCATCCTAGATCATAAAAACTCCCTGTCTAAATGCTTTATTCTCATCTCCTCTCCGGCCCTTTTGTCAATTATCTTAAATCTGTGCTCCCTGGTTATTGGGCCTTCAGCTAGTTTTTCTTCATGGACCTGAAAACCACTCAAAACCTTGACCATGTCTATTAAATCTCCCATTAACCCCTTTCAGCTTTGACCACATCTGGGACATCCCAAACTTTCCGGGCAACTTGATAAAAGAAACATAATATGGATAGGTAATGCTAACCAATTTGGAAATCAATTTTTTTTAAAAACTGCTTGCATTCTGGTAAATAAACACTGATTGAAACGAAAGAAGGAACTGAATGTCCTTCTGTTGCAGAAGATGTACTTATCTCCATGCTAATAAGGTGCATTGCTACAAACATGAGGAGATAAGTTGGGGAAACTTCATCAGTGTCAAACTCACTGGCTGTAGCAATAAATGACTGAAACACAATCTCCAGGATTTGCAATTCAAAGGACTGGGATAATCTAGCAGATCAATGAAAGCAGGTAGTTTATCAATGCTCATACAGCTCTGAATCTTCAGTTTCTCTTCAGTGACTCACGACTATCCTGTTAACACCCTCCAACTGAGGTCTGTAGGAAGATAAGGACTCACTCAATCTGGCTGCCACAGAAGAGGAAGTTGTAAAGGAAATCAAGCAAATGCAATCTGGTGAAACATCAGGCCATGATGAGCTGTGTGCTGAACCTTGCAAACTGTTTCATTCCTAACTGGTTCCTTTCACTGTGTAATCATCAGCCACTCTGCAAGGTGCCCAGAAATAGTCGTTGATAACAATACTCCACAAAGAACAAAAGTACCTACAAAGCAAGCAAAATCTCAGCACTATGAGAGCATATTCTGCAGAATTATCATGGTTTGCTAACAGTAATACAGGAAGCACCCTGTGCATTTCATGATATCAGCCATTCACTCCTTGGAGATCAGAAATATATGGAACTGCTCGAGTGGAAGGGGCAGTTTTTGAAATGTGACTATCAGGAAATGTGATTCTGCTTTGTGAGTTGTTCATTATGGAGGATGATGATGATTGACCATTAACTAAAAGGGGAGTTATATCTTTGTAACTTTGCTTTACCGCTGCTGTCCCTAAGAAACCTGAAGCCCAAAATTGTAGCATAATACTTCCCATTAAGTGAATCTCAAGAGCAAAGAGAAATGTTTATTGTTTGACATGGACAACCTTAATCAGAATGCTGAACTGGCGAGGGGGTAGGGTTGTGGCCTGGGGTCACTTGAGGAAACACAACCATAGCAGTTCTTGCAAACAATTCATTTTGGCAAGCCACAAAACGGTTTGAGAATTGGACGCTTATTTCCACTGCCTCTTTGCAATAAACAACGGGGAGGCAGTGGCCTAGTCGTATTGTCACTGGACTAGTATTGCAGAGACCCAGGGTCATGCTCTGGGGGCCTGAGTACGAATCCCACCAGGGCAGATGGCGAAATTCAAATTCAATAAAAAACAGTCTAATGATGGCAATGAAACCAATGTAGATTTTCATTAAAAAAACATCTGATTTACTAATGACCTTCAGGGAAGGAAATCTGTCATCCTAACACGGTCTGGCCTACATGTGACTGCAGACCCACAGCAATGTGGTTGACTATTAAATGCCCTTAGGGTTGGACAATGAATGCTGGACCAACCAGTGATGCCCACATCCCATAAACGAATAAAGAAAAACAGTTGCAGCATCATTTTAATGTAATGGTGTACATTTCTTCTGTTCACGAGTGCTTAGCTAAGTTGGAAAATAGTCGTTTGGTAGAACAGAACTTGAATAATGAGGCATGAAGAAACTTTTCATCTTGCACTCATCAAGACACTGCACAAGAAAACTGATATAAAGGGATATGCTGTTTGAGAAGAAAGTGCTAATTGGTTGGCAAGTAGCCTCTGATTGGTAGAGGTATTGCCATGGAGAATGCACCTGGTGACTGACAGTTAACTGCCAAGCATTGGTTGAAATTTAAACCAGGCAATTTGACCATGATTGGGCAAGGAATTGCCCTGAGAAATGGAGAAATACAACCAATGGTTGTAACTTATTGTATTTAGCTGAAACAGGAGCAAGGAGCATAGATGTTTTTTTCCCCTCTGTATATTAATACATGTGCACAGGGCCCTGTTCTTTGCAGAGAGAAAGAACATGTATACTCATTCCTTTACCGGTGGGCAATCCACTTTGTTTTATTTTCTTCTGCTATCCAGGGAACATTTTAACCTCAGGCAGTTCAGTTTAAAATCATGCTTTATCTCTTTGAATATATTGATAATAAGAACAGAAGATCGAGGAGCAGGAGTAGGCAATTTAGCCCCTGGAACCTGCTCCACTATTAAATACGATAATGGCTGATCTCCTCTCAGCCTCAACTCCACATCACTGCCCATTCTCCATAATCCTTCAACCCATTACCAATTAAAAATCTATCTATCTCTGCCTTAGGTTTACTCAATGTCCCTGCATCCACCGCATTCTGGGGTATTGAATTCAACAGATGCAGGACCCTTGAGGAGAAGTAAGTTCTCCCCATCTCTGTTTTAAATCTGCTACCCCTTATCCTAAAACTATGATCTCTCGTTCTAGATTACCCCACAAGAGGAAGCATCCGCTCCACATCTACTTTATCCATACCTTTTATCATCTTATGGACCTCAATTAGATCTCCCCTCAGCCTTCTAAACTCGAGAGAGTGAAGGCCTAAAACTGCTCAATCTCTTTTCATAAGAATCCAGTGAACCTCCTCTGAGCTGCCTCTAATGTAACTGCAGCTCTCTGTTCTATTAGATATAAAGGTCAAAATTCCATTTGCCTTCCTTATTGCCGGCTGTACCTGCATGCTAGTTTTCTGAGATTCATGCACAAAGACACCAAAGCACTTTGAAGTTTCTTTCCATTTAGATAATAAGTTCCTTCCCATTTTTCCAACCAAAATGGATAACCTCATACTTACCACGTTAAACTCCATTTGGCAAATCTTGGCCCACTCACCTAACCTATCGATACCTTACAAAGAAAACCAGTTCAGATGCATTTGCTACAGATGGTGGCCAATTTTGTGATCTTAGCCTCACCCAGCCGTGCTCAGATAAACTAACAGAATGGCAACTCATTAACAACTTTTACTAATATGACATGATGGCAGCAGCCATTCTTGACCATTCTCAAGTTGCTGGATTCTATTCTTTGTTCGGGCCAAAGTTCTCATTGGATAGTTTGGCCATTGTATTTCTTGATAGTGAAGAATAGTAAGGCCTTAAGTGCCTGCTGGGAACAGATGCCCAGTGAGTGGGAGCATTATTCAGGCCTTGGCACTCTAAATCTGTGGTCAATGCATTGAGGGCCAAGTAGGCCTCAGCTTGTAAAAATATGGGAACTTGATTCCTGAAGCCCCATGAATGCTTCAGGCACTGAGGATGATTGAGTGGCTACACCGAGGGTTTGCAGGGATTGAAGGAGTTTTTATAGGTCTAAGGCTTATAACAGGTGAAGAAACAGTGACCGAGTGATCTGTTGGCTGTCTGGCCAATTCTGTTTATTAGGTTCAGAATTAGAACATAGAACATAGAACATTACAGCACAGTACAGGCCCTTCGGCCCTCGATGTTGCGCCGACTTGTGAAACCACTTTAAAGCCCATGTACACTATTCCCTTATCGTCCATATGTCTATCCAATGACCATTTGAATGCCTTTAGTGTTGGCGAGTCCACTACTGTTGCAGGCAGGGCATTCCACGCCCTTACTACTCTCTTAGTAAAGAACCTACCTCTGACATCTGTCCTATATCTATCTCCCCTCAATTTAAAGCTATGTCCCCTCGTGCGAGACATCACCATCCGAGGAAAAAGGCTCTCACTGTCCACCCTATCTAATCCTCTGATCATCTTGTATGCCTCAATTAAGTCACCTCTTAACCTTCTTCTCTCTAACAAAAACAGCCTCAAGTCCCTCAGCCTTCCCTCATAAGATCTTCCCTCCATACCAGGCAACATTCTGGTAAACCTCCTCTGCACCCTTTCCAATGCTTCCACATCCTTCCTATAATGCGGCGACCAGAATTGCACGCAATACTCCAAATGCGGCCGCACCAGAGTTTTGTACAGCTGCAACATGACCTCATGGCTCCGAAACTCAATCCCTTTACCAATAAAAGCTAACACACCGTACACCTTCTTAACAACCCTCTCAACCTGGGTGGCAACTTTCAGGGATTTATGTACATGGACACCGAGATCTCTCTGCTCATCCACACAACCAAGAATCTTACCATTAGCCCAGTACTCTGTCTTCCTGTTATTCCTTCCAAAATGAATCACCTCACACTTTTCTGCATTAAACTCCATTTGCCACCTCTCAGCCCAGCGCTGCAGCTTATCTATGTCCCCCTGTAACTTGGAACATCCTTCTGCACTGTCCACAACTCCACCGACTTTAGTGTCATCTGCAAATTTACTCACCATCCTTCTACGCCCTCGTCCAGGTCATTTATAAAAATGACAAACAGCAGTGGCCCCAAAACAGATCCTTGTGGTACACCACTAGTAACTGGACTCCAGTCTGAACATTTCCCATCAACCACCACGCTTTGTCTTCTTCCAGTTTCTGATCCAAACTGCTAAATCACCCTGAATCCCATGCCTCCGTATTTTCTGCAACAGCCTACCGTGGGGAACCTAATCAAACGCTTTACTGAAATCCATATACACCACATCAACTGCTTTACCCTCATCCACCTGTTTGGTCACCTTCTCAAAGAACTCAATAAGGTTTGTGAGGCACGACCTACCCTTAACAAACCTATCTCTAATCAAATTATTCCTTTCCAGATGATTATGCATCCTATCTCTTACAAACCTTTCTAAGACTTTGCCCATAACAGAAGTAAGGCTCACTGGTCTATAGTTACCGGGGTTGTCTCTACTCCCCTTCTTGAACAAGGGGACAACATTTGCTATCCTCCAGTCTTCTGGCACTATTCCTGTGGACAAAGATGACTTAAAGATCAAAGCCAAAGGCTCAGCAATCTCCTCCCTAGCTTCCCAGAGAATCCTTGGATAAATCCCATCTGGCCCAGAGGACTTATCTATTTTCACACTTTCCAGAATTGCTAACACCTCCTCCTTATGAACCTCAAGCCCTTACATAGAACATACAGTGCAGAAGGAGGCCATTCGGCCCATCGAGTCTGCACCGACCCACATTAATCCCTCACTTCCACCCTATCCCCGCAACCCAATAACCCCTCCCAACCCTTATGGACACTACGGGCAATTTTTAGCATGGCCAATCCACCTAACCTGCACGTCTTTGGACTGTGGGAGGAAACCGGAGCACCCGGAGGAAACCCACGCAGACACGGGGAGAACGTGCAGACTCCGCACAGACAGTGACCCAGCGGGGAATCGAACCTGGGACCCTGGCGCTGTGAAGCCACAGTGCTATCCACTTGTGCTACCGTGCTGCCCTTCTTGTCTAGTAGTGTGAATCACAGTATTCTCCTTGACAACATTGTCTTTTTCCTGTGTGAATACTGCCGAAAAATATTCATTTAGCACCTCTCCTACCTCCCCGGACTCCACGCACAACTTCCCACTACTGTCCTTGACTGGCCCTACGCTTACCCTAGTCATTTATTTATTCCTGACATATCTATAGAAAGCTTTAGGGTTATCCTTGATCCTACCTGCCAAAGACTTCTCATGTCCCCTCCTGGCTCTTCTTAGTTCTCTCTTTAGGTCCTTCCTAGCTAATTTGTAACTCTCGAGCGCCCTAACTGAACCTTCATGTCTCATCTTTACATAAGCCTCCTTCTTCCTCTTGACAAGTGTTTCGACTGCTTTAGTAAACCACGGTTCCCTCGCTCGACTACTTCCTCCCTGCCTGACAGGTACATAGTTATCAAGGACATGCAGTAGCTGTTCCTTGAACAACTCCAAATTTCCATTGTGCCCATCCCCTGCAGTTTTCCTCTCCATCCGATGCATCCTAAGTCTTGCCTCATCGCATCATAATTGCCTTTCCCCCAGATATAACTCTTGCCCTGTGGTATATACCTACCCCTTTCCATCACTAAAGTAAACGTAATCAAATTGTGGTCACTAGCACCAAAGTGCTCACCTACCTCCAAATCTAACATCTATCCTGGTTCATTACCCAGTACCAAATCCAATATGGCCTCGCCTCTCGTGGGCCTATCTACATACTGTGTCAGGAAACCCTCCTGCAAACATTGGACAAAAACAGACCCATCTAAAGTACTCGAACTATAGCGTTTCCAGTCAATATTTGGAAAGTTAAAGTCCCCCATAACAACTACCCTGTTGCTTTCGCTCCTATCCAGAATCATCTTTGCAATCCTTTCCTCTACATCTCTGGAACTTTTCGGAGGCCTATAGAAAACCCCTAACAGGGTGACCTCTCCTTTCCTGTTTCTAACCTCAGCCCATACTACCTCAGTAGACGAGTCCTCATCAAACGTCCTTTCTGCAACCGTAATACTGTCCTTGAGTAACAATGCCACCCCGCCCCCTTTTGTTACCATCTTCCCTGAGCTTACTGAAATAAACCCCGGCACCTGCAACAACCATTCCTGTCCCTGCTCTATCCATGGATGAAATTCTCCGTTATCGGCGGAAAGTCCGCCGATCGGCGCAAAAAACAGCGCAAATCCGACTTGCGTAACGACGGAAAAATGGGTCGATAGTCTCCGGCCCGAAATGGGCTAGCAGCGATGTAACGGGATCCGCGCTTGCGCAGTGGTTCACGCCGTGCAGCGTCATACGCGCTGCACGGCATGACGGCTCATAAGGCCGCGCTGCTACCCCCCCACCCGACCGCAACACCCGACCGCAACACCCGACTGGATGGCTGGCCGTCGCTCAGCCCCGAGGTTCGAGTCACGCGATGTGGAGGCGCTCCTGGTCGCGGTGGAGCAGAGGAGGGACGCCCTGTATCCCGGGCACGGCCGCAGAGTTGCCCCACGCCACAGCCGGCGTCTGTGGAGGGAAGAGGCAGAGGCCGTCAACGCTGTGGCCCTGACACCACGGACAGGCACCCAGTGCCACAAGAAGGTGAATGACTTCGTCAGAGCAGGCAGGGTGAGCCTCCCCCATATCCCCCCCTCCCCCATATCCCACCCTCCCCCATATCCCCCCTCCCCCATATCCCCCCTCCCCCATATCCCCCCTCCCCATATCCCCCCTCCCCCATATCCCCCCTCCCCCATATCACCCTCCCCATATCCCCCATATCCCCCCTCCCCATATCCCCCCGTCCCCCATATCCCCCCTCCCCCATATCCCCCCTTCCCCATATCCCCCATATCCCCCCTCCCCCATATCCCCCCTCCCCCATATCCCCCCTCCCCCATATCCCCCATATCCCCCCTCCCCCATATCCCCCATATCCCCCCTCCCCATATCCCCCCTCTCCCATATCCCCCATATCCCCCCTCCCCCATATCCCCCCACCCCCATATCCCCCCTCCCCATATCCCCCTCCCCCATATCCCCCCTCCCCCATATCCCCCTCCCCCATATCCCCCTCCCCCATATCCCCCCTCCTCCATATCCCCCTCCCCATATCCCCCCTCCCCCATATCCCCCCCTCCCCCATATCCCCCTTCCCCATATCCCCCATATCCCCCCACCCCCATATCCCCCATATCCCCCCTCCCCCATATTCCCCCTCCCCATATCCCCCCTCCCCCATATCCCCCATATCCCCCCTCCCCCATATCCCCCTCCCCATATCCCCCCTCCCCCATATCCCCCATATCCCCCCTCCCCCATATCCCCCCTCCCCATATCCCCACGTGAATCCAGCCCTAATCTTAACCTCTGCAATGCACGCGCAACCGATGGCGTGCATTCATATACCTGCCTAACACTGTTGCCTTTTACCCCTGCCCCCCCCCCCCACCACAGGAGAAGCGCGCACACAACAATAGGGAGCATGTGAGGACTGGAGGAGGGCCCGCTGATGAGAGGCCACTGACCGTACACGAGGAAAGGGCCCTGGAACTGGCTGGCGGACCTGAGGACCGGGAGGTTGCTGATGCAGAGGTCGGGGGCGTACTAGCGAGTGAACCACCGACAGCCCGTCCCCATATCCCCCCTCCCTTATATCCCCCTCCCCCGTATCACCTGATCACTGCCTGATGTCTAACCATGCATGCTTCATTGTGTATCGCAGGACCAAACGTCCAGGCACCCATCCCCGCAGATGCAGACCGCCCGCAGGATGCCCCTCGGAGACCACAGGAGACGGAGAGACCCGCACCCTCCAGCATGCCACGCACGCAGGATGCCCCTCGGAGACCACAGGAGATGGAGAGACCCGCACCCTCCAGCATGCGACGCCCGCAGGATGCCCCTCGGAGACCACGGGAGACGGAGAGACCCGGACCCTCCAGCATGCGACGCCCGCAGGATGCCCCTCGCACACCACGGGAGACGGAGAGACCTGGAGCAACAGGGAGACGACACCCCCGTCACGTGCGGGAGCGACCACCCAGCGACGAGGGGGGCAGCCACAGGCCCCCGTCACATCCGAGCCAGGACACCACTACCCAGGACACCACTACCCAGGACACCACTACCCAGGACACCACTACCCAGGACACCCCTACCCGGGACAGCACTACCCAGGAAGACAAAATACCGGACAGTGACTCAGAGTGGATGGGCGGAGACGAACCCCCACCCCAAAGTGCCATGGACTCAGAGTGGGATGAAGAGCACGACACAACGCCACTGCTGTCACCAACACCCTCCACCATCGCAGAAACACTCACCACGGTTGGGCACTTTAGTGATGAGGCGTCTGGTACACTCACTGGTGCGCACAACACAGCCGTCCCGGTACAGCAGGTGGAGGTAGGAGCAGCAGAGGGACCGGGCGGTCGGAGGGCAGCCCAGCCCAAGCGAACATCTGTCGCCCAGATGGATCCCGGGTTCCTGCAGTTACCACACCCACACATGCGCTGACACCGCACGGGTGGCGTCCGCGGTGGAGGCAATGGGTGCGACGGTGTCAGACATGGGGAACGGTTTGCGAGGCCTGGGGCCTTCCGTGCAGGCGGCGTCTGTGGCCCAGGAAATGGCTGCCCTCTCACAGGAGGCCATGAGCCAGTGCCAGCGCCAGATGGCAGAGGCGCTCAACGCCATAGCCCAGTCTCAGCAGGCCATGGCCCAGTCTCTGCAGGCCACGGCCCAGTCTCAGCAGGCTATGGCCCAGTCTGTGCAGGCCATCGCTGAGGGCATCGGCGCCAGTGGCCATGTGCGAGCCGGCGTCGCACTGTCACAGACAGGGTTTGCCAACCCCCTGGGCTCCATGGCTGCAAACCTGCAGAATCCTGTCGATACCAGCACGGGCCTCCAGGACTGGCAGC
Organism: Scyliorhinus torazame; assembly: GCF_047496885.1. Taxonomy (NCBI): domain Eukaryota; kingdom Metazoa; phylum Chordata; class Chondrichthyes; order Carcharhiniformes; family Scyliorhinidae; genus Scyliorhinus; species Scyliorhinus torazame. The sequence goes on along the minus strand of NC_092708.1, from coordinate 364,812,911 downwards.
GCCAGATGTCGGGGGGGCGTCGGATGGCCAGTCCGTTCGCATCCCCCACCCATGTAGAGGCCTGGGGGCCATCGGGCACCCCAAGGGAGGAGGAGGTGGTGTGGTCCGTCCCGGCTCCCTCTGTAGGGGAGGTCCCGGTACACCGCGACACCTCGGACTCCCCCCCTTCTGTCCCAGGTGCATCGGGTGGGCAACGGGCAGGACAGGCTGGTAGCTCGCCATCCCAGTCGCCCGGGCCGCAGCCTGGCCCATCTAGGCCAGGACGCCCCAGGAAACGGCCGCCAAAGGGATCCAGTGTCAGAGGGCAGGAATCACAGGAGTCCACCTCCAGTTCTGCTGTACCGTCTGGGGAACCATGTAGACGTAGTCAAAGGGCCCGTAAGGCCAAACAATTAGACACTGAGTAAGTTGGCACGGGTGCAGGGCACAGATGAGTTTTAGGGGCTAGGGCACGTGCATGAACTCCTTTGGTTATTAAAGTCAATGTTACACCTACCGAAGCTGCCTTTGTGCTCTGTCCAAAGTGTGCGGGCGTGTCATGTACGTTGAGCGCAAGTGTGTGTGTGAGGGGTGGTCTTACCTCAGCCCCAGGTGAGTCTGCCCCCTTCCCCCTGGGCCGCCATCAACATCCCCCGGGCAGAGGACGGGACCGTGCGCTGCAGTGTCACAGCCGCATGCAGGGATGGTCCGGGTGGATGGTGGTACTGTGGCCATGGGTCAGACATAGTCCAACGATGTAGAGCCAGGAGCTCATCGCAGGGCGGGTTGTCATCATCCTCCATGGCCTGTGATAGACACGCGTCCACCCGCAACTGTGTGAGCCCGGCCCGTTGTGCCGCAGGTGGATCGGCAATGGGTGGGGGGGTGGTGTGCATGCGGGTGGGGTGGGTGGGGTTGGGGAGGGGAGTGAGGGTGCTGGGTGGGTGGATGGGTGGGGGGTATGGGTGGTCGGCTGTTGCCATGGTGTGCGGTCTGTGGCCATACTACCCGATTCCCACGCCCATCTAGTCAGTGAAGCGGGCGTCTATCAGTCTGTCCCGTGCCCGCTGGGCCAGCTGGTAACGGTGGACAGCCACCCGTCTGTGTCTACCCCGTCTGCCCTGACCATTGCCCCCATCCACCTCATCTGGGGAGGACTGGGCCTCTTCCTGCTGCTCCTCCACTCCGCCCTCCTCTGCCTGCGGCACATCGCCCCTCTGCTGGGCTATGCGCTATGTTGTGCAGGACGCAGCACACCACAATGATGCGGCCGACCCTATCTGACCGATACTGGAGGGCGCCCCCAGAGAGGTCCAGGCACCTGAAACGCATCTTCAGCATGCCAAAGCACCTCTCGATCACTCCCTTTGTCGCTACATGGGCATCATTGTAGCGGTTCTCCGCCTCATTGCGTGGCCTCCGTATAGGCGTCATCAGCCACGATCGCAATGGGTAGCCCCTGTCGCCCAGCAACCAGCCCCTCAGCCGGGGATGGCGTCCCTCGTACATGCCGGGGATGGATGACCGCGACAACACGAATGAGTCGTGTACACTGCCTGGGTGACGGGCGCAGACGTGCAGGATCATCATGCGGTGGTCGCAGACCACCTGTACGTTCATCGAATAGGTCCCCTTCCTATTAGTGAACACGGCCCTGTTATCTGCAGGTGGCCGCACGGCGACGTGCATCCCATCGATCGCGCCCTGGACCATGGGGAACCCGGCCACGGCAGAGAAGCCCACGGCCCGGGCATCTTGGCTGGCCCGGTCCACGGGGAAGCGGATGTAGCGGTGCGCCATGGCATATAGGGCATCTGTCACTGCCCGGATGCACCGGTGCACCGATGTCTGCGATATGCAAGACAGGTCCCCATTCGGTGCCTGGAATGACCCCGTTGCATAAAAGTTCAGGGCCACCGTAACCTTGACGGACACGGGGAGAGGGTGTCCCCCGCCAGTGCCACGCAGGGACAGGTGTGCCAGCAGGTGGCAGATGTGTGCCACGGTTTCCCGGCTCATCCGGAGTCTCCTCCTGCATTCCCGGTCCGTGAGGTCCTGGTATGACTGCCGGGGCCGGTACACATGGGGCGCCCTCGGGTGCCTCCGTTGCCGTGGGGCCGCGACGTCCTCCTCCCCCTCCTCGTCCTGTCGGTCAGGTGTCCCTCCAGCCTGGGCGGCTGCCGCCTGCCCCTCTGCGGCAGCCTGCGCCGCCTCTCTGGCACGCTCCTCCTCCTCCACCTCCTCCTCCTCCTCCTCATCCAGGGCAACATAGACATGAGCGGCTGCCACCACGGCGGCCAACATCGCTGGATGGTCTGAAAACATGACGGCCTGGTGGGGGGGAGGGGAACGACGACATGTCATCATTGCCCATATCCCCTCCTCCCCCCAGCCAGGTGGCATGGACCGCATGGGTCCAACTGTTGGAGGCTGGCACCTGGCCAGGTGGACCAACTCACTTGCCCTCCCATCCCCCTCCTCTGCACGGACCCCCCCCCAACCTCCACCCCGGCACGGACCCCCTCCCCCAACCTCCACCCCAGCACGGACCCCCCCCCCAACCTCCACCCCGGCACGGACCCCCCCCCCCCCAACCTCCACCCCGGCACGGCACGGACCCCCCCCCAATCTCCACCCCGGCACGGCACGGACCCCCCTCCAAACTCCACCCCGGCACGGACCCCCCCCAACCTCCACCCCGGCACGGACCCCCCCCCAACCTCCACCCCAGCACGGACCCCCCCCCCCAACCTCCACCCCGGCACGGACCCCCCCCCAACCTCCACCCCAGCACGGACCCCCCCCAACCTCCACCCCGGCACGGACCCCCCCCCCAACCTCCACCCCGGCACGGCACGGACCTCCCCCCCCAACCTCCACCCCGGCATGGCACGGACCCCCTCCCAACCTCCACCCCGGTACGGACGCCCCCCCCCAACCTCCACCCCGGCACGGACCCCCCCCAACCTCCACCCCAGCACTGAACCCCCCCAACCTCCACCCCGGCACGGAACGGACCCCCCCCAACCTCCACCCCGGCACAGACCCCCCCCAACCTCCACCCCGGCACGGACCCCCCCCCAACCTCCACCCCAGCACGGACCCCCCCCAACCTCCACCCAGGCACGGACCCCCCCCCAACCTCCACCCCAGCACGGACCCTCCCCCAACCTCCACCCCAGCACGGACCCCCCCCCAACCCCCAACCTCCACCCCGGCACGGCACGGACCCCCCCCCAACCTCCACCCCGGCACGGCACGGACCCCCCCCCCCCCAACCTCCACCCCGGCACGGACCCCCCATCCACCTCCCCGGCACGGACCCCCTCCCGGCACTCCCCCGGAGCCCAGCCTACTCTAACCACCGCCCCCCCCCCCCCCCCCCGCCGCACACACACACACACAACCCGAGACACACCGCTCCTCACGCATTCAGACTGCGACCACGCCATTGCCTGCCCAGAGCCAACCCCCCAGGCCGTCACTCACCTCCACGCTGGTCGGCGTGAGCCTGGAGCAGCGGGTCACGCCGATGAAAAGGAGGTTTAATTTACGTCGACGTGAACGGTCATCACGTCGACGGGACTTCGGCCCATCCGGAAGGGAGAATATCGGCAGGCCGAAAATCGGCTGCCTTGCGCAGACCCGTGACATTCTCCGACGGCAGCGGCGACATTAACGCCCCGCCGACTTTTCTCCCTTCGGAGACTTCGGCAACCGGCGGGGGCGGGATTCACGGCGGCCAACGGCCATTCTCCGACCCCCCAGAGGGTCGGAGAATGACGCCCCTGGTCTCCGAAATGGCCACAACATCGAAGTCCCAGGTACCAACTCATGCCGCAAGTTCACCCACCTTATTTTGGATGCTCCTGGCATCGAAGAAGACACACTTTAAACCACCTTCCTGCCTGCCAGTACACTCCTGCAACTTTGAAACCTTACTCATGACCTCGCTACTCTCAACCTCCTGTATACTGGAGCTACAATTCTGGGGCGAAATTCTCCTACCCGCCCCGCCACATTTCTGCCCCGACCGGCCGGCGGGAGTCTCCGTAACACCGGCCGGTCAATGGGGTTTCCCATTGTGGGGCAGCCCCATGCCGTCGGGAAACCCCCGGGCGCCGGCAAAACGGAGACTCCCGCCGGCGGAGAATGACGCCCCAGGTTCCCAATCCCCTGCTGAACTAGTTTAAACCCTCCCGAAGAGCATTAGCAAATTTCCCCCCCAGGATATTGGTCCCCCTCTGGTCCAGGTGTAGACCATCCACTCTCAGATAAAGCAAGAGAGAGGGGTTCACTCAGTTGATGGGACAGCTGGTTCGTGATGCGGAGCAAAACCAATAGTGCAGGTTCAATTCCTGTACTGACTAAAGTTATCCATGAAGGCCCTACCTTCTCAGCCATGTCCCTCGCCTGAGGTGTGATGACCCTCAGGTTAAATCACCATAAGTCAACTCTCTCACAAAAGGGGTGAGCAGCTTATGCTCCTCGGAGACTATGACGACTTGCATTTGTAGGCGGCACAATGATTAGCACTTCTCCCTCACAGCGCCAGGGACCCGGGTTCAATTCTGGTCTTGGGTGGCTGTCTGTGTGGAATTTACACATTCTCCCCATGTCTGTATGGGTTTCCTCCGGGTGCTCTGGTTTCTTCCAACAGTCCAAAGATGTACAGGTTAGGGGGATTGGCCGTGATAAATTGCAGGAGGCCTTTTGGCCCATTCAGTGCTCTGTAGCGATTCTATGGTTTTCTGTTTAACTTTTGCTTAAGATCTTGATGGAATTCTCAGGCAATGAACTGAAAGTGATATAGTGTTCTGTCATTTTACGACTGGGTTGGTGTTTGCAGCTAGCCTACATAGATGTGATTAAATACTTCCCTCTGAAGACTGAAATATGTCTAAATTAAATGAGTTTGGGAAGCCTCAATCAAAATTCCTGCAGCTGGAAATCTCATGCACAAACCTACCCAAAATATGACGTTAATTCACTTTAAATTGGCAGGTTAGAGTCAGATTGCCCGTAAAGGTGACTGGTGTGGAAAATAGAAATATCACAATGAAACAAGGAGGACGTCTTTCTAGGTTTGTGGCTCAATGTCATGGAGCTGAGTTTTCTAAAGAGAGATTCAGCCTGTGGCACATTTGAGCTGGGTAGGTTTGATAGGGATACTGGTTCAAAAAGTGTAACAAATCCATTCTACTAATATTCCTTCTCTTGATGAATATGAAAAAAATAATCATGTTAAATGTAAAGACAAACCTATAGTCTCAATAATTGTCACTGCAGACCATAATTAATATTTTTTTATTGGCCCCCTGTGCCAAACTGTCCAATAAATCAGTTAAAACAGCAAAGCACATATTCATATTTAGTAGGATGGACTAAGTCGCCTCTTTCTGTGCTGGGAGATTATTCTTTGTCGTCCCTTCAGTTTTCCTTTGTTCTTCAGACCTATTTTATAAACATGCACCTTAGGACAAAGCCACTGCTGAGTATGATACATGCTACCTTTGTCAATCTCCGTGCTATTGTCCAACAGAGAAATATCCGCAAAATGGGATACTTCTTTCAAACTTTCAAAGTACTTAAGCTGAGCGATTCCAATGACCTGCTGTACAGTCCAGTTCCCAGAATACCAATGGCTTAGCTTCCTCTTATTTTTGACCTTAACAGAAGCACTAGAAAGGATTGCCCCAGACATTAATCCTCTTACCTTGTGATGATTGAACCATCAACAAGTGTTATTAGATTCTTTTGAAAGGTTAAAGGAAATAAGGTCAAAGAATTGCAGCATTACATCTTACTGAGTGTGGCTGGTGTACGTCAGTGACCTTCTTGCCGTGCCTCATATTTTTCAGATTATTAAGGAATTGAAGTCGTACAATATCCACTGGCTTGATGATGTCAGTCAGGATAGACCAATGCCACTAATGGTAGCTAACTTCAAATAAATTCACAAGGGTTAGTGCTCTTTCCAGTAAATTTAATGATCGGTTTCATGTTGGTGAAAGAAGATTGAGGTTCATAATGTGACCATCGTGAGCTTCGATTCCATGGGAGAGCAGGAAGGGAAAGTAAGAGAGGTAGGAAGAAACGAAGGGCGAGGGAGGGAGAGAGAAAAGGAGGAGGGGAAAATGGGTGATATTGATTCAATGGTTCATTACACCCTTACCTGGAGCGCGATCGAACGGTCTCATCGCGCCCAGCTCAATGACGCGACAAAGCCGTTAAATCTCTCTCTCTCTTGATTTGTGACGCTCAGAACACTTCACAAGATCTGCCGAGATCTCGCAAACAGTCGCGATCAGAAGCTCGCCCTCGCTGAGTGTAATACAGATTTACAGATTTTAGTGAGCTTAGGTTCACTGAACTATGTCGCTGTCGGATTCTCCCCAGGCCCGGGGACAAACACCAGTGTCTGGGAGACCTCACTATGGCGCCATTTAGCACTGGTCCACACAAACATGGACCAAATGTAACGGCACCTTGGGGGAGTTTCCAAGTCATTAGTGGCCCCCATGTGGTCAGGCTCTGGGCAGGGTGTTACCCTGGCACCTTGCTGTCACCCAGGCACATTGGCATTGCCAGCCTGCTGCCTCGGCACTGCCAGACGGACATCTTGGTGGTGTGCCTCAGGGGTCAGTGTTGGAACCACAACTTTTCACAATATACGTTAATGATCTGGAAGGAGGAACTGAGGGCACGGTTGCTAAGTTTGAAGATGATACAAAGATATGCAGAGGGACAGGTAGGGTGAAAGGGAAAGGAGGTGGCATAGCCCTGCTGGTGAGGAAAGGGGTCAGTGCTGTAAAGAGAAATGACATAAGCAATGGCGAGCAAGATGTCGAATTAGTCTGGGTATAAATACGAAATAACAAAGGGAAGAAGTCCTTGGTCGGAGTAATCTATAGATCCCCAAACAGTAGCTCGACAGTGGGCCACAGAATAAACCAGGGAGTGCTGGGGCTTGCAAGAAAGGTATGGCAAAAATAATGGGTGATTTTAGTCTGCACATAGACTGGAGGAATGAAATTGGCAAGGGTAGCTTGGAGGCAGGGTTCATGGAATGCATTCGAGATTGTTTCATAGAATATCATAGAATTTACAGTGCAGAAGGGGGCTATTCGGCCCTTCGAGTCTGCACTGGCCCTTGAAAAGGGCACCCTACTTAAGCCCACGCCTCCATCCCATCCCCCTAACCTTTGGCACGAAGGGGCAAATTAGCATGGTCAACCTACCTAACCTGCACATCTTTGGGCTGTGGGAGGAAACTGGAGGAAACCCACGCAGATACGGGGAGAAAGTGCAAACTCCACACAGTCACCTGAGGTCATAATTGAATCTGGGACCCTGGAGCTGTGAGGCAGCAATGCTAACCACTGTATGACCCTGCCGCCTGGAACAGTGTGGTTGGGGAACCAACCACGGAGGAGGCTACTCTCGATTTGATATTCTGTAATGATGAGGTATTAATTAATGACCTCATAGTTAAGTATCCACTAGGGAGTAGTGACCATAGTATGGTAGAATTCACAATTCAGTTTGGGGGCGAGGAAATGGAGCCTCACACTAGTGTTCTGGAATTAAGCAAAGGTCATTAGATAGGCTTGAGGACAAATTTGGTCAGTGACTGAGCAGGAAGGCTAATAGGTAGGACAGCTGATGAGCAGTGGCAGTTGTCTAAGGAGATACTCAATTCTTCACAACTAAAATATAGCCCAATGAGGAAGAAAGATGGGAAAAGGGGAAAAAAACATCCAAGGAGGTCAAGGACATTATAAAGACAAAAACTAAGTTATATCACATTGCAAAGGCAAGTGGCAGGCTGGAAGATTGGGAAACTTTCAAACATAAACGAAGCAATGCTAAAAAAGTAATAAAAAGAGCTAAGGTAAATTACGGAAAAAAACTAGCACCAAATGGATAGCAAAAGCTTCTACAAGCACATAAAAGGGAAGAGAGTCGCGAAGGTGATTATTGACCCCTTGGAAGATGAAACCGGTGAGTTAATAGTAGGGAACATTAAAAATGGCAGAGAAGCTGAATCAATACTTTGTCTAAGTTTTCACGGTGGAGGATACTAATACCATTCCTATAGGAACGGGCACTTCAGAGGTAATAGAAAGGGTGAAACTTGGAACAATCTGCATCAATAGGGGTATTCTAAAATGAGAGGTTATAATCTTAGAATAAGAGGTAGCAAATTTAAAACAGATGAGGAGAAACTATTTCTCCCAAAGGATTGTGAATCTGTGGAATTTGCTACCCGAGAGTCCGATGGATGTTGGGACAGTGAGTAAATTTAAGGAGGAGTTAGACAGATTTTTAATTGGCAATGGGTTGAAGGGTTATGGAGAATGGGCAGGACGGAGGAGTTGAGGCCAGGATGGGATTAGCCATGATCACACTGAAGGTGTTTCGGCTTGGAAGGCGAAACTGCCTGCTCCTGCTCCTGGGTCATGTGATCCAGGGAGGAGATGCTCTGGCTGCTTTCGCAATCCAGCTCTTGGTCTGTAGCATTTGGAGTGGCATTGTGGCACAGTTGTTAGCACTGCTGCCTCACAGATCCAGGGACCCGCGTTCAATTCCAGCCTCGGATGACTCTCTGTGTGGAGTTTGCACTTTCTCCCCGTGTCTGCGTGGGTTTCCTCCCACAGTCCAAAGATATGTAGGTCCTAAATCGAAACCCCCTGACATAATATGCACCCAGGTTTCTCCAGTAAAATAAATCTTACGCATCAGTGCTCAGGACCCATGTCATAAATTTCTCGATCCACCACTGACATCCAAAGCAAACCTTTAAGGAATTCTTTTTCTTACAACATAAATTAAGAACTCATTGGTTATACCTTCAAATTCAGGGGTGGGATTCTCCAATAATGGGGCTATGTCCCCACGCCAGCATCAAAACATGGGCGTTTCATTCTGGACTTTCCTTAAGAAAGTCCAGAATGATTCTCCTACCTGCAGGGGTCTGGCAGGGCCCCAGAGTGCTCCTCGCAGCTCTGCCTGCAGATGCGAGACCCTGCACATCCGGTCGGGATTCCACGCATGCACACGGCAGCGGGTTGCGGCGGCTGCCCCGTGTGACATGGCAGACCCGCACATCAGACTACGGTGAACGAAGTAGGTCCACCTAAGATCGAGCGCGTGTTATAACCTGCCTACTTACCATTGGCTGGGGACTAATGACTATCCCACAATCCTGTGGGAGTATGAGCTTCCCCAATGAGGGGGGCGGAGAAACCACTAGTAAACTCCTAGCATAAATAAAGCTGGCCAGTTCAGGAACCAGCAGGAAGGAGTATGTAGCAAGGGAAGTTACTGCTACTGTTATGTATATATGTTATAGTAAATAAATGTTATTACTTTGTATCCTTAAAACTCGTGCTGGATTCTTCGTGGCCCTTACAAAACTGGCGACGAAAGCTAAACTGAATAGCCGTCTACACTGCTGAAGCCACCTCCCTGGATTTTTGTTGGATACAGGTTGGAAGTTGTTTTCTATTATACCATGCCTCTGTACGGACGTTTGGATGTTTTTGATGCTGCGCTGGAAAGCTGGAACCAGTACACACAACGGATGCGTTACTATTTCCGGGCAAACAATATCACCGAAAGCGAGCGCCAGGTGGTCATATTGCTCACCGCCTGCGGCCCGCATACGTTTGGGGTGATTAGGAGCCTTACGTACCCAGCTGCGCCGGATGCCAAAACGTTTGATGAACTTGTGAATATAGTGGGGCAACATTTTAACCCAACCCCGTCCACTATAGTCCAGCGTTACCGGTTTAATACCGCTGAGAGGACCCCTGGAGAATCCCTTGCCGATTTTCTATCCAGGCTACGCAGGATCGCGGAGTACTGTGACTATGGTGAGACCTTGTCAGAAATGTTACGCGACCGTTTGGTTTGCGGTATTAACAACGCGGCCACCCAGAGAAAGTTGTTAGCGGAGCCAACATTGACTTTTCAACAGGCCATTCAAATAGTATTGTCCCGAGAGAGTGCAGAGCGAGGAGTACAGGAGCTACAGGGAATGGAAGTGCATGCCTTGGGGCGCAACCCCTTCCGTCCGAAAACGTCCCCCGCATTCCTGCGGTACCTTGGGCGAGGCAAAGTCCGGACCAACGCCAGTGGCCGTCGGACATTCCTCCCCGAAGGGAGCCTTCTCCAGAGCCAATGGATGAGGAGCCATGTCCGTGTCAGACTTGTAGGTGCCGACCCCGTCGCGGACGGCAGTCCTGGGGGCGCCAGAGGCGCCGTCGCTCCGACTGAAACTGGGACCAGCCCAGCCGCCGTAACTGGGACCAGCCCAGAGGCCGTACCTTCCATGTGGATGAACCTGAGGCGACTACTCCTGAGGACGTGGAGACGGAGGACGACTGCCTGCAGCTGCATTGTGTGGCAGCTCCCCGTGTGGCCCCCATTAAGGTGACAGTACGGGTCAATGGCCACCCGCTTGAGATGGAGTTGGATACTGGCGCAGCGGTCTCCGTGATCGCCCAGAGGACATTCGACCGCATCAAGCAGGGTATCCAGACCCTTACATTAACCGACTCACAGGCCAGGTTGGCCACCTACACGGGGGAACCACTGGACATTGCAGGAACTACAATGACCACTGTTGTCTATGGACACCAGGAGGGGTGTTTCCCATTTATCGTGGTGCGCGGCCATGGGCCCAGCCTGTTGGGTCGGGACTGGTTGCGCCATTTGCGGTTGCAATGGCAGCACGTCCTCCAAACAGTTTCTGAAGGGTTGACTGAGGTGCTAGGATGATACCCAGATGTATTCCAGCCTGGTTTGGGGAAAATAAAAGGGGCTGTAGCCAGTATCCAAGTTGAACCAGGAGCCACGCCGCGCTATTTCCGGGCGCGCCCAGTGCCTTACGCCTTGCTCGAGAAGATAGAAGGGGAGCTCACTCGTTTGGAGAGTTTGGGTATTATCAGGCCCATCCGTTTTGCTGACTGGGCAGCACCAATTGTACCTGTAATGAAGCCAGATGCCACAGTTTGCTTGTGTGGCGGCTATAAACTTATAGTGAATACGGTTTCCCGACTCGACCGATATCCAATGCCTTGCATAGAGGATCTCTACGCGAAACTTGCAGGTGGACTCTCGTTCACAAAATTAGATATGAGTCACACCTACCTGCAGTTGGAGCTGGACCCTGCCTCCCGACCATATGTAATGATTAATACACACCGGGGCCTGTATGAATATACACGGTTGCCCTTTCAATTTTTCAACGTGTTATGGAGGGCATTTTGAGAGGTTTACCACGTGTGGCTGTCTACCTAGATGACGTTTTGATTACAGGGACGTCGGAGCAGGAACATTTGGAAAATCTGGAGGCTGTCCTTCGACGCCTTTCGGAGGCTGGAGTCCGTTTACGTCGCACAAAGTACGTATTTCAGGCAAAGGAAGTAGTCTACCTAGGTTATCGGGTGGACCGCGAAGGTCTGCACCCCGTCGCAGAGAAGGTGCGTGCAATTCAACATGCCCCAGCCCCGACTGACACTTCGCATCTTTGTTCTTTTCTCGGTCTCGTAAACTATTACGGGAAGTTCCTCCCCAATCTGGCAACTACGCTGGCCCCTTTGCACCTTCTGCTAAAGAAGAATCACACCTGAGTTTGGGGTCAGCCGCAAGAAACCGCTTTCCGGTGGGTAAAGCAACAATTGTCGTCGTCTGGGTACTAACCCACTATGATCCTGGAAAACCTTTGCTCGTCACATGTGATGCATCCCCGTATGGTATTGGGGCCGTCCTGTCCCACAAGTTGGAGAACGGGGCCGAACGACCGATAGCTTTTGCCTCCCGCACATTGACTGCAGCGGAGAAAAAGTACGCGCAGATCGAGAAGGAGGGCCTGGCAGTGGTTTTTGCGGTGAAACGCTTCCACCAGTACGTGTACGGCCGCCATTTCACTATCGTGACTGATCATAAGCCCCTGCTAGGACTTTTCAGAGAGGATAAGCCAATACCGCCCATTGCTTCTGCACGGATCCAGCGCTGGGCTTTGTTGCTTGCTGCATACGAGTATTCTCTGGAGCACAAACCAGGTATGCAGATAGCAAATGCCGACGCACTGAGCCGATTGCCTTTATCGACCGGCCCCATGTCGACCCCTACGACCGGTGAGGTGGTTGCAACCCTAAATTTTATGGACACCTTGCCTGTCACGGCATCACAGATCCGTGAGTGGACCCAGACGGAGCCAGTCCTGTCAAAGGTTCGGCACATAGTCCTGTATGGTGGGCAGCATAGACAGCTCCCAGGCGAGTTGCGGGCATTTTCCTCCAAGCTGTCAGAATTCAGCGTGGAAGACGGCATCCTCTTGTGGGGGACGCGTGTGATTGTCCCGGAAAAAGGCCAGGAGCTGATATAATCAGACTTGCACAATGGGCATCTAGGCGTGACCAAAATGAAAATGTTGGCCTTGAGTTATGTCTGGTGGCCAGGCCTCGACACCGGCATTGAGAAGGTGGCCCAAAACTGCTCCATTTGCCAGGAGCATCAGAAGCTTCCGCCGGCCGCGTCTCTACATCACTTGCAATGGCCAGGGCGGCCTTGGGCACGCTTGCATGCAGATTTCGCAGGCCCTTTTCAAGGATCCATGTTCCTTCTACTAATTGACGCCCAGTCTAAATGGCTGGAGGTGCATAAGATGCAGGGGACAACGTCATGCGCAACAATTGAAAAGATGCGTTTGTCGTTTAGTACGCATGGCCTCCCCGAGGTGCTGGTCACGGATAACGGCACTCCATTCACGAGTGAGGAGTTTGCGAGGTTCACGAAGATGAACGGCATCCGCCATATCCGCACTGCCCCTTACCACCCGGCTTCAAATGGGTTGGCAGAGCGCGCAGTGCAGACATTCAAAAGAGGCCTAAAGAAGCAGTCTTCCGGACCAATGGACACGAGACTGGCTCGCTTTTTGTTTACGTACAGGACCACCCCCCATGCAGTGACTGGGGTAGCTCCCGCAGAACTCCTAATGGGCCGGAGACTTCGCACCCGCCTTAGTATGGTTTTCCCGGACATTGGCGCAAAAGTACGCCGCACACAAGAACGGCAGGGACAAGGATTTTCTCGGCATCGGCCGATTCGGCAGTTTGCGCCCGGTGACCCAGTGTTCGTGCGGAATTTTGCTGGTGGTGCCCAATGGGTTCCTGGTGTAATCTTTCACCAAACGGGCCCTATATCTTACCAAGTGCAAGCCCAGGGTCGTCTCCAGCGAAAACATGTAGACCACGTTCGGTCCTATCCCCTCAAAAGACCATCCCCTCAAAAGATTCCCCGCCCCCGGAGCTCATTTCAACAGCCGCAGAGACCAAAGACAAGGGAAGGTAGTCCTCACAATCTTCCACTGGTGCCTCACTCGAAGCCTGCGCAGGTCGTTACGGGACCGAATGAAGATAGAGACGCTGACATGACGGAGGCAGCAGACTCTGACTCCGAGATGGAGACACAGGATGCATCAGAGGGGGAATCCTTGGGTCCACGGCCGTGGACGAACAACCGCGCCGTTCATCACGGAAGCGCCGGTCTCCGTCTCATTACACGCCGCCTGATCCAGCGCCGCGTGCAAATGGTGTCCGGCCTGCGGCAAAACGAGTCCGATGCCCTCCTTCACCAGGGTCTTCGGTGGATTCCTTGGACTTTGGGGGGGAGGGATGTTATAACCTGCCTACTTACCATTGGCTGGGGACTAATGACTATCCCACAATCCTGTGGGAGTATGAGCTTCCCCAATGAGGGGGGCGGAGAAACCACTAGTAAACTCCTAGTATAAATAAAGCTGGCCAGTTCAGGAACCAGCAGGAAGGAGTATGTAGCAAGGGACGTTACTGCTACTGTTATGTATATATGTTATAGTAAATAAATGTTATTACTTTGTATCCTTAAACTCGTGCTGGATTCTTCGTGGCCCTTACAAAAGCGCGCCTGCGGATCGGTGCCGCCCGATCGCTAGCCTGGCCGTCTGTGAGGCCCCCTCCGGTGAAGGATCCCCACCCCCCCCACCCCCGCACCACCACCAGGGCGGCCACGGACTGAGCCTGCCGTTCCCGACAGGAAAAATGTGGTCAACCGCGCTGTCGGGAACTCGGCCAGTTTTCCTGGGAGAATCGCCGTGTGGGCCTCTGTCAATGGCCCCCTACCTGCACCACGTAGACCGCGCGTGTGCGATTCGGGGACCGGAGAATCGCGGGAGCAGAGTCGGACCGGATTTCGGTGTTGACGCCCATTCTCCGTCCTCGCACCAATCACGATTTTGGTGCGGAGGCTCGAAGAATCCTGCCCAAGATGTCACATTGCACCCTCAGTAAAATGGTTTATTTTCACAATATGGACAAGTCCTTTAAAATGGTAACTTTTATGCAATCACCCATCACATTGAAGAACATTGGTTGTTCAAGCTTGTTCAAGAGCTTGTTCAAGGATCAGCTACTGCGTGTTCTTGATAAGTATGTACCGGTCAGGCAGGGAGGAAGGCGTCGAGCGAGGGAACCGTGGTTTACCAAGGAAGTGGAATCTCTTGTTAAGAGGAAGAAGGAGGCCTATGTGAAGATGAGGTGTAAAGTTTCAGATGGGGCGATGGATAGTTACAAGGTAGCGAGGAAGGATCTAAAGAGAGAGCTAAGACGAGCAAGGAGGGGACATGAGAAGTATTTGGCAGGAAGGATCAAGGAAAACCCAAAAGCTTTCTATAGGTATGTCAGGAATAAGCGAATGACTAGGGAAAGAGTAGGACCAGTCAAGGACAGGGATGGGAAATTGTGTGTGGAGTCTGAAGAGATAGGCGAGATACTAAATGAATATTTTTCGTCAGTATTCACTCAGGAAAAAGATAATGTTGTGGAGGAGAATGCTGAGCCCCAGGCTAATAGAAAAGATGGCATTGAAGTACGTAGGGAAGAGGTGTTGGCAATTCTGGACAGGCTGAAAATAGATGAGTCCCCGGGACCTGATGGGATTTATCCTAGGATTCTCTGGGAGGCCAGGGAAGAGATTGCTGGACCTTTGGCTTTGATTTTTATGTCATCATTGGCTACAGGAATAGTGCCAGAGGACTGGAGGACAGCAAATGTGGTCCCTTTGTTCAAAAAGGGGAGCAGAGACAACCCCGGCAACTATAGACCGGTGTGCCTCACGTCTGTAGTGGGTAAAGTCTTGGAGGGGATTATAAGAGACAAGATTTATAATCATCTAGATAGGAATAATATGATCAGGGATAGTCAGCATGGCTTTGTGAAGGGTAGGTCATGCCTCACAAACCTTATTGAGTTCTTTGAGAAGGTGACTGAACAGGTAGATGACGGTAGAGCAGTTGATGTGGTGTATATGGATTTCAGCAAAGCGTTTGAGAAGGTTCCCCACAGTCGGCTATTGCAGAAAATACGGAGGCTGGGGATTGAGGGTGATTTAGAGATGTGGATCAGAAATTGGCGAGCTGAAAGAAGACAGAGGGTGGTGGTTGATGGGAAATGTTCAGAATGGAGTACAGTCACAAGTGGAGTACCACAAGGATCTGTTCTGGGGCCGTTGCTGTTTGTCATTTTTATCAATGACCTAGAGGAAGGCGCAGAAGGGTGGGTGAGTAAATTTGCAGACGATACTAAAGTTGGTGGTGTTGTCGACAGTGTGGAAGGATGTAGCAGGTTACAGAGGGATATAGATAAGCTGCAGAGCTGGGCTGAGAGGTGGCAAATGGAGTTTAATGTAGAGAAGTGTGAGGTGATTCACTTTGGAAGGAATAACAGGAATGCGGAATATTTGGCTAATGGTAAAGTTCTTGAAAGTGTGGATGAGCAGAGGGATCTAGGTGTCCATGTACATAGATCCCTGAAAGTTGCCACCCAGGTTGATAGGGTTGTGAAGAAGGCCTATGGAGTGTTGGCCTTTATTGGTAGAGGGATTGAGTTCCGGAGTCGGGAGGTCATGTTGCAGCTGTACAGAACTCTGGTACGGCCGCATTTGGAGTATTGCGTACAGTTCTGGTCACCGCATTATCGGAAGGACGTGGAGGCTTTGGAGCGGGTGCAGAGGAGATTTACCAGGATGTTGCCTGGTATGGAGGGAGAATCTTATGAGGAAAGGCTGATGGACTTGAGGTTGTTTTCGTTGGAGAGAAGAAGGTTAAGAGGAGACTTAATAGAGGCATACAAAATGATCAGGGGGTTGGATAGGGTGGACAGTGAGAGCCTTCTCCCGCGGATGGAAATGGCTGGCACGAGGGGACATAACTTTAAACTGAGGGGTAATAGATATAGGACAGAGGTCAGAGGTAGGTTCTTTACGCAAAGAGTAGTGAGGCCGTGGAATGCCCTACCTGCTACAGTAGTGAACTCGCCAACATTGAGGGCATTTAAAAGTTTATTGGATAAACATATGGATGATAATGGCATAGTGTAGGTTAGATGGCTTTTGTTTCGGTGCAATATCGTGGGCCGAAGGGCCTGTACTGCACTGTATTGTTCTATGTTCTATTGGTGAAAACCCCAGAATACCATATCATAAAATATAATTGAACTTTTCAGTTGATATAAAGCATTGCCCCTGATCATCGACGAGTAGACAATGCTGTTTTGACTTGTTGGCTGTCAGCTTTTGGAGCTTTATCGGTATTTTTGAAGGGTTTTATTTCAGGTTGGGTTGGCAAGTATGCTTCAACGATGAAAGCTCAGCCATAGGCGCTTTAGAAAATATTGATGAGTTAAAGAGAGAACAATGGGTGAGTCACAGATTAAAGCAAGGAAGTGACAGGAATAAATGCTCATGAAACATTGGGCGGGATTCTCCGAAAACTGCCGCGATGTCCGCTACCCGGCGCTAGAAACGGAGCGGATCACTCTGGCGTCGGGCCCCCCCCCAAACATCGCAAATTCTCCTGACCCGAATGGACTAGCAGCGGTGTGACACCATTCGCGATGGCGTCACCCGACGTGGACGGACACGCCGTGCGGCGTCATTCACGCTGCACGGCGTGACGGCTCAAAAGACGCGCAGCTCCCCCCACCCCAGAAGACCCGACTGGATGGCGGCCCGCCGCGCAGCCCCGAGGTTCCAGGACCGCGACATTGAGGCGCTCCTGGACGCAGTGGAAGAGAAGAGGGAGTCCCTGTACCCCGGACACGGCCGCAGGGTCGCCCTACGCCTCAGCCGGCGTCTGTGGAGGGAGGTGGCAGAGGCCGTCAGCGCTGTGGCTCTGACACCACGGACAGGCACCCAGTGCCACAAGAAGGTGAACGACCTCGTCAGAGCAGGCAGGGTGAGCCTCCCCCCCCTCCCTGCCTGATGTGCAGCACATCCCCAGGTGAAACCCACCCTAACCCGAACCTCTGCACAATACGCGCAACCGATGGCGTGCATTCATATACCTGTCTAACACTGTTGCCTTTTACCCCTGCCACCCACCCGCCCCCCACAGGAGAAGCACGCACACAACAATCGGGAGCATGAGAGGACTGGAGGGGGCCCAGCTGATGAGAGGCCACTCACCGTTCATGAGGAAAGGGCCCTGGAACTGGCTGGCGGACCTGAGGACCGGGAGGTTGACGATGCAGAGGCCGGGGGCCCACCAGCAAGTGAGCCATCGACAGCCCGTCCCCATATCCCCCATATCCCCACTCCCCCATATCCCCCCTCCCCCATATCCCCCATATCCCCTCTCCCCCATATCTCCCCTCCCCCATATCCCCATATCCCCCCTCCCCCATATCCCCCCTCCCCCATATCTCCCATATCCCCTCTCCCCCATATCTCCCCTCCCCCATATCCCCATATCCCCCCTTCCCCATATCTCCCCTCCCCCATATCTCCCATATCCCCCCTCCCCCATATCACCTGATCACTGCCTGCGTGTCTAACCATGCATGCTTCATTGTGTATCGCAGGAGCAAACGTCGAGGCACCCATCCCTGCAGATGCCAGTTGCCCGCAGGATGCCCCAGGGCGGCCACAGGAGACGGAGAGACCCGGACCCTCTGGCATGTGACGCCCGCACGGTGCCCCAGGGCGACCACGGGAGACAGAGAGACCTGGAGCAACTGGGAGACGCCGCCGCACGATACCCCACGGCGACCACGGGAGACGTAGAGACCGGGACCCTCTGGCATGCGATGCCCGCACTATACCCCACGGCGACCACGGGAGATGTAGAGACCGGGACCCTCTGGCATGCGATGCCCGCATGATGCACCACGGTGACCACGGGAGATGGAGAGACGGAGAGACCTGGAGCAACAGGGAGACAATGCCCACACAATGCCCCACAGCGACCATGGGAGACGGAGAGACCTGGAGCAACAGGGAGACGACGCCCCCGTCTCGTGCGGGTGCGGTGACGCAGGCGTGTGCCACCCAGCAACGAGGGGGGCAGCCACAAGCGCCCGTTGCAGCCGAGCCACGAAACCACAACCCAGGACAGCCCTACCCAGGACACCCCTACCCAGGAAGCCCCTACCCAGGACACCCGTACCCAGGAGACTCCTACCCAGGAGACCCCTACCCAGGAGACCCCTACCCAGGAAACTGAAATACAGGACAGTGACACAGAGTGGGTGGAGACGAACCGCCACCCCAAAGTACCATGGACTCAGAGTCGGATGTTGCACATGACACAACGCCACTGCTGTCTCCAGCACCCTCCGCCATCGCAGAGACACTCACCTCAGTGTTTTCGGAGCAGGATGGATCTGGGTGCTGCCAGCCAGGTCGGGAGCGAGGTCCTGGATGAGGACTTCCTGGGGAAGACAAGGAGACGTTCATGAGGTGTTTGGTTGGTTGTGGTACAAAGCAGTGACCGGATGAAGTGGAGGGCATCCGGGAGGACTTCCTGCCAGCAGGAGACTGGGAGATTCCTGGACCGTAGGGCCAGTAGGACGGTCTTCCAGACCGTTCCGCTCTCCCTATCTACCTGTCCATTACCTTGGGGGTTGTAACTGGCCGCCCTGCTCGAGGCGATGCCCTTGCTGAGCAGCAATTGACGCAGTTCGTCGCTCATAAAGGAGGACTCCCTATCACTATGTATGTAGGCGGGGAACCCAAACAGTGCAAAGATGCTATGGAGGGCCTTGATGACGGTGGTTACGGTCATGTCGGGGCAGGGTATGGCGAATGTGAACCGGGAGTACTCCTCAATCACGTTCAGGAAATACGTGTTGCGGTCGGTGGAGGGAAAGGGGCTGTTGAAGTCCATGCTGACGCGTTCAAAGGGATGGGAAGCCTTTATCAGGTGCGCTTTCTCTGGCTGATAGAAGTGCGGTTTGCACTCCGCGCAGATTTGGCAGTTCCTGGTGGCTGTCCTGACCTCCTCGATGGAGTAGGGCAGCTTGCGGGTCTTGATAAAATAGTTCCTGGTGGCAGAGGTCCTCGTGGAGGGCTCGGAGGCGGTCCACTTGTGCTTGTTTAGCTTTCCGGGACAATACAAGATCTCGTAGTTGTAGGTGGAGAGTTCGATCCTCCACCGCAAGATTTTATCATTTTTTATCTTGCCCCGCTGTGCATTATCGAACATGAAAGCAACCGATCGTTGGTCAGTGAGGAGAGTGAATCTCCTGCCGGCCAGGTAATGCCTCCAATGTCGCACAGCTTCTACTATGGCCTGGGCCTCCTTTTCGACAGAGTGGCGGATTTCGGAAGCATGGAGGGTATGTGAGAAGAAGGCCATGGGCCTGCCCGCTTGGTTGAGGGTGGCCGCCAGAGCTACGTCAGACGCGTCGCTCTCGACCTGGAAGGGGAGGGACTCGTCGATGGCGTGCATTGTGGCCTTTGAAATGTCTGCTTTGATGCGGCTGAAGGCCTGGCGGGCCTCTATCGACAGGGGAAAAACTGTGGATTGGATCAGGGGACGGGCCTTGTCTGCCTATTTGGGGACCCACTGGGCGTAATAACTGAAAAACCCTAGGCACGCTTCAGGGCCTTGAGGCAGTGAGGGAGGGGGAACTCCATAAGGGGGCGCATGCATTCAGGGTCGGGGCCTATAACTCCATTTCGCACTACGTAGCCGAGGATGGCTAGGCAGTCGGTGCTAAACACGCATTTCTCCTTGTTGTATGTAAGGTTAAGGATCTTTGCGGTCTGGAGGAATTTTAGGAGGTTGGTGTTGTGGTCCTGCTGGTCACGGCCGCAGATGGTGACATTATCGAGATAGGGAATGTTGCCCGTAAACCGTACCGGTCAACCATTCGGTCCATCTCGCGCTGGAAGACCGATACCCTGTTGGTGACACCGAAGGGAACCCTTAAGTGGTAGAGCCGCCCATCTGCCTCGAAGGCAGTGTATTTGCGGTCACTAGTGCGGATGGGGAGCTGGTGGTAGGCGGACTTAAGGTCCACCGTGGAGAAGACCTTGTAATGCGCGACCCTGTTTACCAGGTCGGATATGCGGGGGAGAGGGTACGCGTCCAGCTGCGTAAACCTATTGATGGTCTGACTGTATACCATCCTATGCTTCTCCCCGGTCTTTACCACCACTACTTGAGCTCTCCAGTGACTGTTGCTAGCTTCAATGACTCCTTCCCTCAGTAGCCTTTGGACATCTGACCTAATAAAGATCCGGTCCTGGGCACTGTACCGTCTGCTCCTGGTGGCGACGGGTTTGCAATCCGGGGTGAGGTTCGCAATAAGGAAGGCGGGTCGACCTTAAGGGTCGCGAGGCCGCAGACAGTGAGTGGGGTATAGGGCCGCCGAATTTGAAGGTTAGCCTTTGGAGGTTACACTGGAAGTCTAAACCTAGGATTGTGGCCGCGCAAAGGTGGTGAAGGACGTAGAGCCGGTAATTTTTGAACTCCTTTCCTTGGACTGTGAGGTTTGCTACACAAAACCCCTTTATCTCTACTGAGTGGGAACCGGAGGCCAGGGAGATTTTATGATTAACGGGGTGGACGAGGAGAGAACAGTGCCTTACCGTGTCGGGGTGTATGAAGCACTCCGTGCTCCCAGAGTCGATTAGGCAGGACGTCTCGTGCCCGTTGATAAATACAGTTGTTGTAGCAGTTGAGAGTGTTCGAGGCCGGGACTGATCCAGAGTCACCGAGGCTAATCGCAGCAGTTGAGTGTTCTCTTCGGGCAGTGTGTGGTCAGCCGAGCTGGGGTCCTGGGGGTTCATCCAAGATGGTGGCTCCCATTGGTCGCACATGGCTGGGGGTGCACAAAATGGCGGCGCCCATCCCTCTAACGTGGCGTCCGCGGGACAAGATGGCGGTGCCCGGGGGCCGCACGTGTTCCTGGTGTAGGAAGATGGCGGCGCCCGCTGGCCGCACAGGGACCTTGGAGAGGTTTGTGGTGGTGGTCCGCATTCGTCGCCGGAGACTGCGGCAACCGCACGGGCCTGGCATACCACCATGAAATGGCCCTTTTTACTGCATCCCTTGCAGGTGGATGCGCGGGCCGGGCAGCGCTGGCGGAGGTGCTTGGCCTGCCCGCAAAAGTAGCAGCGGGGGCCCCCGGGGTTGCCAGGCCACCTTGCAACACATGATTGTGGGGGGATGGGGAATGTCTCGGGACGGCTGCAGAGGGATTCCACGCTGCCCAGGGGGCTGCCGCGTGGTCGGGAATGTAAGTGCGGGCGTTTCTGGGGGCCACATCAAGGGAGCCTGCAAGGGTTCATGCCTCCTTGAGACCTGGAGTGTCTTTTTCTAGCAATCGCTGGCGGATTTGGGAGGATAGCATACCTGCCACGAAAGCGTCCCGGACCAAGAGTTCAGTGTGTTCGCTCGCCAAAACTTGCGGGCAGCTGCAGTTTCTCCCCAACACCAGGAGTGCACGGTAGAATTCTTCCAGCGATTCCCCATGGGTTTTTCGCCTCATTGCTAGCAGATGCCGAGCGTAGACCTGGTTTACCGGGCGAATGTAATGTCCTTTTAGCAGCTCTATTGCTGCATCAAAGTCTTCAGCTTCCTCGATGAGGGTGTAAATTTCCGGGCTCACCCTTGAGTGCAGGACTTGCATTTCCTGTTCTCCCGTGGGTGTGTTTTTGGCCGTCCCAAGATATCCTTTAAAGCACACCAGCCAGTGCTTGAAGAT
Source organism: Scyliorhinus torazame (assembly GCF_047496885.1). Classification (NCBI taxonomy): domain Eukaryota; kingdom Metazoa; phylum Chordata; class Chondrichthyes; order Carcharhiniformes; family Scyliorhinidae; genus Scyliorhinus; species Scyliorhinus torazame. The sequence continues at coordinate 364,790,895 of NC_092708.1, read as the reverse complement.
TGCCGCTGAGTTCGCCACATGGGTTTCAGGCACTCCAGCTTGATTCGGAGCTCCATCCTTTTTAAAACTAGCTTATTAAATTGATGCACGATCAATGACCACAAAAGCGAGGTTGTAGTCCAACATAAGGCTTTAATAAGCTAGATGTTTCCCCAGCAGCTCAGGTACAGAATGAAGGCTGCTGGGGTAGCACGGGCTCTTATACCCCGCCTAGCAGGGCGGAGCTACCATACATCTTGAGCAATAGGAAGCATATAGTTTCTACCAATGGTGTTCCAGCATTACCAGGTACCGTAATGCCTCTATTACCACACACCATCGTATCTGCACTGTGAGCTATACAATGATTCCCATTCGCCTTCCTATACCTGATTTGAAAAGTTAGTATTGAATCTGCTTCCACTGCACTTCCAGGCCATGCATTCCAGATTGTAACATCTCATGCTTTAAAAGAAAATCTCCCTCATGTCCCCTCTGGGCTATTGTGCATTTTGCCAAATATCGTAACTCTGCTTTCTTGAGTTCTGATCGCTCCCCGCCTATCGGATCATAAAAGGAGACAGCACATAGGGAATCCAGTTGGCTCACTGTGCCTCTGCTGTCTCTTTGGCAGAGCTGTCCAATCAGTCCCACTCATTCCTTGTTCGCGATAAAGTTTTGCCATTTATTTTCCCTCTTCAAATTATTTATCCAATTCCATTTTAACGTTAATATTGAATCTGCTTCTGCCATCCTTTCAGGCAATGGGTTCCAGATCAAAACGCTCGCCATGTAAAAACATTTTCCCTCATGTCAGCTGTGGTTCTTTTGCCAATCTCTTTAAAACTGTGCACATTGCCTGAGGCCACTGGCAGATATTTCTCCTCATTTACTTGACGATGTTCCCCTAACATATCGCCTCTTAATCCACTTGTCTCCAAGGAGCGGCATGGTGGCACAGTGGTTAGCACTGCAGCCTCACAGCGCCAGGAATCCGGGTTCAATTCCAGCCTTGGGTCACTGCCTGTGTGGAATTTGTACCTTCTCCCCTTGCCCGCGTGGATTCCTCCGGGTGCTCCGGTTTCCTCCCACAGTCCAAAGATGTGTAGATTAGGTGAATTGGTCATGTTAAGTGGGCAGCACGGTAGTGCAAGTGGATAGCACTGTGGCTTCACAGCGCCAGGATCCCAGGTTCGATTCCCCGCTGGGTCACTATCTATGCGGAGTCTGCATGTTCTCCCCGTGTCTGCATGGGTTTCCTCCGGGTGCTCCGGTTTCCTCCCACAGTCCAAAGAGGTGCAGGTTAGGTAGATTGGCCACGATAAATTGCCCTTAGTGCCCAAAAAGGTTAGGCGGGGTTATTGGGTTACGGGTGTAGAGTGGAAGTGAGGGCTTAAGTGGGTCGGTGCAGACTCGAAGGGCCGAATGGCCTCTTTCTGCACTGTATGTTCTATGTTCTAAGTTGCCCCTTAGTGTCCAAAAGGTTAGGTGGGGTTACTGGGTTATGGGGATAGGGAGGGTGCCCTTTCAGGGGGCCGGTGCAGACCCGATGGACCGAGTGGCCTCCTTCTGCACTGTAGCGATTCGATTCTATGATTCTAACACCCCCAATCTCTCCAAATAACTTGCCTTAACCCTGCCACCATTCTAATAATCCTCTTCTGCACCCTCTCGATGTCCGTGACAGTCTTGATGAAGTCTGATTCCCCAAATTGAAGACAATACTCAAGCTGGGGCTCAAGCAGCGTTTTATAAATATTCAGCAAACTCGTTGATGTTTGTACTTTTCGACTGCAGCATATCTCACCGATGCTTGGCTGAATGATGCTCGTCTTTGGCAATATTTCAATATTAACCACATTTTTGTTTGTGTAAAAGCATGGCTGCGCATTGAACTTACCTTAAATTAATAAGGGCAAATTTACAAAGACCACAATGTTATTGCATGGCATTTGTCACAGTATAAGTGAAAATCAAAATCAGAAGCTACCAGGATTAAGCAATGCTAATAAGGTGGTGCTGTTCTTAGCTTTTGAAATGTTCTGAGTTGGTATAACCAATTCTCCTATGTGTCTACATGTGCTTGCTTTATTTAAACTCCCTGATGTGAATGTAAAATGAATCAGTGCATTAAAACGTTATTTGGTGTGATCAAGCAGAAACTGACTACCAATTACCTTGGTTTTTGTGCTGTAAATATTAACTCTTCTAAATAAATAACAGTCTGATCCAGCAGCCATCCATGATTATAATGAGGAACCTGCTAAGCTGCCACTGTGGCTTTCACTTTACATCAGAAAAATAATATTTCTTTCCTGGTAATTCTTCCCTTTTGTTTCCTGCCATCTTTTCTTCAGTTTTAAAAAACTTTTTCTTTGATACATAGGAGAATATAAGAATTAGGCCATTCGGCCCATCGAGTCTTCTCCGCCATTCAATCATGGCTGATATGTTTCTCATCCCCATTCTCCTGCCTTCTCCCCATAACCCCTGATCCCCTTATTATCAAGAACATATCTATCTCTGTCTTATGAACACTCAGTGATTCAAATGTATATACGAACATACGAATTAGGAGCAAGAATAAGCCACTCAGCCCCTCGAGTCCGCTCCGTCATTCAGTAATGGCTGATCTGATTGTAACTTCAACCATACACTCCTGCCTGTGCCCGATAACCTTTCACCCCCTTGTTAATCAAGAATCCATCTCGCTCTGGCTTAAAATATCGCCGTAGGCATTATTGCTGGGTCAATTATGCTGAATTGCCGATGAGGTCAATAAATGGGGTCGCGACCACTTAACAACTGGACGGTTCTTTGGATCACGAGAGGGTTACACAGACTATTTGTAGGGACCGAGGATCGTTAAGTACAGAGGAGTCCTTACCTCATGGGCCGAAATGGATTCCTTTGTCTGAGCCGGTGTGGTCCTCTGCGATCCTGCCGGCTACGCCACAATTGTTAGATCTCTTTGTTTCAACAGAGAACCGAGTCCGGTTGTTAAGTTTCAATGGCCTTATTCAGCACCTTAAGGTGCGGCACAGTTACACTTCTTCTGATACCAAGGCATGAGAGAGAGAGAGAGCTGTCCGCGCGCTTAGTTTATATTCCTGTGACATCACTGGTCTTAATCTTATTGGTGAATTTAAATTGCACTGCCAGACTCTGATTGGTCTTCGCTGGGACTGGGGCTGAGGTTGTCCTCGGTTGATGGTCGGGAGCGCGTCATCGGCGGCATGACGCCAGACGTCAGTGTCACATGGGCCCGGGACCGAAATTGGGAGGAGGCGGTGGCCATTTTTCTTGGGCGCAAGCGGAGGGGGTGGCAGCAGCCATTCCACAGGAAGAAGCTCCCCAACCTCCCGATCAAGGATCGGGCGAGGGCGGAGGAGGTGGCGGCGGCTACGCCATGGAGAGATGCTACCCGACTTCCCGACCGAGGATTGGGCACTGGCAGAGGAGAAGGTCAGCCACTATTGCCCCCAACAAAGATGGTGCCGGCGCTAACTCTGCATGCGCATGCTGGCTCTAACTGCTTTGCGGATGCCGGCGCTAACTGCACATACTCCATCAGAGAAGGTGCACTCAGCGCATTCCTGTGATGCAGGGCTTATCTTATGAAAAAGGTTGAACAGGCTGGGTCTATACCCATTGGGGTTTAGAAGAATGAGAGTTGATCTTAAGGATCTATTGAGTCTCTTAATTAGCCATTCATCTGGAGGCCTCAAGGGGCCTGAGGAGAGGGGTCTCATCCATCATATTCCCAGTTGCTCCCTCCACAAATATTTCCCCCCATCCCCTGATCCATGGCCTCACCCTCCTCGCCTTGGCCTGCCAGCCTTGCCCCAGCAGAACCGCATTCCTCACCACACCCCCTCAAATCGTGGTCTAATCTGGCATCAATCGTCAATGTGGCCTGCTATTAATCCCAGCACAGGCCATTGCTTCTGGTGACACAGCTGGAATGAGAGAGTTGCCAGCTATTTGATCGGCTGGTAGCTCTCAGAGGCATGACTCCCTCCCAGCTTGGGATGGGAGTCTCATCCTGAGCCAATTAACATCCTGATGGCAATAAAATTGGCTCAGGCTTCCTGGCCACATGGGGATGGGCTCTATCCGAATGCAAAATTTCACAAAATATAAATTATTCTTAATACCCTCAGCCCTGAGCTGGGAAGTTTCTCAATCTCCAGGATAATTAAGAATGGGTAATAAACATGTCCAAAGATGTGCAGGCTAGGTGGATTGGCCATGATCAAAGTGTGGGATTACAAGGATAGAGTGGACGAGTGGGTCTTGGTCGAGTGTTCTTTCGGAGGTTCGGCGCAGACTTGATGGGCTGAATGGCCTCCATCTGCACTGGAGGGATCCTACGGATTCTATGGAAACATGGCTCTGCCAGGGTTGCCTATATCCTAAAAATCATGGAAAAAATGAATACTTCAGGTGGTTTTGAGTCGTTTTTGTTTCATATCCAGTAGCTGTTGCAGCAAATAATAGACATGGTTAAATTGAACATGGCAAAAAGACTGAATGAAGCAAAAAATTAATCCTGGAATGGAAACAAATGCAAAATTAAAAAGTGAAATTAAAACATGTAAGGAAGGAATAAGAATAAAGATGGAGCCTATATTATTGTTGAAAAGAGAGACATGTTGCTGAAGCTTTCTGTCTTGCACTCTCAGGATAAATGCAAGAATGCCAAATTTCAAACAGTCACAACAATTTATACAATAGGAAAAAAGGCCAGGTGCTGATTGGTTGACAGGTGGACTCTGATTGGCTGAGGCATTGCCATGGCAAAAGCGGCAGGGAACTACTGATAATTTTTTTAAAAACTCAAGGTATGAAGATGCTCCTTTTGGTCCTGCAGTGAAGGAGACTATATTGTCTCTATTTGTTTACGTCACATCTTCTTTGGATTCCTTGAGATTATTACTCGGAAACATCCAAATTAAATGGTTTAAAACCCATCTGAATTTTCTTTTCTTCCTTTGCTCCTTCCCCCACTCCCCTTGGGGAAATAGTTTAGCCTCATTCTACACCTTCTCACCGGCCAATATGGAATCTACTGTATGGGGAATATATACCTGCATGTAATATCTCACCCCTGCAGAAACATCGAGGAAAAGCCAAAGACTAGAATGTAACCTTTCACTTTGTGCACAATGTGCTAACATTGTAGATTAATTCACAACGTGAAGCAAGGATAATCAGATATATAGTTGAAGCTGAAACAAATTTAGCATTGGCGTGATTCCAATTAACTTGCAAGTGGAAAGATTGAATTTAAATCATTAGTTACAGGCTTAATTTAGAGGGCTGAATTATAATTCAAAGGATGGATGTTTGGAGAAGCTTTTTCAAACACATTTGCTCATGCATTTTCATTTCTAGATTCTCGAGTGCAAATGGCAGGAAATGCGTACCTTGTCACAGGCAAGAAGGCATTCAAATGCACAGCCATGCTCATGCTTTCAATGCAAGAGCAAGGTACAGTGAAATTACGAATTAAACAGTTTCTAATCTTTCTTTTAAATCAACCAAATCAGATCACTTGGGATAGACTACATTATACATTGTCATTGACATAGGTGGAGTTTCAGAGAGATTATAAAGGGCCTGACTGTGTCTGGCTCTGACAGTGCAGTATCTCCTTGCGAATAAAGTAATCCGTAAAATAATAATTTATTCTTTTCGGAAAGTCACAGTGGTTTGAAACTTCAAGAAACCTCCATGGAACTAGGGGGATGCATGTTGGCAACCATGAGTGTTAGACGTTTTAGTTGCTGTGAAATGAAGAGTCTAAAGTTCTTGTTCCTTTTCACCAAACATCGTTTATTTCACTTCCACAGCCTCTGCACAAAACTCTTAACAACACACCACCTGACAGAGGCCACCTGAAGCCTCTTTACATATCAGTGTCAATTAATAGATACTTAACATAAATGAGACAACTAATTGCAATGTCTCTTAACACATTACTTAACAGTCTCCCCTTCCTTGGAGAAAAAAAATAATTAGGTGAATACAAAATTTCAAGAGACTCAAAAACACACACATGATGCCCCCCCCCTTTTTTGTGTGTGTGTGAACGAGAAAGAAAAAAAAACAGACACAGAAACAAGCGCCCTTCATTAACAATATCCAAAAGTTTCTGTGAACTCGCCCCTCTTTTCGTAAAACAGTCTGACAGTTGATAGCTCCTGTCAACCCATTTAATTTTTGTTATTTCTCCTCTGTCCAACATCTGCTTCAAACTTGCGATGTCTATCCGTAACCTCTTTTCATTGACACTTTTTGTAGAGTGCACATTTTCCCACAGGGATTTATTGTCAATGTGACAGTTAATAGGTATATTACCCAAATCCCCTAATGCCCAAATTTCTGTCAATATCATACTTATATAAAAAGCCATATCCACCGCCTCTACAAGGCTTAACGTCTCAGCAGCCAAAGTGCTTTTTACTACTCTCCTTATTTTCTTTGTTTCCCACACAAGTGGGCAACACTTACCATTGTTCCCCAAAAGGAAAATTAAAAAACCTCCTGCGCTTGAAACCCCATCACATAAATTTGCGTAGGACGCATCACTATAAACTATGTGTTTCAAGTGCTTAAGGTCACCTAAAACCGGGAACTTCAAAACACACTCCTGCATTTTTAGTTTGGCCAACGCTTTATTTGCTCTTATTATGTCTTCCACTTTGGGATCATTCATTTTTGTACTCAACTCTAAGACATCAAAACTCACATCCGGTCTAGTCTGTCTACCTAACCAGTTCAGTTGCCCAATTAATCTTTGCAGTTGCTCTTTTTCTATCTTTGAAACCATTGCGTCTTTTTGTGAAACTCGGCCACGACTAATTGCTATTGGGGTGATGCTTTCCAAATAAGATTGCTGACGTAAAGTTGCCCCTAACTTAGTCTGTCCAATTTCCAGTCCAATATATTTAAATGCACCGGAAGCCTGACTTCCAACCCTGAATTCTTTCCTCAAAACAGAGATTACAATAGCTTCAAAATCACTAGTCCCACCCCACAAAAAATCATCAACATGCATCATAAAAATGCCAGAAAGATTTCCTTTATAGTGCCAGTAAAACATTGCAGGATCTGCTTTCAACTGGCAACAGCCTAACTTTAACAAAACTGACCTTACCAAAAAATACCAGACTCTAGATGCATCATGTAATCCATATACACATTTGTTCAACTTCCAGAGTACCCCTTCTGTGTTAGCTGCTTCTTTAGGAGGACGGAGAAAAATGTCTCTCTGGAGCTGATCCCCCTGCAAAAAGGCAGCTTTTATATCTATAGATTTGCATTCCCATGCCTTTGTGGCTAATAGAGCCAAGAAGATTGTTGAAATAACCTTTTCTGCTGTAGGTGAATCTACCCTTAAATCCTGATCTTCTAAGTTTTATTCAAATCCCCTTGCCACGAGCCTGGCCTTTGCCTTATAGGTTCCATCCGGAAGAAACTTTTCCGTGCAAATCCATCTGTGGGATAGAGCTCTTTGTCCCCTATCCGGTACTTCCGTGTATACCCCAAATTCACTCCAACTATGCAATTCTTGCTGTTTAGCTTCTTTAATAACTTTTTCATCTAATTTATTTGAAGCCACCAAAATCTCACGTGCATGTGGGCATCTACTCCTCTTAGTATTCGTAGTCTTACTCATGTTCCGAGATCTTGACAAACTACGTCCCCTCTCCCGCCTGGTATCTCGTTCTGTACTGCTACCGCTTGATCTTTCCCTTCTGCTGTGGAATGTCCTTTCAATAGTTCTCGATCTTTTCCTGCGGACCTGTTCACTATCCGATGTACTACCTGAACTGGCACTGCGTTTCTGTGCCCTCCATTTTTGAACTTCGTTTTCCCAATCTATTGGCTTGACTCCTTTCCCTGAATGCTGTACATTCAACCAATGTTTATACTTTCCAGTGGCCTTCCCTGCTCTACTAATAACAGTTGCATCCTTCCATTGACTAGAACCTTCATGCAAGTATGTCACTTTTGTACCAACTTTTGGCAGTTGCCCTTTCGGAAAAATGGCCTGTTTTAATTCACCAGAAGTGTTGTGTTCCTCCACAGAAACCCTGTCTATATCAGTTAATTGGTCCTCATAGTTCTGTAACACATGCGTACCAGATGACTCTGGTTCCTCATCATGTCTGTCTGCTCTGCCTAAATTTGAAAATTTGTAATCTGCACCCATTATCCTTGATGAATGGACCCTAACAGTTTGATTACCATGTTGCAAAATAATTGTTTTGCCATCTATGCCTATGATCTTCCCTGGGCTTTTACATTCATTAGAATTGTCTCTCTTATAGTATACCATGCCTCCTTGCCGAAAAACGGCATCTGATGACCGTACGTTATGTCTTAAAGCTCTGCGAATTCTTTCAGAGACTTCTGCTCCCAAAAAAGCTTTTCTACTGCTATGTAATGCATTTAAATGTTCAGCAAAACTAGAGCTAATTGTAGTCCCCTCCCAAGCTGGAGGCTGGTCATCCAAAATGGACGGAATTTTAGGATTTCTACCAAATACTAATTGAAAAGGACTATAGTCCCCAACCATCTGCAATGAATTCTTTGCATGTACTGCCCATGCTAAAGCTGAATTTAGCCTGCAATTTGGTCGATCTGCCAAAATTTTCTGAAGCATGTCATCGATGACAGCATGATTTCTTTCACAGACACCATTACTAAATGGGCTTTCTGCAGCCGTATTCATAACTCTGATATTCATGTTTCCACACATATCCCTAAACTCATCATTAGCAAATTCTCCCCCATTGTCCGTAAGGAATTTTGCCGGTGGACCCATTCCTGTCCCTATCCATTTTTCCACGATTTGATCCAGAATTACTCTCTTTACTTTACTTCGTACAATCGTTGATTGACTAAATCTGGTTGCTAAATCTACAAAATGCAAAATAAATATATTATTTGCTTTATCCCAGATCTTAAGGTCCATGGCCACAATGTTGTTAAAATCCCTGGCCAAATGTAGGGTTACTATCGGTCGTGCTGGTGTCCTTCTGTACTTCTTACAAACTTCACAGTGGTCACTAATCTGTTCTATCAGTTTAGTATAGTCGTCATCCCTTACCCCTGCATCCTTTAATACATTTTTCAGCCTCCGAGGAGACGGATGTGCAAATTGCCTCTGCAGTTTTAATACCACAAGCTTTTAATCAGCTAAAGTCCCATTTTTAACTGCCATTAACACATCCTTAACCACTCTACTTGAAAAATTATTTGTCAGTAATGGAATACAATAGTGTCCTGACTGTGTATATTGTAAGTCCACCATCTTTACAAAAACTGTTGCCTTATCCTGTTCCATATCCAGTTTCATGTGTGCTTTCTTTATCGACGGTCTGCTCAGAAGCAAAGGTATCTCACTTGATACAACTTCCGTGCTAATGAAATGATTCACTCCGGCAATATTGCAAGGGATCACCACTTTTTTCAGTGACTTCAGAGTATTATATATCCCCAAACCTGAAACTTGTGGAACTTTCAAATTCCTTAACCTTGTTACAATTTTCAGCATTCAAAGAGTCCAGGTAACATTTTAACCAGTCAATTCCACACAGTAGATGTGCAGCCACTGTCCAATACAGCAGAGTTGAAGGATTCTGCAACCAACACCCTCATTACCGGCGTAAAACTGCTTGTCAATAGGACAATGCCTTCTTTCTGGTCACTATCTTTTTCCTCTTCTGACTCTTCCGTGTCATGTGTCGCTTCAAACACTCTATCATAACGAGTTGGACAGTTGAAAGCATAATGGTATTAAGAGTCACATTGAAAACATCGATTTATCATGCCCCGTGCATTTCTGGGGTTCATTGTCCTATTGTAGGTTCTAACTGGGTTTCTGTCTTCATAATTTCCTTGTCTCGGTCTCCGTCTATAGTCTTGAGCCCTGTTCATAGCCATACGATTTTGCCATCCTGTTACTAGTGTATCTTCCATATTCTGCCTTATTGCAAGCTGACCTATTTGGGTCATCAGAGCCATCGGAATCGAATGTTTCCCCAGAAACTTTTGAAAAGCTTTTGTCATCTGTTCGAATAAGGTATCCTTATCAGTAAACTGAACTCCTGTCAAAACCTATCCATGTTGCTCACTCTAGCACAGTCAAGTAATTTAAAGGCCAACCCAGACTGTGGAAATTCCAGATTGTGTTTCTGCAGCCTTTTATATAGTCTGCCAAATTCCATTATGTAGTCTTCCATGGAGATATCCTCCATTTTCCGGAACTTATCAAAATCCGACCATGCTTCATACGCACTTAACAAGTCATCTTTCTTATAAATCTTATCCATATAATGTAATAAAGTCTCCAGACCTTCTTCTGAGTCTAACTTTTCCAATTCAGAAAGCACTTTGTTTCGGATTTTACTACCATATGGTAGAGAAAGAGCCAATGCCATACCTTGTTTTCTCTTTCCAACAGCAGTTACTTTAGTCCACATAACTACTGCACTTCTCCATTGGTCATACGATTCTCTTTCAGAAAATAAGGGAGGATAGTCATATTCAGCCATCTTTATCCTGGGTTCAGCCATGTTTCCTTTTTTTTTTCTTCTCACTCACTCCTTGGTTTGATCAGGAAAAGTTGTATCTTTCAAACCTTCACAATTGCACAGCAACCATCCTCTGCTACCATTGTTAGACATTTTAGTTGCTGTGAAATGAAGAGTCTAAAATTTTTGTTCCTTGTCACCAAACACCATTTATTTCCCTTCCACAGCCTCTGCACAAAACTCTTAACAACACACCGCCTGACAGAGGCCACCTGAAGCCCCTTTACGTATCAGTGTCAATTAATGGATACTTAACATAAATGAGACAACTAATTGCAATGTCTCTTAACCCATTACTTAACAATGAGTACCCACATGATAAGTCGGCAATGTCTGACGTGCTATCGTGGGGCAGCACTGAACACAGAACAGGCTCATCTTGCTCTGGGTCATTTTTGCACATTGTATTGGTTCCTGGTGGATCGGCATAGGCAGAAGCTAGAGCACGAGTCACCAGATCCTGCTGACCAGCATCAAGCGTGGGCCTCCATTGTTAAAATTGGAATGGGAGAAAAATAAACACCGAAAGATACAAAATAAATCCCCCCAAATGAGTGGCTTTGTCGAATTGTGCCGAAAATACAGTACAAAAAATGAACTATTCGGCCCAACAAGCCTGTTCTTGTACCCCACACGGCTCCCTTCCCATCATATCGACTTCAGCATATTTTTCGATTCCTTTTTCTCTCATATACTCATCTGGCTTCCTTTTGAGAACCGTTTGCCTCAAACACCTCCTCCAGCAGCACCTTGAAGAGATGGGGAAACAAAATGAATACCATACTTTTGTGTACAGGAGAACAGAAATGCACTCCTTTGTTTTGGAAGAGATAAGGGGGGTGACACTTCCAAAGAGGTGAATAGGTCATCATTAAGCGTGACCAGCAGTTTCAACTTTTTTCTTGTGGAATATTCTTTTTTAAATTGAAAAAAATTCCAATTAAGAGGCAATTTAGCTTGGCCAATCCACCTACCCAGTACATCTTTTGGGTTGTGAGGGTGAGACCCACATAGACACGGGGAGAATGTCCACACAGACAGTGACCCCGAGACCGGGATCCAACCCGGCTCCTCGGTGCAGTGAAGCAGCAGTGCTAACCACTGTGCCACCACACCGCCCCTCCCGTGGAATATTATGGTGGTGTGTGAAAATGGAATGTCAAACACACCCAGCTCTGTAGTTAAACATTATAATGAAGTAATGCTACCCACAGCTTTCCATTTTGTGCTTCCACATCACATCATGCATCTTTTGTAGTCCCCCATTATTTTCTCTCTGGCTCCAATATAAGTTTGATCTGCCCGAAGAATGTTACAGTGCAGAATGAGGTGTGGTCTTACATATAGAGGTGTAGATCCTAATGAACATAATTTTGTAACCTGCGAACGAATACTGCCTTTCAGTCTCGAGGCTTTATGGAAAATGGAGTGGGTGTGGCACGGTAGCACAGTGGTTAGCACAGTTGCTTCACAGCTCCAGTGTCACAGGTTCGATTCCCGGCTTGGGCCACTGTCTGGGCGGAGTCTTCACATTCTCCCTGTATCCACGTGGGTTTCCTCTGGGTGCTCCAGTTTCCTCCCACAGCCTAGAGATATGCAGCATAGGTGGACTGGCCATGCTAAATTGTCCTTAGTGTCCAAAAAAAAAAGTTAGGTGGGGTTACTGTTTCCGGGATAGGCTGGAGGTGTGAGCTTAATTAGGGCGCTCTTTCCAGGGGTCGGTGCAGACTCGATGTGCCGAATGGCCTCCTTCTGCACTTTGAATTAAGTGAATGTCTGCTGAGGCTATTCTATAGGGGGTTTAAAGACCCCAGTGGAGAGTTGGGTTGCACTGGCTTTGCTGAGTGCAGGTAGTGGGGCTACTTGTTCAGAGAGTTAATGGCAACTGCAACCAGGGGATTTTCTACATCTAGACAGCTCTTTCCCCAGTGGAGATAAGCAGATTGCCTGGTGCTAAACTGATCTATTCTCTAAGGCCCAATAATCTAACTGGTGGAAATAACTTTTAATTAAATTTCTCTGGGTTAATCAACAATTAATTAGCTTGGAGTTTGTACAAAACTAAAACATACGAAATGGGATCAATCGATTAAGCTCCTAAGGCTGTGGATAAGCAACCCTATACTTAGTGGGGGGGGGGGGGGGGTGGTCAGACAGTTCAGCCTGCTTCCTCTGACATGCAGTTTGAAGGCAGGTCATTAATATTAGAAGGGACAGAACAGAAATAAACTGGTTGCAAAATTTGGCTCCTTTTTGCTTAGTTTTTCAACACTACAACTGCCATGAGCCATATTAGATACCATTTTAGTGAGGGCCATGAGAGTACTTGTAGGACAGTCCACTGGAGGCATTGGCGCAGTGGTATTGTCACTGGGCTAGTAATCCAGAGACTCAGGGCTATTATCTGGGGACCCAGGTTCAAATCCCACCATGGCAGATGACAAAATTTGAATTCAATAAAAGAATTGGGGATAAAAAGTCGAAAGGTGAAACCATTGTCGATTGTCTTAAAAATCCATCTGGTTTGCTAATGTCCTTTAGGAAAATAAATCTGTCATCCTTACCTCAGCAATGTGGTTGACTCTTAAAATGTCCCCAGCCAGCGACGCTCATGAACGAATAAAACAAGTCTGCAGGATAGGCAGATCGTGCTATTAATTAACATGTACCACTGATTTGACACCAGTGCTGACATTTTGGAGCTTCAGCTAATGCCATTCCGAAGTAAACATGGACAACTGACCACGATTTCAGCAGTAGGAAAGATCCCCCACACCAACTCTTCTTAAAGTTTTCACCCACATCGTACAAATTAATTGCTGATTGATTTCTGTTGGTTGTGATAGTTTTCGGAGTTGTCTGCAATTGTCCAAATCCACAGGGAGTTCTGTGGCACACGCTGAAGGATTCTGCTCAAACCAGAGTTGGTGCATTTGCATTTTTTTCTCCCTTGGAATACAACATGACAGAATGAATAGAGGTCAAACAGAGCAGGGTAAGTTGCTGAAAGAGGGAGGTGGAGGTGGGAGCAGAGTACATCTTTCCAGGAGGTCAAATCAGCCCAGAGTGTTTAGAGAGCAATTCTCCTACTTGAACTACAACAAGGATCGGTATGTCAGACATCTCTGCTTCACTAAGGACGTCCCCACTGAAATCTGCCACCTGCTGCAACAGCAACTCCAGCCTCAGGGCAAGATTGTGAAGCTGACCTGAGCAATGACATTTTATACATCTCATTTCTTCCAGACTGAAGCCAGTGATATAGGCATCATTTGACAGCTCGCCGTTCACTGTCAGGGGCTGTGTATTCCAAGAAAGCTAAATACATTTAATTCTCTACTGAAAGAGAAACAGGCAAAGTGAGCAATTGCCGTCATGGTGATTGCCGGCTTCTTCACAGTATAGGTTGCGAATGATCGCATGTATGTCGCTTTGTAGGTACCGCACATTGCGATGTGCCACAAATGAAAGGGATTCCTTGTACCTGATGGGGACGAAGTGCACTGAGTTGTGTAGGAGACTAATATTGGTAGACTACTGCATTTGAAGATATATTGACAACTTTGACCATTCAAGGGAGATAGTTAAACTTTTTGTGGCACTGCATCCTGGTCTATGGGTAATTGTTTTATTCTTTCATGAGATATGAGCATCAATGGCAAGGCCAGTATTTGATGCCCCTCCCTACTTTCCCATGAGAATGTGGTAGTGAGCTGCCTTCATGAACCACTGCAGCCCATCTGGTGTAGGTGCACCCACAATGCTGTTCGGTAGCGAGCTCCACGAAAAAATTCCAAGTCAGGATGGAGTGACTTAGAGGGGAAGTGGTGGTGATAACCCAACTGTGCCTGCTGCCCTTGTTCATCTACAGTGGCCAGGTTGGGGGATTTAGAAGGTGCTGTCAAAGGAGCCTCGTCTCCTGGCATTTCCTTTTGCAAAGTTTATCTGGAGGGTTCCTGGCCCTTGTGGATAAACCACAATTTTTCTCCCCTCCATCTCCTCCAGCAGGGCATTCACTTTAGCATTAGACAATCTTGGAACACACTATCTCTCCTGCAGCGCTGCAAGATACTCTTCCTCCTGCATTGCTCTTTCAAATATAATCCCAGAAATTGGTCCAGCTGGAATGCACCTCCTCATTTACCCAGAGGCTTGAAGTACTGCAGGCGAACCTGAAGTGGTGCTCGCCTTGCTCGATCTTGGGCCTTCTGTTCAGGATGCAGACACTTAGCAGCATGATTCTCATTGACTGCACACAACAATCATGCAAATTAGCAGGTAGCACCAAGTTGGCATGCTGCATGCTCTAGAAGCAACGGGTACAGGTTAATAATGTATCATAGTCTCCACACATACTGTTAGGGTCTATCAAATTTTGGACGTATTATCTTTTTCAATGTCTTTCTTAAAAATTTCTTCGGAGACTTGGCTTTTGTTCAAATAAGCAGACCATGATCTAAAAGGGCACAGATTGTTAATAGTTTTAAATAGTAAAGGGATTGTTTTTTCAACTTTTAAAGTTCCAGAAGTTATGAATTTCTCCTCTTATCTCAATGTCCTCCGATCAAACAAATGACTATTTTCAAGGAGTGGGGCTCAATCTTAATCCACCATGGTCTTTTTAATTGTCTTTCTTTCTTTTTTGTTCAATATATTCTTTTATACACAGAATTTTTAAAAATGTAATCCCCAATTATTATTTTTTCCAATTAAGGGGCAATTTAGCAGTGCCAATCCACCAACCTTGCACATCTTTGGGGTGTGGGGGTGAGACCCACACAGATATGGGGAGAATGTGCCAACTCCACATGGACAGTGACCCAGGGTCCTTGACCCCGCGAGGCAGCTGTGCTAACCACTGAGCCACCGTGCTGCCCGCGAAAAAAAAAATGTTGATCATTTGCTAGGCAAGCAGAGTGTAGCTGAGTGGTAACGCATGCATGCCCTCCGCACCAAGCACCTGATGTATTGCATCTTCCAGAACTCAGAATGTCCCAATGAAGCCAATGAAGCACTTTTGGAATTGAGGTCGCCATAGTTACGGTGTCTGTCATGTTATGTACTCTGGGATAACACAGGCTGCAACTGGATGCAGCTTTAAACTCCAGACCTTGAAATTAGTTCAATCTGATTTATTGAACCAGTAGCACAGTTAGCACAGTTCTCTATGAGTTCGACTCTCTGCTAACCTAAGTGTGGTTACTCTGTCTGAATGAACCAGACTAGCTCTTAGCCACATGCTGGAGGTGTGACACTGTACATACACCCTGACTCACTCTGTAGATGTTCATCAGTGGAAAGAGGCGGAGTGTGAGTGCCTCGTGCCTTTTATAGTGAGACACCACCCCTGAGTGTCCTGCCTGCTCATTGGTCATGTCCTGTTCTCTGTGTTCATTAGCTGCCTGTCTGTGCCTGCCTGTCTATCATTATCTGCATGTCTGCATATCATGACAGTGTCAAGACAGTTTCATTTGCTTAGCATGCAGTATGTGGGTCTGAATGATTTATTGGAGGCCAGACCAGGAAAACAGTCAGGTATCTGAAATGTTTTATTTATAGGAGAAGAATAATTGGATCACAGAATGGTTACAGCACGGAACAAGGCCATCGTGTTGGCAACAATCGCTGCAGGAGCAACGCAGTTAGCCTCGCTCCTTCAGCAGTTTTCTTGTAATCCTGAAAACAGTTTCTCTTCAGGTTTTTAACCAATTCCGTCTTGAATGCCATGATTGAATCTTCCTCCTCCTCATGCTTAGGCAATGCGTTCCAGATCCTAACCACTCGCTGTGTAAAATAGTGTTTACTTATGTCGTCACTGGTTCTTTTGCCAATCACCTTAATTCAATGTCCTCCACTTCTGAATCCTTCTGACAATGAGAACAGATTTCTTTCCCCCTATCATTATTTCTGGACTCCTCATTGTTTTCAAAACCTCCATCAAATCTCTGCTCAGCATTCTCTTTTCGAAGGAGAACAACCCCATCTTTGCCAACTTCCTCATCCCTGGAACCGCTTCTGGAAATCTTTTTTGCACCCTCTCTTGTGCCTTCATGTACTCTGAAGTGTTGGGTACTCTGAGACACAGACGAACCAACACGGTTGCGAATGGTACAACGCAGTTTTATTTCATTTAACTATTGACATAGTAAACTCTGGTACTCAGCACATGGTGACTGTCTGAGTGGCTGGCAATGAGGTCTGTGCCCTGAGCCGTCTCCTGCTGGACTGCCCAGGAAGTGTCGTGTTCCTTGTTTTGTTCTGTGTATGCTCTTGTCTGTGATTAGCTGTCGTGTTGTGTGTGCTAGTTGGTCCGTTGATCTGTCCATCATTATGTATGTATGTATGTACTGTGATGTTCACTTGACTTTCATGACATCCCCCTTTTTTTACAAGATTATGTGCCTACGTGGTTATAAATAGAGATGTGTACTGAGTGCAGCTAAATGTGTGTGTAATATTTACAGCATGTACATGGGGCTTAATTATATACAAGGGGCGATGTCGGGTGTGACATAATAACGAGGTTGTACCATAACAAAGAACGGAGAAATATGGAACGATAAAATGAATTCCTGTAACGATAAGAACATAAATATGTTAATACAGTGGTTGCATGAGTTCAACGTGTAAACAGTCTCATAAGTCCAGTCTAGTAGGTGGGCGATGAATTTGGGCTGACCGCCTCAAGGGTAGGTCTGGAACCACCGGCTGAGGTGCGGGCCTGGCAACGGGCAATGGCGGAAGGAGCATGGTAGCAGGCAGTTCCACGAAGTCGCTATCAGGAAAAACAGCAGGACACGGTGTCAGTATAAGGTCTTGTAGCGAGCGTAGAAGTAGACGAAGAGTCCGGCGATTGCGTCTACGAATGGATCCATCAGGCATGCGAACCAGGAACGAGCGGGGAGCCACGCGTCGGAGAACTTCAGGTGCTGACCAGCCACCTTCTGGTAGGTGGATGCGGACTTCGTCTCCAGGGGCCAGGGCGGGAAGATCAGTTGACCGTGTGTCATATGACCTCTTCTGGCGACCGTGCTGCAGTTGCATCCTGTGCAGTACCGGAGCATGGTCTATTGTGGGTGCCAGGATGGAAGGCACAGTGGTCCTGAGGGCGTGACCCATCAGCAGCTGGGCTGGTGAGAGACCAGTGGCTAGTGGGGCCGAGCAATAGGCCAGCAGGGCTAGGCAGAAATCCGTCCGGCAGCAGCAGCCTTGCAGAGGAGCCGCTTGACAATGTGAACGCCCTTCTCCGCCTTTCCATTGGACTGGGGGTACAGAGGGCTAGACGTCATGTGTGTAAAGCCATACGAGGCAGCAAACGATGACCATTCCTGGCTGGCGAAACAGGGCCCATTGTCCGACATGACAGTTATCGGAATGCCGTGGCGAGCGAAGGTGTCTTTGCAGGCCCTTATGACAGCAGACGCCGTCAAATCGTGCAGGCGTATGACTTCTGGGTAGTTGGAGAAGTAGTCAACGATGATGACATAGTCCCTGCCGAGCGCATGAAATAGGTCCACACCCACCTTCGCCCAGGGTGACGTCACCAGCTCATGGGGCAGAAGCGTTTCAGGAGGTTGCGCCGGCTGAAACCTTTGGCAGGTGGGACAGTTGAGCACCACTTTGGCAATATAGTCACTGATGCCCGGCCAGTATACCGCTTCTAGGGCCCTCCGTCATCACTTCTCGACCCCCAGGTGGCCTTCGTGTAGTTGGTCGAGAACCAGCTTGTGCATGCTGTGCGGAATCACAATCCGGTCCAGCTTCAGAAGGACACCATCAATGACGGCCAGGTCGTCTCGGACATTGTAGAACTGTGGGCACTGCCCTTTGAGCCATCCTCCCATCATGTGGCGCATCACTCGTTGTAGAAGGGGGTCGGCCGCAGTCTCTCGGCGAATGCAGGTCAGACTGGAGTCGTCAGCTGGCAGATTTGCCGATGTGAAGGCCACCTGCGCCTCGACCTGACATACGAACCCTTCCGAATCGGGCGGTCTGCTCACTGCTCTGGATAGGGCATCCGCAACGATGAGTTCCTTCCCTGGGGTGTAGACCAGTTGGAAGTCATACCTCCTGAGTTTAAGTAGGATGCGCTGGAGACGAGGGGTCATCTCGTTCAGGTCCTTGTTTATGATGCTGACCAGGGGGCGGTGGTCAGTTTCAACAGTGAACTGGGGAAGACCAAACACATAATCATGGAACTTGTCTAAACTGGCTAGCAAGCCCAGGCACTCCTTTTCGATCTGCGTGTAGCGCTGTTCTGTGGGGGTCATGGCTCGCGATACATAGGCAACGGACCCATGATGCCGTGTCATCCCGCTGCAGAAGCACTGCCCCAATGCCGGGCTGGCTGGCATCAGTCGAGATTTTGGTGGCACGAGACTTGTCAAAAAACGCCAATACCGGTGCAGTGGTGAGTTTGAGTTTGAGCTCCTCCCATTCCAGCTGGTGTGGGGGTTGCCACTGGAACTCTGTGGACTTTTTGACGAGGTGGCGCAGAGCTGTCGCGTGGGAGGCAAGGTTGTGAATGAACTTCCCCAGGAAGTTGACCATGCCTAGGAAGCGTAGCACTGCTTTCTTGTCTGCCGGCTGCGGCATGGCTGTGATGGCGCTCACCTTGTCTGCATCCGGAGGGACCCCTGACCGGGAAATATGGTCCCCCAGGAACTTCAGCTCGGTTTGGCCAAAAGAACACTTGGCTCAGTTAAGGCACAGGCCGTTTTCCCGTATGCGGGCAAAAACGCGTTGGAGATGATATATGTGCTCCTGTGGTGTGATGGACCAGATGATGACGTCGTCCACGTATACGCGCACCCCTTCGATGCCCTCCATCATCTGCTCCATGATCCTATGAAAGACCTCGGATGCCGAGATGATGCCAAATGGCATCCGATTGTAGCAGAACCTGCCGAAAGGGGTATTGAAGGTACATAGCTTTTGGCTGGACGGATCGAGTTGGATCTGCCAAAACCCCTTAGAGGCATTCAGTTTCGTAAATATTTTTGCCTGGGCCATTTAGCTCGTGATCTCCTCCCATTTGGGTATGGGATAATGTTCCCTCATGGTATTGTTATTGAGGTCTTTTGGGTTAATATATATCCGGAGCTCGCCGGAGGGCTTCTTGACACACACCATGGAGCTGACCCACGGCGTGGGCTCCGTGACCCTGGATAGGACCCCTTGGTCCTGGAGATCCTGCAGCTGCTGCTTGAGGCGGTCTTTGAGTGGCGCAGGGACTCTGCAAGGTGCGTGAATGACCGGGATAGCGTTTGGTTTGAGGCGAATTCTGTAGGTGTATGGCAGTGTTCCCATGCCCTCGAATGCCTCCTGGTTGTGGGCGAGGAGCGATTGGAGCTGTGCGTTGAACTCTGCATCCGGGAAGTCAGACGTGCCGTCTGGAGAGCGAGAATGGACTCGTTGCACGAGGTGGAGGATCTTGCATGCCTGTGCGCCCAGCAGGGAGTCCTTCGATGAGCCGACTATCTCGAATGAGAGTGTGGCCGTGTGTGTGTTGTGTGTCACCTGGAGCTGGCAGGATCCCATAGCCGGGATAACGTTCCCGTTGTAGTCGACCATTCTGCACCGGGACGGCCGGATTGGTGGTCTGACCTTCATGGCGTAGAAGGCTGACCATGCTATGAGGTTAGCGGAGGCGCCAGTGTCCAGCTGGAAAGTGATCGGCGATCGGTTGACCGTCAGGGTGGCACACCATTCATCACCCGGATTGATCGTGTTGACTCGGTTCCCATCACTGACCGCAACCCGGAAGGTGTCTCGGTCATCTGTGTCACCGGTCTGGATGTCGTCTGGGCCCGATTAGTAATGGGGAGACGGAATGGTCCGCACGTCCCGGCGAGGTTGTCGGAGATGTGGAAGATCGACAGCTTGAGCTGCTCGACAGTAAGCAGCGTAGTGGCCCACCTTGCCACAGCGTAGGCATTGTCGGGTTCTTGCGGGATATTGCCCTTTTAAATGTGCAGCTCCACAGTTGCCGCACGTCGTGACGTCATGGCGTTCGTTGCGCCACTGCACATGCGCAGTTCGGTCTTGCGTCGAGCGTGCCTGCGCATCACATCCCTCAGTGTTGCCGTAGGTTTGGGCGTGCACAAGCGCGGGAGGCCTCAAAAAGCGCGCGAAACAGCCGCCCTCGTCCGGGCCGGGAGGGACTCGATCGCCTGGACCCGTTCGGCCTCGTGGGGCACCTGGCTCGCCAATCCGGTCGCGTAGGAACCCCTCCGCGCCGATTCGGTCGCCTGAAATTGGGCATAGCGGCTAGTCGCGTTCTCGTGCAGGACACAGGCTTCGATTGCGGAGATTAAGGTTAGGTCTTTTATTTTTAAAAGCTGCTGGCGTAGGGTGCCCGAGGCAACCCCAAAAACGATCTAGTCCCGGATCATGGACTCTGAGGTGGTGTCGTAACCGCAGGGCTGCGCGAGTATGCGGAGATGCGTCAGGAAGGACTGAAAGAGCTCATCCTTACCTTGCAGGCGCTGCTGGAGGACATACGTCTCAAAGCTCTCGTTGACCTCGACGTTGAAGTGTTGGTCGAGCTTGAGGAGGACCGTGTCGTATTCAGATTTGTCCTCACCTTCCGCGAACACCAGGGAGTTGTAGACATGGATGGCGTGCTGACCTGCCGTGGTGAGGAGGATGCCGATCTTTCTTTTGTCCGAGGTGTTCTCTCTTTCGTTGGCTTCCAGAAAGAGTTCGAAACGCTGTTTGAACAACGTCCAATTTACACCAATGTTCCCAGCGACTTGCAATGGCTGCGGCGTGTTGACGGTGTCCATGGTGACTGAACAGGTAGACGAGGGTAGAGCAGTTGATGTGGTGTATATGGATTTCAGCAAAGCGTTTGATAAGGTTCCCCACGGTAGGCTATTGCAAAAAATACGGAGGCTGGGGATTGAGGGTGATTTAGAGATGTGGATCAGAAATTGGCTAGCTGAAAGAAGACAGAGGGTGGTGGTTGATGGGAAATGTTCAGAATGGAGTACAGTCACAAGTGGAGTACCACAAGGATCTGTTCTGGGGCCGTTGCTGTTTGTCATTTTTATCAATGACCTAGAGGAAGGCGCAGAAGGGTGGGTGAGTAAATTTGCAGACGATACTAAAGTCGGTGGTGTTGTCGATAGTGTGGAAGGATGTAGCAGATTACAGAGGGATATAGATAAGCTGCAGAGCTGGGCCGAGAGGTGGCAAATGGAGTTTAATGTAGAGAAGTGTGAGGTGATTCACTTTGGAAGGAATAACAGGAATGCGGAATATTTGGCTAATGGTAAAGTTCTTGAAAGTGTGGATGAGCAGAGGGATCTAGGTGTCCATGTACATAGATCCCTGAAAGTTGCCACCCAGGTTGATAGGGTTGTGAAGAAGGCCTATGGAGTGTTGGCCTTTATTGGTAGAGGGATTGAGTTCCGGAGTCGGGAGGTCATGTTGCAGCTGTACAGAACTCTGGTACGGCCGCATTTGGAGTATTGCGCACAGTTCTGGTCACCGCATTATAGGAAGGACGTGGAGGCTTTGGAGCGGGTGCAGAGGAGATTTACCAGGATGTTGCCTGGTATGGAGGGAAAATCTTATGAGGAAAGGCTGATGGACTTGAGGTTGTTTTCGTTGGAGAGAAGAAGGTTAAGAGGAGACTTAATAGAGGCATACAAAATGAACAGGGGGTTGGATAGGGTGGACAGTGAGAGCCTTCTCCCGCGGATGGATATGGCTGGCACGAGGGGACATAACTTTAAACTGAGGGGTAATAGATATAGGACAGAGGTCAGAGGTAGGTTCTTTACGCAAAGAGTAGTGAGGCCGTGGAATGCCCTACCTGCTACAGTGGTGAACTCGCCAACATTGAGGGCATTTAAAAGTTTATTGGATAAACATATGGATGATAATGGCATAGTGTAGGTTGGATGGCTTTTGTTTCGGTGCAACATCGTGGGCCGAAGGGCCTGTACTGCGCTGTATTGTTCTATGTTCTATGTTCTATGTTCTATGGTACAGGATGGCAGATTTGTGGGTAGGTATTAATTCACTTCTGGTACAATGAAGTGTTGGGTACTCTGAGACACAGACAAACCAACACGGTTGCGAATGATACAACGTAGTTTTATTTCATTTAACTATTGACATAGTAAACTCTGGTACTCAGCACATGGTGACTGTCTGAGTGGCTGGCAATGAGGTCTATGCCCTGAGCCGTCTCCTGCTGGACTGCCCAGGAAGTGTCTTGTTCCTTGTTTTGTACTGTGTATGCTCTTGTCTGTGATTAGCTGTCGTGTTGTGTGTGCTAATTGGTTAGTTGATCTGTCCATCATTATGTATGTATGTATGTGCTGTGATGTTCACTTGAATATCATGACATACTCCTCCTAGAAAATAGGAGCACATGTAGGTCATTCACACTTTCAAGCCTGCTCTGCCATTCAATAGAATGATGGCTGATCCTCTATTTCAACACCATGCCCCCACACTCTCCCCATACGCTGTGCCACCTTTAAAGTCTAGAAGCCTATCTACTTCCTTCTGGAGTATATTCAGTGACTTGACCTTTACAGCCTTCTGTAGTAGAGAATTCCACAGATTCATCAACCTTTGAGTGAAGAAATTTCTCCTCATCTCAGTTCTAATGGATTACCCCATATCCTGAGACTGTAACCTCTTGTTCTAGACCTCCCAACTAGAGGAAGGAACATCCCTACATCCAGCCCATCAGAATTCTATCAGTTTCAATTAGATCTCCTCGCATTCTTCTATATTCCAGTAAATAGAGGCCCAGTCGACCCAATCTGTCCTCATGTGACAATCCTGCCTTCCCAGGAATCAGTACAGTGAACCTTTGCTGCATTCCCTCCAATGGAGACCAAAACTGCACACAATACACCAAGCGTGGTCTCACCAAGGCCCTGTACAGATGCAATAAGACATCTTTGCTCCTGTACTCAAGTTCTCTGGCAATAAAGATCAACATACCATTTGCCTTTGTAGCCATCTCAGATATTCACCTGCAAAGGACCATGGGAATTATGGCCAACCCAGGACTCAGACAGACTCAGAGCTTGTGTGTGTATTTGCAACCCAGATAGCTAGACGCGATCGAAACCCCCGCTCGTTTGCATTCTAATGGCCCATGTCCCCAGAACAAAAGAACTGTACTCAGGTAACTGATACAGATACAGACTAATCGCGCCACTCCCTTTATTCAGGGAGCCCAAACAGCCAAGGTCAATGACCGCTAAGGACACGCCCAGCCATCAAGGCACCCGCCCCTTTATTGGCCAGAATCGAAGGCAGTGATCGAAGCCTGTCGAATTATTGGGTCCAAGTTAATGACCACCCCAAAGAGCGCAAAATCCCAGAGGGATAAGAAGAGACACAGCCATGTGCTCGGTCTCTCTTGGATCCGGCCTATGCCAACCCAAGTGCAGCATAACGACCAGACAGACAAGTTCACGCTACCAGACGGATGAGCCCAGCAGAAACAGAGCCACTTCTTCCACCTAGCCACGCAAGATCCGGACAAAGGCCTTGTCCATCTGCATTGAGCCGGTTGCTCTGAAGTTAAGTATAGGTTATTGAAGTTGTTAGGTGTAGTTTAACTTGGGGTGTTTTGTGTTGCATGTTGAAGTAATCCTTGTGTGTAAACAAACCGTCTTTGAACTTGAACTGACTAACTGGTTGTGTGGCCCTTTGATCGATATCCGGTAAAGCCTTGTGGTGGTATCATTTGATACCTGGCGACTCTAAAGAGCACCATTATTAATTGGGAACATTATTGGTGCCGATTGGCAACACCTTCTTAACTGCTTTCTGCACCTACATGCTTGCTTTCGGTGACTGGTGTACAAAGACACACAGATCCCTTTGCCTGGGAAGCACGGTAGCACAGTGGTTAGCACAGATGCTTCACAGCTCCAGGGTCTCAGGTTCAATTTCCGGCTTGGGTCACTGTCTGTGCGGAGTCTGCACATTCTCCCCATGTCAGCGTGGGTTCTTCCGGGTGCTCCGGTTTCCTCCCACAGTCCAAAGATGTGCAGGTTAGGTGGATTGGTCATGCTAAATTGTCCTTTGAGTCCAAAAAAGGCTAGATGGGGTTACTGGATTATGGGGATAGGCTGGAGGTGTGGCCTTAGGTAGGGTGCCCTTTCCAATGGCTGGTGCAGACCCGCTGGGCAGAATGGCCTCCTTCTACACTGTAAATTCTATGATTCTATGAACATTTCCCAATCTATCACTATTTAAATAATACTCTGCCATTTTGTTTCTCCATCTGAACTGGATGACTTCATGTTATGTTGCATCTGCCATGTCTTTGCTCACTCATTCAACTTGTCTAAATCACCTTGAAACCTCTGAACATCTTCCTCACATACCCACCAAGTTTCATATCATCAGCAAACTTGGAAATATTAGATTCGGTTCCCTCATTCAAACCATTGACGTATATTGTGAATAGCTGGGACCCAGGCACTGATCCCTGTGGGACCCCACTAGCCATTGTCTTCCCCTCCGAAAATGACCCATTTATTCCAACATCTGTTTCCTGTCTGATAACCAATTCTTAATCCTTGCCAATATATTACCCCCAATCCCATGTGCTTTAATTTTGCACAATCGCCTCTTTATGGAATTTGCAGTGCAGAAGGAGGCCATTCGGCCCATCTAGTATGCACCAGCCCTTCGAAGGAGCACCTTACTTAAGCCCACACCTCCACCCTATCCCCGTAACCCACCTAACGTTTTTGGACAGTAACGGCGATTTAGCACTGCCAATCCACCTAACCTGCATCTCTTATGTGGGACTTTATCAAAAGCTTTCTGAAAATCCAATTGCACCACACCTACTGATTCTCACTTATCGATTCTACTAGTTACATCTTGAAAAAATGTCAAACATGATTTCCCTTTCATATATCCATGTCAACTTTGTCTAATCCCGATGATATTTTCAAAGTGTCCTGTTATCGTGTCCGTTTTAATCGCTATTCTCCTACAACTGATGATAGGCCAACCGGTCTGTAACTCCCTGTTTTCTCCCTCCCTCCTTCATTAAATGTGCTCCCCAGAGTTGGACACAATACTTCATTTGAGGCCAAACCAGTTTCTGATAAAAGGTTCACCATAATTTCCTTGTTCTTGTACTCCATGCATCTATTCTAAAAGCGAAACATACTTCCCTAACTGGGAATCAAATTCGGGCTGCAGTGGTGAGAGTTCAACTCGCAACCTCTAGGCCGCCCTAAGGTCTGAGGAGATACCCATGCTTTGATAAAGTTGTGTCTTTGTGCAAGACAGCCCTTAAATCAACCTGCTGCTGTGCAGGGCTGAACACGTTTAAACAGTTAAAGTTAGATTTTATGAATTAATCCTCCTGCTGTGGAGCTTTGTGCCTTCACATTAGGAATTGAGACAGGGAGTTGAGTGAGCTCGGCCAAATAATCTGTCAATTAATTATAAAGGACGGAAGCCCCGATGGATACTGCCTACCTCCGCACTCAGATTCCAAAGTTGCACTTCCAGCATGGAGAGCACTGTGTTCGGAGTGCAGATTTATGCAATCGATCCTTTGGTGACAGTAATTGGAATCCCGAATTTGGTAGGAGTGTAAAAAGGTGGGACCGAATAGTCGTCCATTATGTATCCAGTCCAATTTTCTCTAAAAATTGCATACCAGGTTTAACAATCCACTATCGCCTGTGTTGCATGCTGCCAGAGTTCAAGGCTTCTTCCCCTCAGAAATTCATGTGGCACGGTGGCACAGCGGTGAGCACTGCTGCCTCACAACACCAGGGACCCGGGTTCGATTCCAACCTCGGGTGACCGTGTAGAGTTTGAACTTTCTCCCCATGTCTGTGTGGGTTTCCTCCGGGTGCTCCGGTTTCCTAGCACAACCCAAAGATGTGCAGATTAGGTGGATTGACCCTTCTAAGTTGCCCTTTAGTGTGGATACAGTAATAGGATTGGGGATTGGGCTAGGTAGGGGACTGGATTCTCCAGTCTTCAATGCTGAAATCGTGTTCAGCGATCGGCTGGAGAATCACAGTTCCCCACCAAATCGGGGGCGGCACCGCTTTTGCGATGCTCTGTCCCATCCAAAGCGACATTGCCTGGGGGGGGCGATCCGCGGGCAGGGGGCACTGTGGGGGGTTGGTCCGGGGCGCGCGAGCCGGCCAGAGGGGGGAACTATTTTGCGGGCCGGTCCGCGAGCGGCCTACGCCATGTAGCACGGCGCGGCAGCTGCAGGCCGCCACTGTACGCATGCGCGGTCACGGACCCGGCAAATCTCCGGGTCGTATTGGCAGCTAGAGCTGTTTTGTTATGCTCTTGTCGTAGCATAAGCTGCTTCCTTGATGTGCACTCTGACAAAAGGAAGGTTCAGACTTGGAGATAGCTTTAACACATTTATTACTGTTAACAATTCTCCTACTTGGATTCGACTGTTAATCCTTCTACAGCTACTCAGACTGACTAGCCAACCTGCTACAATCCACGTGGTGGTAGTGATGCTCAATCAACCCTGTGTCTGTACTCACTGAGTGTCTCCACTGGAAAGAGACTGAGCATGTGTGATGTGTCCTTTTATATGGGTTGGTGCAATGCCCTCCTGTGGTAGTGTCACCTCTGTGTGTATCGTGATTGCCCATTGGTCGTGTCCTATCTTACTGACCTATTGGTTGACTGCCTGTGTGTCATGTCTCTGGTGTTCCCTCTAGTGTCTAACTAGGTGTAGTGTATGTACATTAACCCTTTGTGTACTTACAGTGATGTATATCACCACAAGAGCCAGGTGTTCTACGCTGCCGGCATGCTTGCTCCCAGCAAAACAGGAAATCAGTGGCCATTTTCTCTGGCGGAAAACGCCACCATCCCCACGCCAGCGTAGGGACTTAGGCTCAGAATTGGAGAATCCACCCAGGTAATTTTGAAGGGTTGATGCAGACCCGATGGGCTGAATGGCCTCCCTCTGCACTGTAGGGGTTCTATATGAGTTGGTAATCCTGGCAGTTACACTGGGATCGCACCCTGCAAGTAACCTCTGCCGCTAATCCTGCTAGGGTACAGAAAGATCGCCTAGTTTTCATGTGGCTGATGGACATGCAGGAATACCTGCACTCTTTTGATAAATAACCTGAGCCCAGAATTACGTAGTTGATGATCCCGCTGGTACTCTCTTCATTGAGTCATCAGTTTGTTCATATTTACGGTATATTCTCTTGTGGCGATTGGCCTAAATCTCCCGGTCCTGCCTGTCAGGCATAACCATCGTGGGTGGGATGGTGAATATGATGGTCCATTGACCTCGGGCGGAAAATCCAGCCCATTATTATTTTTGGCCAGCTGGGATGTTCTGTAAATCATCACTTCATTGTTCCTGTGTATGGAATTTTCTGAATGGATCTTAACCTTGGTCCATTGTAACTCACCAACCCTTGAGAGTCCAGAGTCTCCGCTGGGTGAAATCCAGCTCACTTGCCTGGTCCGTATTGTACCACATCTTCAAAACTGCCTTCTCTGGATGTGGTTGTCACTGGTGGGGTTGGCATTTAGTGAACATAAGAACATCAGAAACAGGAGCAGGAGAAGGCCATTTTTTCCACTCAAGCAAAGATCATGGGCTGGATTCTGTGTTTCAGCGACTAAGTGCTGACGCCAGGGCTGAAGCAATGGTGTTCTACAATCACGGAATCGGCACTGGTCCCGAGCAATTCAGGATCTATTAATGAGCTAGTATTGGTGCCGCATGGAACTAGAGCAATTCCAATGAAAAACGGTAACCGATTCGCTGGGGTCAGGATTGACACTCGAGAGGCTGCCAAGTTGCAGTTGCATATGAGCACTCTACTCTCCACATGCACTCATTCCAGCCAACAAAGTGGCAGCCCAAAGAACGGCACTGTGGTTCGCAGATTCGGAGCTCAAGACCCTGATGGACACTGTGGGGAGTGGTGGGGTACCCGGTTCCCCAGGGTGGGAAGGAGCCTGCCACCCAACACCATACAGCGGGTCTGGGTGCAGGTGGCAGAAACCATGAGCGTCATGGGCCCTACCTCCATGGCCGGCCAGCAGTGCCGAAAGAAGCTGCACGACCTCCTAAGAGTGGCAAAGGTGATTAGCCAACACCATGCCCGTGGCACCAACCCCCTTCCCACACATCCCCACCCAGAAGGCGACCGAACCCCACCCACCAGCAGTGTGCCTGCACCTTATACTGCGCCACATGCCAACACCTATGCTACCCGCCATGGGTGGGTTCCCTGTTCACAAAGAACACCAGCTGCCCATTCCCTGCACTGCCCACGTCCGACTGCTTAACACTATGCTTTTTCTGTTTACCCGTCACCAGGAGAAGGCGACACAAAACCGAAGGGAGAGAGGGAAGATTTGACCTGCGCCCCTTCACTGTCGCGGAGCGACGGGCACTGAACCTGGCCGGTGGACCCTGGGAGATGGCAGTCGCCGAGGTGGAGGTCGGCATTGAGGAACCAAATAAACGCAGTGTTCCTATGCCACACATGGCACAACTTCATGCCACCCCCCCTTACACCACCACCCGGACACCACCCCACCACCCAACCTCCTCCTCCTCCACCTCCCCAACACAACCCCAACCCAATCCCAGCACCCCACCACCTCCACACCACCCCAACACCCCCCACCTCCCCTACAAAACACCAACCTCAGCACCCCACCATGTCCACCCCATCTCCCCCATAATACCCCACCAACCCGCAATCTAATTATGCATCATGCCTTGCGTCTTGCAGGATCAGCTTGTGACAAGGCGGGTCCTTCTGGTGTCCCCTGCCCCTGGCTGCAACCCCAGGACATGTTGAGTGAGGAGGCAGCACCAGACAGCGATGCGAGCCCCCAAACGTCAGTCCACAACTCCCCAGAGCACCAGTCTGGGGACAACACCGACTTCCCGTCACATCTATCTCCAATAGATGTGACGGGATCCCAGAGACACTCACCTCAGTTGGGCATGTTAGGCTCCTGGGACACTATCTGGTGCACACCACATACGTGCAGCAGAAAATAAGGTGGAGGTAGGAACCCCCAACGAGGCAGATGGTGGGGGGGGGGGGGGGGGGGGGGTGCTGCCCGACCCCAGGAACCAGCTGCTGTCCAGAGAGGACTCGAGCTTTTGGAAACGACGGTGCCACCGATGCTGGAGATGCAGACACAGAGCCAGGGACTATACGAGGGGTTGACAGCAACCACCCTGCACCTGCAGGTTGTGATGGGCCAGGGTTTAGAGAACCCCAAAGTGTATCATGGAGTTCACCTGACCCACAACGTTTAATAGATTGTGGTATGGGAAGCACACGGCCCACTTTGTAGATTTGGTACAGCAGAAATGGAAAAGTATTTTTTAATGCAAAACAATGTTTATTCTATGAACTCAAGTTAACCTTTTTAAAACATACAGTGAACATCTTAGCAACCATCAATTCAAATACAACCCCCAAAGAATACAACACTAAGTAATGCCTAATAACTTCCCAAACAACATCCAGAAGACAAAAGAAACACCTTTATCAGAAGCACATTAGGTTTACATTCACTACTGAAAGAATTTCTAATTCTGAATTCACCAAATGATCAAGAGATAGTCTTTTCATGGCAGAGAGATCAACAGTACACCTGCTTTGTCTGGCTTCAACTCCAACACTGAAAACGAAACTAAAACACACTCTGCAGCAAACAGCCTAAAACTAAAGTAAAAAGCTGACAGACAGCCCAGCTCCACCCACACTCTGACATCACATATAAACACCCATTTCAAAAAGGTACATTTCTTAAACACCCATTTCTTAAAGGTACTCTCACATGACAAGGTGCAATTCGAGGAGTTCAACCGCCTTCAGGGGCAGGAGATGGCACCAAACATGTGTGCCACCCAGGCCAACACTACACGGATCCCGCCCGCTGGCAGATGACCCAAAGAACATCAACAGGCCCATTAGTGATATGCCAATGGCGTTTACTGTATGTGCGACGTAGAATACATTCACGCAGCTGTCGAGACACCAGACCATGGCATTCTGTTGAATTTGAGTGTCCAGCATCAGCTTCAATTTTTGGCTGACACGCAATTCTCTGTCCGATCACGTTTCCCAATTCCAGCGTCGGCTGACAGAGAATCCCGCCCACAGCCTTCCTTCATAACTCTTGGGTCCCTTTTAGATCAAATATCTACCTAACCTAGCAGTAGATATATTCAGTGATCCAACCTCCACTGTTCTTTGTGGTGGAGAATTCCAAAGATTAACTAGCCTCTGAGAAAAAAAATACCTCTTCATCTCTGTTCTGAAAGGCAGACGCCTTACTTTGAAAACGTGCCCCCTAAAGCAGACATTGGCGCACTGGTATTCTCACTGGATTAGTAATCCAGAGACCCAGGACGTGCTCTGGAGGGATAGATTTGAATCCCACCCTGGCAGATAGTGAAATTTGCATCAATAAATATATAGAATTAGAAGTGTAATGACAACTTTGGGTACAATTTTCCCAAAATGG
This sequence comes from Scyliorhinus torazame, assembly GCF_047496885.1. Taxonomy (NCBI): domain Eukaryota; kingdom Metazoa; phylum Chordata; class Chondrichthyes; order Carcharhiniformes; family Scyliorhinidae; genus Scyliorhinus; species Scyliorhinus torazame. The sequence goes on along the minus strand of NC_092708.1, from coordinate 364,759,792 downwards.
TTTTAAGTGTGGTCTCTGGCGGGGAAATTTATTCCTGCCATGTGCATTGGCGTGGTGCAGATCCCACTGTTTAGGGTGTTTTAAACGTGACTGATGTGTGTGGGACTTAAAGATGCCGACAAGTGCAGCATCGACAGACCCTCGCACCGCACGAGGGCACTGCGACCCTCCCCCTCCCCGCAACAGACAAGGGGAACACCCCTATCCCATGGCCACGGAAGGTTAACCCCCCCCCCCACCACTAAATGTTCGGCATCTAGATGATCAGACCCAACTTGGTCGCCATCATTCCACACCTCCCATCCTCACTGGCATCAACCCCTCCCCTCACCCCCCTGTCAATCCTCAGGATAGGGCATGGGGGCCCCCTCATTGGGTCTCGACCAGGATCCTCTCCCCTTTACCCATCCTGCAGATATCCTCATTGAACTCAAATAAATTTGTCAAACATGATTTACCTTTCACAAAACCATGTTGACTTTGTCTGATTGTATTATGATATTCTGGACGTCCTGCTATTCTTTCCTCAATAATGGATTCCAGCATTTTCCCAATGACAGGTCTTAGGCTAATTGACCTGCCGTTCCATGTTTTGTGCCTCCCTCCTTTCATGAAGAATGGAGTTACATTTAGGGTTATACAATCAGCTGGATCTATCCAGGATCCAGGATATTTTGTAAGACTGCAATGAATGTATTTGCCATCACTGCAGCCATTTATTTCAAGACCCGAGGGGCAGACTATCAGATCCAGGGTCTTGTTAGCTTTCAGTTCCATTAAATTTTCTAACATGTCTTTCTCTCATGATTGTGATTGGTTTAAGTTCCACCCTTCCTATTACTTTTTGATTTCCTTCTATCCTTATTGGATGCGTTTTGTGTCCTCCACCATGAAGACCAAAACAAAATACCTGTTCAAAGCCTCTGCCATTTCTTGCTTCCCATTATTGATTCCCCAATATTATCCTTAAAGGGATCAATGCTCACTTTACTTACTCTGTTTCTGCTTGTATACTTGTAGAAGCTTTTACTTTTTTAATACATTTCTTGCCAGTTTACGCTTAGATTCTAATTTCTTTCTTTTGTTCGTAATAATCCTTCACTGGTTTCTAAATAGTTTCTAATATCCTGGCCGACTAATAATCTTTTCAGCATTGAATTCCTTTTCTTTCAATTTGGTAACATTCTTAACTTTCTTACTTAGACACAGATGGTACATCCTTCTTGTAGTGTAGTTTATTTTTGTCTCAATGGAGTACATCTTTGTTGATTATTCTGAATCACTCCTTAAATGTCTGATACTCCTTCTCTACCATTGTACCTTCCGAGCTTACAAAAATGTAGGAATCTTGGATATTCAGTTCCAGTGCTTGGTCACTTTGCAACCAGGGGTGAAATTCTCCGGTATCGGCGCGATGTCCGCCGACTGGCGCCCAAAACGGCGCAAATCAGTCAGGCATTGCGCCGCCCCAAAGGTGCGGAATGCTCCGCATCTTGGGGGCCGAGTCCCAACCTTAAGGGGCTAAGCCCGCGCCAGATGAATTTCCGCCCCGCCAGCTGGTGGAAAATGCCTTTGGTGCCCCGCCAGCTGGAGCGGAAATGACATCTCCGGGCGGCGCATGCATGGGAGCGTTAGCGGCCGCTGACGGCATTCCCGCGCATGCGCAGTGGAGGGCGTCTCTTCCACCTCCGCCATGGTGGAGACCGTGGCGAAGGCGGAAGGAAAAGAGTGCCCCCACGGCACAGGCCCGCCCGCGGATCGTGGGCCCCGATCGCGGGCCAGGCCACCGTGGGGGCACCCCCCGGGGCCAGATCGCCCCGCGCCCCCCCCAGGACCCCGGAGCCCGCCCGCGCAACCTTGTCCCGCCGGTAAGGTAGGTGGTTTAATCTACGCCGGCGGGACAGGCATTTTAGCAGCGGGACTTCGGCCCATCCCGGCTGGAGAATCTCGAGGGGGGGAGGGCGCCGCCAACCGGCGCGGCGCGATTCCCGCCCCCGCCGAATATCCGGTGCCGGAGAATTCGGCAACCGGCGGGGGCGGGATTCACGCCAGCCCCCGGCGATTCTCCGACCGTCCGGGGGTCGGAGAATCTCGCCCCAGGTCTTTATAATGATTGTCACATGACACCAATTTATTTCAATTTGTGCTTTTAAATCCATCCATTGAGTCAGGAATTCTGCATGCATTCAGGTAAAGAGCCTTTAAATCCTTTAGCTCTAAATCTCCCCCAACCTGAACCCTCACTCCAACCATTTAATTTAAAGCCCTCTCTCCAATCCCAGTTATAGGACTCAGCAGGAGACTGATCCCTGCAAGGTTCAAGTGAATATTGACCAAACAGTATATCTCCCTCTTTCTTCTGGCCTGTTGCCAGTGGCCCATGAATCAAAACCCATTCCCCCATTCCACCTTTTATTTAATTTGCCGATCTTATTTACTCCATTTACCGGCCTTGGGTGACTCTGTGCAGAGTTTTCACGTTCTCCCTGTGTCTGCGTGGTGCTGCCGTTTCCTCCCACAGTCTAAAAATGCGCAGGTTAGGTGGTTTGGCCATACTAAATTACCATTAAAAGGTTCCTTCCTGTGAATTCCCTTATTTCCCCTTTCTTTTATTTTTTAATAATAATAATCTTTATTGTCACAAGTAGGCTTACATTGAGGTTACAGTGAAAAGCCCATAATCGTCACATTCCGGCGCCTGTTCGGGTACAGAAGGAGAATTCAGAATGTCCAATTCACCTAACGAGCACATTTTTCAGGACTTGTGCGAGGAAACCGGAGCACCCGGACGAAACCCATGCAGACACGGGGAGAACGTGCAGACTACGCATAGGCAGTGACCCAAGCTGGGAATCGAACCTGGGACCCTGGCGCTGTGAATCAACAATGCCAACCACTGTGCCGCCCATATTGTGATTGCTGTGGATCACACTGATGCCAACCAGCTCCCACATGTTACAGCTGCAACACATCACCTGCCCTGGCTGCCATCTTCGTTATATCTAATTTAACTCATTAGGGTTTCACGTTTAGAAATATCACTCAACAAGTATTTGTGGTTATATCAGGGAGTTGAATTATTTAAGCTATAAATTTATTTGTTGATTCCCTCGTACAACTGAGTGACTTGCTTGTCAAAGGGAATTAAGGGTCAACCGCATTGATGTGGGACGAAAGACACTTTCCACCCAAATCAGCAAGTTTCCTTCCCGAAGGGACATGATTGAACCAGTTGAGTTTTAAAGCAATCCAACAGCTTCATGGGCACTTTTACCAAGAGCAGCTTTTTTAATGGAGCCATTGAAAATTGTTTCACTTCTAAATTAATTTTTCTTTATATGTTGATAATTTGAATACTTTCAATTAAAGCTGCCAGATAATCTCAGCTCTTGAAGCTTTTTATTCGCCCTAAAGCTAAAAGAAAAGCCATTGTCGCATGCGATGTTCAATGCAGTGACCGTCCGGGAAGGCTCGAAACGCCCTCATCAGTGTCTAAAACTGATGTAATATATTTTGAACTGGGTGGTGAAAGACTTAAAGGAAGCTTTGTCACTAAAATCAAACAGGTGAAAGATTGTCTTAGTGCAGATCACGGTGATAAGTGAGTGAGCACACTGGGCACATAATGTTACATTGTTTCATTTGTCTGCCCGATCTAGTTCAAGGCAAAGTAATTGGTTACAAGGAACGTGAAGCCTGCATCCATACTTACAGAAACTATTCTCCTTCCTGAATTGTAACTCATTGGCCACCTCACATAAGCAGTGACAATTTTCAGAAGCTGTGCAGATTCTTTCTGAGGAACTGCTCTATCAGAAATGCGGATTTCTATGTTAATTAAATCTTGGTGTTGGCTAATGCCTTTGTCACGAGGAAGTACAGGAGAAGGACGTGGAACTCAGAACTTTGCAGCTCCTGAGATGCAATTCTGCATTTAGAATGGAAGGACCGAATGGGGGAACCTCAGCCATAGAACTGGAAAATTACGGGCACATTCCTTTATCCCGGGAATAAGTTGGGTGAATGTTCTTATCAAATGTTGAGCCGAAGTGTCTTGAGCTGCAGACACTTATTGCACTTGTGGTTGCTATGGATCACACTAAACTTTAACCCATGCAATCCCAATTGCTTGCTGGCCACTGTTCCCCCATTTCAACCCCCCCTCCCAGATTGCCTGCCAACCTCCCTCCTCCATGTCATGATATTCACATTAACATATCATGGTGCAATCACACACACACACTGATGGACAGGTAGTTGGACCAACCAACACACACACAACATCACAGCCAATCACCAGTGAGAGCTCACGCACTATATAACAGGGAACACCACAGTTCCCGCTCATTGTACCAGGAGATAGCTCAGAGCACAGAGCGCACAGCGTGCCACTCAGACATACACCATGTGCTGAGTGCCTCTCTAAGATAGTGCTAGGGCTGGGTCCACAGGTTAGCTGGTGAAGTACGAACCACAGCCAGAAGTTAATAGTTATTATTGTACAGAACAATAAAACAGAGTTGTACCATCTACAGCCGTGTTGGTTCGTTTGTGTATCGGAACACCCAACACGACACCCCACACTTGATTGCTGGATTCTTAAGCCATTTTCACCCTCGCCTGTGTCCTCTCTGCTTCCCACATGTGTATCTGTTTATTGGTTCATTTTCCTGGCTTGATTCATGAGCTTTGCCAATAAGCATAATGAGGTTACACTACTGCCAATGAGTCTCACCCACATACCATCTACATTTATGGAAATAACAAAAGGAAATTCATGGACAATGTGTGTGGTGTTCTTTGTGATTCCTGATCTCAGGATGGATTGTGTAGTGTTCACAAAGACCACAGAAGTTAAGTTCATTAGGGCAGCACAGTAGCATGATGGTTAACACAATTGCTTCACAGTGCCAGGGTCCCAGGTTCGATTCCCGGCTTGGGTCACTGTTTGTGTGGAGTGTGCACATTCTCCCCATGTGTGCATGGGTTTCCTCCGGGTGCTCCGGTTTCCTCCAACAGTCCAAAGATGTGCAGATTAGGTGGGTTGGCCGTGCTAAATTGCCCTTAGTGTCCAAAATTGCCCTTAGTTTTGGGTGTGGTTACGGGGATAGGATGGAGGTGTGGGCTTGGGTAGGGTGCTCTTTCAAAGAGCCGGTGCAGACTTGATGGGCTGAATGACCTTCTTCTGGACTGTAAATTCTATGATTAACAAAGCTTACATTTATTTACACTACTTAATTAAAGCTCGACTACTTAGTCCTATAGTAAACAATAGTCCAGTAATCTACAATCTGCACTCAACTAACACTCGTCTCTACACTCCATCTATAATTGTACTCTGATCTCTCTCACTACTCCTATGCTCTCCTCTCCAGCCTTCTCTCACCGAAGTCTGAGTCAGTGCTTTATATAGTTCGGCATCTACCTCCATCTAGTGGTTAATTATGGTATGACATTAACCCGTTTTATTCTGAACATTTCCAAAATTTCACAATGTGCTCAGCATTTCCCAATACATACGACTGAGGTTCCCTGTCCATAGCTCAAACCCAGAAAATAGACCTTTAAAACCTGGTACTGTCCACTTGCACTGCTCCATAATCAGGGTCAGGATATCACTGCTGTCCAGTAAACAATGACCTTTGTTATGGCTTGTAACACCTTGCGAGATCTAACGTGATCTTGTGAGACATTGCGATGTGAATCCCAACCATTATGTGTGGGGTCACTTTTTGGCAAATCTGCACATTAGAGCTTGGCGCCTAGCTTCAATTTAATATGCAGTTTCCCAAGGCACCTGAGGTGTTGCGATCTATCCCCTTTGCCTCGGAAATCTTGGGCGAACACCATTTAGTACTGCTTTCCACAAACAGGGACCAGAAGGAACGGCCCTCTTGGGGGTCTCCCAAGGGATTGGAGGCCCCCACATGCATGCCTCCTGAGCAGGGTGGTAGAGTGGTGCGGCTGGTGCCACCTGGTGTTGCTAACTTTGCCTTAGTTTAATTGCTCGTTTTATCACCTTTGCTCTTGAGTCGCCAGGTATCTTTATGATACCGCCACATGGTTCAAGTCCGAGTAATGATCAATAATCCAATACATCGCTTAGTAAGATTTAAATCAAAGCACATTTATTATACACAGTAATCACTACTCATGTACAAATTCTACGTCTAAGCTACTTCTACGACTAACAGGCCAATACTTAACTTGGAACTGGCCCACCAGGTCAGGGAAACGAATGGCCTTTCGTTCGGGTTCTGAGCCTGTGGGATTCCAAGTTGGCACAGATTGGTAGCTAGGAGTGCCTATCTCGTAGCGAGCGTTGAAGTAAGACTTACTGGATATCAGCGGCGGCTGGACCGGTCACTGTCAAGGGTTGGTTCGCGTTGCTGAGTGACCCGGTCAAAAAGAACGATTTGAACTTGGGCTTGATTCTTATAGTCCCCAGGGGCTTCCCGCCTTGCGGGGCGGACCCTGTAACTGGTTCCAAGTGATTGGACTTTGTCTCAATCACTTGGTTCGATTTTCTCCAATGCTGGAGCCGTTCCCTGATCGTTGGGCGGTCCTGAGGTGGTCGTTCACCTCCCTTTGTGTAGGCTTCTGCTGGCGCCAAAGAGTCTGGTTTTGCTTTATGTGTCTAAATGTTGCTCATTGTTCCCGGGGATTGCTCATTAATATGCAGATGGCTGGTGTTTTGTTATGCTGATGGTTGCTGGTATCGATCTTGTCTGGCCTTTACAGAGGTAAATACACACTCAACCTGCAGCTGCTCGTTTGTGTCCTGTTGGCTGACTTTCCCATCATCCATTGCCGTTCGCCATTTTAAATCGGGTGTTAGCCATTCTAAATCGGGAGTTAGCCATTTTAACTGGCTACACTGGTCACCCAGGTGGCATTGCCAGCTGGCAGGGGCACTTTCAGGGCACCAGGTTGACACTGCCAATGTGCCAAGCTGGCATTTTTCACGCAGCAGCGATCTGGCCTGGGGTGCCCTGCACGGGGATTGGGGAGGGTGTAGGGGGGCCCAGGGACTCCCTCATAGTGAGTTGCGGCTTGTGGGGAGGATCGATGGTTGCGTCGGGTGGTCCAGAGATTGGGACGCGATTTAAAAATGGCTTCCCGAGCTCTCGCTATACATTGGAGTTCCTGTTCCTGAGTGCAGTGAGCACCGGGAAACACGCAGCTGAACATGCTCGCTACGGAACTTTCTTCCAATTTATGTAAATCGTGCCCGGCGTCCCGATCTCTCGTTACTCCGTGAAGTTCTGGCGAGTGGAGCTCCTCAGTGCAGAAAATGGGGCTATGTACGGCATCGGCCGCGCATTCCCCGCTAAGGTTCCCTTTCTAAGCAGCGAGCACCGGGAACCATGCGGCTAAACGCACTCACAATGGTACTTTGTTCTCATTTAGTTAAATTGTGCCCCATAGCTTTGCCTGCCCGGTATTATTTCAAATTCTTGGCTGCATCCCGACTGCAGTGCATGTTGTTACTCACCTTGCACCACTTAATCCAACGGTGTGTGAAATCTCCCAAAATTTGTTTTTTTTAAATTATAAGTTCAAAGTGTCCAATTCTTTTTGTTTCTTATTAAGAGGCAATTTAGCGTGGCCAAACCACCGACCATGCACATCTTTGGGTTGTGGAGGGTGAGACCCGCGCAGACACGGTGAGAATGTACAAACTCCACACGGACAGTGGTCCGGGGCTGGGATCGAACCCGGGTCCTCGGTGCTGTGTGGCAGCAGTACTAACCACTGCGCCATCGTGCTACCCTAAAATCTCCCAATATTTAAGCCCGAAGTCCAAAAACAGCAAATTCACGTGTAAACCCGTAGGCAGAAAGAACCTTCAGCAGCCCATAAACAGCAGTATCTGAGCTATTATTTCGGGGGAAAAAAGCAATCTGTGCAATGTTGACAGTAACAATTGTCATTATTGGTGCTCTTCGATCAATTTTTATTTCATAACTGGCTGTTGCATTCTGCCAGTGATAATTATTCGAGTCTGGTCTCCTCATTCCAGCTCACTTATAATTCATGTACCGTGAGCCTGGATCAACACTGCTTGCTTGAAGGGCCACATTACAATTTATTAAGCAATGACAAATCATTCCTATTGCTCGATATATTTTTACATTTCTCTCCTATTCTATATAAGAATATCAGTCGTCGCGGTTCCTTGTTGCTAACTCTATACCTAAGGCACAATAGAACACCACACATGGTGCACTTCATCTTGTTCTGTGAACAGTGACAAATTTTGTCTTGTCTATTTACTGATGATGTGATGTTACCAGCTGCATTGATTCACACATTATCATCCAGAATTGCTTCTGTGGCAGCTCATTCCAAACTCTCATGGCAATTCCTATGTTGCTGGAATATCACCTGCTTCAGTGATGCCGTGAGCCATCTTTTGGGTCCTTCGGATTTATAAAATTAAAAATTTTAGTCTGTGGCCTGAATTCTCAGGATGGCGAGCGCTTAGTGCCCAGCACCCTGAGAGTTGGTGGGTAACATACCCTCGCCGAGCCTGACAGGCCCACTGCCATTTTACGCGCAGTTGAGCGTTGACTGGCAGCAGGTGGGATGTCTATCCGCCCGTGGTTGGACGGTTGCCCCCCCCCACCCCCGACCACCCCGGGCCCCCATAGCATGGGCCCCTTATGGCCGATTTGCCTCAGTTGCACTCAGTTGACTCTAGCGTATTACCCCACGTATTGCTGCTTCCTCTGTGTGGTAGTTACCACTGATGTATATCTTGTATACATAGGATGTTGATTTTGGTGCCTTACGGTGAGGCCCTGTACTACAGGTACGGGGGTAGATCCCTGCCTGCTGGCTCCGCCCAGTAGGTGGAGTATAAATATTTCTGCTCCCAGTTCAGCAGCCATTTCGTCAGCTGCTGTAGGAGATCACACATCTCAGTGTAATAAAGCCTCGATTACATCCTACTCTCGTCTTTGGGTAATTGATCGTGCATCACTCTGTCTTTCCGCTTGCCGTTGGGCCTGTACCCTGTGACTATGCTCCTTGTGCCCCGTGGTCTTTTTAATGGACTTTTGTCCCCCCCCCACTCTCCTTTCATTCCCCCCCTTTCCTTTATGATCTGTGGCTCGTCTGTGCTCACCCCTTTCCCCCCTCCCCCTCCACTCTACTGGCTGATTTGAAACCCTGAAGACCACCACTTTTGGGCATGGATCCACCCTCACCCCCACAGCCTTGGACATTGCCTCAAAGAAGGTCGTCCAGAACCCGGCATGTCTGGGCCAGGCCCAGAACATGTGGGTGTGGTTGGCCTGGCCTCCCTGGCACCAATTGCACTTGTCCTGCACATCCGGGAAGAATCTGCTCATTTGGGTGCTGGTTAGGTGCACTCTGCGCCACCTTTAACTGCATTAGACTCAGCCCTGCCCACGTGGAGGTGGAGTTCACCCTGTGCAGTGCTTCGCTCCAGATTATTATTTTTCTTAGGCAAGGAACCCAAGGCCTGTTGTTAAAATCTAACTCTGGCCTGCTCCGCTTTCTGTCTCTTGCTAATCTAAAGAATGCTTTCTGTCCTAGATATTGCTTACTATATCTATAAATTGCCTGCCTTTACCTCTGTAATGCGGGGGACAATTGGAATGTCTGTGGTCTTTCCAACCCCCCCCGCCCCCCCCGCACAAACCTCATGTTTAATTAAAGGACCTTTGACGAAAACTCAAAGTGCTGACTCATAATTTCTTCGACAAATTGGCGTAGTCGGCAGGATTCTCTAATTTAATGGGAAGGGAATCCCGAAACGAATCTCTAAACAGGACTCTCTCAGCTTAAAGGGAGAGAGCCAGAGTGCGTGCCCAGCTGAAAGGGGGGTCTGCTGCTCAACAGCCTTAATTACTGGCCAGTGACTCATGCTTGGAGAGTTACCTTAATTAATAAATTAATGATAGCTGCATGAGAAGAACAAAGGTGCCTTAGAGACCCCCAAAAAACTGAACAATCAACAGGCTTCAAGATTCGCAAAGGGACTAACACCGGTGAGCACTCCTTGTAGTATTTGTTAATAATTTCCCGCGGCCCTTGTTGTTATATGTATATGCTTTAAAGTATTTTTCAGAAGCCACGATGGGCAATAAACTCGGACGCCCCCTTACAGGTCACCCCGAAGCCACGGTACAGACGTCCGGAGCAATGAAGAAGGCGGACTCTGCAAAGGAGACGGATAAGGGAGTGAAAGTGAGTAAAATAACGGAACAGAGGATAAAAACAGTCGTAAGGCAACAGAGAAAGGTAGGAGATTCCCTTGTCCCACCGGGATCACAGCTGACACTGTGATAAGAGAAACTGGAGAACTTCGATATGCGGTAACATTCAGTAGCGATTTGTGTGGGTGGTCCCACGGGGCTTGGTTGTACGGGGGTAGTTTTAAGATACCGCCGATTGAAGCATGAGGAGCTTTGATGAGAGATGGGCGTGGTGACCCTAATTGGGATTATAATTATATGCTGTGGTGCTTTAAGGCATGGAAGGAAATGGCTAGGAGGCACCAGCCCCCAAAGATCAAATGTAAGAATAGCGAAGTGAGGAAAGATACAGTAAAGACTAAGAATGACAATATAAAAAGACAGAAAGAGCAGCAGCAGATTTATATCCTAAAGTTTTAACTGAGGCATCTGCACCGTCAGAAGAATTCAACAACCTTTTACTGATGACAGCTGCGTGGTGAGCACAGCAGCCAATGGGAGGGCAGGCACGGCAGCCGGTGATAAGGAGTAATGCACAGAGCAGTTTGCTACATGATCAGCTTGGTCTAGCCGCCGCCCCTACAGGGGAGGTAGAACCGGCGGCCGCCGGACCGTCCTCTGAAAGGGGTATGACTTTGCCCGACAGTACGGTGTCCGATAGACAGCTTCGGTCAGCAGGACCTGTTAGTCAGCACCCCAAGATAATGATAGGATATGTACCCGTCTTAAAACCTTGGACCCCTGCTGAAGTAAGGACTATGGTTCATGAGGCTCCGGACCTCTTGCATTCCACAACTGGTTACAGCAAATGTGCGCTATTTATAGCCCCCTCCCAAGGGGATGTTTTGCTGCCTTTAAAATACATGGTTCATCTTGGCTAGCTTTAAATGATGGGTTCGCAGTCCCACCTGGTACAAATGGGGACTGGGCTCACAGTGATGATTATTTAAATGAAGGAAATGAGTCCCTTGAACACTGGTTAGCAAATAGGGCGAAAGAGGCTATCATGCAAGGGGCCAAGAAGCATAGTGACATAGGCGAGGTGACACAGTGTTTGCAGAAAAAGGGTGAGAGACTGCCTGAATTTGTGGCCAGATTTAAGAACTGTTGGGAGGAACATGCCGGTGTTGCATTGGAAGACATTGGACCTTTAGCGGTGCAGAAATTGTTGAATTGCATGCTACCAGAGCAAGCGCAAAGTTACAAATTGATGAATCTCACCTGGCAAACGCAGCCATGGATGGCAGCGGTTACCTACTTGGTAAACATGGACCGAGAAGGACTGTTCATAGCCCCCAAAGATCAACAGCCTAGAATCACAGGGAAATTCTACCAAGGAGGGAGTGGCAGGGTTGGGGTCAGCAGGCCAGCAGAGGGCAGCGAGGTAGAGTTAGAGACAGAGGACAGTGGCAAGGGAGGAATAGATCCCAGGATCAATGTAGAAGATGTAGGGCAAAGGGACATTGGGCTCGAGAATGTAACTTCAACCCCCAGGAAGGATGCGCTCCACTTGGAGACATGCCCCCTCCCCTGCCTCCCGTTATGTACTCTGACCCAAACCCTAATCAAAACCAATAGGGGTGCCACGAAGAAAAGGTGGTACAGGCGGCCATGATCAGGCTGTCCAACCCAGTAAGAGACGAACCTATGACAACGGTTAAAATAGGAGATCATTATGTGGACCTTCTGGTCGATACCGGCGCTACTATGTAGTCTGTGTCCCCCTCCGTGGAAATAACTCCCGGTGAGTCCTCTATTGTCACTGTGGGAGTAGCCGGCATTCCCATGACGGAGCCTGTATCACGCCCGACTAACCTGGAAATTGATGATATCCCCCGGGTCGATACTATGATTATTTCAGAAACTACGCCCCTCCCTCTGCTTGGCAGACAGACACTGCAAATTGGGGGCAATAATACATTGCACTAACAGTGGCATGTTCATGGAACTGCCTCAGATACGAGCTCATCAGTTGTTGAATTTAATAGCTTCTGACCTCGAGCCAGATCGTTCTGTGTCTGTGTTATATTGTTGGCAGCTGGGCATTAACCCTTGCAGCACCACCGTTAAACAACTGCAGGAAGTCTTACAAAAGATTACTGACCCTTGGGCGCAGCTATTAAAACACCAAATAGAGACCAGCCGAGAGAGCATAGTGACCCACTGCACGGCTTGGTATGCGCGTGAGGATGAGCCCGCATACAATTTACAAGCGCAATGTCACCTAGGGAGGCAGACACCATTGCATGTCACCCCATTTTTATTTTTCGGTGTTGTGGGGTTAGGAATGTTAGTGCAGTTGACCGATAGTCAGAGGGACCTCTTTAGGATGGGTTTAACTTCAGAACCCCATTTAACATTGGCCGTAAGGCATCCCGCTAAGGCAAAGCAAATGGGGAAACTGATGAAAGAGGCCAGAAATAAAAAAGTAATACATCAGATTGATGTTGAAATAGACGGACAAAATTGCCTGATAGAGTTTTATGGCAAACAGGAGGGCAGAGTGACCTGGAAAGAGGAACAGTGGCCCGCTACATTTGGAAGGCAACAACCGCCCCGAAACAGCCATCATTTACTCCCTTCAGTCCTGGCCCAGGTACCGGCACATCTATGGGCCCAGCATAAAAATCATGTTGGAAAGATACATTCTGCCCCAGTGCATAGGGTGCAGTTACAGAAGAACGTTGCCCTGCCCTGCTTGAAACAATACCGGTTGGCACTAGAAGCAGAGACAGGGATAGAGGGAGTGATCAATGCACTATTACAGCAAGGGGTGCTGAAGAGGACACAAAGCCCCTGTAACACCCCTATACTCCCCATTCCAAAAGTAGGAAGACCCAATGAGTGGCGATTTGTGCAAGATCTCAGAGCCGTCAATAAAATTGTTATCACTATTGCTCCATTGGTGCCAGACACAAATGTAATTTTGTCTTCTATACCACCAATAGCAGACACCTTCTCTGTCATAGATTGATGCTCAGCCTTTTTCGCCATACCATTGCACCCGGACAGCCAATATCTATTTGCTTTTACATATCGGGAGCAACAGTACGCTTGGACACGGCTCCCGCAGGGCGACACAGAAAGCCCGGCAGTATATGCTGCGGCTGTTAAGAGAGACTTGGATCAGTGCCAGTTGTCGTCCAGCTCAACCCTGTTACAATATGTGGATGATTTATTATTAGCCTCAGATGGGGTCTAACTTGCCAACAGGATTGATGCACGATCAATTGCACAAAGATGAGAGTTGAATACAACTGAGGCTTTATTACACTAAGATGTGTGGCCTCCTACAGCAGCTGGTGAAATGGCTGCTGTATGGGGAGCATACATATTTATACTCCTCCTACTGGGCGCGGGACTACCCCCGGTACCTGTAGTACAGGGCCTTACCACAAATCTCCTAATATAACTACAGTGGTGATTACCACAAGGGTATCCTTTTGTTATTGTCACATCTGGCAGCAAGAGGGCATAGGGCCTCAATGGACAAGCTGCAATTCTGTCAGGAGACAGTTCAGTATTTGGGATTTCAGCTTCAGCAAGGACAGCGGAGGCTTGGGTCTGAAAGAATACAGGCTGTAGCAAGGGTTCCAACTCCGCGTACAAAAAAGGAAACCCTCACCTTCCTCGGCATGGTGGGCTATTGCAGGCAGTGGATACCGGACTATAAAGAGATGGACGCAGTACTTTGCATGGTTACCCTACAGGATAGCCCTTCAGTTGTTACCTGGACCCCACAGAGGGAGCAAGCATTTCGGAACTTGAAACAAGCCATGATTAGCGCCCTTGCCTTGGGACTTCCTAATTTCACCAAGCCCTTTACTCTTTATGTGAATGAAGCAGGGGGATTTGCAAAAGGGATCCTTGTAGAAGAGCATGGAGGAGGGAAAAGACCCCTTGCCTATTACTCAGTCGCCCTATGTGCAGTGGTAAGGGGTATGCCAAGTTGCTTAAGAGCAGTAGCAGCCACAGCGACCATAGTAGAAAAGTCAGTACCCCTTGTGCTCGACCATCCATGTACAGTATTGGTTCCTCACTCTGTTTTGCTGCTGCTTAATTCATCCGCAACGCAGCATTTTACTGCGGCTCGACGCATGGGGTACGAGGTAATCCTTCTCTCTAAGACCAACTTCACCTACAAGTGAGCACCAGCTGTCAACCCTGCTACACTCTTACCCGAGCCCTCGGAAGAAAAACATCCGTTTCACCATGACTGTGTACAATTGGTTGAAGCCACCACAACCCCGCGCCCTGATTCATTGAGTCACCCAATCGAAAATCCAGACATCTTGGGCGGAATTCTCCGATACCGGCGTGATGTCCGCCGACCGGCACCAAAAACGGCGCGAATCAGTCCGGCATCGCGCCGCCCCAAAGGTGCAGAATTCTCCGCATCTTGAGGGGCCGAGCCCTCACCTTGAGGGGCTAGGCCCGCGCCGGACTGATTTCCACCCCGCCAGCCGGCGGGAAAGGCCTTTGGTGCCCCACCAGTTGGCGCGGAAATGACTTTGCCGTGCGACGCATGCGCTGGAGCGTCTGCGGCCGCTCACGGCTTCCCCGCGCATGCGCAGTGGAGGGGGCCTCTTCCGCCTCCACCATAGTGAAGACCATGGCGAAGGCGGAATGAAAAGAGTGCCCCCACGGCACAGGCCCGCCCGCGGATCGGTGGGCCCTGATCGCGGGCCAGCCCACTGTGGGGACACCCCTCGGGGCCAGATCGCCCCGCGCCTCCCCCCCCCCCCACCCCAGGACCCCGGAGCCTGCCTGCGCCGCCTTGTCCCGCCGGTAAGAGAGGTGGTTGGATTCTCGCCGGCGGGACAGGCATTCCAGCAGCAGGACTTCGGCCCATCGCGGGCCGGAGAATCGCCGGGGGGGGGGCCCGCCAACCGGCGCAGTGCGATTCTCACCCTCGCCGAATATCTGGTGCCGGAGAATTCGGCAACCGGCGGGGGCGGGATTCACGCCAGCCACCGGCGATTCTCCGACCCGGCGGGGGGTCGGAGAATCCCGCCCCTTCTTTTTCACTGTTGGGTGAGCGCACCGACCAAATGATACGACCCTCCTGGCCGGCTACGCAACAGTAACTCCATTCGAAATAGTGGAAGCTTTTGCTCTGCCTTCGGGAACGTCTGCCCAAGCGGCTGATTTATTCACGCTTACTCGGGCATGTATTCTAGCTAAAAGTAAGACAGTCAACATTTATACTGATTCTCGATACGCTTTTGGGGTAGTACACGATTTTGGCCAATTATGGAAAAACAAGGGTTCATAACTTCCTCCGGCCAAACTATTAAACATGTTAAATTGGTTTTAAATTTACTAGATGCTGTTCAGCTGCCCAGCAAGATAGCCATTTTAAAGTGCGAAGTGCGTACTGCTGCAGATGGTGAAGTCTCCAGTGGTAATAGATTTGCTGATAAAACAGCAAAAGAAGTGGCTCTCAAACAGCAGCCACAACTGCAAGCCCCTGTAGTAGAACTTCCGTCCAGCATAACAGAACCAAAGTTAAAACAGGCACAGGAGCAAGCCTCCCACAGGAGCATCGCTCTTGGCTCAAAGCCGGTTGCTACCAAGACAGCCATCAGATCTGGGTCCATCCCGATACCCGCGCAGTATGCCCCAGGAGTCTGTTTTTGCCACTATGTCGCCTTGCCCATGGGCAGGCTTATGTGGGCAAAGGAGGGATAACACATGCCATATGTCAACAATGGTATGCTCCAGGTATTATGGTAACAATTGAAAAAGTAGCCCGCACATGTATGATTTGTCAGAGGAATAATCGGGGCAAAACACCTTTGATCATCTCCCACAGCCCGAAATGCCTTTTGAAAATTTGCAGATAGATTTTGTACACATGCCAATGGCTAAGGGATTCAAATACATGCTGGTGATAGTGGACATGTTTTCACGGTGGGTAGAGGCTTTTCCGACCGAAAGAGATGATGCTAGAACAGTGGTAAATATTCTGTTGAAAGAAATAATACCTAGGTTTGGAATACCGATGGGCATTAACAGTGACAGGGGAACTCATTTCACTACCAAATTGACCAAAGCCCTCACAGACGCCATGGGATTTGCTTGGAAATTGCATATCCCATATCAGCCGCAATCCTCAGAAATGGTGGAACGGGCGAATGGAATAATTAAAACTGCAGTTACAAAAGTGTGTCAACATAATGGGCTGCTATGGCCAGGTGCCATACCCATAGTAATATATGCCCTGAGAAATCAGAAAAATCGCAATACAGGCTTAACCCCGTATGAGATATTATTGGGACGTCCCATGACAACTGGAACAAAAACCCCAATGACCCCAGCGGCAGTAGCCTTAATATGGGCAGATGAGGCATCACTCAAATATGCCCAGGCCATGTGCGAGACCGCTGGAAAAATACATGAAAAGGTGCGACAGGCTCAGATGCATCAAAAAGAGGGAAATACACACCCCTTTAAACCTGGAGATCAAGTATATGTGAAAGCACTAAACAAAGATTCTTTTTTTCCTCGGTGGAAAGGACCCTACCAAGTGCTGCTAACAACCCGAACAGCCATTCAGTAAAAGAAAAGCCAGATTGGATCGACACAACTCGGTGTAAACTACATCATACGGAACTTTGAGAGTACTAGCGAAACGCTGACCTGAAGAGAATGACGCCGTTGATGTTTTTATATATTATCATATTAATCCAACATCATGTAGAGAGCAGCACGATTGCATGCTGATGGGGGATGGGACTTTGGCTTTGGGTGGTTGGGTATATTAGGACAGAGGATTGTGATTTGGATTATAATCATCGTTGTAATCCTGATTGCCGTATGGTTACTGTTTAAATGTTGCTCGGGATGCTGTCAGGGCATGGGGGCGAGTATGTCAGCATTGCCTCCGTGGTCCCAGCAACTTAACGTTGCTGTCATACGTCCATTCCCCTTACATTATAGCCCACCCTTTGCTGCTGAGGACACTGTAATGTACTAACAATGAGGAAGGAATTGTAGAAGGGACTTTAGTTGGCGGATTAGTTGCCTTAATACCCTGTATTCATTTTAACCAGCTGCTTGCCTATATTTCATGGAAATAGGAACTTGGTAAAGCATGATGGATATTTAGCCTTATTTCAGTCAAGAGTTCTGTATGAAATAGTCAGAAGGTCATACAATGTAAACAAGCATACAGCTGCACTTTGTTTTGCTGACAGCATACAATTATTATTTTTCTTAGGCAAGGAACCCAAGGCCTGTTATTAAAATCTAACTCCGGCCTGCTCGGTCTTCTGTCTCTTGCTAATCTAAAGAATGCTTTCTGTCCTAGATATTGCTTACTGTATCATAAAAATTGCCTGCCTTTACCTCTGTAAAGTGGGGGACAATTGGAATGACTGTGGTCTCTCCAACCCCCACACGAACATTGTGTTTAATCAAAGGACATTTGGCGAAAACTCAAAGTACTGACTTATAATTTCTTCGACAGTACCTTTGGTGAAATTTCATCTGAATTGTCTTGTCAGTTTTATCCAGGGTAGAGACAAAGGAACCTTTAGTCAGAGGGTCTACAGTTGTTGTAGTTAACTAAATATACCATTAACTATTTAAGACTATGAAGACTTCATTCAGACTTACCAAAACTTCATTGCAGTGTTCCTACATGTGACAATAATAAAGATTATTATTATGAAAAAATGGTATCCAACATCCTCTGTCAATTCAGTATTTTGTGTTGTGTTAATACTTTATTAGGGATACAATTACTCAGTAATTGGTGAGTGCAACCAGCATGAAATTCAGGAAATTAATTAAATTGTAACGATTCTGAATAATCTTCCAAATTCTCTCCAAAACATTTTCCCCTTAGAGCAGCGGAGTCTGTTCAACTTGTTTGAGGATTTACCAGTGAGTCTGTCATTACTGCTGCCTTGTCAGTGGCAATGGAGGTGGTGACTCCGTTGAATTTATGAGGCCTCTTTCAGGCACATACTGACAGGTTTTGCAGGAGGAACAAGTCTTTAAAAGAACAAAGAATAGCAATGAAAGCATTTGATAGTGCAGATGTGGAGAAAATGTGGGGGCTGACCAAAACGAGAGGCGATAAATGTAAGATGATCGCCACTAAATCCAATGGGAAATTCCTTACTCAAAGAGTGGTTTGAATGTGGAACACGTTGCCACAAACAGTAGTTGAGATGAATGGCACAGATGCATTCAAAGAGAATCGAGAACAGCACATGAAGGAGAAGGAGAGGTAGATATGTTATAAAAGCAAAATACTGCAAATGCTGGCGATCTGGAATAAAAACAGCAAGTATCATAAAATACCAACAGTGCAGAAGGAGGCCATTCAGCCCATCGAGTCCACACCAATCCTCTGAAAGAGCACCCTAGCTCGGTCCACTTTCCCACCCTACCTCCACTGATTAATTGTTTTTTTTTAAATATGTTTTTATTCAGAATTTTTCAACAATATTTTCCACCTTTCAACCCCCCCCCGTAACAAAGAAAAGAAAGAGAACTCGCGTGGCAAGACATGAACATGGCAAGTCAATAAGATACAGAACTTTGTACATTGGATTCTTCCCGTACATGTCAGTTTCCGGATTATTCATGTGTTTTCTTGCTCAAATGCCCCGCAAAGGAACCCCCCTTCCCACCCCCTCCCTCCCCTCCCCCCCACGAACGATGTCCCCCCTTCCCCCCCACCCCCCCTGGGTTGCTGTTGCTGCTGTCCGACCTTCATCTAACGCTCCGCGAGATGGTCTAGGAATGGTTGTCATCGCCTGTAGAACCCCTGCGCAGACCCTCTCAAGGCAAACTTTATTCTTTCCAACTTGATAAACCCAGCCATATCATTTATCCAGGCCTCCACGCTGGGGGGCTTAGCCTCCTTCCACATTAGCAAGATCCTTCGCCGGGCTACTAGGGACGCAAAGGCCAGAATGCCGGCCTCTTTCGCCTCCTGCACTCCCGGCTCGTCCACTACTCCAAATAGTGCTAGCCCCCAGCTTGGCTTGACCCGGACTTTCACCACCTTAGATACTGTTCCCGCAACTCCCCTCCAGAACCCCTCCAGTGCCGGGCATGACCAAAACATATGGACATGGTTCGCCAGACTTCCTGAGCACCTCCCACATCTGTCCTCCACCCCAAAGAACCTACTCAGTCTCGCCCCCGTCATATGCGCTCTATGAACCACCTTAAATTGTATCAGGCTAAGCCTGGCACACGAGGAAGAGGAATTAACCCTACTTAAGGCCCATAGCCCCTCCTCAATCTCCTCCCCCAACTCCTCCTCCCATTTACCCTTCAGCTCCTCTACCAAAGCCTCCCCCTCTTCTTTCATCTCCTGGTATATCGCCGACACCTTTCCCTCTCCAACCCATACACCCAAAATCACCCTATCTTGAACCCCCTGTGCCAGGAGTAGCGGAAATTCCCTCACCTGCCGCCTCACAAATGCCCTCACCTGCATATACCTGAAAGCGTTTCCCGGGGGTAGCCCAAACTTCTCCTCCAGCACCCCTAAGCTCGCAAACGTCCCGTCAACGAACAGGTCACTGATTAATTGTACTATCTACTATTCACTTTTCAGTATTATTTGAGGCAACGTAACAACCTCAAGATGCAGTTCAACTGCTGTGGCAGGTTTGGGTGGATGAATAACATAGACCTGATGAGCACTGCAAACCTTTCATCACCTGGTACGTTCTGCAAGTAGCAACTTGTCAGGATAACTATTCCTGATGCAACTATTTAGGTTCCAACCAGAGGCAGCTTTGTTCTAAGCACAAGGGCAGTGATGGGCAACCTGCGGCCTGGGGGCCACATGCGGCCCATTTGGATTCTGAGTGCGGCCTACAAGTCATTTTGTTGGCCATTGCCCCTGGGCAGAGTTGCTACATTCCGCTGATATCCATCCACGTAGATTTTTTCCTTTGGGTATGACTGAAATGATGCGCACATCATGTGAGGGCGAATGAGGTGGGATGCGAGTTGATTGCTCACAACATTGACTGCGAGAGCCATGCGCTCCCTCTGCGTCCAAAGTGTTTCTTTTGTTTTTACCATTTTAATGAGAGTACTATTAGTACAAATGATTAAGCATTTTCTATCGCTTGTTATGAAATATTAGGTGTGTATTAAAAGTATTTAATCTCATTCATGGGCTCATGGTTAGTGAACAAGCCCAATTTCAATCTTGTGGCCAACTGAGATGAAGGAGGGCCACTCATGCAGCCCACTCAATGGCTTAGGTAGCCCATCATTGCACTAGGGACATATGGGCTGGTCCATAACATTTCTCTTGACTACAAGTAAGCTTGTAGAATCCCAAGTTTCTTTACCCGTCAGTCTGGCCTCAATAAAAGTCGAGATGGATTTGCAGGTACAGCATTAGTTATTTTATTTAGCTTGCAAGCGTTCCTCAATTCTCAGGAGCACGAAGCACATTCTGCTCCATGGACTTCTGGAATCAAGTGAGGATATGGAACAAAGGAATCTGTACTGATACATTCAAATGGCATCAAGTTTCACATACACGATGCCCATAGGTCATCCTATATCCCTCCTGACATGTTGATCTATTCTGATTGGCTCACTTCCAATCCCTTCCTCTGGCCCTATTACCCAGCATCCTTTTCTCCTGCTTTGGTGGACACACCTCTTCCTGCTTTTCCATGCGGTCTGAAATCCTTTGTCTGTGAAATAACCAGAATTAGACTGGCCTACCTCTACATTACATTAACTAATATCTCTAAAGTAACTATTTTATATCACATTCGTCAAGCTTACCTGTGACCGTGCTGAGAGTCTAGTGCTAATCTTGCCCTTGCTTTCCTTCCAGTTCCACGGCTTGTAACTGGAGTTGTGTACTCCTACTTTTATCCTTTCCAAACATTCTTTGCTGGATCTACAAAGCCTAAGAAGATGAACAAAGTCGGCAAGGTGATATCAGTTCATGGTGCTCATGAAGCTAACTTTTCCTGCCCATGAGAGCATACATGTGAGAAAGGTTTGGGATGTGAGAAAGGTCATTGGATTATAAATGTCAACAGGACATCTGCCTACAAATCCTCAGCTGGTAATGAAAAATAAATAATTTTATGAAACACAATAAAAGGTTAATGCTAAGAAATATCGGATGGATTCTCCGTCACGTTTTCTGATGCGATGAGGCCCTGCCGGCAGCAGGATCCTCCGTCCCGGCAGCCGGCCAATGGGGTTTCCCACTGTAGGCACCCCCACGCCGTTGGGAAATCCGCGGGCATGAGTGCGCTGCCGGCGAACAGAGGATCCCACCGGCGGAGAATCCGGCCCCATACTTTTCATGATTTTTAGAAGTTATTGCTTTAACTTTGTCACGTTACTTTGAATTACAATCTCCTCAGGTTTTAACACAGAAATGTTTATTAAGTTCGCATCAGGTTTATATGGCAGGGATTAATTGATATAATGCTAAGGATGAAATATTGATGAATATGAATGTGGAACTATAGAAAGGTTGAATTAATTTAATCGTAGGGTTGCACGGTGGTTAGCACTGCTGCCGCACAGTGCCAGGGACCCGGATTCAATTTTGGCCTCGGATGACTGTGTGGAGTTTGCACCATTCCCGCGACTGCTTGGGTTTCCTCTGGGTGCATCGGTTTCCTCCCACTGTCCAAAGATGTACGGTTTAGGTGGATAAGCCCTGCTAAATTGCCCATTAGTGTCCAAAGGTGCCCAGGTTAGATGGGGTTGTGGGGATAGGGTGCGGGAGAGGTCCTAGGTAGGGTGCTCCTTCAGATGGTCATTGCAGACTTGATGGGCCAAATTACCTCCTTCTGCATTGTAGCGTTTCTATGGATTCTATTCACTATTTGCTGCACAGCCTGTTAGCAGATTGTGATTGCAGGTGAATGTGTAAGAAGAACAAAACTGTTTCCAGGGATTGAATTCAATCTCCAATACACTGCATGGGTCAAACTGGAAGAAAAATAAAAATCATAGGTGCATTCAAAAAAAAGGGTTCATTCACTTTTTTTGAATTTCATTTACGAGTTTTAAAATTGCAATCTCTGACCATCCTGAGTTTTATGGGACCGTCCCGTACCTGAGGCTGCTGTTGCATTATCTTGGGTTGTTAGTTGTTGAGACACTGTTTGCTCCATATGCCTGATTTCCAATTTTGGTGCACGGACTGCGCTCTTCTCCCCATACTTCGCATCAGCCCACCTGTCCCCCACACACATAGCTCTGCCAGCCACCCCACCCAACCTCCCGGTCTGATATGCCCACCAAGATACCCACCTCCCCTGCTCTCACAGGCTTGACAAAATCCCCAAACCCCACGGGTGGGATTCTCCGTTTGTGAGGCTAAGCATTGATGGCTGTAGACTTCTATGACAGAAAAACGGGCGCTGCACCTGGACCGCTTCCGCTACTATTAAGGGGTTAGCACCGGTGCCACGTGGAATACAGTCGATTCCAATGAAAAACGGTGCGGGATTCGCCAGGTCCGTGATTGACACTTGGGAGGCTGACAAGCTGCAGCCACACATACACATTACAATCTCCACACACACCATCCCAGCCAACAAGATGGCACTGGTTGCACCCCAGGGGGGTGCCCTGGGGGGACACCTATATGACCCGTGGCACTAAGGTAAAAGTGGGCTGTTAGCGGAGTGCGCAACTGCATGGCTGTCTTGCTGGCTGGGGCAATGGTGCTCCCTGTCTGTCCACCCGACCCCTCAGCCCACCTCCTGGCCACCCGCCACTCCTCCCCCCTGGCTCTGGCAGAAGCTCCTTGGCCAGAGGCACAACTGTCAGCAAACTATGGCGATGTTGGACACTGTCCCTACCCCTCTCTCTCCCCCATCAGCCACAGAGTCCCTGGAGAATACCGGGTTGGGCCTGCTAATGATATGCAAACCGTATCTACTCTATGTGCGTTCTGGAACGCATTGACGCCGCTGTCGAGGTGCTGGAACATTGCAATTTGGCGGCAAATCGGCGACTGCCGCGATTTCAGCATCGGAACCGCCCAATCGCCTTTCCCAATTTCAGCGTCGGTTAACGGAAAATCCCGCCCCACGTCTCCATCAACCACTCAACTTTTCTCTCAGACGTTGGTCATTCTGAATGGAGATAGGAGGAAAGGATGAACAGGATGACCATGCGATGAAATCATAGAATCATAGAATTTACAGTGCAGAAGGAGGCCATTCGGCCCATTGAGTGGCACCAGCCCTTGGAAAGAGCACGCTACTTAAGCCCATGCCTGCACCCTATCCCCAAAACCCAGTAACCCCACCTAACCTTTTTTTCGACACTAAGGGCAATTTAGTATGGCCAATCCACCTATCCTGCACATCTTTGGACTGCGGGAGGAAATCGGAGCACTGGGAGGAAACCCACGCAGACATGGGGAGAACGTGCAGCCTCCGCACAGGCTGTGACCCAAATCGGGAATCGAACCTGGGACTCTGGAGCTGTGAAGCAACTGTGCTAGCCAATGTGCTACCGTGATGCCCAGGGACCTCCAGAGATATGGACAAGCAGAGTTAGGAAGCCTTAGTCCCATTTCATTGGAACAGCCTGCACTCCTCATGCCATTGATTGGCAGCTCTCTTGGCGATGATGGATTACAAATTCTGCATCCAAAACGCCATTTCAAGGTATCCTCTCAAACGGATCATGCTCTTTGGCTGCGTACTACTTCAGCAAAAGTTCAGTCTGAAAGTAGCAGGAAAACCTTGTGCTGAAATAATATCCAGATGTTCAGCACAACTGTGGGGGTCTTGAGGAGGTAAAGGCAGGAGGTGCAAGGAGCTGAGACCTCCTCAGACCTGTGCCCTGATTTACACACCTTCTCCTTCTCCACTGAAATGACGGAAGAAACCTTTATTTCAAGAAGCCACTGTGTAAAATCAGTACAAACCAAACAAGACACATTATCATACTGCTCCTCACCAGAGACTGCGCTCCACTGCCAATTTATGCCACTGGAAAAAAGAAGTTTAAATTTTTTACTACTCATACTCATGTAATAGTTTCATATTTTGCAGTTGTTCTATTCATTTAGGTGATGGATTTGAAACCTGCCAGGAATGCCTGGAGTAATTATTTTAGTGTGAAATTCAGATATTGCACAGCAGAAAAGTGGAAGCTTGACTTGCAAGGAAATGAGATGATTCAGCAGACTGCTTCGTTGAAGGTTCTGATTTCCACATCATTACCATTGTATTTTCAGTGAAGGGATTTCATAAATGAAATACTAACATGACTCCTTGTGACTGTTGTATTATGCTGCTTCGGATAACACAGTCAGCTACTTGATGCAGTCTTAACTAAAGGATGCTCCAGACTCTGAAATGAGTTCAACGTGTTTATTGAACTATTAACACAGTTCTCAAATGAGTTCGACTCTCTGCTAATCTAACTGTAGTAACTCCGTCTAACTGTACCAGCTTGCTCGAAGCCACGTGCTGAGGTGTAATGCTGCTGATCAACCCTGTCTAATTTTCTCGATGTCTGTCTGTGGAAAGAGGCAGGGTATGAGTTTGTCATCCCTTTTATAGTGTTTATGTCATGCCCCCTTGTGGTGATGCCCCCTCTGAGTGTCCTGACTGCCCATTGGTTGTGTCCTATTCTGAATCTTCATTGGTTGCATATCATGACATCCCCCCCCTTTTTAAAATTTTTTTAAAGATGTTTATACATGTGAATGTGTGTCGCTAATGTGATTGACTGAGGAATACAGAACAGAATAAACAAAACAAATGTTCAGAAGTCCGGTCTCTGAGGCTTGCGTCTGATCCTCGTCAACCGCCGGAGAGGTGGTGGAGGAGATGACGGTGTCTTGACAAGCGAGTGGGAGGCACGACTGGTGGCCTTGTGGTTCGAGGTGTCTGGAGGTGGCAATTTGACATGTGGAATTGGGAGGGAAAGTGGTTGTGCGCACGCAACGTTTCGCAGTGCCCTTCGATTCCTTCGCACAATGGAGCCATCAGCCATACGTATGACACAGGATCTGGGCGCGGCATGTCAAACAACGTCAGCCGGAGCAGACCACCCACCATCCGGTATCTTGATCCTGACCGTGTCTGCCGGGCATAGCACGTCCAGGTCGGTGGCATGTGTGCCATAGCCCTGCTTCTGGCAGTCGCGAAGCTGCTGCATCTTCTGCAGCACCGGGAGGTGATCAAGGTTGGGCAGGTGTATGGCTGGAAGCATCGTCCGCAGGTCCCTGTTCATCAGGAGTTGAGGTGGCGATATGCCAGTGGACAAGTGAGTCACCCGGTACGCAAGTAGTGCAAGGTGTATGTCGGAAGCGGAGTCCGAGGCCTTGCGGATGAGATGCTTAACGATGTGCACCCCTTTTTCAACTTTGCCATTGGACTGTGGATAGTGCGGACTGGAGGTAACATGCCTGAAATTGTAACTATTGGCAAATGTGGACCATTCTCGACTGTGGAAGCACGGACCATTGTCGCTCATGACGGTGTTCGGGATGCCATGCAGTGAGAATGTCTCTTTACACACTTTGATGACAGTCCATGAGGTGAGGTCTGGCAGCTTCAGCACCTCAGGATAGTTCAAAAAGTAATCGATGATTAAGATATAGTCGCGACCATTCGCGTGGAATAGGTCAATGCCAACCTTGGACGACGGAGAGGTCTCTAGGTCATGTGGTTGGAGCGACTCCTTGCTCTGCGCTGGTTGGAACCTCTGACAGGTTTCGCAGTTCAGGATCATGTCCGTGATGTCCTGGTCGATACCAGGCCAGTAGACAGCTTGCCGGGCCTTGCGTCGGCACTTTTCTACGCCCAGGTGTCCCTCATGAATCTGCTGCAGCACCGTGCTCTGGAGACGTAGCGGGATGACTATCCTGTCCAGCTTGAGCAGGATGCCGTCGATCAGCGTCAGGTCGCCTTGATGTTGTAGAATTGAGGGCATTGCCCTTTCTGCCAGCCATTGCTGAGGCTGTGAATGACTCGCTGCAACAGGGGATCTTTGGCCGTCTCTTCTCGGATGAGAACGATCTTCTCATCTGTTGCCGGGAGAGTGCTTGCACACAGTTGTACCTGCAATTCAATGTGCTGGATGATCTCCAGTGGTTCACTGGGTGAGTTGACGGAGCGGGACAATGCATCGGCGATGATGAGCTCCTTGCCAGGTGTGTATACCAAACTGAAATTATACCTCCGGAGTTTGAGCAGAATTCTCTCAAACAAGGCATCATGGCGTTCAGATCCTTTTGGATGATGTGGACCAGAGACCTATGATCCGTCTCAACAGAAAATGTTGGCAAGCCGTAGACATAATCATGAAATTTGAGGATGCTGGTGAGAAGACCTAAACACTCCTTCTCAATTTGCGCATATCTGGTCTCAGTGGGTGTCATTGCCCGTGACACGTATGCTACTGGTACCCAGGGTGACGTGTCATCTCTTTGAAGCAACACCACCCCAATGCCATCCTGACTCGCATCTGTGGATATCTTGGTCTCTCGGTCTGGGTCAAAGAATGCAAGGATGGGTGCAGTGGTGAGCTTGGCTTTCAGCTCCAGCCATTCTGTTCAGTGCTCCACCTTCCACTCAAAGGAGGTTGATTTTTTCACCAGGTTGCGTAGGGCCGTGGTGTGTGTGGCCAAATTCGGGATGAACCTGCCAAGGAAATTGACCATTCCCAGGAAGCGCAGCACTGCCTTCTTGTCTGTGTTTGGGTGCACACCGTGTCGGGAAATCTGATCGCCCAGGAACTTCAGCGTGGATGTCCCAAAACAGCACTTGGGCCTGTTTAGCTTGAGGCCATGTTCATGTATGCGTCGAAATACTTTCTTGAGTCGCGACATGTGTTCCTCTGGCATTGTGGACCAGATTATGATATCATCAACGTAGACACGAACCCCTTCTATTCCCTCCATCATCTGTTCCATGATGCGATGGAAAATCTCTGATGCTGAGATGATGCCAAATGGCATTCGGTTGTAGCAGAATCTGCCAAAAGGCGTGTTGAAGGGGCAGAGCCTTCTGCTGGATTCTTCAAGTTGGATTTGCCAAAATCCTTGGGATGCGTCCAATTTTGTGAAGAAGTGCGCGTGTGCCATCTCACTCTGGATTTCTTCCCTCTTCGGGATGGGGTAATGTTCCCGCATAATGTTTTTGTTTAGATCCTTGGGGTCAATGCAGATGCGTAGGTCTCCCGAAGGCTCCTTTATGCACACCATCGAGCTGACCCAGTCGGTTGGTTCAGTGACCTTGGAGATGATGCCTTTTTGTTGTAGACTCGTGAGTTCTTCCTTCAGACGCTCTCTCAGTGGAGCAGGGACACGTCGTGGTGCATGGACCACTGGCTTGGCATCAGTCCGCAGTAGAATCTTGTACTTGTACAGCAGCGTGCCCATCCCGCTAAATACATCTGGGTACTGGGTTAGGATGTTGTCGATGCTGGCCTGAAGATCCGAATGAGACGGCGTCGTGGTGTAGACCCTTTGAATGAGGTTCAATTGCTTGCAGACGTGCACACCTAGCAGGAACGCCCTGTCTGGTTTAACAATCTCAAAGTGTAAGCTTCCTTGTGTGTGTCAGCTGGACACCTGCAGATGGCAGGACCCCAGTGCCTTGATTCCGTTTCCATTGCAGTCCAGGAGTTTGCAGGCAGTTGGAAGGATTGCGGGGGGCTTCTTGATTCTCTTGAAGTCCACCTGTGAAATCAGGTTGGCGGAGGCACCTGTGTCCAGTTTGAACTGGATGGGGCAGTGATTGACCTTCATCACTGCATGCCATTCGTCCTCGGAATCCACGGCCAGGATTGGTTGGACTTGCGATGTGTTCGGTGTGGCGTATTCGCACTTCGTAATAATGGCCACTCGGTAAGTGTTGTCCAGGTATTCATCATCTGGATCCGTCGCACTGCCTGGATCAGAGTCATGCATTCGGTGTTGCACACTTCTGATGGGCCGCTGTCGGGATTGGGAGCGCTGGCTCCTGACTGGTGGTGCAGATCTGCACAGGGCTGCATAGTGGTTTGGTTTCCCACAGTTTAAACAGCGTTTGCCCCTTGCAGGTCAGTTTTTTAAAAAATGGGCGGTGCCGCAATTCACTCACGTTATGATGTCAGCATCATGACACTCAGTGCGTCGGGCCCCGGGAAGAGCGAGCGAAATGGCCGCTTTCGTCAATGTGGAGGCACTGCATCCGGGAGGAGGCCTGAACACTCTCCACCTCATGGGAAGCTTGTTTTTCACTTTTTGCTGTTTTGTACTGTGAATAGCGATTTTTAGAGTGCTCATGCACAGTACACGTTTCAATCGCGACTGGCAGGATCATGTGCTTGATTTTCAACAATTGCTCTCGCAGAGGATCAGAGTGGACTCCAAAAACGATTTGGTCTCTGATCATGGAGCCAGTGATATCACCGAAGATGCAGGACTGCGCTAGCAGTCTAATGTTAGTAAGATAGGAGTTGAAGGATTTGTCTTTACCTTGCATCCTCTGCTTGAAGATGTAGCGCTCGAAGATTTCATTGGTGTCCACCTCGCAATGGCTGTAGAATTTGTCCAGGATGCTTTGGTACTTCGTTTTGTCCTGCCCTTCGGAAAAGTGAAAGGAGTTGAAGATCTCTATCGAATGGTCACCTGCAGTGGTGAGTAGAAGAGCTGTCTTCCGAGCATCGGTCGCGCCATTGAGGTCAGATGCTTCCACGTATAGTTGAAATTTCTGCTTGAATGATCGCCAGTTGGCACTATGATTGCCGGTGGTCCTGAGCTGATGAGGAGCCTGAATCTTGTCCATTGTGCCTGTATTCAGTAGCTGGTTGTCACGGATCTTGCTGAGTTGAACTAAATAGATTGAACAGTCACTCCTGGTATCATGTTGTGTTATGCTGCTTCGGATAATGCTGCTACTTGATGCAGTCTTAACTAAAGGATGCTCCAGACTCTGAAATGAGTTCAACATGTTTATTGACCTATTAACACAGTTCTCAAATGAGTTTGACTCTCTGCTAATCTAACTGTAGCAACTCAGTCTAACTGTACCAGCTTGCTCTAAGCCACATGCTGGGGTGTGATGCTGCTGATCAACCCTGTCAGATGTCTGCTGTGGAAAGAGGCAGGGCGTGATGCCTCATCCCTTTTATAGTGTTTATGTCCTGCCCCCTTGTGGTGATGCACCTCTGAGTGTCCTGACTGCCAATTGGTTGTGTCCTAGTCTGAGTGTTCATTGGTTGCATATTTGCATATCATGACAGTGACTTTCAACTATTCCATATAAAATGCCTGAACTAATTCGCAAATCTAATTAGTATCTCAGGGCCCATAAATAATGCGAGATACGGCTGTTGATATATTTGCCAAGAGAAAGAATTCGAAACATCTCCGATCTACCAGGCATTGTATTCAATGATTACAGCAAATCGTTGAAATTATGTTTAATTTCAACACCTGGAGATCAACTGTTTTGACTTCAATAGGTTTATTCAACAACAAAAAATGTCAGCAGTGCAGCAAATGAGTGAGAATTAATCGGCTGAACAACTGAATGTGAATGCTATCATGTTGTATCTCGTTGAAGTTGAATACAAACAAGTCACTGCGGGCTTCCAGAAATCAAAAGTTATATTTTCCACCTACCTTGGGCTCCCACTTCATGATCTATATTGGTTTCACAAGCTGTGAGGGAATCAGAAAATAGTGAGAACAGATATTGCATCAGCACAGCTAGATGGATAATAAGTAAAGACTTGTGGTAAATGTCACTGATAAGAATAATAGTTGAAATGATAAAGGCCTGCACGTTTAAGTAGAGATAACTTTTAACTGGTAAAGCAATGAGTTTTTACAACATGCCACCGTATTACAAAATGCTGCACAATTGCCTTGTGCTTGTAGTAATCCCCCACTCTCAGGCCCCGCTCATGAACAAAGTCAAGCGCATTGTTCAGTAAAGTGCAACAATGTACAATATACATTCTTTTTTTAAAACTAAGATGAAACTGCTTCTGTTTCACAAACAGTTGAACATTAATTAAGGGAAGACACATAGCTGAATAACGTTGTATATGCAAGATTCCTCACAATTTTATCACACCTACACACATACATACAAACAAACAAATTAGGAGCAGGAGTGGTCCACTCGGCCCCTCGAGCCTGCTGCGCCGTTTAATAAGATCATGGCTGATCTGATTGTAACCTCAATGCCATATTCCTGCCTAACCCAGCTAACCTTTCATCCTCGTGCTTGTCAAGAATCTATCTACCTCTGCCTTAAAGATATTAAATGGGTGGGACCGCTCTGCCGCACCGGTTTCCTCCATCCCGGCAGCTGGCCAATGGGCTTCCCATTGTGGACACCCCCATCTGGAAACCCGCGGGCGTGAGTGGGCTTCTGGCGAAGCGCAGGATCCTGACGATGGAGAATCCAGCCCAATAAGTCTGTTACCACCGCCTTTTGAAGAAGAGAGTTCCAATGACCCATGGCATTCTGAGAGAAAAAGATTGCTCCTCACCTCTGTCTTAAATGGGTAGCACCCTTATTTTTAAATAGTTACCTCTTGTTCTAGATTTTCCCACAAGAGGAAACATCCTTTCCACATCTACCCCTCAGGGTCTTATGGGTGGGATTCTCCGGTAGTTCACGCTGGCGTGATGCTCCGATCCTGCTGCAGTGAATGGGGCATGTGGCTGAGTGCCAAATTCCCCGTCCTCGCTAGCAGTGAAAGCGGGACGCACTGGGATCGGAGAATCCCAGTATATATTTTTCAGTCAAATCATCTCTTGCTCTTCTAAACTCCAGCAGATAAAAACCTAGTCTGTCCAACCTTTCCTCATAGACTAACCTCCCATTTCAGGTGCTGGTCGAGTAAACCTTCCACTGTTTATTTATTTTTTTTAAATTCGCTTTTCTTTGCAAACAGAATATGTTTGTTGTGAAACTTCAAGTCCTGCCTTGTCAACGTATTAAACACTAAGGTTATTGAAATTCTGCAGCTCCTCCCCCTGATCATCCTGTCGTGACATTCCCTGGGGTCTCCTTGGTTTTTCCACAAAACAACTGGGAGAATTCCCATGGAAATTTGAACCCTGGAGCCTTGGGATTACACAAAGTAAAGGTTACATTTTGGATGCTTGATACCTGTCTGTGCAACTTATTTTTCTAATAGTGTACATGATTACCCAATCGAAATTAATGGGATAGAAATTGGATCTCTTTGCATCTGTTATCAAGTATACAATGGGTGTAACAAGGTCCAGTTCCGAGGACCAATGTCCTGTACTCAAGAATGTCTGACAAATGTCTGACTGAAGGTGCGTTGTATCATTTTTCAGATGTGACTGGCAGGCACCTAAACAGGTGCTGGGTCCCATATCTGAATCAATGATGGGGGGGTCCTAATGTCTACTTTACGTCCCCTCACATAAACTGAGTAAGATGTTAGGCCTCACATAGCCTCACTGAAGAGTTCTGCTCACCGGACGTTCCCAGGTGGTGGCAGCAGTGCCAGGGTACCACCCTGCCCAAAGGGCATGCACCTGGGGCCCGCCAATCCCTTGAAAGACCTCCACCAGTGCAGTTCCACCTAGTCTCCGTTTGTAGACAGCTCTGAATGGCATTCGCCCGATGTCTCCAAGGCAGAGGAGATAAGATTCCACACCTCGGGTACCTTGGGAATCTGCACATTAAAGTGAGACTAGCTAAGACCATAAGACATAGGAGCAGTATTAGGCCACTCGGCCCATCGAGTCTGCTCCGCCAATCAATCGTGGCTGATATTTTTCTCATCCCCATTCACCTGCCTTATCCCCATAACCCCTGATCCCGTTATTAATCAAGAACCTATCTATCTCTGTCTTAAAGACATTCAGTGATTTGGCCTCCACTGCCTTCTGCCGCAAAAAGTTCC
The DNA here is from genome assembly GCF_047496885.1 of Scyliorhinus torazame. Classification (NCBI taxonomy): domain Eukaryota; kingdom Metazoa; phylum Chordata; class Chondrichthyes; order Carcharhiniformes; family Scyliorhinidae; genus Scyliorhinus; species Scyliorhinus torazame. The sequence continues at coordinate 364,727,684 of NC_092708.1, read as the reverse complement.
ACAGATTCACCACCCTCTGACTGAAGAAATTCCTCCTCCTCTCTGTTTTAAAGGATCATCTCTTTAGTCTGAGATTGTGGCCTCTGGTTCTAGTGTTTTCTACAAGTGGAAACATCCCCTCCACGTCCACTCTATCCAGGCCTCGCAATATCCGGTAGGTTTCAATAAGATCCCCCCTCATCCTTCTAAACTCCAACGAGTACGGACCCAGAGACCTCAACCATTCCTCATACGTCACGCTCTTCATTCCAGGAATCATTCTTGTGAACCTTTTCTGGACACTTCTAAGGCCAGCACATCCTTCCTTAAAAAAGAGGTTCAAAACTGCTCACAATACTCCAAATGGGGTCTGACCAGAGCCTTGTACAACCTCAAAGGTACATCCCTGCTCTTGTATTCTAGTCCTCTCAACATGAATGCTAACATTGCATTTACCTTCCTAATTGCCAACTGAACCTGCACTTTAACATTAAGAGAATCTTGAACATGGACTCTTAAGTCCCTTTGTGCTTCTGATTTCCATTCCTCCTTCCAAAGTGCATCACCTCACACTTTTCCACATTGTATTCCATCTGCCACTTCTTTGCCCACTCTCCTAGCCTGTCCATGTCCTTCTGCAGCCCACCTGCTTCCTCAATACTACCTGTCCCTCTACAGGGGCGAAATTCATCCCGAAACGGCGTGATGTCCGCCGACTGGCGCCCAAAACGGTGCCAAGCGGTGGTCTGCTTTCCGCTCCGCCGGCTGGTGGGAAAGGCCTTTGGCACCACGCCAGCCAGCGGCGAAGGGTCTTCACCTGGCGACGCATGCGCGGGAGCGTCAGCGGCCGCTCACGGCATCCCTGCGCATGCGCAGGGGAGGGGGTCTCTTCCGCCTCTGCCATAGTGAAGACCATGGCGAAGGCGGAAGAAAAAGAGTGCCCCCACAGCACAGGCCCGCCCGCAGATTGGTGGGCCCCGATCGCGGGCCAGACTACCGTTGGGGCATCCCCCGGGGCCAGATCGTCCTGCGCCCCCCACCCCCCAGGACCCCGGAGCCTGCCCGCGGCGCCTTGTCCCGCCGTTCAAAAGGAGGTTTAATCCACGCCAGCGGGCGAGGGTTGACAGCGGCGGGATTTTGGCCCATCGCGGGCCGGAGAATCGCCGGGGGTGGGCCCGCCGACCGGCGCGATTCCCGCCCCCGTCGAATCTCTGATGGCGGAGAATTCGGGACACGGCGGGGGCGGGATTCACACCAGCCCCCGACGATTCTCCGACCCGGTGGGGGGGTCGGAGAATCGCGCCCCTCATCTTTAATAATGGACTCCAAAATCTTACCAATGACCCAAGCCAGGCTAACTGGCCGATAATTTCCCATCTTCTGCCTCCCTCCCTTCTTAAACAGGGGTGTTACATTCACCACTTTCCAGTCCTCTGGGACCCTCCCTGCCTCCAGTGATTCCTGAAAGATCGCCACCAATGCCTCCACAATCTCCTCAGCTATCTCTTTTAGAACTCTGAGGTGTAGTCCATTCGGCCCGGGTGATTCATCCACCTTTAGACTTTTCAGTTTCTCCAGAACCTGCTCCTCACTGATGGCTACTACACTCACCTCTGCTATCTAGCTTTAATATGCAGATTTGCTAAAAAGTAATCCCACCCTCAATGGGTGGGATCGCAACATCTCGCGAGATCGCGTTAGATCGCGTGAGCTATTGCGAGCTGGGTAGATCCGGGAGCGGAGTCTTGTGGCTTCTATCAGCCACGCTGCACTGTGGCGAGCTGCTTTTCGGATGCGGCGTGGCTGTAAAGCAGCTTACTCTGTGCCTTCAACTGTCAAAGCTCGACGTTCTGGAATTCCCTGCTCAAACCTCCCTACCAGCCTTTAAAAAAGCTGCTTCAAACTTATCTCTTTGACCAAGTTTTAGTCATCTGCCCTAATATCGCCAATTTTAGGGTCAAATTTACCTTGGGATGTTTCATTACCTGATATATAAAGGTTCGTTGTTGAGTCAGCACAACGTTTAAAACTGAAGAACATTTTGGATATTGAGGGCTATTATTGATCAATTCTGCTGTCATGTTCCTGGCTAATGCTGCTTTAATGACAGCTCTCTGACATACAGCCCTTGCAACATTTGTCAACAGCAATGAACAGTGGGCTAGGTTAAACAGAATAAATAGAAAGTAATATTATAGTCATCTCTCAAATCCTCCTCCCGGCAATCCCAGAGCATGCCCAAAATTGGGTAAATAGTGAGCCTAGGAGGCTCCCTTTCACTTTCAGTGCAGGCTATTGCAGGTGTGCTGCCTATTAAACACGCTACTTGATACTCCTTTCCACTGGGGTGCTGAAAATGGGTCAGCGTGTCTCATGGTCGACTGATTTGCAATCTGCCATTTTACTCCCTACGACAAAGTGAAAGCCACCTTCCAGGGGTCAGATGGTAACTCTCTTACTGTATGCAGCTCATTGGAGATGTCATAAGCCTTCTTGTGATCCAACTGATGTCAGAAAGTGAGAGTATAAAACTTTGTATTGTTTGTTTATCCTTCTTCTTAGATAGTCACTGTTCCACACCAAAAATAGGTTCTCAGGTGTCCAATGCAGCATCTGACACGGGTGGGGCAGACGGTCGTTGGAGGAGCAGGCGGGCGGGTGGGGTGCCCAGGTTAGAACCCATAGAACCCCTACAGTGCGAAGAAAGCCTTTTGGCCCATTGAGTCTGCACCGACCCTCTGCAGGAGCACCCCATCCAGGCCCACTCCCCCGTCCTATCTCCATAACCCCACCTAACCTGCACATCCTTGGACACTCAGGGGCAAATTTAGCGTGGCCAATCCAATTAACCTGCACATCTTTGGGCTGTGGGGGGAAACCGGAGAACCTGGAGGAAACCCACGCAGACACGGGGAGAGTGTGTAAACTCCGCACAGACCCGAGGCCGGAATTGAACCCGGGTCCCTGGCGCTGTGAGGCATCAGTGCTAACCACTGTGCCACCATGCCATGTGTTTATTACATATACCATTTATAGCAGTACAAATTTTGCTTTCTCGTGCTTTTGCTTTATAAAGACAACACAGGAAATTGCAGTCGATGACAAAACATATCTATGCCCTGGCGAGCAGAGTAAATAATAAACACATGATTGAAGTTATGAATACCAGGCCTAAGATAGCATCCCTCAACAATAATGTTAAAGCAAGCTCTTCACTTTTACTTTACACTACTCAATGACCTCAGAAACACTGATGAATTGGGAGCACACTTCCTGAGTTATAACCCTGGCACTCTTTGAAGATTAAAGACTTCTAAGGAAATTGAAAATGTATTTTTAAAACAAAATAAATTTCCAAATCAGACAAAGAATTAAAGATACGAGCATGTCGACACCTCATGGAGTGACAGTAGGGGCCATTTAATAGGTTTCCAACCTAATCCATTTATCACCTAATTACAAACTTCTTTTGTCTTAATGGGCCATTTGCAGAACAAAGCAAATAGTTATTAGGTGGTATCAATCAAAATGGCTTGCAACTAATTATGTAATAGAGTGGGGTCGATACCCTGACAAGAATGTTCATCAGGGGCACACTTAATCCCTTCACATTAACCATCAACCAGTTCAGATAATATTAGCAGTTACACTAACCATCACCCGTTAAGGTTGACACAGGTCACTGAGTGGCTAAATGAACTTTGTCTTTCTTATTATCAATATTAAAGTCACAAACGCACAATGGTTGATTGAACGTACAATCATAGTTAGCAATAATCAAATATGAGTACCAAAAATTACTAGTAGGCAGCATTAATTGACAAAAGACACAGCAGAGGTCACAGTTCGGAACATAGGCATTAGGAGCAGAAGTAGGCAATTCAGCCCTTTGGTCCTGCTCCGTCATTCAATTAGATGGCTAATCCCTTCCTGGTCTCAAATCCACCACCCCACCTGTTCCCCATATCCATTGGGGATGGATGCTAATATGAGTGTCCTTGAAGGCATCAATAGCACCTGTATCGAGGACACAATCATACAAAACCAACTCCGCTGGGCTGCCCATATACTTAGGATGTCAAAGGCCCGACTGGCAAAGAAAATCTTCTTCACCCAGCTCAAGGAAGGATCCCGAACAAGAGGATGTTGAAGAAAGCTCTTCAAAGACAGCTTGAAGGTTTACCTCAAGAAATGTAACATCGATGTCAATGCCTGGGAGATCTTTGCTCAGAACAAACCTACTTGGAGGAATCTCCTGATTGAAGAAACACAATTCTTCGAGAATACCCGATGGCAAGAGGAGGCCCGGAAAAAGAGCCTGAGAAAGGAATACCCGCGACTTTGCATCCAAGGGCTGATGCCACCTTTTTGGAAACTCATGCCAGGTGAGTGATTGAAGATGTGGCTCTCGGGTTGGGTTCATCAGCCACGCAAGGGCCCACAGAACCCGTGACCAGTAACACGGAATATCTTGTGGACAATCATACTCGTAAGCGAGTGATGACCGCATTCTTTCTGTCCATTATAGTTCATTTAAATAGAATAACACCCTCATGACAAACCAAAGTTTTAAAAAACTTTCTTTCACTTTCTGTGAACCCAAACTCACTTTTTGCAGTTAAGTATCTTTTTAATAAAATTAACAGCCTCCTGACAAACCAAAGTTTAAAAATATATATATATATATATATCTTTCTTTCACTTTATTTACATGTTAAACATATTTATAAATGCGAAACACCAATAATGTAAAACATTAACATACCAAACAAATAGCTCCCGATGTCTCCTGCCTCTGCTCGATAATCCTAGGCCAAGAAATAAAAGTCCAAATAAAAAGGTGTAAAAGCATACGTAACTTCGAGGTAAGTCAACCAAGTTAGCACTGTCCCAGGATTTTTCATTCAGCAGGAGTTCCAGCTGTCAAAAAAAGCCAGCCAGTAATTTGAACACCGTGCGTTCCAGCGCACATGCCCATGCGCTTCCAACGCGCATGCCCGTGCATTTCCACCTATGGGTCGTCACGCCGCGCATGTACGGCGGTCCAGGAACTTAAGTCAGGGATCCTACAGGAAGTTATGGGCTAATGCTTCAAATTGAATAGGACCCTTCTTTGGGACTGAAATGCGATGGGCTTCACATTTTTGAATGGGCCGGGAACACTGGGACATGAAGACTCGTTTAATCCTTAGTTTTTGGTCCTTCCCAATAGGAAAATGCAATTCAGACCAGTGTTTTTATTTCACAATTTTTACCGAGTGTTCCGTTTTAAGGTTTACAAGAACAGTTTGGACCAGCATTCTTATTTCCCCATTTTTATTGTTTTACTTTCTGGGACTTGCTGACAAAGAGATTGCACACACCTCCCGATAAGGCAGAATATCCACCATAATGAACATCCTTTGGGCCTCTGGTACTGATGATGCCTCCAATCTATGATAAGGAATGTTTTGTCGTTCTTAGTGATTTAATTGGCATTAATAATTTTCTTTCCTATTCGGGCTGACTACTGACTCACAAATTTTGAGAACAAATTGCAGGCGAATCTCATTACAAGTATAATTGATACGTAAGAGACACATAATCTCATCTCAACTGGTGTGTGTCTCTGGCAACAGACATAATGGCACAATGTGAAATGCCCAGCTCACAGGCTGCACTTCTTCCTTAAGTGAAACTGGATTTAATTTCGAAAACTAAAATAAGGGGACGGGGGGGACAACACAAAATAACCCTACAATGTGCTCCAATTTCCCTCAAAGGATTTGGATAACATAAAGAAATTTAGCAAAGCTAAGACAGCATGAAAAGAAGAACGAGAGACTTCCAAATAATATTTTTAATTTGCCCCCAAAATGACACTTCGCCCACCTATTAGTTCAATTTGTCCCTCGTATTTCTTGTTGTCTCTTTGTATAGTTTTGGTATTCCCATATTCCCTTATTTCCTCCTTCTGTTTCTCCTCGCAATTACTTAATTATATTTTCTGATGAGCCCTTTAGTATTTTGTAATTATTTTTTTTCTTCATTTACGGGATGTGGGCGTCGCGGGTTTATTTATTGCCCATCCCTAGTTACCCTTCAGAAGGTGGTGGTGAGCTGCCTTCTTGAACCGCTGCAGTCCTTGAGATGTAAGTACACCCACTGTGCTGTTAGGGCGGGAGTTCCAGGATGTTGCCCCAGCGACAGTGAAGGAACAGCAATATATTTCCAAGTCAGGGTGGTGAGTGAATTTGAGGGGAACCTCCAGGTGGAGGTGTTCCCAGGTATCTGCTACTCTTCTAGATGGTAGCAGTCATGGGTTTGGAACCTTGGTAAGTTACTGCAATGCACACGGCTGCCACTGTTCGTAGGTGGAGGGTGTGAATGTTTGTGGAAGGGGAACAATCAAGCAGGTTGCTTTATCCTGGATGGTGTCGAGATTCTTGTGGCCCAGTGTATGTATGTAAGATTTTATTCAAATATTTTCACTAAGTGCTAAAGGTCAAAGAAAAAGGTTGAGTTCTGCAGTGATTGTCTAGAGCTTCCAACACCTTGGGCAGGATTCCCCATCCCGCGACACCCTAAGTACGCCTTTCGATGGGATAGAGAATCAGGTGTCGGGGGAAATCGGGATCGTCGCCAGGCACCTTTCCGAACGCGATGCTCCAACCGTCCACCCGCTGACCCCAGGATGGAGGTTCACAACCGCATGCCAGTGAGAGGATGTAAATGAATACAAATAAGCCTTAATGCGTCAGGAATCACATGGGCGCAGATCACTTCTGGTATTTACCAGCCTGGCCCTGATGTGGTAGACCTTGCAGTGGAACAAGGGAGTAACCCTTTAGGGCCACCTCCCCCCTACCGCCCCACTCCCCCCCCCCACCCCCCACCCCAACCCCGCCGCCCCCCCCCACCCCCACCTCCACAATGCAATACGAGCCCACCCCTCCTCTACCAGATGACCCCATGAATAAGGAAATCCCCCCAGGGACCCCATGAATAGGGAGAACTCCTTGGGACCCACTAACTGAAGGGATCCAACTAAAAGACATGGATCCCCTAACTAAAGGTAACCCCCCACGCTCACTGACACCACCTAACTAAAGAGACAACCCCTCACAGGGACCCTCTAGCTAAAGGGATCCCTAACCAAAGGGACCCCCTTACAAAAGGGTCCCCCACAGGTACCACCTGACAAGAGGGACTCCCCCACAGATGCCTCACAGACCACCCCCACAGATCCTACACCCCCACCCTAGAAAAGAGACCCCTGTTTGAAAGCAAGAGAGCAGTCCAGACAAGACCAGTGCAAATGTTACAGCTGTAACACTTACTTGGAGGCTCCACGTGTCCATTCCTCAAAGGAGACAGCTTGACCTGTGTTTCAACCCCACAGATCCGTTAGCTGTAAGCCATTCACACCTTTCCAGTAGGGGGCTGTGATTGACAGCTTCCACAAACTTGTTACAGCCTTGATTCATTCATCTCCCTTTATAGATCAGTGATTCTAAGTGCTGAAACCCCAATATTACAAACATCAACCACATCAAAGAGAGTGATTGGAATGCACTTAGTGCTTTGAACGCACTTATTGCGTGGGTTTCCTGGCGGCATGGGGTGGTTCCAATTGGAAATTCCATTGGCAAGTGGCGGGAAGATAGAATCCCGTCGCCAGCGAACTGCGAGCTGCTGAGAAATACATTGCTGGAAGATTGTAGGATCCCACCCATAGCTCCCAAATGGAGAACTCATCCCCTTATCTTCTTCCCCATTAGCAAGACTGCCTGCTTCCAACTCCATAACATGGTACATCTGTGACTCCACATCAGCTCTGCTGCCGCTTAAATTCTCAACCACAACTTTGCTACCGCTAGACAATTATTTCAAAATACTACTGCCGGGCTGCTGGTAAAATAGTGCTGTGGCTAGAAAGAAGTTTTCTCTAATTTAGCTGGTAAATATGAAAGTGGGAATTTTGCTATTGCGGCACCAAGAGTTTAATAATTGGAGATGGGATTGTTTCGGGTAAAATGTTCCTGACTGGGGTTCTTTACCTTCGAGCAAAGGAGGCTGAGGGAGGGGGTCCTGATTGAGGTGCACAAAATTATAAGGGACATAGATAGGGTGGTTAGGAAGAAGGTTTTCCTCATAATAGAGAGGAATATAACCAGGGGGCATAGATTTAAGTTAAGGGGCAAAAGATTTAGGGAGAATTTGAGGAAGAACCTTTTCACCCAGGGGGTGGTGGGAATCTGGAACACGCTGCCTGAAAGGGTGCTCGAGGCGGGAACCCTCACAACATTTTCGAAGCATTTAGATGAGCACATAAATGTGATAGCATACAAGCTAATGGACCAAGAGCTGGAAAATGGGATTAGAATAGATAGGCGCTTGATGGCCAGCAGTGACACGATGGGCTGTAAACCTCTATGGCCCTCTTTGTAACCCCCAAAAAAGTTTATCTTGTCATTATCATATTGTTGTTTGCAGGGCTTTGCTGTCAGCTGATTGTATGCCACATTTCCTCCATTACAACAGCGACCACATTTCAACAAGTGCTTCATTTTCAGATGCGAAAAGCGCGACAGAAATGCAAGCCTCTTTTTGCTAAAATTATAACAACCACCTCAATATTCCACTGTTCTTCTTTGTCTATTGGCTTGAAATGGTGAATTAATGGTTATCCACCGTATATATTTTGAGATGGGGGCTTTCATCCGTTTGCGCGATGTGATGACCTAATTTAATCTAATACAATAATTAATTAATTAATTCAAGAAGCCCTGTCCTTGGTTCCAGCAATCATAATTTCCTAAGCGTTTACCACTGAAATGTACGGTCTTGCTGTTGTACTCTGGGGACACTGAAGAAGGGAGATAATGGGAACTCTGGCAAGCGACACATCCCGTCAGTTCTACCTCAATGCAGCATAGTGGCACAATGGTTAGCACTGCTTCCTTCACAGCTCCAGGGACCCGGGTTCAATTCCAGCTTTGGGTGACTGGGTGGCGTCTGCACATTCTCCCTGTCTCTGCATGGGGTTTCCTCTGGATGCCCTGGTTTCCTCCCGCAGTCCAAAGATGTGCAGGTTTGATGGGATAGGGCAGGGAAGTGGGCCATAGGGTGCTGATTCGGGCGGTGGGGGTGGGGGGGTTTGTTCAGACTCGATAGGCAAAATGGCCTCCTTTTGCATTGTAGAGATTCTATGCATTCTATTCTATGGAATGTATGGCTTTAGGTTATGAGAGTTGGCTGCACTGACATGCATCCTCACACGCCGACAGCTACATCCAATGAGTTGGAAACCTGGGGCGGGATTCTCCCCTACCGGCGGGGCGGGGGGTCCCGGCGGCATGGAGTGGCGGGAACCACTCCGGCGTCGGGCCACCCCAAATGTGCAGATTATTCCACACCTTTAGGGGCCAAGCCCTCACCTTGAGGGACTAGCCCCGCGCCGGAGTGGTTGGCGCGCCGCCAGCTGCCAGGAAAGGCATTTGGTGCCACGCCAGCCGGGGACGAAAGGACTTCGCCGGTCGGCGGAAGTCCACACCTGCGCAGGAGCGTCAGCGGCTGCTGACATCATCCCCGCGTATGCGCAGGGGGGTGTATCTTACGCGTCGGCCATCGTGGAGGCTGTGGCCAAGGCGGAGAGAAAAGAGTGCCCCCACGGCACAGGCCCGCCCGTGGATCGGTGGGCCCCGATCGCAGGCCAGGCGATCGTGGGGGCACCTCCCGGGGCCAGATCGCCCCGCGCCCCCCCAGCACCGCGGAGCCCGCCCGCGCCGCCTACTCCCGCCGGAAAGAGAGGTGGTTTGATTCTCGCCGGCGGGACAGGCATTCCAGCAGCGGGATTTCGGACCATCACGGGCCGGAGAATCGCCGGGGGGGGTGGGGTGGGCCTCCGGCCGGCGCGGCGCGATTCCCACCCCCGCCAAATATCTGGTGCCGGAGAATTCGGCAACCGGCGGGAGCGGGATTCATGCAAGCCCCCAGCGATTCTCCGACCCGGCTGGGGGTCGGAGAATCCCGCCCCTGATGTCGGCTGGGTCTCAAGCCAACCTTTGCCACAGTAAATCTTTGGCCGTTTCAAATGCAGCAGATTTTCAGGGTAACAGAGTCACAGAATAACACAACCGAGAAAAGACTATTCCTTTTTTCACTTTGTTTGCTTTGGAAAAGAAAAGAAAGGTGATAGATAATTACCCAGTCGTGAATACAAAAGGTTAATTCCTGGAGTTTCACTTGAAATCATTAACAGGGTGGTGGAATCAATAGCTCCTGCATTATTCACACTTTGAATCAATTTTCTTCACATTTCACACTGTCAATCCTGATATTATTATACACATTAGGGGATCAGAACGAACATTCACATTTCATTTCCTGATGAGCACAATCCCTGAATAGTGCAGAGATGATCTCACCCTCGCCGACTGGGTCTGGAACTGCTCGCTAACAGTATGTGGGAAGCACTCATTCCTCGACTTCAAGACGTTGTGGGTTTAATTCCACTCCAGGATCTTGTGGACAAAATCTCATCTGACACTCCAATGCTACACTGCTGAGGGACCCCACCTGCCCTCTTGGGGGGATGTACATGAGCCCTTGACCCAATTTGAATGCTAAATGTGGAGATTCACCAAATGTCCTGACCAATATTAATCTCTCATCCAACATCGCCTAAAATCAGGTAATTTGGTCATGATAGCATTGCTGTTTGCAGGTCCTAGTTGTGCACAAATTGGCTGTCGCATTTCCATTACATCCATTACATTATGTTTGAAGTAAAATACTATGATCTGTCCTGAGGATGTGAAAGGTGCGACATAAAGGGAAGCTCTTCGCTTTCCTTCCAAAGTTTATGTATTGCATATAATTATCTGACAAATTATAAAAGTGCAAGCAGGACATGCACAACTTTTTGCCTTAATTTTGCAGCTGGTAAGTAAAGCTTATTATGATCCTGGACCAGACACTAACCTGTGCTAGGATACCGTCTGGAAACAGCAATCCTTTATTTTAATTTTTAAGACTGTGAGGAAAGGATACTTCGCTCCAGGAGTGATTTCATGCACAAATAGAGATATGTTGCAATAAAACAAACTCTATTATTAACACAGTATTAAAACTACCCTAACACGACTGAAATATAGCTTACAATGACCAGTTAAATAATGCTTACCAATAGAATGAAATGCTTTAACTTCTAACTGATAACATCTTTATCTCCTATCAAGCAAAACCCTTCTCAGGTCAAAATCCATTTTTAAATACTATCAGCAGACACAGGAATACTTGACATATTGATGTCAAGGAGAGAGAGATATCCTTCAGAGAGAGATAAGCCTGTAGATTCTTGTCTGCTCAAACCACTGTTTTTTCCTGGAGCTGCTGATCTGTTCACAGTCAAGTCTTAAACAGACTCAAAACTGACTTCTTCAGCCCTGGCTCCTCCCATAAATTACATCATCTTCATTCCACTAACAGGTTAAGGTCATCTTATTCAGGCTTTTACAATGTCTCGAATTATATACCCCCAGGGAACCTTCTTTCTTGAAACAAAATTCCAAAGCCTCATTTAGTTAAACAATATACATTGTTGGAATTAATTGTGATCGTACTTTTACAACATCTTAATTACCTTCTGCAACCAAGTGCCAGTCTTTCTTTTGAACCAGGATTTTAAAAAACTGCAGAAGTCACATATACACCCAACCCAGGCTTTTAAAACCATTCCCGCACAAGATACATATAATAAAATGTGTTTATGAAATCTCTACATTCATCACAAACTATTTCCCGGAGGTCACATAGTTGAAGGAAAATTTCAGTTCCACAGAAAGGAGACTTAAATGTGAATTTATGAACAAATAAATACTTCACATAAAAACCAATAGTTAATTGTGATTTAGACAATGACACGTTTTTAAAGTATTTAATATTCAAAGTATATCAGGACAACACAGAAATAATTATCCAGAAGTGTTACAAAGACAATATGAGTCAGATATACCAAGTAACAGTTAGGAGAAATATTGAGGTGCCATCAAGAAAAAAGCACCAAAAGGACCTTCTGTAACTCTTCCTATTCCATCTACATTTTGCAGTGCAGATTAATTTTGCAGGGTCAGTTGTGAGAAATTACCGATTAAAAAGTAGTCACATCAATCTCGCGATGCTGCTTTAGCCCATACTGCATTCTCATCCAAATCATTTGTATCCAACCTTTCCCTACCTACTGTAATCACAACCTCTCTCACTCAAACACATATGGCAGTGATTGTTTAGCCCTGGCTGGGGCTGAGGAATGGAGGGAGGAGCACCACCAGCTTGCATGGCAGTTCCTTGGTTCCATCCACCTCCATGCCATTTTCCTGGAGGAAGGTTGAGGGGTAGTGGGATGAGTGGAGAGGATGGTACAGCTGTCACGTGGCAAGTACTCGCCAGTGGCGTGTAGCCAATTGTCCCCAGTAAATACCTATTAATGGGCAAATTTCCAGTTGACCATCAGATTCCTGAAGGTGGCAGGAGACAGCTTAGCTGCATGGAAACAGTTTCCTACTGGCAATCCAAAAATTGCTTCCCACACAAGGTGGGATTCCGATCACCTTTTGAGCATGTCGGAGCAGTTCAAAAACCTAAAGGGAAGGCCCGCCATCCCATTGTTTCTCTCAGGATCATTTTGAGAGCGTGCCAAACACAGCAACATTCATGTTGTCTGCTCCCCCGCACCAGGTGACGATCCTATTTGGAGGAAACTGCCTGGAAGGAAAGGTCCAATTGAAACTGGATCTGTTTCTAACCGGAATAGCCGCCATGATCTGCAAGCAACAGGGAAATCCAATCAGAAATCAGTGCCTGGGCGTCATTCTCCGACCCCCCAGCGGGTCGGAGAATGGCCGTTGGCCGCCGTGAATCCCGCCCCCGCCGGTTGCCGAAGTCTCCGGTACCGGATATTCGGCGGGGGCGGGAATCGGGCCGCGCCGGTTGGCGGGCCCCCCCGCTCGATTCTCCGGCCCGGATGGGCCTAAGTCCCGCAGAGAGATTGCCTGTCCCGCCAGCGTAAATTAGAGTACCTATTTACCGGCGGGACAAGGCGGCGTGGGCGGGCTCCGGGGTCCTGGGCGGGGCGTGGGGCGATCTGACCCCGGGGGGTGCCCCCACGGTGGCCTGGCCCACGATCGGGGTCCACCGATCCGCGGGCGGGCCTGTGCCGTGGGGGCACTCTTTCCCTTCCGCCTCCGCAACGGTCTCCACCATGGCGGAGGCGGAAGAGACTCTCCTCACTGCGCATGCGTGGGAAACTGTCAGCGGCCGCTGACGCTCCCGCGCATGCGCCGCCCCGACATGTCATTTCCGCGCCAGCTGGCGGGGCAACAAACGCCGTTTCCGCCAGCTGGCGGGGCGGAAATCCCTCCGGCGCCGGCCTAGCCCCTCAATGTTGGGGCTCGGCCCCCAAAGATGCGGAGCATTCCGCACCTTTGGGGCGGCGCGATGCCCGTCTGATTGGCGCCGTTTTGGGCGCCAGTCGGCGGACATCGCGCCGTTTGGGAGAATTTCGCCCCTGATTTTGTTTGCTGGGAACTGACTGGCTAAGGTCGAGGCACTGTTACTCTCCATACTATCCCCCGCATTCTGTGTGTCACATGTGTCTGATATCAGAATGGTGTTCCTCATTCTTTTGTGTTATCAGATCAGAGTTTGCAGACCTTGCCCGTAGGCAGCAAGGCGCGACAGTGGTTAGCTTCACAGCGCCAGGGACCCGGGTTCAATCCCGGCCTTGGGTGACATGTCTGTGTGGAATTTGTACTTTCTCCCCATGCCTGCTCTGGTTTCCTCACACAGTCTGAAAGATGTGTAGGTTAGATAGTTTGGCCATGATAAAACTGCTGCTTAATATCAGATTAGGTGGGGATATGGCGGGGGAGTTGGCTTCGGTGCTCTTTCAGAGGGTCAGTGCAGATTCTATGGGCCAAATGGCCTCCTTTTGCACTGTAGGGATTCTATGGTTCTATATGCTGGTTATTGAATTATGCCGGGTAGTTCTGTGTGATCAGATTATACAAACCCTTTCTTAAGCTTTGACCCAGCGTGACCAACCGTCCTGTATTTTACAAAGTTCCTCAAGAATTTGGGACATTACTGTTGCATCTTCATCTTCCACATGGCAAGTACGGGAGTGGGTAACCCCACACTCCCTGCTGGAGGAGGAGACGGGGAAGGGTGGACGCATGGGGTGTCCGGAGGGCATGTTGGATTAGGGGTTGGGGGAATCGTAAAAGCCTGAGGGTGTGGATGTCTGGCAAGCTCATGGTTACAGGGATATATCAGGCGCACGGGTGCGGGTGGGGGCAGTCTGGCAGGCCTAGGGGTGCAGCGGGTCCAGTGATCCTGGGGTTGCAGGTGTGCAACAGGCCCGTTGGTGTTGGGGGAGAGGCGGGGTGGGGGGGGGGGTTTGCTGGCAGGCCTGTGGGTGCGGGAGAATCCGGCTGGTAAATCCTTTCAATTCAGCTGCAGGGCTTTTGCAGCTCTGGGCTGGTTATAAAGGTGCTCAGTACAAATTTCAAGCATTTTCACATGAATAATGCTGCCACTAACTTAATCGTTGTTAGGTTTATCTATGTAATTAAACCACTGCAGATGACCTCGACTCATAGAGACAAGTAAAGATCAGTACTATTAAGTTTTAAGACGAACATGCTACCTCTAAATTTCAAATACACATGGCAGAAGGGGAGGAGAAGATATATGTTTTGGTGCCTTGTAGATATTTAGAGATGACCCTCACTTGCACTGTGTTTGAACATGATCTTTATTACAATGCTTAAAATGTTTTGCTTTCTTTTATTTTCTACTTGTTTCAGTTCCTCTGTGTCACACCCATAATCTTGACCTCGCAGCAAACTGTACAGTCAGCAAGCAACAAACATACACAATCAAACACTAATCAACTGAACACAACGTATCTGTCACAAGAATACAGACGTTGTGTCACCTTAATCATGACTTTGTACCTTTCCTAAAATAATATTTCACTTTGCCGAAGTTTGAAAAGCCATCAGTTATTGTGAAAAGACTGCTGAGATTGGGATTGCTTAGATCTCAAGCTTGTGAGACCTTGCCAGGTCCAATTCATGTCTCTTTATTTTGTTTTCCGGGATCTCCTCCCGCAGGGGGTCATAGAACATAGAATATAAAACATAGAAAAATACAGCACAGAACAGGCCCTTCGGCCCACGATGTTGTGCCAAACCTTTGTCCTAGATTAAGAACAAATTAATCTTCACCACATCATTCTACCGTAATCCATGAACCTATCCAATAGCCGCTTGAAGGTCCCTAATGTTTCCGACTCAACTACTTCCACAGGCAGTGCATTCCATGCCCCCACTTCTCTCTGGGTAAAGAACCTACCTCTGACATTCCCCCTATATCTTCCACCATTCACCTTAACTTTATGTCCCCTTGTAATGGTTTGTTCCAGCCAGGGGAAAAGTCGCTGACTGTCTACTCTATCTATTCCCCTGATCATCTTATAAACAAAGGCTAATGCAATGTGTGTGGCCATCTAAAATGGCCGCCCCCGCAAAGGATAAAGGGAATTGTGGTCAAGTCGGGACACAGACAGTACACAGCCTCTGTGTATTGAGCAAAAGTAAACCAGAGCGAACTGAAACTTGCACCTGTAAAAGGTCAATCACCTATTTCCCCAGGACATATCATAGAATTTACAGTGCAGAAGGAGGCCATTCGGCCCATCGAGTCTGCACCGGCCCTTGGAAAGAGCACCCTACCCAAGGTCCACACCTCCACCCTATCCCTACAACCCAGGAACCCCACCCAACACTAAGGCAATTTTGGACACTAAGGGCAATTTAGCATGGCCAATCCACCTAACCTGCACATCTTTGGACTGTGGGAGGAAACCGGAGCACCCGGAGGAAACCCATGCAGACACAGGGAGAGCGTGCAGACTCCGCACAGACAGTGACCCAGCAGGAATCGAACCTGGGACCCTGGAGCTGTGAAGCAATTGTGCTAGCCACAATGCTACCGTGCTACCGACAATAAACTCAAGTTAAGGAATAGCAACAGTAGCAGACTCCCTGGTGCCAGCTCCCCTTATTTGGAAAGGCCTACGCACTTGGAACAATAATGACTAGGACCCGCCCAGCCATCAAGGTACCCACCCCTAATTGGCCAGTATCGATCAGTGTGATCGAGACCCTATCGATCCATTGGATCCTGAGTTAACCCCGTCCGAAAGAGAAGGATAAGAAGCCCTGCGCACTCGGGATCGATCTCGCTTGGGACCGGCCTGTGCCCACTCCAACTGCAGCATACCAACCAGCCAAGTTCAAGACCGCGATCGCTACCTTAGAGAGACAAGCCGCAGCTGAGACAAACCTGACGATTTCCAGCCGACACACGTGAGGACTCAGATATAGGCCTTATCTACCTGCACAGAGCAGGTCATCCAGAAGTTAAGTAAAGGTCATCTTAGTTGATAGGTGTAGTTTAATACGTAGCCACGAGTATCATTGCACAGAGAGATAAGTCTTGTGTTTAATAATAAACTGTCTTTTGAACTAACATAACGGTTGTGTGGTCATTTGGTCAGTACAAGAAACATACTCGCTGCTTGTGGTTTGTAAATAGAAGTAGCAACACGGGGTCACAGGTTAATTCAAATCCCACCACAGCGGCTGGTGAAATTGACATTTAATTAATGAATAAATTTGGAATTGATGACCTTGAAAATGTCATTAATGGTTGCAAAAACCCATCTGGTTCACGAGTGACCTTTCGGGAAGCAAATCTGCTATCTGACCTGGCCCGACCTGATTGCGACTCTTGTGGGTGACACGTAACTGCCCTCTAAAATATCTTAGCAAGTCCAGTTGTACCAAATTGTTGCTGCAATGTTGATACCAGATGGACAGCAGCAGTATAAGAAGGCCACATTCTCAAGGGCAAATAGGGCTGGGCAACAAATGCTGGTCTTGCCAGCGACACCCATACCTGTTGGTTGAATTTTAAAAAGTAACTTAGTCAGGCACTGACAAATGTGCTGCATACTATTTATGGAACTGGCAATTGCCACTGTTACCAGACTCCTAAACGACCTATGAACTGATGGACTGATCTGATCCCTTCACACATCATGGGCGGGATTCTCCACTCCCGCACCGAAGTGCCCACGCCGTTGTGAACGGCGTCGAGGTTCACGACAGCGCGAAACGGCTCCTATCCCGACTGATTCAGGGCTCGATAGTGGGCTAGTGGCGGGGCCGCGTCATTTACACGCGCCAGGCCTTGTCGCCGCGTAAAGGCGGCGCCGCATACATGATGTGGCCGGCGCCACATAACTAGCGTCACCCGCGCATGCGTGGTTGCCGTCCTCTCCGAGTCCACCCCGCAAGAAGATGACAGACAGATCTTGCTGGTCTTGCCTTGAGATCTTGCGGGGCTGCGGAAGAAAGGAGGTCCTCCTTTAGAGAGGACGTCCCGACGATCGGTGGACACCGATCGCGGGCCAGACCCCATTTGAGGCCCCCCCCCGGTGCAGGATCCCCCCTCCCCCCCCTGCAGGCCGCCCCCCCCCCCCCAGCGTTCCCGCGCTGTTCCTGATGGCAGCGACCAGATGTGGACGGCGCCGGGGGGAACCCACCGTTTTGGCCTGGCCGCTTGGCCCATCCGGGCCTGAGAATAGCAGGGGTGCCAGAGAATCGCCATTTTGGGTGTCTCGGGCGATTCTCCGGCCTGCGCCGTGCGGAACTTGACTGGGCCGTTCCTGTCACTTGGGAGAATCACGGGAGGGCGTTGGACTGGCATCACGGAAAAATTTGGCTGCCCAGGCGTTTCCCCCAATCGGCGCGGGAGTGGAGAATCGCGCCCCCAGTCTACTTAGTATTTCACCCGATGCCTGGGCGGGATTCTCCACCCCCGCGCCGAAGTGCCCACGCCCTCGTGAATGCGTAGTTGCCGTCCTCTCCGGGTCCGCCCCGCAAGAAGATGGCAGACGGATCTGGCGTGGCTGCAGAAGAAAGGAGGTCCTCCTTCAGAGAGGACGGCCCGACGATCGGTGGGCACCGATCGCGGACCAGACCCCATTTGAGGTACCCCCCGGTGCAGGACCCCCTCCCCCCCTCCCCCCCCCCGCAGGCCGCCCCCCAGCGTTCCCCCAATGGCAGCGACCAGGTGTGGACAGCGCCGGGGGGAACCCGCCGTTTTGGCCTGGCCGCTCGGCCCATCCGGGCCTTAGAATAGCAGGGGTGCCGGAGAATCGCCATTTTGGGTGTCTCGGGCGATTCTCGGCCTACGCCGCGCAGAACTCGATGAGGCCGTTCCCGCCGCTTTGGAGAATCGCCGGAGAGCGGCGGATCGGCGTCGTGGGAAAATTTGGCGGCCCAGGCGATTCTCCCAACCGGCGCGGGAGTGGAGAATCGCGCCCCCAGTGTCTATGTATTTACATTGTGTATTTTATGTTTGCCCTAATATGTATTTTCTTTTCATGTACAGAATGACCTGTTTGTGCTGCACGCATAACAGTACTTTTCACTGTACCTCGGTACATGTGTCAATAAACCAATTGAAACCAATCCAATTGCAAGAATGTCTGCCGTGGAGAGAATGATGCGTCCATCAAACTCTCAGATGCATCCAGGCAGGCCACAATCAGAGGCTGTGCAATCTTTGGCTAGCAACACACCAGCTGTCTCAACCAGGATGACAGATACATTATCCTTGGCCTTCCAACATGTTACAACATGTTGCTGTGGCAGCGTACACTTTTACACGCATGGTGTAGCCTGAATTTGTGGATAGTGATGATAGTGGCTCCAATTTCGTTCCATCACAAATCTGACCAGGCATCCTTCCACTCTCACCACCTGCCATTGGAGGACGTTGGGAAGATTTTGCCAGTTGATACCTGTTTGGCTGCAATATGAACACACCTCCTGGCTGTGCAGTGCTGGAGTGAGACTTGGGGTTTTGAGCTTCTTGCCAAAGGCCTCCTCTATAATGCCGCATTAAGTTGATTGCTTTCCATCCCATCCACACATTTGCCCATTGTTGAGCCCTTCCACTTGCTCCATGATGAGGGTCAACCCATTGGGTTGGTTGTGTTATGGAGTGGGTGTGTTATTGAAAGACTGTTCGGTGCAAATAGAGGAGGGGAGGGAGCCGGTGGTGAGAGAACATTGCTGGTTTTCATTTAATTTCTTTCACACTACTTGAACTTTGTAAAATGAAGGTATCCCTGGCAACAATGCATGTTGGATGGTCTGGCAATGGCCAACCCACCTCCAGCCTCTGGTTCCCCCTCGATGTTCTCAACCTAAGGTTCAATTCTTTATCCTCAATCAACAGCAGGCCACCCTCCTGTGAACCTCTCTCCTTTATGAGTAATAATCCCATCACAGCACATCGTCGCTGTCGCTGGTGATGATGCTCTCCTTCATCTGATGTGCTGTCAAACACATCCAAGGTGCCTCCCGTCCTGATTTTGTCAATTTGAAATCCTCCAAGGTTAAAAAAAAGTGATATCCGCATCAGCATTCTCTGCCAGAGGGAGATGCCAGTTACATTGAGTGAGGTTATATTCAGATGAGACAATGAGCAGTTTATAAACCCACCTGAATTGCAGCTCAAACTCACTGCTTGTCAGTTTCCCAAGTCCCTGCTCAAATACATTTGGAGCCAAGTTAAACATACTTCATTAATGTTTGCTGAGGATGTTGATTACATCAATAAGTGTATCCCACATCCATTTAGAAATCCCCAATTTCAGTGAGTAGGTTTCTCTCCGGCATCCAAACATGCCCCCATTAACCTGTAAGCATGTTGGAACCAAGTTCATACAATTCATAGAATCACTACGGTGCATAGGAAGGCCATTCAGCCCATCGAGTCTGCACCGACCCTCCGAAAGAGCACTCTATCTAGACTGGGAAGAAACCGAAGCACCCGGAGGAAACTCACGCTGGCAGGGGGCGAAGGTGAAGAGTCCACATTGGCACCCAAGGCTGAAATCGAACCCGGGTACCTGGTGCTGTGAGGAAGCAGTGCTAACCACTGTGCCACCAGACCTACTTAATTCACCCAGTCCACTCCTTTAGCCTCCACTCTCTTCCCCATTCTACTCCTTTACCCCAGACCCTCTTACCTACCCTACCCTCTTACCTACCCTATTCCCTTACCCACCCTACCCTCTTGCCCCCAATTACACACCCTATCCCCCTTTATGCACCTTACTTCTTTACCCACCTCACCACCTCACTCAGTTAAAATGAAATAAAATGAAAATCGCTTATTGTCACAAGTAGTCTTCAAATGAAGTTACTGTGAAAAGTCCCTAGTCGCCACATTCCGGCGCCTGTTCGGGGAGGTTGGTATGGGAATTGAACCGTGCTGCTGGTGTGCCTTGGTCTGCTTTCAAAGCCAGCGATTTAGCCCTGTGCTAAACCAGAAATAAAACAATTCATTTGGCCCAAATCTTCGATCAAAAAAACATTCCGATTATCTTTCTTTGACTTTTCTGGGTAATCTTCCATCAGAGGAGAATCCTTATCCACTGGCTCAGAGCAGAAGATATCAGCAAAGGGAATCCGATCAAAATCCACGCCCCCCCCCCCCACCTTTTCACAGTAGCACTGCCATGTTATGGGTGGTATGGGTTTAAATGTCCCAAAGCTTCTTTGAAAAGCTATCGAGAGAAGGTAAGTGGGTCAGGGGTTATGGTGGGTGACTAAATGGGTCAAGGTGTAGGGTGGATAAGGTAAGTTGGTCAGCGATTAGGGTGAGTGAGGTAAGTGGGTAAGGGGGTAAGGGAGGTAGGAGTGTGTTAAGTCGGTAAGGGGATGGGTGAGTATGGGGGGTAGGGTGAGTGTCGTAAGTGGGCAAGGCGGTCAGGTGAGTTTGTTAAGTGCATAAAGGGGTGGGTAAGGGGGTTGGGGGAGTGTGTTAAGCGGGTAAGTGGGTGGGTAGGTAAGGGAGTTAGCGGGAGTATGTTAAGTGGGTAAGGAGATCAGATGAGTAGGAGACTGGGTGAGTGTTAAGTGAGTAAGGGGGTAGGATGCGTGAGGGGTAAGGTGGGTAAGCTAAGTGGGTAAAGGGGGAGGGTGGACAAAGGAAGTGGGCAAGGACATAGTGGGTAAGTGATCATGGTGGTGATATTGGGTCACGTCAGGTCAGGGGGATTTGGGATGTCGGGTGAGTTGGGGGGGGTGATAGATGGAGTCAGGTGGTAAGGTCAGCTCGGATTGAAGGGAGTCAGGGAAGGGTCTGGTGGTAGTTGGGCAGTCAGTGGGGATCGGGTGGTGAGGAGGTTGGGTCAGGTCAGGTCAGTGGGGTGGGATTGTCATGGGGTTAGGGTCACTGTCTCTGTGGGAATAGTAAGAAATCTTACAACACCAGGTTAAAGTCCAACAGGTTTGTTTCGATATCACTAGCATTCGGAGCACTGCTCCTTCCTCAGGTGAATGAAGAGGTATGTTCCAGAAACATATATATCGACAAATTCAAAGATGTCAGACAATGCTTGGAATGTGAGCATTAGCAGGTGACTAAATCTTTGCAGACCCAGAGATGGGGTAACCCCAGGTTAAAGAGGTGTGAATTGTGTCAAGCCAGGACAGTTGGTAGATTTTTGCAGGCCAGATGGTGGGGGATGAATGTAATGCGACATGAATCCCAGGTCCCGGTTGAGGCCGCACTCATGTGTGCGGAACTTGGCTATAAGTTTCTGCTCAGCGATTCTGCGTTGTCGCGCGTCCTGAAGGCTGCCTTGGAGAACGCTTACCCGGAGATCAGAGGCTGAATGCCCTTGACTGCTGAAGTGTTCCCCGACTGGAAGGGAACATTCCTGCCTGGTGATTGTCGCGTGATGTCCGTTCATTCATTGTCGCAGCGTCTGCATGGTCCCGCCAATGTACCACGCTTCAGGACATCCGCCACATCTGTGGGAATAAACAGGGAACAGGGAGGGGGGAGTTGGGTTTGAAAGGAGGCAGTTAGGAGGTCAGGGAGGGCAAGTTGGCATAATGGAAGGACAGCTGGGTGTATGGCAAGGGAAATCAGTGGAGTGGGATGGGGATGGGGGCAGTTCTCAGTTGTATAGTTACCCAGGAGCTGGACCAGTATTTTTCTGTCTATCATTCCCTGGGTAACCATTCAGGTAAGCTTGAACCTTCCAAAGTCTCCAACTCTAACTCAGGGTTGGGGGGTCCTGCAGAGCAGGGGAACTTCAGAAGTTCAGACTGCCCGGGTTATTCCCAGAGTCATTATGTTGGGAATTCTGAGGTATCCTGACTTAACAGAGAGGGGAAGATCTGAGCTATTAACTTTTAAACCCCCCCTACTCACCGATTCTTGGGGGGCGGGTGGTTCAAATTCTCCTGTGTCTCTGAACTGCTCACAGTCAGGTGACCTTGTGACAAACACTCTGTGGGCACTCTTACAAAGTGTTTAAGGGCCCCGAGAATCCAAAATAAATTCTCAATTTCATGCAAGGAATGGGAAAAGAGGGAAAAGAAAATTTGGGGATTGCATAAAAAGTTGTCTTGAGGAAAAGGTTTGTAGCTATATTACTGCTTTCACAATCTCAGGATTCTCACAAAGCGCTTTGCAGCTAATTAAGTACTTTTGAAGTGCTGTCACTGTTGCAATGGTAATCCCAGCACTTGAACAAGGCTGGCCTGTTTTAAGAACAGGGTACTACAAATTTGACTCCTGTGATGGTCAAACAAACAACACTTTTAACCAATCTTTCCACAGCAGAGTCATTCTGAAATGAAAATCGCTTATTGTCACAAGTAAGCTTCAATGAAGTTACTGTGAATAGCCCCTAGTCGCCACATTCCGGCACCTGTTCGGGGAGGCTGGTACGGGAATTGAACCGTGCTGCTGGCCTGCCTTGGTCTGCTTTACAAGCCAGCTATTTAGCCCAATGTGCTAAACCAGCCCCTTACTGGTTCTATGCTGATAAATGAAAGTTTGAGCACTTCGCTGATAATAGATAACAGTTTTTAGATCAGATGATAACTTTTGTGAGCTTTGCAGCTCTCACTGTATATGTTTATTAAAAAAATCCTTTTTGCAGCCTCAAATAATAATACTAATGGAGGAACCGTTTTAAGATTCAGCATTGGCAAAGTGCAGGTAGTTACCACTGCAGGAGTTACTATAGAAACAATGCGTTTTTAGTTATGATCTCACTCGCTGTTAACTTGTGGTGAAATGTAAATTTATCATTTATTTGCTTTCAGTAATGCTTTTTGAAGAAAGCCGAAGCCCCATAAATCAACAAATAAAGGCCCAGATCTTCTGGACTCCAGAGTGCCAGAGACCACAGGCATATCCCACGGGATGAACTTTGGGACCTGGCGGATGTCCCAATGGGCAGGACTTCTGGTCCCGCCCATGGGGAGCCCATAGTACCCCGTTGCTTTCTCCATGGCAATGTGTCCGCCAATCAGGGTCAACTTGCCAGTCAATCGGCACCCTCTTTTCTTATGTTATAAATTGTTGTGACTGATTGAAATTTTGCGTTCTTGCATTTGTCCTGATGAGTGCAAGTTGAAAAGCTTTGGCAACATGTGTCTTCGGCGGGAAGAGGCTCCGGTCAGTCAGGAATGCAGTTGGAGACATGGATGAACATCTGGAAGTGCAGTTTAGTCGTATTCTGTTTGAACCCACATCAAGGTCACAGTGTACAGTCTCAAATGTCATCAACATGCTACCTGCTTTCTTTCTATCTGATAATTTATAGTAAACATTAGACTCATACTGACTTCCTATCAACTTTTTCCATTGTAAATTCCTATGAATCCAATTATGTTAGAAACTGCCAGTGTAAACCTGCTATACTGAAATTACATCCTCCTGTCTGTGGTATCTTACAACACTTATGTTTTGTGTCTTCAACTTTTCTCTCTGTATCACACAGGGTAGAATTTTATATACCTTGTCTGTGGGTGAGTGGCTGATTTGGAAGTCAGTGGGTCATCGACTCCAAACCACATCTTTGAAAAATAGTGCATGGTACCTGAAGTAGCCAATTAAAGGCCATCCGTCGAGAAACCAGCAATAGGATTGGGTAATGGTGGATAGAGCAGCCAATCGACAACTGAAAGTGGGAGGTTCAGGGTCAAAGGGGACAGGTCATGATCTGAAAGGAGGTCATGGCCACCCATTTAAAGGAAGCCCTGACAAGGTAGGTGCAAACAAACAACGGTGATTTGGAGCCTGAGAAACCTGTGATGAAGGTTATGAATTCAAATACAACATTGAAATAGGTAAGAGCTTATTTATAAATGTGCATGAATATTCTTCTTTGCCAGGGAAGAAATGACACCGAATGCAGCTGATCTATTCCCCAAGGAATAGCAAGTGTCTCAAGAGTCATTGACCATCTGTGTCTCTCCACGGATGGCCAAGAGAACAAAGCCAGGAGCTTGTGAGTGCCCTAGACTAAAGGCGGCCCCAAGATCTGACAATGACTTCCTGAAAATCTTCCTCCAGGTTGCAAGTGATAGGTGGGAGGTGTCATGCCAGCTAACAGGTCGAGGAGACCTCCCAGCTAGTGGAAATTGCCCAGATAGAACATAGAACATAGAACAGTACAGCGGGGTACAGGCCCTTCGGCCCTCAATGTTGCGCCAACCTGTGAAACCACTCTAAAGCCCATTTACACTATTCCCTTATTGTCCATATGTCTATCCAATGACCATTTGAATACGCTTAGTGTTGGCGAGTCCATTACTGTTGCAGGCAGGGCATTCCACACCCATACTTCTCTCTGAGTAAAGAACCTACCTCTGACGTCTGTCTTATATCTATCTCCCCTCAATTTAAAGCTATGTCCCCTCGTGCTAGACATCAGCATCCGAGGAAAAAGGCTCTCACTGTCCACCCTATCCAATCCTCTGATCATCTTGTATGCCTCAATTAAGTCACCTCTTAACCTTCTTCTCTCTAACAAAAAGAGCCTCAAGTCCCTCAGCCTTTCCTCATAAGATCTTCCCTCCATACCAGGCAACATTCTGGTAAATCTCCTCTGCACCCTTTCCAATGCTTCCACATCCTTCCTATAATGCGGCGACCAGAATTGCACACAATACTTCAAATGCGGCCGCACCAGAGTTTTGTACAGCTGCAACATGACCTCATGGCTCTGAAACTCAATCCTTCTACCAATAAAAGCTAACACACCGTACACCTTCTTAACAACCCTCTCAACCTGAGTGGCAATTTTCAGGGATGTATGTACATGGACACCGAGCTCTCTCGGCTCATCCATACTGCCAAGAATCTTACCATTAGCCCAGTACTCTGTCTTCCTGTTATTCCTTCCAAAATGAATCACCTCACACTTTTCTGCATTAAACTTCATTTGCCTCCTCTCAGCCCAGCGCTGCAGCTTATCTATGTCTCTCTGTAACTTGTAACATCCTTCCGCACTGTTCACAACTCCACCGACTTTAGTGTCATCTGCAAATTTACTCACCCATCCTTCTACGCCCTCCTCCAGGTCATTTATAAAAATGACAAACAGCAGTGGCCCCAAAACAGATCCTTGTGGTACACCACTAGTAACTGGACTCCAGTCTGAACACTTCCCATCAACCACCACCCTTTGTCTTCTTCCAGCTAGCCAATTTCTGATCCAAACTGCTAAATCACCCTGAATCCCATGCTTCCGTATTTTCTGCAGTAGCCTACCGTGGGGAGCCTTAACAAACGCTTTACTGAAATCCATATACACCACATCAACTGCTTTACCCTCATCCACCTGTTTGGTCACCTTCTCAAAGAATTCAATAAGGTTTGTGAGGCACGACCAACCCTTCACGAAACCGTGTTGACTATGTCTAATCAAATTATTCCTTTCCAGATGATTATACATCCTATCTCTTATAAACCTTTCCAAGATTTTTCCCACAACAGAAGTAAGGCTCACTGGTCTATAGTTACCGGGGTTGTCTCTACTCCCCTTCTTGAACAAGGGGACAACATTTGCTATCCTCCAGTCTTCTGCCACTATTCCTGTTGACAAAGATGACTTAACGATCAAAGCCAAAGGCTCAGCAATCTCCTCCCTAGCTTCCCAAAGAATCCTAGGATAAATCCCTTCCGGCCCAGGGGACTTATCTATTTTCACCCTTTCCAGAATTGTTAACACCTCCTCCTTCTGAACCTCAAGCCCTTCTAGTCTCGTAGCCTGAATCTCAGTATTCTCCTCGATGGAGGTCATAGCGGACGTTAGAAGTCTTGGGGTCATCCAGGAAAACCTGACAGCAGAGCTGCAAAGGCCCAACGATCTGGCAAGATGTGCAAGGTGAGTGCGAGACAATTCTGAAGATGAACATGGCAGGGTGTGATATGTGTCCATTATGGGACTGTCGTGTGTGTTTTCCAAGCGTGTAATGTGACGTGATGCAGAAGTGGGGTTTGAATTGCCACACCGTTTGGCTGTCAAGGAGTACAGGATAAAGTGTGAAGTACACAATAGACATGCTTTTGAAGCACAGCATCAACATTACAACCTCCCTCTATACTTGCAGAAGAAGAGGATGTACAATGCATGAGAAAGGAGCAGGACCATCGTCATTGCTATCCTGACAGCTATCGAGGAGGACATTCTGGAGTTCAATGGATCTCGACCATAGGTTGAGGCAAGATAGGAAGAAGGTCCCAGAGTGCTGAGGTTCCAAGGGCGATTCTTCATCACCTTTGAAGGGGCCGGGGTGTGGCAGGCGCTTGAAGTTGGGGAAGCTGGCAGAAAGGCAGCATGGGTGGCCTGTGACTTTGAAGGTTTGGAAACATCGGGGATGAAGGTGTGTCTCCATGCTGAATGATACAAGGGGCGGAATTTTTTTTTTTTAAATGGCAAGGTTCTGACTGAAAACCAACATGTTTCTCTCCAGAAACACAGTCAGGTTTTCTGACCAGCTCCTCTGACACTGTAAAAATGAATCGGTTTGCACTGTCACTCTGGCAGGAAGGGGTCAGTAAGCCCGGCACACAGAGATTGGGGTGCAATTTGCGAGAAAAATGAACTCCCTCCATCCCCCTAAAGCCCTCTCTTATGACTCCTCCCCACAAGATTACATCCCCACCACGCAAGTATCGAGGGGATCTCTCACCCCCTCCTTGCCTATCACCCCCCCCCCCCACCCCCACCCCCCACCCCATCACACTCCCACCCCAGGTGAATCCATTGGCGGGCATCCCTCTACCCCTACCACACAGAAAGGGAAGCCCTTCTCCACCTCTGGCCGAGGAGGAGGTCAGGCCGCCTTTCTATCATCGGCTCTTGTCCTCGAAGGAAATAAGACCATAAGCTATAGGAGCAGAATTAGGCCACTCGGCCCATCACGTCTGCTCTGCCACTCAATCATGGCTGATATTTTTCTCATCCCCATTCTCCTGCCTTCTCCCCATAACCCCTGATCCCTTTATTGATCAAAAACCTATCTACCTCTGTCTCAAAGACACTCAGTCATTTGGCCTCCACAGCCTTCTGCGGCAAAGAGTTCCACAGATTCACCACCCTCTGGCTGAAGAAATTCCTCTTCATCTCTGTTTTAAAGGATCGTCCCTTTAGTCTAAATTTATGTCCTCTGGTTCTAGTTTTTCCTACAAGTGGAAACATCCTCTCCATGTCCATTCAACCGTTCCTCATACGACAAGCTCTTCATTCCAGGGATCATTCTTATGAACCTCCTCTGGATCTTTTCCAAGGCTAGCACATCCTTCCTTAGTTATGGAGCCCAAAACTGCTCACAATACTCCAAATGGGGTTTGGCCAGAGCCTTATATAGCCTCAGAAGTACATCTCTGGTCTTGTATTCTAACCCTCTCAACATGAATGCTAACATTGCATTTGCCTTTCTAACTGCCGACTGAATCTGCATGTTAACCTTAAGAGAATCGTGAACAAGGACTCCCAAGTCCCTTTGTGCTTATGATTTCCTAAGCATCTCCCCATTTCGAAAATAGTCTTTGCCTCCATTTCTCCTTCCAAAGTGCATCACCTCACACTTTTCCACATTGTATTCGATCTGCCACTTCTTTGTCCACTCTCCTAGCCTGTCCAAATCCTTCTGCAGCCCCCCGCTTCCTCAATACTACCTGTCCCTCTACAGATCTTTGTATCATCTGAAAACTTAGCAACAGTGCCTTCAGTTCCTTCTTCCAGATCATTAATGTATATTGTGAAAAGTTGTGGTCCCAGCACAGACCCCTGAGGCACACCACTAGTCACCGGCTGCCATTCTGAAAAAGACCCCTTTATTCCCACTCTCTGCCTTCTGTCAGTCAGCCAATCCTCTATCCATGCCAAGATCGTACCCTTAACACCATGGGCTCTTAACTTACTTAACAGTCTCCCACGCGGCACCTTGTCAAAGGCCTTCTGGAAATCTAAATAAATCACGTCCACTGGTTTCCTTTGTCTAACTTCCTTGTTACTTCCTCAAAGAACTCTAACAGATTTATCAGACATGACCTCCCCGGACCACATGAGATGCCGGACCACATGTGCTGCCGTCAGCTTCGCCTCATCAAGCAGACTGTGTGCCGCCTGTGCCAGATGGTGGCAGATCTGGCACCATGATCGTAGGAGGAGGACATGCACACCCTGATGGCCGTCAAGTTGATGGCTGCGCTCACTTCAATGCTTCTGGCTTGTTATAGGGCTTGAGTGGGGACTTGTGCAGGATTTTGCAATCGTCCATGCACAGGTGTGTCCAAGATGTCACGGATGTCCTTTGTACTAGACAGCTACCTACATTCACTTCAAACTGGCGCAGGCCCATCAGGCTTCCTGGCCTGCTGCATTTTCGGCCATCGTTCACATGTCCCAAGTCCAAGGGGTTATTGACGGCACATATGTCGCCCATGGAGCACTGACTCTACAGAGGTTCCCTTTATTAACAGAAAGGTCTTCCACTCCCTGAAAGTGCAATTAGTGTGCGATCACCAGCTGCACATCATGCAGTCTACGCCAGATACCCAGGCAGCATGTATGACGCACTCGGAGGTTCCCAGCACCTTTAAGGGTCTCACTCAGGGACGGGTTGGCTAGTGAGTGACAGGGCCTACCCACTGAGGCTTTGGCTGATGACGCCTATGCGGAGGCCCCAGACAGAAGCATAAGCGTTATAATGGCCGTCTGGCTCTGGCTCCTAAAGGTGTGCTTCAGCTGGCTGGACTGCTCTGGTGGTGTTCTCCAGAGGGTTACGCGCATTGTGGTGGCCTGCTGTGCCCTGCACACCACACAGCAGCAGGATGACATGCTGAAGGAGGGGGAAGGCGGCAGGCCTTGTCGGACGAGGATGGTGTCCAGAGTGAGCCAGGCGAGGACCCAGCCCTGGCTTGACAGGCCGCGGAATGTGTCCTCCAGTGCCGTAGAACCAGGGAGAACCTGATCCACTCTCGATTCGCCCACTAGGAGGCCAAAAGACTGGCAGAACCATCACCCCCTCCCCTTGCCTTCTATCTCATAACCCTCCCCTACCAACATTCCCCTTAGCCTTTCACCCCATCTTCTCCTTAACCTTTCACCCTAACTTCCTCTTCATCTTTCACCCACTTCCATGTCCGTAGCTCCCTCCCACTCCCTCCGAAGGTTATTTCAGCATCCCAACAGGGTGTTGGCCCTGGGTTGGCAATGTCAGTAGGTCTTGTCTTCGGGACGGAGGATGATGATGATTTGCTATGAGATGAGCTTTGGTGCTCCTCATTGTGTGCAAAAGTCGGACTCTTGTCTTTCAGATAACATAACACTGTCCATCCGGATGATCACTGGTTGTCTGATGAGAACTCCTCTTATTTTGGGGAGGGGCTGCGGAGTGAGATGGAGCAAACTTTGCACTCTTAGACTTGAGATGCTGCAATCCTAGGCGGTCTCACACTGCGGCCCCCATGGCCTATCACTCCTCGTTGAGGTTGGATGCCTGTGGGAAGTCCATGGGTCCAATGCACCCTGAGCCACCCCCCGACATCACAGCCCAAGACCCTGCCCCAGTTCATCCTGCCCATCCATAGGACAACAGTAAGAGGCAGACCAAAGTGGTGGTGAAAAACTGCTAAATGGTGCGTTTTTATAGATTGTGTCCCCTTCCTCCAATTTCCCTATGCCCTCGTCTGAACCATGATGGCATGGTGCTCTGTGACTGGGATATACATGTCCTTGAGCGAGTGAATCATGTCCCTCATTGCCTCGGTCATGTCCCTCTGTCACTGGTTAAGGTCAATTAATGTCCGACCAATGCACTCGATGCCCTCAGCCATGTCTCTTTGTCAGTTGGCCCAGTTTTGGAGCAGCACAGCAATGTCTTTTTGAGCCCAGGACATGTCCGCCTGTGAATGGGCTCTACTGTCCTGCGCCTCGGGCATTGACAGCACAGTGTGCCCCAAGCTTTGGACATCCTGACATATGGATCTGACTTCTTGCCTCAGGCCTTCCACCATGTACACCACCCTCTCAGTGTTGGTCTGGCTGTCACGATTGTCGGATACACCTCCTGCGCCTGAAGGTGAGTGGAGTCCTCCAGCTGCACTTGCCGGTGCTGTAATGTTGCTGACAGCCCACCTGTAAATCCTGGCACCGAATCTTCATCTGTACCAGTGATGGGGGTCATCTTTTCCAGAGTTGCAACTGCTGTCTTGGTGGCAGCCATTCCCTGGGATTGAGCAGTCCTCTGACCAGCCACTCGCTCAGGAGTCCCTGCCTCCACCTGATCTGCTGCAGCATGAGTGTGGTGCTCACCAGAGGGTGACCCTGGAGCCTGATCACTAACAATTCCCACTGAAGAGATAGTCTCTGCGTTGGTGGATGGTGCTGGTGAAAGCAATGCCATGAAGTCGGTGTCTTCCCTGGAGATCTGCTCTGGGGTGGTCTGGAGGGGGGCTGCGCCCTCAGACAGTCCGACCTCGTCTGATGGGCTTCCTGGAAGACACAGGACATGGCATCAGTTCTGAGGTCAGACAGAGCTGTGGGAGATGAAAGATTCATTTGAGATAGGACAGCTGGATAAAGTTGCATTGAACTCTCATTCCTCCGGCACATACTGAACTCCATATTAGCCACTGCTCGCTCCTTGGCCTCCCCTGCATGTTCCATGGCCCTTTCTTCAAAGGGGGTGTGGACCCGTATCGCGGACATGCCCCCGCCCATTTTTGACGCTCTCTTTGATTATGGCCCCTTTATCATTGGGGACACAGTAAAGACACGCCGGCATGTCAGTTTTTTTTTTGGGGGGGGGGGGGGGGGGGAAGAGGGGGGGGGTGGGTTCTAGTTGGTAGTATATGTGAGCAAGGCGCCCGACCACAGAGGCACAGAGGGTTAGGACATGTATTGGGGGTTCATGCAGGGTAGGCTCTGAGGGGCACGTGGTAGGTAGAGTGTTAGTAGCATTTAAGGGTTTGGAAGCAGATGTCAGGGTTCAAGGGCTAGAGTGATGCCAGGCTCACACAGGTTGTTATTCACCCGATCAGCTTGAAGGAGATTGTTCATCTTCTCCCTGCATTGCATGCCGGTCCTGTTGATGAGGCTCCAGCCTCACTGCATCTGCCACCCCAGTACCCCAACCGGCAGCAACAATATGTTCTGATTTTCTGCTGGCGGGCGTACTTTGTCTCTGAACCAGAGAATACCACCCGTTGTTAAGCCGAGGCGCCATCTCTATTGTCTGGTGAGTGTAAAAGAGCCGGCTGCACTATTCCAGGGAAGTTATCCCTGATGTCCTGGCAAATAATTATCTCTCAGTCAACACAAAATACAGAGGGCGTGTTCTAACCAAATTGATGTAATGAGCGCATTTGGCTGGGTGTTTCCCTTTGCTCGCTGCGCCGAGAAACACCATGCTATCTATCAATACTCTGTTTCAATCCAGGGCCTCAGCGGGCAACCCCCCCCTGCCGAGGCCGCACTTCGTCCCTTTTCCTGCACTAAGGAGCTAAGCTCGCCGGACCTCCTCAGCGCATGAAGAGATTGGGACACCATTTTTAACTGGCACCCCGATCTGGTGCCTCAATCTCTCGACCCATCGACACGACCCCTGAACCTTCCCAAAGCCCCAACTCACCCATAAGGGGGTCCTCAGGACACCCACAGGTGCAGGGCACCCCTGTGACCGATCTCCACTGCAGGAAAAATGCCAGTCTGACACCCTGGCAGTGCCCCTGCCAGCACCACATGGGCATCTTGGCAGTGTCAGGCTGGCAGTGTGAAGGTGGCACCAGCAGTGCCAGAATGCCACCCTGTGCAGAGGGCAACGACCTGAGGGCCTCTGACCTCCTAGGAGACCCCCACAAATGCCATTCCACCTGGTCCTCATTTGGCCACAAGTGCCGTTCCATCTGGTCCCCGCTTGTGGAGACCATCATTGAACAGCGCTTGCCCAAGGTCTCTGAGGCAAAGGGGTTAGATCCCAGGGCCTCAGTAGATCTGGCCCATACAGATTAGAGTGAGACTAGATGTCTCACTCTAATGTGCAGATTTGCCAGATAGTGTTCCCGCCCACAATGGGCGGGATTCAGATTGTGATGCCTCGTGTGATTGCGTTATATCTCGCGCAGCGTGACGAGCCAGGTAGATCCCGGAAGAGGGATTTCCCAACATCTCCCGGCCACGCCTCGCCACCTTTCAGGCATTATGAAAGGTGCTATATAAATGCAGGGTTTTAAAAATATTTAATATGGGGATTAGATTGTTTCTGCTCCAATTATCTGCTGTCCTTTAATCTTACTCCACCTGAATGCTGCATTTGGCCCAGACATTCCTCCAGATGCAACACAAGTCGAGATCAATTTGGATGAATTGGATGGCGTTAGAGCCAGCAGGGGTGCACCCAATGTGGGACCATTGTCGAACTCACTCGCAGTACAGAGGCTTGCAGAGGGAGGTTGATGGATGAGAATATATTGGTTGAAAAATTAATTGCCAAGCAAACTATAGGGAGCATGGGAAATGAACGCTTGAGAGGAGTACATAAAATTTACATTTTTGAGCATCACATTACATCAGAGAGAACTTGAGCACAGATTTAAAACAACATATTAATTGTCAGAGTGGTACAAGGGACTTTGCTAGGAGTAATATAAAGTGGATGAGAGATCCTTGAGCTGCCATGTTAACTCTGAGTCACAGATGCTGCCTTCCCTACTGAGTATTTCCAGAATGTTCTGTTTTCATTCAGATTTTCAGCATCTGCCGTACTTTTTCTTCGGCAAAAAAAAAAATTCCTGGAAGGAAAACCTTGAAGGCAGCACAGTAATTTTTAAATCTTCAATTAAAGTTGCTTTCAATTCCACAACTCGGGAAAATTAAAAATGGCAGTCATGTAGGAATACTGCCCAAACACTCTGCAGTGCCATCTGCTGTTCGCAATTTCAAACTGCAGCATTCACAGAGCATCTCAACATTGCAATCCCATTATTTTTGGATTATCCGATTAGCATTGGATTATCCTATTAGGGTAATTACCAACAACTATTACACTGAAACAGGAAGATATACATTTTTTGATACGAATGTGTTCCCCTTTGACAATACATATCAACAGGCTCGGGAAAACTTTCTGGTGTACACTGATGATCACAGAATAAGAACCTTACTCAAGCTAAACAAAGAACAAAGAAATGTACAGCACAGGAACAGGCCCTTCGGCCCTCCAAGCCCGTGCCGACCATGCTGCCCGACTAAACTACAATCTTCTACACTTCCTGGGTCCGTATCCTTCTATTCCCATCCTATTCATATATTTGTCAAGATGCCCCTTAAATGTCCCTATCATCCCTGCTTCCACTACCTCCTCCGGTAGCGAGTTCCAGGCACCCACTACCCTCTGCGTAAAAAACTTGCCTCGTACATCTACTCTGAACCTTGCCCCTCTCACCTTAAACCGATGCCCCCTAGTAATTGACCCCTCTACCCTGGGGAAAAGCCTCTGACTATCCACTCTGTCTATGCCCCTCATAATTTTGTAGACCTCTATCAGGTCTCCCCTCAACCTCCTTCGTTCCAGTAAGAACAAACCGAGTTTATTCAACCGCTCCTCATAGCTAATGCCCTCCATACCAGGCAACATTCTGGTAAATCTCTTCTGCACCCTCTCTAAAGCCTCCACATCCTTCTGGTAGTGTGGCAACCAGAATTGAACACTATACTCCAAGTGTGGCCTAACTAAGGTTCTATAAAGCTGCAACATGACTTGCCAATTCTTATACTCAATGCCCCGGCCAATGAAGGCAAGCATGCCGTATGCCTTCTTGACTACCTTCTCCACCTGTGTTGCCCCTTTCAATGACCTGTGGACCTGTACTCCTAGATCCCTTTGACTTTCAATACTCTTGAGGGTTCTACCATTCACTGTATATTCCCTACCTGCATTAGACCTTCCAAAATGCATTACCTCACATTTGTCCGGATTAAACTCCATCTGCCA
Organism: Scyliorhinus torazame; assembly: GCF_047496885.1. NCBI lineage: Eukaryota > Metazoa > Chordata > Chondrichthyes > Carcharhiniformes > Scyliorhinidae > Scyliorhinus > Scyliorhinus torazame. The sequence goes on along the minus strand of NC_092708.1, from coordinate 364,693,263 downwards.
TCTCTCCGCCCAAGTCTCCAGACAATCTAAACCCTGCTGTATCCTCCGACAGTCCTCATCGCTATCCGCAATTCCACCAACCTTTGTGTCATCTGCAAACTTACTAATCAGACCAGTTACATTTTCCTCCAAATCATTTATATATACTACAAAGAGCAAAGGTCCCAGCACTGATCCCTGTGGAACACCACTGGTCACAGCCCTCCAATTAGAAAAGCATCCCTCCATTGCTACTCTCTGCCTTCTATGGCCTAGCCAGTTCTGTATCCACCTAGCCAGCTCACCCCTGATCCCGTGTGACTTCACCTTTTGTACTAGTCTACCATGAGGGACCTTGTCAAAGGCCTTACTGAAGTCCATATAGACAACATCTACTGCCCTACCTGTATCAATCATCTTAGTGACCTCCTCGAAAAACTCTAGGACTCTAGAGTCCTAGAGTCTCTAGAAAAACTCTAGAAAAACTCTAAACAACGGTAAGGGGGTTGGGAGTTCTTGTGGCGCAGTGGTTAGCGACGCTGCCTCTGAGCCAGAAGATGTGTGATCAAGACCAACTCCAGGAATAGATGAACAAGTAAGGTGCGTTCATATTGTGGCCAAACAGGTTGAGTATCAACTTGTAAGTCCTCTCGTCACACGCCAATAACAGGTGAGTGGGAGAAATTCCTGGTCAGCCAAGCGATGGAAAGAAATTGGAGCCTCTATCTGTTGTGTTGGGTGCTCTGGATCACATATAGGTCACCAACACTTGAAATAGTGCAACACTATTTCATTGAATCATTAACTGTTTAACATACTCTGACTGTGGGTTAACACGATACTAGCTTTAACTAAAGACCTTTGCCTTGTCCTAACCAGTCGATGCACTTAGCACATGGTGAATGTCTGTGCTGCAGGCTGTGAGCTCTGTCCTCCTAGCTAGCTGCAGCTCGAATGAGCGGGAACTCTGATGCCCCCTGTCTTTATAGTGCGTGTGCTCTAACTGGTGATTGGCTGCGGTGTTGTGTGTGTTGATGGGTCTCACTGTGTGTCCGTCAGTGTGTGTCTGCTCCATGATATACTGGTGTATATTATGACACTATCCTCACTATCCATAGTTACAGACAACAACATGCATGGAAAATTGTTTGTTGTCAGAGCAACTCTGACTCCAGGAAGGTGGGGGGTGGGGGGGGGAGAGCCCTGCCTCCTTGCCCTATCTGTGGTGGAGATTCACAGTGCTATGGGTAGGACCTGCCTTCGGGCAGAGAACAAAGAGTTATGTTCGACCTTGAACTGAACTTTTGACCTCCTGTCCTGTTCCATTTCCCAACCTTGCCCACCTGTACCTCTACCTCAGCATCTCCATCACTGAAACTCATAACCACAATTTCTTTCACCTTCATACACTGTAGCTCCATTGCTGACCATTGATTGTCCACATAGATTAACTCCAACTTAATCAAAGTACATTTGTCTGCATCCTCCCCTGTACTAAGTCCTGATTGCTCATTCGCCCTATTCTCCCTGAATCTACACTGGGTTTTTGATTTTCAACACATCCAGTTGAAAATCTTTGCCCTCATCCTCAAAACTTTCTATGGTTTCATTGCTCCATAATTCTGCCAATTCCTCCATCACTTCCTGTGCCCTTTGACCTTCACGGCTCAGACCTTCTCTGCATCCTCCCCTCAATTCAACCTGCCATCGGTCACAGAACCTTCAGTTGCTTTGGCCCTATTCTCTCCAGAACTCTTAATCAGTTTGCTTCTTTACTTCTCCGTCATCCTTTTATAACCTTCTCAAAAACCATCTTTCAGATATAGCCTCTGGTCAACTCTCCGAACCTCATTCCCATGGCTCAGTGATTGCTCTACTTAATTTTCTTTAAACTACCATGGGACATCAAGCATGATACAAGTGCTGCAATAATGTTAGATGTTGTTGTGAACGAGTGCAACCTTCGATGAGAAAGGCACAGCAGTGGGATGTGTCAGCCACAGACATTTCTACAGCAACCTGTACATCACAAGTGAAGCAAATGATCAGCCGGAGTTATCACCATAGAAATAATTCTCTCCTCAGAAATTAATCTGTCACAGAACTACACCATGAAAGCAATCTGTCTCAGGTCTGCCTTCAGTAAGCAGCATGTATCAGAGCTCCTTTTAAAAATCAATACCTTATTGCCTTCTTTGACAGAAACCTCACAAACTTATTTTTAACATTGACATTGCGCAGTAATCTTGTCAGCTCACCGTCGTTTCCAGTGATTTTTTTTTTTGCAAAGCCATTATGAAAACATTTACCACAGACATCTTTCAGAAAATAATGGCTGACTAAATGAACCTGAGTACTGAGAATATCATTGTATTGCTTTGATCGCCTGGACAGTGATGATTGTTCAGAGCTGGAGTTTTAAGCTAGGCCTGGAATGCTTCTCTGCAGCACTATTGGACATCCCCAAACCAGATGACCTGACACTCTGCTCCGTGTCAGAAAAATCTAGCTTTGTTTGGTGACAAGCCAGGACTATCCAACTGGCCACACAGGAGGTCAAGAGGTACAGTGAACCTGCTTTAAGGACCCATATTGATGGCTGATCTACACTGCATGGTGGATAAACGGTTAACTTTTTGTTAGTTATAGAGATTTCCATTTTTTCAATGTTTCACCGCACAATAAATTTCAGTGGATACGGTTATTGAAAAACAAATACAAAATCACCCGTTACAATATTAAGTTTGAGCTTCAGAATATCTCCACTCAATAATATAATCTCTGGTGTTCCTGGCTATTGAGGACTGAGTGGGAGTTTCTCGTTGTTTTAAGCCCAGTCGATTTTTTTTGTTGGAGGTCACATCGCAAGTCTATTTTGTTGTGGCTATTGTATTTTTTGCAGCACTGAAGACAATAAAGGTTACAAATGATTTTGGATACTATCTCTTCAGGGTAGAAAGTAGCTGTATACACTTACCTAAAGTGTTAAGTAACAAAACAGCTAGCAATGAACTATGTTGTCTCCTAATCAAATCAGATCAGCACTTGATATAATTTTGATATAACCAGAATGCTAATTTCTTCACTTAGCAACTTCATTTCAAGTCTTATATTGCATGTTCATAGAATCATAGAATGTACAGTGCAGAAGGAGGCCATTCGGCCCATCGGATCTGCATCGGCCCTGGGAAAGAGCATACTTCTTAAGCCCACACATCCACCCTATTCCCGTAATCCAGTAATCCCATCAAACCTTTTTGGACACTAAATACAATTTAGAATGGCCAATCCACCTAACCTGCACATCTTTGGACTGTGGGAGGAAACCGGAGCATCCGGAGGAAATACCTGAGCTGCCGTTAGAAAGACATTGCATTCATTTCTGAACTGCATTGCAATTTTGTTCTGGTAGATTTCAATGAAAATAGCGAAGCATTAGAATGACGTGGAATCGAACTCCAAAATGTCAGCTTTGGCATCAGTTCAATGTTACACACTAACCAACATCATGGCCTACCTGTTCTGCAAGGCTCCATCAGTGGTTAGGTGTTTGTGCACAAGCCCCATGACAGATGTGTCTTTGGAAGCGTTTGTGCAAGTGAAGGATGTTATTTTTGCAGTTAAAGAGGCCTTTTAGTCCACAAATTGAGAGCCAATTTTAACCTTATTTTCTCTCTGTCAACCTTAATATATCCTTGCTAATTTGAAATACTTTGTGCAGGTCTCCTCCCAGTCATTTGTTTTTTAGAGACGTGAACAAAGCTGTTCAGACTTACCCGATTGTTGTGTGCTCAAAAAATGATGCAATTGTGTACCACTTATGTTTCTCACCGCACAATTAGGGTTATTCTAGAAACTTGTTTGAAGGTTTCATTTCCTTTAGTCTTCACTACAACCTCAGTACCAACTCCATTCTGCTTTCCTGGAAAACTGTCGAAGACTGAACCAGACTGACCTGAACCAAGGTCTCGTACTTGACCCCTGAGATGAGTTTACGACAACATGTGCGCACCCAAGAGCATCTATTTCTCTCTCTGTAACATTGCCCGCGACCTCAGCTCACCTGCTGCTCTAACCTACGAGGCTTGACTATTCCAATGCACTGTTGGCCAGCCTCCCACATTGTACCCTTTGTAATCTCGATGCCGTCCAAACTCTGCTGCCTTTGTCCTGATTCACATCAAACCTTCACTGGTTCCAGGCCCAGCAATGCCTCCATTTGGAAATTCTCACCCTGGGTTTCCCGTACCTGCATTATCTAACCCCTCCCACTCTCTGCTATCTCCTCCAGCCCCATAACCTTCAATACATGTATGCTCACCTAATTCTGGCATCTTTAATTGCTCCAACATATTGGTAGTTGTGTCTCCAGCTGCCTTGGCTCTAAGCTCTTTAATTCCCTCCAGAAACCTTTCTGACTCTTGACCTCTCTTTCCTCCGTTAAGCTGTTCCCGGACCTCTCTGGCCAAAGCTTTTGCCATAATATCTCCTCAGGTGCCACGGTGTCAAACTTTGCTCTGCAGTGCTCCTGCGAAGAATCTTGGGACATCTTATTATCTTGGGGGTGCTGTATAAATGCAAGTTGTTGCAAAACAGTTTTTAATATTTGATCCATTTCAGTGTTGCCAACATGCCCGTATATCTGGTGGGCCAAAAGAACAACACATGAGGAAGACAGCAATTTCAGTGCTTCTGTCGCCCTCCAGCAAAACAAAAATATAAGCATGTCATATGTAAGAGAAATTTGCCTTTTAAATGTAAAATACCTACCTGCATCAGAAGAAGAGGATGGAAAAATGGAAAAACAGGCTTCATAACAAGTCAACACAAACACAAGGAAGGTCTAACCATTATGATTAGCAGGATGATGATTGCAGGAATTATCACAGTAAAAGAGCAGGAATCACAGCTAAATTACATCCAGGTAAATGGTAGACAATCAGCCTTGTGAGCTGGCAGGGGTGAGAAGGCAATCATTCTTGGGTTAATGAGAGCATTCATGTTGAAAAGGAAAAATGGAATTTATTTGCAGGATGCATGCAGGGAACCACGGGTGTCTCTCCGGTGAACACTGGAACAATTGTTGTCCATTTCTAATGGTCTGTTGTACATGATCCCCAGCATCAAATTCCCTCCATTAAAAACAGCGCTGGCTAATCTCACAACCGCATGCAGTGCGTGTCATCTGACATGACACGTGTGCGGATGAGAACAGACCCCAAATAGCAAATTTGATAAAGAGATTTCAAGCTTATTTTTCAAGAATTGTTTGCTCCTAATTTTAAAGCTTGACTGAAAACGAGAAATGCTGCAGAAACATAATGAATCCTACTGAAAGAACCATCTCCTCCAGGATTAAAACCACTTCTGCAAGCTACCTCTGTCCTCTTTCATTCATTCCAAGATGTAGCCACCACTGGAAAGGCTGGCATTAATTGCTTACCTCTTTTCTTCCTCAGAAGGGTGAACATCTACAGTAGTTTGATGGAACTGACTGAATTGCTCGGCCTTTTTATAAGGTGTAGCAACACCCGAGAGGTTTCCCAATCCATTGGACACCCCCGGGTGGTCGGTGGCAGGGTGGGGTGACACCCTGGCTCTCCCTGTAGCATTCAGGCACCTTGGCACTGCCAGCCTGGAACCTTGGTACTGCCACCCTGACACTGTCAAATGCCTTGCATGGCACTGCCAAGGTGGCAGGTGCCAGGGTGCTTGGCAACCTAGATGGCACTGCCAAGAGTCAGGGCATGGCCATGCCCATTAAAAGAAAGGGGGTTTTGGAGGGTGGGGCTGGTTGAGGGTGGGTGTGAAGCAGCCTCATAAAGGTCAGGGGTGGGGGGGTTGAAAGTTTGGGGTTCGAAAAGGAGTGGGCCAAAAAGGGACCTGAAAAGGGGGGGATGCCCTCAGCGACCCCATAGCATGGTATCCTCACTTGGGGGGTGGTAACGTTCATGTCTGCGGGCGCTGACATTGTCCATGGTCTGAGGGGTGTGGGAGATCTCCAAACTCACTTCGAGATCGGGGCAACCCAGTCTCTGAGGTGTTGGCCTTGTCAGCAAGTTCAGCACTCATTGCTGAAAATATTTCTGAGTGTGGACTGGACCAGGGAGAAGCTTCGCAAGGCACCAAAAAATAACAAAGGGCACGATCTACCTGCCGCTTTGCACTTGAGCGAGAGCACAGCCTTGTCAGTAGATGCCAGGTGAGGCCTCTCGCCGGCTTCCTGGCAGCCTTTACACCTCACCAGATCTACCCAGATCTTGCAAGCGTGGAATCAGAATACTGCCCAAAATGGACATGACCAAATGGCGTGTGCTTAATTAGGGGATAAACCTACTTAGGCGAGCTTACCCGGTATCTACTGGTCTCCCGGTATATACAGGTTTTCCCAGAGAGGCCACAGCCGGGCGACGTTCAGTACTGGTCCATACAAACGTGGACCAGGTAGAACAGCACCCAGGGACTCTCCCTAACCAGCTGGACCCCGTGGGTGGTCAGGGATAGTGCAGGGTGGCACCCTTGAATGTGGGCACCTTAACACTGCCAGCCCTGGGGGCAGCACGGTGGTGCAGTGGTTAGCATTGCTGCCTCACGACGCCGAGTTCCCAGGTTCGACCCCGGCTCTCGGTTACTGTCCGTGTGGAGTTTGCACATTCTCCCCGTGTTTGCGCGGGTTTCGCCTCCACAACCCAAAGATGTGCAGGGTAGGTGGATTGAACATGCTAAATTGCCCCTTAATTGGAAAAAATGAATTGGGTACACTAAATTTATTTTTTAAAAACACTGCCAGCCTGGCAATGCCAAGGTGCCCGGAAGGCATTGTCAGGCTGGAAGGAGCACTGCCAGTGTGGCAGTGCAAGGGTACCTGGGTGCCAGCATGGGAGCCATGCCCATGAAAGGAGGGCGGAGGGGGTGTGAAAGGTGGGGGGGGGGGGTGCAGGGCAGATAAGAAGCAGCCTCTGGGAGGTTGGGGGGAGACAGGTGGGCGTCCTGGAAGGGAAGGGCCTGTAGGAGTACTTGGGAGGGCCTGAAGAGGCGGGGCCCCAGTGTCTCCATAGTGGGATGTCCTCACATGGGAGGGTGTGGGGTAATGCCCATGTATGTGGGAGGTGACATTGCCCATGGGTGGAGGTGTAGGGGCCTTTCAATATGGTGGCCCAATCTCTGAGTTCAGCCCCCAGCAGTGAAAAAAGTTCTAAATGTGGACTAAATCGGTATGAAACTCCCCAGGACCCAAAATGGTGATGTGTGGTTAGACCGCGGTGGTGAATTGGCTGGCAGTGCCAGCGGAAACGCTCAGCAAAACCCGCCACAAATGGCCCTTCGAGGGTCCGATCTAACCTCACCAAATGGGAACAGAGTCCCATAGCGAGCACATCCAGCCGCATGTTTCCCGGCACTCGCAGCACAAGAAACGCCCCTCTGTCTGCCCCTCTATCTAACGGCCATCCAGTTAGATATGGGCCCTCAGTGGGGAACGCAAGCCTGAGGCTGCACCCAGCCCTGTTTTCTGCACTGAAGAGCTCTGCTCACCGAAACTCCGCAGTGCAGTGAGAGATCAGGAGGTCATTTTTAAATGGACATCCGCCCACGCCCATGCAGTGCACCTTCGGCCCGGTCACTGCCATGCAAAAAATGCCAAATTGCCCTGGGACTGCCAAGGTGCCAGGGTACCAGGTTGGCACTGTTCCAAGCTGGCATTTTTCACGTGGTGGCTATTGGGCAAGGGGTGCCCTGCGTGGGTGTTGGGGGGGGGGGTGGTGCAGTGGGCCGGGGGGACCGCCTCACTGTGAGTTGGGGCTTGGACGGGTGTCCAGCATCTCGTCCGGTGATCGAGAGATCGGGACTCCATTTAAAAATAGCATCCCGATCTCTCTCTACACTGAGAAGTTCCGTCAAGCAATATGCAGCCTCGGCCATGCACTCCCTGCTGAGGCCTCCTATCTAACCCGAGTGCTGTTTGAGTGTCGGGAAACACACAGCTATACCCGCTCGCTCTGGAGCTTTGTTCCCATTTCGTTAATTTGCGCCCATTAACTCTATTTCTTTGAAGAAGTCACAGTTGACTTGAAATGTGAACTTGGTTTCTCTCCCATAGATGCTGCCAGACCTGCTGGGTATTTCCAACACTTTCTGTTTTCATTTCCGATTTCCAGAGTCTGCAGTATTTTGCTTTTACCTCTAGAATACTAGTCCAGTAACATAACCGCTGCACTGCTGGACCAGAAACATTTATATTTGTTATGTTCCATATGTCTCTGAACTCAAGTGGCGGGATTCTCTCAGACCAGGCCGGGCTGGAGAATCGCCGGGCCGGGCGCAAATCGTGCGACGCCGCCCTGACGCCGGTCCGCCGATTCTCCAGAGTGCGGAGAATCGGCGCCATTGGCGTGCCGGGCGGGGGCTGCTGTACGCGGCCCCCCCCGGCTAATTCTCCGCCCGGGACGGGCCGAGCGGCCGTAAAAATATCCGACTCCCGCTGGCGCCGTCCACGTGTGGTCTTACCCAGCGGGACCTCACCGTGCATCCATTCGGGGGTGGCCTGGTAGGGGGGGATGGGGGTCTGACCCCGGGGTGGGGGGGGGGGGCCTCTGCTGTGGCCTGGCCCGCGATCAGGGCCTACCGATCGGCGGGCCAGCCTCTCGGACTCTCTTGTTCCGGCCCCTGTAGCCCGATGCCATGTTGCGTCGGGCCGGCACGGAGAAGGGAGCCACCGCGCATGCGCGCAATCATGCCGGTCCCACTGCGCATGCGCAGACCCGCGGCGCCCATCTGACGTCGGGATCGACGGCGTCAACACTTAGCCTCAGGATCAGAGAATCCCGCCCAGAGTCTTTCAAGATGTGAAAGTGCCTTTTTCAGGTGGCAAATCAGTGAGGTGCCTGAAGGAGCTGCGCTCCGAAAGCTAGTGACATCAAAACAAACCTGTTGGACTTTAACCTGGTGTAAGACTTCTTACTGTAAAAGAAGAAAGTTACAGGAGACCATTAGATTTAAGACTCCTCATCTAGACTTGTCATCATAAGCAGGGAATATTTGAATAAGAACAAAAATAGTAGATATATTCAGGAAATTGCAAAATATTTCTGACAGCTAGTGCTAAACATCTTTGTTGGCCGAAAAGATTTCCTTCCAATCTTTTGCCAGTAACATTCAAGCACTATCAGGTTTAATAGTACGAAGGGTGGTGTCATCCTGCGAGCCTTTCAGGAAGAGTTCTTGGCTCGCATGGACTCAAGCACCACTTGTCCAGTGATCAGCCAACCAATGTCATTAGGGGAGGGGTAACTGCAATCGTTTGGAGATCAAGGATGTCTGGCAATGAAAAATTGGAATTAAATTAATCCTCCACAAAAGACTCAGTAATCCAGTATTCCAGGCCAGTGTTGATGTGCATCTTGGCATATCAGATATCCAACTGACTGAAAAATAAATATCACTGGTAGCAGAATGAAGTGAACAGAATGCTCTGAGGACACTATGTCAAGGAGTTATTGATCCATTAACCAGTCCATGGACATTTATTATTGATTACTTGAAGAATGATGGCTCAGATAATTATGGACGGAGTCACATTTAAGGGTGTCTTATCTGCCTCCTCAGATTCATGTTTCTCAGAATACAATGGCAGACTATTACTGTTTTTCAGGTTTATATTTATTCAGTAAATGTGAACCAATAGTAATTGCAGATGAAAAAGCCCCCAAAACAATGTTTGCTATCGAACGAATGTCTGTGGATAAACAGACTGTTAATGTTTATCCTCTTTGAGAATAAAAAGGCTCTCTCTTTCAGCAAACATATTTTTGGGTTTTAGACAAGATCTTTATTTAGGACAACAGTTTTCTTCTCCGGAAAACAACCGCAAACCAAAAGAAGGCATTTGGGAAGGACGGTGAATTAAACTGGATTTCAGCAAAGCTAAAAGACTGATGCCTATCTATTCCAGCATCAATGAAATCTCACCCTGCTTTTAACCTGAACTCCGATGACTGAGGAGAAAGAGAAGGATTTCCAATTTATGTTGAAAGTATGAAAATGTTCTGTTAACTGAAGAATGTCTAATATCTGTATTACAATTTGATATCGCATTGGGGCAGCATGGTGGCACAGTGGTTAGCATTGCTGCTTCACAGTGCCAGGGGCCAGGGTTCGATTCCGCCCTCGGGTGACTGTCGGTGTGGAGTTTGCACATTCTCCCCGTGTCTGTGTGGGTTTCCTCCCACAGTCCAAAGATGTGAAGGTTCGGTGGATTGGCCATGATAAATTGTGCTTAAGCGTCCAAAGGTCAGGTGGAGTTACAGGGATAGGGCTGGGGTTTGGGCCTAGGTAGGGTGCACTTTTGGAGGGTCGGTGCAGACTTGATGGGCCAAATGGCCTCCTCCTACACTGTGGGGATTCTATGATCGTGTGTTTTTTGATTCGAAGTACAAATCTGGAATGATGTTTGATGGACATGAAATTCATATCGCCATTTTACACTGATGCACAGCACACTTGTCTTTTATCACTTGAGTTATGTGTAGAGCTGTCAATAAGCACTCATGTTACTGCAAAGGACAATTAGTATCAGTAAAAGCTACATATTCATACTGGAGTGAATTATCAAATATAGTCAGTAAATATAGAATTTTCTATGGGTTACATAAAATGCAAGCAGTTGCTATAATCAGCTCAAACAAAATCTCATTGAATCAATTTGTGAAAGAGTTGCATAAGTGTTGATTTCCATTGGTGTTTAATTGCAGAATTTTAAGTAATAGTAAGTTTTCCTCAGTAGCTGGGAAGCTCAGTGAACACGGCTGGTTTTGGAAACATTCAGAGTTACTTAGATGTTCTAATCCATTGAGTTCTTAATTTTCCGCCTTCTCTGTTGAAGCAGGGTCAAAATCATTACAAAATGATAAAGGAGAAATGTTCAAACCTATTTATTTGATAGCTTATAAGCCTACGGCTCTGTTGGGGAGCGTAACCTGATTTGAGCTTACATAGTGGAAACATAGAATACATAGATCCCGATAGTGCAGAAGGAGGCTATTTGGCCCATCGAGTCTGCACCGACCCTTTGATAGAGCGCTCTACCCATGTCCACTCACCCATTCATCCAGCACTATCTCCGTAACCCCATAACCTAACCCGCATCTCTGGACACTAAGGGGCAATTTAGCATGGCCAATCCACCTAACCCGTACATCTTTGGACTGTGGGAGGAAACAGGATCACCTGCAGGAAACCCACGTAGACACAGGGAGAACATACAAACTCCACACACACATTGACCCAAGGTCGGAATTGAACCCGGGTCCCTCGCTCTGTGAGGCAGCAGTGCTAACCACTGTGTCACCATGCTACCCCATATATGTGGTAGAATGGACCCAAATTTACAATGCCTATTTTTTGTCAAGTGCAGTCCCCACCCTAAGCGAGCACTTGTACAATTACTCCTGTAATTGTATTGTTAGATAATTGATGGTGAGGCATTTTCAGTGTATCCAGCAAAAGCGTCATTGTTTCCCTCAGTATCTCTTTGCTTCTTTCTGGTACGTTAAATACAGGGCCGTAGAAACATTACCAATTTCTTTGCATGCATTGGGGATGGCACCTTATTTCAAAAAAACCTGCTCACTGATACTACATAATCAAAATCATAAATTCCTAAAATGGAACTGATATGGCATGGGCTGAGAAGAGGAGTAACTATTTGAAAGGTTTTGCTCAGATTTTGTGGAAGAAGCAATCCTTCACATTATCGGGATGTGTAGGTTGTGGCAGTGCTTAGCATCCATGAAAAAAATCAGTTCACTTGGGCATTTGCCTCTGTGCTGACCTTTCAGCATCCCACAGCTTTTCCTTGACATAACTGTCCTGTTGACAAGAATTTGAGAGAAAGAGGGAGAAATTGTTGGGTGGATAGGAATGAGTTGATGGCCATTTTATACTGCCGATGTGGGTGAGATTGTGCCAGAATCACCTAACTGCAAAATTTCTGTTCTCGTAACCATCCACCTGGAGGATATGTTTTCCCAAAGATACGTTTTTCCGACACAAAGACACACAAAAGTATTACTACGAATAAAGTGCTCCCTACAGTCGTAAAACCATTAGCCCACAACCTGGCTGCTGATTATATATCCTTCAATTCCATTTTAATCTACCAGATTCTATATTTAGAGTGTGATTCCAATTCTCTAAACCAGTGGTCTTTCTGAATGAGTCATGACGTTATTAGTTTTTTTCACACTTCTTTTAATATAAAATATTTCTCATCACTCCCCAGCTGAGTTACCTGCCTGTCTGACTATCTAATCTATTGTTTTTCTGTAGGTGGCGTGTAATGCGCAGTGCTCTGACACAAGTAAAATGATTTTTCACAAGTGGCATACAGTGGACATGATAGTTCACAGCAAAAATCTGCTCTAGATTTGAAATTTAACTTAATTGCTTCAGCTTTGAAGTGCAGAGGATAAAGAGATCGATAAACAGAAACTCAGACTTGCACCGTGAAGGTTTAGTGTAGACATGGACTAATGTAAGCTCACTGGTTCACTTCAGTGAGGCTCAATTAACAAAATTGTTAACACCACTGACTTAGGACAAAAAATGCAGTTGTTCTGCCTACTGTCCGAGAAAAATTGTAAATTACCCCCATGATCTGTTTAGCTCTGTGATAATCTCACCCAGGATCATACAAACGTAGAGAATAGGGGCCATTCGGCCCTTCGAGCCTGCTCCGCCATTCATTATGATCATGGCCCATTATTCAACTCAGTAACCTGTTCCCACTTACCCCCCCCCCCCTCCCCCATATCCTGTGATTCCTTTAGCCCTTGAAAACACACAATGTTCTGGTCTCATTTGCTTTCTGCGGTAGTTAATTCCACAGGCTCACCACTCTCTGGGTGAAGAAATTTATCCTCATCTCAGTCCTAAATGGTTTATCCTCAGATTGCGACAGTGGGCAGCATGGTAGCACAAGTGGCTAGCACTGTGGCTTCACAGCACCAGGGTCCCAGGTTCGATTCCCCGCTGGGTCACTGTCTGTGCGGAGTCTGCACGTTCTCCCCGTGTCTGCGTGAGTTTCGTCCGGGTTCTCCGGTTTCCCCCCGTAGCCCAAAGATGTGCAGGTTCGGTGGATTGGCCATGATAAATTGCCCTTAGTGACCAAACAGATGAGGAGGGGTTATTGGGTTACGGGGGTAGGGTGGAAGTGAGGGCTTAAGTGGGTCGGTGCAGACTCGAAGAGCCGAATGGTCTCCCTCTGCACTGTATGTTCTATGTTATATGTTCTATGTAATCCCTGGTTCTGACACCCCTGCCATTGGCAACCTTCTTCCTGCATCTACCCTATCTAGCCCTGTTAGAATTTTATAGGTTTCAATGAGATCCCCGTCATTCTTCTAAATTCCAACAAATATAACCCTAACTGATTCAATCTCTCCTCATATGTCAGTTCAGTCTTCCCAGAAATCAGTCAGTAAACCTTTGCTACACTCCCTTCTGATGTGTTAGGCAGGTAGGTTCGATGTGGACTGCACTCGATGCAAGGAAGCTAGAAACAGCCGTCTAACACTGGAGAAAATCCAACACTGTTTTATTCAGCGATAGAACTGATATACATATTCAGCTGTGGGTCGACACTATACTGAACTGACTGGAGACCTTGTAGTAGCCTGACCAGACTTACTACCGCATGGTGTTTGCACTTGCTAGCTCGTGGACTCTGACTGTCTCAGTGGCTGGGTCCCGAGAGAGCGGGAAACCTAGTGCCCTCTGGCTTTATAGTGGTAGTGTCCTGTCTGGTGATTGGCTGCACTGTGTTGTGTGCTTACTGGTCATCCTGTGTGTCAACCACTGCCTGTCTGCATCTCATTATATACATGAGTGGATATTATGACACCTTCATGGCAAGAAAATCCTTCCTCAGATAAGGAGCCCAAAACTGAGCATTATATTCAAGGTGAAGTCTCACCAAGGCCCTGCATAATTGCGGCAAGACATTCTTGTTCCTGAACTCGAATCTTCTCGCTATGAAGCCGAACATACTATTTGCCTTCTTCACCGCCTGCTGCACTTGCATGCATACTTTCAGTGATTGGTGTACAAGGACTCCCAGGTCTTGTTGTACATTCCTCTCTCTCAATCTATAGCTACTCAGATAATAATCTGCCTTCCTGTTTTTGCCACCAAAATGGTTAAACTCACATTTATCCAAATTATACTGCATCTGCCATACATTTGCCCGCTCGCTCAACTTGTCCAAATGAAGCACCTTTGAATCCTGCTCACAGCTCACGACTCCTCCTCCATAACCTCCACAGCTTTGTGTCATCTGCAAAATTGGGGATGTTACATTTAGTTCACTTATCTAAATCATTAATATACATTGTGAATAGCTGGGGTCCTATCATTGATCCATACAGTACCCCACTAGTCACTGCCTGCCACTTGGAAAAATACCTATTTATTCCAACTCTATGTTTCTTGTCTACCAACCAATTTTCTATCCTTCTGCATCTCAACACACTACCCCCAATCCCATGCATTTAATTTGACATGCCAATCTCTTACGTGGAACCTTATCGAAAGCCTTCTGAAAGTCCAAATAAACCACATCCATTGGCTCCCCTTCATCAACTCTACCAGTTATATCCTGAAAGAATTCCAGTAGATTTGTCAAGCACGATTTTTCTTTCATGAATTCATGCTGACTCTGTCTGATCCTGCCACTGTTTTCCAACTGTCCTGCTATTAAATTTTTTCTAATGGATTCTAGCATTTTCCTCAGTACCAACATCAGGCTAACTGGTCTATAATTCCCTGTTTTCTTTCCACTTCCTCTTTTAAATGATGGGGTTACATAAGCTACCCTCCAACCCATAGGAACTGTTCCAGAGTGTATATAGGCTTGGAATATGAACACCCACGCATCCATTATTTCTAGGGCTACTTCCTTAAGCACTCTGGGTTGTAGATTATCAGGTCCTACGGATTTATAGGCTTTCAATACCATCAAGTTCTCCAACACAATTTCTCTACTGTTCCCCAACACAATTTCTCTACTAGTATTGACTGGTTCAGTTCCTCCCTCTCACTAAACCCCATGTTCCCCAACATTTCTGGTTTGTTACTTGTGTCCTCCTTTGTGAAGACCGAAACAAAATATGTATTGAGTTGTTTAGCCATTTACAGGTTCCCTACTATTAATTCTCTTGTTTTTGACTGCAAGGGACCTACATTTGTCTTCACCAGTTTTTTTTCTCTTCACATACCTTCTGGGAGCTTTTACATTCAGTTTTTATGTTCCCTGCAAGCTTATTCTCGTACTCTATTTCCCCCTTCTTAGTCAATCTCTTTGTCCTCATCTGATGAATGGTAAACTTCTCCCAATCCTCAAGTCTGCTGTTTTTTTCTGGCCAGTTTGTCTGCCTCTTCCTTGGATCTAATACTATCTCTAATTTTCCTTGTAAGCCATGGATTGGCCTCTTTTCTCATTTTAATTTTGTAGGTCCGTGTACTATGTTGTTCTCACTGAATTGCTTTATTTTCTGCTTGTATGTCAACGCAAAGGCTTCTATCATTAGTGATCTTAGTTTTTAAAAAAGATACTGGAGGTAAGACAAAAGGAATAGGTCAATTTGCATCTTAAATTAGATTACTATTCTCCAACTGTTTTAGACATCTTTACTGCCTCCTAAAATGATATCACGTCTCACTAATAACCACCAATGTTCACATTATTTATTGTAAGTGATATGCATAAAATTCCCATATTGTTAACTGAAAACTATGTTTGCCTATGTGTGGGCGTAAGTATACTTTTGAGTCATGTGTGGCACTAAGGAAGGTTGCCATGGCTGTTTGAGGTCAATCATCTTAGCCCCCAGGATATTGATGCAAGAGTTCCTCAGATCAGCCATCTCAGGCCCCACCATCTTCAGCTGCTTCACCAATAACATTTCCACCAACGTAAGGTCAGAAGTGGAAATGTTCAGTAATAATTGCAAGTCCGTGCCTGCATACAGCACAAGGACAACATTCAGACTTGGGCTAATAAGTGGCAAGTAACATTCACATCAGGCAAGTGCAAAGCAATGGCCACCTACAATAAGAGAGAAACTACCTCTCTTCAATGGCATTATGATTACTGAACCCCCCTTCATCAATGCATGTATCAGAAACTTAATTGAATCAGCCATACAAATGTCATGGCTACAAGAGCAGTTTAGAAGCTAGGAATTCTATAGCATGTAACTCATCCCTTGACTGCTCAAAGACTATCTACAAGGCACAAGTCAGGAGTGTGATGGGTTACGATTCATTTGCCTGGATAAGGGCAGCTTTAACAGCACTCAAGAAAGTCAACATTATCCAGGCCAAAGCAGTTTGTTTGATCGGCATCTCATTCACTACCATAAACATTCACTCCCTCCACCACCAACACACAGCACACAGTGGGCAGCAGTGCAGATCATGTAAAAGGGGCAGAGCAGCAACTTGCCAAAAATCCTTCAACAGCATCCTTCTAACCTGCGACCTCTGCCACCTCGAAGGACAAGGTCAACAGGCACATGGGAAGGCAACAACCCACATGTTTGACCCCAAGAAACACACTATCCTGACCTGGCCTGACATGGAATTATATTGCTATCGCTTCACTGTCACTAGATCAAAAACCTGGAACAGCCTTGTGGATGTCCCTAATTCAAATCCACTGCAGTGCTTCAAGGAGGTGGATCACCACAATTATCTCAAGGGTAATTAGAGGTGTGGCAACAAATGTTGACCTTGTCAGTGACATGTATATCCCACGAATGAATAAAAACAAATTGCGCTCCAAGATCTCTTATGGTTTCTTTTGGTTATTTTTGATGGAACATTCCATGGTGTCTGCAAATAAAAGCAGCTAATTATTACCACCGTAATCTGTGTTGCTGCAGACATAGCACTGACGTCAAGGTTGTTGTGCATTGGCAACATAATTGACTATTGGACATTCTGCGATGTTATACAATGTGAAAGGTGATATGGCAATGCAAGTTGTTGTTGTGGTTATCCTCATTACTTAGGCAGCAGTCTATGCTGGAATTATGTTATCGTGAGAGAGGCTGGGGAGTAATGGGGTTCATCTGGAGTATGTGGGAAAACCTAACTTTTGGAGCGAAGGAAAAACCTTCCAATCAATCCCCAAAAGGTGGAAGCTGCTTACTATCTGTGGATCTAAACATGTACATTGGCTCAGATTGTAATTGTTCTTAAGTAGGCTAAAGACAAAACATATGAGAGGGTGTCCACATGGTCAAGGAACATCTTATCCAAAGCCTCCCATTATTGCGGGAAAGTTAAAATTTAACCAAAGGACCTTTTCGCACATTTCTTATAAACTGTAATTTCCGAATTCCTTTGCTTCATATTTCTTAGTTCTGAACGAGGCCTGTTTTTGGAGGATTATCTTCAAATTACAATTCTATCACTAGATGGCATTCTATTGGGAATGAGTACAATGCAACATTTATAACCCTAAAATCCCCTTTGTATTGTTTGAGCTATTATTGGATGGAATATGCTGGCGCTGGAAATTAAAACAGCTGGTCATTACAGCAGAGCAATCTAAGCGTTGGCAACCAAAGATGTGCAGTTTAGGTGGGGTTACAGGAGTAGGGCGGAGATGTGGGCCTATGTAGGGTGCTGCTTCAGCAGGTCAATGCAGTCCCAATGGGCTGAATGGCCTCCTTTTGCACTGAAGGGGTTCTTCTATGGATTCTAACATGTTGGGAAGTCCTTGATTTTTCCAAATGATACAGGAATATCGTAAATGAGTTTCCTCAGAGCTTCTCCTGCTCCACTGCTATAACTTCCTCAGGAGCAGCCCAAAGGAAATTTTCAACCTCATTTCCTTCTCTGCAGCTCAGAGGAATTAATTTCAATAGCTGTTTAGCTGTAATTAGTCTCTGCTCAAGTCCAGCTTGAATTTCCAAATTAACAACTGTCAGAAATGTTTCAAACCCACGCTCCTTCTGGTTTTATTCTTCCTCACCCCTTAATTATCTTAGTAGTTGAGGAATGATGTTTGAATCGTCCTCTTTCGCAGTCTCAGTATTGAATTTCATGCTTCAGCAGTTATATTGGGAATTCAGAAGTGTGTCTCATCCCCCACTCTATAATTTTCCATTCTTTAAACCTGAAGGATAAAGATTTATGAACCCTACTTCATCGTGCGAGGTCGCTGTTCATCATGTTTGACCTCCTGGTCTTCTGAAGAGCGACATGCAAAATTTGGCAAGAGACTGGCATCATCCAACATGGCTGTTGCTTACCTTTGTTGCTGATATCAGGCAGGCATCTTCCAGAGGCACTTGGCATCTCTAATTGGGGTCAAGTTTGCCTACTGCCCAAATAGGCCATTTGGAATTTGAAGGTCACATCACAAGCGGAGCGCTGCTCAGGCATGGAGTCAGAAACTAGAATTCATTTCACACTGAAAATCCAGCCCCTAGAGTCACTTACAGCACAGAGGAAGGCCATTCAGTCCATGTTATCTCTCTGAAGAGCAAACCAGTTAGTCCCATTCCACTGCTCTATCCCTGTACCTCTGCAAGATTATTTCCTTCAAGTGCCATGCAACTCGCTTTTGAAATCATTGACTGTCTCTGCTTTAAGCATCTTTATGGGCAGCAAGTTCCATGATATTACAATGTGATGCATAAAGAAAATCTTCCTCATAGGTTCCCTGCATCTCTTGCCCAAAACCTTAAATCTGCATCCCCTAGTCCTTGTACCATCAGCCAATGGGAACAATTTTTTCCTTGTGTACCTTATCCAAATCTGTCAGTCTTGTATCCCTCTAACAAGTCACCTTTGCTCCAAAAAGGAAAAGTCCAGCTTCTTCAACCTAACCTTTCACCTGAAATTCCCCATTCCTGGAACCATTCTATTCAATGTCCTCTGCATCTTCTCAAGGATCCTCACATCTTTCTTAAATGTGTGGCAACCAGAAGTGAATGCAATACTCTTCTGCCCCCTTACATCTTCAGCCTCCTTACACTCACGAGAATTACCAGGAAGGTCATGGCTACGTGTGGATGTAGTCTTTGCGGGTCTGTTCTTTGGATTAATGTTCCTCATTATGGTCGACGCTTAGTCTAAATGCCTTAAATACCTAGAAGTTCATTGCCTGGCCTCCTCAACATCTCATGGAACAATAAAAAAACTCCGACAAAGATTTTGTACCCATGGCATACCAGAGGACCTTGTATCCGATAACGATACCAGTTGGGAGTTCCAGGCGTACTTATAATCGAATGGAGTCAAACGCATCTGGATGGCACCATACCACCTGTCGTCCAAAGGTCTGGCAAAGCGGGCGATACAGACATTGAAGAACGGAATGAAAAAACAGCCAGCGGGGTCCATGGACACAATGTTGGCTCGATTCCTGTTTGACTCCCGAGCTACACCTCACCTCGACGGGAGTCATCCCAGTGGAATTATTGATAGGACGACGACTGCGCGACCGGCTGAGTCTGCTATTTCTCAATTTAGTGGGGAACGTGGAATCCAAGCAGGAGAGACAGAGTAGGAACTACAATGCCAGGAGGTCCGAGAGAACATTTAAAACAGGAGATGCCATACATATTTGGAACTTTGGCGATAGCTACAGTTGCATCCCTGGAGTTGTGTTGGAGAAGACCGGACCTGTCTCAAAGAACAAAGAACAAAGAAAAGTACAGCAGAGGAAAAGGCCCTTCGGCCCTCCAAGCCTGCGCTGACCATGCTGCCCGTCTAACCTAAAATCTTCTACACTTCCTGGGTCCGTATCCCTCTATTCCCATCCTATTCATGTATTTGTCAAGATGCCCCTTAAACGTCCCTACGTCCCTGCTTCCACCACCTCCTCCAGCAGCGAGTTCCAGGCACCCACTACGCTCTGTGTAAAAAACTTGCCTCGTACATCTCCTCTAAACCTTGCCCCTCGCACCTTAAACCTATGCCCCCTAGTAATTGCCCCCTCTACCCTGGGAAAAAGTCTCTGACTATCCACTCTGTCTATGCCCCTTATAATTTTGTAGATCTCTATCAGGTCGCCCCTCAACCTCCTTTGTTCCAGTGAGAACAAACCAAG
This sequence comes from Scyliorhinus torazame, assembly GCF_047496885.1. Lineage (NCBI taxonomy): Eukaryota > Metazoa > Chordata > Chondrichthyes > Carcharhiniformes > Scyliorhinidae > Scyliorhinus > Scyliorhinus torazame. The sequence continues at coordinate 364,673,165 of NC_092708.1, read as the reverse complement.
TTTATTCAACCTCTCTTCAGAGCTAATGTCCTCCATACCAGGCAACATCCTGGTAAAACTCTTCTGCACCTCTCTAAAGCCTCCACATCCTTCTGGTAGTGTGGAGACCAGAATTGAACACTATACTCCAAGTGTGGCCTAACCAAGGTTCTATACAGCTGCCAGATGACTTGTCAATTTTTATATTCAATGCCCCGGCCAATGAAGGCAAGCATGCCGTATGCCTTCTTGACTACCTTCGCCACCTGTGATGCCTCTTTCAGTGACCTGTGGACCTGTACACCAAGATCTCTCTGACTGTCAATACTCTTTAGGGTTCTACCATTCACTGTATATTCCCTACCTGTATTAGACCTTCCAAAATGCATTACCTCACATTTGTCCGGATTAAACTCCATCTGCCATCTCGCCACCGAAGTCTCCAAACAATCTAAATCCTGCTGTATCCTTTGACAGTCCTCATCGCCATCCGCAATTCCACCAACCTTTGTGTCGTTCGCAAACTTACTAATCAGACCAGTTACATTTTCCTCCATATCATTTATATATACTACGAACAGCAAAGGTCCCAGCACTGATCCCTGCGGAACATCACTAGTCACAGCCCTCCAATCAGAAAAGCTCCCTTCCATTGCGACTCTCTGCCTTCTATGTCCTAGCCAGTTCTGTATCCATCTTGCCAGCTCACCTCTGATTCCGTGTGACTTCACCTTTTGTACCAATCTGCCATGAGGGACCTTGTCAAAGGCCTTACTGAAGTCCATATAGACAACATCCACTGCCCTACCTACATCAATCACCTTTGTGACTTCCTCGAAAAACTCTATCAAGTTAGTGAGACACGGCCTCCCCGTCACAAAACCATGCTGCCTCTCGCTAATACAACCCCTTGCTTCCAAATGGGAGTAGATCCTGTCTCGAAGAATTCTCTCCAGTAATTTCCCTACCACTGACATAAGCCTGTAGTTCCCTGAATTATCCTTGCTACCCTTCTTAAACAAAGGAACAACATTGGCTATTCTCCAGTCCTCTGGGACATCACCTGAAGACAGTGAGGATCCAAAGATTTCTGTCAAGGCCTCAGAAATTTCCTCTCTTGCCTCCTTCAGTATTTAAGGGTAGATCCCATCAGGCCCTGGGGACTTATCCAACTTAATATTTTTCAAGACGCCGAACATCTCGTCTTTTAGGATCTCAATGTGACCCAGGCTATCTACACATCCTTCTCCCGACTCAACATCCACCAGTTCCTTCTCTTTGGTGAATACTAATGCAAATTATTCATTTAGTACCTCGCCCATTTCCTCTGGCTCCACACATAGATTCCCTCCCCTGTCCTTCAGTGGGCCAACCCTTTCCCTGGCTACCCTCTTACTTTTTATGTACGTGTAAAAAGCCTTGGGATTTTCCTTAACCCTATTTGCCAATGGCTTTTCGTGACTACTTTTCACCCTCCTGACTCCTTGCTTAAGTTCCTTCCAACTTTCCTTATATTCCACACAGGCTTCATCTGTTCCCAGCCTTCTCGCCCTGACAAATGCCTCCTTTTTCTTTTTGACGAGGCCTACAATATCCCTCGTTATCCAAGGATCGCAAAATTTGCCATATTTATCCTTCTTCCTCACAGGAACATGATGGTCCTGAATGCCTTTCAACTGACATTTGAAAGCCTCCCACATGTCAGATGTTGATTTACCCTCAAACTTCCGCCCCTAATCTAGGACCACTCTTAGCCTTGTCCACCAGCACTTTAAAACTTACTCAATTGTGGTCACTGTTCCCGAAATGCTCCCCTACTGAAACTTCTACCACCTGGCCGGGCTCATTCCCCAATTCCAGGTCCAGTCAGTCCCTTCCCGAGTTGGATTATCTACATATTGTTTTAAGAAGCACTCCTGGATGCTCCTTACAAACTCTGCCCCGTCCAAGCCCCTAGCACTAAGTGAGTCCCAGTCAATATTGGGGAAGTTAAAGTCTCCAATCACAATAACCCTGTTGCTTTTACTCCTTTGCAAAATCTGTCTACCTATCTGCTCCTCTATCTCCTGCTGGCTGTTGGGAGGCCTGTAGTAAATTCCCAACATTGTGACTGCACCCTACTTATTCCTGATCTCTACCCATATAGCCTCGCTGCCCTCTGAGGTGTCCTCCCACAATACAGCTGTGATATTCTCCCTGATCAGTAGTGCAATTCCTCCACCCCTTTTACCTCCCCCTCTATTCTGCCTGAAACATCTAAATCCTGGAATGCTTAGCTACCAATCCTGTCCTTCCCTCAACCAGATCTCTGTAATGGCAACAACATCATACTTCCAAGTACCGATCCGAGCTCTAAGTTCATCTGCCTTACCTGTATAATTCTTGCATTGAATCATATGCACTTCAGGCCACCAGTCCCGCTGTTTTCAGCAACATCTCCCTATCTGCTCTTCCTCAGAGCCACAGTTCCCTAGTTCTCCCTCAATTTTTTCACTTTCTGACCTATTGCTCCGGTACCCACACCCTGCCATACTAGCTTAAACCCTCCCGTCTCCTATAAAGTCAAGGTCCAGGAAAAGCCGTAAAAAAGCACCTGGACCACCTGAGGAACAGGGAGCCCACTCTAGTAGAAGCTTTTGTATTGTTCCTGTGCTTTATTATCAGTCCTCAGAAATGTTGTCATAAGCCATGTTGTCAGTGAGTATCCCTTATCACCCAGTAACCATCTTTTAATTCCCGCTGGTGCTGCTATGGCCCGGATAACTAAGTTTGCGAGAATGAATGAGTCATGGGCAATTCCCCGGTTCTTTGCACTTACACTGAGGATCTTCATTAGTGTATTACACACGATTATAGCATTTAAAGAATGGATGATCCTGTTGATGATCAAAAGAGTGTCACTTCTTGGTGCCTTCAATGCAATGTGTGTTCCATCGACAGCCCCAATTACTTTTGAGAAACCAGCAGTCCTGTGGAATGCGAAGGACCTCTCCTTCATCTTCACAGGGGATGTGTCAAAAATAATAAGCTCCGCCACCATCCGATAACCTGCATTAGTTCCCTGGTGAATCAAAGTCCCAGCAGCATTCTGTGAACTGTTACATATGCCACGGATGCCACGTTGAAAGGACTCAGACGCAAAAACATTCAGCGCTGTCGTGAGTTTAATTTCCAGTTTAATTTAAGGTGGTGCGGCAGTTAGAGTTAGAGTTTGGCTTCAGTTCTTCCTTCAACGTTTCACAAAGGCAAACCTGAAGCACCTCCTCGTTGAAACTCATACATTGTTCCACTATAGTTTTTCCTGTCTGTCTTTGGTTCCATTTTACCCTGGCTAGATCATTTTTGATCCCATTGAAATTAGCCCTCTTCCAATTTAGACAATCTCCTTTAGTTTATTCATTACTCTCTTGCATTAGTCGACTGAACTTTATGGCCTGAATTTTATGTGGCTGGGGTGGGCATGCACCTGACCTGGAAGTACATTAAATCACAAGAAGACCGCAGGAGCGTTTCCTGACATCGTCGCGCACGCGCATTATTGAAGTCGGTGGGCATGTGGGCGAATTGAATGCATGTACATCAACAATTAAAAGGTCAATTAAGATTATCAAAAGTCCAATCAACAGGGCTTTTATGCTGCCCTTTTGATTTTTAGCTCGTCGCACAAGCAAAATGACTTTGTGCTCATTATGTTTTTCCATTTCCTTCTCCAAAGTTAAATGACCCCCAGAGCCGTAACAGATTCCCTGTGATAGAGTTTGCAGCTGTGTGAGCACAGAGTTTTCTTGGCATTTCCTAGCTATTGTTTAGCATTTGAAGCGTGGCTTTCAGCATTTCAGGACTTGCCTGGAAGGTTTCCCTGAAGATTGGAGGACAGTGTTCCATCATTTGCCAGGCACTGGTTCTTTGCATCTGCTCCAAAAGAGATAGTCTACTCTACTGGTGGGACCCACTCTAAAGAGAGAGAGAGAGAGAGGAAGGAGGGACAGGAGGCCATGTGAGCACATTCAGTGTCTCAGGCACTGACCTGTAAAAGGAGATGCATGGGTTCAGTTGGTGCAGGGCCAGCAGGGAGGTCAAGGCATGAAGGGACACTGAAGATGCCACTACCTAGTGGCAAGAGTATACAGGCAGTGCACCAGCTACCTGCAAATGACTGAGGTCTTATATCACCTCTCCAGGTACATCCCTGATGTGTTGGGTGTGCCGAATCTGCGAGGACTGCATTTACTGCAGCAGTGAGGGAGACAGGCTTCCAACACTTGAAGAAATGCAACTCGATTTTATTGAACTCTTAACTATCATACATACTTTAACTGTGGGTTGACACTATGCTGACTTGACTGGAGACCTGAGGCTAACCTGACGAGACTATCTTACTACCACATGGTGTATGTTCTAGTTGCTGCTCACGGGCTCTGACTGTCTCAGAGGCTGGATCCCAAGAGAGCGGGAAAACTAGTGCCCTCTGGCTTTATAGTGGTCGTGTCCTGTCTGGTGATTGGCTGCTGTGTTCTGTGTGTTCACTGGTCATCCTGTGTGTCAATCACTGCCTGTCTGTGCACCATCATATACCTGCGTGTATATTATGACAATCCCTCTGTGATATGATAGGTCATGTAATTGTTTTCAGCTGTATGCGAGGTCACCCCATGCCGGTGGTATTGAAGGCCACAGTTGCCCTCAACTACTACACCTCCGGTTAATTTCAGGGCTCAGTGGGAGATCTGTGCGGCATTTCACAATCAATCGTACACAGTTGGAGCCTATGCCCTCTTCAGACATGCCCACACTTTTATCAACTACTGGACAGATGAGAGCAGCCAGGCAGAAGGAGCATGATGTGGCCACCAACAGGCAACCAGCAGGAGAGTCGAGAACGTTCATCAACAGGAAGGGGTACCATTCAATGAATGTGCAGATTGTCTGTGACCACAGGACACAGATTCTACTACTCTGTGCCCATTATTCAGGGAGCTCACATGTTTCAGAAATCTTAGGGCACTCCCAAGTACGAAGACTGTTTGTGGCTCTTGCACGATTGGATGGATGTCTTCTGGGTGACAAGGGCTGTCCCTTCAAGAGGTGGCAGATGACCCCACTCAATCACCTAAACAGTGAGGCAGAGGAGATACAACAGGAGTCAGGCATCCACAAGAGTGGTGATAGCGAGGACCATCTGGCTGCTCAAGATGTGCTTCCGATGCCTTGACCAAAGCGGGGGATCATTGCAATATCTGCCAGAGTGGATCTCCTTCATAGCTGTCACATGCTGTACCCTCCACAATCCAGCTGTGACAAGATGGGATACACTTGGGAGGCTGAGGAGAGCGAGGCAGCTCTACAAGCCAGGGAGGAGTCGGTGGTTAAGCCTGGGAATGCAGAGGGTGAGAACTTCGAGGCGGACAATAGGCACATTCAGGAGAGCAGGGAAATTAGGGATGCATTGATCCATTGAACCTTCAGCTAGGCACTCAAGGCACGGAGGCCAACTCAATCCAATGGCAATGACTCAGAGCCCAACACTGAGATATTGCACCACACAGAGCCCTCTGCTTACAAGCCTGTGCAACATCTGGCCAATGTACAAAAGCATGCCGCCAACTCAGTCCATTGAATTAAAGAAAATTGTGACTTCATGTTAACATAGGTTTGGAATATTTGTAAGTTGTTTCTACTAGAAACCTCAAAGTAATAAATGCAAATAACATCATCCGTCACACACCCTTACTGTGCTTAAACATACGCCGGGGGTGCAGCATCTTGGTTCCCCCCGCCCCCCTACCCCCCACCTCACGCCGCCTCTCCGGCAATGGCATTGGAGGAAACCAGCTGACTTTGCTGCCCTGGTGGCCGTGATGACCTTGGCAGGCATTCTCTCTCTATCCACCAGAGCCTTAATTGGCTCTGGCTGGTGTTGCCTTTTTTTCTCGCTATAAATATGGCAATCAATAAGGTTGCTCTTCTTTCTTTAGATATCGATATTATATGCTCTCAGAGTCGCCAGGTATCAAATGATACCGCCACAAGGTTCAACCAGGTATCAATCAAAGAGCCAAATAATCAGTTAGTTAGTTCAAGATCAGTGGTACTTTAGTTACACTCAAGATTAAGTTACACATGCAACATAAACACTACTAGTTAAATTACACCTAACAACTATGACAACCTGTACTTAACTTCAGGCACCCGGCTTAGGTCCAGTGGCCTTTGTTTGAATCTGGATCTACTGGGTCTGGAGAAGTAACTGCTGCTCAGCTGGGCTCATCCGCCTGGTAGCGGGCGTTGAACTTGAACTTGCTTCTGGTGGTGCTACGATTGGAGATGGACGTTGCCGGAGCGCCAGGTCCAAAAGAGATCGAACACATGGCAGTGTCTCTCTTTATCTTTGGGGAGTTTTGCGCTCTTTTGGGCAGTCCTTAGGTTTGGACCCAATTAATTGGGCAGTTCTCAATCACTGCCTTCGATCTGAGCCAATAAAGGGGTGGGTGCCTTGATGGCTGGGCGTGTCCTAAGCGGTCATTGACCCCGTTGTTGATGCTTCCTGAGTAAAGGGAGTGGCGCCAAAATGTCTGGACTTGTATCGGTTACCTGAGTATCAATCCTTTGTCTTAGGGAGTTGGGCCATTAAAATGCTAATCGTTTGGGGGTTTTGATGGTGTCTGGATTCTTTGCTCAATATACATTCAGGCTCTGTGCCTGCCTGAATCTTACATTGTCCATATTTCCCATTAGGCTTTGCGAACGTCCATGTTTCTTGTTGTCAGTGGCCATCCCAGATGGCTACACTGGGTAGGAGTATCCAGCCCCATGGCTGGACACACCTCAGATATCACAACATCAACGCATGCAGCAGCCACTGGCAGAGGGGCGGAGTAGCTGCTGTCCCTGTCCAGACCAACCTGAGAGGAGCCCACAGTGATGACAGGCAGCTCACCACTGATGGAAGGACATCCGAGAGGCAGGTTGTCTCACCCATCCTCCAGCCCTGTGCTGGCTTGCAGGTCTGAGCGCAATCCTGGAAATGCTGAAGATGTCCCTGATAGTATCCACTCCATGAGGATCCACTCTCTCAATGGAGGAGGATGTGTGCTCAGTGCTCAGGGTCAATGCAGTGCTCGTGTTTTACATGAACATAGAACATAGAACATTACAGCGCAGTACAGGCCCTTCAGCCCTCGATGTTGCGCTGACCTGTGAAACCACTCTAAAGCCCATTTACACTATTCCCTTATCGTCCATATGTCTATCCAATGACCATTTGAATGCCCTTAGTGTTGGCGAGTCCACTACTGTTGCAGGCAGGGCATTCCACACCCTTACTACTCTCTGAGTAAAGAACCTACCTCTGACGTCTGTCTTATATCTATATCCCCTCAATTTAAAGCTATGTCCCCTCGTGCTAGACATCACCATCTGAGGAAAAAGGCTCTCACTGTCCACCCTATCCAATCCTCTGATCATCTTGTATGCCTCAATTAAGTCACCTCTTAACCTTCTTCTCTATAACGAAAACGGCCTCAAGTCCCTCAGCCTTTCCTCCTCTGCACCCTTTCCAATGCTTCCACATCCTTCCTATAATGCGGTGACCAGAATTGCACGCAATACTCTAAATGCGGCCGCACCAGAGTTTTGTACAGCTGCAACATGACCTCAGGGCTCCGAAACTCAATCCCTCTACCAATAAAAGCTAACACACCGTATGCCTTCTTAACAACCCTCTCAACCTGAGTGGCAACTTTCAGGGATCTATGTACATGGACACCGATATCTCTCTGCTCATCCACACTGCCAAGAATCTTACCATTAGCTAGCCAATTTCTGATCCAAACTGCTAAATCTCCCTGAATCCCATGCTTCCGTATTTTCTGCAGTAGCCTACCATGGGGAACCTTATCAAACGCTTTACTGAAATCCATATACACCACATCAACTGCTTTACCCTCATCCACCTGTTTGGTCACCTTCTCAAAGAACTCAATAAGGTTTGTGAGGCACGACCTACCCTTCACGAAACCATGTTGACTATGTCTAATCAAATTATTCCTTTCCAGATGATTATACACCCTATCTCTTATAAACCTTTCCAAGATTTTGCCCACAACAGAAGTAAGGCTTACTGGTCTATAATTACTGGGATTGTCTCTACTCCCCTTCTTGAACAAGGGGACAACATTTGCTATCCTCCAGTCTTCTGGCACTATTCCTGTTGACAAAGATGACTTAAAGATCAAAGCCAAAGGCTCAGCAATCTCCTCCCTAGCTTCCCAAAGAATCCTAGGATAAATCCCATCCGGCCCAGGGGACTTATCTATTTTCACCCTTTCCAGAATTGTTAACACCTCCTCCTTATGAACCTCAAGCCCTTCTAGTCTAGTAGCCTGAATCTCAGTATTCTCTTCGACAACTTTGTCTTTTTCCTGTGTGAATACTGACGAAAAATATTCATTTAGCAATGTACATCTCCATGACTTAGACCATGGCACACGGACCCTCATGAATCCTCTCCAGATCTCCCCGTGCATCACTTGAACATCCAGCATCTGCCATATGATGGAGGCTCATTATTTGCCTCAGGTGGAGCAAGGTCCTGGTCTCCAGCAGTGCTCCCACTGTTGGCACCCTTGGGCTTCTCTGCCACTGCCAGCTCCTCACATGACTGTGATGTGCCCTCACCACGGTGCATTACCTAGGAGGCGACGGCCTAATGTCCAACATGTGGGTATCTGCACTGGTATTGAAAGACAGTGTAATACTGGTGCAGGAACAATATCGTCCTAGTTGCCTGATGGGAGGGCCTCTCATGGTCACCTGCAGTTGGTGCAGTTGGCTCAGCTGCAGAAGGAAGGTACAGCATCAGTGAATTCAATCACCATGGTCACTGTACATGCCAGGTGGCACGCTGAGATAATGGAGAGATGCTGCATGGTGACATCTGCATTGGAGCTTCAGTGGGCACTCTGGCTGGGAGAGCTCACTTTCTGACAGGAGGGGCCTGTGAGCTCTTCCCCACCCATGGTACCCGCATCTGGGACCAATGCATTTACCTTCATCCCGGGTCCCTGTCTCACTCAGGCTGGACGATTGAGCAGGCCGGTGGCAATATAACTCCAGAGTACTCACTCCCTCCTAGTCAGGAGCAGAAGACTGGGGAGACCCCACCATTTTTGTTGGGCTCCACATTATTGCGACTTGACTTTTAGGGGACAAGAGAAAGGTTCATTGGTTTTCCATCTTCCTTGAAGAAGGGTATTTAGTGAGCCATGTCGCTGTTTCATACCTCCTCCCTACAATAATAATAATAATCTTATTAGTGTCACAAGTAGGCTTACATTAACACGGCAGTGAAGTTACTGTGAAAAGCTCCGAATCACCAATTCCGCCGCCTATTCGGGTACACTGAGGGAGAACTCAGAATGTCCAATTCACCTAACAAGCACGTCTTCCGGGACTTGTGGGAGGAAACCGGAGCACCCGGAGGAAACCCATGCAGACACTGGGTGAAGGGGCCGACTCTGCACAGACAGTGATCCAGACCGGGAAACAGGCCCCTGGTGCTGTGAAGCCAAAGTGCTAACCACTGTGCGACCATGCCACCCACTGCGGCCCATTGACTGGCAGCACAATGCACTTTGGCCTATTGTGCTGACAGTCCAGCCTTGACAGGGCTTCATTCCCAGTTGGCATACACACTCAGACCCCTGAGCACACAGGGGAATGAACACCCGACCTCACATCTCCACACACGTCCATGCCATCTCTGCACTTACCCTTGTTGACTGAAAAAGATTGTTGAACCTTTTGCGGCACTGCAGCCAGGTGCAGTGCACAAGGTTGTGCCCACTGACCTCGGTAGCTACCTCAGTCTAGGTCTTCGTCAGGTGGGGCGACCTTCTGTTCCCGTCCCTGGGCATCAGGATTTTGCGCCACCGGCACAGACAGGCATTGATCAATGAAACGGGAGGCAATTAGCCCGCCCGACTTTCCCTCCCACCTTCCATGGCAGCTTGGTGCTGATAACATTTCTGGGCAGCAGTACATTAATTGGTCGTCAGCTACACAGCACCCTCGGCCTCCCCCAAATTCCTAGAAGCCTTCAAGGAGCTGACTCCTCTGGTTTGAAACTCCCCCACCAGGTCCTCATTGGACCCGATGCCCAATGCAGTACCCACCCCCACCCGCACATAGACCCATCATTGCATACTGAATGGGCTTTAATTGACCACCTGGCATAATATCGCATTTACAATGCAATCTCAGGCAGGACCAGGTCTCACATCTGCCCCCACCCGCGCTGACTTTGGATGCACCCCGAGGATAAAATTCAGGCCTATGATATAATGATCACTATTACCCAAGTGCTCCCCCATTGAAACTTGGTTAATTTGGTCCACCTCATTCCCCAGCACTACATTCAGCAAAGTTGGACCACAAATATATTGCTGAGTTTAAAATGCCTCATTAATTCTTGCAATTTATTGGCAACTTTAATGATCCTTACTTATAGAAAGCACTACAAGTAGTCTGTATTGACTGTTCTTATTTGCATGACAGGATAATGTAGTTGAAGGCAATTTTGAAAAGCCCAAGTCATCTGCGAAATTGACACTGCTGCTCACTATCAGTGCCCAATCCCTAAAGGGTCTATCTGGTACACCAGGAGGTAACCCACAGCCCCTTGTGATTTACTGCGAGGGTCAGGAACTCTACATCAACAATTGACAGTTATCCTTGTGATTGAAATTACACAGGCAAGGAGCAGTACTGCACTGACAACTTCAGCTGGAGCAGAGAAATCTGACTTCAATAAATTTACAATGCTCTAATTGAAGTGGGCGTAGAAAAAACCCCACAAAACTTCAATTTTGTTTGCCCGTCCACTTCTACATTGACCCTATAAATGAGAATGATAGCAGCAACAATATTACACTAACGTGAATGATATCTTTTCTTTACAGTTAAATAATTTTTCAATGTTTAATCCACAAAAATATAAGTCCATAAATAACTTGGCAGAATTAGAAAATTAATGCTCGCCGTGATTGGGGCGACACAGTAGCACAGTGGTTAGTACACTTCCTTCAAAGCGCTAGGGACCTGTGTTCGATTCCCAGCTTGGGTCACTGTCTGTGTGCAGTTTGTATGTTCACCCCGTGTCTGTGTGGGTTTCCTCCGGGTGCTACGGTTTCCTCCCACAGTCCAAAGATGTGCAAGTTAGGTGGATTGGCCGTGCTAAATTGCCCTTAGTGTCCAAAAAGGTTAGGTGGGGTTACTGGATTACGGAGATAGAGGGGAGGTTTGGGCTTAAGTAGGGTACTCTTTCCAAGGACCGGTGCAGACTCGATAGGCCGAAGGACCTCCCTCTGTACTGTAAATTCTATGATTCTATATCCTTTGTCACTACTTTGTTATTAATTTTAAATGGACACAAAGTTTTAAAGGAATCTACAGAATTCACTGCAGGAGCTCATCAAGTCCCTCAGCAAACCTCATACACCTGCAAATTCTACCATCGAGATTTACATGGGGAGAGAAGTATGAGAGCATCATGGCTCGCCAGTTCTCCTTCAAATCATGTATCATCCTGACCTGGAAATACACCATCATTCCTCCACTGCTCACTCAAAACCCTGTAACCCCTTCTCTCACATCACTGTTGGAATACCTTAATCACATGGACTAGGGTGTTTCAATAAGGTGGCTCACCACCATCTTATTAAGGGCAACTACAGATGGGCGAGAAATATTGGGCTTACTTGTGATGGCCTTAACTTGAAAATTAACTAAAATAAAGATAGAACCTGTTGTTTTTCCATTACAATGGCCAATCATAATTTCTGTGATAAAATATTGAAACCGATTTGCAGAGTACTTTTTTTTCCAATTTATTTTTCATCACCAATAAGCTATTATATTTTCATTTCATAAACCACCACTGCTAGCTGTGCCAGGTAAGAGAATGTGGCCCCAATTTTAGCTGATTCAAAACTCAATAACATACACAGAGTTAAAATCGAGCATATCAACCACGGTCAGAATATTATCAGCCTTTAATTGACCACTATTGGTATTTGTAGAGTGGTGAAATTGTTGCTTTTAGTTTTAACGGTGCTTCAGGATTGCAATTGAATGCTACTTGTAATAAATATCAACTGGCAGCATGCTTTATAAATTCAGATATCTTAAATAGTGTAATTCATGTTAAGGAATGCAGAAGTTAGAATTTAAGCCCTGGGAATAAGATTCCCACCAATAATTTTAGTGTGTGAGTGAAGTTCTTCAGGAAGTATTTTCCACTGTAACTTCAGTGAAAGATTGGCATTAAACCCTGGAGAAATGGCAGAAATGATCATTCACACAATATCCCAAGAGTTTCCTCCAATCTTACATTGACGTTACAGCAGAACCAAAATTTGTTCTCTTTATCGTGAAGTTATCTTAGGCCTTTTTGCAATCTGAGACTCAAATAAAATTAATAACTTTATTGTGGTTTATACCTAAAATTTATAGAGCACCAGTTAAGCCCCTACCAATCAAAATCCAACTTCATTGCTCTGGCTGGAGAGGGTTGTCCCAAATTGAATGTCCAACGTTAGTGTTAATAAGGGGATGCCTCAAAATTACAAACTCAAATTGCACAACACTATTACAGTGATTACAACATACAATTTTTCTCCTTCATATGTGGGTGGCACAGTGGTTAGCACTCTTGCCTCACAGCGCCAGGGACCCGGGTTCAATTCCAGCCTTGGGTGACCGTGAGAAGTTTGCACTTTCTCCTCGTGTCTGCGTGGGTTTCCGTCGGATGCCCCGGTTTCCTCCCACAGTCCAAAGATATGCAGGTTAGGTGGGGTTATGGGGATAGGGTTGGGGGGTTGGCCTAGGTAGGGTGCATTTTCAGAGGGTTGGTTCTGCACTAGAGGAAGTCTATGATTCTAGATGGATTGACACCTGCCTGTTACCACAGAGTGATGTACCTTGTAGTTCTAATATAATCTTCAACACATATGTTCCCATTATTAAATTGTAATGGTGCCAATCCACACCTCAGACATGACTAGTAAGTAGAAATGAGACTCATTGTGATATTAATGTACTGAGAAATGAAGGAGCACTTTTGTACCTAAGCCCTTGACTGCCTTTTTAATGAAATGCTGATGAAATACTTACAAGCTCAGCATAACACCAGCAGCCGAGGGCTTACACATGACAGGGTGCATGAAGAGGTTGATGTTAACTGCCAATGTGAAGAAATTCAGTTCACACTTGGGATTCCACTCAGAACCCATGATACCCTATCACCCTGCCGACTAAATTGCTACCATAAAAACCTCTTTAGCAGTGCATTTTGCATATATTTTTTATTGGATTGCTGTTACATTGACGCTGATTCAAAGCCAATGCAGTGTGACAATACCTTGTCATGGCGGCCTCATATTGGTTGTCAAAATTCACTTCAGGCTACTTCTCTATGGAATTTGCATTGACGAGCAGCCAAAACAGTTTCACGGTGAGAGAAACTGATAAGACCGCTCTATTACCTGAATGAGGTGCTAAAAGGATACAAGAGTAAGACTAAATAATTTTGAATTGTGCCCTCGGAATAGAACATATTTGTATGAAAATATTTTCAACATGAGAATGCAAAAAATGCGGGATTCTCTGTCCCGCCGCACCGGTTTTCTGGTGCGACGTGCCCACGCCGGCAGTGGTATCCTCCATCCCGGCAGCCGGGCAATGGGGTTTCCCAATGTGGGCAACCCCACGCCGTCGGGAAACCCATGGGCTTGAGTGCGCGATCGGCGAAACGGAGCTCTCCGCCGACAGAGAATCCAATCCCCGGAAGTTACCAACCTATACGTTTTTACTCCCCCCCCCCATCTCACCCCACCCCCGCCACCCCAAGTCATTACACAAAATTATGCGATTTATTATCTAACGTTGAATTGATCAACTGCTTCTTCGCATGGGGAGACCATGATGTAGTAGTAATGCCACTGAGTGAGTAATCCATGGACCAAGGCTGATGTGCTGGGGTCACACGTTGAAATCCCACCATGGCGGTTGGTGAAATTTAAATTCAATTAATAAAATTTGGAATTGAAAGGTCAGTAATGGTGACCATGAAACTATCACTGATTATTGTAAAAACCCATCTGATTCGCTGATGCCATCCTCACCTGGTCTGGCCGACATATGACGCCAGCCCCACAGCAATGTGGATGACTGCATGAGACCCTTGAAATGGAGATGCGATTTTCAAAGGCCTACAGAGTGGGCCTGCAGATCAGCCAAGTTATTATTAAACAGGCTCAAGAGGTTTAATGGCCTACTATTCTACCAATGTACCGGATGGGGAGTGAGTCATTGAAGCTGCAGACAGATATTATCCAGGAACTCTCCCCAACTCTCCACTTCAGCAATGGAGATGCTTGTAGAGCAAAGTAAGCATTAAAAAAAAGAGACCCTATTCTCTTCTAATCAGCAATAAGTATCATGTCTAATTAACCAGGAGCAATAAAAGAAAGTCAATGACAGCAACATCATTCCAAGGACCTGGTTGCAGTGTATCACCTCACCAGGTCTGGCAAGGTAAGATTTCCTTTTAAAAATGTAGACTACAGAGCCCAAATACTGATGTTCCCCGTTACACCCATGTGCTCGTTAGCTGGAATACATTTGATCCTGCGATTGTAGGCTTGAATTATTTACATGTGGTTTTAATATGCTTCCAATTCAAGTCTGTCCTTGACACTGGCCTGCATCCAGAATCAAAGGGCAGGCAGAAAGCAGAGGCCTATAATAGTTAACTGTAGAGCCTTCTGGTTGCTGTCTGACAACAAATAGATAGAATGTAATAAAGTACCTGGCACCTCATGGCCTCGCATAGGAAAATTGTGGTATTTACATTCATATTCTCCATTATCTTGCCTCCTTACCTTCTCAGATGCTATGAGGGATGCCACTAATTTATTCAGGCATCCAGATACTGCTAGGCCTTTCCACTCACACTTCATTGCCTTATAAAGTTTGACCTGCAAATTGAGTGGTCACGTGATGATGCGGTTGCAAAAAAGGGTCACGTGACAGGAGTGCGGGGGTTCTCCCCGGAGTGCGGCCAGAGCACAAGCATGAAGTAGCTGCTCAGCTGGTGAATAAAGTATTGTTTGTTACAAGTCCTTGTTGTCAGTATTTGGGAACCCAGCACATCTACATGACCCAATTGCACTTTCTTGGCATTCATAGAACCCCAACAGTTCAGAAAGAGGCCATTTGGCCCGAGGGACCCGGGGGGCACCCGGAGGAAACCCACGCAGACAAATTGGAAACTCCGCACAGACATTCACCCAAGGCTGCAATTGAACCCGGGTCCCTGGCACTGTGAGGAAGCAGTACCACCTCCGTCACAACTGTGAACCACTGTGCCACCATGCCACCTAACTTCTCCCCTTCCCTGAGGTGAACTCAAAAATTCCTGGGGTATCACTTAAATGGTGGAGATACTGCACCATGGGTATCTGGTCCTGTTGACTTCTTCACTGGGCTTTGGAACAGAACATTCTTTTGGAAAACATGAGAAAAATACTGAGCCTTGAGTCTGGAGAAATGCATTGTGGGCAATGGGAAGACTTTGTTCATTCCTCCAAGATGTTTGTGACCAGTTTTCATTTGGAATGTAATGTAGTTTGCATAGGATGGAATTATTCCATCCTTCAATTTTTGTGAAACTAGCTTCCTGTTTTAGAAAAAAAAGATTTTTAGCATTTGTCAGAATTGATAATGAATAGAAACGTAGCCATTTTAAAAATTCATTCATGGATGTGGGTGTTGCTGTTAAGATCAGTATTTGTTGTGATCCCTAATTGCTCTTGAACTGCCTCCTTCAGCATAATTGAGTGACTTCTTTGTCATTTCAGGATCAACCTCATTGCTGTGACTATGGAATTACATGAAGTTCAAACTGGGTCAGGTCAGCAAGATTTTTATCCCTACAGAACATCAGCGAACCAACTGCTTTTTACAACGGGTAGATTCATGGACATTATTACTGATGATTTTATTGCAGGTATTTTATTTAATTAATTGAATTTAAATTCCCTCTCGGCTATGGTGAGTTTTGGACTCCAATGCTATGCATCATTAGTCGGTGACTATGCTATCATTCACACGTTCAGTAAGATTGGACAAAGAATAGTGAGAAAATAGGAGGACGACAGAGAAACAATGACACTTCAAACCCAGAGAGAGAGTTAATGGGATTTTATTCCTCATTTTTTCTGTCATTTTCCAACTTTGCGAACATTCTCGCTCATTTTTCTTTACTTATTTCTTGCTTCTTTACCCTTTTCTCATGACAATTGCTGAAGCTCTGCAGTTGAACACATCTAACCCAACATCCATTAGAAAGCAATGTTCCATGCAATCTCATTTTATCTTTAATATTCGAGCTGGTTTCAGAAGTTACGGATAAAAATCAGCTTCACTATTTTCAAAGGGTACCTATTTTACATGATTAATATACACTATGACAAAAGATTCCATGAAGTGTCATTACATAGAAGTATATATAATGTGCAGTGCCCATTTATTCAATGCATTATTAATCTGTTTTGATACATTCTTAATATACGATTCTGGAACGGGGCATTGATGTAGTCACCAATCATATGCAAGGTTTAATTGATTGCAAATAAAATTATAATGTATTTAAATTAGCTATTTTGAGATATGAATAAGAAATCATTGGTTGGTATCACAGATCCCAACTTGTACAACATCCTGTCCACTTATAATCCCTAACCTGTATTGACTCCTGGCCCAGCAATACCTTGATTTAAAAAATTGCTGTCCTGCCAGCTATTCAAGTCATTTGATGACCTCGCTCCTCCTTATTCCTGAAATCTCTTCCAGCCTGACAATGTTCAGAGTTCTATGAACGCTTTTGATTCTCATGTCATGCACATCCTGCGGCTGAGTTTTATGGAGGGGGGCAGGGGTGGCGTATTGCTCGTCCCTGCTACATCTCTCTCCTTGAGAAGAAATGTTGTACTCCAGTCGACATATGGTAGGTGGAATTGCCTAACTTAAGATTTGCCGGCCAACCAGCAGTCCCCGCAGCGTCAAAACTCAGGAATGGGTGCTGCTGGGACTGTAAGCTTGCCTCTGGATAAAAAACACATGGGGCTGTGTGGTAGTATGTATTAGGGGTCATGTGGGACTGGAAGCCCTAATGTCATTGGCTGTCAGATCCCGGGTCCTGGTTGGCCGTTGACCTCTAGCTCCGCCCTGAAGGCGGAGTATAAGAAGCCGGAGTCCTCCCCCGCAGGCCATTCTACTATCGAGCTGCGGGGGAACAGACACGCTTAATAAAGCCTCATCGACTTCACTCTATTCGTCTCACGGAGTCTTTGTGCGCTACAAATTATTAAGCGTGCCTAAAAAGGACTATGGAGCTCAGGGTCATCCCGGAATGCCTGAGGATCAGCCCCCACGCAGTGAATGCGGCAGCAGCCTTCAAGCACTGGCAGACTTGTTTCGAGGCCTACCTCAGAACGGCCACCGGCCGGGTCACAGAAGACCAAAAACTACAGGTCCTGCACTCGAGGGTGAGCACGGAGATTTTCTCCCTCATCGAAGACGCGGAGGATTTCCAGACGGCGTTCGCAGCACTGAAAAGTCTCTATGTCCGCCCAGTTAACTAAATCTATGCTCGCTACCAGCTCGCGACGAGACGGCAAGGTCCCGGAGAATCGATGGACGAATTCTACGCCGCGCTGCTGATTTTGGGACGAGCCTGCAGCTGCCCTTCGGTGAACGCAAATGAACACACGGACATGTTAATGCGCGATGCTTTTGTGGCAGGTATGAATTCCTCCCAAATCCGCCAAAGACTTCTAGAAAGAGAGTCGCTAGGACTCTCAGAGGCCCGGGCCCTAGCAGCCTCCCTAGACGTGGCCGCGCGTAATACCACGCCTATGGCCCCGACCGCGCGGCAGCCCATTGGGCTCCGTAAGTACCCGTCGCGACAAACCCACCCCCCCCCCCCCCGGACACCCCACAGGCTTGCGCGGTCCAAACGCCAAGTCGCACCGGGGGCGCCCGCTGCTATTTCTGCGGCCAGGCAAAACACCCCCGGCAGCGCTGCCCGGCCCGCGCAGCAATCTGCAAGAGCAGCGGGAAAAAGAGCCATTTCTCTGTTGTGTGCCGGTCCCGCGAGGTCGCCGCTGTCCCGGGAGAACAGGGAGCCCTGCAAGCCGTTTACGCTCCCCAACCCCCCCCAGCGCCCCATGTACGACCCGCAGGCGCAGCCGCTCTGGGTCCCGACCACCGCGGTCCTGGGAGAACAGGGAGCCCTGCACGCCGCTTACGCTCCCCAACCCCCCCCCCCGCGCCCCATGTATGACCCGCCGGCGCTACCACTTTGGGTCCCGACCACCGCTGTCCCCAGAGATGAGGGAGCCCCGCGCGGTCCTAACGCTCCCCAACCCCCCCAGCGCTCCATGTGCGATTCGCAGACGCCGCCATTTTGGGTCCCGGCCACCATGAGGGGAGGAAGGGCGCCGCCATCTTGGACCACCCCAGACCTGTACGACGCGTGGGGGCGGCCATTTTGTCCACCCCCGCCGCCATCTTGTGACCCCCCAGCCATGTGCGATGTATGGGGGCAGCCATTTTGTTCATCCCCGACGCCATCTTAGACGGCAACAACGGACCCCACTCCACTACTACAACCACGTCTCGCTTCAATTACTCTCGATCAAGCTCGGCCCCGGACACTCCAGACGACGTGACAACGGTGCTAATAAACGGCCACGAGACACCATGCCTAGTCGACTCCGGGAGCACGGAGATCTTTATCCACCCCGACACGGTAAGACGCTGTTCCTTCTTCAAAAACTACAAACTACACGTCCTTCCCCAACTCTGCGCCCCCACTTTACTGGGATTAGATTTCCAGTGCAATCTACAGAGCCTTACGTTCAAATTCGGCGGCCCAATACCCCCACTCACTATCTGCGGCCTCGCAACCCTCAAGGTGCAACCCCCGTCCTTGTTTGCGAACCTCATCCCGGATTGCAAACCCGTCGCCACTAGGAGCAGATGGTACAGCGCCCAGGACCAGACCTTCATTCGGTCCGAAGTCCAGCGGCTACTAAAGGAAGGCATAATCCAGGCCAGCAATAGTCCCTGGAGAGCGCAGGTGGTAGTAGTGAAGACAGGGGAGAAACAAAGGATGGTCATAGACAATAGCCAGGCCATCAACAGGTACACACAACTAGACACGTACCCTCTCCCCCGCATATCCGACATGGTCAATCGGATTGCCCAATATAAAGTCTTCTCCACCGTGGACCTCAAGTCCGCCTACCACCAGCTCCCCATCCGCCCAAGTGACCGCAAGTACACAGCCTTCGAGGCAGACGGGCGATTATACCATTTCCTAAGGGTCCCATTTGGCGTCACAAACGTGGTCTCGGTCTTCCAAGAATGGTTGATCAACATGGGTTGCGGGTCACGTTCCCGTATCTCGACAATGTAACCATCTGCGGCCACGACTGGCAGGACCACGACGCCAACCTCCAAAAATTCCTCCAGACCGCCAAAGCCTTGAACCTCACGTACAACGAGGACAAGTGCGTTTTTAGCACCAACCGGCTAGCCATTCTGGGCTACGTAGTGCGCAATGGGATAATAGGCCCCGACCCCGAACGTATGCGCGCCCTCATGGAATTTCCCCTCCCGCACTGCTCAAAAGCCCTGAAACGCTGCCTGGGTTTTTTTTCATACTACGCCCAGTGGGTCCCCCAGTACGCAGACAAGGCCCGCCCTCTAATACAGACCACGACCTTCCCTCTGTCGACAGAGGCTTGCCAGGCCTTCAGCCGCATCAAAGCGGATATCGCAAAGGCCACGATGCGCGCCATCGACGAGTCCCTCCCCTTCCAGGTCGAGAGCGACGCCTCCGACGTAGCTCTAGCGGCCACCCTTAACCAAGCGGGCAGGCCCATGGCCTTTTTCTCCCGAACCCTCCATGCTTCAGAAATCCGCCACTCCTCAGTGGAAAAGGAAGCCCAAGCAATAGTGGAAGCTGTGCGACATTGGAGGCATTACCTGGCCGGCAGGAGATTCACTCTCCTCACCGACCAACAGTCGGTAGCCTTCATGTTCGATAATGCACTGCGGGGCAAAATCAAAAACGACAAGATCTTAAGGTGGAGGATCGAGCTCTCCACCTTCAACTACGAGATCTTGTATCGTCCCGGTAAAGCTGAACGAGCCGTCCGATGCCCTATCCCGCGGCACATGTGCCAACGCACAAATTAACCGCCTCCAAACCCTCCACGAGGACCTCTGCCACCCGGGGGTCACTCGGTTTTTCCACTTTATCAAGTCCCGCAACCTCCCATACTCTTTAGAGGAGGTCCGTACAGTCACAAGGGACTGCCACATCTGCGCGGAATGCAAACCGCATTTTTTCAGGCCGGATGGTGCGCACCTGATTAAGGCTTCCCGCCCCTTTGAACGCCTTAGTCTGGATTTCAAAGGGCCCCTTGCCTCCACTGACCGCAACACATACTTCCTTAATGTGGTGGACGAATACTCCCGCTTCCCATTCGCCATTCCCTGCTCTGACATGACCGCGGCCACAGTCATTAAAGCCCTGAACACCATCTTCACACTGTTCGGTTGCCCCGCATACGTCCACAGCGACGGGGGGTCCTCTTTCATGAGTGACGAGCTGCGCCAGTTCCTGCTCAGCAAGGGCATAGCCTCAAGCAGGACGACCAGCTACAACCCCCGGGGGAACGGGCAAGTAGAGAGGGAGAACGGCACAGTCTGGAAGACCGTCCTACTGGCCCTACGGTCCAGGGACCTCCCAGTTTCACGGTGGCTGGAGGTCCTCCCGGACGCTCTCCACTCCATCCGGTCGCTATTATGTACGAGCACTAATCAAACACCTCATGAGCGTCTCCTTGTCTTCCCTAGGAGGTCCTCCTCTGGAACGTCGCTGCCGACCTGGCTGGAGGCCCCAGGACCCATCTTGCTCCGAAAGCATGTGCGGGCACACAAGGCGGACCCGTTGGTCGAAAGGGTTCACCTCCTCCACGCGAACCGGCAGTACGCGTACGTGGAGTACCCCGACGGCCGACAGGACACGGTCTCCCTGCGGGATCTGGCGCCCGCCGGCAACACACACACTCCCCCGACCCCATTCACCCAACTCCCCCCCTTCCTGACACCGCCGCACCCCGCGACCGCCCCTTCCCAGGAGGATCGGTTCCCCTCCCCTCAGGCCCGACCAAGAATAAAGCCCAAGCTGAAACCGTAAGGCTCCCGGAGACGACAACACCGGTACAAGCACCACCACCACCACCGGGGCCGAGGCGATCGACACGGACGACCAGACCGCCCGACCGACTCGTGGCGTCGATCTAAATCAATATATGGACTTTTCACAAGAACATTTTGATTTTCTCCCGATACCTTCTGTAAATAGGTGAAACAGGACAAAATTGTACATACTGTATTGCCATATGAATGTTTTCCTCCCAGGACCAGCCCTGTAAACCCTTACCACCATGCGAAGCATCACCCCGCCGGGTTCATTTTTGACAAGGGGTGAAAGTGGTAGTATGTATTAGGGGTCATGTGGGACTGGAAGCCCTAATGTCATTGGCTGACTGATCCCGGGTCCTGGTTGGCCGTTGACCTCTAGCTCCTCCCTGAAGGCGGAGTATAAGAAGCCGGAGTCCTCCCCCGCAGGCCATTCTACTATCGAGCTGCGGGGGAACAGACACGCTTAATAAAGCCTCATCGACTTCACTCTATTCGTCTCACGGAGTCTTTGTGCGCTACAGGCTGGTTCTCCGCTGTCGGGATTCTCCGTTGCGCCGACAGCGCACCCACGCCCAGGGATTTCCCGATAGCGTGGGGCTGCCTACAATGGGAAACCCCATTGGTCGGCTGGCAGGATGAAGAATCCCGCCACTGGCGGGGGCACGCCGCACCGGAAAATTGCTGTGGCGTGACGGAGAATTCTGTCCATGGCAGTCAGAGAGAGGTAAGAAGGATTGAGACCCCAGGGAGGAAGGTGGGTTTTGGAGGCCAGTTGGGTAGGAATAAAAGGGATTATCATCTTGGAGGGAGGTGGGGGGAAGGAGGTATGTTACCCCAATGTGCACAGGGTACATCCCCCAAAGTGCGTATCCCTGTTCCTCCCTACCTTTAAAGCAGTTTGCTTAAAACAAACAGCCTGCCAACTCCTCCCCACCTGAGCATGCCATGAATTTTATGTTATGGGCATCGCATTGTTCAGGTCAATTGGCTTGAATTGATCCTTAATTACTTATTTTAAACTGGTGGGCGGCTGGCCAATTTGGGCACCAGCTTACCTATTTAAGTATGGGGCAGCTTAGGCAGTGCCCAGACATTGCTGGGGCAGTCCAGTGGGGCAGTGCCCAGGGTCAATACCTGGGTACTGCCCAGGAAATACCCTCTCCTCCAAGCAAGGCACTCACCTGAGCTTCTCCAGTGGGTCTGTTCACCAGGTGCATGCCATCGGAGACCTGTTGAGAAAAGGAATCTTCCAGGAGCTGCGTATCAGTAGCGGAGGGCTATCAGAAGCCAAGGAGGTTTTCTGATGTGGTGTCACTCAGGGTGAGTGCAGTGAGGTTCATGCTAGAGCTGTGATATCAATAGTCATGAGGTGCCTAAGGAGAGTTGGAAGATCACCTAGCCTAGCATGGTAGCATTGTGAATAGCACAATTGCTTCACAGCTCCAGGGTCCTAGGATCAATTCCGGCTTGGGTCACTGTCTGTGTGGAGTCTGCACATTCTCCCCATGTGTGCGTGGGTTTCCTCCGGGTGCTCCGGTTTCCTCCCACAGTCCAAAGATGTGCAGGATAGGTGGATTGGCCATGATAAATTGCCCTTAGTGTCCAAAATTGCCCTTAGTGTTGGGTGGGGTTACTGGGTTATGGGGATAGAGTGGAGGTGTGACCTTGGGTAGGGTGCTCTTTCCAAGAGCCAGTGCAGACTCGATGGGTGGAATGGCCTCCTTCTGCACTGTAAATTCTATGAGATGATAATGGAAGGGCCCCAAAAAAGTCCCATGCCTTGAAGGGAAGCAGGTACACTGAGGAAAATCAAAGTGAATTCCTGAAAACTGTGGCACACATTGGTTTGGTTCCAGAGAAAGTGAAGGAACCCACAAGTCACCTGATAAGTATTGGGGAACTCCTGGGTGGAAATGAAAGTAGATCAAAGAGTGTGCTCTTGAAGTTTTAGAATTTAAAATTTGTGTGTTTATGAAATCTAGGATGAGATCCAACATCCACGTAGTGCCTGAAAAGCAGCTCGCTGTGGTGCAACGTGGCCTAGCAAACCACCGAGATGTTTTTTTAAAATTGATTTTGCGAGATGTTTTTTTTTAATTCATGTGGGATGTGGGTATCGCTGGTTAGGCCATCATTTGTTGTCTATCCCTACTTGCCCAGGTTTCTGCTGCTCTTGTCCTTCTAGATGGTAGTGGTCGTGGGTTTAGAAGGTGCTGTCTCAGGAACATTGGCAAGTTCCTGCAGTGCATCTTGTAGATGGTACACACGGCTGCCATTGTTCGTCAGTAATGGAGGGTTTGAATGTTTGTGGAAGGAGGAGCAATCAAGTGGGCTTCTTTGTCCTGGATGGTGTCGAGCTTCTTGAGTGTTGCTGAAGCTGCACTCATCCAGGCAAGTGGAGAGTATTCGATTACACTCCTGACTTGTGCCTTGTAGACGGTGGACAGCCTTTGGGGGATCAGGATATGCCTGATGTTGCTACTGGCATGCTCACCTGCACTCTTCATTGAACCAGGGTTGATCCCCTGGCTTGCTGGTGATGGTAGAGTGGGGGATATGCCGGGCCATGAGGTTGCAGATTGTGGCTGAATACAATTCTGCTGCTCTGATGGCCCACAGCACCCCATGGATGCCCAGTCTTTAGTTGCTAGAGCTGTTCAAAGTCTATTCCATTTAGCATGGTGGTAGTGCCACCCAACATGATGGAGGGTATCCTCAATGTGAAGGCAGGTGATAAATAGGCGGAATCACTTTTTAGCAAGTCTGCATATTATAGGGAGACAAATAGTCCTGAGGTGTTGGGATCTATACCTTTTGCGTTGGAGAGCTTGGGCGAGCGCCATTCAGCACTGGTCCCCACAAATGGTAACCAGATGGAACAGCACTTCTAGAGGTCTCCCAGGGGATTCAAGGCCCCCAGGCGCATGCTCTTTGGGCAGAGTAGTACCCTGGCACTGCTGTGAGCCTGGCAATGCTAGCCTGGCACCCTGGAAGTGCCATCTGGGTTCAGCCTGCTAATGTGCCCAGGTTGGCACTGCCAAGGTGCCAAGCTGGCATTTTTTGTGTGTTGGCGATCGATCCGGGGGTGCCCTGTGGTGTTTATTCTGAAAGACTGTTCCATGATGGTTGGGACTACAGTGGTACTTTACATGGGTACTGATGATGCCGCATGGCTCCCGGTTTTGTGCCTACAGTTACTGCTGGGGTGTGTGGGCCCTTTTTTTAGTGATGTGCCTGACTGAATCGGTACTGTGTAAATTCTGGGTCGACAGGTCCTTGAGCATTCGGTGAGCATGGTTAATTCCCCTATTTTGTGCACTGATGCTGTGGCGAGCCTTTTGGGGATATATGGGGTGTAGTGTCTGTTGTATTATATTACTGCTCCTGGTAGCATGTTGTATTACTTGTTTGAAGTAATATCTGTCGTTACTGGTTGCAGATGATCTTGAATAATTTAGTAACGATAAAACTAATAAATGAGTTTGACACTCTACTGAACTAACTCTAGAAATAAAGTAATGAGATATAACTATAAAAATTGTATCTGAACTACACGTGGGGTCTAGGCTGTGATCTAACTATACTATACTACTGCTGTCTGGCTACTCCTGTACAGAAAGAGACCAAGAGCCTTTGGGAGCTCTTATATATATAGTGTGATCTGGTGGTGCCTCTAGTGGTAGTGCTACAGCTAAGTGTTCTGATTAACCCTTTAGTTACCTGTCTGTCTACATATCATTACAGTGTCGGGCGTTGTCTGATGATCACCACTCCCCCATTCCCATTGTGGCTGAAAGTTGCGCGGTGCAGGTAAGGCCTTTGGTCGATGGGTCAGAAGCTATGGTGCACACCGTGTAAAGGGTCCACGCAGAATTAGTTCCTGTTCGTCTTCAGTCTGTAATGTGACTTCCTCACGAAAAATCCTGAACTGTTTTTAAATGCTCAATGTACACTCTCCTATGGTAGTATTTAGCAATATTGTCTTCACTTTTGGGAATTGTCACCGGATTACCATATCATTATAGTGCAACAAATGCTATTGTGTAAAACCAATCTTCATAGTTACATTTATTACCTAACAGCCATGCATCAGTAAAATTCTCTTTGCACAAATTACCTTTGGACTCCCAATTAGTATGGTTAAAACAATTTAAGATGCTGCTCGGATAATTGGAAAACACATCTGTGTTATCACAAAGCAGCTAAATATTGTGGAATGGAAGCTGCTTTCTCATGTAATGTAGATGTTTGTATTCTTCACAGGTGCACAAATAAAGCCCGGTACATGAGGGAATGCAGCAGTGATGAAGATTCACTTTTTGTTCTCTGTTGCTGCTGCAGGAATGTTGTGGAGCTGACAATATTGCCTGAATTTGCTTTTCCCCCTTTGCAGGGCTACGGAGGCAACTTTGGAAGAAGGGAAGGTGGAAATTTGGAAAGATGCCCTCGGGTTGGTTTTCCGATGTGCATCCACCTCAGTGAGCTTTCCCCACAGGCAGACGAGCAGGTTTGGTGGCAATGTGGCCAGCAGCAACAGGAACCAATTGATGCCGGTAATGAGCCACTTAACAGCAATTCTCCACGCTGAAGTTTTCCCAGAGGTGCACAGGCCCCCCTCGCTGCATCAGGAGTCCGAAAATGGTTCAGAGGCAGCTGTACAGCTGGAGCTCCAAGCTGTGGCACATTTGAGGGTTTCAGTTTATTTGTCAGCGGTAATTTGCAATGGGACTTTGACCCCAGGAGCACAGATACCCCTGTAGCCACTTCATGGACATTGATAGCTCCAGGAACGCTTGCCATGTACTGAAAAATGGGATGAGAATAGATAGGTTCTTAATGGCTGGCTCAGACACATTGGGCCGAAGGGCCTCATTCTGTGCTCTAAGTTATGACTCTGTAACCCTGCTTCATTGGCAGCTGTTTCCTCCTCGCTGAGGCACCTGCATGGATCAGTCAAAGCTTAAAAAGATTAGAGTTTCCAGTAGCCAAGTTATGCACCTTAAGCTTTGTGTGTCTACAGGCACCATGTGCAAATATCTAGCATACTTGAATGATTATGGGATTGATTTTGACTCCGAAGTAACTCTTACAAATAGTGCAGTGTTAGTTTGATGTAAATGCATGCTTGCATGGTTATCATCATAGAATTATAAAGCACAGATAGAGGTCATAATTGTATCAGCTCTCTGCATGAGCTGCCAATTAGTCCCACTTCCCTGGTCTTTACCCACAGCCATGCACACTTTTCCTGTTTAAGCCCACATGTAATTCCCCCATGAAATAAAAACTGAAAATGCTGTGCGGCTGCTAGACCCCCAGGTGACGGAAGATCGATGTAACTTTTGCGCCGTTTTTTTCTGGCATAATACGGCACTGTTCCCACGCCGGCGTCAGCACTCCGTCTGCAAATCGGAGAATCCAGCCCGAGATGCTGTTCCTTGAGCTTGCGTTGAACTTCATTGGGAAACTGCAGTCAGCGAAAGGCAGAGGTGTCTGTGTGAGACCAAGGTGAATTTTAAAAGAAATTTAATGGCAGGCTGCCAGAAGCTTAAGGGTCGTGATTCTCCGCTCCCGCGACTAAGTGTCCACGCCGTCGTGAACGCCGTCGAGTTTCACGATGGCGCGAAACGGCCCCGATCGCAATCGATTCAAGGCCCGAAAATGGGCTAGGAGTGGGGCCACGAGGAACTCGGGGGGCGTGTCGCAAAAGCAACATCGTCAGCGCCCGCTGGGCATTGGCGCTACCTTAAAGCCGGCGCCGCGTAACTGGCGTCACCCGCGCATGCGCGGGTTGGCCGGTGCCAGCCGGCGCCAACCTGCACATGCGTGGTTGCCGTCCTCCCCGAGAAGGTGTCGGATGGATCTTGCGGGGTGCGGAGGAAAGGAAGTCATCCTTCAGAGAGGCCGGCCCGCCGATCGGTGGGCACCGATCGCGGGCCAGACCCCATTTGAGGCCCCCCCCAGTGCAGGAACCTCCTTCCCCCCCCCACAGACCGTCCCCCAAGCGTTCCCGCGCTGTTACCGTCGGAAACAACCAGGTGTGGATGGCGCCGGTGGGAACCCGTCGTATTGGGCAAGCCTCTCGGCCCATCCGGGCCAGAGAATAGCGGGGATAGCGGAGAATCGCCATTTTGGGTGTCTTGGGCGATTCTCCGGCCTGCGCCGCGCAGAACTCGATAGCTCCGATCTCGCCGCTTGGGTGAATCGCGGGAGGGCGTCGGACCGGCGTCGCATGAAAAAATGGCGCCCCAGGCGATTCTCCCAAATGGTGCGGCATCGGAGAATTGCGCCCAATGTCATTCTTGCGGTCTGGACCTATGGTCCGTAAAGCGGGCATCCAATCTCGATTTGTCCTCCAATCTCGATTTGACCTCCCCAATATAAAACAACACATTGTGACCGGCAAATAAAGCAAATTGAAAGAAGTACTCGCAAATCCCTGTTTCAGCTGGAAGGAGTGTTCGGGATCTTGGGACCGGGAGCAGAAAAGAGATAAAAGCTCCAAGTGAAGAATACTCTATCTGAGAAGCAGGTTAAGGATAGTATCAAGTTGAAAGAAAAGGTGGACAACGATACAGAAATTAGTGGTAGACAGGAAGATTGTTGGAAAGATTCCCTGGCTTCCCCGCGGCACGTTTCTCGGTGGTGGGTGCTGGCCCGCCATGTTGGCCTGCGGCAGCACTTTCTGGTCCCGTCGCTCCCAATGGGAGTACCTATTGAATCCATCCCACACCACCGGGAAACGGTGGCAAGAGTGCGCCATTGGTGGGACTCAAAGATTTTTTTTAAAATGCATTTTATTCAAACTTGTATCAAAGTAAGTTCCAGCAAATAAACACCCCGGGAAACATTCTTCCCAACAATCAACTATACAGTTTGTACAGATTTTTCTCCTTTTTCACCCCCCCCCTCCCCATTGCCCCTCGGCAGCTCTACCCTCTCCCTTAGCTCCTCCAGACTGGCGAACCCTTCCTCCAAATAGAAATCCCTCACCTTGACCAGCCCCACTTCCCTCCACCTCCTGTATACACTATCCACCCCCCCGGCTCAAACCCATGATTCTCGCACAGCGGCATTAGCACCGACATCCCTTCCACCCTAAAATGCCTCCACAGTTGATTCCATATCTTCACCGTGGGCTGCACTACTGAGCTCCCTGAATACCTACTCGGAGCCATTGGCAATGCTGCCATCACCAAAGCCCTCAAACTAGACCCCTTACAATATTCTTCCTCCATCCTAACCCACTCTACCCCTTCTCCTTCCCACCACCGCCGCACCTTGTCCACATTCGCCGCCCAATAATAATGAAGCAAGTTTGGCAAAACCAAAAACCCCCTGCTGCCTCTGCCTCTGTAGCAGGGTCCCCACCCCTCCCCCCCTCCCCCCCTCCCCTCGGGACCTTCCCCGCCCATACAAAGTCAGAGATGATTGTGTCCACTTTCCGAAAAAAGGCCTTTGGTATAAAAATCGGGAGAGTCTGAAAGATAAACAAGAACCTCGGCAGAATATTCATTTTCACCACTTGGACCCTCCCCGCCAACGTTAAATGCAGTGTATCCCACCTCTTAAGATCCTTCCTGGCCTCCTCCACCAGCTTTGTTAAGTTCCACTTATGGAATCCCGACCATTCCCTCGCTATCTGAATCCACAAGTACCTAAGCCTATCCCTCGCTACCGTAAATGGCATCCCCCCTAAGTTAGCCCGCTGTGCCAGCTAATTCACTCGCTTTTCCCGACATTCAGCTTGTATCCCGAGAACCCTCCAAACCTTCCCAACAGGCCCATAATCTTTCCCAGACTCTCTAACGGATCCGAAACATACAACAAGAGGTCATCGACATAGAGCGACACCCGATGCTCCCTCTGTCCCCTCATTATCCCCTGCCACTCTGCCGCCCCCCTGAGAGCCATCGCCAATGGTCAGCGCAAACAGCAGCAGCAATAGCGGGCACACCTGCCTCGTACTCCTGTGTAAATCAAAGCTTCGTGAGCTCATATCATTTGTCCTCACCCTCGCTCTTGGCGCCACATACAGCAACCACACCCATGCCACAAATCCCAGCCCAAACCCAAACCTTCCCAAAATTTCTAACGAGTACCACCACTCCACCCGATCAAATGCTTTCTCCACCCCCATGGACGCCACCACCTCCGGTACCAGAGCTCTCGACGGATTCATCACCACATTCAACAGCCGTCTTATATTACTCGTGAGCTGCCTGCCCTTCGCGAAGCCTGTTTGATTTTCTGCAGCCACCCCCGGGGCACAATCCTCCATCCTCCCTGCCAACAACTTAGCAATTACTTTCACATCCGTGATCAATAGTGATATGGGTCTATACGAGCCACATTCCACCGGATCCTTCCCTTTTGGGGGCTTAGTGTGATTACTGCCTGCTTCATCGTCTCCGGCAACTCCCCCTTCTCCAGCGCTTCATTAAACGCCCCTAACAGATGTGGTGCCAGGTCCGCTGCAAATTCCTTATAAAATTCTGCCGGGTACCCATCCGGCCCAGGGGCCTTCCCCGATTTCATACCCCTGATACTATCCAGCACCTCCCTCAGCCCCAGGGGCTCCTCCAACACCTGCCTCTTTGCTTCCTCCACCTGGGGAAATTCCAGCTCGCCCAGAAACCACCCCATGTCCCTCTCCTCTCCTCCTGGGTCTGCCTCATAAAGTCCCTGGTAATACTCTCTAAATGACTCATTTATCTTCCCTGGCTCTGACACCACATCCCCAGCCCCAGTCCGGATCTTCAATATTTCCCTGGACGCAGCCTGCCTCCGCAGCTGGTGCGCCAGCATGTGGCTCGCCTTCTCCCCATACTCGTATTGCACCCCTCTTCCCTTACGCAGTTGCCCTAACGCCCTCCCTATTGCCAGCCTGTCAAATTGCCCCTGCAACTTTTTCCTCCTCGTCAATCCCTCCACGGTGGGCACCCTCGAATATTCCCTGTCCACCTCCACTATCTTGCTCACTGGACGGTCATGTTCCGCCCTCCTTTCCTTATTCGCACGAACCGCAAATGAGATAATTTCTCCCTGGGTCACTGCCTTCAGTGCTTCCCAAAAAATTCCCAACGACATCTCCCCATTCTGATTGAACTTCACAGAAACCTGAATCGCCAACCGCACCTTATCACAAAAACCTCCATCCGCCAACAACCCTGAATCAAACCTCCACCCCGGCCTCTGCTCTCGTCCCGTACTGAACCAAATATCCAGCCCGTGGGGTGCATGGTCAGAGATAACTATCACCGCACACTCTGCCCCCTCCACCCCAACCAAAATCTCCCGACTCACTGCAAAGTAATCAATCCTCGAATACACCTTTCAGACGTGTGAAAAGAAGGAATACTCCCTTCCCCCTGGGTTCTGAAAGCACCATGGATCCACCATACCCATCCTCTCCCTGAACCCCCCAGCTCCCTTGCCATTCGTATCCTACCCATCGACCTGGGGCTTGATCTATCCACCCTCGGCTCCAGGACACAGTTAAAATCTCCTCCCATGACCAACTGGTACGTGGCCAAATCCGGGATTGCTGCCTGCAACCCCCTCATGAAACCCACATCATCCCAATTTGGGGCATACACATTTACCAACACCACCGGTGCCCCTTCCAATACCCCACTCACAATCAAATATCTCCCACCTGGATCCCTCACCTCCTTCACACTCACGAATCCCATTTCTTTCTTCATTAAAATCGACACACCCCTCGATTTCAAATCAAACCCCGAGTGAAAAACCTGCCTGACCCACCCCTTCCTTAACCTAACCTGGTCCTTCACACGGAGGTGTGTCTCCTGCAAAAAGACAACCCCCGCTTTTAAGCTCCTGAGGTGCGCAAAAACCCGTGACCTTTTAACGGCCCATTCAGTCCCCGGACATTCCACGTTACCAACCTTACCGGAGGTTTGCGCCTCCAATCCCCTCTACCATCCGTCATCTTCCCCACTTAACTCCTGCCCCTTTAATTCCACTCTGTACCTAGCCCATCCCAAATGGCCCCTTTCTTCGCCCTTGACCATGTCATCTCTCATCCCCTGCAGCGTCGCAGAACCCCCCTCCCCCCCTTTTCCCCTTCTTCCCCCCCCCCCATTTCTCCTTTCCCCCCTTCCCCCGGCCACCCCTCTTGGCCTTCTCCCCCACCACCTCACTTCCGTTCACCAGCGTAACCTGCTGGCGCGGCTGCCCCTGTCCAAAGGCACATTCTAATGACCCCCCCCCCACCCCCCTCCCCCACTCCTCGGCTCAAAGAAGAAGGCCTCCTGCTGGCCTTAACCTCCCCCACCCAAACAAGGACTTCTCCTGAACTCCAGGTAGACTTCTCCAAAGGCAAACAAACAGATGTCAAACACAAACAGTCCCATAAAACAGGAGGGGGGATGGGAACATCCATCCCCACATAAACTTTTCACCCCTACAACTCCTTACAATCTCAACATTGAACAGAAACTCCCCCTCACAAAAAAAGGTGAAAGTCCCTTAATCCCTACACCCACTTCAAACGTGCTCCCCACCATTACATAGTGCCAGCACCCCGGTTCCCAAACATTGTCCACTCCGTTCTCCCCCAGTTTATGCTCCTTAATGAAGTCTTCGGCCGCTTCTGGGGTCTCGAAATAAAACTCCCGGCCTCCAAACGTCACCCATAATTTAGCCGGGTAGAGCACCCCAAACCTGATCTGCCGCCGGTACAGCACCGCCTTGGCCTTGTTGAAACCTGCCCGCCGTTTTGCCAACTCGGCTCCGATGTCCTGATAAATCCGGGCATTATTTCCCTAGAATTTTCTCTTTCTCCACAAATTTATGGAGCCTCACGATCACCGCCCGCGGCGGCTCCCCAGCTCTAGGCTTCTGCCTCAGGGGCCTGTGCGCTCTGTCCACTTCAGGTGCCTTATCCAGCACCCCTTCTGCCACCAGCCCCGCCAGCATCCTCGAGACGTACCTCGTGGCACTCACACCTTCCACTCCTTCAGGCAGGCCCACTATTCGCAGGTTCTGTCTTCTCGAGGTATTCTCCTGCTCCTCAACCTTTGCCCTCAACGTTTTACAACGGTCTCCTTGGATCCCCACCTCCACCTCCAGAGCCACCACACGATTGCTGTGGTCTGAGATCACTCCTTCAATCTTCCGAATCTGTGACCCCTGCACCTCCAAACACCTCTCCATCCGCTCCCAAGTACTCTTCAGGGGTGCCACAGCTTCTGCATTGGCCTTTGCATGATCCTCATGCATTTCTTTCCTCTGTTTATGGAATTCCTCCTTGATAAAAGTCATCAGCTCCTGTAACTGGGACCTTACAGCTTGCCCCTACCTGCCTGCATGCTGGGAGACACAAGACTGTTTCAACTTTCCAGCCCAACCTCTCATTGTTTTCTGCCGGGTCCGGTGATCAGAAGACATACCATTCCAGGGATAAACTACTCCTTTAACATTAACCTGCGCTTTTTCATCAAAGTTCCACCCGGATCTGGGTAAAAAAAGCCCTTTTCTTTGACTTTGAACAGGAACAGCCCTTTATGTGACCACTCACTCCATGGTCACAAGCGGAAGAGGGGACTCAAAGATCTTGATGGCGTAAACAGCTGGAAGATCTCGCAATGGAAAAAAATGAGGGACCCAACTAAGGATAACTGAAAAAGCATCATAAAGGAACAAATTAGAGTGCGAGAGAAAACCAGCAGGACATATAAATGCAGACGGGAAAAGCCTCTGCCAATATATAAAATCTTTAAAAAACGTGTTGGTGTCTCAGAGGATGAGATCAGGGAATTAGTAATGCGAAACAAGGAAATGGCAGAGATTTGAAGAAGTGCAAGCAAGCATAACCAGAGCTGAAT
This sequence comes from Scyliorhinus torazame, assembly GCF_047496885.1. NCBI lineage: Eukaryota > Metazoa > Chordata > Chondrichthyes > Carcharhiniformes > Scyliorhinidae > Scyliorhinus > Scyliorhinus torazame. Next base: position 364,639,995 of record NC_092708.1, on the reverse strand, counting down.
ACACAATAAGCATCTCAAGATAATAAAAAATCAACGGGCTGCAGGTAAAGGGGAACTTAATACAATCATCATCTCTGGAGAAAAGGTACAATGAGAAACTAATGGGACTAAAGGCTGGCGTGTCTCCTGGACTGATGTCCAGAATCCTAGGGTCTTAAAATAAATGGCTGCAGAGATACTGGTTGTAATAGCTGTAACCTTCCCAAATTCTCTCGATTCTGGAAAGGCTAAACAGATTGGTAAGGTGCCGTATAAAAGGTTGCTGAGCAAGTTGACGTTGGAGGTGATATATTAGCATGAATAGAGGATTGGCTAACTAACAGGTGACAGAGAGTTGGAATAAACGAGCAATTTTCACAATGGCAAACTGCAACTAGTGGAGAGCCACAGGGATCAGTGATGGGGCTTCAACTATTTAAGATCTATATCAATGACTTAGATTAAAGCTGTGACTGTAATGTAGCCAAATTTGCTGACAGGACAAAGACAGGTAGGAAAGCAAGTTTGGTGGGTGGCTGCAAAGGGATGAAAATAGGTTAAGCGAGTGAGCAAACATTTTGGCAGATGGAGTATAATGTGGGGAAATGTGAGGCTGTCCACTTTGGGAAAAAGAATAGGAAAGGAGCTGGAGTTAAATGATAAAAGGAGTTTAAATGGAGAGACTGCAGAATAATGCAGTACTTTGGAGATTTGGGTGTCCTTGTGCATGAATCACAAAAGATTTACATGCAGATGCAGCAAGTAATTAGGAAGGCAAATGGAATGTTGTCCTTTACTTCAAGAAGGATGGAGGACGAAATTAGGAAAGTATTGCTGCAATTGTACAGGACATTACTGAGACCACACCTAGAGTATCACATGCAGTTTTGTTCTCTCTACTGAAAGAGGAATAACATTTAATTGAAAGCATTTCAGAGAAGGTTTACTGGACTGATTCCTAAGATTAAGAGTGATGTGTTCCGTACTCTGGGATAACACAGGCTGCAACTGGATGCAGCTTTAACCAAAAGATACTCCAGACCTTGAAGTTAGTTCAATCTGATTTGTTGAACCAGTAGCACAGTTAGCACAGTTCTCTATGAGTTTGACTCTCTGCTAACCTAAGTATGGTTACTCTGTCTGACTGAACCAGACTAGCTCTTAGCCACGTGCTGGAGGTGTGATACTGTACATACACCCTGACTCACTCTGAAGATGTTCATCAGTGGAAAGAGGTGGAGTGTGAGTGCCTTGTGCCTTTTATCGTGAGATACCACCCCTGAGTGTCCTGCCTGCTAATTGGTCATGTCCTGTTCTCTGTGTTCATTAGCTGCCTGTCTGTGCCTGTCTGTATATCATTATCTGCATATCTGCATATCATGACAAAGAGTTTATCATTTGTGGAAAGCTTGAGCAGGTTGGAGTTGAGAAGAATAAGGGGTAATGTGATTGAAACAGATCCAGTTTTGAGGAGACTCGACAGGACAGAGTTTAAAAATAAGGGGTCTCCCATTTAAGACTGAAGTGGGGAAAAATGTAAATGTCTTCTTCTTTGAGAGGATCTCAAGTTACGTGGGGGGGTGGGCAGTAATGTGAAGTTGAGGCTACAGTCAGATCAGTCGCGAGCTAATTAAATGGAGGAAAAGTCTTGAAGAGCAACTGGCCTCATCCTGCTCCTATATCCAATCATCTTATGAAAAGTGTCAGCTTTGCACCTCCTGTGCTCGAATGGAAAAGTTCTGTGGGATATGGACAGGGTGTCACAGAGGGAATGGCAAAAGGAGAAGGAAGGGGAGGTTGGGTTTAGTGGTGGCATCATGCTGGTGGTCACAGAAATGGAAGAGGTCGATCTGTTGAACATGGAGGCTAGTGGGATGGAAGGTAAGGACAAGGAGGAGCCTATCTTAGATTGGGAGGAGGGAAAATGGGGAGGAGCTGAAGTGCAGGAAATGGGTTAGATATGGTCAAGACCTGTCAACCTTCCAAATTACGATCTCATCGGAGTAAAAAAATATTATCCTAATTTCCCCACAGTTTATTTCACTCATGGGCATCTGTAATAGGGCAGCAAGGTAGCACAGTGATTAACATTGATGCTTCACAGCGCCAGGGTCCCATGTTCGATTCCGACCTTGGGTCACTGTCTGCGTGGAGTCTGCATGTTCTCCCAGTGTCTGCGTGGGTTTCCTCCGGGTTTTCCGGTTTCCTCACACAAGTCCTGAAAGACGTACTGTTAGGTAATTTGGACATCCTGAATTCTCCCTCCGTGTACCCAAACATACGCCGGATGTGGCGACTAGGGACTTTTCACAGTAACTTTGTTGCAGTGTTAATGTAAGGCTACTTGTGACAATAAAGATTATTATTTATTTACAATCCCTACAGTGCAGAATGAGGCCCATTAAGTCTGCACTGACCCTCTGAAAGAGCACTCTACCTCGGCCAACTCCACCTCCCTCTCCCCCTACCCCCACCTAACCTGCACATCTCTGGACAGTAAGGGGCAATTTAGCATGGTCAATCCACCTAACCTGCACATCGTTGGACAGTGGGAGGAAACCGGAGCACCCGGAGGAAACCCACGGAGACATAGAGAGAAAGTGCAAACTCCATACAGACAGTCACCCAAGGCTGGAATTGAACCCCTGGCGCTGTGAAGCTGCAGTGCTAACCACTGTGCCACCGTGCCACCCTAATGCAATGGGCCTGCAGCTGCTCACTTCAATAGGGTGTTCAGAGAAGCCAGATGTACTCATTGTTACTTAATTTAATGAACAGCAAGAGGACATTTTGTGAAAAAGGAAAGAATATATATATATCTCAAATTGTAAAATCCCTCACAGGTTGGAAGGGCAGAGCACTGTACACCATTAGGATTGAAGGGTTGACTTTCTGACTTACGCCTTATGAACCTTTCAATGTGTAAATTACCTCCAGGGTGGGATTTTCTGGTCCCTCACAAGGGAATTTAACCTTATGAAAGTCTGTCAAATTTTCCATCTATCCCGTGAACGATTCTTGTGGCAGGCAGACCAGAAGATCTCACCCATAGCTTAGACAAGAGGAGATCTTCTGAAATAAAAAGCCCTTGAATTGTGAGAGGTGATACCACAGCATACAACTATCCACAGGGCTGAGCAATTTGTGTTCGAAACCTCCAGCGCATTAGAATGGTGCAGCTTATGTTCATCACTAAACCCTGTTCTCCCTTGCACTTCAGCATCCCATTTTGATCACTCTGTTTGACTCCGACAGCTAAATTTCTAAAATGAATTCGCCTTGCCATTCCCAATTGTCACTCGAACCCTACTGAAGAAGCCGTTAAGATGATTCAACCGCATTCGAAAACTTGGAGCATTTCAATGAACATTCTCCAGCAAGCCCCTCCCACTCAACTCAATGCAAAATTGGAACTTTTCACCACAAATAAAAATGATCCAATTTCCTGAAATGAAACTTAAAAATGCTTCGAGTTTATTCCTTACTTTCTGCAGTCTGACTAAATATTTTCAGGATTTCTTCAACAGTTTTGCTGGGGCACAGGTCAGATTCGCAAATAAGGTGTTTAGCACTCCTGCCTCACAGCGCCAGGGACCCGAGTTCAATTCCGGCCTTGGGTGACTGTGTGGAGTTTGCACGTTCTCTCTGTGTCTGCGTGGCTTTCCTCTGGGTGCTCCGGTTTCCTCCCATCATCCAAATATGTGCGGATTAGGTGGATTGGTCATGCTCAATTGTGGGCGGCACAGTAGTACAGTGGCTAGCAATGATGCTTTACAGCTCCAGGTTCACAGGTTCGATTCCCATCTCGGGTCACTGTCTGTGCGGAGTCTGCACGTTCTCCCTGTGCCTGCGTGGGTTTCCTCCGGGTGCTCCGGTTTCCTCCCACAGGTCCGGAAAGCCATGCTGTTACGTAATTTGGACATTCTGAATTCTCCTTCTGTGAACCCGAACAGGCGCCGGAATGTGGCGACTGGGGGCTTCTCACAGTAACTTCATTGCAGTGTTAATGTAAGCCTACTTGTGGCAATACAGATTATTATAATCAAGATTATTATGCACGGGGCTACGGGGATAGGGGTGGGCCTCGGTAGAGTGCTATTTCGGAGGTGCTGTCAGATTTGATGGGCCAAATAGCCTCCTTCTTCTGCACTGTAGGGATTCTCATGCTATGCACCGCTGAAACCACAGGCTTTGCACTTTTTCTGGGATTTGGCGGCAATGCTTGGTAGATTTATCTGCCAATCTGGGACACTCCTGGACAATCTTGAAAAGCTGATGAGCTTGCAGCTGCACAACCTCTTATTTTGCAATTGCAATGAAATTCACTGTCCAAACGTTCCCAGTAACTTTATTGCAGTGTTAATGTAAGCCTACTTATGACACTAATAAAGATTTTTATTCTTAAAAATAATTTTAACAAGTAGTAGGCAAAGAAATATCATACAGACATTTTAGGAGAAATTTTTGGCTTGCATTCCTTCTGTTGAAATTAGTTAATCAAATGGGGCTTTTACAGGAATGTATCCTAAGGTTCCAGAATCTCTGATAGATTTTGCGTCCAGGCATCCATTCTACCAGACAGATTTCACCTTTCAGTAGCCCAATGTTAATATTAAAAGAGACTCATTTCAAGGTATCAATGTGCTTACCAAAGAATTTTATTTGGGTGCTTGAATGAGTTTTCAAGTTCTCAACAAACTCAGAAGTTAAAACGAATGGATTGCAGTTCAACATTTTTTTGCTAAGAGTCCTTCCCATTTCCTTTCTTTTATTAATTTGGTCTGTGGACCCAGAATCGGGTTGTGCCTTTAATCAGAAGACTCAAAGTTAAACAGCCTGCTTGCCAGCACCCTTGCCACTGAGTGGATCTTAGGAATTGGGTGTGTAGGGTGTTGGTTTGATTGGTTAAATGGCAACCAGTTGGTCAAAGACAGAGTTTTGCCTGACACTGTCGGTCTGGTTCCTGCATGATGCTTTCTGAGAGAACTGTGCAGAAGTGTTTAGACCTTGGAAGTGAAAGGAAGGGTTCTCTCTCTCCTTTCCTCAATCCTGCTTGCTTTGTTGTTCTGAAAGCAGTGAGTGCCTGGCACATCCTTTGCTGTAAACCTGAAATCATACTGAGTCTGCAGAGAAAGTAGACAGCCTTGCCAGAGAAAACCATCTCAAGGAAGAAGTACCAAAACAAAACCCTGAACTTCAGAAAGACATTAACTGGAAGTCATCCTAGTGCATCAAAGATCCTTATTATTTCATTTTCATTAATATTTTCTTTCTCTTTCCACCACCATTTCCTCTCTGTGTTGGTTGTCTGTATGTGTGTGTAGAGAGTGGGACGAGTTAGGAAGGTGGGAGAGGAGTGTTGAGAAAGAAGTATTAGCTAGTCAGTTACATTTTCTGTCTGTTTCATTATGATATTGTACATAAGAAAAAGGTTACTTGCATTGCGAAGTTACAAACCTGATGACTGAAGTTTATTGGGCTCATCTAAAGATCTTAGGCATTTTAGATAAAATTTATTTTCACCTGTGTTGCGACTCCGAGTCAAATGTGGATGGAGTTGACTGTGCGCTAGCCCTGTGTTGTAACACTAATTATAATAGATTTAGCACACAAAAGGCTCAGTAGTACAAAAATGGTTGGTGCATTTTGTAAAATAAGCAAGGTGGACAGCTATTTGGGTCTCTATTGGTGAGGTGAAGGACATTTGAGATCTGACAGAAGCCTACGGACTCCGACTCCCCATGTTTGAGTGCAAATAAGTGTATCAGGGCACATTCATAATAGTCCTTCAATCCTGAGAGCCTGGATACAAATCAACAGAACACAGGCAAGTAAAGCCTGAATTCACCTTGACTAAGTAAGGAATTAAAATGGACTCCAGCCTTAACGCACTGTGAAAAATCAGCTGAACAATTTAGATGTGATTAATGCTGCTTTGTCCTCTTCAGCAACTGTCTGTTCATGCCCCAGAGCAGAGTATAGAACAATAATGTGTGCATACGTTGTTAGCTTTGTAAAATTAAAAAATGACACGGGCTTCATATCAGCATGCAAATAGCACTGATATCAAGAGAAGCTTGTCTGTTTAATCCATTTTATGGAGAGTAATTTGTACACTGATTAAATTGCAACACACTCTATTGTGGCAGATGTACCTTTTCAAATATAATCAGGATAATAATTTTTTTTTTAATATTCCAGGCAGAAAGGAACGATAAGAACCAGAGCAAGTTATTCAACATCATGACCCTCTTTGCCATTCAAATACATCTTGGTTGATTGGGCTCCAGCTCCATTTACACAACTTTGCTCCATGTACTGTATCGCCTGATATCCCCGGCCAGCCAAAATTTAATAATCCGCAGTCTTGGTGATTTCAATTATACTAGCACCCACATCTTTTTGAGGGAGAGAATTCCAGATTATCTTTTATCAAATTATTTGTTTGAAATTGCTGTTTTGCATTTTTTGTGGTGGCACTTTTGCCTCTGTGGTTGAGTGTTGTGAATTAAAGCCCCATTATAAACTTAAGTACACAGTCTCAGTGCTGAGGGATTATTTCATTGTTGGAAGTGTCACTTTTTGAGAAGAGACATTGAACATCCTGCCTACCTGGATCAATGTAAAAGATTGGTGGGTTGGCACGGTGGTACAGTGGTTAGCACTGCTGCCTCACAGCTCCAGGGACCCAGGTTCGATTCCGATCTCGGGTGACTATAGAGTTTGCACATTCTCCCCGTGTCTCTGTGGGCTTCCTGCGGTTCCTCCCCGGGGACCCACAGTCCAAAGATGTGCGGGTTAGGTGGATTGGCCATGCTAAATTCTAATAATAATCTTTATTGCCACAATTAGGTTTGCATTAACACTGCATTGAAATTACTGTGAAAAACCCCTAGTCGCCACATTCCGGCGCCTGTTCGGGTACATGGAAAGAGAATTTAGAATGTCCAAATTACCTAACAGTATGTCTTTCGGGACTTGTTTGAGGAAACCGGAGCACCCGGAGGAAATCCATGCAGACACGGGGAGAATGTAGGCTATTCTGCCTACCTGGATCAATACAATAGATTGATGGGGCGGCATGGTGGTACAGTGGTTAGCACTATTTCCTCACAGCTCCAGGGACCCGGGTTTGGTTCCGCCCTCGGGTGACTGTATGGAATTTGCACATTCTCCCCGTGTCTCACAGACTATGACCCAAGCCGGGAATCGAACCCGGGTCCCTGAAGCTGTGAAGCAGCAGAGCTGACCAGTGTGCTACCGTGCAGCCTGCCCCTTAGGGCGGGGCCGCAGGAATAGGTTGGGGATTGAGCCTAGGTAGCGTGACCTTTCAAAGGGTCGGCACAGACTCGATTGGCCGAATGGCCTCCTTCTGCACTGTCAGGATTCTTTGATTCTTTAAAAATATAAAAGATGGGGCACATTCTTCCTAAATGAGCATGGCGTTTTCCCGCCATCCTGGTCAACCTCTGATGTATCTGCTTATTTACTTGTTATTTGGGGGATCTTGCCTTGCACAAATTGTGTGTTATTTTATTCAGATAACAAAATGTGGGGACTACAAAAGTAATAGAGGTGTTGTCAAGTACTTCGGGACATGCTCATGATGTGATGTGCTACCTAAATTAAATTTCTTTCTTTCAATATAATTCTATTTTTCTTCAGCACGGCGTGGTTCCACAATCTTTTCTCCTGACTGTCAAAACATCACAGACAGGATTTCACAGCACCACCCCACCATCCCTCCCTCCTGTGGAGTGTTTTCTGGAGGCTGAGGGGGCTCATCATTGCCCATCGGTGCGATTTTCTGTTCCCGCCGATTTCTACAGTGTTTTGCATGGCTTGCCTGTCCTGCTGCCAGGGAAGCCGCAGCAGGGACGTTGAGGGGGAGGGGAATGGGGGGATTGCCTTCAGTGAGGTCAGAAGATCCCGCGGGTGGGAAGGCCTGGAAAGTCCCACCCCACGCTAGAAGCAGGCCTCGCTACAAAACTGACCACACTCCCAGGGTATATTAATCACCATTTACACTTTTCAGTATTTGCACTCGTTTGAAGGCCATTGAGGAGTCTATAAAAGTTTTTTGACCACAAGGATACTAATGGATATACTTTAAAAGATTTTTGTCCACATACAACTAGAAAATAATTAGTAATATTTTTGTAAAAATGTTTCAGTAATTTGAAATTTGGGTATTCTTCGGTGGTGAGACATGCTTATTTTTGTGACAAATCCATTTTTCTAGACTTTAATGGGATCACTGACTAGGTCAGCATTTGGTGCACATGTCCAATTGCCCTTGAGTAAGTCGTCTTCTTGAATTGCCTTGTGGTGCAGGTACACCCACCATGTAGGTGGGGAGGGGAGCCTCTAGTTGCATTACTCTAACTTCACCAAGTTACCGTTCCTCAATGTACCAAAGAATATTTTTCAAAGCAAACCTTTTGAAAAAAGAGACATAGTCAATGATGGAAGCATCAGAAGACCCAACGGTAAAATGTTCAAAGATTAAAAATGTTTGAAACCTCTGTCTCCTTTTCACAGTACCAGGTGAATAGCGCAACACACTTGCTATGCCAATCTTACAGGGGGAAAGCACGATTCCAGGGATAAAGGTTATCGCTCATTGTGTGAGGCAACACTTTGCAACCACTTCACATTGCTTCCACATGAACATAAAAACGATTGAGCAGAACCTCAGACGCGATATTAAGGTATACCGGACGTCTTTTCCACCATTGTAAATGTTTCATTGCAATGTGCATTGCATTTCATATTTTGAAAATTACTTCATTGCTTGAAGTTAATGCTGGTGAAGGGATCATGGAAATCAGCAACCCAGAAATCTCATATTCACAAGCATTTCAAATTCTGCGTGTGATTCTTTTATTGCAAAAACACAATCATTTTCCTCAATGCTATCCTTTGTTACTGGGATGCGACATGGACTTGCCACTTTCATTTGTTTGCAGATGGTGCATGTAATTATAGTCTCAGCTGTGTCTCAGTGGTAGTATTATCACCTCGACACATAATCTAAACTGATATTACTGAGGGAACGCTACACAATTGGAGGTGACCTATTTCAGATGAGACATTAAACCAGGGCTCTGTCTGGCCATTCAGGTGAATGTAAAAAAATCCCAGTCTCTATTTCGAAGAAGGGCAGGGGAGCTCTCCTCAATGCCCTGACCAGTATTTATCCGTCAACCTGCATAATTAAAGACGCTATCCTGTCATTATCAGATTGCTGTTTGTGGTACCTTGCTGTGTGCATTTCTGCTGCCCCATTTGCCACATTATAATAATAATAATAATGATTACAATCGTGACTATAGTTCAAAAGCTGATTGGGGGCCAGTTTAGCTCAGTTGACTGGACAGCTGGTTCATGATGCAGTGCAAAGCCAACAGTGTGGGTTCAAGCCCTGTCCTGGCTGAGTATTCATGAAGGCCCTGTCTTCTCAACCTTACCCCTTGCCTGAGATGCAGTGATCCTCAGGTTAAACCACCATTTGTCAGATCTCCCCCCTCAAAGGGGAAAGCAGCCTCTCGGACTACGGTGACTTTACCTCATCTAATTTAAAAGCACTTCATCAGCTGTAAGATATTTTGAGATGTCCTGAGATCATGAAAAGTCCACAATAAATGTCAGTTTTTCTTATTATTATACATTATCAAGCATTAATTCAAACGGTAACAAAAATAATGTCTTGGCATCTGTCTATTGCTTACTTCCCCCCCCCACTACTGAACTCTTTGTTAAGCATGGGTATGCACTGTGTTGAGGGGCTTTGCCCAGATTGTAAAACAATTATCATTAAGCCATACTTAATTTTTATTAATCTTTATTGGTGTCACAAGTAGGCTTACATTAACACGACAATGAAGTTATTGTGAAAAGACTCTAGTCGACACACTCCGGCGCCTGTTCGGGTACATGGAGGGAGAATTCAGAATGTCCAATTCACCTGATAGACACGTCGTTTGGGACTTGGGGGCGGAAACTCACGCAGACACGTGGAGAATGTACAGACTCCGCACAGACAGTGACCCAAACGGGAATTAAACCTGGGGCCCTGGCGTTGAGAAACAACAGTGCTAACCGCTGTGCTACCATGTCGCCCCTGGTACCAAATGGGCACAGGAAGCTATCCTTATATCTTGTTTTATTCGTTCATGGAATGTGGGTATCACTGACAAGTTCGGCATTTATTATCCATCCAAATGGCTCGCTAGGCCATTTAAGAGTCAACCCCACATTGCTGTGAGTCTGGAGTCAGACGTAGGCCAGACCAGGAAAGTACAGCAGATTTCTTTCCTAAACGTCATTAGTGAACCAGATGGGTTTTTTCAACAATAGTTTAATTCGACTTTTAATTCCAGATGTTTTTTGTAGAATTTCTGCAGAATTAAAATCCTACCATCTGCCGTGGTGGTATTTAAACGCAGGTGCCCAAAGAATTACTCTGGGTCTCTGAATTACTAAACTAGCAACAATACCACAACCGCTCCCCCCCCCCCTGAAGATGGATTTCTGAGGAATGTTAGATATTGGCCCCAGGGACTCACCTGCTAAGGGAGAATTGAACTTTGGACTGCCTTGGTTAAATTGCAGTGGGGAGGGGAGGCAGGAGGAGGGAGACTAGAGTAGTTGGTTGCAGTTAGCAGGATTGCTCCTCCCAGTTTTACAATGGCAGCTGTTTTATTAGGGTACATCCAGAATAGTGCAGGCCCCAGGGTAGCCCAGCATGTTTCAAGGTAGCAAATGCACTTTGATATATCCTGCAGTGGCGAAGTTCATGACAGAAATGTAAGTCCTTGCTTACAAGGGGATCCTTTGTCTGTTATAATAACCGAGGCATTAAACTATTCACACGTAAGGAGTTTTGATTACGCTAAGGATCACAAAGCATAATTTCAAGGTCTTTTGAGAAATTGGGGTGAATCGTCATCAGGCAGAATTCAGGCTTTGTATAAATTGGGCAGCCAATTCACTATCCCACACCACACCCCGTCATGTGGACAACCCGGAGTTTGGGTTCAGTTGCACAACTTATAATGTGAAAATCATTGCTTGCTGAGTGCTAGGTCATTTGCATAATTAAAAAAGAATCAGTTTCCATACTGGTGCTCAAACTGCTCTCGCTCATTGTGTGACCATTTGTTTTCGTACTCAACAAGCTTTTGTTGTTAACCGGTCTCTTTCACAGAGCGAGCTGTGGAGAAGAGTCGGAGAGGTGACACTGTCACTGTTGGACTTTGACAGTCTCCTTAAGCGTTCCTGTCTAGCTGAGTGAAGGTGAGAAATGGAAAGCAAACAGGGGTCATATTTTCGCTTCCCACAAAAGGCATCCAGCTGACACTGATGACTTTGTGATGGAGATTGTTGTATGCAGGGGGAACACTGGGAATCAGCTGAGCCAAGCTGGCGCTCCCTGACAGATGGGGGCGGATCGAGAGCAAGTCTGATTATTTTCATTGCTGTTCTTGTGTGCAGTGTCGAAGTGGAGCAATGAAAGGCGAGGAACAAGTTGTTCGAGGGGATGGAGGTTTACTGACAGTTGGGTAATTATTTTTTACACACATGTATACTTCGACCATAGTTATGGCAGAGGTTCAAATTCAAGGTGCTCCCAAACGCTATTGTACATGGAGAGTGAAAAATATGCCTTTTTATACATCCAGTTGAATTACATTTTCTTGATAAATAGGTTTTCTACAGCTCTGACATGATGTATTATTTTCTTAGCCCAAACTAGCAGAGTACATACATCCAGCTTCATTTAGATTTTAATGTTTGCCTGAAAAATTAATGCCTGCACAAGAGCTGACAGAAATAATCTAATAGCAATGTAGAACACCCATGCATACATGTCAGAAACCTTTGGATTTGCAAACATCAGTTACGACACTTCTATATTAATTTCTATACTCCGGAATCAAATTGTGTAGATACATATTTGTTTAAACAAATTAGTGGGGTTCAGTTATATGGAAAATTAGAAAATCAAAGTCAAAGGAGAATGTGAGAGAGCAGATTAATGATGAGGACTTTAAATGAGTTAAAGGGGCTGAGGGCTCAGGAGAGGTTCGTAAAGTTTCCAGAACACATAATAGAACAGAGAGTAGAGAAAACTGCAGGAATCTAACTTCAGACAGAGCAAAAAAAGGGGACAAGTATGAGAAGGGGCACAGTCAATGCAGGACAGAGGGTGTTGTACCTAAATGCACGCAGTATACGGAACAAGGTAAATGAGCTTGTTACGCACATTGAAATTGGCCGGTACGATGCTGTGGGCAACGCAGAGACATGGCTGCAAGGGGGTCAGGGCTGGGATCTAAATATACAAGGATATGTGTCCTATCGAAAGGACAGGCAGGTGGGCAGAGGGGGCGGGGTGATGGGGGCCTGGCTAATCGCCCGCACCTTGTCCTCACTGGATAGAGGCCCCTACTGTCCACCGTGTAGCCGAGATATGTGGCCTCCGGTGCGGGAAAACGCACTTCTCCCTCCGCAGGCAAACCCTGACCTGAGCAAACCGCTCGAGGACTTTGATAAGGTTTTCCATGTGTTCCTGATGTGAGGTCACGGTGATAAGAACATCGTCCAGGCAGACGGCCATTCTTGGCAACCCTCGAAAGATATTCTCTATAAGTCTCTGAAATATCGCACAAGCCGAGGAGACTCCGAAAAGCAGCTGCGCATACTCGTACTGTCCCTGACATGTATTGATCGTCACATACTTCCGGGAACTCAGTTCGAGCACCAGCTGCAAGTCCGCATGGCCCATGTCCAGCTTTGTAAATGTTTTTCCTCCACTGAGCCGGGCATAGAGATCTTCAATCCAAGGGACCGGGTAACGGCCAAGGCGGGATACAGTCATTTTGTAGTCCCCACAGAGCCGTTCAGTCCCATCTGACTTCAGCATGGAGTCTACAGGAACGGTCCAATTGGCAGATTGGATGGTGCGAATAATACCCAGCTATTCCAAACGGTCCAATTCCCACTCTACCTTGGCGCGAAGTGCATACGTCGCAGAATGGGTGTGGAAATATCTTCCACATTTAACGGGGCTATCGCTCCTGTAACACAGAGCAGCGGCAGGAGTGGCTTCTTAGCCTCCAAGTCCTCCAGGAAATGAGTGCGGTCTCTCGGGCAGGTATGCCGACTGATCAGTCACGGAGCACAGCATCCCCACGAGATCTCCTGGAACCCCGTTCCAGGTCTTGGTATCCTGCTCGATAAGGGAACGCTGAATTTGGAGAAGCTTCACTGTCACTCCAGGGTGAGTTGCGGCAGCAGTTGTGGGACCTGCAGCCACCTCCGTGACTGCGCGAAGTCTGCACATCCTCCCCGTGTGTGCGTGGGTTTCCTCCGGGTGCTCCGGTTTCCTCCCACAGTCCAAAGATGTGCAGGTTAGGTGGGTTGGCCCTTAGTGTCCAAAATCGCCCTTAGTGTTGGGTGGGGTTACTGGGTTATGGGGATAGGGTGGAGGTGTTGACCTTGGGTAGGGTGCTCTTTCCAAGAGCCGGTGCAGACTCGATGGGCCGAATGGGCAGAGGGCAGCGAGTCCCCATAAGCGCCCCAAGTATTCCCTGGCAGACTCCACCGGCGTCTGTGAAGTGGTATGTAAGCGGTACCGTCAGACCATGGCAACTGCTCGGTCCTAGATCGCAAGAAACTGCAGAGTATGGTGAACTCAGCCCAGTGCATCACACAAGCTTGCCACCCCCACATTGATTCTGTATACACTTCCCACTGCCTGAGGAAGGCGGACAGCATTATCAGAGACCCCTCCCACCCAGGCATTGTCTTCTTCCAGACCCTTCCATCAGGCAGAAGGTACAGAAGTCTGAAGACTCGCACATCCAGGTATAGGAACAGCTTCTTCCCCACAGCTACAAGACTCCTCAACGACTCCCCCTCGGACTGATCTGTTCCCTGTAAGAACACTATTCACGACGCCCTACGCTGCTCTTGCTCATGTATTTGCTTTGTTTGGCCCCTTGTTCCGCGCTGTAACCAATCACTGTTTGTTGATGTACCATTTGTCAATGTTCTCTGTTGACTATTCTCTTTGTCTACTGTGTACGTACTGTGTACGTTCCCTCGGCCGCAGAAAAATACTTTTCACTGTACTTCAGTACATGTGATAATAAATCAAATCAAATCAAACCATAATTGGGAGCTGAGGATTGAGGTGGCTGTCTGTCCGGGTAAGCAAAGTTCCTTATCAGAGCATAAGTTGGTCCGCCAACGGCGGTCATTAAGGTGATGTTCTGTCGCTCGTCATTGGTGATGGCGTTAGTGCGACAAAATTGGTGTACTGGGTTCCACTCGTACGAGTCGGTGTCAAAAGGCTCGAGTTTTCCAATGTGTGGCATGCCCTCCGGCTGAAGAGCACCTCCTGAGGTATTTGAAAAATGGTCCACGTTCTCAGCACTTGTTACCGATAGCAGCTTAATTTGACCCTCGTCGCCAGTGTTGTAGACGGAGGCAAAGACTCCACAGAGGCCAGGCAACAGGATACAACTCTCTTCATTCTCAAACTACATTCAACAGTCACTCATTTCCACCCCCCGCAGGGTCACCCTCCCTGAACTGCTCCCAGGTCAGAGTTGATCTAGCAGAGGGCAGTAGAGCGGAGCTGCTGATTGGCTGTTGCAGGGGAAATTTGCATATGTCCGCGTGCTCACCCAACTTGAAGGTGTACCTGAGCAAGAGACCCTAGCTGTTCAAGTGAAGACAAGCATCCAGCAGAGGGCAGTAGAGCAGAGCTGCTGATTGGCTGTTGCGGGGGAAATTTGCATATGTCCATGTGCTCACCCTAACTTGAAGGTGTACCTGAGCAAGAGAACCCAACTGTTCAAGTGAAGACAAGCATCCAACTGAGGGCAGTAGAGTGGAGCTGCTGATTGGCTGTTGCGGGGGAAATTTGCATACATCCGTGTGCTCACCCTAACTTGAAGGTGGTTTGTGGAGGAGCTGTTGTCAAGTGTTGTCAACCGCTGTAAAGATCAAGGGGAAGGCTTGAGGGCAGGTAGAAGCTGAACCGTGACATCACAGCCTGCAGGTAAGGGATTGGCTGGTGACTGGTAAGTAGCTTTTCTTTTCTTTTCCCTCAGGTGTTATCGTATGGGGCGCAGAGGTTGCTGAGTGAGTGCTTGCTGAGAAGAGGAGTGAATAACAGGTAAGCTCTTTCTTTCTTTTTCTTTTTTTATCGAGAGGGGATGGCAGGGAAGGTAGTGCAATGTTCCTCCTGTAGAATGTTTGAGGTGAGGGACGCCGTCAGTGTCCCCTGCTGATTTCATCTGAGGGAAGTGCACCCATCTCCAGCTCCTCAGAAACCGCGTTAGGGAGCTGGAGCTAAATGAACTTCGGATCATTCGGGAGGCAGAGAAGGTCATAGATAGAAGCTTCAGGAATGTAGTTACGCCGAAGAATAAAGATAGATGGGTGATGGTGAGAGGGGCTGGGAGGAAGCAGTCAGTGCAAGGATTCCCTGTGGTCATTCCCCTTAGTAACAAGTATACCGCTTTGGATACTGTTGGGGGGGGGGGGGATTTACCGGGGGTAAGCCATGGGGTACAGGTCTCTGGCTCAGAAGGGAAGGGGGGAGAGGAGTAGAGCATTAGTCATTGGAGACTCCATAGTTAGGGGGATAGATAGGAGATTCTGTGGGAACGAGAGGGAGTCGCCGTTGGTGTGTTGCCTCCCAGGTGCCAGGGTGCGTGATGTCTCGGATCGTGTTTTCGGGATCCTTAAGGGGGAGGGGGAGCAGCCGAAAGTTGTGGTCCACATAGGTACCAACGACATAGGTAGGAAAAGGGTTAGGGATGTAAGGCAGGAATTCAGGGAGCTAGAGTGGAAACTTAGATCTAGGACAAACAGAGTTATTATCTCTGGGTTGTTACCCATGCCACGTGATAGCGAGACGAGGAATATGGAGAGAAAGGAGTTGAACACGTGGCTACAGGGATGGTGCAGGAGGGAGGATTTCACATTCCTGGATAATTGGGGCTCATTCTGGGGTTAGTGAGACCACTACAAAAGGGATGGTCTACACCTGGACCAGAGGGGTACCAATATCCTGGGGGGGGGGGGGAAATTTGCTAATGCTCTTCGGGAGGGTTTAAACTAGTTCAGCAGGGACTTGGGAACCTGAATTGTAGCTCCAGTATACAGAAGATTGAGAGTAGTGAGGTCATGAGTAAGGTTTCAAAGTTGCAGGAGTGTACCGGCAGGCAGGAAGGTGGTTTAAAGTGTGTCTTCTTCAATGCCAGGAGCATCCGGAATAAGGTGGGTGAACTTGCGGCATGGGTTAGTACCTGGGACTTCGATGTTGTGGCCATTTCTGACACATGGATAGAGCAGGGACAGGAATGGTTGTTGCAGGTGCCGAGATTTAGATATTTCAGTAAGCTCAGGTAAGGTGGTAAAAGAGGGGGAGGGGTGGTATTGTTAGTCAAGGACAGTATTACGGTGGCAGAAAGGACGTTTGATGAGGGCTCGTCTACTGAGGTGGTATGGGCTGAGGTTAGAAACAGGAAAGGAGAGATCACCCTGTTAGGGGTTTTCTATAGGCCTCCGAAAAGGTCCAGAGATGTAGAGGAAAGGATTGCAAAGATGATTCTGGATTGGAGCGAAAGCAACAGGGGGTTATGGGGGACTTTAACTTTCCAAATATTGACTGGAAACGCTACAGTTCGAGTACTTTAGATGGGTCTGTTTTTGTCCAATGTGTGCAGGAGGGTTTCCTGACACAGTATGTAGATACAGTACGAAGTCTTACAACACCAGGTTAAAGTCCAACAGGTTTGTTTCGATGTCACTAGCTTTCGGAGCGCTGCTCCTTCCTCAGGTGAATGAAGAGGTATGTTCCAGAAACACATATATAGCCAGATTCAAAGATGCCAAACAAACCTTCGCATTCCAAGCATTGTTTGGCATCTTTGAATTTGTCTATATATGTGTTTCTGGAACATACCTCTTCATTCACCTGAGGAAGGAGCAGCGCTCCGAAAGCTAGTGACATCGAAACAAACCTGTTGGACTTTAACCTGGTGTTGTAAGACTTCGTACTGTGCTCACCCCAGTCCAACGCCGGCATCTCCACAGTATGTAGATAGGCCAACGAGAGGCGAGGCCATTTTGGATTTGGTACTGGGTAATGAACCAGGACAGGTGTTAGATTTGGAGGTAGGTGAGCACTTTAGTGATAGTGACCACAATTCGATTATGTTTACTTTAGTGATGGAAAGGGATAGGTATATACTGCAGGGCAAGAGTTATATCTGGGGGAAAGGCAATTATGATGTGATGAGGCAAGACTTAGGATGCATCAGATGGAGAGGAAAACTGCAGGGGATGGGCACAATGGAAATGTGGAGCTTGTTCAAGGAACAGCTACTGTGTGTCCTTGATAAGTATGTACCTGCCAGGCAGGGAGGAAGTGGTCGAGCAAGGGAACCGTGGTTTACTAAAGCAGTCGAAACACTTGTCAAGAGGAAGAAGGAGGCTTATGTAAAGGTGAGACATGAAAGTTCAGTTAGTGCGCTCGAGAGTTACAAGTTAGCTAGGAAGGACCTAAAGAGAGAGCTGAGAAGAGTCAGGAGGGGACATGAGAAGTCTTTGGCAGGTAGGATCAAGGATAACCCTAAAGCTTTCTATAGATATGTCAGGAACAAAAGAATGACTAGGGTAAGAGTAGGGCCAGTCAAGGACAGTAGTGGGAAGTTGTGCTTGGAGTCAGAGGAGATAGGAGAGGTACTAAATGAATATTTTCATCAGTATTCACACAGGAAAATGACAATGTTGTTGAGAAGAATACTGAGATTCAGGCTACTAGACTAGAAGGGCTTGAGGTTCATAAGGAGGAGGTGTTAGCAATTCTGGAAAGTGTGAAAATAGATAAGTCTCCTGGGCCGGATGGGATTTATCCTAGGATTCTCTGGGAAGCTAGGGAGGAGATTGCTGAGCCTTTGGCTTTGATCTTTCAGTCATCTTTGTCGACAGGAATAGTGCCAGAAGACTGGAGGATAGCAAATGTTGTCCCCTTGTTCAAGAAGGGGAGTGGAGATAACCCCGGTAACTATAGACCAGTGAGCCTTACTTCTGTTGTGGGATAAATCTTGGAAAGGTTTAGAAGAGATAGGATGTATAAGCATCTGGAAAGGAATAATTTGATTAGAGATAGTCAACATGGTTTTGTGAAGGGTAGGTTGTGCCTCATAAACCTTATTGAGTTATTTGAGAAGGTGACCAAACAGGTGGATGAGGGTAAAGCAGTTGATGTGGTGTATATGGATTTCAGTAAAGCGTTTGATAAGGTTCCCCACGGTAGGCTACTGCAGAAAATACGGAGGCATGGGATTCAGGGTGATTTAGCAGTTTGGATCAGAAATTAGCTAGCTGGAAGAAGATAAAGGGTGGTGGTTGATGGGAAATGTTCGGAATTGAGTCCAATTACTAGTGGTGTACCACAAGGATCTGTTTTGGAGCCACTGCTGTTTGTCATTTTTATAAATGACCTGGAGGGGGGCGTAGAAGGATGGGTGAGTAAATTTGCAGATGACACTAAAGTCGGTGGAGTTGTGAACAGTGCGGAAGAATGTTACAAGTTACAGAGGGACATAGATAAGCTGCAGCGCTAGGCTGAGAGGTGGCAAATGGAGTTTAATGCAGAAAAGTGTGAGGTGATTCATTTTGGAAGGAATAACAGGAAGACAGTGTACTGGGCTAACGGTAAGATTCTTGGCAGTGTGGATGAGCAGAGAGATCTCGGTGTCCATGTTCATAGATCCCTGAAAGTTGCCACCCAGGTTGAGAGGTTTGTTAAGAAGGAGTCCGGTGTGTCAGATTTTATTGGTAGAGGGATTGAGTTTCGGAGCCATGAGGTCATGTTGCAGCTGTACAAAACTGGTGCGGCCGCATTTGGAGTATTGCGTGCAATTCTGGTCGCCGCATTATAGGAAGAATGTGGAAGCATTGGAAAGGGTGCAGAGGAGATTTACCAGAATGTTGCCTGGTATGGAGGGAAGATCTTATGAGGAAAGGCTGAGGGACTTGAGGCTGTTTTCGTTGGAGAGAAGAAGGTTAAGAGGTGACTTAATTGAGGCATACAAGATGATCAGAGGATTGGATAGGGTGGACAGTGAGAGCCTTTTTCCTTGGATGGTGATGTCCAGCACGAGGGGGCATAGCTTTAAACTGAGGGGAGATAGATATAAGACAGATGTCAGAGGTAGGTTCTTTACTCAGAGAGTAGTAAGGGTGTGGAATGCCCTGCCTGCAACAGTAGTGGACTCGCCAACACTAAGGACATTCAAATGGTCATTGGATAGACATACGGACGATAAGGGAATAGTGTAGATGGGCTTTAGAGTGGTTTCACAGGTTGGAGCAACATCGAAGGCCGATGGGCCTGTACTGCGCTGTAATGTTCTATGTTCTATGTCCTATATATCATGAGGGGAGTTCCTCCAATTGGGAGGAAGCTCCACCCCCTTGTCACCCGGGTAGATCATACTCTGAGGTGTAGGAGAAGAATCGGATACAATGCAATTCTGACCCCATAGACGGTCATAACACCGACAAAGACATGAGGGAGGAGCTGGCCTGAGTTGATTGGAAGAGGAGCCTAGCAGGGAAGATAGTGGAACAGCAATGGCAGGAGTTTTTGGGGGTTATTCGGGAGGCACAACAGAAATTCATCCCAAGGAGGGGGAAACATGCTAAGGGGAAGACCAAGGCAACCATGGCTAACAAGGAAAGTATATTTGTCCTCATCCTCACCAACCTGCCTGCTGCAGATGTATCTGACCATAACACTATCGGTAGAAGTGACCAGCCCACAGTTCTTGTGGAGACAAAGTCCCGTCTTCACATGGAGGATACTCTCCATCGAACAGCTCCCGCAACTCGAGACTGGGTATCCATGAAGCACTGCGTGCCATCAGCAGCAGCAGAATTCTATTCAACTGCAATCTGCAAACTCATGGCCCAGCATATCCCCAACTCTACCATTACCACCAAGTCAGTGGATTAACTCTGGTTCAATGAAGGAGAGCATGCCAAGAACAACATCAGGCAAACCGGAAAATGAGGAGTCAAGCTGGTGAAGCTACAACACAGGACTACTTGTGTGCCAAACAGCAAAAGCAGCAAGTAATAGACAAAGCTAAGCGATTCCACAACGAACACAGCATATCTTGGGCCGGATTCTCCGGTCGCTGACTCCGAAGTCGCGTTCGGAGAGCGCCGCTTTTGCGATGCTCTGCCCCTCCGATGCGGCGTTCTCAGGATATTACCTCCACAGTCGGGGAGGGTCGCTCCGCTGGCTGGGGGGCCTTTATTTGGGGCTGGGGGCACTGTGTTCGGAGGTGGCCCAGGGCGTGCGAGCCAGCCAAAGTAGAGGCACTATTTTGCGGGCTGGGTCCGCCAGTGTCCTCTGCCATGTAGCACGGCGCGGCTGCTGCAGGCCGCCGCCGTGCGCATGCACAGCCACGGACCCGGCAATTCTCTGAGCTGTATCGGCAGCAAGGGCCGGGTGCTCTATGCTGGGCTATGCTGCCGGCATGCTAGCCCCGAGCAAAACGGGGAATCGGTGGCCGTTTTATGCCATTATTTCTGGCGTAAAACACCACCGTTCCAACGCCGGCATGGAGACATAGCCCCAGAATCGGAGAATCCAGCCCCTAAGACCTGTACTCCTGCCACATCCAGCCGTAAATGGTGGTGGACAATTAAACAACTTACTGGGGGAGGAGGCTTTACAAATATCTCCATCCTCAAGGATGGAAGAGCCCAGCACATATGTGCAAGAGTCACGGCTGAGGCATTCGCAACAATCTTCAGCCAGAAGTACCGAGTGGATGATCCATTTTGGTCTCCTCCAGGGATCTCCAGCATCACCGATGTCAGTTTTCAGCCAATACGATTCAACCCACGCGACATCCAGAAACGGCTGAAGGGACTGGATACCGCAAAGGCTATGGGCCCTGAAAATGGAACAGTGGTAAAAACTGGGAAATAAGAATACAGGTCTGAACTGTTTTTTTCCCCCTTTGGGTCCGAAGGAGGAACCCCTCTACAGGACGGTCTGTGGCAGTCGGGAGGTTTTCAAAGCCTGCTTGGAGTGTTGCCACTTCAAATATGCTACAAATTTTAGTTGTTTGTATTGACAATGAGCCTCAACTTAGCACTCAGGCCCTTATTTTAAAGGAGGGACCAATACAGCCAGTGACAACCTGGGGAGATGTGGAGATATGGAAGACCAGGTCATATTCTTCAAAGACCAGGGGCTGGATTCTCTGAGCCTCCGCGCCGAAATCGCGTTTGATGCGGGGGCGGAGAATGGTCGTCAACCCGGAAATCGGGACCAGCTCCCGCGATTCTCCGGTCCCCAGAGAATTGCTCAGGAGTCTCTCATGCGCAAACTACATGGCGCGGGTAGGGGGCCATTGACAGAGGCACCCCCGCGATTCTCCGCGCAAAAAACGGCCGAGTTCCCAACGGCATGGTTCTAACCACCTTTCGAACGCCGGGTGGCGGCTGCAGACTCAGTCCGCGGCCACCCTGGTGGGGGCGGGGGGATCGATCACCGGGGGAGGGGGGCCTCGTAGACGGCTAGTGGAGCAGTCGGGCACCTCCGACCCGAGGGCACGCGCAATCTCGGGGGGGTGCCTACATTTTTGGTGCCGCTTCGCGGTCCATGTCTGCCATGTCCCACCGGAAGTGCGAGACTTCGTATCTGCAGCCAGAGCTGCGAGGAGCACGCCAGAACCAACCAGCCCCCTGCAGGGAAGAGAATCGCTCAGGACTTTCTTAAGGAACTGGCGTGGGGACATAGCCCCGTTATTGGAGAATCCAGCCTCAGGTTAACATTGTGTCACAGTAGGAAGCTAGCAGGGTCAGAGGACATAAGCTTCCATTGCGAGAGATAAAATCAGGACCTTCTCTTTAATTTTGATCTCTTTCCCAATCTTCGTCCATGACTTTCCTGAAGTCGGATTGTTCTACCAAATTGATTTATTAGAAGTGATTACATTTAACATGCTTAATTATACACAATCCAAACTATCTGAAATTATTTCTCCAAGCTTCTTGTCTTCAAAATATTTGATTATTGAAATGAAAATGCATCTGGTGAGGTAATTTGGCTTCAGTGATCTGATTATCAATTGTGTGAGTGATTTTTTTTCTATGACAGAAATGCAAGGAAGTGTCCCTTAAGTGTCATCGAAAGGCATATCAACCTAAATATGGGAAAATAAACATTGTCATTTGTTTCCACACACTTCTTTCATGGGCAGTGGAGTGTCTCTGGCAAGGCCAGCCCTTCTTGCCCATCCCGAATTGAACTGAGTGACATTCCAGGCCTTTTCAAAGGCAGTTAAGAGTCAATAAGATTGCTGTAGGAATATAGGCGCAGGAGTGGACTCTCAAGCCAGCTACATCATTTATCATGGCTGATTTTCTACCTCACCACCATTTTTCCACATTATCCCAATCTCCCTTAATATTATTGATATCCAGAAATCTATTGACCTCCGCTTTGAACATACCCTACGACTGAGCCTCCACAGCACTCTAGGATGGGGAATCAAAGGGGGAGGCAGTGGCGTGATGGTATTGTCGCTGGATGAGTAATCCAGAGACCCAGGGTAATGCTCTAGGGATCCGGATTCGAATCTCAACATGGCAGATGTTGAAATTTGAATTCAATAAAAATCTGGAACTAAAAGTCGAATGATGACCATGAAAACATTGTTGATTGTTGTAAAAACCCATCTGGTTCACCCGATGTGGCCCACATGTGATTCCAGACCCACGGCAATGTGGTTGACTCTTAAATGCCCTCAGGGATGGGCAACAAATGTTAGACCAACCAGCAATGCCCACATCCCATGAACGAATAAAAAAAGAATTTCAAAGATGTACCATCATAATGGAAGACATTCCTCCTTACCTCGGCATGTAGGCCAGACCAGGCAAAGGATGGCAGATTTCCTTCCCTAAAGTGGCCCTATTTGTGGATCAGATGAGGGTTCTCCAGCTGTTGCGATTCACTGCTCCCACCAGCAGCGCTACACCGCCCGCATGTTTCCTGGCGGGGTGGGGTGGCTTCAATGGGAAATGCCATTGACAAACTACGGTAGTCGTGAATCCCGCCACCAGGGATTGCCGCACTGCCAAGAAAAACGGGGCTGGGGGAACTGGATAGTTTTATGGTCACTATTACTGAAACGAGCTTTCAATTCCAGATTTAATTAATTGAACTTAGGTTCTACATGATGAGATTTGAACCCATGTCACCTCGGTGTAAATCTGATGGGCTTCTGGTGACATCATCACAATGCTATCATCTCCCCATTAGGTTGCAAAGTCTGTCGGAGTGAATTGAAATAAGTGCTGATACTCCTTTTAGCTATGTGGAGAAGCTGAATAGACTCGGACTGTTTTCCTTAGAAAGACGGAGGTTGAGGGGTGACCTGATAGAGGTCTACAAGATTATGAGGGGCATGGATAGAGTGGATGGGCAGGCACTCTTTCCCAGGGTGGAGGGGTCAGTCACCAGGGGGCATAGGTTTAAGGTCCGTGGGGCAAAGTTCAGAGGAGATGTGCGAGGCAGGTTTTTTACCCAGAGGGTGGTGAGTGCCTGGAATGTGTTGCCAGGGGAGGTTGTGGAAACGGGTACATTAACGGCGTTCAAAAGGCATCTTGACAAATACATGGATAGGATGGGTATAGAGGGATACGGCACAAGGAAGTGCTGAGGGTTTTGGCCGAGGTTGGTATCATGACCGGTACAGGATTGGAGAGCCAAAGGGCCTGTTCCTGCGCTGTATTGTTTTGCTCTACATATCATCAAGCTCCAGAAGCTTATGGATAAATCAATAATTGTATGAAGCTCTTCCAATTCTGCCCTGCTGTCATCATTACAGCACACAGTGAGACAAATTTTGTTTCTTTTTCCAACGTGACAAGTCACACATCGGTTCAGCTTTGACATGTGTTGGTTCAGTCGCACTCAATAGTGTTTGTTTTCCCATATTTAGGTTGATATGTCTTTAGATGACACTTAAGGGATACATCTTTGCGTTTTTGCCATTAAAAAGAAACTCTCACACAATTCACAATTTGATTAGATGGCAATTCACAATGGAGTAAGTCAGGTAAGGGTAATTGGTACTTCAGGGCATATTAGATCCAATGGCAGATTATGTTTTACTTCATTCATTTCAGCAGAGCTACATTTGTGAAAAAGGCAAGTTTCTTCAAGGTAAAATATTAGAGCACAGATATTAGAAATATAAAGTAACAACACTCTTCTTTCATTCTTCCCTATTTCAATTTAATTCATAACCTTTCTGTAAAATAAACTGCTAACGTCTCTGTTCAACTTATGACCAAGTGCTGAGGGTTGAGAGTGGACATGAAATGGACCTTGGAGTTTAGCGTGAGATCCAGGGAAGTTTAAGTCCTGGTTCGATTCCTGGCTTGGGTCACTGTCTGTGCGGAGTCTGCACGTTCTCCCCGTGCCTGCGTGAGTTTCCTCCGGGTGCTCCGGTTTCCTCCCACAGTCCAAAAATGTGCAGGTTAGGTGGATTGGCCATGCTAAATTGCCCTTAGGTTAGGTGGGCTTACTAGTTTACGGGGATAGGGTGGAAGTGTGGGCTTAAATGGGGTACTCTTTCCAAGAGCCGATGCAGACTCGATGGGCCAAATGGCCTCCTTCTGCACTGTAAATTCTATGGTTCTATGGATCTCTTTTGATAAAGCAGGATAATCTCCCACCTAAAACCAGCAAGCTGGAGCAAACACTGAGCCTGGAGTCTGAGGACACTAGAATCCAAGGGAATCGTCCTTGATATAAAGTTAGCTCCTTGAGGGAGGGGTGCAGTTGGCAGCTGATGCAAGCAGTGAGGCATCGCAACAGGCTGGTGAAGCCCATAAATCCAATGGGACTTAGACGAGTAATCTTGTTCTACCGGGCACTGGGCTTGCAAAAATACCACAGAGAGGGTACATGTTTATCATTACCATAGCCTTTTTCTGACCTCTCCATAACTACGACACTGGAGGAGCTTGTGTCTTAGGATGGGATGGGGTGGGGGGGGGGAGGGGGGGGGGCGCTGCTGGTTGGGAGATCCTCTAGAATCTAGGAACTAAAATGTCTTTATGGCACCAATAACATCATAGGCTTTTGATTTTGCAATGGAAAGGATAGCTCTGGGGGCAGTCAGCGTTCCTGGAAATTATGATGGAACAGATTGGTGGAGGTGGCGGGATGGTGGAGTTCAGGAATAAACCCAGAATGGTGCATGAGCTCAAATGAAAAATCCAGAGGGAGTCTCAGTCTTTGCTGGGCAGCATGCAAAATTCATGTAAAACAATGTGATAGGCATTCCAACATCGCTCCTGTCTGATATACTTTTTATTTCAATGCCATTATACTAGCCCTGCCTCCACCTGCTTCAATGCCTGGAATATCTGTCATGCGCAAAAGGGGTTGAGAGCAAGGTTTTAGAGTCCATATACCCTTTTCCTCTTCTCAGAACCCTGGAAATTGGTTTGCATAAGAATCGGCTCTTTCAGTGCCAGCTGCAGTCATGAGCTGGATTTTACAGCCCATCATTGGGTGTGTTTTCGGCAGGGAACACATGAAACATGTATGAGGGGTGGCTAGCCCATAGCCTTCCCGCTCACCCTGTTCCCCATAAAACGGTGGGCAGGAGGGCAGCAGAAGCAGCAGCCCACCAGCCATCTTGAAAAAGCTAGTTAACAAGCAAATTGACCCAAATATTACAATGCCCATGCCATAATGCAGGTGACATGAGCAGGCGGGTGGGAGTGGGAAGGCCATTTAATTTATCCAGACTTGTTCAAAAGTTGGAAGGAAAAGGCATACATCTTTCAGGGGGGTACCAGATGCACCCTGCTGCCCAAGATGGTGAACCCTCCCTTTGTCACTTCCTGCCTGGCCAACAAACTCACCACCCCCTGGGTTGATGGGAATTAAAGCCAAGAATCATAATGAGGGTGAATAAATTCTAGAAACCGCTGGAAAGGTTCATAAAGAATCGCAGATCAGGAGCAGCGTTTGCAAGTGCCACAGAGGTGAAGATGTGAAAACCAAATATGAAGAGACAGGAATCCCCATAATACAGACTGGGCTCACCGGCCGAGCCTGGCAGACCTTGCCAGGGCGCTGTTTAGTACTAGTCCACACAAACATGGACCAGGTATAATGGGATCTGAGGGGGAGGTCCCCCAAGCCATTGGAGACCACGGGTCATCAGGGACAGGGTAGGATGACACCCTACCACTCTGCCGGCATTGCCAGCCTGATACCCTGGCAGTGCCACCATGGCATGGCCAGGGTGCCCATGTGGCACTGCCAATGTTCCAGGTGCACTTCAGTGGTACCAGGCTGGCAATGCCATGGTGCCCAGGTGCCAATTTGGCACTGCCGGGGGTTGGGGCCGGGCGGAACGCCTTGCTAGGTAAAAGGGGTGGGGCATGGGGCTGTTCCCAAGGGCCTCCCCAAGGTTGGTGAGGGGAGATCAAAGAAGCTGGGGGTGCTTGAAGTGCAAGGGGGGGGGGGGGGGGGGGTGACAGGTCATGGGCTGGATTCTCCATCGGCGGGATCCTCCGCTTCGCCGACAGCGAGGAGTTCCAGCGAGCGTAGCTCCTCAGAGCAGAAAACAGGGCTATGTGCAGCCTCGGCCATGCATTCCCGGCTGAGGCCCCCTATCTAACCTGAGTGATGTTTGATTGGTTGTGTTTCTCGGCGCTGCGGGTGCCGGGAAACACGCGGCTAAACGCGTCGTTATGGGACTTTGTTCCCATTTAGTTGAGTCGCGCCTGCTACTTGTTACTCAGCCGGAGGCAGCCCAGGGAGAAGGATTTATGAGGCAACGAGAAGATCATGGACAGCGAAGGCAGCCACCCAACCCCAATCCTTGCCTCCCACCAAACCCCCAACCCTACTCCCCTCCACGAGCCCAGCTCTTTCCCTGGGGATGGGGGCGGTGTTACGGTCTGAGCCAGGGTTCCATAGTGGGATCTTCCCATCCAGTTCTAATTTTAAATGATCAGCCTATCTGCCGTAGACCCTAAATCTCCAGTCTGCCTCGGCCGTGTCCACTACCCCTGTTAGCGCTGCTGAGCTGCTGGTTCCTCTGACTGGAGATGGGCCGAAGGGCCTCTTTCCGTGCTGTAAAACATTAAGACTCTGTGGAGCAGCAGCACCTGGAGACAGGCCACCGTCCTTAATAAGGCAGCGGCCACTTAATTGCTTTCTACCAGTAAAAATTCAGTGGGATGTCCTACTGCACACATGTGCCTGCTGGCAGCATACATTTCCCCCTGACGTCAGGGCCTTCACAATAACAGTAAAATCCTGACCAACTCCAGAACTAAGCACATAACCTAGACTGACCTTCAGTGCACTAGTGAGAGAGTAGTGTGCTGTCCTTCAGGTGAGACAGTACACCCACCTGTTGTGGCAGATGTTAAAGATATTCCGATGTCCAAGTCCAAATGATTCCTCTGATAAACACCACCAGGATGGTTTAGCAGGACAATGATTCAGTTCATTGTTTAATCAATCCTACTGCTTGTTGCGTGTGTTACAATCCCAGTTGATGTCAGAATAATGTAATAATCTTTATTGTCACAATTAGACTTACAACTCCCTTTTAAGCACATGGCAATGAAGTTACTGTGAAAAGTCCCTAGTCGCCACATTCCGGCTCCTGTTCGGGTACACAGAGGGAGAATTCAGAATGTCCAAATTACCTAACAGCACATCTTTTGGGACTTGTGGGAGGAAACCGGAGCACCAGGAGGAAAATAACGCAGAACGTGCAGACTCCGCACCGACAGTGACCCAAGCTGGGAATCGAACCCGGGTCCCTGGCGCTGTGAAGCAACAGTGCTAACCACTGTGCTACCATGTTATAACTGGACGGGAAGATTCCAGAATGGAGCCCTGACTCAGACTGTAACTTTTACGTTTTTAATAAAACGTGAGAAACAGAGTCACAAGACTGCTAATTAGTTTTAACAACAAGAACAATACATGAAAAGTTGGATTATGTTACAATGCTCCTTTATCCCCTTTTTAGCCTAACAATTACACACAGGTTTTAGGATTAAGATGGATGACAAAATACAACTTAATCAACAATGGTCTCACGAACACACAAAATCCCTTTTAAGCACACAAGATGACTGTGTGTCAAATACATGCTCTGCTCTGAATCTAAGTTAGTGTCTGCATCTTTGGGGGCCGAGCCCCAACATTGAGGGGCTAGGCCGACGCCGGAGGAATTTCCGCCCCGCCAGCTGGGGGAAACGGCCTTTGTTGCCCCGCCAGCTGGCGCGGAAATGACATGTCAGGGCGGCGCATGCGCGGGAGTGTCAGCGGCCGCTGAAAGTTTCCCGCGCATGCGCAGTGGAGGGAGTCTCTTCCGCCTCCGCCATGGTGGAGACCGTGGCGGAGGCGGAAGGGAAAGAGTGCCCCCACGGCACAGGCCCGCCCGCGGATCAGTGGGCCCCAATCACGGGCCAGGCCACCGTGGGGGCACCCCCCGGGGTCAGATCGCCCCGCGCCCCCCCCAGGGCCCCGGAGCCCGCCCACGCCGCCTTGTCCTGCCGGTAAATAGGTGCTTTAATTTACGCCGGCGGGACAGGCAATTTATCGGCGGGACTTCGGCCCATCCGGGCCGGAGAATCGAGCGTGGGGGCCCGCCAACCGGCACGGCGCGATTCCCGCCCCCGCCCAATCTCCGGTGCCGGAGACTTCGGCAACCAGCGGGGGCAGGATTCACGGCAGCCCCCGGCGATTCTCCGACCCGGCGGGGTGTCGGAGAATGACGCCCCTGATCTCTGTACTTGTTTTCTTAGCCACGATTCCATGATATGGGTTTTCTTCTAACAAATCTGAGAGATGTTCTCTCTCTAGCCTTCTAAACCAGTTGCTTGTAGCAGAGCTGTAAGAGCTGACTTCTTTCTTACTACCCTGTCTTCAGCAGCAATTAACTTAGCTAAACTAAAACTTTAAAGCTTCTCCACCTTACAAGGTTCCAGTTGCGAAGCAACGCCCACATGCTTATGTCTTTTATTTATTCTTCACGTCGTAGCCCTCTCGAAGCACAATAGAAACACATTTGGAACTTAACCAAACCCCAAACATACAAGCACTTTTGTCTAGCATGGATCTAACTGTACGTTTTACTCTTGCAGGAACAGAAACATTAAATTAAATTCTTAATATTCTTAATACAAGTAAATACAAACAAATACAAATAAAAATCCCTTAAAGCTACCATTATTTTTGGACTTGCCTATAAACTCATGACTATATTTTGGAATTCATTCACTAGTATTCCAAGGAATATTGATCTTTTACAGATATGGTGGCTAATTATGAAAATATAAATTTTAAATATTTTTTATAATACTATATAATGTGACTGGAATTAAAATAAGCTGTTCACCCACATGGTGTCTTAGATTAGTCTCTGTAATATTAACAAGTGACAATGATTATATAATAGAACTTGCAATGTCATTTTTTATAGTTATTTGTAGAATGATTGTAGTTAATTGTATTATGAATAAGAGATTAGAATAATTCCAGATTATTGGTGACTTACATTGTGCAATGCACAAGACCAATTTAAGGTCTTTTGAAAACCTCGCACTTAAAGAGAAGCTGATGCAGGCCCTGATATCAGCTTTCATGTGCTACATTGAATGTTGCCAATGGTATTAAAATCTTAAAGACTTATTATCGAATCAGAATCATAAAATGGTTCCAGCACAAAAGGTGCTCATTCAGCCCATTGTATCCATGCTAGCCCTCTGGAAGAACAATCTAGGGAGGGATTCTCCATTCAGCAATTCTGGAATTGCGAATTGCGATTGGCTGGAGAATCGAGCAGCAGCGCTCTGCACCCAATGGAGCGCCATGCTGAGACACCTCGATGGCAGCCTGAACTTGTTCCACCCTGCACCAGAATGGGCATGGAAAACATGCAGTAGCAGGCGTTAACACGTTATTGACAGGCCTGACCCAGTAGTCTCCGGCCTCCCGCGATGCTCTGCCTCCGCCAGGCAGAAAGGACACTGGCGCGTGGTATTAAAATGGGGACTGGGTGCCATGGCTGTTGAGGAAGAGAGAGGAGGTGACAAAAGTTTCTAAAGATGCAGCAATGGGCTGACAGGCATGCCGCTGGCTGGGGGGTGTCTGCCAGGGCCGAAGGCAGTAGCAGCGGCAACCAGGAAATGATCCATGGAGCCGTGGTGTCCACCTGGGACTGGGTTTCCGGGCATGGACCACCATTGCTGCAGTTTGCAAGGCAGCCATCTGACTGCGTATTCCGCTGACAGCCCGCTGTGGCAGCCCATGGGAGGGTGCAGGAAAGGGGGTGTAAATAAAGAGACCTTCCAAAGAGACCTCCTACAATGACCCCCTAAATACAGAGACCCCCCCAGAGACCCCATAAATAAAGACAACTCCGAAGAGACCCCACAGACCACCAGAAGTGAGCCAGCCAGAAGAAGGACCCCTGTCTGGAAGCGGGAGAGAAGCCCAGATCGAGGCAATGAAGAAAATACTGATTGGCAGATCCTGGACCACCTCAAACAGAGTTAAGTGCTGTTAGTTTAACAGCTACAAAAAAAAAATTGTCTGTCGTAAAATGCCACCGTTCCCACGCCGGCATGGCGACATAGCATCAAAATCGGAGAATCCAGCCCTTTATGTTTCCTTTAAAGTTTTGTCTTTTATTCCAGTGCCCTTTTAAGAGTCTGCCAATTTGACTTGTTCCTTTGTTAGTTAGCTTGTTTTTGTTCCTCTGATTTACTCAAAAGAGTTCCAAGAGAGGCTGCTGGGACACTGGGCATTGGAGGCAGACACATGAAATGTTGCTGTCTGTAAACAAATCTAGTCTCCAATAAAATACTGATGTCTGGTTTCCTAAGTCACTGCCTGGCTTCAGAATAAATTCCCATCAAGTTCATTGATTTGTACAGGCATATCCCAGGTACCTTTGCTCTTACACCCATTTTATAATTGTACCCATCAGTTTACATGCCTATCCTTATTCTTCCCACTAAAATGATTCACTTTATATTTATCTACATTAAATTTAATTCGCCATTTGTCCGCCTATTCCACCAGCCTAAATCCGCTCACTATTTTCCTCACAGTCTTAAGTCAACTTGATTCATTCCATGTGATATCAAAAAATGGGTGAAGACACTGGACAGTGCAAAGGGTATGGTCCTTGAGAATGTTCCTCCAGTAATGCAGAAGACAGTACAGTTCCGTACAGCTACACCACTGGCAGCTACCCAGTAATGTGGAAAATTGCCCAGGTTTGTCCTGTATCCAAGAAACAGGACAAATTCAACCCGGCCAATTCCTGCCCCATCAGCCTATGGCTCCATCATCAGTAAAGTGATGGAAGGATTCATCAACAGCACTATCAAGCAGCACTTATTCAGCAATTACCTGCTCATAGGTGCTCAGTTTGGGTTCTGCCAGTGTCACTCAGCTCCTGACCACATTACAGCCTTGGTTCACACATAGACAAAAGAGCTGAATGCCAGAGGTAAGATGAGAGTGATTGCCCTTGACATCAAGACAGCATTTGACCGAGTATGGCATCAAGGAGCCTGAGCAAAACTGAAGTCAATGGGGATTAGGGGGGAAATCCTCCGCTGGTTAGAGTCAAACCTGGCACAAAGGAAGATAATTGTGGTGGTTAGAAGTCAACCACCTCAGCTCCAGGACATCACTGTAGGCGTTCCTCAGGGTAGTGTCCGAGGCCCAACCATCTTCAGTCTTTTCCCTTCTGTCTGTCTTATCCCTTTACTCCTCTGATGTCCCAGCGGCAGAACAAACCCCGCAGAGGTGGTGGGAGGCACAATGATATACATCAAGACAGAGGACTCCCGGAATCCTCAACATCGGCCCTGGATCCATTAAGTCTGGTGGCATCAAGTCAAACATGGGCAAAGAAACCGTCTGCTGATTGTCACCTATCACCCGCGTCCCCCCTCAGCTGCTGAGTCCTCCATGTTGAACACCACTTGGAGGAAGCACTGAGGGTGGAAAAGGAGCAGAATATACTCTGGATAGGGGGCTTCAATGCCAATCAGCAAGAGTTTCTCGGTAGTACCACAACTGACTGAACGGGTCAAGTTCTAAATGACATAGCTTCTAGACTGGCTCTGTGGCAGGTTGTGAGGGAACCAATAAGAGGTGTAAGTGCATTTGACCTCCTCCTCAGCAACCTGCTTGCCGCAGATGCATTTGTCCATGATGGTATTGGTAGGAGTGACCACTGCACATTCCTCGTGTAGACGTATCAGCGGATCAGATGCAGTCCTGCCACATCCCATTGTGAATAATAGTGGTCAATTAAACAATTCACTGGAGGAGCAGGCTCCACATATATCCCCAATCTCAATGATGGAGGAGCCCAGTACATCAGTGCAAAAGATAAAGCTGGAGAACTTGCAACAATCTTTAGCCAGAAGTGCTCAGTGATGATCCATCTCAGTCTCCTCGAGACGTGCCCAGCATCACAGATGTCAGTCTTAGGCCAGTTTGATTCTCTCCACGTGATATCAGGAATCTGCTGAAGGCACTGGATATTGCAAAGGCCCTGGACCCTGACAACATACCAGCAATAGTCCTGAAGACATGTGCTCCAGAGCTTGCCGCATCCCCAGCCAAGCTGTTCCAGTACAGCTACAACACTGGCATCGACCTAGCAATGTGGAAAATTGCCAAAGATCTGTTCTCACCCCTGTTAAGTTGGCCCTACCTAATTAACGACTTTTACTCGGCTTACCGTTTGTCCATTTCCAACTCCTATGATACTACAATCACCGAGTGTTCCCCGACTAGCGCTGAATCTACTTGACCCACCTTGTTCCTCAGAACCAAGTCCAGTAAAACCTCCTTCATTGTTGGATCTTATTAATGAATAAAATCCAATACTTGCTGATGGTGTGGAGATCATATCATTTTACCATCCCCCTGATATTTGGTATCCACAAAACAGCCTTCCATCTAACCTGAGCATAGATTAAAAACGCTGTTTCCAAATATGTGAGCAGGGAGTGGGGTTCTATTTATTCATTCACACAATGTGGGTGTGACCAGCAAGTCAAGCATGTATGCTCATCCTTCTATGACTAGCAAAACCACTGTATCCATTTCTTGCTCATTAACGTTCTCAGTGGAAGCCTGGTAATTTTAGTTCATTTCTGCAGAGAGAAAACGGTTTGGTAATTAGTATATTAATCTGTTATATTTATGAATCAAATTTTAGATGTGTTATTCTTACCCATAATACTCAACATCACATTTGGCCATTCAAGATAGCAACATTTTGTGCGAAAATGAGTTGGGTTAATTTATAGAAACCACACTGGTGCCAATTTGTGGGAGAATTGTTAACATCATTTCAGCATCTTCGAATAGTTGAAACCTACCTTATAAAACTGCATCAGAAGTGAAATACTGCAGGAAGATGTTGGAAATCTGAAATGAAGATCGCAGAAATTGCTCAAAAATCTCATTAGGACAGAGAGAATCTGTGGAAAGAGATACAGTTAAAGCTTCACGTCACTAATCATTCATTGGAATTTCATCCTTCTTGAAATTTTTATTTGAAGTCAATGCTGATAAGACAAACCTTCATTAATAAGGGACAGTGTCTCAGAGTTCTGCCATGTCCCACAAGTTCGCTGATGGGGCGAAAATCCCTGAAATGGTGGGAGATTCAAAGTCCCGCCTCTAAATCCAGCATTTCCCATCTTCTCAGGGGCGGGCCTGGATTTGAACTCCTGGGATAACTTTACAAGAAATAAGGCACCCTTTGGAGCTATTAAAAATGAACATGACTGTGTGCATTTCAGACAGAAAATTATTGAAACTGTCAAGTTGTCAAAGAGCTGTCCAGCAGTTAAGGAACTGTTAAAGAACTGACCAACTGTCAAGGAAATGTTATGTGTTGTCATCTGTCAAACCTCTCAAAGCTATCCTGAAAGTGTCACATCTATCGAACCTGCCCAAGAAGTGTCAAACTGGCCAAAACTATTCAGGAAGTGTCTAACTTAGCAAGGAACAGTTCAAGGATGCTAAGTGAATTGGCATGGAGGGGGAAAGGGTAAAAGGTGGTAGGCGGGAACAGCATGGTAGCACAGTGGTTAGCACATTTGCTTCACAGCTCCATGGTCCCAGGTTCGATTCCCGGCTTGGGTCACTGTCTGTGTGGAGTTGCACGTTCTCCTCGTGTCTGTGTGGGTTTCCTCCGGCTGTTCCAGTTTCCTCCCACAGTCCAAGGTGTGCTGGTTAGGTGGAGTAGCCATGCTAAATTGCCCTTATTGTCCAAAAAGGTTAGGTGGGATTACTGGGTTACGCGCATAGGAACGAGGCAGGGGTTTAAGTAGGGGGCTTTTTCCAAGGGCCAGTGAAGACTCGATGGGCCGAATGGCCTCCTTCTGCACTGTAAATTCTATGATTCTATTATTCTATGATTTGGCACTAAGTTGGCATATGGGGATGGGAGCATGGAGTTCAGGTAGGGAGGCATGGGTTGGCATGGATGGGGCAGAGGAAGTGTATGAGGGGTGGAGGGGAGTTAAGGATGAGGACTGGAGGAATGTCATGGAGTCATACAGCACAGATAAGGCCCTTCAACCCAACACGCCTGCACCGGTCAAAAGCAAGCAACTAACCCTAATGTCGTGTTTAATTGTTTAATTATAATGTTTTATCTATTCAAATACACTGCCGGGTCACAGAGGCAGGCCTTGCAACCAGAAACCTCTGCAACCAGCAGCCACCGCTTTCATTCCAGGGTCACCCACCCTGAATTCTGTTTTAGCACTATCATCTTGCAAATGTACCAATGCATGTTCAACCCAGAGTGCTTTGAGGGGCAGTCATGTAACCTGCTCTTGAGAGGTGGGTCATTAATTTCATAATGTTAACAAGGGTGCGTGCTTCAGATTTCAAAATGCTTTTACATTTAACAGCTGGGTAGGGGGATGACTGGGAGTGGCAGCAGTGGGCGTGGGTTTCCAGGGATTTGGGAAACCTGACAGCTAAATGGAGCCAGGAATTGCCAGATCTAGTGGCAAATACTTTTCCAGTATGCTTGTGGGGCAGGAGGAGGCTTCTTGTGGGAGGCTTCTCTCCTGGCTCCCCATGATCAGCTTTCCTGCCAGCAATTAGCCGACACTCCTGAAATCCGCTGGCACGCCTCCAACTTCCTACCTCCATGGTGTCCCCTCTTTCCCCCGTGATCTCTCCCCTGCTTCGCTGAGCTTCGGGTTCTACCGATTTGACAACTCTCAATCAAAACTCTCAGCTTGGCTCAAATGCGGCCCTGCTATTAAATTTGGCACTTCTAGGTTTTCTGACTGCTGCAACCTCTGCCACCCCACCCTGATTTAAATATCGAGGCCAGTGGCTTCGTTGTGTGCCATTGTGAAATGCCTGCTTTATTCTGCTTTTAAGTTAAATAGCATAAGAAAAATACGAAATCAATTCGTTTTGAGTGGGTATTTTTCAGCCCTCTTGAAACAACATTATCCCATTCTTATGGCAGAGAACAATCATTGCAGTGAGGTTTGTAGAGCTTATCGTTCATTGTCTTGACAGCCATTATGATGGAGTTTTTGCAAAGATCAATTGCTCAAAGAAAAGAGCAAGTAACATTGACAATTATCTTAAAGCACATTGTGGTCTACATATTGACTTGTAAGATGTTGATATTGTTCCATTTATCAGAGACCAATTGACCCAGTTGTGCTACAAAATGTTTTTCGCTCCAAAATACTGTGTCTGCCTTGGATCAGTGGTATTGCTCTGAGTCAATACCTTTCAGGTTCAAGCCAAAGACTTGAGTACACAAACTGAACTCTCATTCCAGTGCAGTGCACTGGGAGTACTGCAATATTCTTTACATCTGGCGGTCCTGTCTATCCATACAGGTGAATGTGAATGGTCCTGGGACATCTTTTGAAGGAGGGTAGGGGAGTCCTCCCAGTGTTCCAGTGAATGTTCATCCACCACCGCATCACTTTAAAACAGATGAGCTTTTATTGTTTATGCGGCTTTGTGTGTTAATTGGTTGATCAAGAAATACTACATTGGCTAATTGAGTGCTATAGGATACCCTAAACTGCCTTATAAATAAATCTCTCGATAAGCACGGTGGTGCAGTGGTTAGCACTGCTGCCTCACGTCGCCAAGGTCCCAGATTCGATCCCTGCCCTGGGTCACTGTCCGTGTGGAGTTTGCACCTTCTCCCCGTGTTTGCGTGGATTTCACCCCCACAACCCAAAGATGTGCAGGTTAGGTGGATTGGCCACGCTAAATTGTCCCTTAATTGGAAAAAATGAATTGGGTACTCTAAATTTAAAAAAAATAAAATAAATAAATCTCTCCCAATATTTCATGGGGGCACTTTGTATTATCAGCGTGATCACTTTAAAATAAGCTACAATAACAAAGAACTCAACAATAACTACTCGGTGTAGGCCTGGTGGGTTAGAATTTGGTGATAGCCCATCTTCAGTCTCTTAAGCACACACCCTTATCAGGAGGCTTAAAGCTCGCTATGAATTGGGCCTTGGGCCTCATTCTAGTACTTTGGCTGAACCAGCAACATCTGTCATGTCTCTAAGGCTAACTGTCTTATTTCCTAAAGATCGATTTTTGACTGCTACTTTATTGTTCAAGGCCAATAACCCCCCTGAGAAAGTAAGATTATGGTTTAGCAGTGGGCCTCATGAGTTACTGCAGTGCTGGGAACAGCATTTCTGCTCCACTCGGCTCTGTACGAAGTTGTTAAAAAATGTGCTTACCTATTTGATGATGGCCACTGGCTATTTTGCATCCATGATGCGAAATCCTGAACAGCACAGGCCTGGTGAGTGTTCTGCTCTTGGCTGACATCCCTTCCTGATGCTCGCAACTCTTCATTTGCAGTTCCATTAGCTTGGAGATGGCTGGACCCAAGAGCACAGGGGCTCTGACATCCCTCCAAGTGCCGGATCCCTGGGACGTTCCTGCCTCCACCTGCTGTGAATCTTCAGCTGTGAGGTACTCACCTGTGAGTGACCCAGAAACCTACATGCGACTCAACTCCACCGAGGTGGGAGTATCTGTGCTGGCGGAGGGTGAAGGTGACAGATGTGATGTCTCTTCTTTGGTGATGTCCAAGAATTCGCCCTTGAGCTGCTCGGGTCAATGGCACCCACGGGGCAGGATGCATGAGGATGGTCCAGGCTGCTCTCCTGATTGCCCTGCAAGGGAAGGGGATGGCAGCAATACATAAATGATACAAGATATTTACTCACATGTGTCTTGAGGAATGACTGTGTGCTCTCTCCCCACTTTTCCATCCGTGCAGGCACAGTCTAGTTCCTTTCTGGCTAGCTCAAGGGCTCTTTCCTCACGTGGTGTGAGGGTGCAGAGCTCTCGCATGACTCCGCGTGACTGTGCCCTCTCACGCCTGCTGTGCTCGAGTTTTCCTGCGGAGAGATAGATGGGGCGATTGTGTTCAGGAGTCCTGCCAGGTCAGATGGTTAAGGTGTGGAATGTGTGGGACTGGAGTGGGAGCGGGGATGTGAGAAGCTGAGTCGAGGCTTTGGGGTTCATCATGAGGATTGGGGAATGGAGGAGGGGGAAAGGCCCTTGTGAGGTGACTGGGTGAGAGATCACCTTGGAGGTGCGAGTGGCCGGTGAGGGGGTGCAGCGAGAGACTGCAGGTGGCAGACTTACCCTGTCCGGGTAAAGAAGGCCATTCATTTCTTTTTTTGGCACTGCTGCTCTGTCCTCTTCTGCAGGGAGCTGGCAATCACTAAAACAGCAATATCCTCCCAGATGGGGAGCGGTCACCTTGCTGGAGGGACGCCTTCTGGAATTCGGTTACAAGAGTTCCCGCTTCTGCTGGACTCCATTCAGGAGGAGTCTGGTCAGGGTTCCATCTAAGAATTGTGGAGCTGCTTTCCTGGCTGTCACCCCCTCCAATGGATCTGGAACAAGTGCTGAAGAGAGCTGGGGAGGTGGTTAAATGGAGCTCTCCAGTGATTGCAGTGATTAAGTTACCCTGGGGTGATCGAATCAGCAGGATGCCAAGAGTGTGGCATGATTCACGTGAAGAAAGAAATCTTGGTTTCAAGAGGCTCAATATTCCTTGAGATTTTCCGCCAACGCCCTTGGCAGGATTCACACCTTTACTCTCAGCGGATCTGACACTTTGCCATTTTTTGGCAAGGTGACCGGTACAGGCTTGGAAAGGGCCAAAGGTCCAGTTCCTGTGCTGTATTGTTCTTTGTTCTATTCCACCATCTGTGTTGAGGACATTGTGGAAATGGAGATTTCCAAGATTCACATTTCTGACAAAATAATAAAGACAATTTAAAATGATAGCTCATTCAACCAACCTATGAGGCGGCTTGGGACAAATAATCATCTTCAATTTTGTAAAGTTCTATGATTTATTGATTCGTATCGTTAGATCGCATTTTTGGAGATAAAATTCATTGAGACCGAAAAACTCCAATAAATTACATAGTCTTCGGCCCTGACAGCTGTAAAATGAATGTTCCATTAGTGGTTGGGAAGCATTATCTGTCCTATATACGCCAGGATAATTCTGAAAATGCAGGAAGTAATTATCTTAAAGATTACAGAACGGATTCAACCTAGAATCTGGCACTGAACACACAGCAGAATAATCCCAAATTCTTTTCTTGACCTGCAGCAAATTAGCTGATGTGATTGCTATGGTAATGGCCCTGTGACAATTGACTTTGGTATTCCATACAAATGTAGAATCTTACACAAGAGGAGGCAATTTGCCCATTCTGACTCTGCTGACGCTTTGAAAGAGATATCCTTATAGTTCCCCAAAACCCTGAACATTTTCCAATTTTGAGAATATGGCTAAATTCCTTTTCAAAATTACCATTGAATTTACTTCCCCCGGCTTCTCAGCTTGTACATTCCAGATTATAACAACTGACTGCAAAAGATGATATCTCCCCATCGCTCCCTGCTTATTTTGCCCTTTATCTTAAACCTATGTTCTCTTGGCATTGAGCTTTTTGCAATGTTCCTCCCTCGCAGTCCCAGCTTCTCCAATCTCTCCAGATAACTGAACTTCTTCATCCTGAGTGGAATTCCATTAAAGCTCTTCTGTAACCTCTCCAGGGCCTTGACGTCTGTTTTCTAGTGTGGTGCACAGGATTGGACATAAATGCACTAGTGGAGGCCTAACCAGTGTTTCATGCAGTTTTAGTGTAATTTCCTTGTTTTTAAAAAAAATTATTTCGCAGAGTGTAGGTGGCTCTGGCTAGTCCAGAATTTATTGCCCATCCATAATTGGCCATCAGATATTTCTTCTGATAAAACAGAAAGAGTATAACAGGCATTTTGAGGCCTGAATTTATTGTGAGAATGGCAAGGATCTCTGGCTTAGCCAATATGGGTGCTGGAGCCTTGATTCTGGAGGTCTCACACTGAAATGTGCAGCTGCCTTCAACCAGGTCCAATTTTTGTTTGTGGGCTGTTTGAAACACAATTCGTGGGCTTTTGACCTTTGACAAAAAGGTCTAACACTTCCAGAGTTATTTGGAGAGGGCTAATGCATTTTTAGATAGGTTCCCTGACAGTTTGATTGGCAACTTCAAATGGTCAAAAAGTCTTTGATTGAAGTCTATGAATACAAATGTGTTTTGTCACATAGATTAAGTACTTGAATGGAATGTTTGTTTTTATAGAATCATAGAATCCCTACAGTGCAGAAGAAGGCCATTCAGCCCATCAAGTCTGCACCGACCCTTTGAAAGAGCACTCCACCTCGTTCCATTCCCCCGTTCCATCTCCGTAACCCCATCTAACCTTTGGACACGCAAGGGCAATTTAGCAAGGCCAATCCACCTAACTTGCACATCTTGGGACTGTGGGAGGAAACTGGGGCATCTGGGGAAAAGCCACACAGACATGGGGAGAAGGTGCAAACTCCACAGATTGGAATCGAACTCGGATCCCTGGTGCTGTGCTAACCACTGTGCCACCATGCCATGTTTAAAAAAAAATAAAGCCTGCAATGGACACTGAGAACTTTATTTCATCTCAGCATGATTCCTCAGATCTTTCCATGGTGAATATTGGCATGTAGGTTGTGAAGACAAATGGTGGTGGGTGGGAGACATGCATTGGCATAAGATGGTACCAAATTTCTATCAAGTATATAAAGGACCATGGGAGTGGATTGAAGGGCATAGGTTGGCATATGGTATATGAGGATCCATGGGATGATTACAGATGTTACATGAGAGAGATGTTAGGAAATTGGGTCCAGAAATTTGACCCCAATGAAGCAGGCAATTTACGGGTTAAATAGACTGAGGGAAGACAAACACCTGCTAGCATAGAGTCAGAGGAATATGCCCACACCTGGCATAAGTTACATTGTCACATTCCGACTTAAACCCATTTGTGGGAATACTCAGGGTGGCCCAGTTCAGCAAGGGTGAATCATTCGAGATCCGTTGTCCTTCAGGGCATTCCTGTCTGACTTGCTATTATTTCCTTACAGAGTCTGATGGCCTCTCTGTCTGTCAATGGGAGGTTGGTTGTATATAAATAGCATGGTTCTGTTCTTTTGAGTGGGCAGAAGCTCAGAGAGAGAGAGAGAAAATCTTGTTTTGAACAGATACAGGAGAAGGCTATGGATATGGACCAAGACGGTCATGAAAGATGCCTCAGTAGAAGGCTTTGGAAATCGATTGAAAAGGTCATGAAAGTTGCCACCGAGGCAGGCTTTGCAAAAAGGGTTCAGAACGAATGTCCTGACCAGGAGGAAAATTGCTTCGTAAATGCAAGTATTGCCTTTGGCTGCCTGTGATAATGGCATGAGAGTTGCTTGCTCTGTTACAGTGTTGTTTAATGGGAAGTAGTGTGTTAAGGTTGAGAAACTGTATGTAATCTGTTATTGTTAGGATTGAATTTAAAAGCTTCAATATTGTTTTTTCTTTTAATTAAGTTGGTTTCTAACCTATTTCTTATATTATCCCTCCTGGAATGAATCGTTCTTTCCGCACCATCTTAAAACTTAAGAAATTTATGGCCCTGGTCCAGTCCCTTAGCCACTGTTGGAAGCTGACCAATGGCCATAACACAGAGCATAGGTGGACTTCGAGGGTGTGAGAGGCCATGGAGAAAAAGTTGGAATGAGTTGGCATGGATGCAGCATGGAAAGTGTGTGCAGGAGTGTGAGGGGATGTGAGGGTGAGAGCTAGAGAACTGTTTTCTCATTATTCTTTTTCTTACAAGCCCTGGAGCAAAATGATGGGCTTTCCATAAAGCCCACTTCAGCACTGGCAGCCCCCGTGAATACCTCTGAACTTTTCCAGGGTCAACAGACTTGACGCCTGCCGTCGACAACAATATTAGAATATCCTGGGCACCTTGTGCAGTGATGGGTATTTTCCCTACTCAGGGGCGAAATTCTCCCCCAACGGCGGGATGTCCGCCGACTGGCGCCAAAGCCGGCACCAATCAGACGGGCATCGCGCCGGCCCAAAGGTGCGGAAGGCTCCGCATCTTTGGCGGCCTAGCCCCAACATTGAGGGGCTGGCGCGGAAATGCGGCGCATGCGCGGGAGCGTCAGCGGCCGCTGTCAGTTTCCCAGCACATGCGCGGGAGCGTCAGCGGCCACTGTCAGTTTCCCGCGCATGCGCAGTGGGGAGAGTCTCTTCCGCCTCCGCCATGGTGGAGGCCGTAGCGGAGGCGGAAGGGAAAGAGTGCCCCCACGGCACAGGCCCGCCCGCGGATCGGTGGGCCCCGATCGCAGGCCAGGCCACCGTGGGGGCACCCCCTGGGGTCAGATCGCCCCGTGCCCCCCCCAGGACCCCGGAGCCCGCCCACGCCGCTTGGTCCCGCCGGTAAATACCAGGTTTGATTTACGTCGGCGGGACAGGCAATTCCTGGGCGGGACTTCGGCCCTTCCGGGCCGGAGAATCCAGCGGGGGGTCCCGCCAACCGGCGCGGCCGGATTCCCGCCCCCGCCCAATCTCCGGGAGCGGAGACTTCGGCGGGGGCGGGGGCGGGATTCACGGCGGCCAACGGCCATTCTCTGACCCGGCGGGGGGTCGGAGAATGACGCCCCTGATCTCCCAATTCAAGACAGAACATTGTGCCCTGAGTATTTCACACTGTTGCCCATGTCGACATTACCTCCCATGGACCTGTATAAGTGAGTGTGGATCTTGGACAGAATCAGGCCTGGCCAACTCTAATAAACTGATGACAATTACCATAGTCGCTGGCACTAAGATCAGGAACAACAACTTTAATTGTTTTGAAAATACAAAGAAATGTATTAAATATTGATGACAAACCGTAGATTAGTCTGGATTCACACTGGTTTTTGAATCAGCTATAAAATAGCTCTCAAAATTGCGACCACTGAAAGGCTAAGATTGATTCTGAAAGGCAAGACAAAAGGAGGTAATTTTCCACCACTATGCTGTTGGTGGTGAGTCTCACCCCTTGGCCCTTCTTATGACAGTTTGGAGAGACACATTCAGCATAACTCTTCAACTATTCCATCATGCCAGCACACACCTCATAGTCTTGAAATCACCAACGTATGCCTAAAATGAGGCTTCCGAAGAAATCCATAACATAATAGTTAGTAGATGGAAACAAAATAGGTTGTTTTATCACAGTGAAAGGCAGTCAGAGCCCCATGTATACAAGGTCATGCAATTTCATAGATCAAACAATTACATTGACAGCAAAGGAAGGACCATTCTCAGCTTTCCTTTCGAAAATGCACCAAGTGTAAGTAGGGACCCCCTGGTATCATTATCCAACAATAATGCCGTGCTCTTGCTTGTCCGTGCATAGAGGCCTTTTGCTAAAACATTTAATAATATTTTGATGTCCTGATTTGATCTTCCAAGTAAATTTGCTGGGTTCTTGATTGGAAGAATGGACTA
Organism: Scyliorhinus torazame; assembly: GCF_047496885.1. Taxonomy (NCBI): domain Eukaryota; kingdom Metazoa; phylum Chordata; class Chondrichthyes; order Carcharhiniformes; family Scyliorhinidae; genus Scyliorhinus; species Scyliorhinus torazame. Next base: position 364,596,960 of record NC_092708.1, on the reverse strand, counting down.
TGACAGGTAAATGTTTAAACCGGTGGGGCAGACCCACACTGAAAAGGCAGTGAATATGAGGAGAGGTGTTTTTTATAGGCAGGTATAATGAGTGGGAAAAGGAGGTGGCAAAGATGACTTGTTTATACGTAAATCTGTCAGGTTCTAACCTCTGTCAAAATGTCTTGTATCTTTGCCTCCACACAATCGCCAACCATACAACCTTGGAGTGCCACCAAGATTCAGAAAATTGAAATACACTCACAGTTAAAGTTGATGAAAATATAATGGATTCACCGGGAGCAGTAGCATTGTAGTTATAATACCAGCTGAATAATCAAGAGCCAGAGCGACTGATCGATCAAGAGGTATGATTGCAAATCCCACCACAACAGCTGGGAAATTAAATTTAGTTTATAAATAAAAGTCTGAACTACCAAGTGGTCATTAAAGCCTATCTGGGAAGGAAATCTGCCAACCTTAATCAGTCTGGCCGATATGAGTTTCCAGACCATAGAAATGTGGTTGACTCTTAACTGTTTGCTGAAATGGCCGAGCAGGCCACTCCTTCCATCAAATCACCATGGTAATGTACATTAAGAGGAAAACCTGCCAATCATCTAGAAATTGTAATTGGGCACTTCTGGCCGTCTCAACATTACAAATTCCTCCTCACTGACATCAGGGAACTGTGCCAAGATTGGTAGAGCTACCCCACAGACTAGTCAAGAAACTGACTTACAGATTGATACCACTTTCAGCCATCATCCCAGACCTTTTCATCACCAACCCTGATTAGGTCCACCAACAGGCAAGCGCATCAGCTGTGGTGGTCCAGTGATGCAAGGGGAGGAAGAAGTGGCTCAGGAAGTCTTAAGCATTAACTCCAGTCCCCACAAATCTCATGGCATCAGGTCAAACATGGGCAAGGAAACTCCTTCTGATTACCACCAATTGCTGTTTCTCAGCAAATGGATCAATATTCCTCCATGTTGAACACCACATGGAAGAGGCACTCAGTGTAGAAAATGCATCACAATTTATTCAGGATGGGGCTCAATGTCCATCAACATGAGTGACTCAGTAGCACGACTACTGACTGAGCTTATTGAGTCCTGAAGGATATATCTACCATACTGGGCCCATGACAAATAGTAAAAGAACCAACATGAATGGAAAAAGCCTACTTGATCTCGTTCACTCAAATTTACCTGTCGCAGATGCATCTGTCCATGAAGTGTTTGAAGGTGCAGGGGTCGCAGATTCGGGAGATCGAAGGAGCGATCTCGGACCACAGCGATCGTGTGGTGGCTCTGGAGGTGGAGGCGGGGCTCCTAGGGGCCCTGTGTAAAATGTTGAGGGCAAAGGTGGAAGAGCAGGTGAATATCTCGAGAAGGCAGAACCTGCGAATATCCTGAAGGAATGTAAGGTGTCAGTGCCTTGAGAAACGTCTCGGAGATGCTGGCGGGGCTGATAGCGGAAGGTGTGCTGGATATGGCCGCTGAAGTGGACTGATCGCATAGGCCCCTGAGGCAGAAGCTTTAGAGCTGGGGAACCGCCGTGGGCAGTGATCGTGTGACTCCACAAATTTGTGGAGAAAGAGAAGATTTTGCGGTGGGCCAGGGAGAGGTGTACCTGCAAGTGGGAAGGGAACAAGGTCCGAATTTATCAGGACATTGGAGCCGAGTTGGTGAAGTGGCGGGCAGGGTTCAAAAAGGCCAAGGCGGTGCTGTACCGGCGGCTGATCGGGTTTGGGGTGCTCCACCCTCCGAAATTATGGATGACGTTCGGAGACCCCAGAAGCTGCCGAAGAATTCATTAAGGAGAATAAACTGGGGGAGAACTGAGTGCACAATGCTTGGGAATTGGACTGCTGGCACTTCGGAATGGTTGGGAACATGTTCGAAGTGGGGGTAGGGATTGGGGGGATTTTCATCCCTTCCGGTTTGGAGGGGGTCCTTTTTTGAGTTTGTTGTTTACTGTTGGGATTGTGAGCGGCAAAAAGTTTAGAGTGGGGATGGATGTTCCCATCCACCCTCCTGTTTATGGGACTGTTTGTGTTTAGCATTTGTTTGTTTGTTTGTTGTTTGGGGGAGGCGGTCTGGAAATCAGGAGAAGTCTTTGTTTGTATGGGGGGGCACTGGAGCGATGAGCGGTGTCTGAACTGCAGTCCCTGGGTCAATCCCACCTGCAACATACACCCATCTCCTCCCCATCCACTGTGCCCGCTCTGAGGCCAGCCCAGCCTGGCCCACCCATCACACCCTTCTGACAGGACACCGGGGCAATTTGTAACGCTGTGCACAGGCGTTTATTGTGAACAAATATATACAGGTTTGTGCCCAAGCCCCTAAAGCTACACTGTGGCCTTCACCAGTGCCAATCTAACTGGTGTCTACTGGTGGCCTTACAGGCCCTAGCGCTATGCCCAGGTGGATCCCCAGATGGTATATCAGAAGTGGAGGGGGCATGCTGCGGTCCCACCATATGACCTGGGTCCCCGTTGGCAACCATTGTCTGGAGCGACCAGGCCTGGATGGGCCCAGCTGCAGCTTGCATGTCTGAGGTGGCATGGTACCACCCTGTTCTGCCGATGTGATATGGCAGGTATTGGAGGAGGGAGTCCCAGGCACTGTGGGTTCTGGCACCTCTCCTGCAGGAGTCACCGGCACGGGCCCCAGCACCTCCTCCTCCCACTGGGTGCCCAGTAGCCCCTGGGATACTCCATGGGACGGAGGTGCAAGTGGAGCTAACCCCTGAGGCTCCCCCGCCACATGGCACTGTCAGTCTTGGAGGCCAGCTCTCGTCTCAGCTAGGGTCTGCAACCTGCGGCCATGGTGCACAGGGAGTGAACCACCTCCATCTGGGATTGCGTCAGATTACACTGTGACTATGCCCCCACCTTCTGGGTCTGTGCCACATCAGGCAGTGACTACGCCATCTCCATTTGGCACTAGGCCACCTTCCTCTGTGTCTGTGTCACGTCGGCCAGCACCTGGGCAATGCCACCGATGCTCTCAGCCATGGCCCACTGTGACAGCGCCATGCTCAGGAATGCCGCTGCAATTTTCAGGTGTCTCTGGCACATGTTCACACACCCTCTGGGTGGGGTGGGGTTATGGGTATGTGAGACGGAGGTTGGTGCCAGGGGTGCAGTGCTGCCTACTCACCCTGGCCGCCCTGACGAGGTTGTGCAGTATCTTTCTGCACTGCTGTCCGATCATCATGGCACACGCAGCCTCCTTCCCACCCTGGGTACAGGGTGGCCCACCTCTTCTCCAATGGAGCCTAGCAGGGTCTCCAGAACAGCATTTGTGAATCTTGGTGCCGCTCATCTTGTTGCTATCTTGTTGGCTGGGATGGTGTGTGGGGAGTCCAGTATTTATATGCGACTTCAGCTTTTCACCCTCCTGAGTGCCGATCCCGAATCCGGCGAATCAGACACCGTTTTTCATTAGAATCTGTCTTGTTCCACCTGGCCCTGATGCTAGTCCCTTAATGATGGGTGAATTGGTCCAGATGCCGCGCCAATTTTGCGGTTGGGATTGGGGCTTCCTCAGCTATCATGAATCTCCGCTTAAATCAAATTGTGGGCAATTCCCCAAGGATACGACGTATTGGTATTTTATGATGTATTAAACTCACTTATACTCTTCCTTCGCCATGACTATTTGTTCGATCATATTCTGTCAATCACGCTTCTCTCCATTTGGTTTTAATTATAATTCTGCCGCCGTGATAGCCTCTTCTTCTATCATGAAGTGTCAGATTCTTCATTATGGGATGGATCCACAGGCCTCCACTCTCCGTTGCCTTGTTCACATGGCCTTGTGGAGTTTTGACCAAATGTTTCCAAGCAATTTGACCGTAAGGAATACCAAGAGTGAGCCTAATCCTGCTGTCATAATATCCACTCATGTATATAATGAGATGCAGACAGGCAGTGATTGACACACAGGATGACCAGTAAGCACATAACACAGTGCAGCCAATCACCAGACAGAACACTAACACTATAAAGCCAGAGGGCACTAGGTTTCCCGCTCTCTCGGGCCCCAGCCACTGAGACAGTCAGAGTACATGAGCTAGCAAGTGCAAACACCGTGAGGTAGCTAGTAAGTCTGGTCAGGCTACTACAAGGTCTCCAGTCAGTTCAGTATAGTGTTGACCCACAGCTGAATATGTATATCAGTTCTATCGTTGAATAAAACAGTGTTGGATCTTCTCCAGTGTTAGATGTCTGTTTCCCTGCGCACGGAACGCGCTGACGTTGGCGTCATGACGTGTCCGAATTGTGGCTCCGCCCATTTAAAGCGGCAATGTCCGGCAAAAGGACACCGATGTCTACAGTGTGGCAAGCTTGGCCATTACGCAGCCCTTTGCAGATCTGCTCAGCAGCCAGTGATCCCAGCTGCGGCGCAGAAGTGTCCGCTCAATACAACAAGGCATGCCAGATTCCGATCCCGACAGCCCAACAGACCCTGATGCTGAGTGCCTCAAGTCCCCATACCGGGTGGGCATCATAACTACACATGCGCTGCCTTCCACCACAACAGCGAAACTCCTCTCGATCCTCAATGTGGATCCCGACGACGATTGGTGTGCTGTTCTCACGGTTAACAAGGCTCACATCCGATTTAAACTGGACACCGGCGCATCAGCGAACCTCATCTCAAAATGCGACCTCGACACCATCCGCCCCAGACCAAGCATTCTTCCCCCGGCCTGCCAGCTCCTTGACTACAATGGCAATGCCATAGCTGCCAGTGGCTCCTGTCAACTAGGGGTATCCAACAAGGTGATCAAGGCAACACTGCGGTTTGAAATCGTCGGGCCTGACAGAGCGTTCCTGCTCGGTGTTCGAGCCTGCAAGCTCCTGAACCTGGTTCAGCGAGTCCACACCATGTCATCATCACCGGCGACAGCCTCGCCTGATGGAAACTTGCAAGCCGACATAGATGACATTAACACGCAGTATCATAGCGTATTCGATGGAATGGGCATGCTCCCATGCCGATACAAAATCCTGCTCAAGCCGAACGCCTCCCTGTAATCCATGCACCTCGCCGGGTGCCGGCACCCCTCAAGGATCGTCTGAAGAAGCAATTACAGGACCTCCAAGACCAGGGCATCATATCAAAGGTCACGGAGCCAACAGACTGGATCAGCTCCATGGTCTGCGTAAAGAAGCCGTCAGGGGAGCTTCGCATTTGCATTGACCCTAAAGATCTAAACCGCAACATCATGAGGGAGCATTACCCGATACCAAAACATGAAGAGTTGACCAGTGAGATGGCTCATGCCAAATTCTTTACTAAGCTGGACGTCTCCAAGGGTTTTTGGCAAATGCAGCTGGACGCGTCCAGTCGCAAGCTGTGCACGTTCAACACCCCGTTCGGTCGCTGCTGCTACAACCGGATGCCTTTTGGGATCATATCTGCCTCCGAAGTATTTCACCGCATCATGGAGCAGATGATGGAGGGCATCGAGGGGGTGCAGGTATACGTTGACGACGTAATTATCTGGTCCACAAAAACCCAGGGACACATCGCTCACCTCAAGAAGGTATTCCAGAGAATTCATGAACATGGTCTCCAGCTCAACAGGGCCAAGTGCTCATTTGGTCAATCGGATATTAAGTTCCTAGGTGACCACATCTCTCAACAGGGCGTGCGGCCAGATGCCGACAAGGTCTCGGTGATCAATGCCATGAAGACCCCGGAGGACAAGAAGGTGGTCCTCCGCTTCCTCGGGATGGTCAACTTCCTCGGGTAATTAATTCCAAATATGGCATCCCACACCACGGTCCTCCGCCATCTCGTCAAGAAGTTGATGGAATTCCAGTGGCTGCCCACGCATGAAGAGGAATGGCGCGAGCTGAAAGCAAGCTCACCACAGCCCCGGTCCTAGCGTTCTTCCACCCAACCAAGGAAACCAAGATATCGACTGATGTAAGCCAAGACGGCATTGGGGCGGTGCTCCTTCAGCGAGATGACTCCACGTCCTGGGCTCCAGTGGCGTATGCCTCCAGGGCCATGCCGCCCACTGAGCAACGGTACGCTCAGGTTGAGAATGAGTGTCTGGGCCTCCTGACAGGGATAGTCAAGTTTCACAAATACGTTTACTGCCTGCCAAAACTCACGGTAGAAACGGACCAGAGGCCTCTAGTCCATATAATCTAGAAGGATTTAAATGACATGACACCTCGGTTACAGCGAATTCTTCTTAAGCTGCGCCGCTACGACTTCGAACTTGTCTACAAGCCAGACAAAGAGCTGATCATTGCAGATGCCCTATCCAGGTCCATTACCACACCATGTGAACAAAGTGACTTCATCTGCCACATAGAAGCGCAAGTGTAGTTGTGTGCCACCAACCTTCCGGCCTCTGACGAACGGGTAGTCCAAATTCGTGAGGAGACGGCCAAGGATCCTCTGCTGCAGCGTGTGATGCAGCACCTTACCAATGGCTGGCAGAAGGGACAATGTCCCCAGTTCTATAACGTAAAAGGTGACCTGACGGTGGTGGAGGGAATCCTTCTGAAACTCGACAGGATCGTAATTCTTCAGAGCATGCCGGCTATGGTGCTAGGCCAACTCCATGAAGGTTACCTTGGGGTCGTGAAATGCCGACGCAGAGCTCGGGAGGCGGTCTATTGGCCGGGCATCAGCCAGGACATTGCCGGCACAGTCCTCAACTGCCCTACTTGTCAGAAGTTTCAACCGGCTCAACCCAAGGAAACGCTGCACCAGCACGAAATTATGACCTCTCCGTGGTCCAAAGTAGGTATTGACCTTTTCCACACCAAGGGGCGTGACTACGTACTCCTGGTCGACTACTTCTCCAGTTACCCAGAAGTGGTGAAACTGTCCAACCTCACGTCGAAGGCAGTAATCAAAGCCTGCAAAGAAATGTTCGCCAGGTACGGGATTCCGCTCACAGTAATGAGCGACAACGGTCCTTGCTTTTACTGCCAGGAATGGTCTGATTTTGCACAGTCCTATAACTTCCGTAACGTAACCTCCAGTCCCCACTACCCACAGTCAAACAGGAAGGCCGAGAAAGGGGTCCATATTGTAAAGCGGTTGCTGTGCAAAACTGCAGACTCAGGCTCTGACTTCAACCTGACGATGCTGGCATACAGGGCAACCCCACTGTCCACTGGGTTGTCTCCAGTGCAGATGCTCATGAATTGCACTCGGAGGACCACAGTTCCAGCCATCCATGTTCCAGACCTTGACCACCTCACAGTCTAACAGAAATGCAGCAGTCACGGGCCCAACAGAAAGCCACATACGATGCTCATGCCACGGATCTACCCGAGCTGGCCCCAACTGATCATGTTCGTGTCCAGTTGCCCGAGGGCAGCTGGTCAGCCACAGCTGTTGTGATCAAACAAGTGGCCCCAAGATCGTTCCTTGTCTCATTGGCTGATGGCTCCCTGCTATGGCGCAACAGACGGGCACTGCGAAGAGTTCCATGCCCGCTACCTGACCGAAGTGCCCCGCCCCCTGCCATGAGGCCACCGATCTACCAGCAATCCTGCCGGCCCATGCGACCACCGCGATAGCAGCGATCCCGCCTATCCACGTGCAGGCGGCTCCTGATCCACCTCTGCGGCGATCAAGAAGAATTCGTCGCCCACTGAAAAGACTGAATCTGTAGACTGAACTTTTGTACATTTTGTGACTTCATCGATTTAACCTCTGTAAATATTGTTTTGTTTGCCATGTATCTACACTAGCGACACCTTCCTATGTATATATGTTCATTTAGACACCTTTTGTATATAGTCAGGCATACGCACGCACACCTTAGTATTTATTTATCTAAAAAAAAAGGGGGGGAGATGTCATAATATCCACTCATGTATATAATGAGATGCAGACAGGCAGTGATTGACACATAGGATGACCAGTAAGCACACTGCATGGTGCAGCCAATCACCAGACAGGACACTACCACTATAAAGCCAGAGGGCACTAGATTTCCCGCTCTCTCGGGACCCAGTCACTGAGACAGTCAGAGTCCACGAGCTAGCCAGTGCAAACACCATGCGGTAGCTAATAAGTCTGGTCAGGCTACTACAAGGTCCCCAGTCAGTTCAGTATAGTGTCGACCCACAGCTGAATATGTATATCAGTTCTATCGTTGAATAAAACAGGGTTGGATCTTCTCCAGTGTTAGACGTCTGTTTGTAGCTTCCCTGCATCGAGTGCAGTCCACATCGAACCGACCTGCCTAACACATCATCTGCCCCTCAGCTGAAACCTACACGTATACACTCTGCTACGGGGTAATTAGGTACTGTTTGCCTGCATAGTCCAGAGGCGTCGAGGTTGTTTGTGACTCTTCCACTTTTCTCCAGGTCAGGGTTAATTAATTCAGCACGGTGAAAGTATCAGGAGCTGCCTGGTCAGTGTGGTTCAGCTCTTCACTCAGCTATTTAGCGTCTAGGACAAACAGATTGAAACCACTTGACCAGGTTCTGATTTCCTTTCACCAATCTATATGTGACAGATTGGATGGAAGAATGTTAGTTTGGAGGCTGTTGCTTCAGGTAACTTTGCTTCACCTTCATGGTCTGCACGCTGAATGGAAAATTGAGGAGATCAGAATTAGAGGAAAAAGGCTGTCCTCATAGAAACCAGTGCATTATTTGCTTCCTTTTAATGTATTCATCATATTTTAACCACGCAAGTGTTTCCTTATTTATTTTGTATTAATGAATGGAGAACAGTTTCTTGGTGGCCCTGTGTGCAGAATCTGTCTCACGGTGCTAATTTGGAGCAAGCAGTACCCTGACTGAAAACACGGGAAGAATTGCAATCTGGGCCTGAGGACAATTCAGTCAAGATGCAGTCTTATCAGAATTAGCAAGGTCTGTGAAATGAATGAAATTGTGCAGGGGAAGTGGCCTCAGACTGTGAGAAAGATAGATGCCCTTTTCTGACCATTAGCCATAATAGAGAATTCTGTCAGGACCCATCCGGAGATTGATAACAGTCTAAGAGATAACAAACCTGAATCACGCTGGTCCTATTCCTTTAAGCATGACGTTGGGAGAGACTCAGTGCAAAAAGACAAGGGAAAGGATGCTGATGTAATTGAAAACCAATTAAATGGGCTATTACCTTCTATGGCACAAGGCCTGAGCCAAAAGCAGTATAATTAAAGAGCGCACAAAGGCACCATTGCTGCAGTGGGTTAGGGCAATTTGTTCAGTTGCAGCGAAGCTGTGCCCGCTGACCTCATCAGCGAGTCGAGTACCAATGAAAATTCTGGCTCGCAGGGCTACTAAATAACCAGCATTATGAGTATGTGGTATTGCTCAGTGGTGTTGATAAAGGCATACCACATTTAGTGGAACAATATCCTCGTTGTGTGCCATTTATACCAAGCGGAGGCAAGAACTTTTAGACCAGGTAGAGGGGGTCTTACACTCTTATCATGAATACTTCATTACTTGCACTGAAAAGCTAACCTATATCATCTTACAAGGTCAGAAAAGAGGTGTAAAATTGTGAACAGCGAATGATCCATGTTGAAGCTTTACTTTGATAAAATATTTAAATTTTGTATGCAGTTTCCAAGAAGGAGCTTTAAAAACCTGGGAGTTTCCTCATGGGTCCAGAGAGTCAGGAGAAAGACGAATTACATCCATTAACAATATAAATTATTCCTATTGGTCGCAGAATCAAAGGGCAATGTTGAGGGCAGAACATTTCTGCTTTGAGGGCATCTCAAAGCATGCTGCATTGTCATAAGAACATAAGAACCAGGAGTAGGCCATCTGGCACCTCGAGCCTGCTCCACCATTCAATGAGATCATGGCTGATCTTTTGTGGACTCAGCTCCACTTTCCGGCCCGAACAACATAACCCTTAATCCCTTTATTCTTCAAAAAACTATCTATCTTTATCTTAAAAACATTTAATGACGGAGCCTCTACTGCTTCACTGGGCAAGGAATTCCATAGATTCACAACCCTTTGGGTGAAGAAGTTCCTCCTAAACTCAGTCCTAAATCTACTTCCCCTTATTTTGAGGCTATGCCCCATAGTTCTGCTTTCACCCGCCAGTGGAAACAACCTGCCCGCATCTATCCTATCTATTCCCTTCATAATCTTATATGTTTCTATAAGATCCCCCCTCATCCTTCTAAATTCCAACGAGTACAGTCCCAGTCTACTCAACCTCTCCTTGTAATCCAACCCCTTCAGCTCTGGGATTAACCTAGTGAACCTCCTCTGCACACCCTCCAGTGCCAGTACGTCCTTTCTCAAGTAAGGAGACCAAAACTGAACACAATATTCCAGGTGTGGCCTCACTAACACCTTATACAATTGCAGCATAACCTCCCTAGTCTTAAGCTCCATCCCTCTAGCAATGAAGGACAAAATTCCATTTGCCTTCTTAATCACCTGTTGCACCTGTAAACCAACTTTTTGCGACTCATGCACTAGCACACCCAGGTCTCTCTGCACAGCAGCATGTTTTAATATTTTATCATTTAAATAATAATCCCTTTTGCTGTTATTCCTACCAAAATGGATAACCTCACATTTGTCAACATTGTATTCCATCTGCCAGACCCTAGCCCATTCACTTAGCCTATCCAAATCCCTCTGCAGACTTCCAGTATCCTCTGCACTTTTTGCTTTATCACTTATCTTAGTGTCGTCTGCAAACTTGGACACATTGCCCTTGGTCCCCAACTCCAAATCATCTATGTAAAGTGTGAACAGTTGTGGGCCCAACACTAGTCCCTGAGGGACACCACTAACTACTGATTGCCAACCAGAGAAACACCCATTAATCCCCGCTCTTTGCTTTCTATTAATTAACCAATCCTCTATCCATGCTACTACTTTCCCCTTAATGCCATGCATCTTTATCTTATGCAGCAACCTTTTGTGTGGCACCTTGTCAAAGGCTTTCTGGAAATCCAGATATACCACATCCATTGGCTCCCCGTTATCTACCGCACTGTTAATCTCCTGAAAAAATTCCACTAAATTAGTTAGGCATGACCTTCCCTTTATGAACCCATGCTGCATCTGCCCAATGGGATAATTTCCATCCAGATGCCTCGCTATTTCTTCCTTGATGATAGATTCCAGCATTTTCCCTACTACCGAAGTTAAGCTCACTGGCCTATAATTACCTGCTTTCTGTCTACCTCCTTTTTAAACAGTGGTGTCACATTTGCTACTTTCCAATCCGCCGGGACCACCCCATAGTCTAGTGAATTTTGGTAAATTATCACTAGTACATTTGCAATTTCCCTAGCCATCTCTTTTAGCACTCTGGGATGCATTCCATCAGGGCCAGGAGACTTGTCTACCTTTAGCCCCATTAGCTTGCCCATCACTACCTCCTTGGTGATAAAAATACTCTGAAGGTCCTCACCTGTCATAGCCTCATTTCCATCAGTCACTGGCATGTTATTTGTGTCTTCCACTGTGAAGACCGACCCAAAAAACCTGTTCAGTTCCTCAGCCATTTCCTCATCTCCCATTATTAAATCTCCCTTCTCATCCTCTAAAGGACCAATATTTACCTTAGCCACTCTTTTTTGTTTTATATATTTGTAGAAACTTTTACTATCTGTTTTTATATTCTGAGCAAGTTTACTCTCATAATCTATCTTACTCTTCTTTATAGCTTTTTTAGTAGCTTTCTGTTGCCCCTAAAGATTTCCCAGTCCTCTAGTCTCCCACTGATCTTTGCTACTTTGTATGTTTTTTCCTTCAATTTGATACTCTCCATTATTTCCTTAGATATCCATGGTCGATTTTCCCTCTTTTTACCGTCCTTCCTTTTTGTTGTTATAAACCTTTGCTGAGCACTGTGAAAAATCACTTGGAAGGTTCTCCACTGGTCCTCAACTGTTTCACCATAAAGTCTTTGCTCCCAGTCTACCTTAGCTAGTTCTTCTCTCATCCCATTGTAATCTCCTTTGTTTAAGCACAAAACACTAGTGCTTGACTTTACCTTCTCACCCTCCATCTGTATTTTAAATTCCACCATATTGTGATCGCTCCTTCCGAGAGGATCCCTAACTTTGAGATCCTGAATCAATCCTGTCTCATTACACAGGACCAGATCTAGGACCGCTTGTTCCCTCATAGGTTCCATTACATACTGTTCTAGGAAACTATCACGGATACATTCTATCAACTCCTCCTCAAGGCTGCCTTGACCGACCTGGTTAAACCAATCGACATGTAGATGAACTGTGGGAGGTGGGAGGTTCTTTTGTTTAATTTAGCTGGGTGTTTTCTCAGAAATCAAACAGTTGCAGCTAGCATCTTGTCTAAAGCAGGCAGTGACTAGTGAGGTACCACAGGGATCTGTGCCAGGACCCCGACTGTTCACATTATATATTAATGATTTGGGAGAGGGAACTAAATGTATTATCTCCAAATTTGCAGATGATATCAAAGTTGGGTGGGATGGTCAACTGTGAGAAAGATGCAGAGATGCTTCAGCGGGATTTAGACAGGCTGAGTGAGTGGGCATATGGATGGCAGATGCAGTATAATGTGGGAAAATGTGAGGTTATCCTCTTCGGTAGCATTAATGGGGAGGCAGATTATTATTTGAATGGGTATAAATTGGGAGTGGTGGATATTCAGTGAGACCTTGGTGTCCTCGTGCATTAGTCGCTGAAAGTATCGTATAGGTGCAGCAAGCAGTAAAGAAGCCTAATGGCATGTTGGCTTTCACAGCGAGAGGATTTGAATATAGGAATAGGGATGCTTTATTGTGATTGTACAAGGCACTGGTGAGGCAACACATGGAGTATTGTGTGCAGTTTTGGTGTCCTTATCTGGGGAAAGATGTTCTTGCTGTGGAGGGAGTGCAGCGAAGGTTTACCAGGCTGATTCCTGGGATAGCGGGACTGACATATGAGGAGAGATTAAGGCAGTTAGGATTATATTCATTGGAGTTCAGAAGTGTGAGAAGGGATCTCATAGAAACTTACAAAACTTTAACAGGATTAGACAGGGTAGATTCTGAAAGAATGTACCTGATGGTGGGGGTGTCCAGAACTAGGGGGTCATAGTTTGAGGATAAGGGGTAAACCTTTTAGGATTGAGGTGAGGAGACATTTCTTCACCCAGAGAGTGGTGAATCTGTGTAATTCACTGCCACAGAAAGTTGTTGAGGTGAAAACGTTGTGTCATTTCAAGAAGGAATTAAATATAGCTCTTGGGGCTGAAGGGGTTAAAGGATATGGGGGAAAGCGGGGATCGGGGTTTTGAACTTGATGATCAGCCATGATCATAATGAATGGTGGAGCTGGGTCCTCCTGTTTCTATTTCCCATGAATGTTTCTACATTAGGACCTCCCAATTTACATTTTCTCTTTGTCTCTTAAACTTTGGTGCTGTCTTGCCTTGGCACATGATCCTACTGTCGACATAAAATTATATGTGACAGTAATCCTACACCCACAAGGCAGGACAGAATAGTATGAATTTAATAATATCTAAGTGAATTTGTACCTTTTTGCGAAGTGTTAGACAGAAATAACACAACATAAAGTTAGATTGGCTCCAAATTTCACATCCCACAAAAAATGCTGATTTTTAATATAACAGATGCCAGAATATATATCCAAAATCACTATTTAGTAATACGGAGCTGACAGATCTGTTCTGTAATTCCCTGAATTCTGGGTTTTTTTTCAGACTTAGAGCATTTGTCATTGTACTTTTAAAGTTGTGTTTATACAGCAACTTGTCATTTGTGATGTGTGCGTAGATTTGAGAAAGCGGCACAGAAGTAAACATTTCTTATTTGTGATGTTACTGTGTGGCGATTGTCGCTTTAAGACCAGCCTTACGGAGTAAGGGTCACGTGATCTGAACATGATCAACACCTAGCAAGGAGCATCGCTCTAACGGGAAGACGTTTTGTAGTTAGGAAGCATGTGCTCTGGATAAGCTTGAGGCATGCAGCTAATGAGGCAACCTTGTGAATAAAGTTTGTCTGTTCAACTTAAGGAGCCTCCAGGAGTATGTTTTCACAAACTGACTTTTAAAAGCTGGAAAGCTGGGAACACCATAGCTTATGTGTGTACCAAATGTTGAACCTGAGTCCGATCTGTACTGCGGTATAGAACACAGAAGCAGACTCTTCCAATTTTTGCTCCATAATACTCTGAACTGATTAAAGGTTGCTGGAATTCTCAGGTCGTTACGTTTCAATTTTCCCATCAGCAGCACACCCCAGCACCCCGCCAGCGGGTTTCACAGAACACAGAACACTGAACATACAGTGCAGAAGAAGGCCATTCGGCCCATCGAGTCTGCACCGACCCACTTAAGCCCTCACTTCCACCCTATCCCTGCAACCCAATAACCCCTCCTAACCTGTTTAGTCACTGAAGGCAATTTATCACGGCAAATCCACCTAACCTGCACGTCTTTGGACTGTGGGAGGAAACCGGAGCACCCGGAGGAAACCCACGCAGACACGGGGAGAACGTGCAGCCTCCGCACAGACAGTGACCCAGCGGGGAATCGAACCCGGTACCCTGGAGCTGTGCAGCCACAGTGCTACCATGCTGCCTTTCACGGTGGCATGGGGTGGTTACAATGGGAAATCCCACTGACAAGCGGCGGGAAGTTGAATCCCACCACCGACGAGCGGCTCGCGGCTGAGAAACAAATGGCAGATGGATCGGAGAATCCCACCCACTTTGCCTATTTTTCTCTCTCAGAAGTTTAGTAATCCTACTCTCATTTTGATCAATTTTATTTTTTGTCAAACAAAATAATTTGCATTTGTATAGCAACTTTCCCATCCACAGTCTATCCCAAAGGGCTTGTAACCAATGAATTACGTTTTGATTACAGTGTCTGTTATAATCTCAGAAGTCTGGCAACAATTTGCCTCCACGATAAAGGACATGGGGGTAAATGTTAGTCATGATGCCAGGAGAAATCCCCCTCCTCTTTTTCACACTGTGCCGTGGGACAGTCCAAGAAGGTAAGTGGACCTTGGCCAAACACCTTAGCAGAGAAGGCAGCTTTCCTCATAATTATGCTAAAGCAGCAATTTACATTATGTCTTTAAGTCTTTGGGATGGGAGCCCATAAGCTTCAGTCTCAAATGTGAGAGTGATACGCTGAGCAAAACTGGACGGACCCCTGTTAGTTTGAGAACTTTTGAACTTTTCATGATATGTAGCAATATTAATGATTGGTCCTTTTCAGAAGGGCTATCTTATATCCTGCTTGCTCAGTGACTGTAAATTAATAGCCCTCACAACGTAAGCAAATGCACAATATTGATCTAAAGACTGGCAAAGCTCAATTACATGTAAGATAGAACATTGCCAGGGATTCTTTTGGAGCATATGCTGATACATCAGTGATGAGCTGACAGTGTCAGATAGCAGGGACCCATGATTACCCTTGCTTTTGAGAAAGTTATCCAGCCATCTCAGACATGTCTTATATATTATGTATATTATACATAATATATTATATATATTATGTGTGTGAGCTACTCAATAACCTGATGTCCTACTTCTAGAAAAGCTTATAATGCTGATTTTGAATGTCAGGTCAAACAGTTTGTAGCTTCATCTGAACGGCAAGATTATTCCACCATGGAGGGGAGGCAGTGGCATAGTGGTATTGTCACTGGATTAGTAATCGAAGGACCCAGGGTGGCGACCCGAGTTCAAATCCTGCCGTGGCAGACGTTGAAATTTGAATTCAATAAAAATCTGGAATTAAAAGTCCAAAGATGATCGTAAAATCCCATGTGGTTCAACAATGTCCTTTGGAGAAGGAAATCTGCAGTCCTTACCTGGTCTGGTCTAGGAATCCAGACCCACAGCAATATGGTTAACGCTCAACTGCCCCCGGGGATGGACAATGAATAACGACCACGTGAGCACGTTCACAAAGACATTAGCTGCGGAATTTCTGGAGAGCCATTCTCTCACGGACTCCAAGGGGTTGTTTATTCAGGTCCCCATGCCATTTTCAGTGTTCACCGGTATTTGTTTTACCTGAGGTGTCAGCTATGGCTTTGTGGTAGCATCTTCGCTTCTGGGTTCGACAGTTGTGGGTTCAAATTCCATGTGAGATTTGAGTACAAAATCTAAGCTAAAAATTATTTTTTTGAATGAGATGTTAAACTGAGGCTCATATGGAGGCAAAACATTCCATGGTCATTTAAGAAGAGCAAATGCAGCCCATTTCTCTGAAACCGCGTTCGCAACCGTCATTCATTGCTATGAAACAGGCTTGACGTTCCCCATGTCCATGTTTGTGTAATAGGTACCCTTGCATGAGGCTGATGCATTTTATCTTGGCTGCAAGGAAAAACAGAGCTTGCAGGCAATAGCATGCCATCAATTCTACTTGTTTAAAGGTACCTGACCAGACGAGGGCACAAGGAAGCACTGTGCAATTGGAAATGTTGGCATTAGTAAGAAGGCTCTGTGCACCCTAGAATCCCAGGCCGAATCCAGTATTGTTGCCTGGGTCCAGTATTGTACCCTTCCAAGTCCAGAAATCTCAGTGACACCGTATTACGGTTGCCGCTGACACTTTGTTCAAAGACGGGAAAAGCAAAGATGAAATTATGACAACCATTAAGAGTATGCAACTTGGTACTTTAACAGTAGCCAGAAGGATGGAATTGTTGTCCGAGGACATGTCTCAGCAAATAAACCAATACTTCTCAGGTTGTGAATGTTTCTCACTGCAGTTTGATGAATCAGTAAACATGACGGTTACGATCCAGCTGATTGCTTTCATTCGCCTGGCATTCAAAGACTCAACAACAAAGGAGGACTTTCTCACTCTTTTGCGGCTGAGAGAGGACAAGAGATGAGGATGTCTTGAACAAATTCAAAAGGTATGTGACTGAGAAGAACATTCCGATCGGGAAACTGGTTTCAATCACAACCATTGGCACACTGTCAATGCTGGATGTCAATTCAGGCTTTGTTGCACTTTGCAGAAGGATCGTGAATTCCCCTCCTTTGTCAGTTACCTCTGTGTTATCCACCAACAAGCACTAATGAGCAAGATTGACTTTTCTCATGTAATGACAGTTGTTGTCAAAATCGTCAGCTCAATTCGTGCCAGAGCTCTTTAACATCACTTACTCAAATCGTTACTCGCTGAGCTTGATGCCACCTACGGTGAGC
This sequence comes from Scyliorhinus torazame, assembly GCF_047496885.1. Classification (NCBI taxonomy): domain Eukaryota; kingdom Metazoa; phylum Chordata; class Chondrichthyes; order Carcharhiniformes; family Scyliorhinidae; genus Scyliorhinus; species Scyliorhinus torazame. The sequence continues at coordinate 364,579,797 of NC_092708.1, read as the reverse complement.
CAATCCTTCACGCAGATGTGAGGTGGTTTAGTCGAGGAAAAGTTCTCCATAGATTTTTAGATCTGCTCCCAGAATTTGTCGCCTTTCTTAAACCAAGAAATGAGGTGAGCACAGTAAGAAGTCTTACAACACCAGGTTAAAGTCCAACAGGTTTGTTTCAAACACTAGCTTTCGGAGCACTGCTCCAGGAGGTGGAGAAATGAGGTGCACAAGGAGCTGTCAGATAATGAGTGGTTGCTGGACTTGACGTTTCTCACGGACATAATATGGAGATGCCAGCGTTAGACTGGGGTGGGCACGGTAAGAAGTCTTACAACACCAGGTTAAAGCCCAACAGGTTTGTTTGGAATCACTAGCTTTCGGAGCACAGTTCCTTCATCAGGCAAAATATAAGTGCAAAATTGAACGAGCTAAATCGTGAACTGCAAGGGAGGGACGGGGTTTTGTGGCACATGATCAGTGCAGTGAATATGTTCAAGTTGAAACTGGGCCTATGGTCCTCTCAGTTAAAAAACAAAATTACCGAGCACATCCCAAATCTGGAGAAATTCCAAGAAGTGGTCAAACAGAAAGGGTTCCATCCAAATAAATTCTGTGACCACCTGAGCAAATTGGAAAAGGAATTAAACAGGCGATTTCAGGAGTTAGACAAGATGGACTATGTTTGTCTCAAATCCTTTTCTTCAAGTGGACAATGACAAACTGACAGCACAATTTCAAAAGGCATTTGAACAAAGCAGTGGACTTGCCATGGAAATCATCACCAAGTAACATGACATTGAGATGAAAGCTAGGTCAAGGGTCAAAGACTTTTGGGGACTTAGAGACAGAGAGAAATTTCCCCTTTTGACATCCTGCACACTCAAGATGAAGGCTTACTTTGGATCCACATACCTCTCGGAGATGGCTTTTTTTCCCAGATAAAAATCATTTAAGTCCAAGTTTCGTATTCGTCTCACAGATGCCCACCCGATGGATGGTATGAGACTGGCCATTTCAAACTATGACCCAGACTTCACAGGATATTTTTTACAGGAGGTGGACATCGCTGACATGGCTAGCATTTATTGCCCATCCCTAACTACCCTCCATTTTAGAGCATATTTGAGAATCAACCACATTGTTATGGGTCTGGAGTCACATGGCCAGACCAGGTAAGGATAGCAGAGGTCCTTCCCGAAACGGGATTATTACGATTTCATTATTGTCATTAAACGTTTTGATAAATTCCAGATTTTTATTGAATTCAAATTTCAGTATCTGCCATGGCAGGATTCGAACCCAGGTCCCGAGGTATTGCCCTGGGGTCTTAAGGTTACTTATCCAGTGACAATGCCACTACGCCACTGCCTGCACTAGATAGCGTGCAAGCACAGTAGTCACATTAAGAATAGGTGAGTGTTATGTATGGCGTACATTTTGGGGGTTTTAGTAAAGGTGAATTTTTAAGAGTAGATCTTGTGCTGCATTTATATTATAAAAGTAATCTTGTGCTTAAAAAAGTTGGAGACAACTGCTTTAATCGTTATGCATTTTATAGAGGGCAACCTCTCTGAGTGGATCTCCCACACTGTGATTTTGCACTGAGATTTGATTTCAATAGACAGGATATTGAAAAGAGAGACACGTTCCATAGTCTTTTGCCTTGCACTCATCAGAACAAACACAAGAATATCAAATTCCAAATGCTCACAACGATTTATACTAATGGAGAACTGGTTGTTAATTGGTTGGCAAGTCGACTTTGATTGGCCAAGGCATTGCCATGGGGAATGCAACGGTGAACTATAAGTTCCTCAATCTCGTGGGTATTCCTGACAGCCAACTTGGTATTTTCCAATGAGTGAGACACCTCACCATAGCACATCATAGCCGGAATTCACCGTCCATTTGCTGACGGCGGGATTTTCGGTCCTGTAGTCAGCGCACCGTAGCACAAGTGCAGCAAGGTAGCACAAGTGGATAGCACTGTGGCTTCACAGCGCCAGGGTCCCAGGTTCGGTTCCCCGCTGGATCACTGTCTGTGCAGAGTCTGCACGTTCTCCCTGTGTCTGCATGGGTTTCCTCCGGGTGCTCCGGTTTCCTCCCACAGTCCAAAGACGTGCAGGTTAGGTGGATTGGCCATGATGAATTGCCCTTAGTGGCCAAAAAGGTTAGGAGGGGTTATTGGGTTACCGGGATAGGGTGGAAGTGAGGGCTTAAGTGGGTCGATGCAGACTCGATGGGCCGAATGGCCTCCTTCTGCACTGTATGTTCTATGTTCACCCCAGGCAACATGGGGTGGCTTTAATGGGAATTCCCATTGACAGCAACGGGAATGTAGAATCAAGCCACCAGTGAATCGCGGGAAGCACTTTGCTGGGAGGCTGGAGAATCCCGCCCCACATGAAATGAAATGAAAATCGCTTATTGTCACAAGTAGGCTTCAAATGAAGTTACTGTGAAAAGCCCCTAGTCGCCACATTCCGGCGCCTGTTACGGGAATTGAACCGTGCTGCTGGCCTGCCTTGGTCTGCTTTCAAAGCCAGCGATTTAGCCCTGTACTAAACACCCACAGCATTAAAGTGCAATATCAGTGAATTGTTAACAAAATACTGTTTTGAGGTGGCAAGGAACTTTCCTTAATTTTTTTCAATGGGATGTCGGGCTACCATTTTTAAGCCACCTCCTTAAAGCACTGCAGTCGATCTGGCGCAGATACACCAGTGCTTTTCGGAATGGAATTATAATCCATAGAATCCCTACAGTGCTGAAGGAAGCCATTCGGTCCATCGAGATGCACTGACCCTGCGAAAGAGCACCCTGCCTAAGCCGACTCCCCCACCCTATCCCTGTAACCCCACCTAATCTTTGGACTGTGGGAGGAAACCAGAGCACTCGGAGGAAACCCACGCAGCTACAGGGCGAAAGTGCAATCTCCACACAGACATTTACCCAAGGCTGGAATTGAACCCGGGTCCCTGACACTGTGAGGCAGCAGTGCTAACCACTGTGCCACCGTGCCGCCCTATTGCAAAGGCTGTGCGGCTGCTCCCTTCAATAGAATGTTCAGAGAAGCCACATCAACCAGGGTGTTCTTGCGAGCAATTCTGACCATCGGCAGCCTGGCTGCCATCAATAGTTTTTTTTTTGTATTGCGAACCTGTATGAATCTTTTACCAGCTAAAAGATAATGGTCGTTACACAATCTTGTGCAAATATAATTATTTCACTTGTTAGTCATTTTCCTGGATTGCAAACCGGACAAATTTGGGTTGTGAGGAATGTTCTCCTTTAAAACAAAAAAGGACGGGAGAGAAAAAAAACCCTAAATATTAAATCGGTTGTGCCTTGGTGAGAAATTGACCTACTCATCCCCGAGGAATGAAACTTCAGCATCCATTTGTAAATACATTTCAGCTCAAACCTGTCTCTCTTTTAATTGAGATGGGCATACCAGTAGCTCCAGAAGGATAATGCTTCTGCTTTACAGCTGTTTCAAAGGAATCTGGTGTCACACACTGTGGGCAACAAGCCCATTAAACTGGAGCTGAACAGTACATTTTAAATTGAAATACTCGGAAGGATCATTAAAATTATAATTATGTTTGTGATATTATTTAAGCAGCGCATTACCTTCAGTGTAGAACTGGAAAATCATTAACTCTTGCGGTGTTCACCATTTTATTGGGCGAATTAGACAAATAGTTTTGTTGTTCATCAGCACAGCAATTTACCAGTTCAGCAAGCTTTGTTTATTTTGTGCCTTCAACTGAATAAATTGCCCCAACATGTTTCATAGGAATGTCGCAAAGCAACATTATATCCCCATGTCACAGAAAGTGATATTAGGGTATATGGTCAAAAACGTGGTCAGAGGAGGAGGTTTTAACCAACGCATTAAAGGAAGAAGCAGAGGTGGATTGGTGGAGAGGTTTAGGGAGGGCATTCCAGAGATCAGGGTGCAGGCAGCTGACAGCAGGGCCACCAACAATGGAGTAATTGAGACATGTGGGGCTGGATTCTCCGCGGTCGGGATGCTCGGGAGTTTCCCGACAGCGTGGGGCTGCCCCACAATGAGGAACCCCATTGACCAGCCAGCGTAACGGAACATACCGGCGTGCTGAACCAGAAATCTGGCGGGGCGGGGCGGAGAAACCCACCCGGGTTGGTCGAAAGACCAGCATTAGATGAGCCCAGCTATCTCAGAGTGTTGTAGGGCTGGAGGAGATTCCAGTGATTGGGAGGGTGTGGAGAGGCCCATGACAGAAATAGAGTGCAAGAATGAGAATTTTAAACTCTTTCTTAACCACCAGCCGCCGTGGGTCAGCGAGCATGGGGTTCATAGACTTGGTGCGACTTAGGGCACAGGCAGTAGTGAAGACCTCAAGTTTATGGAGGACTGAATATAGAAGGCTGCCAGAATGCATTTGAATAGTTAAGTCCAGAAGTAGTAAATGCACAAATGAGATGAGCTGTGACAGAGGCAAAATAGCGCAATGCCATGGAGGAAGAACTCTTCGTAGTCTATGATTCTAAAGTTAAGCTCACTTGACAAGTGGTAAAATCCAGTGTTCCGGAATGATATGGCCAAATTTCCCATGTCATTTCAATGACATCTACCCACCTTTAGCCGCATACTTTATCTCAGCCAATTTTGGAGGGGGGCCAGGGTAGCATAATAATTCTTGTGACCAGCACCAGCATCATTTGTGGCATGTAAGTGTCTCCCTTATGTAGCGGCACGGTGGTACAATGGTTAGCACTGCTGCCTTACAGCACAAGGGACCCGGATTCGATTCTGGCCTTGGGTGAATGTCTGTGTGAAGTTTGCATGTTCTCCCTGTGTCTGTGTGGGTTTCCTCTGGGTGTTCTAGTTTCCTCGCGCAGTTCAAAGATGTGCAGATTGGGTGGATTGGTCATGCTAATTTTCCCTTAGCGTCCAAAGACGTGCAGGCTAGGTGGGGTTACAGGAAACGGATGGGGAAGTGGGCCTAGGTAGAGTGCCCTTTCAGAGGGTCGGGGCAGACTTGATGGGCCTCCTTCTGCACTGTAAGAATTCTCTGGTTCTATGTGAAAAGATAAAGAGAAATCTGAATTTCCTCCAATTCCCAAGTTACAAGTTGCACTCGATTTTGTTCCTGCTCTGATTTAGTGTGGATATACTTGAATTAATTTGTGGGCAGCACGGTAGCATAGTGGTGTTGCTCTTTCTAGCTTTATTCTATTTGCTCTGTTTAGGTCACCTTTGCTCATGAGTCGCCAGGTATCTTTATGATACCGCCACATGGTTCAAGTTTAGGTTATGATTAATAACACAGCACACTGCTTAGTAAGGATTAAAATAACGGTCATTTATTATATACAACAAGCAATATTAATACCCTAATACTACTATTTATATAATAAACCTATCACTACTGGCCAATACTTAACTTAGGAAGAGCCCACCAGGTCAGGGAAACGAATGGCTTGTCCAATCAAATCTGGTCCGCGGGATTCAAAAGGCTGCTACAGGTCGGTGGCTAGGTGTCTCTACCGGATAGCGATCGTTGGATTCAAACTTACTGCTACCGGTGGCTGGTCTTCTGAAGGTCTCGAGCAGGCGAAGATGAGAGAGAGAGAGATCTGAACTTGGACCTTTACTTTTATAGGGCCCAGGGGCTTCCCGCCTCCCGGGGCGGCCCTTGACCCTGAGTCCCAAGTGATTGGATTCTGTCCCCAGTCTCTGGGGTCGATGTGCCCAATGGTGAGGCGATTCCTCGATCGGGGGGTGGTCGCTCACCTGTCTTTGTTTCGGCCACTGCAGGCGTCGACAGATCTGGCCCGATATTCAATTGCTAATATCTTGCAATTGTTCCCGGGGATAGCCGATTTAACTGTGGATGTCTGAGTTGATTAGGTGTAAACAGTCCTGAATGAAACTGTGGATACCTGGGTTGAAGGGCTGTTGATAGCCCTGAGTATCGATCTGGGCTACGTTCCCAGAGCTGAATATGCAAACCTGTCTGCAGCTGCCTGCTTGTGTCTTCTTGGCTGCTTTTCCCAGCAGTCTTTCGGGTTAGCCATTTTAAACTGGGTTTTGGCCAGATTAATCGGAACGCAGCCATTTTACATGGCTACATTCCTGCCTTGTGATCCTAACGCGAAGCGTGAAGGATCACATAAATTTTGTCCTCTTCGTTTCCCGACTGGGGGTGGGGTACCTCCCACATGGCCACTACTCTGACCCTAGCTATGCACAAAAATTTACCTAAACAATTCTTGAGGGCGCTATGTCAGGCAGGGGCATGTGTCTATAAAAAATAAACAGGGAACCTCTAATTTTACCTAAACACTCTATACTCCTAAACATTGCATTATCCTATCTTCCTAAAACATACAACAACAATCACAATATTTAATATACTCTTTCCTGGCTTGGCAGTCAAGCTCAGGATCATACTTTTTTTTAATGAAATGTTCCGTATATTTCTTTATTTACAGAAATAATGCACGCGAATACTCTTTATTCTTTATAGGTCGCGGGGGTCTGGGTCTGGTCATAGCCGAATATCGGGGATCGGATCCGATATTCCGGGGTTCGAGCGCGGTATGCTCTCCTTTTCCACTTGCGGAGGCGCATGGTCTGTACTGCACAACTGAGCATAGCCAATGCCAACAGTGCCTCAATGATGTACGATAGGGAGTACCAAGTTATGAGCTTGGCACACCAGGATAATGCAGCGTGGTTGGTGACTGGGCCCTCGGTACTACGGGGCAGTGAAGCGTTAACGGCAGGGGGGTTTGGAGTAATGGGGTCCGCGTTCCCGCGCAACAAAAAGTCCATCAAAAATATGTTGAGCACGAAGAAAGGAGTCCTCATGGCTGTCTTCTTTCTTTCCTTTTCCTGTGTTCGCTGGTTTTCTCCGGACTTGGAGCTTCTGGAGTTCTGTAAGACAAGCGTAGTGTGTGTAAATACTTTGGTTTAATATCTGGTGTGTTCGTGTGTCTGTCCTTCTTGGGCGCCAATTAAACCCTTATAATTGGTCACAGTATGTGACTCTCCCCCCATTTTTTTTTCAAAACAAATGTTTGGACACGGCTCACTTCCCAATGGTGGACCAGTGCTAACTTTACCATCCAAATGCTCTAGGATGTAAATAGCATGTGGCAGCAACCCAAAGGTTGCCTAAATAAAATGAAACGGTTTTTGAAAGTAAAGTTCGAATGAGGTGCGTGTGGGCCGCGACGGGTAAGATTTGGGTGGAGTCCCCGGGTAGGACGGCTACCAATACCGTATCTTCCCTACCCGAGCGTTTTTGACCAACAGGGGGGGTCCCCAGGCAGGGCGGGTCTCACGCCGTTTCTCCACTGCCTGAGCGACCAAATAACGGACAAAAATGTAGTCATCATGGTGGGGTTACTGTTCTGATTCTACCATCAAATCAGAAGAGTAGCTACGATCGGGTGTCTGAGGCAAGTCCTCAGAGGTTTCAGCAGAATGGGCGTGTGGCGGTGGTGGGTGTCTGAGGCAAGTCCTCAGAGGTATCGGCAGAATGGGCGTGTGGCCGCGGTGGGGGTCAGTGGGAAACGTTAAAAGTTCAGGTGAATGGGTGTGGGGCGGTGAGAACATTCTCCTGTAGGACGAACAACATTTAACAAACAGACAGACCACATAAAACATTTAACAAACAGACAGACCACATAAACATTCTGCAGGTTCCATCAGAAAGGAGAACACTTTTCACCAAGTGTCTCCTTTAAATCATCATGTGGACACCTCAGTTCTCGGCCGCTACGGGCTCTGCCTTTCTCTTATCGAGAGTGCCTGTCGGTTGGGCACTCTGTGGTTTCTTAGGGCCATTGCATTCTCTAGCAAAATGTCCCAATTTTCCGCAATTGTAGCACTCTTGCGGTTTGGCTGGGGGGCTGTTCTTTCCCTCGTTTACCCAGGCGGGGTTGTAGAGAGTGGTTCTTACTGCCTGCACGTCTGCGGCGGCTTGGTTTTCCTCAGGGGTTCTAGTGGCTGATTTACCGTAAGCCACTTGTTCCCAAACGCGGGACAATCTCTTGACCACCCACTTCTCATTATGAGCCTCCTCCGAGGGATCATAATTGTTACAGGCATTCTGTCCTGCTTCCGTGGCATGGGAGATAAGGGTGCGGGTCCACTTGGCCATATTGTCTGGGGACAAATGGGCACGATCTACGTTGCCGAAAACGGCTTCAAAATGAATCCACAAGCGTCCTGTGACTGCTGTGGGGTGTTCAGACTTTTTCTGTCTGCATTTATTCAGACCGTCTACGGGGTCGCCCCGGTTGTACCCTCCCCCTAAATTCTGTGGGTCGGGAAGGGCTGCTGCGACCGATGGGTCTAAGCTGAGGACCGTGAGCTTTACCTGCTCTTTCTCATCCAGGCCGTACATGGTCGCCTGGTGTTTGACGGTGGCAAAGAAATGGTGTGGGTCTGAAGCGGGGAGGAACGGTGTGATTTTGGTACACGCGTCCCGTAATTGGGTCGCTGTGAGGGGGGGTGGAATATAAGACCTCCGCCTCGTCTGCTGTGGCAATATTAATACCCTAATACTACTATTTATATAATAAACCTATCACTACTAGCCAATACTTAACTTAGGAAGAGCCCACCAGGTCAGGGAAACGAATGGCTTGTCCAATCAAATCTGGCCCGCGGGATTCAAAAGACTGCTACAGGTCGGTGGCTAGGTGTCTCTACCGGATAGCAATCGTTGGATTCAAACTTACTGTTACCGGTGGCTGGTCTTCCGAAGGTCTCGAGCAGGCGAAGATGAGAGAGAGAGAGATCTGAACTTGGACCTTTACTTTTATAGGGCCCAGGGGCTTCCCGCCTCCCGGGGCGGCCCTTGACCCTGAGTCCCAAGTGATTGGATTCTGTCCCCAGTCTCTGGGGTCGATGTGTCCAATGGTGAGGCGATTCCTCGATCGGGGGGTGGTCGCTCACCTGTCTTTGTTTCGGCCACTGCAGGCGCCGACAGGTCTGGCCCGGTATTCAATTGCTAATATCTTGCAATTGTTCCTGGGGATAGCCGATTTAACTGTGGATGTCTGAGTGGATTAGGTGTAAACAGTCCTGAATGAAACTGCGGATACCTGGGTTGATGGGCTGTTGATAGCCCTGAGTATCGATCTGGGCTACGTTCCCAGAGCTGAATATGCAAACCTGTCTGCAGTTGCCTGCTTGTGTCTTCTTGGCTGCTTTTCCCAGCAGTCTTTCGGGTTAGCCATTTTAAACTGGGTTTTGGCCAGATTAATCGGAACGCAGCCATTTTACATGGCTACAGTGGTTAGCACAATTGCTTCACAGCTCCAGGGTCCCAGGTTCGATTCCCGGCTTGGGTCACTGTCTGTGCGGAGTCTGCACGTTCTCCCCGTGTGTGCGTGGGTTTCCTCCGGGTGCTCCGGTTTCCTCCCACAGTCCAAAGATGTGCAGGTTAGGTGGATTGGGCATGCTAAATTGCCCTGAGTGTCCAAAATTGCCCTTAGTGTCCAAAATTGCCCTTAGTGTTGGGTGGGGTTACTGGTTTATGGGGATATGGTGGGGGTGTGGGCTTGGGTAGGGTGCTCTTTCCAAGAGCCGGTGCAGACTCGATGGGCCGAATGGCCTCCTTCTGCACTGTAAATTCTATGAAATACAGATCTATTTTAAATAAACTAATTGATTCTTTCATTAGGAGAGAAGCAGAGAAGAATTCCAAGTGTTCATATGCTCATATCTCAATGCTTAATATCCTGGAATCATGGAATCATATTTACAGCACAGAAGGAGGCCATTCAATCTATCATGTCCACACTGACTGACAAGTAACCAGCCGAATCCCACTTTCAGCTCTTGATCCATTGCTATGTAAGTTACAGCACATTCAAGTGCATGCCCTACGTGGTTTTTAAATGGTCTGAGGATTTCTGCCTCTGTCATCTTTTCAGTTTGAGAATCTGGATCTCCCTCAAGTTGAAAACATTTCGGGGCAGCACGGTGGTGCAGTGGGTTAGCACTGCAGTCTCACGGAGCCGAGGTCCCAGGTTCGATCCCGGCTCTGGGTCACTGACCGTGTCATTGATAGACGCCATCAAAAACTAGGCAACTAACACTGAGCAAAGCTGAAACACCACCAAGCACAGCCTTCCAGGATCGAGGTTACTTTAAGGTGACTTTTTCCAGTTTGCTAACTTCACGGAAATAAATAATACACTTGTAGAGTATAGTGAAGTTTGAATAACAGTGCAACTTCTCAGGACCTTTTTACCGGGTCCACTTTCATTAAAGTGTCATTAAAATGTCTTCATGTGAAGCATTTTGGTTTGCAGTAAAAAGACCAGCAGAGCTTTGTGCCACTTTGTCTTAATAGAGTCATACACAAACAAACGTTTTTTGCAATATAGTTTATTTCAACATCAGAGAAAACTTGCCAGGCATGTTTTCATTAACACAGCTTTCTTTTTATGAGAAATAATACAAAAAGCTTGAGAATATAATATATAAGAAAGCATGTAGCTAATTGAATTTGATTCTGATTTCATTTTAGCAAGAGGAATAACCCCAAAAAATATAATCGTGCCCCCATGAGTGTGAGCAGATTACAGCCTTAATGTTGTAATATATCAGGACTTTTATCAATTAATACAAATATGACTATCACCCCACAACACAACTAAGTTATGGCCACAGTTATATGAAGTGTGGTAAACCACTGTTACACTGTATTAGGTGATGTAAGGTAGGACCTGTACTACAGGTTCGCCGGTCGTCCCTGCCTGTTGGCTCCGCCCAGTAGGCAGAGTATAAATATGTGTGTCCTCCATTCAGCAGCCATTTCGGCAACTGCTGTGGGAGGCCACATATCTTAGAGCAATAAAGCCTCAGTTGTATCCAACTCTAGTCTATGTTCAATTGATCGTGCCTCGAGGCGTATATCAACTCAGCGACCACCCCTGTTCCGGAGGCTCTGAAGACACAGATCCTGTACTCAAGGTTGTGCTCCAACGTGTTTCCGCTGATCCAGGACGCCCCGAACTATGCCGACGCCATGGCGCTTCTCAAAGAAAACTGCGCACAGAAGACAAACATGCTCTTCGCCAGGCACGCACTCGCCACTCGCTCTCAGCTCCCTGGGGAGTCCATAGAAGACTTTGGCGGGCCCTAATCTCACTCGTCCGGGACTGTGACTGTCAGGCCGTTAGGGCCACTGAACAGTCGAACCTCCTTATGCAGCACGCATTTGTTACGGGGATTGGGTCGGACCTCATACGACAAAGACTGTTGGAAGGGGCCACGCACGACCTAGCTGAGACAAAGAAGCTAGCGCTCTCTATGATGGTCGCCTCGCGTAACAGTCAGGCCTACACCCCCCAGCGGCGCGGCCCACCCCTCCTACGCATCGTGGACCCCACAGACGGCCGTCCAGTGGGGGCTTTACCCAGCTAGTATGCCTGCACCACGCGCCAGCCTGCGCACCCCGGGGGCCCCCGATGTTACTTCTGCGGCCAGCAGAAGCACCCTTGCCAATTCTGCCCGGCCCACGCGACCCTTTGTAAGGCTTGCGGCAAAGAGGGCCACTTCGCCGCGGTGTACCAGGCCCGCGCAGTCGCTGCTATCGCCCCCACTCTCCTAGTCTACACACAATGGGCGCCGCCACCTTCATCTCGCCGGACCATGCGCGGCCAGTGGGCGTCGCCATCTTCTCCCCCTCAGTCCACGTGTGGCCCATGGGCGCCGCCATCTTGTCCAATCCTCGCAACTTGCGGCCCATGGGCGCTGCCATTTTGTTCCCTGCAGGATCTTCAGGCGCCGCCATCTTGTCTCCCCCACGGGGCATGGACACCGACAGCATTCCAGGACCTGGGCCCCCCAGGCTCCCCATCATCCGACGCTGACCAACGACCGATCACGACTCACCTCAGTGACGATCGACCAGTCTCGTCCGCACAACCTGGCCACCGCAACGACCAGCGTGAAAATCAACGGCCACTTGACCTCTTGCCTGCTGGACTCCGGGAGCACCGAAAGCTTCATACACCCAGATACGGTAAGGCGCTGCTCCCTCGCGGTACACCCCGCTAACCAAAGAATCTCCCTGGACTCCGGATCCCATTCCGTCGCGATCCGGGGTACTGTACGGTCACACTCACGGTGCAAGGCGTAGAATTCAGCGGCTTCCGCCTCTACGTCCTCCGTAACCTCTGTGCTGCTCTACTACTAGGCCTGGACATCCAGTGCAATCTCCAGAGCATAACCCTGAAATTCGGCGGGCCACTACCACCCCTCACTGTGTGCGGCCTCGCGACCCTAAAGGTCGATCTGCCTTCTCTCTTCGCAAATCTAACCCCGGATTGCAAACCCTTCGCCACCAGGAGTAGACGGTACAGCACCCAGGACAGGACCTTCATCAGGTCCGAGGTCCAGCGGCTGCTTCGGGTAGGCATCATTGAGGCCAGCAACAGCCCCTGGCGAGCCCAAGCGAAAGTCGTTAAAACTGAGACTAAATGTTGATGCCAAAGCAGAATTTGTGGACTTTCACGACAGCAAATCTGGCGGCATTACTGTTAAAGAGCTAACACCGACGCCACGTGGAACACAATCGATTCCAATGAAAAACGTTGCGGGATACGCCGGGCCTGTGATTAATACTCGGGAGGTTGACAAGCTGCAGCCGCACATACACATTACAATCCACACAAACACTCATCCCAGATAACAAGATGGCACTTGTGCCAGCTGATGGGTCAGCTGGAGCCAGAGAGCACCCAGGCTGTGGCCTGGGGAGACACCTATACGACCCATGGCTCTAAGTTCACAGTGGGAAGTCAGCGGCATGTGCAGCTGCATGGCTGCCTTGCCAGCTGCGGCAATGATGTTCCGTGTCCATCCACCCCGACCCCACAGCCCACCTCCTGGCCACCCCACGCTATTACCCCCTGGCTTAGCAGATGCCCCTTGGCGAGCGGCACAACTGTCAACAAAATATGGCAATGTTGGACACTTTCCGTGCCCCTTCTCCCTTCCTCAGCAGCCACAACACCGGTTTTATGATTTTTAAAAGCACAAGTGAACCCGGCCATCGGGAACTGGGCCCATCGGAGGAGGAGAATCACGGAGGCCCCGGAGAATAACAGGTCAGGCCACCAAATGATATGCATACGGTGTTTACTGTACGTGCATTCCGGTACACATTGACGCCGCAGTCGAGGTGACGGAGAATTGCGATTTGGCGTCAAATCGGTCCCCACCACGGTTTTGCCGTCAGAACCGATTCTCCGCCCAATCGCATTTCGCAATTTTGGCATCGGCCAATGGAGAATCCCGCCCAATATCTTTAATGGAGTATTGGGAAAGCACAATAAAAAGTGGAAGATGTTCAGTGCACTGAACACAGTAAAGAACATTCAACACCTTATTTATTCCTTTATCTTTGAGAGCTTTAAAAATGCATATATGCTTCTCTTGGATTTCTCTGGTGGAGCTGCCTGCCATATTTCAACAAGTATCTGCTGAAAAGTTGAGTATTGCCATCTCTGATGCATTAGAGGTCCCTCTATTCTGGAAAAAAGGGCATCCTGCAGCATGAGCACCTTGTGATAACAGGAAAAAGAACATTAACACAACCTCAGGATCACCCAAAGCTTTTTACAGCCAATTAATTACTTCAAAAGTGCACTTCCAAAGCACAGTCAGTGGTCTAATGTACGAAAAGTTGTAATCTTATTTTGCAAAGCAATGCTCACAAATAGCAGCACAATAATGATCGGTTAGGAACATAGGAAGCAATTAGGAGCAGAAGTGGGCAATTCAGCCCCTCTAGCAATTCACTCAAATCATGGTGGATCTCTTCCTGGTCTCAATTACACCTCCCTGCCTGTTCCCCATATCCCCTTTAACCCTTTGAGCAGAAATATATCTATCTCCTTCCTGAAATCAAGTGAAGATCAGACTCCGCTGCACAATGGGACAGCGAAGTTCCACAAATTCACCAGCCTCTGCTGTAGTTCCTTCTCATCTCAGTTTTAAATCTACCACCTCTCAACCTAATATCTATGACTATATCTTATATCTATAGCCTATATCTTAGGCTTGGAATTTCTGCTCGATTGCATTTTTATATTGACGCAATTGTTCAAAATTGACAAAACAATTATAGAATATTAACGTACATTACGATTTCTGCAGCTTGCGTTTCTCTGGTCTTTTGTCGTTTGTTGTTTCTCTTCCAGCACATGGTGGTGCACAGGGCAATTTTTTATCTGTACCCATAGCTAAGCTTTCCCTGAAACAGGTCGCTAGTCTGTTTCCAGAGGCTCATAGATTGAGGGGCACCACACCACACCAAGCATGGCTGACCAGGAGTCTCTCCCACGCTTACTGCCAGCCATTGGTGTGTTGGAACAATTTTTCAGGTTAATGCTCAACCTTTTGGGTGGCACTATGAATGCACCTTGTGATCTTTTGTGCTAACTTAAAAGTCAGACGCTAAACGTTCCCCAGAGGGAATTAAATCACATTGATAACTGTGGGGATAACTGTGCTCAATTTGCAGAAGCTTTGAGGAAACTGGAATCATTGAACTGAATCTCTGGGGGTGCAAGGACATGAGCAGTTTTAAAAAAACAAAACTATTTAAAAAATGAATGATCAACTGGAATATTGTTACCCAATCTAACTAGTAAAATAATTTTGCATTTTCTCTAAGCGTCAAGTGTGACATTCAAAATCGGGGTGCTCACAGATGGTGCGAATCCACTGTGGGTTGCCGAAACAACTTAAAGTGCTTAGCGTTGGAGACAAAATAATTTCAGCTGTATTAATTACAATTTAAATATATCAAGAAATATTGTATTATGTAATAATAAAAACATTAAAAATAATATTTTGAAACACATCCAATTGCACTGGTTCATAGCTGATGGCAATGTTCGGCGATAATCAAATGAATTTCAGTAGGAATACAGGGGAGGGTAGGCATCCACCCGAATGGTGACAAAGTCCCATAACGTGCGAGATTAGTTGGGTGGTTTCCTGGCTCGCTGAGCGCCGAGAAACAGCCCACTATGGAACGCCCATCCGAGTAGATCATGGGGCCTCAGTGTGGTCTCCCCGACAAGGCAACACTTAGCACTACTTTATGCACTGAGGAGCTCCGGCTCGCCGGAATTCCTCAGCACAACAAAAGATCAGAAAGCCATTTTTAAATGGCGTCCCCAATCTCTTGAGTCCCCCAACATGATCCCCGAACCATCAATTCACTATGATTGATGTCTCTGGGCCAACCCCCCCCCCACCCCCTCCTTGCACCTCCCACATTGACGCAGGGCACACCCCGGTTCAATCACCGCCGTGCAAAAAATGACAGCTTGGCACCACCGGCCTGGCATCCTGGCAGTGCCTCCAGGGAGGTGGCAGTGCCACCTGGATACCTTGGCACCCAGGTGGCACTGTCAGGGTTCCCAGGTGGCACTGCCAGGATGGCAGGTGGGGCAGAGCCAGGGGTACCACCCTGCCCAGAAGGTGGATTGCACCTGGGGGCTCCAATCCCCTGGGAAGCTTCTAAACTTCATTCTAACTCTTTTAAACTCTCTAACAATGTTCTAATTCAATTACTTACAGTTTAGCGATCTTTAGGACCCTGGAGACACCTGAAACTGACGACCTGAAATCGACCCGGACCAGCCGACCCATGTGTGAGCAGCTGACGGAGCTGCAGTCCCAGGCCTGGGAATTCCCCTACAGCGGCTGCCAGAGACCAGGAAAAATACCTTAGAAGACAGGCCTTCACTCCACAAGCTCCCAGAGACCTGGAAAAACACCACAGAAGCCGGGACCTCCACTCTGCTGCTCTCTAACGACCAGACCAGCAAGCAGCAGCTGCAGCCTCCCCCACCCAGCTTCCAACCCCACTGACCCGGAGAGATGCGAGCCACTGCAGGCCCCAAGCACTCCTTCCACACCCCACCCCACCCCCCCCCCCCCCCCCCCCTCTACAGTCACCCCACACTCCTAAAAATCAACTCCCACAGCCTAACAATCACAAATACTGCTCTTTTAAATTTACTTGCAGGTCTAGAGATCCTCCATCCTCTGAAGGTAGACGCGATCTGGAAAGAACCCTGCGGACCCCAACACACGGACCCGGCCATCGCCTTATCCGCAACTGCGATCCCAGAGACGTCATCCACTTACCGGCCTTCACCCCATCCGCGCCGGAGCGTGGTCTGACATCCGCCAACCTGTGAAGACGAAACCACAGCCCGACAGCGACCCGGTACGCTCGACCATGCCAGACCCACCTACCGATGCAGGAACTGCAAGCAAGGCAACAAATCCTCCATCCACACACCGACCAGAGTGAATAACCTCATTGAACACGACTATTCCTTCAACACTGCACACTCGCACCATCTCCGAGGATTAGAAAAGAAGCAGTCAGTCCAGGAAGCATGGAAAACGTGCAGGGTTTGCAGGTGGGAGTGAAACAACGCGGCCCCAAAGCCCCTCTGCCTAGCTTACTCCGAGCTAATGTCCAATCTCTAGAAACAAGCTAGACGAACTTAAAGCCAGACTCACTTTTCAAAGAGAACTAAGGGACTGCTGTGTGCTCTGTTTCACAAAGACATGGCTCACTCTGCTTCACCTGACTGTGGCCTACACCCCAGAGGGCTTCTCGATCCACTGAATGGGACCATACGGCGACCTCAGGCAAGGCTAAGGGAGAGGGGTCTGCCTCCTAATCAACACCTCCTGATGCCTAGATGTAGCAACACTGGTGAGTTTCTGCTCCCCGGACCTAGAATACCTGATGCTAAAATGCCACCCCTACTACCTTCCGCGGGAGTCAGCTCCGTTATCCTCACGGCAGTTTACATCCCACCCCATGCGAACGTGAAAATCGCACTGGACGAAATATTCACCACCACAAATAGCCTTGAAATTAAACATCCTGAAGCCTTGTTCATTATAGCTGGGGTCTTCAATCAGGCCAAGCTCAAGAGCGTACTACCAAATTACCACCGACAAGTCACCTGTTCCACCAGAGGCCCAAACATCCTGGACCACTGCTACACAAATATCAAAACATGCCTATCGCTCTATCGCCCGCCCACACTTTGGCAAATCTGACCACAAGGGCATGCTCCTGCTCCCGGCCTTATAAGCAAAAATTGAAGAGGGATAATCCGTCAAAGAAAGTTGTGCATTGTTGGTCTGAGAATCGGATGATCTCTAGGGGGACTGCTTAGAATCAGTGGACTGGTCAGTATTTAAAAACCCTGCGACAGCCTGAACGAGTACGCCACATACAGTAACTGACTTCATGAGTAAGTGTGTAGAAGACTGTGTGCCAATGAAGCAAATCCGCGTGTTTCCCAACTGGAAGCCCTAGATGAACAGGGATATCCACTAGGTCTGAGGCTTCAAGTCAGATGACCCTGACTTCTACAAGAAAGCCAGATATGATCTAAAGAAATCCATCAAAGATGCCAAAAGACAGTACCCAGACCAAGCTTGAGTCCCAGGCTAGCCACACGGACCCCCGCCGACTATGGCAAGGTCTGCAAGACATAACGGGCTACAAGATGGACGGCATGTAAAATCATCGGCTCCCACACACACCCCCCTGATGAGCTCAATGCATTCTATGCTGGCTTTGTCAGCGAGAGCGAGTCCTCCACCCCAGAAGCCGCGGACAAACTTTTATCTGAGATCACCACTGCAGACGTCAGAGCAGCCTTCCCGAAGGTCAACCCACGGAAAGCCACTGGCCCGGTCGGATGGGTACCCGGACAGGCACTCAGGTCTTGTGTGGATCAGCTGGCGGGGGTATTCGCAGACATCTTCAACCTCTCTTTACAACAATCTGAGGTCCTTATCTGCTTCAAGATGCGACCATCATCCCTGACCATCAGCCTGTAGCAGGGCCTTAATGACTATCGTCCAGTGGCTTCTGACATCCATCATCATGAAGTACTTCAAAAGGTTAGTCATGGCACGAATCAACCCTAGCCTCCCGGATTGCCTTGAGCCACTACAGTTCGCCTACCGCTGCAAACAGGTCCACAGCAGACACCATCTCCATGGCCCTGCACTCTATCCTGGAACACCTAGATAACAAAGACACCTATGTCAGGACTCCTATTTATCGACTTCAACACCATCATTCCTACGAAACTCATCTCCAAACTCTGTGGCCTTGGCCTCGGCTCCTCCCTCTGCGACTGGATCCTGAACTTTCTAACCCACAGGCCACAATCAGTAAAGATAGGCAACAACACCTCCTCCACAATCATCCTCAACACCGGTGCCCCAGAAGGCTGTGTCCTCAGCCCCCTACTATACTCCTTGTACATCTATGACTGTGTGGCCAAATTCCCCTCCAACTCGATTTTCAAATTTGCTGATGACACCACCGTAGTGAGTCGGATTTCAAACAATGACAAGACAGAGTACAGGAATGAGATAGAGAATCTGGTGAACTGGTGCGATGACAATAATCTCTCCCTCAATGTAAACAAAACGAAGGAGATTGTCATCTTGACCTTCAAGGAAGTGTAGTGGAGAACATGCCCCTGTCTACATCAATGGGAACAAAGTAGAAAGGGTCGAGAGCTTCAAGTTTTTAGGTGTACAGATCACCAACAGCCTGTCCTGGTCCCCCCATGCCGACACTATAGTTAAGAAAGCCCACCAACAACTCTATTTTCTCAGAACACTAAGGAAATTTGGCATGTCAGCTAGACCCTCACCAACTTCTACAGATGCAGCATAGAAAGCATTCTTTCTGGTTGTATCACAGCTTGGTATGGAGCCTGCTCTGCCCAAGACCGCAGGAAACTACAAAAGGTTGTGAATGTAGCCCAGTCCATCACGCAAAACCAGCCTCCCATCCATTGACTCTATCTATAATTCCCGCTGCCTCGAAAAAGCAGCCAGCATAACTAAGGACCCCACCCACCCCGGACATACTCTCTTCCACCTTCTTCCGTCAGGAAAAAGATACCAAAGTTTGAGGTCACGTACCAACCGACTCCAGAACAGCTTCTTCCCTACTACCATCAGACTTTCGAATGGACCTACCTCGTATTAAGTTGATCTTTTCTCTACACCTTGCTACAACTGTAACATTATATTCTCAGTCTCTCCTTCCCTATGTACGGTATGCATTGTTTGTACAGCATGCAAGAATAATACTTTTCACTGTTTACTAATTCATGTGACAATAATAAATCAAATCCAATCAAATCAAATGTCAGGGGGGCGGGGTGGGGAGGGGGGAGGGGGGTGCTGGGAGGGATGGAGGCTCCCCTGTTCTTCTTTGAATAAAATCATGAGATCTCTTGGGCGGGATTCTCCTCTACCCGGCGGGGTGGACCGTACCAGCGCCGAGGAGTGGCGTGAACCACTCCGGCGTCGGGCCGCACGGAAGGAAATCCTCCGCACCTTAAGGGGCCTAGGCTGGCGCCAGAGTGTTTCTCCGCCGGCCGTACGAGTTGGCGCATACGCGGGAGCACAGCGTGTGCTGGCGTCATCCAGTGCATGCGCAGGGGGGTTCTTCTCCGCACCGGCCATGGCGGAGGTTGACAGCAGCCGGTTGCGGAGGGAAAGAGCGCCCCCACGGCATAGGTCCGCCGCGGATCGGTGGGTCCCGATCGCGGGGCCAGGGCCACCCGTGGGGGCACCCCCCGGGACCAGATCCCCCCGCTTCCCCCCCCCCCGAGGGACTCTGCAGGCCACCCCGTAGAGCCGGGTCCCGCCGGTACGGACTTGGTGTTTGTATTTACGCCGGCGGGATGCCGAAACGGGCGGCCGCTTAGCCCATCGCGGGGTGGAGAACCGCCGGGGGGGGCAGCTGCTGGCGGCCACCAACTGGCGCGGCGCAATTCCCTGCCGCGCCAAAACCCCGGCGCCGGAGAATTCGGCAGCCGCGGTCAGCGCGGCGGGGCAGGATTCACGCCGCACCCCCCCCCCCCACACCCGGCGATTCTCCGACCCGGCGGGGGGTCGGAGAATCCGCCTCTTAGTCCACCTCAGAGCACAGGCAGGAAGTAGCCTAAGACCTTGACATAAATGGATGCAAAAATTGCTGATGAGTCACCATTTCATTGAGAGAAGTACTTGATTTCTCATACAGGCTATTCAATTTACACAGCTTCAATTTTTTTTTGATGCTTGAACTCATAAATGAGTTCCTGATTACAACTTGTAACAGATGTGATCATTTTATTCAGCTCACAATAATAGAAGATTGCTTCCTACAGACCCTGTCAGAGTCAAAGAAACATTTAAAAATACCACTGCACTTTCAATGCTGCATCACACTAAGCTGAAGATGTACTTTCTGTGGATAGGTCTAATACACCAGGATCTAAAAGGGAGAATCAATGCAGCCATTTTCAAGACAGAAAGAAGATTGATTGGTATTGTACGGACTGTATATCCTTGACTGGTATGTAATTGCTCAAAAAAAGTTTTAAGAACAAATCTCGATTGTACTTCATGTGTGCTTGCAACGCCAATTAGAAGGGAGATTCATTTTATACTTTATTAATAATATCGATTTTCTTTTCATTTCAAAATATTAATATAATTCGATCTATTCCTACTTCCATCAAAACCGGAGAATAGATAAGGGGAAATATTTGCCCCTCTGGTTGTGGTGAAATGAATCACCTTTATAATGATTTTCCTGCGATTATAGCTACTTCTAAAGCTATGACTGAATTGTGGAATATTTCAGTTTATCTTCAGCTTTTCTGTTAAATAAAGAATGCACAATGAACAGAGCGTTTTATCCTTCAGTTGTGTCAAGCGACTAACTTACAAATAGCAAGAATACCAGCCACCCATTTTTTCCCATGTCTTACAATTAAATTTACCCTTAAGAGCATTGAACGAGTAAAGGTCATTCTATTTCTTCTGCGTCCTCAGAAAATTAAATTAATAGGGGCTCCATGAAGTTCATTTTATGCCTTAAGATCTTATGAAAGATTCCAGTGGTTAGCACTGTCACTTCACAGCTCCAGAGTCCCAGGTTCGATTCCCGACTTGGGTCACTGTCTGTGCGGAGTCTGCACATTTTCTCCGTGTC
This sequence comes from Scyliorhinus torazame, assembly GCF_047496885.1. Classification (NCBI taxonomy): domain Eukaryota; kingdom Metazoa; phylum Chordata; class Chondrichthyes; order Carcharhiniformes; family Scyliorhinidae; genus Scyliorhinus; species Scyliorhinus torazame. The sequence goes on along the minus strand of NC_092708.1, from coordinate 364,558,729 downwards.
TGCGTGGGTTTCCTCCGGGTGCTCCGATTTCCTCCCACAGTCCAAAGATGTGCAGGTCAGGTAGACTGGCCATGCTAGAAAATTGCCCTTAGTGTCCAAAAAGGTTAGGTGGGGTTACTGGGTTAAAGGGATAGGGTAGAGGTGTGGGCTTAAGTGGGGTGCTCTTTCCAAGTGACGGTGCAGACTCGATGGGCTGAATGGCCTCCTTCTGCACTATACATTCTATGAAACACCTTTATACTTCTCCACCAAAAGAAATCAACTAAAGTGTCTTCCTCATACCCTCATTTAAGTATCATCATTGAATCCTTTGTCAGAAAACTGTGGGTTCAAGATCCAGTCTCGCAATTTGAGCATACGATCCATCACTCCAGAGCACCACTGAGAGAGTGCTACATGGTTGGAGGCCCAGGCTTCAGATTAAATGTTAAATTGAGGTCCTGGTTGTTCTTGCTGCAAAATATTCCATGGCCGTATTCAAAGAGTAGTGGAGTTATCCCTGGTGACCTGACCAATATTTATCGCACAAAGAAAGACGTATTATCTGGCTATTATCTCATTACTGTTTGTGGGAACTTGTTGTGCACAGATTGGATGCCCACATAGGGGCTGGTTTAGCACAGGGTTAAATTGCTAGCTTTGAAAGCAGACCAACGCAGGCCAGCAGCACGGTTCAATTCCCGTACCAGCCTCCCCGAACAGGTGCCGGAATGTGGCGACTAGGAGTTTTTCACAGTAACTTCATTTGAAGCCTACTTGTGACCATAAGCGATTTTCATTTCATTTCAAGATCTCTTTACATTGCAACAGTGACTACATTTTGAAAGCAAGTTATTGGCTTTAAAGTGCCTTGGGATATCCTGAAGCTGTGAAAAGCATTATATCAATGCAATGGTCTTTCTTTACCGTCTGTTGCTTTCTTCTCTAACATAATAGTTCTCTTTAGTTTATTCAATGCATTTCCTCCAGATTCTCCTGGAGAATTTGCTCGCTTGTGGGTTGTGAATCTACTGGAGATTATGAATTCACACCTCAAAATCTCAGCAAGGTAAAAGTGACCATTGAAAATAATGGAATGAAAACTCAGGCTAGCAATCTAACAGCACAATGCCCTTTATTCAACTTTGATTGGTAGTTTTCTATAGGTGACATGTCCTCGGTCTCAGGGGGTTGGGGCTTAAAGTATTTCATAAAACATTTGAACATCTATGTGGGTCCTTATTCCTGTAATGTGCACTGCCTTTGTTATCCAGCTATTCATCAGCAACCTAGTTAAAAGAGTTGATTGACACACCATTACTCACAATTGATGAGATTCTACTCCACATTTCTACTCCTATTCTGTGACAAAATAAGGATTCCTTTAATCTCTTGGGCTTGCTGAAATCTTCACAATTTCCAATCACCCTCCAGCTCTGAGCTTACAGTCTAAATTAAATAACCTTCTCACCAAGATGACCCATCTCAATCTTCTTTTCTTCAGTGAGAGCAAGCTCAGTTCTGTGAGCCCTTCCTGATAACTCTGTATTAGCATTGTAGCTTTTCCCTCCACTCTCTTGACTGCATCAATGTCTTTTTAAAGGAGAGACGCAAGAAACTGATAATCATATTCCAAAAAGAACTTAAACAAGAAATGGATAGCGCAATTGGCGCACATCACTGACAATGCAATAAATGGACCCTTTCAGTGACAGATCAATAATCAGGTTCCAAATCTTTACGTCCTCTATCTTTATCAATGGGGTACAATTATAGTTTACATGTCTATTGCGGCAGTTTGATGTACCTTCCAATTAAATACATTAAATTCCAACTGTAGTTCCTTACCTAATTGAACTGGAAACTTTTGAAGTTCAACGAATTTAATCACACAACCACACGGTTTGATGTAATTTGGCACATTTTAAAGCTGGGTCTTGTTTAGGTTACAACTTATCGGCAGCTTTCTGTCTATCAATATTTCCTGTTCTGAGTATAATAAATTAATAGCAATGTTCTACAACGCTCAGCATTGCCATTAGGCAGTTTGCACCCTACTGTTCAACAGAGAGATTTTTAAAATGCCAAATCGTTAATAACTCTGGCAGGAGATCTCTGGGTTCATTATCTTCCTTTCGATATTTGTCTTTCATGAAGCATTACCGAAACAATGTTTTTTTTGATCAACTGTCATTAATTTTCAATATTATTGTAATGTGTGCTCAGTTCTATTTGAACTATTATTGATGCTGACACCTTTTTCATCACCTGCACAGTTGGTGTGTAATCATCAAGACTGGTTTTACAGAGTTATATTTCACATCCTTTGAGCTCAAATCCCCAGATGTTATGCTATGGCAAATGTCTGATGCTGAACCAGGCTGCTTTAACCAAGGTGTTCTCTTTGTACCCAAAATGAGCTTTCAACCACATATCTGCTCTAAGATTGCCTATTTTCACTTCCATATTATCGCTTGACTTTGCCCTTGCCATAACTTATCATAGAACCATAGGATGTTTGCAGTACAGAAATAGACCATTCAGCCCATCGTGTCCATACCAGGTTTCCAAGAGCAACTCACCAAGTCTCACTCCCCTGTCCTTACCCCAGGGTCCTGCAGATGTTTTCACTTCAGGTAATTGACCCATTCCCTTTTGAAGACCTTGATTGAGTCTGCCTCCATCACGCTGTCAAGACAGTACATTCTAGATCCTAACCGGTTGCTGTGTGGAAAGGATTTTCTTCACGCCACCAGTACCTCTGCTGGATTCCTTCACACAGGCACTGTCATTTGCAATTTACAAGTTACACGCATCCATGTCCATAAAAGAAGGTAATTGCGCAAAAGGTTCTTTTTAGGCTGGTCTGGAACGTCATGAGTGATGGGCTGCTCTTTAGTGCTTGGCCGGATGACTGATGTTCCTTCCAAGAACTGCATTGGCTAACGTGGTCCTGAAGTTCATTAGTAGCATTTGGCCAGTGGTGCACTTCTCTTGCCTTCCTCAGAATTCTTCAATCCCTTGATGGTTTCATACGATCCTTCCAACAAATCTTTCTGTAGCACATGGAGAGTTCCATCTCATTGTGTAGCTTACTTGATCTGAGCAGGACATTTCTTTGTTGGATTCAGTCGGCAGGACACTTTGCCACCCCCCCTCCCCCTCCCACCCCGCCCCATGTGCCGCCGCCATGGAGGAGGTGGCCCATCATTGGTTGGTGAGAGGATCTTCCAGTCCCGCAGCTGTCCATGCTGTTTACCATTGTTCGCACCCTCTGCTGCTGGGTGACTCATGGTGGGAGGTCACCATCGGCGGGAATGGGATATCCCACTGACGGAACAGCTAGAAAATCCTGCCCAGTGTCCCTGTTGGGTTGATGACCTCCAGAGTATGTCAACCTGTTCCTTCATAGAATCATGTCACAGAATTTATATTGCAGAAGGAGGCCTTTCGGCCCATCAAGTCTGCACCGGTCCTTTATGTACCCAACTTAAGCCCACACCTCCACCCTATTCCTGTAACCCAGTAACCCCACCTAACCTTTTTTGGACACTAAGGGCAATTTAGCATGGCCAATCCACTTAGCCTGCACATCTTTGGACTGTGGGAGGAAACCGGAGGAAACCCACACAGACATAGGGAAAACGTGCAGACTCCGCACAGACAGCGACCCAAGCCGGGAATCGAAGCTGGAGCTGTGAAGCAACAGTGCTAACCACTGTGTTACTGTGCCAGCCTTCTCTTTGAATCTGCAAGATTTCACAAACTCAGCTAGCAGCATCAACTTTCTTCAAATGCTTTGTTTGCTTGTGTTTCATTTCCAAATGATACCTCTGCAAACCAAGTAATATCCTTTCCAGATGCTTCAGAGTCAATAGGAACAGCTTGAGAAAAATGCTTTGAATTGGCTTGTGATCTGAAACAGGTACTGGTTAAAATGCTCATACGCAACGACAGTAGCCTGGCACTCTTTCTCAATCTGTATATAGGATTGGTCAGCTTGCATTAACGGTCTGAATGTAAAAGCAACTGATTGTCCTTGCTGCATGAGGGTTGCTCCAAGTCCCATTTCTCTGCCCATCACCCTGCAAAGTGGCTTTGTCACTGACCGTCATAGTACCTAAATACTGACATTGTCATCATTAGCAGTTTGACACAAGTGAAAGCTGCTTCTTATTCTGTACCCCAATACCACTGAACATCCTTTGCAGTGAGCTTGCATAGAGGTCCACACACTAATGACAATAATGGACAGGAACTTGGCCAGATAGTTGACAAACCCTCTATCTCGTTGAACTGCCTTCATATCTGTTAGTTGCTGCATCTCTGCCACATCTTGCACCTTATCAGGAGCAGAGCAAAGTCCTTTCGCTGTCCTTCTATGACCCAAGTACTTGACTTCAGTCATTTTCAGTTCCATTTTTTTATATTTCAGCTCAGGTTCATCTGTCGAGCTCTCTCTCCCAGTCTCACCAGATTCTGATCATGGTCTGCAATGGCTTCTTCCATCATGTCTCCACATCCTAGGACATTCGCTTCCAATCCTGGAAGATCATTGACTATCTCATGTTGTCTCCACTGATACTCTTCCGGAGCAGTAGAAATGCCAAATGACATGTACAGCCATCTGTACCTCCCAAATGGTATCCAGAATGTGTCAGCAAACTTCACTTGCCATATCCATCCTCCGCATCTAAGGTGATAAAGATCTTTGCCGTTGCAAGTTGTGACAAAGTTTCTTCAAATGTAGGCATGTTTTAGTGGAATGTCTTCAAAGTTTACTGAGGTACTTTGGATCTATGCATGCTCTCATCTTTTGAGGATTTCTCAACCGTTACAATGCTTGCAAATCCAGCCTATATGAGTTGACATTTTCTTGATTCCTCCCATCTTTTCAAGCTCCTCTATCTTGTCCTTCAGGCTGGACTATAGATCAGCTGGCACACTCCTCTGAATATGTTGAGTTAGTCTCAAACTCTCATTTATTTGAAAATGATATTCACCAGTTAAGACATCCAAGATCTGTGAAAACTTCTTTGTAATTTTTCAGGATCCATTCAGCAGTCAGTGGCTTGGTGCCATGCAAAATATTACAGATCTCTTCTGGTACAATCCAAGCTTTTTACTTATTTCAGCTGTGATGAGGGGATTTTACGTGGTGTATACCATTTGCGTAGTGTATACCATCGTTATTCCCATTGCTTCCGACCATCATAAGGTCAGAGGTGGAAATGTTTGCTGATGGCTGCACAATATTGCCCTCAGATACTGAAGCAATCCAAATGCAACAAGTCCTGGATATTATCCTGGCTTTGGCTGACAAATAGCAAGTAACAATCCTGCCAGACAATGACCTTCTCCAACAAGGGAGAACCTAACTATCTCCCCTTGATATTCAATGGCATTACCATCACCAAATCTCCCAACTATCAACATCCTGGGGATTACCACTGACCAGCAACTGAACTGCTGGAATGGCCATAAAAATACTGTGGCTACAAGAGCAGATCAGAGGCTAGGAATTCTGTGGTGAGTACCTCCTGATTCCCCAAAGCCTGTTCATAATCTACAAGGCACAAGAAAGGAGTGTGCTGGAATACTCTCCACTTGCCTGGATGGGTGCAGCTCCAACACTCAAGATGCTTAAAGCCGGGGCAGCACAGCAGCGCAGAGGTTAGCACTACTACCTCACGGTGCAAGGACCCGGGTCAATCCCAACCCCAGGTCACTGTCCGTGTGGAGTTCGTACATTCTCCCAGTGTCTGCATGGTTTCAACCCCACACCCGAAAGATGTGCAGGGTCTGTGGATTAACCACGTAAAATTGCCCATTAATTGGAATTTTTTTTTTAAAAAGCAGGTTAAAATGATCCAGGAAAAAACAGCCTGCTTGATTTGCTCCCCTCCCACAAATATTGACTCCCTCCACCACCGATGGACAGTCGGTTCCTTCTACAAGATGCACAGCAGTAACTCACCAAGGCTCCTTCCAATCCCATGACTGCTACCACCTAGAAGGACGAGGGCAGCAGGTACATGGGAACACCACTATCTGGAAGTTCCTCTCCAAGCCACTCGCCATCCTAGCAGGAAAATATATCTCAGATCCTTCACTGTCACTGGGTAAAAATCCTGCAACTCCCTCTGTAACAGCACTGTGCGTGTATCGACACAACATGAACTGCAGTGGTTCAAGAAGGCAGGTCACTACCACCTTCTCATTAGCAATTAGAGTAAGGCAATGAATGCTGACCTAGTCAGCAACATCCATATCTCTTGAAATACATTTTTTTAAATGGGCTCTGAGCTTAGTTTGCCCTCTTGGAGTGAGCATCATTCCATGAAAAAGCCTCAACATTCCCTTCAGCACCTTCATTTTGAAGTCACCGTCTTGAGCAGTGTCACACAGGTCTGCGAAACTCAGGGTGTTACGGATAGCAGCAGTGTCTATCTGACACTTCACAATAACTTGATGCTGCATTTCTGCAGACACCGTTCCAATAGTCACAAAAAACATTTTACCTTGAGGCCTGATGGTGGCAGCCTGTTCTGGTTTGTAGAGTGAGTCATCAGGATTATCATTCGACATCGCTCCAGCAATCATCTTTTTCTTTATATAAAAAATGTAAAAATATCTATTCCCCTGGGACCGGACTTCAAACAATCCAAACATTAATTTATAGCGGGGGTCACTCTATCTGCGTGGCTCCCCCTCTACATTCGTGCTGGATTCGGGCCTTGCCTCAGGCCAAGCTCCTCCCCCGCTGCTCACTTCGGGCTCGATGCCCTGCTCCTCTGGCCACGGGGCTCCCCACCGGCTCCAAACCAGCCCGACCCAGCGCCCGTCCCTCAGGCCCCAAAAGGCCGTAGAAATCCCGGTCGGCAGAATAATGGGGAAACCCCCGGAAAACGCTGAAACGTCGCGGACCGGCGGGAGTCCGTCCCCAATGCAGCCGCCTCCAGCGATCATCTTTACTGGTTTGCTTTTCTTCTTTCCCATAAACAGCTTACATGTAAAATGATTCATCATTTTACAGTTAGATCACTGCTTTCCCCTCACCAGACATGCTTCCTTTTCTTTCCTGTGGTGTCCTCCACAATATTTACATCCAGTGTTCTGACGTTGATCTTTCTCCCAGCCCTTTTCTAAACAGTTCTTCCTTTACCTCACTGTTTTCTGCCTGCCAGGCCTGAACTGCCTCCCAGTTTAGAGTAAAGCTTTGACAGTTCTCCCATTAATACTTTTCAGATGATGATTAATAACCTCAGAGCTTCGACACATGTCAACAGTTTTTCTGAGAGTAAGCAGGGGATTTTCCAACCCGCCGAGTGACGGCATCATCCAGTCGCTCCGAGAATTAATGGACTTTTGGCAAGGCCCCCAAATCTCCTCTGGCGGGTGCCATTATGATGTGTCCCGAATATCCCAGCCTAAGTCTCTCTCCTCTCACAGATGTCGTCTCATGCGTAGAAACATACGTAGAAAATAGAAGTAGGAGGAGGCCAATACGGCTCTTCGAGCCTGTTCTACCGTTCATTATGTCTTATCATCAAATTCAATAACCTTTTTTAAAAATAAAAATTTTAGATTACCCAATTATTTTTTCCAATTAAGGGGCAAATTAGTGTGGCCAATCCACCTACTCTGCACATTTTTTGGGTTGTGGGAGCGAAACCCATGCAGACACGGGGAGAATATGCAAACTCCACACGGACAGTGTCCCAGAGCCGGGATCGAACCTGGGACCTCAGTGCCGTGAGGCAGCTATGCTAACCACTAGGCCACCGTGCTGCCCCAAATTCAATAACCTGATCCCATCTTCCCCCATTTCCCTTGATCCCTTTAGCTCCAATGCTATATCTAATTCCTTTTTGAAATCACAGCGTTTTGGCCTCAACTACAATCTGTTCAGCTAGATTTCTCAGTGCAGTCACAAACTGATCAATATTCTCCCTCTCTTTCTGAGCTCTGATATTGAAAATGTAGCTTTCATAAATAACATTAGCAGAGGGTTCAAATTGGGTCTTCAAGGCGTCCAAAATTTCACAAAGCTGGCTTTTCTGCTCCCCAGTGCGGTCTAGCTTGCAGTACAGCTTGTAGCACTTTTTCTCCCGCACTGATAACGTCATTTCCAATTAATTCCCAAATTTGCCTTTATCGCCATAGGGGCCAGCACTGGAATGTTTAAAGTCATAGTGAGTCATCCAACTGTCAATGTCCTGGACAGCGTTGCAGGCTGAAGTCTTCATTATTTGCTGCTGTTTCCTACCGTGGCTGACTCTCTTATAGGTATCAAAATTCACATAATTTCAACAGCACACTCTGAACACATGTTCTATGCGGTGTGTAAAAATAATTTCTGTTTTCAGGGCAATTGCTTGAGGATGCCTGGCTAGTTTGGGGAAGTGGTGATGGGCGGGGGGGGGGGGGTCAGAGGGAACAATAGGTGGGAGACTTGTTGGCGCCGGAGTAAAAAGTCACCAGGCTAGTTGGGTGAGCTGGTCTACGGAAGCTAGATGGGGAATGTGTATTTAGTTAGTTTATGGCAGGGGTTACGTTCCAGGGTGTTGTTGCTAGGGGGGGAGGGCAGTTAGTTGTTCTGTTGATGAGGGAGGGACTTAGGTGTGGGTTCATGGAGGAGGTCAGAGGTAGGGGCTGCCAGGAGGCGGGCCAGGGGAAGCATGACACAGGAGCTGGGGCGGCCCCACGAAAGGGGATGGTTGATCGGCGAGGGGGGGGGGGGGGGCACGGTGCCCCTCAATCAGGCTGATCACCTGGAATGTTAGAGGGTTAAATGGGCCAGTAAAGAGGGCGCGTGTGTTCGCGCATCTGAAGGCACTGAAAGCGGACGTGATAATGCTTCAGGAGACTCATCTGAAAGTAGCTGACCAGGTCAGATTAAGGAAGGGCTGGATTAGCCAGGTCTTCCATTCGTGGCTGGACACTAAAACCAGAGGGGTTGCGATTTTGGTCAACAAACGGGTGCAGTTTGAGGCGGGCAGCACAATCTCGGATGGGGGAGGCAGATTTGTCATGGTGAGTGGCAAGCTTGAGGGGATGAGGGTAGTCTTGGTCAATGTATATGCCCCACCCCAAATTAGGATGATGTGGAGTTTATCAAGAGGCTGCTGGGGAAGATACCTGACCTGGAGTCGCACAGGCTGATTATGGGAGGGGATTTTAACACAGTCCTTGACCCCGGCCGAGACCGGTCATGTTCAATATCGGGTAGGATGTAGGCAATGGCGAAAGACTGAGGGGGTTCATGGAGCAAATGGGGGAGGCTGATCCATGGAGGGCTAGTCGGCCAACGGGGAGGGAGTTTTTGTTCTATTCACATGTCCCCAAGGTGTAGTCCCGAATTGCTTTTTTCATCATGAGCAGGGACTTGTTAGTGGGGGTGATGGACGTAGAATATTCGGCGATCACTATTTGGGACCATGCCCCGCACTAGGTTGATCTGCAGGTCTGCAAGGAAAGTTTTCAGCGCCCCCAATGAAGGCTGGAGGTCGGTTTGTTGGCAGATGAGGCCAACAGGTGAGAGGGTGAGGAAATGTATGCAAAACTACCTGCAGGTTAATGGCACAGGGGAAGTCCCAGCGGCGGTGCTTTGGGATGCACTGAAGGCGGTGGTGAGAGGGGAGCTGATTTCGATCAGAGCATCTAGGGACAGGACGGACAGGGCAGAAACAGACCGACTGGTAGGGGAGATCTTACACACAGACAGGAGATACACGGAGACCCCGAGGGCAGAGCTATTAAAGTAACAACGAAGGCTACAGACTGAGTATGGAGTGGTGTCCACAGGTAAGGCTGTGGAGCAGCTTCGGAAGGTGAGGGGTGTGATTTACAAGCATGGGGAGAAGGCAGTAGAATGCTGGCACAGCAACTGAGGAAGAGGGAAGCGGCCAGGGAAATAGGGAAGGTAGTCGACGGGGGGGGTAAAGCCCCGGGGCCGGATGGGTGTACAAAAAGTTCTCTGAGATAGTGGGGCCGGTGCTGGCTAGGGTTTTTAATAAGGCAAGAGACAGAGGTGTGTTACCCCCGACGATGTCACAGGCCGCCATCTCCCTGATATTTAAACCGGACAAAGACCCGGATGCATGTGACGTCATTATGGAAGATCAAACCGGGTTCGTCAAGGGCAGGTAGCTGGTGGCCAAACTAAGAAGGCTGCTGAATGTAATTATGGTGCCCCTGGAGAGTAAAGAGGTAGATGTAGTTGTGGCAATCGATGCCGAGAAGGCTTTCGACTGGGTTGAGTGGGACTATCTATGGGAGGTGCTGGGACGTTTTGGGTTCGGGGAGGGCTTTATCGACTGGGTCAGACTGTTGTACCAGGCTCCGGAGGCGAGTGTGAGGACGGACAGGTCGACATCTGACTATTTCAGACTGTACCGTGGGACAAGGCAGGGTGTCCCCTCTCCCCACTGCTCCCGCCGGCACAGTACTCCGCCAGCCCCATAGTGGTGGTGACCTTGCGGATTTGGGGCCAATGGAGAAGGCACGTGAGGGAGTGGGAGCATCGATTTGGTTCCCAATTTGCGACAATCACAGGTTTGCCCCGGGGAATATGGACGGTGGGTTCAGAGCATGGCGGAGGGCGGGGATTGAGAGGATGGGGATTTATTCTTGGAAGGGAGCTTCCCAAGCATGAGGGCGCTAGAGGAGAAATTTGGGCTGGCGAGAGGGAATGAGTTCAGGTATTTGCAGGTGCAGGACTTTCTACACAGACAGGTTGCATTGGCAATAGAGCCGCTGGCGATTGCCCTCAGAGCTTCTAGGGGCTGGAAGGGGCTGATACAGGCAGGTGGGGGGGGGGGGGGGGGTGGCAGGGGGGGAGGAGGTGGAACACAGAGTTTCATTGTGCTCTGGCGACCTGCTCTTATACATCACGGATCCAGTGGCTGGGATGGATGAAATCATGGAAATCCTGAAGGAATTTGGCCGGTTCTCGGGGTACAAACTGAACATGGCAAAGAGAGAGTTGTTTGTAGTCCAGGCAAGGGGCCAGGAGGGTAGGTTGAGGGGGCTGCCGTTCAAGTTAGTAGGGGACAGTTTTAGATACTTAGGGATACAGGTGGCGCGGGACTGGGGCCGTCTGCACAAGTTGAACTTGTCTCGGTTGGTAGAGCAAATGAGGACTGAGTTCCGGAGGTGGGATGTGCTCACAATGACACTAGCGGGGAGAGTGCAGACAGTTAAAATGACGATCCTCCCGAGATTCCTGTTCATTTTCCAGTGTCTCCCCATTTTCATTCCGCGGTCTTTTTTCAAGAAAGTTAATAAAATGATTATGGGATTTGTGTAGGCGGGAAAGTCTCCGCGGGTGAAGAGGGTGATGCTCGAAAGGAACAAGTGGATAGCACTGTGGCTTCACAGCGCCAGGGTCCCAGGTTCGATTCCCTGCTGGGTCACTGTCTGTGTGTAGTCTGCACGTTCTCCCTGTGTCTGCGTGGGTTTCCTCCGGGTGCTCCGGTTTCCTCCCGCAGCCCAAAGACGTGCAGGTTAGGTGGATTGGCCATAATAAATTTCCCTTAGTGATCAAAAAGGTTTGGAGGGATTAGTTACGGGGATAGGGTGGAAGTGAGGGCTTAAGTGGGTCGGTGCAGACTTGATGGGCCGAATGGCCTCCTTCTGCACTGTATGTTCTTTGTTCTATGTTCTAACCGAGGGGAAGGGGGGCTGGCGTTGCCAAACTTCAGTCATTACTACTGGGCTGCCAACATAGCTATGATAAGGAAGTGGATGGTGGGTGCGGGATCGGTTTGGGGGCGGATGGAGGCCGCTTTGTGCAGTTTGGCAGCCCTGGTTACGGCGTCCCTGCCGCTCCCGCCGGCACAGTACTCCACCAGCCCCATAGTGGTGGCGACTTTGCAAATCTGGGGCCAATGGAGAAGACACGTGGAGGGAGTGGGAGCATCGGTTTGGTCCCCAATTTGCGACAATCACAGGTTTGCCCCGGGTAATGTGGACGGTGGATTCCGAGCATGGCGGAAGGCGGGGATTGTGAGGATGGGGGATTTATTCTTGGAAGGGAGATTCCCAAGCTAGAGGAGAAATTTGGGCTGATGAGAGGGAATGAGTTCAGGTACTTGCAGGTGCGGGACTTTCTACGCAGACAGATTTTGTCCTTCCCATGCCTGCCACTCAGGGGGATCCAGGACAGGGTAGTGTCCAGTGGATGGGTGGGGGAGGGGAGGGTCTCGGATATATCTAAAGAACTTATGGGAGCGGAGGAGTCACAGACCGAGGAGCTGAAGCTTAAGTGGGAAGAGGAGCTCGGAGGTGAGATAGAAGAGGGCTTATGGGTGGAGGCGTTGAGCAGGGTATACGCGATCGCAACATGCACTCGGCTCAGCCTGATTCAATTCAACCTCGTCCACCGGGCCCACATGACAGTGGCCCGGATGAGTAAATGTTTCGGATTGGAGGACAGGTGCGCCAGATGTTCGGGAGGGTCGGCGAACCATGTCCACGTGTTTTGGGCATGTCCAAAACTCAGGGGGAACTGGCAGGGGTTCGCGGATGTTATGTCCCAGGTACTGAAAACAGTGGTGGTGATGAGTCCAGAGGTGGCTATTTTTGGGGTTTTGCAGGATCCGGGAGTCCAGGAGGAGAGAAAGGATGACGTTTTGGTCTTTGCTTCCCTGGTAGCCCGGCGACAAATTCTGCTGGCATGGAGGGACCCAAAACCTCCGAAGTCAGAGGCCTGGCTAGCAGATCTGGCGAGCTTTCTCGGTCTGGAGAAGATTAAGTTCGCTTTGAGAGGGTCACTGTATGGGTTCGCCCGGAGGTGGCAACCATTTATCGACTTCTTCGCGGAAAATTAATCGTCAGCAGGGGGGGAAGGTGGGAGGGGGATAGGGTAACGTAGGTTAGGGGGGTAGTTAGTCTGGTCCTTGTGGGAGGGGAGCTGGTTTTCTTGCACTATAATGACTGTTTTTTGCACACTGTTTTATACTATTGTTGTTTATTGTGCCAAAATGTCTTAATAAAATTGTTTATCAAAAAAAAAAATTTCTGCTTCAATATTTTGTTTTACTAAAGGGGATCTCAGAGGTCACATGACTATAGCAAGACCCAGGATGCAAAAAGTAACAGTGCACAGACGCATTTCTCTGAACACACACTGAAACCTGCAGTTGTGCTCGCTGGCCTACAGTGACACCTACGTCTCTAATTTTTTTTCTCGATGTTTACAAATCCTACTATAGCATCAGCCCTTCCTATCTATGTAATCCCCTGCTCCCTCCCGCGCCCCCACAACAACCCCACGTCTCGGATCGCCGCCCACCGCCATTTCTATCCTCTTAGCATTTGTGAGTTTGATTTGTCCATCACTGGTACCTGTGCTCTTACCTCACTCCGGAAATCCCTGTCCAAATATTTTCACCTCTCTACCTTTCTTTCCTCCTGTAAGGTACTCTTAAAAACATACCTGCCTGACCACACTTTTGGTTGGCTGGCTTAATATCACCTTATGTGGCTTGCTGTCAAATTGTGTTTCATCATGCTCTTGCAAAGATGTTATGTAAATGCAAGTTAGGTCCCACCTTCAGTTCTGCATTCAGGCTCGATCTACAATGCTGTGGTCCATCTGTAGCTATGCTGTTAATGTTAATCTGTATTTGCAGCTCTGTGGTTTGATCCCACCTGGAATATTGGCTACAATTCATGACATCCGATCAGCAGTAAATATTTGCACAAAAAATGTTTAAACTTCCAACATGTTTAACTGCCAGTAGAAGATCACTTTTGGTGGTTTAATTAAATCTGGTTTACCAAGAATTCCAATTTACTTGAGGATGGGATTTTCCAGCCCTCCTAAGACAGCGGGATCTTCCGGCCAGCCAAAGTCGACCGCCCACCACTAGTTCCCCGGCAGCAAGACGGGCAAGCCAGCAAGTTACCATTGACTTCAGAGCGATCATGAGACCCCACCAGTGGCCAATGGACAGCTGCCTCCCCCACAGGAAGACCCACCACGGGAGGGGCTGAAATGAATTCTGGCACCAATTATTTTTCAATCATTATTTTGATAGCATTGATTTCTTAAGTTGAGCAGTAACTCTAGCGCTTTCACTCGAAATGTGCTTTAGAGTCCAAGAATAGTGAATGCGCATAAGAAGGGGGCTGTGGTTCTACAGCTATGAACAACTCCACCAATGTAAGCGAAGAGGAAGCTATTTGTCACTCTGATATTATCCTTGGAACAAGAATGGCTATCTGCTAATTGTATTGCAAAACTCATAACACTAACCGATCTGTACCTTAAATCTTTCAATCTCAATACAGTTTATGGACTATGGAGTTCTTTAAAAAATAAATTTAGAGTACCCAATTCTTTTTTTCCCAATTAAGGGGCAATTTAGCGTGGCTAATCCATCTATCCTGCACATCTTTGGGTTATGGGGGCTGAGACCCACGCAGACACGGATAGAATGTGGAAACTCCACGCGGATAGTGACCCGGGGCCGGGATCGAACCAGGATCCTCAGCGCTGTGAGGCAGCAGTGCTAACCACTGTGCCACCGTGCGGCCCACAAATTGTGGAGTTATCAGTTTATTCAATTATCTCACATGTAATACAGATTTCTTGTACCTCGACATAAATATTAAACAAAGTGGGTAGAATTTGTTCTTGCCCTCTCTTTTACTGCCAATTTTCTCCTTTCTTGCTCCTCTGAAGATGACACCTCTTTGTTGCTTGACAATGTCAATTGTTTTACATTAACTGCCCAAGTCACCATTCTTCATGTGTGAGCCCAAATAGTGTCTGCGAGCTGTGTGTTTGACTATGGAGAGAAAGGAACCACAATTACACAAGCTCATATCAACAAATATCCATCAGTGGCCAGTGTGTCAGCGATCAGGGGTGTGATACCTGCCTGATTTTCACCTCGCCAAGTCTAAGGTCAATTGTTGTATTGCTCCCGTCCATTAGCTAATTTAGCACAACCTAAGCATTAAAAATGTGAGCCCCCACTGATTTTTATAGCTCAGGTATGTGGTGTCATTCTTGGCTCAGTGATAACAATCTGAACTCTGAGTTTGGAGGTTTTCTGTGTTCAAGCTCAACTTTAGAAACTTGAGGACCTAATCTAGGTTTGACAATCCAGTCTAAAACTCAGGGAGTGCTGCACTGTTGGAGGTGGTGCTGTTGGGGACAGAATTATATAAATCTGGTTGGCAGACAGGAGAAAAAGAGTAGAATTAATGGGTCTTTTTCTAATTGGCAGGCAGTAAATTCAGGGTACCGCAAGGATCAGCGCTAGGACCCCAGCTATTCAAAATATATATTAATGATTTAGATGAGGGAACAAAATGTAATATCTTCAAATTTGCAGATGCGCCAAGTCCTCTGGGAGGATGAGCACTGAGGAGGATGTAGAGCCCCTTCAATGTGATTTGGACAAGTTGAGTAAGTGGGCAAATGAGTGGCAGAGGCTGTATAATTTGGAGAAATGTGAGGTTATCCACTTTGGTATCAAAACCGAGAAGGCAGATTATTATCTGAATGGCCATAAATTAGGAGAAGGGAATGTGTAACAAGAATTGGGTATCCTCGTACACCATTCCCTGAAGGTAAACATGCAGGTACAGCATGTAGTAAAAAGTGTAAATGGTGTGTTGGCCTTCATAGTGAGAGGATTCATGTACGGGAGCAGGAATATCTTGCTGCAATTACACAGGGCCTTAGTGAGGCCACACCTGGAATATTCTGTGCAGTTTTGGTCTCCTTATCTGAGGAAGGATGTTCTTGCTCTGGAGAGAGTGCAGCGAAGGTTTACCAGACTGATTCCTGGGATGGCGGGACTGACGTATGAGGAGAGATTGAGTCGATTAAGATAGTATTTGCTGGAGTTCAGAAGAATGAGGGGGGATCTCATTGAAACTTATAAAATTCTAACAGGACTGGACAGGGTAGATGCAGGAAGGATGTTCCCTAGGGGCTGGTTTAGCACAGGGCTAAATCGCTGGCTTTTAAAGCAGACCAAGGCAGGCCAGCAGCATGGTTCAATTCCCATACCAGCCTCCCTGAACAGGCACCGGGATGTGGCGACTAGGGGCTTTTCACAGTAACTTCATTTGAAGCCTATTGTGACAACAAGCGATTTTCATTTCATTTCATTTTCATTTTTCATATGGTGGGTGCATCCAGAACCAAGGGTCGCAGTCTGAAGATACGGAGTGGACTATTTGGGACAGAGATGAGGAGAACTTCCTTCATCCAGAGAGTGGTGAGCCTGTGGAATTTGTTATCACAAGAAGTAGTTGAGGCCAAAAAATTGTGGGTGGGATTCTCCATAGGCCGGCGCCAAAACCGAGAACGGCGGTTGGGCGGAGAATGGCTCCTGATGCCGAAATTGGGGCAGGCGTCAGTTTGATGCCGGTTGCCGATTCTCCGCCCTCTCGAAATCGGGACGCGCGCTATGCGCAGTTACAACGCCGTTGGCGCATCATGAGCCAGCCCGCTCACGATGCTCCGCCTCCGATGGGCCACGTTCCCGACGGCATGGGCCGTGTGTGGTCCCAGCAGTCAGCTGCGGACAGTGTCCAGTGCCGATGCACTTGACCAAGATCCGTGCCGTTGGCTGGGGGTGCTCCTGCTTAGGGCTGGGGGGAGTGGTGAGGTGGTCAGGAGGTGGGCTGTGGGATCGGGTTGTGCGGTTACGCTGTCCAGCACGGCTGACGCCATGTTTTCCGGCGCGACCGGTGCAGGTATAGGCGTGTGCGGCTGCAGCTTGTCAGCCCTGTGTATGTGCAGCCCGGGGCCCAGTGGTTTTCTGGCTCCGGTGCTAGCCCCTCACCGGTACTGGAATCAGTGAGGGTTTCGCGGCGATTTTCCCACCGTGGAACACCACGGATTCTCCTTTAGCATCGGCACTTAGCCTCAGGAATGGCGAATCCAGTCCTGCATGCTTTCAAGAAGCAGTTAGGTACAGCACTTAGGGCAAAGAGGATCAAAGGATATGGCAGGACAGCAGGATTAGGCTATTGAATTGGATGATCATCCATGATCATACTGAATGGGGGAGCAGGTTTGAAGGGCTGAGAAGTCTTCTCCTGCTCCTATTTTCTATGGACATGATTAAATGGCCACGCTGAGCCTGAAAAGCAGCTCGTCACAGCACAGCGTGGCCGATAGACGCCTGGAGATCCCCCACCTGGGATCTACCCAGTTTGTAACGCCTCGCACAATCTAACAAGATCTTGTGAGATGTTGCGATGTAAATGCCGCCCATTCTGGGCGGGGTCACCTTTTAGAAAATCTGCGTATTAGAGCAAGATGTCTAGTCTCACTCTAATGGGCAGATTCCTGAGTTACCCGAACGTGGGATAAATCTCCCTCACCCTAGTGCAAGTGCCGTTCAGCGCTGGTCTCTACAAATGGGGAACAGATGGTATGGCGCTTGTGGGGGTTCTCCCAGGGGATTGGAAGCCCCCAGATGCATGCCTTTTGGGCAGGTTGATACCCTGGCACTGCCAAGGTGGCACTGCTAGGTTGCAGGGGCACTGCCAGGTTGGCACTGTTTGGGGACCCTTACCAAGTGTGTTGGGGCTTGGAGGGGGTCAGGGCTGTGTTGGGGCCTCGAAGATCAATACGCCATTTAAAAATGCCATCCTGATCTCTCGCTGCACTGCCGAGTTCTGGCGAGCGGAGCTCCTCGGTGCACAAAATAGGCTACGTGTGGCCTCGGCCATGCATTCCCCGCTTAGGCCTCTTATCTAACGCGGGCAGCGTTTTATAGTCATGTGTTCCTTGGTGCTGCGAGCGCCAGGAAACACGCGGCTAAACACGCTGGGGACTTTGTTCCCTTTTAGTTAAATCGCACCGTATGTTTCTATGATTAGCTAAGGTGCCATCTGTCTTCTCAGGTAGAAATTTTTACCAGATGATTTGAAGGAGAGTAGGTGGGTTTCACTAGTGGCCTGTGCAAAATATTATGGATGCTTGGAATCGGAAATAAAAGCAGAAAATACTGGAAGTATCCAGCAGGTCTATCAACATTTCTGGAGACACAACAGCATGAAGCGTTTGAATGGTCGATGGCCATTCATCAGAACTGGGGTAATTTGAAAGATCATTGATCTTATGAACAGAGCAAAGATGGTGGGGCTGGTTCCCTTTTTTTTCATCTGAGTGCAGACAGTGCGTTTAAAAATAATGTTTTTCCACGAATGTTGCAACTTAAAGGAACAGAAAATGGCATTTTTTAAAAATAAATTTTAAAGAAAGAAAGATGTTTATTATTCAACATCCGAATGTATATGCACCCATTCATTCCCACTCTCACACTCACAAAGAGTGACACACACTCAAGTAAAGATTGTGGTTCCAGAAGTAGCATGCATTAAAGATTTCTCTTGCTTTTCCCCTGGGTGAAGGCTTTGAAAGATAAAGGACTTTTTGGCTATTGAAGAAAAGAGTATTGGTATTTAGGATGATGAATTAACTGTTGTTTTATGTTCGCGGAAGCAGATTTCTCTTGTCCCACGGCAATCAAGTTACAATAGCCGAGTCCTGCCAGCCGAGCACTGGTACAATTCCACAGGTAGAGAGGTCAAGGCCAACCCAAGTCTTTGCCTACTGGTGTTTTTTAGGAAGGGTCCTTTTCCTTTGCTGGTCTTATCTCTTAATAACATGACTTATTAAAAAATCTTTAGCAGGAACTTGGTTTCTGTCATGTGACCATCTATTTGATCATCAAAAAATAGTTGATTATATTTAGGCCATTGTCAGATGATCAAGTTCTGTTCTCATTCATCCACATACCACCTTGATGAGAAAGAGCTTTTCACACCCATTTTCTAGATTTCAACTTCAAGAGTTTGGAAACAATGTTGTGAAACAACAATTACAATGTTGTTTCTAATTAGTTGGAGAAATGCAGCCATTAATCACTAGAAGGTACATTTCCCTTTTAATGAATTTTCAAAGCTATGGCCTGAAAGGTAATTTGCATTTAATTCTTGTCAAAACTTGTCCAGTCATGGCGATTAACTCAGGGTTCTTGCAGTTCCATGAGTGTTCACAGGAAAGAAAAGATCGCCTGGCCTCTCAACACCATTTTGTTTTACAGGAAAGTGCCCATTTCAGATTTGATGCACCATAAATTACACACGAGGCAAGTTGCAGGAAACAAAGTAATGGTTTTAATACTCTAAGATGTAGCCTGTCTGCTGCTGAACCCAGACTGGAGACAGGGCTACAGATCAGTCAACTATACACCACACCCAGTGGGGCGGAGCCACGGAAGAACAACAATATATAACACAGTGAGTAACAATGGAACAAACAGTAACAGAGAATATATACAGCGCTGTAAGTAACAGTGAAACAACAGTGGAAGTACAATAACAGTGGTTCACCACATTCACCCCCTGTTAAAAAAAAAGTCCAGCGGGGGTGAAGCAAACTTATAGATTAAGTCTATCAGGAGCTTTAACTGTCCGCTGTGATCTCCTCAGTCCCGGCTGTGGTGTGGGCACTGGTGTCGAGACCTGCGACTCCGGGAGCATATTGTCCTCTTCTTCTTCTTCTTCCGGAAGCGTCGACGGGGAGGGAGACGGTGTAGGCGCGGGGGCGATGGTAATGGAGGTAGATAGGGAACCAGCGGGTGCCAGGTCCCAGAGGGAGACTGTGTCCTGCCGCCCGTCCTGATGTGCCACGTAGGCATATTGTGGGTTAGCGTGAAGAAGCATAACCTGCTCGACCAGGGGATCGGTTTTGTGGTTCCTCACATGTTTTTGGAGGAGGACAGGCCCTGTGGCTGTAAGCCAGGATGGGAGCGAGACTCCTGAGGTGGACTTCCTAGGGAAGGCAAACATACGTCCGTGAGGGGTCTCGTTGGTGGCAGTACACAGAAGCGACCGGATAGAGTGGAGCGCATCGGGAAGGACCTCCTGCCAGCAGGAGACTGGGAAACGTCTAGACCATAGGGCCAGGAGGACGGCCTTCCAGACCATCACGTTCTCCCTCTCCACCTGTCCGTTTCCCTGGGGCCTGTAGCTGGTAGTCCTGCTTGAGGCGATGCCCTTGCTGGGCAGGAACTGACGCAGCTCATCACTCATGAATGAGGAGCCCCGATCGCTGTGGATGTAGGTGGGGAAACCAAACAAGGTGAAGAGGCTGCGCAGGGCCTTGATGACAGTGGCCGAGGTCATGTCAGGGCATGGGGTGACAAAGGGAAAACATGAATACTCATCAATGATGTTGATGAGTACACGTTACAGTCGGTAGATGGGAGGGGCCCTTTGAAGTCGATGCTAAGGCACTCAAAGGGGTGGGAAACCTTCACCAGGTGTGCTCTGTCTGGCCGATAGAAGTGTGGTTTGCACTCTGCGCAGACCTGGCAGTCCCTGGTCATGGTCCTGACCTCCTCGATGGAGTAAGGCAGGTTGCGGGCCTTGACAAAATGAAAAAAACAGGTGACCCCTGGGTGACAGAGGTCATTGTGGAGGGCCCGAAGTCGGTCTACTTGTGCGCTGGCACATGTACCACGGAACAGGGCATATGGGGGCTCATTGAGCTTCCCAGGATGATACAAGATGTCATAATTGTAGGTGGAGAGTTCGATCCTCCACCTTAGGATCTTGTCATTCTTTATCTTGCCCCACTGTGCATTATCGAACATGAAGGCAACCGACCGTTGGTCGGTGAGGAGAGTGAATTGCCTGCCGGCCAGGTAATGCCTCCAATGTCGCACAGCTTCTACAATGGCTTCGGCTTCCTTTTCGACAGAGGAGTGTCGAATTTCGAAGCCCTGGAGGGTACGGGAGAAGAAAGCCACGGGCCTGCCCGCCTGATTGAGGGTAGCGGCCCGAGCAAAGTCCGATGCTTCGCTCTCCACCTGGAATGGGATGGACTCATCCACAGCATGCATCGCGGCTTTGGCAATGTCTGCCTTGATGCAGTTGAAGGCCAGGCTGGCCTCAGCCGACAGGGGAAAATGGGTGGATTTAATGAGTGGACGGGCCTTGTCCGCATAGTTGGGGACCCACTGGGCATAGTACGAGAAGAACCCCAGGCATCTCTTCAGGGCCTTCGGGCAGTGGGGAAGGGGAAGTTGCAGGAGGGGGCGCATGCGGTCGGGATCGGGCCCTAGGACTCCGTTTTCCACAACGTAGCCGAGGACAGCCAGGTGGGTCATGCGGAAAACACACTTCTCCTTATTATACGTAAGATTAAGGAGCTTGGCGATGTGAAGGAAATGCTGGAGGTTAGCATCATGGTCCTGCTGGTCATGGCCGCAGATGGTGACATTATCCAGATATGGGAACGTGGCCCACAGCCCGTACTGGTCAACCATTCAGTCCATCTCCCGTTGGAAGACCGAGACCCCATTGGTGATGCCGAAGGGGACCCTGAGGAAGTGGTAGAGGTGCCCACCTGCCTTGAAGGCAGTGTATTGGCGGTCCTCCGGGCTGATAGGGAGCTGGTGGTACGCGGACTTCAAGTCTACCGTGGAGAAGATTCGGTACTGCGCAATCTGGTTGACCATGTCATTTATGCGGGGAAGGGGGTACGCAACGAGCTGCATGTACCGGTTGATCGTCTGACTGTAGTCAACGACCATCCGGAGCTTCTCCCCAGTCTTGACGACCACCATTTGGGCTCTCCAGGGGCTGTTACTGGCCTCTATGATCCCTTCCCGTAGGAGTCGCTGGACCTCTGACTTGATAAAGGCCTTGTCCCAAGCACTGTATCGTCTGCTCCTGGTGGCGACGGACTTATAGTCTGGGATGAGGTTAGCAAAGAGCGGGGGTGGGGTGACTTTAAGGGTCGCGAGGCTACAGACGGTGAGAGGGGGCAGGGGTCCACCGAATGTTAAGGTCAGGCTTTGGAGATGGCATTTGCAGTCTAGGCCTAATAAAAGGGGAGCGCAGAGATAGGGGAGGACGTAGAGTTTCAAGTTAACGTACTCTACGTCACGTATCGCAAGAGCTGCGACACAAGTACTCCCGGATCTCAACAGAGTGTGATCCGGAAGCCAGGGAGATTGTCTGGGACACAGGAAAAATTTGGAGGGAGCGGCGCCTTACTGTATCCGGATGGACGAAGCTGAACGTGCTCCCGGAGTCGAATAAGCAGGTCGTCTTGTGCCCGTTGATCCAGACGGTCATCATGGGGTTCTTGAGATGACGGGGCTAGGACTGGTCGAGGGTGATGGAGGCGAGCTGCGGAAGGTGGCTGGTCTGGTCGGTGGTAGCGGGTGGCATCGAAGATGGCGGCCAAAATGGCAGCCCTCACGAGTCGCACGTGGTGGGTCGCGTCGGAGATGGGGAACAAGATGGCAGACTACACGGGTCGCAGGAGGTGAATGACGCGTTAGAAGGGGGCAGTCCCGACAGGCAAGATACCATGCGGCGGGATTTGGACGTTTTAGGCCAGGCCTGGCAGACTTTTGCAAGGTGGCCCTTCTTACCGCACACGCTGCAGGTTGCGTTCCGAGCTGGGCAGCGTTGTCTGGAGTGCTGACCCTGGCCGCAGAAGTAGCAGGACGGTCCCCCGGAGTTGGCGGGCTGCCGCACGGCACAGGATTGTGACACCCCCGGATCGGGTCATGGCTGCACCCAGGACACCCATGGGGATGCCGCGATGTCGGGCGTGAAGGCATCCATATTCTGGAAGGCCACTTCCAGGGAGTTCGTGAGTCGCACCGTGTCATTTAGGTTGAGGGTACCCCCTTTGAGCAAGCGCTGACGGATGTAGCCAGACCTAACGCCGGCCACATAGGCGTCCCGGATCAGGAGCTTGGCATGTTGAACTGCCGTTACTGCCTGGCAGCTACAATTCCGGGCAGGTACCCGCAGGTCACACGGGAACTCGGTCAAAGATTCTCCTGGGCGCTGGCGCCTCACGGCGAGGAGGTACCGGGCGTACACCTCGTTTACTGCCCACATGTACTGCCCTTTGAGGAGTGTAATCGCCTCGTCGTACGTGGCCGCGTCTCTGATGAGGGTAAATATTCGGTGGCTCACCCGGGCATTGAGGACCCGAAGTTTGTGCTCCCCTGAGACGGCGTCAGTGGAAGAGTTGCGGTAGGCCTCGAAACAGCTTAGCCAATGCTAGAAGATCACGGTGGCATCGGCTGCCTCTGGGTCCAGGTCCAATCGCTCAGGCTTGTGTGACTTATCCATCGTACTATCTTAGAGTATTAAATTGATGCACCACCAATTACACACGAGGCAAATTGTAGGAAACAAAGTAATGGTTTTAATACTCTAAGATGTAGCCTGTCTGCTGCTGAACCCAGACTGGAGACAGGACTACAGATCAGTCAACTATACACCACACCCAGTGGGGCGGAGCCACGGAAGAACAACAATATATAACACAGCGAGTAACAATGGAACAAACAGTAACAGAGAATATATACAACGCTGTAAGTAACAGTGAAACAACAGTGGAACTACAATAACAGTGGTTCACCACAAGATTTATAATTCATAAGTTTAGTTAATAGGCTTGTATTGGCGGAGTGCAACATCGACCTAGGTAACTAGAAAGATCATCAACCTGAAACATTCCCTCTCCACATATGCTGTTGGGCCTGCTGAGTATTCCAAGCATTTTTTGCTTTCTTTACCTAAAGATAGATCACAGAATTTACAGTGCGGAAGGAGGCCATTCGGCCCATCGAGTCTGCAATATCCCCTGGAAAGAGCACCCTTCCTAAGCCCATACCTCCATCCTATCCACATAATCTTTTTTTGGACATTAAGTCCAAATTAGCATAGCCAATCCACTGAACCTGCACATCTTTGGACTGTGGGAGGAAACCGGAGGATTCGGAGGAAACCCACGCCAACACAGGGAGAACGTGCAGACTCCGCACAGACAGTGACCCAAGCCGGGAATCGAACCAGGGATCCTGGAGCTGTGAAGCAAGCGTGCTAATCACCATGCTGCCCTGAATGATCTGGTAATTCATTTAAATCTGCAATCTTGCTGTCTACCATTGAGCTGCTGTATTCCTGACATCACTACAGTGGTTACATTTTGAAAGTATTTTACAATCGGTTGTACGACATGTGATTGTGAAAGATGTTACATAAATGCCCTCTTTTTCTCTTTACTCAATGCTTTGGTTAGAGGAATCATTCAGCTAGTTCCCCATAAATTCGATTTATTTTCAATCTTGTACTGAAAAATATCCAACATCATCCATGGCAGCCCCCAGATATAATAGCCAAGTGGGATTTTTAATTATAAACTATTGGTAAACCTGAACAAAACAAATACATTATACATAAGGTGATGAAGGCCAAGATAATCACTTACTACAGCTGATCAATGTAATTTCCCTAACTAAACAATGCACATGATGGGGGAACAAAAATCCGTAGCCTTGACGTTTAAAACTTGAACATGCAACCTTTATCTATGTGAAACTCAGATGCTATTGGGAAAAATAGTGAAATTAGGTTAATTAAAAAAAATCTTCCTTTCCTCAAAAAGTAGAACCATTTTCGTTATGAAAGCCTAGATGTATGATAATATAATTAAGGCCAGAATTGTAATAGATCACCTTAATTAATCCTAACGTACATATATAAATTTAAATAATTGGAAATATAACTCACAACATCAGGCTGGTGAACGATTGAAGAGTCTTGGCAAAATAACCATTGGCCTCACCTTAATGAATACACGGCCAAAGCAGATTCACTATCAACCCTATCTTATTAAACTTAATTATATTTACTGATTCTATCACACTGACAAACAATCATAGTATTAATATGTCTGAACAAAAAACAAATCTCCAGATTTTCATAAAAGTGTCCTTAATTATTGGTTTCATAATTATAAGTTTGGTAATAATAGTTTCACAATTCATTACTCTTAATCATAAGTAATAGATTTATGTAAAGCAGAAGCAAATTTATTCTCCAGCTGATGTTTCTCCCTTTCTGCATCTCCTCTCCCCAAAAAAGAATTGGGTTTGGATTTAAGATGTAGCTCCACAGACTCGCTAAGTCTTCTGCTATGTGGCGTTTATTTATATTTTGGTCTGGGAGGTGATTATTAAAAACTTGAGTGGCTGTCATAGTCAGACTAGAACCTAACCCCACCTGATGTCAACATATATCCTGTATCAGCAGGAAGTGTGAGGGAACAAGTATATTGCCTGGGTTTCAAAACTGAAGGTCTAAGAGGCAATTGTTGTTATTCTGCTAGTTACACTTGTAGAGTGTCCACTGGTACCTGTTAATTAGCTCCAGTGAGAGGATACTTCAGTTTCGTGGGGCAATATAATCGTCACAACTTAGGTATCTAACAGGCTATTGTGTAAAGCATAGCACATGCTTACTATCTGCTTGGAGGTCATGCTCCTGCATTCTACCCATCACCCTCCCCCACCCCCCAATAGCTACCATTCCCGGCATCCTGGGAACATGTTCTCTATCAGCCCTTTATCATGTGAGCTGATATGTATTTCCTTGCCTGTACCTCCCCATCCAGTGGAGAGGCAGTCTGCTAGCCATTATGCCTCATGTTACTTGGAGTAAAAGCTTCCATACATATCCATCACATGTAGTCCAGAGAAGAAGAAGCTCCTTGTTTAAGTAAGCTTCTACTGCCAAGTCCATCCCTCTGCCCCTTAATTACATGACCAAACAGCAACCCACAGCATTGCTTCTCAACTCTTAAATTGCAAGCATCATTTATGACATATCGGGTTTAATACACTTCATTGAGATAATGACGGTCATTTTACCTGACCTGATTTTGAATTGCTTCATGCTGCCAAGGGATATTAAAAAAAACCCAAAGAAAATGCCTAATTTCCCCCACATGACCAGAAATCGTCCCCCCCCCCCCCGGTCCCCCACTAAAAGAAAATCACACTTCTTCCTGGAGAGAAATGAAAGGTACTTAAGGCCTCACATGAGGCAGAATGCACAACTCTATGAAACAACAATTATCTTCCTGCACAATAGACCAGCCATCAAACTTTGGGATCTGAAAGAAACAGATGTTTTTGTAATATGCTTTGAAGGAAATGAAGGATTGTCTCCATTTAATTGATAGTCGGCAGCAATGAATATTCTGCATAATCCGACCAAATTAAAATTTTATTACACATGTACTCCATCAGTTAACAAAATGCCTTAGATTTGCATTGACAGCGCAGACAAAGGAATTTGACTCAGTATTAAAACAAAATGACGAAGATGCATGAAACACGCAAGACAGCTTAATACGTGACCCATCGCAAGTAGTGAACCGTTAAGTACCTAGCTGCACAGCATTGATTTATTACATAACATCTATTATTTTCAGTTCACTATAATAATTTATACTTTGGACGCGATGGCCATGGTTTTATAGCCATTCCCCGCCTTCTGGCCTGGCCGACAGTGACCCCTCGTGAACAACGATAAAACCTGACGATCAATGGTGGACCACCTCCCCGTCGCAAAACATGTCGTGGGAGGGTGGGGTGGCCGAAAATCCCGTCCAGTTGATTGCCCCTTGAAGAGGTTGTCTCAGCCGTTTGCTCCAAATTCTGGGGAGCCTACTATAATCAGGCCTCTGTGTGGAACAGGCTATTGGTGACCATTGAGGAGTTTGAAACCTGCCATCGTGATTCTCTCAATTTGATGTCCTAGTCTATACAATCTAGAACTGATATTCTTGAGAATTGAAACCCACAATCTCAATAGGCCCTGTCAGTGTTTTCATGAGAGAAACAGAATCTGGGCCTTGTATTGCTGTTCGTAGGGGTTTCTGACAGATAGCTGCTGAGTTGCCCTGGCCATGGTGGCCTGCAGTTCTGCGAATTGTGCAGATTACTCGGATTTTAGTCCTCCGTGTTTGCAGATTACCTCAGACCTATGTCCTGTAATTCAAGAAAGAAAATCTCTGGCTGTCTGAAAAAGGAGAGGGAGGGGGAAAATTGGGTCAGTTAGCCAGACATCATTGGGAGAGAAATCACAGAAATTTAATATTAGGGGCGTAGAAACAAAAATTATCACACAGTTGGGAAAAAATCAACGCGAATCTATGAATGGGGAATCAGTTTAGACAAGTCAGTCAGAGATATTTGACAATGTGGTTTGGGTCAGGAGGAATCAGTGGCGATACTGCACTTGGATGTTCAAAAAGCATTCAATAAGATGCCACAAGATAGAGTATTACACACGATTCTGGCTCATGATATTGTGGATAATATACTAGCATGGCTGAAAAATTCATTAATGGAGAGAAAACAGAGAGTAGGAATAAATGGTACATTTCAAGTAGGCAGGTTGTAACGAGCAGGATACAACAAAGATCAGTATTTAAACCGCTGCTATTTACTATCTAGAATAATGTAATAGATGAAGGGAGCAATAATAATTTATCCTGATGATGCAGAGTTGGGTAGGAAAGGAACGATGGTGCAGTGGTTAGCACTGCTGTCTTACGGCGCCGAGGACCCAGGTTTGATCCTGGCTCTGGGTCACTGTCCGTGTGGAGTTTGCACATTCTCCCCGTGTTTGCGTGGGTTTCGCACCCACAACCCAAAGATGTGCAGGCCAGGCGGATTGGCCACGCTAAATTGCCCCTTAATTGGATAAAATAAATTGGGTACTCTAAATTATTTTTTTAAAGTAAACTCGCCATAGCCCCAGGTGACCATAGGCTCCTTTGAGGGGGAGAGCTGACTGGTGGTGATTTAACCTGAGGATCACCACACCTCAGGCGAGGGGCAAGGTTGAGAAGATGAGCCATCATGAATAACTTCAGCCGGTACGGGAATTAAACCCATGCTGTTGGCCTCACTGTGCATCATAAACCAGCTGTCCAGGCAACTGAGGGAAATCAATCTGCACCCCCCCCTCCCCCACTTCTCCCCTCCCCCCATTAGAAAAAAATGAGGGGTGATCACATTGAAGTGTTCATAATTCTTAAGGGCCTTGACAAGACTCATGGTGGGATGGTGTTTCCACTGGTGTTGTCCATTTAGGGGTAAGATGCAGGGAGGAATTTCTTCCTTCATGGGGTTGTGAACCTTTGGAATTGTTCACCCACCAGAGCGGATGCAGAGTCATTGAGTATATTCAAGACAGGGGTCAATAGATTTTTCAATACTAAGGGCATCATGTGTTGTGGGGATAGTACAGGTAGGTATAGCTGAGGTAAAAAAATCAGCCATGATTTTATTGAATGTCGAAGCAAGTTGTAAGAACTGAATGGCCTGGACCTATTTCTTATGCTCTCGTGATCTGGGTAATACATTTCAACTTCTGGTACATGCTCTCAAAAGGCTACACGAAGGCTCTTGAGTTTGCATGTCAAAACGTCTGGGTGCTCAGTCTAATGAGGAATAGAGGGAGTGGTTAAAAACAATTTGCTACGGTGCGGAATGGGCCAGTGGGCCCTTCTTAACCCATCTGAATGAAACATTGAAGTCTTTTGAAGTGATTTCCAATAAACTTTGCAAGTACTCCAACAATATCTCGTTAAAAAGAAACACGTGTAGGATAAAATGGTGTTACTTTGAAGTAGCATCTTCATTATGCAGACACCATGGGCTAAATGACCTTTTTGTATGCCGTAAACTTTCTATGATTCAAAGGCTCTATGACAACTGGTAGAGTCTAAATGAAGTACATTTACACTCCATAACCTGAATTTAAAATGCATTCACAGCAGTGATAGGATAAACATCATTTGTTGTCTTGGTAATTAAAGGGAAAAAGCATACAGCAACAAATCAAGCACCATCTATCTTTGGGACCAGTATAATTGGTGTACCTGTTCAAAGGAACCATCATTTTCTTTTGGTCTTGCAGTTTTGCTAGTTAATCCATGCATAAACATGGAAAATTGTTTACCATTTCTGGTTTAGCAAAGAAAACTTTCAAGAAGGCCATTTCGTACTCAATCCTGCTCCAGCAGAATTTCCTACTGTTAAGCACCTTCCTGCTATTATACCATGCACGGTTCCAGAGAACACAAATTGCTGAATTTGAGGCATTTTGGATGGCCAGATCACCTTCCTCCACTTTGACAATATGACAAAGTGAATCAGGCTGGTTGAGAGTTCTGTAATTAGGCAAAAGTATTGTGTGGGTAATTTTAGGACCTCTTGGCTTAAAGATCCTGTCTAAGTATATTTCAGCTTCATTCCTGCTACCTATTTGAGCCATTTAAGGCAGCAACACAGCAGCTACTGCATTTCAAATCTCTGTGGTACTTAGAGTTATTGGTATATCTGTGTAATTTAGAAATGGATGTCTGTGAATCATTATATGCATTATATATATATCCACCAGTAAAGTAGCAATACCTGCTGCTTGTTTCAGGCTTTTGGTTTTGTTTTTCTTCAAAAAAAAAGTCTTGTACGTGTTCCTAGTCGCCATTTTGCTCTGGGTCCTCCAGCAAGCTATTTTTGTCTTTGCATTTTTCACTGCTCTATTTTCCCACCCTCCCTCCTTTCCTCCCTTCTTGCCTTATTTCCTTCTTCCCTTCCTTTTATCCTTCATTCCTTCCTCTGGTATTTTTCGTGTACAATTTTATTCACGCAAACTGTTTGTAAACCGGCTGTTCTCCTACCCTGACATGTTAGTCTGTCAGACGAATATAGCTGTTTGATATTTCAGGTGTTAATGTGTCGGTGACACATGCTCAGGCAGGGCACTTTGCCTAATAAAGCTACTTAGGTGAAATTATATGAAATTTTATTTTTATTAACGTGATTGGATATCAGTTACAGAACCACATACTGCCTGTAAAACTAAGTAGAATGATTTAATAGATTCATATTCATAGTTCGGTTCCAGTAAAGCACAAAGGTCCAATTCACAAGATAGAAATTGGAGTCTTTCTCAATTACTCATGCTAAATCCCTACACTGAAATAAACTTCAGCATATGAAGTAATCTTCGTTTGAACGTTTCTAAGAAATGATGCACGTGTTTTAATAAGTATTCTTTTCCCTGACTGAAATTCATATATCATTGAACACTTGCCAGGAATAAAGAAATGTAGCTGTGGGATAGATTGGAGAGATTGGGACTGCTTCCCTTGGAGAAAAGGAGGCTGAGAGATTACCTAGAGGTATTCAAGATCCTGAGGGGTATTCACAAGGTAAGCAGTGAGAAAATGTTCCCTTTCAACACAGCATCAAGAGCCAGCATGCACCGATTCAAAGTAATGGGCAAAAGGAGTAAAAATTATGTGAGGACAATTTTTTTCACCCAGTCTGGTTGGAGTCTGGGGAGAACATCCTGGGAGAGTGGTGGCGGCAGGTTCGATCAACAGGCGGGATTTTCCGGCTCTTCCTGCTGCAGGATCAAACTCACTGATGACGACCCTCCACGGCGGGTTCTCCGCCGCCCCCCCCCCAGACTCGATGGTTGGGGCAGACTCGATGGGCCGAATGGCCTCCTTCTGCACTGTTATGATTCTGTGACAGTCATTATCATAATTTGCTCATTACATTTTCAGCTTTCTGCTTTATCAAGCCAGAAATCCAGCCCTATTCTCCGAAAAATGATGGGAGCAGTGATGCTATCCTTTCTTATTGTTTTGCAACAGAGAAAATCACTGTTCATGGCCTCCAATTAATTCCCCAGTTTTAAATGACTTGATATTATAAATGAGAATACTTAAGAGAAAAGTCCAAGAGGTTGCAATGAAGATAAAGGAGTCCATGTTTGAGTTTGAGGGCACTCTGTGGATGGAGTCTTGTACAACTTTACAATTTATGAGCAAACACTTAAATCCACCTGGAACTTTGCTTGAAATACTTCAATTTATCAATTTTGCGCCGGTACATTGATTTAGGAATTCAAGTGTGCAGTGCCAAATATTTATATTCTCACTGAATGCAGAATCAGGGCTTTGGGCACAGAGAACAATGGGCCCGACAAAGTACTAAATCCCGGCAGCCTTTTCTCAATAAACTTTGACAAGATGGTGAGCACCATGCCTTTGAGACTGGCATGGTCTCTCAAAGATCCACTGTTTTGTTTTGTTTTGTGGGGCGTAGGGGGGAGGAGGGTGGCATAATATCTGGAGTTAGATCATTGTCTGGGGCAGATGGACCTGGGCAACTCTCACCCACTCATCACAAATCGACAAGCATTGGAGTTTTCAATAGACATGTATGAACATGTGTCAAAGTTACACCCAAAGTGGCACAGAGTTGCATGGAATCTACAACAGAGAATCAGGCCGCTTGGCCCTGCCTGTTTATGCTGACATATATGCAATTCTCTTCCCACCCCAAACCTTATCAGCATCTTATACCCCTTTCTCCCTAACGTGCTTATCATAGAATCATAGAATTTACAGTGCAGAAGTAGGCCATTCGGCCCATCGAGTCTGCACCAGCTCTTGGAAAGAGCATCCTCCATAAGCCCACGCCTCCACCCTATCCCTGTAACCCAGTAACCTTTTGTTTTGGACACTAAGCGCAATTTATCATAGCCAATCCACCTAACCTGCACATCTTTGGACTGTGGGAGGAAACCAGAGCACCCGGAGGAAACCCACACACACACGGGGAGAACGTGCAGACTCCGCGCAGACAGCGACACAAGCCGGGAATCGAACCCGGGACCCTGGAACTGTGATGTAAATGTGCTAACCACTGTACTACCGTACCGCCCATGATCTCCAATGCACCTGTATTCACCTCAATTACCCCCTGTGACAGTGAGCTTCACTTGAAAGTGGCACTTGTCCCTGCCTGCCTGCCTGCTTGCCTGCCCGCCTGCCTGCCCATCAGCTGAACATGCCAACCCCAGTGGGCTCGGAGGTGGATACCAACGGATGCAACACAAGGTAACTGGCAGGCTTGTGATCTGGGGAATTTCAGATCCTCTGGCTCCAACACTTCCTGACACTCCATTGCAGCACTCAGCTACTGGAAGGGTACCTCAAGGTTACACCTTTTCAGAAGTGACTCCTGACTCATTCACTACAGCATGTCATCAAATGGTAATGACTATAGGATCTGACACCAGGAGCATTTGATCGACAGGCACATTTGGCACAAACCAAACTCGACCACGATGATGAATAAGTTCTCAACTTATTCAGAATCATAATTAACTTTGTATTTTCCTTTGGTGTAAGTAGAAGCGTTACATTTTAAACAGTATAACACTGCTAATGACTTGGAACGCAATGCTGTTTGATTGGCAGAGGTCACATTAGCTGTCACCTCTGTTTTTAATGACTAAAGTTCGAACAATTAAACTCCAAACTGATGATTATAGATTTTTAGTAGGAAGAGAAAGTAGCTGCCAAGCCTCTTGTTTTCTTTCACTACCTATGAAAAATGATCTGGATTTTAATTAGGGGGGTGCAGTGACTCTAGTTTAAAATGGCTGAATAACCATGAGTTCTCCTCTATGTTGTCATTTATTAATAAATGATCAAGTACAAGACAAAGGTTTGCCTCAGCAATTGTACGTTGCACGTTCCCTTTGCAGCCTATTGAACTTTAGAAAACCCTTTACCTGAAGATGGATGATAAACTGATGTTTGAGTCTTGATCATGGTTTGACCACATGTAGTCAGATTATTCAAGTCTTTAGCATAAGCCATCTTAATTGATGTATGCTGGGGAGGTCAAGGCGCAAATGAAGACAGTTCCAGTTGCAATTCTCTTCCGGCACCTAGTGGTACACTAAGGCACATTTTTGTCTGATTCCCGAGCTCCTAGTTTCTGAAGCAGGTCGTTAGTCTGTCGCTGGGCGTTTATAGCTTGAGGGGACACCACTCCACATCAAGGGTGGTCGACCGGGAACCTTTCCCTCTCTTACCACCAGCCATTGGTGGGTTGGAAGGATTTTCAGGTTGATACGCTCAACCTGTTTGACCACGTTATGAAAGTACCTTCATGGCCAACAAGTCCTGGGATGGGACTCAAACCCAGAGTTTCTGCCTCAACTGTAGGATGCTACCCACTGCACCACAGGACCTCCTAATGAAGACTGCAGGGGTCCCAGTCCAACGTGCAGTGTAATGATAGGACGCAGACTCACACTTTTCTCCTCACACTCAGTCTTCATCTTCGGCTGTGCTTTAGCAGGAGACATGATAGTCTATAAGAAGCAGGAACATATTGCGAGACCAATGCATTACGTCCATATAACAATTCTTAAGATTTGAGAGCAGGTCAACATTTTATCCTCTATCTGCATAAAACAGGAGACCAAAGCCTGGCAGTCAACATTGCGAACTGTCTTGTTAAGCCTTAGACTGATAGGGAGAGCGGTGGAGTAGGTAGAGAGGGTGTAGAATTTGCCGTGGGGTGCAAAGACATTGGCTTCAGTCTTTAGAATGTTTAACTGGAGGAAGTTTCTGCTCATCCAGGATTGGATGTCAGATAAGCAGTCTGACAACTTAGAGAGAGTGGGAGGAATTGATAGTGATCGTGGCGAGGTATAGCTTGGTGCTATCTGCGTAAAAGTGAAAAGTCGCCAGAATTTTCCAGCCCTTCTCAATGCTCATTTCAGGGCCTATTCCCACCCTGCCTCCATTTTTAGGCTGGTGGGCGCCCAATGACTGAGAGTGAGGAACAGAAAATGTTCTCATCCCAGGTCTTGGGCGGGAAATGCACTGCTGCCTGCCTCCAACCAAAGGCTCCTTCAGACTGGGGCACATTGACCTCACAGCCCTCCAATCCTCCCTCTCCCCCACCCCTCCAAACCCCGACAGAGAGATCAATGCCCCTGCAGCCTCCCCAAGGCACCTCCAACATTCCCTTCCCTGGGACTGCAGTTTCGAATCAGCACTGTGGTTCCTGGGAGCTAGTCTCAGGCATAGCGCGGCAATAAAATTACCAGCCACAGCAGCACTGTGCCTGGGTGGGTTAAAGACTGCCAGCCATTCTAAATGGCCAACAGCTCTCCAAGGCAGGACTCCTTGTATGTGCAGGGGAAAGTCCCACCTGCTGCCAATCAATGCTGATTAGAGCATAAAACAGCAGCAGGCCTGTCGGAGTTGGTGGCAATGCATTCCCCACTGACTCTCCAGATAACGGGCACCAAGCACTCGCCATCCTGAAAATCTGGGCCCTTATCTTTTTAAAAATGGGATGTTTTCCTCTATCAGGAAAAAGTTTAGTTCCCTTTTGAAGAACCATTGGAGGTTCACACCTATTAGATTCTTCAGTAACCGACTCTCGAGCAAGATGATTATCTGGTGTGATAATAAATGCTTTCTAATGTCTAATCTAACTCTTTACCTGCATACATTCATATGCACATTTCCTTGTTCTTCAATCCCTATCCATCTCAAATAATCTATCCAGCTGACAGCGTCAAATTCCTTCATCATTTTAAAAACCTCAATGATGTCTATGCTAATCGTAATGCTGCAACTCTGCATATTCATTGTTTTTGCCTGGCATTGAGTTAAAGGAGAGTCAGTCCACTGCCTGCTCAATGATCTGGAGTGAAATCTTTCAGGGACATTTTTATGCTCTAATTTGAAAGTTTCCTTCTTTTTGTAGGTTCAACTACGTGCCAATCAAAATAGAAATTTGTAACATGGAAGTAAAGCATTCTTCATGACATAGAGCTCCAGTTGTGATATTGGATAATTTGACAATTTGTGCTCAAGTAATCTTTCATCATTCCAATGGTCCAATTAATTAAGTAACTCCGTGGGCTGAAAATTTAATATCCCCCCCAAAATAGGGCTCAGAGATTGCAATGCATCCATTCAAAATAATAGGTAAACTTTGAGCTGCCTGCTGATTTATTTAACTCCATGCTAAATGCACTGTTGATTGCAAACATCAAGCGAGGGGTTCTGGGCTTGTGTGAGGGTGTCACCCCAGAAAGCTATCCAGCCCTTCTTGAAGGCAGACACCGTTTGCAGTTTGCACATTGTCAGAGGTTGTGCGATTAGGGGGAAGAGGGATTTGAGAAGGTGGACTGGGTAAAAACATGCCAACATCTTCTCTGGCCTCAGCCCAATTGCTGGCTGTCATGATATTCAGATAAACATCATGGTGCAAACATACATACACACTGATGGACAGATCAACGGACCAATCAATACACACACAACATCACAGGCAGGAGCATACACACTATAAAACGGGGAACACGACACTTTCCTCTCATTCCAGCAGGAGACAGCTCACGGCACAGAGCTCACAGCAAGCCACTCAGACATTCACCATGTGCTGAGTGCTTCTCAAGATAGTGTGAGGGCTAGGTCCACAGGTTAGAGGGCAATGAATGAACCACAGTAACCAGTTTACAGATTTTATTATTATTAGCAATAAAACTGAATTGTACCATCCGCAACCGTGTTGGTTCGTCTGTGTAGCAGAGCACCCAACATGACACTGGCCACAGCCTCAGTGATGGCTGCCCCAGTTATGACCCCTGAAGTTCCCTCCATGGGACTGAGGGCAGGTAGCCCTGCCTGCAACTCCCGCTGGTTAGCTGCTGTTGCCGTGGCAACCCTGTACCCTTGTGCCCTGCATGAAAGACTGAAGTTTGACAGTGATTGTGATGTAACATGTTTGGGTGATGTGGCTTTCGTGGGTGAATTGCTGACAATGTGCCCAAAGTTTGAGACATCTTTTAGAGGCTTGTAACAGCGCTAAGTAAGTGAGGGTTAAGGTGCAGCTCTGAATGGTGAGGTAAGAGTTATGCTTGGCAGAAAATGTTGGAAGGTGGTTGAAGAGAGGATGGTGAATTGAGCAAGGAATATTTTGGTTGCAACCAGCTGAGAAGAGTGTCTCACTCACAAGAGAGTAATGAGAGTGATGGTAAAGAGTGCGTTCCCAGATATTCAAATTCACCACCTCGAGGAGGTGGGAAGGAGGAGACAGATATTCTATTCACTGGAAGCCTGACAAACAAGTATTGGATGCAATGCTGCCAGGTATTTAATAACCCCTCCTGCAGGGGAAAGGTCAGCGAATTCATTTTCAAATGGCATATTCGGAATTGGATCACTAGCCTCACACGCTGCTCAATCCACCATCATTCCTCACTCACCTACCAACGTTTTCTATCAAGCACAACTCCCACCTCACATTCAAACTGCATGTTCGTCCTCACATATTTAGCACTTGAACAAGCCTCTACCCCAAATCTCGTACTTTGGACACATTGCCAGCTATTCAACCCTGACAGCCAACACATTGTATCACAATTACTGACAAACACCAATCTCTTTTGTGGCACCAGGTCGTATACAATTGGAGACAACAGCAACAGACCAGCGAGGGACAGGCCGGATGACAGAACATCATTCTCTGGAGAGTGTACTGGAGAGCTCTGCTTGACCTGTCCAGACACAGGGGCCAGGATTCTCCAAAATCCCGGCTAAGTGTTGACACCGGCGTGAACACCGGAGTGTTTCACGCTGGTGCCAACGTGCCTCTTGGCCCAGCGATTCACTGGCCCACAGGGGGTCATCACGGCGCCGGAGTGCTACACGAAGGCGCATGTGCGTGGTGCCCGTTTCCACGCTAGCGCCGTGCAACATGCGTAGTGACACAGCGGCACGGAAAAAGGTAGGCCCCCACTGGATTGCGCGCGCACACCGATCAGTAACCCCGATCGCGGGCCTGGCCATCGTACAGGCCCTCCCAGAGTCTGATCTTCCCGCCCCACCCCCCACCAGGGTGGCCAGCGTGGCCGCGGGTCCGAGCTCCTGCCGGGTGGAACCAGGTTGGAACCACGCCGGCGGAACTCGGCTGGGACTCGGCAGGTTGATCGCGGAGAATCGCCACGTGGGCCGTTTTCAACCGTCCCCGACCGGCGCCGCATTGACCGCGCACGTGCGACTGGCCCCAATTCTCCGGTCGCCGGAGAATCGTGTCCCGGCGTCGGAACGGCGTGGCGGGAATTTCCGGCGTCACTGCCGATTCTCCGACCTGGCGCGGGCTGAGAGAATCACAATGACAAAGGTCTGCTCCGTCAATGAGCATGTTGAAGCCTGAGCAGCATTTAACTTTGCTCTTACGTACTTCGCTGCCGCCGAATGGGCATCGTCGTTGATGTGATTTGCGGGTAACCTTTGTCACTGAGGAAACAACTCTGGTTGCGCTGAGTACCCAGAAAGACAAATAAATTCAGAGCGGCTGTCAACTTTAGAGCCACTGGCAATGGGTGCCTTCCCAGTTCTGCCAGCATCAACTCTTCCCCGCGAATGTACCTGATGTGAGCCACCATATCCCTAGACATGTGGAAGCATCGACTGCACTCTCTCTTGCTCATCAAGAGACATGAGAAGTATCTTCTGTACACTCTTGGTCTTACCAGACACCATTGTGTCTACAGCTGTCAGCCTCAGCTTCTGTGTGTTGAGGGTTCCCCGCTGCCACTTGTTCATCAAGGTGAGACTCTTCTCTTTGCCCAACCGAGTAGAAACTATCCCCTCTTCTCCTTTTTGGTTGCTAATTGCTAAGATGAGCCTAACATTGCCTGCTCCACCCGTGTTTCCCTCGTGCTGGTCTCTGCAGGAAGACTGAACAGAAACATATGATTGACCAGAAGCCTCCAAAGGTCATCTGCCTGCCACTCACTAGGGAGTGACTGAGGAGCCAAAGGCTTACT
The DNA here is from genome assembly GCF_047496885.1 of Scyliorhinus torazame. Lineage (NCBI taxonomy): Eukaryota > Metazoa > Chordata > Chondrichthyes > Carcharhiniformes > Scyliorhinidae > Scyliorhinus > Scyliorhinus torazame. The sequence continues at coordinate 364,521,202 of NC_092708.1, read as the reverse complement.
TCCATCCCAGCCATTACATCCCTACTTAATGCCTTTGCATCGAGCCTTCAGGATCACGTGACGGACACTTACCACCCCAACTCCAGCCCCACCAAGCAAACACAATTCCAATGAGAGAGTTTTGACACGGAGCGGGGGGTGAGGCAGCAGATGAGGGGGATTTCCATATTTGAAAGGTTTGGAACTCGTATGACCCTAGACATCTGCATTTTGGCCTGTGGCCCCTTTTCTATTGGTTCCTTCTGGTACTCTGGATTTCCCATGATTGGGACAATGGGTCTCCGAAGGTCCGAATCGGAACTTTTATGAATGTGCCATGAGCGTTAAGGTGGCAAATTCCTTCTAGTGGCATTTGACTGCTCCTAACATGTCTCAGCTGTGCCTTCCTCTCCATTAGGAAATTTGTAAATCAGTAAGGTGTCCGTTCAACCGACCCACAAGTCGGTTCCACCAACAACCCATAAGCCATGAGTGGTCAATTCCACCCACAACCCATAAGCCATAAGACCATAAGCAATAAGACACAGGAGCCGAAAAAGGCCACTCAGCCTATTGAGTCTGCTCCACCATTCAATGAGATTATGGCTTATCTGATATAGTCCTCAACTGCACTTTCTCGCCTTATACCCCATAATCCTTGATTCCCTTACTGATTAAAAATCTGTCTATCGCAGCCTTGAACATACTAAATGACCCAGCCTCCCTCTCTCTGCGGTAAAGAATTTCACCCATTCATTGCCCTCTGAGAGAAGAAATTCCTCCTCACCTCTGTCTTAAATTGGCAACCCCCTTACTCCGAGATTATGCCCTCTGGTCGTAGACTCTCCCACAAGAGGAAGCAACCTCTCAGCATCCACCCTGTCAAGGCCTGTGAAAATCCTATCTGTCTCAATAAGGTTGACTCTCCTTCTAAACTCCAATGAGTACAGGCCCAACCTACTCAACCTCTCTTCGTAGGAAAATCCCTCCATACCGAGATCAACCTCCGTGAACTGTGAGAACCCCCATGAGCACCGTGGGGAAAATATTGTTGACGTCTCCACGTGACTCATGGAATACGAGTTTCCCAGGAAGGGGGCGGAGGCCACCCAAATGGAGCTCATTAACGATTACACATAAAAGCTGGCCGAGGCAGGGCCAGGTGTGGTTAGTTCTCCCAGCAAGGAAGGGACTGGAAGAGAGTTATTTCCATGTGCTTAATATTGTATATAGTTCAATAAATCTTTGTTTCTCTAGCGCTGGCTTCCCCAAATTACTAAATTAACCTTACCTAGAATGTCTCCAATGCCAGTGTTTCTTTCCTCAGATAAGGGGACCAAAACTGTTCACAGTATTCCAGGTGATGTCTAACTAGTGACTTGCATAATTTGAGCAGGGCTTATATTTGTATGTTCCATTCCTTTGGAAAGAAAGGTCAAGATTCCATTTGCCTTTCCAATTACCTGTTAAAATTGCATGCTAGCTTTTTGTGATTTATGCACGAGAACCCCCCCCCCAAAAAACTTTCTATTCTGCAGGCCTCTGGTGGGGGTCTCTTAATTGGGGGGTCCCTGGTGGAGGTCTCTGTAAAGGGGGTCTCTGATGGGGGGGGGGCTGGTGGGGGAGTCTGTCTGGTAGGGGTAGGGTGAGCAGGAATTGCATTGTAGGGTGAAAAGGGTGGTCCTCCGATGGACTTTGGGGGCAACTCCCTTAAAGAGTTACCCCCTTGGCACGCCGCGAGGTCCACCACATCAGGGCTATGTTTGTATATACCTGCTCAATTCTTTCTCACGTGGCGCAAAATTCTCCGGAATCAGCGCGATGTCCGCCGACCGGCGCCAAAAATGGCGCAAATCAGTCCGGCATCGCGCTGCCCCAAAGGTGCGGAATCCTCCGCATCTTGACCGGCCGAGTCTTAACCTTGAGGGGCTAGGCCCGCGCCGGACAGATTTTCGCCCCGCCAGCTGGCGGGAAAGGTCTTTGGTGCCCCGCCAGCTGGCGCGGAAATGACATTGCCGGGTGGCGCATGCGCAGGAGCGTCAGCGGCTGCTCACGGCATCCCCGCGCATGCGCAGTGGAGGGAGTCTCTTCCGCCTCCGCCATGGTGGAGACCATGGCGAAGGCGGAAGGGAAAGAGTGCCTCCACAGCACAGGCCCACCCGCGGATTGGTGGGCCCCGATCGCGGGCCAGGCCACCGTGGGGGCACCCCCCAGGGCCAGATCGCCCCGCGCTCCCCCCAGGACCCCGGAGCCCGCCCACGCCGCCTTGTCCCGCTGGTAAGAGAGGTGGTTTAATCCACGCCGGCGGGACAGGCATTCTAGCAGTGGGACTTCGGTCCATCCGGGCCGGAGAATCGCCGGGGGGGGTCCCGCCAAACGGCGCGATTTCCGCCCCCGCCGAATCTCCGGTGCCGGAGAATTCGGCAACCGCGGGGGCGGGATTCGCGCCAGCCCCCGGCGATTCTCCGACCCGGCGGGGGGTCGGAGAATCTCGCCCATGAATCCCGGCCTAGAGGAACGGAGAATCATGTAGGCTTGGAGAATATGGGGATGGATTCTCCGATTGGCGAAGCCAAAATCGCGTTCGGCGTTTGGCCGGAGAATCCGTTTTAATTCCGAAATCAGGGGTCGTGCCGTTTTTCGGATGCTCCACCCCCTCAAAAATGGTGTCATGGCTGAGTCCGCCACATGCCCTTGGGGTGGTCTCAGGACGTCACCTGAGGCCCTCCCCCGATGCTCCGACCCCGATGGGCCGACTTCCCGACGGCGTGGGACGCGTGTGCTCATAGTTTTCGGAGACGTCGCCGCCATAATCGGGGGGGGGGGAGCCGTTACGCTGGCTGGGGGGAGTTTCGGCAGGGGCTAGGGGCGTCTGGTGGGGGGTGGTCCAGAGGGGTTGGCGAGAAGGGTTACAGGGGGGCACTATCTGGCAGGTCAGGCCTGCGTATGGCTGGCGCCATGTTGTACGGCGCGACCACTGCAGGTCACCGCCGTGCGCATGCGCGACCATGGACCCGGCAATTTTCTGTCTGTATCTGCAGGTAAAGCCGGCTTTACGTGGCGCGGCTGCTAGCCCCCCACTGGGCGGAGCATCGGTGCGGGGGCGGCGGCGACTTTTTGATCGTAAGATTACACACATGCTCCGGACATAGCCTTAAAATCGGAGAATCCAGCCCATGGTGTCCAGCCGATGAATAGGATGCAAATAAGTCTTAATGGGCCATTTGCATTTTCCCGTTGGCACGTGGCACAAAGCTCAATGCTGCTGCCAGCGACCGATCAATGCTGCATTCTCCACCGTATCCGGAGCGGGGAATTCAGCCCATTGGATTGTGGGATTTTATGTACATGTACCATTTTACATTTTAACGTATATGTTTTTTTAAGTGAGGAGGGAGTGTTGTCTGCAGCGAGATCTGAGCATTTTGTAATATTGCCCTCTCTGTTGCCGAGGTGTAAATAAAGATTGATCAAAAGTAGCGACCGGCTGTGAATCCACATGGTGAGTTTCTCGCAGTGTAATTGATAACATGCTGTCCTAGTTTGGGAAGTAAGATCAGGCTGAATAGCAGCATCTAATTACAAAATGAAAAATGGCTGCAGGTCGAGTATGAAGGATACGAAGTGCATTTTATTCAGGCTGTTCTCTCAGCTCTCTGCTGAATGAAACCATTGGAAACAAATGCAATGATGAGAATTGTATGTCTCATTTCAGGCACAGCATGCAGCTTAACCTTACAGCATGATAGTCAGCAGTGGCTCAGGCAGTTTATATTTTATCCATTGGGATTGGCTAGCAGTTCAACTAAAGCAGTCAATGGAAAAGAGCGTCATTATGTCTGCACTCGCGATACACGTTGACATGTCCTGGGACCCTGCTGTATGTTTTGCTGGAAAGTGGGAGGAGAAAGGTACTTGCTAAAGAGCAAAAAGATTTCCAGCAACTGTGCTTTCCAAAATATATTGAATAAAGGTTACAAAGTTGGCACACTACATATGGTTCTAATTATCACCCCTTGCAAATTGATTTTTTAAATGCTCGCTATTTTCAGCTGTAGAAATATTTCTCAAAGTTTATGTTGAAAATGAAATACCGTAACTCTTAATGGGAACTCTTTACATTTTGATAAGAGCTGAGTACCGACACAGAATTGAGGACAAAAGATATAGGGTGGGATTTTCTGGGCCTGCTTGTCATGGGTGCAAATTCCATTCTGGCTGCTAACTCTCGCAAGAGGGCCAGAACTGGATTTGAGCCAGGGAAATCTCAGAATGAGATCTTCCCCATTTCCCCCACCGGTAAAGTAATCAGATTCATATCCAGTGAGAGAGTGAACCTGATTACCATCCATTTGCATGAATTTGAATATGCATAAACGGCATAATGCCAGATCTTCCAGGGATGTCTTATGCTCCCCATCCGGCAGGAATCATGATTGCTCTCCAGTAGTTGGGATCATTATGCAGGAGGTGAGGAGGCCAGTGTAGCCCCTGGGTGGGCAGGAACATGGAAAAACAGTGCCTTGGCACTGCCTCCAGCACTCTCGCAGTGCCAACCTGGCCGTGCCAGATTGGCAGTGCCATGTTGGTAGTGCCATGGGCAGGGTCAAGGGTAGGACTTCCAGGGAACCTCATTGGGTAGCATTCCCACTAAGCCCCAAAACCAGCAGTGGTGGTGGAAGGGGCACTGGAGCCCCGATGCCAGCGATGGTGGTGAGGAGGGGAGGGCACTGAAGCCGAAATGCTGGTGATGTTGGTGGTGAGGGGGGAGCCTTTTCTTCCACTTTGGGACAAGGACACACCTATCTCTGTGGAGCCGGGCATTCAAAGAGTGTTCATTGATCCTCGACCGAGACAGCAATATTTCTTTTAGACTTTGAATAATTCTTTCATTTCTGTGCAAAAAAATCAGAGTGGGATTTGAAGAAGAGCAGACATATATTCCTCTTATCCCATCAAAAGAATTCCCAGGGAATTTTGTGTCTGTCTGCCCAATTTCAAATCAATCGAAACAAACATTGGACAAAGTTCCAGTCCAACATCCTAAACCATTTTTCATTGGTGTATGGTTTTTACCATGTGAACGGTTAAAGAAAGCAAGAGTTACAGTGACACATTTACTCACAGAATGTGGAGAAGAAATATTGAGCCACTCAGATACCAAATCGCGTTTGTCCCTGAGTCTTTGCTCCCTCCCCAACCCTCCCCCCCAACCCCACCACAAACCCCCACCCCCAGCTTCCCCTCTCCCCTATGGCAATGACATCAATCAAAGTGGAGTTAATCGTCACACTGGAGACACAGCAGGAGCAGTTTTGGTGCAAGCACCGATCGGAGTAATGGTAGCTGGGTCAACTGGTCTGTCTGTTTCATGATGGTTGCGGTAGGCCTGATTGTTTTTGGTCATTTGACCTTACTTAAGCAGAACAGGTGAACTGCCATTGTTAAGTGTGGTGCTCAATGGGTGAGATATCTGGTGGGCCAGATGCTCGGAATGTACCTTCCGAAGAACTTAAAGGAGTGGGATGGAATAATTTGTGTTTAAACAGAGCAACTGACTTTAACAATAATAATCTTTATTATTGTCACAAGCAGGCATAAATTAACACGGTGGCTGGGGCAGTTTAGGAATGCACGCAACAGCAAAGATACGCCTTCAATCTTCAAAACTCGCCAGAAACTAAAAAACAAATCTCGTGCTGCATCAGTTTTCCCAAACTGTAGCTTAAAGTTCCCTTTTAAATAGCACCAAAAATAGCTTCTATCTGATTTGTACCACGGTTTCACCAACTGAAGATGAAAATGCTGTTGCGAGTTCCTAAAACATCAGTGAATATCCATATAAGTACTTTGATTAGACCCTTGCCTATTTTTGCAGGAACACCAGCCAAATTTAATCAAGGTAAATATAAATAACCGTACGCTGATGTGTTTTTTTTAACGATTTTTATCCCCCCCCCCCACATCTTCCACACCTACAAATGGGACGGTAACAAGGCAAAAGTCAGCCCCAGTGCTGGGAATTTGAATGAACCCTATTCTCATTTGTACATTTCCTTGCAGCCAAACTAAAAGCAACACTGAAGACACGTTCAGAATCCAAGCCAACTATATGAGGGAGGGACCATGATCAGCAATGTTATTATGCCAATGTTTGTTTTTTAAATAAATATTTTTATGCCAATGATTCACATGCTGGTATTATCTTCCACCTTTTTTTAGCTCTGGGGGCATGCATTAAAAATAGTGCTACCCTCTTTTAAAATGGAAGAAAGGATGAATTTGATACCAGCCCACCAAATAATGTCGCCATGATTTCAACACTGGTTGATCTTGTCTTGTGTATTGTTTCCAATTCTGGGCACCACACTTTAGGAAGGATGTAAAGAACATAGGAACATTGGAATTTGGAGCAGAAATGGGCAATTCAGCCCTTTGAACCTGTTCTGCCATTCAATCAGGTCATGGCTGATCTCTTCCTGGTCTAAAATCCACTTCCCTACCTGTTCCCTATATCCCTTTAACCCGTTTTTTAAAATTAGAAATATATCAACCTCCTTCTTGATTGAAACCACTTCACGACACAGACTCCACCGTCCTATGGGGCAGTGAGTTCCACAAATTTACCACCCTCGCCTTCCCATCTCAGGTCTAAATCTACCGCTTCTCAACCTATATCCATGACCTGAAGGCTTTAGAGAGGGTGCAGATACAAAATTGCGAGAATGGTCCCAGGAATGAGAGACTTCAGTTGGAGAGACTGGGGCTGTTCTCCGTAGAGGAGATCGAAAGAAGATTTGTTCGAGGTGTTCCAAATCATTTGGAGTGTTGCTAACTTGCTGTTGTTTCTTAATTTGGCTCTGTTTAATTGCATTTGCTCAAGAGTCGCCAGGTATCTTTCGACACCGCCACAAAGTTCAAAACCGAATACTGATCAAAGACTCGATACAACATTTAGTAAGTTCAAATTCAATGCTCATTTATTTACACACAGTCAAATATACTCATGCATAAAACTCTACAACCTAAACTATCACTATTACTAAAAGCCTATACTTAACTTCGGGTGCCCACTCAGTTAGAGGAACAATGGCCGTTGCTCGGTTCTGAGGCTGCTGGGTTGAGCTGTTTACAGGATAGCAACTAGGAGCGTCTATCTCCTGGCGGGTGTTGACTTGGAACTTACTTGGTCTGGAGCAGCTTTGGCAGGTCTCTCCTCACTGAGAGCCAAGAGAGCGATTCTCTCTTGGGGAGTCCTTTTTATATATGAAAGGGCTTTGCATGCTTTTGGGCGGGCCTTGAACTTGGCCCCAATTAATTGGGCCGTTTCCCAATCGTTCTTATCGATTTTCCACCAATAGAGGGGTGGGTTCCCTGTTTGCTGGGCGTGTCCTAGGTGGCCATTGGTTTGCTTTGTTTTAGTCTCCTCTGGTGCCGGGGTGTCTATCTTAGCATTGTTTACCTAAATGTTGCCTTTTGTTCCTGGGGATGGCTCATTAATATGTAGGTGGTTCTGCAGTACCGGTCTTGTCTGAGAGCTACAGCTCTAATCAACAGACAGACCTTGCACCAGCTTGCTTTTCGGTATTGTCCAATTTTCCCTGCATTCTTTGCAAAGTGTCCATTTTGTAATCGGGACGTGGCCATCCCAGATGGCTACAATCCCTCCTTACTGTATCGGCTTTGCTCTCTGACCAAACGGGGCACCCATAATCAGGCTCTACTCTGCCCTTTCCGATGAAACACAATTTTACCTAAAATCATTTAAAATACATACATTATTATAAAACTCTACGGGGTGCTATGACATTAATGCATGCATTACAGAAAAATAAAAAAACTGGAACCTCTAACTATCCTCAATAAACTATCCTCACTCAAACAATCCCAAAAATAATCTATAACATCTTAAACTGTACAAAATAGCAGCACACAAATTCCTCTGGCCTGACAGTCAGGCACAGAGGTTTATATTTCTTTATTTAACAGAATATATGTAAAGAGAAACGGATGCACTTTAATTCATGTCAAGGGGTTCGGGGGTTTGGTGGAATCCGAAAATGGGGGACCTAAACCTGTATACCGGGGTGCGAGAGTGGTAGGCTCTCTTTCGCCATTTCCTGACTCTAAGTGTCTGCACGACACTGCAAAGTATCGCCAGTATTAAGCGGGCTTCCACTACATACAATAGTGATTACCAGGTGATAAACGTATTACACCAGGTCGGGGTATTGTTACCTGTCGCGGGGCTAGCTATCTCGGGGTTCTGTGTATTGCGGGGGTGGGAATCATTCACTGCTTGTGTGGTCGGGGTCAGGGGGGTAGCACCGCGCGCAACTAAAGGGGTCCCGCTAAGATCCAGGTGAACAAGATGGAGTCCGTCTTCATCTTTCCATCTTTCTGTCTTCTTCTTTGTCTTCCTCTGGGGTTCCTGAGGTTCCGGAGTTCTGTGAACACAAGCATAATATCTGTTATTATCTTGCTTAAGATATCGTGCGCCTGTCTGTCTGTCCTTTGTTGCAAATTTCCCTTTATAGAACATAGAACATAGAACATAGAACAATACAGCGCAGTACAGGCCCTTCGGCCCACGATGTTGCACCGAAACAAAAGCCATCTAACCTACACTATACCATTATCATCCATATGTTTATCCAATAAACTTTTAAATGCCCTTAATGTTGGCGAGTTCACTACTGTAGCAGGTAGGGCATTCCACGGCCTCACTACTCTTTGCGTAAAGAACCTACCCCTGACCTCTGTCCTATATCTATTACCCCTCAGTTTAAGGCTATGTCCCCTCGTGCTAGCCATTTCCATCCGCGGGAGAAGGCTCTCACTGTCCACCCTATCTAACCCTCTGATCATTTTGTATGCCTCTATCAAGTCTCCTCTTAACCTTCTTCTCTCTAACGAAAACAACCTCAAGTCCATCAGCCTTTCCTCATAAGATTTTCCCTCCATTCCAGGCAACATCCTGGTAAATCTCCTCTGCACCCGTTCCAAAGCCTCCACGTCCTTCCTATAATGCGGTGACCAGAACTGTACGCAATACTCCAAATGCGGCCGTACCAGAGTTCTGTACAGCTGCAACATGACCTCCTGACTCCGGAACTCAATCCCTCTACCAATAAAGGCCAACACTCCATAGGCCTTCTTCACCACCCTATCAACCTGGGTGGCAACTTTCAGGGATCTATGTACATGGACACCTAGATCCCTCTGCTCATCCACACTTTCAAGAACTTTTCCATTAGCCACATATTCCACATTCCTGTTTTTCCTTCCAAAGTGAATCACCTCACACTTCTCTACATTAAACTCCATTTGCCACCTCTCAGCCCAGCACTGCAGCTTATCTATATCCCTCTGTAACCTGCTACTTCCTTCCTCACTATCGACAACACCACCGACTTTAGTATCGTCTGCAAATTTACTCACCCACCCTTCTGCGCCTTCCTCTAGGTCATTGATAAAAATGACAAACAGCAACGGCCCCAGAACAGATCCTTGTGGTACTCCACTTGTGACAGAACTCCATTCTGAACATTTCCCATCAACCACCACCCTCTGTCTTCTTTCAGCTAGCCAATTTCTGATCCACATCTCTAAATCACCCTCAATCCCCAGCCTCCGTATTTTCTGCAATAGCCTACCGTGGGGAACCTTATCAAACGCTTTTCTGAAATCCATATACACCACATCAACTGCTCTACCCTCGTCTACCTGTTCAGTCACCTTCTCAAAGAACTCGTTTGTGAGGCATGACCTACCCTTCACAAAGCCATGCTGACTATCCCTGATCATATTATTCCTATCTAGATGATTATAAATCTTGTCTCTTATAATGCCCTCCAAGACTTTACCCACTACAGACGTGAGGCTCACCGGTCTATAGTTGCCGGGGTTGTCTCTGCTCCCCTTTTTGAACAAAGGGACCACATTTGCTATCCTCCAGTCCTCTGGCACTATTCCTGTATCCAATGATGACATAAAAATCAAAGCCAATGGTCCAGCAATCTCTTCCCTGGCCTCCCAGAGAATCCTAGGATAAATCCCATCAGGCCCCGGGGACTTATCTATTTTCAGCCTGTCCAGAATTGCCAACACCTCTTCCCTACTTACCTCAATGCCATCTAATCTATTTACCTGGAGCTCAGCATTCTCCTCCACAACATTATCTTTTTCCTGAGTGAATACTGACGAAAAATATTCATTTAGTATCTCGCCTATCTCTTCAGACTCTACACACAACTTCCCATCCCTGTCCTTGACTGGTCCTACTCTGTCCCTAGTCATTCGCTTATTCCTGACATACCTATAGAAAGCTTTTGGGTTTTCCTTGATCCTTCCTGCCAAATACTTCTCATGTCCCCTCCTTGCTCGTCTTAGCTCTCTCTTTAGATCCTTCCTCGCTACCTTGTAACTATCCATCGCCCCAACTGAAACTTCACACCTCATCTTCACATAGGCCTCCTTCTTCCTCTTAACAAGAGATTCCACTTCTTTGGTAAACCACGGTTCCCTCGCTTGGCACCTTCCTCCCTGCCTGACCGGTACATACTTATCAAGAACACGCAATAGCTGATCCTTGAACAAGCTCCACTTATCCAGTGTGTCCAAAACTTGCAGCCTACTTCTCCACCTTATCCCCCCCAAGTCACGTCTAATGGCATCATAATTTCCCTTCCCCCAGCTATAACTCTTGCCCTGCGGTGTATACTTATCCCTTTCCATCCTTAACGTAAACGTCACCGAATTGTGGTCACTGTCCCCAGTCACCATCTGTGACTCCCTCATTTTTTTTTAAACCAAATATTTGGGGCAAGACATCCGAGAAAATACTGACATAGTGCGAGCTGTCTCGCAGCCTGTGCAATCTACCATCCTGGTGTTTTAGGATGTAAATAACATACGGAAGCAACCTAAGGGTCGCCAAAAACAAACAAAAGAATTTCGAACCGAAAGTGCCGAAATGGGGTGCGTATGGGCCGCGGCGGGTAAGAAATGGGTGGAATCCCCGGGTAGGACGGTGATCAATGCCATTTCTGCTCTACCCGAGCGTAGCTGACCAGAGGGGGGTCTTCAGGCAGGGCGGGGACCAGTGCCGCTTCTCCACTACCTGAGCAACCGACAAGAACGGGTAAGAATGTGGTCATCGTGGGGGCTGCCTTGTTGTCTGCTGACAAAGGTGTACCTCTGAACTGGTTTCTGTTGACAAACTAGTTCCTCTGAATGGTTGTCTGGGGACAAACTTGTTCCATTAACCGCCAGGGGCCGTTAAAGGAGTGGTGACGTGGGGTCGTGAAAAGTTTCAAGTTTACAAACAACACTTAACATTAACACTAACGAACAAACATACAACAAACATGGTGCAGGTTGCATCAGAAAGGACACCGTATCTCTCCAGTGGTTCCTTTGTTCCATTATCTGGACACCTCACTGCTCAATAGCGAACAGGGTCGCAAAAGGATTTGTTTGGTGGGAGTCAGGCTCTATGTCATCATCTTCTCCCGACTGCCAAAGTCTTGACTGTAGTAACCATTCTAAAGCTGCTTGGGGTGAATTGGGGTCCATCTCATCATTCCGGATGAGCCTGAACGAATTGTCTCAGTGCCAGAATCGTGTGTCAAGGTTGGAGCTACTAGGGTTCAATCCGTAATCGTCGGGCGGTGGGTCTGGACCAGGGGCTTTGATATACGTAATCTCGAAGGGGTCAGTTGAATCATGCTCGGGTTCGCTGGGAGTGGGGCCTGGTACAGAGGGATAATCATAATGTGGTGTGCTGTGGCTATCGTCATCGCGATCGCTATCACTGTCGCTGCTGGTTGGAGGAAGGGAAAGGCGGAGTCGTGCCTCTGGGGGATGAGTTGAAGTCGTGTCTGAGGGCGGGCTGGACTGGTTGGGGGAGGGTAGGAAAACGTCATCTGTGGGCGGGGCATGCTCGTCTGCTGCTGTGAGCAGGATGTGGTGTGTGTGGCTATTCTGCGAGCCATAAGCCTTGAGCTGGTTTATGTGAAACCACGCAGACTTGCCATTGGGATATGTAATCTTGTATACCGAGGGGTTGACTTTGTCCGAAATGGAGTACGGTCCGGAGCATTTAGGGGGAAGGAATGAACTGGGGTTGTACAGGGAAAGCATCACTTGCTGCCCTACTGCAATCTCAGTGGCGTGTACTGTTTTGTCAAAACAAGCCTTGCTCTGTTTCTTCCTGGTCTCAAGTCTCACAGCTGCTGCGAGTTGGGCTGCCTTTATGTTCTCTATCAATTGCTGTATAGCATTTTCATGCATGAGGGCTGCGACTGCGGGGCTGGCCAAATCCAGTCCGAATAAATACTCTGTCCCTTTCATGGGGCGTCCGGTCATGAGAGTGTGGGGGGTGTATCCTGTGGATGTGGATACCGTGTTCCTTATAAACATTAAAGCAAATGGGAGAACTGAATCCCAGGTGCTGTTATTCTGCTGCACCATTTTCATGAGGGTGGTTTTTAATGTCCTGGTCATCCTCTCTACAATACCACTTGACTGGGGGTGGTATGCTGTGTGATACTTTTGTCGAATGCCGAAAATCGTGAGGATGTTTTTCATTACACGTCCTGAGAAATGGGAGCCTTGATCGGATTCTATACTGCGTGGGAGGCCCCATCTTGTAAAGATGTGCTGTGTTAGTATTTTGTCTTGGCCGTATTAGTTTTCGATGGAAATGGTTCCACCAATTTCGTGAAGGTGTCGATGACCACCAACACATACTTATAACCATTTCTGCAAGGGGGTAGGGGTCCTGTATAGTCTATCTGTAGATTTGTCCAGGGTCTATTAACGGGGCGGGTATGACTAAGTTGAACCTTTTTCGCATATCTGTCCGGATTGTTCTGGGCACAGATCAAGCAATTCTCTATGTAGTGGGTAACATCGGCTTTTAAATCAGGCCACCAGCAGAGCGGGCTGAGGTGGGCTAGGGTGGGTTCAATACCTTGGTGTCCATGATTGTCATGGAACTGACAAATGATCAGGTTCCTGTCCTGGCTGGGAACTATATAAATGCCATCCTTTAAAATCACACCGTCGTGTGTGGTTATTGCATTCTTCTATTTATCGTACGGGGCTGGGAAGGTACACTTTAAAACTTCCCTGAGTTTCTCGTCCTCTTTCTGTGCCTTTGCTAGATCCTGAATGTTGGTCTGTGAGACCTGAACTGCGTGTACTGGGGTGATTTCGGGGGGGCTCCAAAAATAACCATGCCTGGAGCCTGCCTTTGCTAGGGCGTCTGCTTTAACGTTACCGGGGGGGAAAGAACGGTGATGACTGCGAACCTTAATTATTCCATATTTTCTATCCTTCGCTGTCTCTAAGAAATGGCGGAGTAACGGGGCTGAGGGTAGGGGTTTACCGTCCGTGGAAACAAATCCTCTCATTTCCCACAGGGGTAGGAATTCCGTGAAACTATTACATACATACAAGCTGTCCGAATAGATGTCTGCTGGGGTCGGGAACGAGTCGGGGTGGTCGACAATGTAAGTGATCGCTGCCAGCTCTGCTGCCTGCGAGCCGAAGTGTGCTGGCAACTTTAGTGAAATCTCATCTAGGGCGAGTCCCTGCGCATCCTCTACGTAAATATCGCAACCAGTGATTCTATTTTCATTTAACACTGTGGAGGAGCCATCCACATAAATCTTCAGTGGTGCGCACGTGTCTGGGTGCTGGGGTCTCTGGGGTGTACTACCTGTTTTCCTGGGAGGTGTTTTGGGAATAAATGGGCCTGTTCTATTTTGTAGTAATGATCTCACACTCATGAGGGGTGCCTGCGTATGGCAAATTATTGGCAAGGAAGGTGTGGGTCTTGGTTCATTTTACTGTAATGTCCCGTCCCTGTAAAAGAAGGGTCCAACGGGCTGCGTGGATTTGGCTGACTGTGCCATCCTTAAGTCGGCTGTCTAACAATAGCTGTGTCGGGGTGTGTTCTGTGAGGATGGTGATGGGGTTGAGTCCTGTAATGTAGGCGAAGTACTGTACTGCCCAAAAAACTGCGAGCAGGTGCCTTTCACAGGCAAAAAATCCTTGCTCCACAGGGTCTAACACGCGTGAGGCGTATGCAACAGGGCGTAATTGGTCATGGCGTTCCTGGAGGAGCACCGCCGAAAGGGTTCGGTCGGTGCTTGTTACTTCGATAGCGTACGGGAAAGTGGATCTGGGACATATAGTGCAGGGGCTGTGCTGAGTGCTCTTTTTAAAGCATCCACGGCATCCGTATGCTGTGGATGCCATTCCCAAGGTGCCTGCTTCTTGAGAAGTTCGGAAAGGGGGCGCTGCTTTAGTGGTGAAACCGTCAATATGGTTTCGGCAGTAGCCAACCAGTCCTAAAAATGACCGGAGGGTTGAGACATTGTGGGGAAGGGGCAATTTGACGATCGAGTCAATTCTCTTTTGCTCGATCTCGAATTTACCATGTGTGATCACTGTTCCCAAGTAAATCACTTTCTCTTTCAAAATCTGGGCCTTCTTGGGGTTGACCTTACAGCCAATTTCTTTTAGGAGTCCTAGGAGTTTGGCGAGAAGCAAAATGTGCTCTCCCTTTGTGTCTGTCTGTAGTAACAAGTCATCTACGTACTGGACCAGACAGTCGGGGTGGGAAAATGTTGCTAATCCATTTGCCAGCTGTCGGTGGAAAATGGAGGGGGAGTTGTGGAAGCCTTGTGGAAGGCACATCCACGTATATTGTTGTCCCTGGAATGTAAAGGCGAGTTTGGACTGACATGCTTTAGCCAATGGAATGGACCAAAAGCCGTTGCTAATGTCCAAAAACAAAATTTTTTTTGACTGGAGTCCCTGTTTGAGCATGGTCTCAGGACTCGTGGCTACGGTGGGGGCTGCTGCTGGGGTTACTTTGTTCAGTTCCCGGTAATCAATGGTCAGTCGCCATGATCCATCCGGTTTCCTGACGGGCCATATTTGTTCCGTTGTTTGTGGAGGCTACTGATCTGAGTACGCCTTGATCAAAAAAACTCTCTATTACTTTGGAGATTTCTCCCTCTGCTTCCTGGGGAAATCTGCACTGCTTCTGGGGCTTAGGGCCGGGACCTGTAATGTTCACAAAGCCAGCCAATTTGCCACAGTCATGCTTGTGCTGTGCAAATGCCGCTTTGTGTTCCTGCAGGACTGCCCTAACCTGTTTGTCTGCACTAATGGCTCGAGGGTCGAACCAGGAGTCTCCTACTGAGCTAATCCTGTTTACATAGTCTCCTACTGTGAGCGTGGTAGGGGCTCGTGCTGCCTTTGCCATTTTCCAAACACACTTGTTAACTGGATCAAAAGAAAGGTCGTGGGAGCTCATAAAATCGATTCCTAGGATATGTTCTGCTGTCTGGGGCAGATCAACCCAAAACTACGGGGTGCTTAGTTGTAATGTTACCGATTTGTATCGCTCCAGGGGCTGTGATGTGTCCCTGTTGTAAATGACCTGTAAAACTGCTGAGTGTGATGGTGTCTGTTGTGGGCCACGTGTCTCACTGAAAGATCGTGGAGGAATTGAGTGTGGTGCGGGACTCTCCTGTGTCCCAAAGAAATTCTACAGGGTGTCCCTGTTCTTTGCCTGCTGCCACCGGTCTACCGGACTTGTCCCAAAGGGTGTCACAGACCCAGGTTGGGGAGCCCGAACACCGTCAGTCGGTGCCATTCATGTCTGCATTCTCTGAACGGGCGCTAACGCTATGGATCGGCTTTACCCTATTCTTATTTAGGGTGCCTGTCTGTTGGCTTCTCTGCTGCTTTTGGGGCTCGTTGCACTCTCGTGCAAAGTGTCCTAACTGTCCACAATTGTCACATTCTTGAGCTTTGGGCTGGGTTGGGTTGTTCCTGCCTTCATTTACCCATGCGGGATTCTTGTGCGCTTTAACTGGATTCATGTCTGCCTGCTCCTCATCGGGTTTTATAAATGCGGTTTTGCCTTGGACTGATTGCTCTCAAGCGCGGGACAATCACTTCAAAACCCATTTTTCATTGTGGGCCTCGTCTGAGGGGTCATAATTTGCGCAAGCTTTCTGTCCTGCGTCTGTCGCGTGAGAGACTAGGATTCAAGCCCATTTGGCCATATTATCTGGGGACAAATGGGCGTGGGCTAACTCTCCGAAAACTGCTGTGAAGTGTATCCACAAGCGTCCAGCAAACGCTGTGGGGTGCTCTGTCTTCTTTTGCCTACACTTGTTTAGGCCTTCTACTGGGTCTCCTCTGTTATAGCCGATCGTATCAAGGATCGCTGTGTGCATCTCTTAGAGTGTACCTCCTCCTACATTCTGTGGGTCGGGAAGGGCTGCCACGACTGAAGGGTTGAGGCTTAAAACTGTGAGCTTCACTTGCTCCTTTTCGTCCAGGCCGTACATGGTTACCTATTGTTTGACTTTCACGAAAAATTGGTGGGGGTCTGATGTGGGAAGGAACGGTGTAATTTTTCCACACGCGTCCCGTAATTGGGTTATGGTTAACGGGGTTGTATAAAGGAAATCTGCATCTCCTTCTGCTGCGGCCCTGCGGTGTGTGGTTACAGGGTTCATGGGGGGGGGGGGGGGTGTTCTGCCTGTCCGGTTGGGGGTTGGGGCACTTTCCTTTTCTGGGGGTTTTCCTGCGTACATGTCCCATGTACGTATCTAAGGGCAGTCTCGTTCAATTACTGCAAATTGGGGCCATTTTCCTGATCTAACTGGGGTCCGAATGTGCTTTGAAACCCATTTTGAACGGAAAGCAGAGATTGTAATTCGGCAATTTGCTTCCGGCCCTTTGCATGGTCTACGGAGCTCTGCCTTTGTTCCGTCGTGGAAGTATGGATTGCTCGTAGGGCTGCTTTCAAATCATCGCACTGTTTCTGCAATTTCTCAACTTGTTGCTCGGTCTCTTGCCTTACCAAGACCGCAAGTTGAGTGTTCTGGTAAGGTTTATCGTATTGCGTTTGGAAACTACTCAAATGTGCGAGACAAGACTGGTGTGCCCCCTTGGCATCATCCACCTCTCTGTCCCTTGCTGCTAACTGCTCTCTCAAATCTCTATTCTCCTTCTCTAACGTCTACCTCACTACTTCTGTCTCTCTCCTCTATCTCTCTACGGAGTGTCCTAACGACCTCCTCTGTGCCTCGCAATTGTGCCACGATTGCCATCGGCTTGCGAGCTTTCCCTAAGCTCATCTTGTGTATCTCTGACAGGTTCTCCCACCAAGTATGTCCTATACTCCCGGGACCTGTTTCGTCATTGGCGCAGAATTCACTCCAAAGGGGCCATCCTTTCCCTTTGAGATATTTCCTGATCTCATCTTCCCAAACGGGACACTGTCGTACTCTACTGGTCGCTGCGACCTCGAATTCCTGGGGGTTCATAAGGCGTTCCTTTGCCTTCATTGCCATTTTCTCTATCTAGGTTCTTTGGAACAGGGGTTGATAAAGTGGTGATAAAGTTATGGAAAAGAGTGTTTCCTCATGTTGTACGGCTTACGCTAATTTCCGGCCTACAAAACTCCCGACAGTTTTACGCAACAAAATCTCTCAGGTATACCTTATGTCCCTGTTAGTACGCATGCATTAACACACTTCCGAATCTCAGAGGCTTGATCAGTACTGTTCTTATGCTTGTGGTTTTTCTGTTTCCAATTGGATTCTCAATTAAAATTTGGGTTCTCTTGGGGTGGTTCGGCCACTTCTAAGTCGAGTCCCGTCAGATGTCGTCAGTAAATGTTGCTAACTTGCTGTTATTTCTTAATTTGGCTCTGTTTAATTACGTTTGCTCAAGAGTCGCCAGGTATCTTTCGATACCGCCACAAGGTTAAAAACCAAATACTGATCAAAGACTCGATACACCAGTTAGTAAGTTCAAAATCAATGCTCATTTATTTACACACAGTCAAATATACACATGCATAAAACTCTACAACCTAAACTATCACTATTACTAAAAGCCTATACTTCGCTTCGGGTGCCCACTCAGTCAGAGGAACAATGGCCGTTGCTCGGTTCTGAGTCTGCTGGGTTGAGCTGTTTACAGGATAGCAACTAGGCGCGTCTATCTCGTAGCGTGTGTTAACTTGGAACTTACTTGGTCTGGAGCAGCTTTGGCAGGTCTCTCCTCGCTGAGAGCCAAGGCCAAGAGAGCGATTCTCTCTTGGGGAGTCCTTTTTATACTCGAAAGGGCTTCGCGCACTTTTGGGCGGGCCTTGAACTTGGCCCCAATTAATTGGGCCGTTTCCCAATCGTTCTTATCGATTTTCCTCCAATAGAGGGGTGGGTTCCCTGATTGTTGGGCGTGTCCTAGGTGGCCGTTGGTTTGCTTTGTTTTAGTCTCCTCTGGCGCCGGGGTGTCTGTCTTAGCATTGTTTACCTAAATGTTGCCCTTTGTTCCTGGGGATGGCTCATTAGTATGTAGGTGGTTCTGCAGTACCGGTCTTGTCTGAGAGCTACAGCTCTAATCAACAGACAGACCTGCTTGCTTTTTTGGTATTGTCCAATTTTCCCTGCATTCTTTGCAAAGTGTCCATTTTGTAATCGGGACGTGGCCATCCCAGATGGCTACCCGTGCATACAATGAAACTGTTCTCATTGGCAGATGGTGCGGGAACCAGAGGACACACGTTTTAGGGGAGATAAAGGCAACATGAGGAAACACTCTTTTCCATAACAAATGTCTATGATTTGGACAGTACTGCCTGAAAGTGTGGTGACGGTGAATTGAATCGTGGCTTTAAAAAGGCCAAAAAGCTGAAGGGAAAGCATTTGCGGGGCTACAGGAAATGTGAGATGAGTGGGATTCGCCAAATGGCTCTTGCAGAGAACTGGCATGTACTTCATAGGCTGAGTCATCTCCTTCTGTGCAGTACAATTCTGATTCTATTCTATGATTCCAGCCTTGTACATGTACCCTGAGTGAGGAACGTGCCCTGGCCTGAAAATTATTTATTTGCACTTGGAGCAACATGTCCCTTTTAATATCTGTAATGCATTTTTAAACACGCTCTACATCTACGTCCTGAAGGATGGTTTTAATCATCAAAATAAAGTTGACTCTGATTGCTCTGCAATATCAATATTGTATCCTGAAGGAAATCAATCACGTTAATCAGCACTTCAATTACCTGTGAAATAATTATTTCTCAATTATATTTGTCCAATGTTATTCCAATTAGTCAGCCCAACATTTCCCCTTCCTATTTCATTAGTTCAATATAATCCATTGACAAGGCTAGGGACTAATGAGATAGGAGGTCAGACAAAACACTGACCAATAGTGATCGTGATTTGGTTAAGGGACAACTAGTCAGGTATAGGGCCATGTTCAGCTCGCATCGACTTGAGCATTTCTCCTTGCTCCCATCTCTTCCATGCCCCGGGGACAACTCTTCATTTTTGCCACCATCTGTGCCCCACTCCGTGAGCTTGCCGCTTATCTAAACATTCTTGATGCCTCCAGATTTGATTCTTTCTGGGGTGCTCTCCTATCTCTTCCTGCTTAACCAAGGGCCACTCTCTACCTCAAATAGCCATTGAGGTGAGGTCTCTTGAAAATTTTCAAATGGAGATAGATCATTTTTTGAAGGGACATGGAGGAGAGATGGGCAAATGGTACTGAGGGATTGTTAGGATACCAGATCAGACCCCAACTTTTGTTAGGATACCGGACAAGAAACCCAAACAATTTGTACAACTGTGAGGAAAGGATACTTCAGCCCAGGATTGATGACTCTCACCAGTAGGTATCTTTTGTGTTAAAACAAACTTTAATTTAGACACATTAACATTAAAGAAATAGTTTTACAAGTAACAGTTAAACGGTTCTTAAATAAAAGAAAATACATTAACTTGTACCCTACACCTTCACGATAAATGTCCCAACCAACCAACTCAATACCACTTATAAATAAAGTTAACAGAACCAGTTTACCTTCTTGTCTGTGCAGACCTTTGGAGAGAGACCCTTTCAAAGCAGATCCAGTATACTTCTGTCTTGTTAGGCTCTTCTGCTCAACCTAACAGCATTGGCAAAACTATTAGACAGACCTGGCTCCTCCCATTAATTACACTAAGATGTCCCATGACCTGCTTAGCTATGATTAATTCCCTCAAATTATCTATACCTAGGGAATCATCCAGAATATAAACACAATTCCATTAGCCCTTTATCTGTAACCAAGAAAGTGATTGCAATGAATGATTACCTCACTCTTATGATACCTTAATTACAGCTTTAGCAGGCAGACAGTCTGGGCACCTTAATCCAGGTTCTTTAATAATATTTCTGCAATAAATAGATAAAATACAATATATATAATAATTTCTTACATTCATCACAGTATAGATCAATCATAAAAGTTGAATAGCCTTCTTCTGTTATGATGTTCACCAGCTTCCCTTTTCCTCCCCTGAAATCATTAGCTTTGCTCTCTTGTCTGATTGTACTCCACTCGCAAACCTGCTGTAAGCTCCGAAGAAGCTGTCAGTTCCCACCTCTGATTCTGAGCAAAGCTTTTGGTTTTAAAGTTTCTCCTCCATTTAAAAAGAAACTCTTTCAGAACTTCGAATCTGGAAACGGCAGCAGAATGGAAATATGTGCGAAGTAAGCTGAAGGAGGATGAGACGAGAGACCCGAGCGAGAGTGCAATCAATACGGAGTATTAAAGAGAAACAATAAGCAATAGAAGAAGAATGTGAAGAAACAAGAAAAGCGGGTGCTAAAGAGGAACACAACGTAATCTTGGGCTGGAAGGAAGCAGGACAGGGTGCAACAGTTTTGAGTGATTTTGAGAGGTTACAAAAATCTTGTGAGCGGTATTGGACTTTACTTCACTCGTTTCTTGGGTGCAAGTTATGTGCCAAGCTTACCAATGTTGACCACCAATCTTGTGGACCTAATATATTCAGGAAGTATATTTGGATAGATACTCAAATGTTTTGCTGGGTTGTTCAAACTGAGCTTTTATACAATTGAAATATTCAAATTAAAGCCCCGCAAGAGGTTGAGGATTCCTTTATCAAATTGTTGTGTGCCAGTCTTCAACTCGCTAATTCATATATCTGCCCAGCAAATCATGGCAGAGGAAGCCTTGCAGCAAGCTGTAGAGATGTTATTGAAAGGAATCCTCATCTCTATTGTTATAAGCCTCTGGTTAGTCACTGTAGGCTGAGAGAGTGCTTGTGAACCTTTCTGCTCAGGAGCAGTGCTTAAACATTCCTCAGAGAAGCACTTATGAGGTGCAGTAGTCTTTTTGTCCCCATGCATTCAGTTCTATTAGTTTTCTCATAGCTATTCTGTTGGGTCAACCACTGGGCCATGGAGACTGAAGATCAGCAGCACCGACAAGGAAGAATGCACAATCTAAAATATGCTGCTGAAGGAGGAGAGAGATTAAGAAGCATGATAGTGCAGGCTCAACAATACGAGGAGCCAGATTCCCCCCCTCCCCCCACTTGAGAGGAACAATGGCCACCCCACAGCCATTTAACAGTCAATTGGCCATTAATAGACTGGAGATGGCATTTCCACCCCTCAGGGATAGCAGGCGAAGAGTTGTGATTTGAGAGGTCAGTGGGGAAGAGGGAATGGTAAAACTTTGGGGGGGGGGAACAGGGGGTGGTGTCTCTGACGGGTCCAGGGAGGCACATAAGGAGTGGCTCCTTCCCTTGCCCACTACCAGCCCTGCAGCAAAATCAGGGTGGGCACCTGGCATGGGCCTTTCCCACCACCGGTTCACTCGTGGTGTCAGAATGAAGTCCGTAAGAGAATTAATTCATGTCATTCCCCATGGAGACAGCAAAGTGGGATGAAAGAGCTTGTTAGGTATGGTTGCAGATGGGATGCACATCACATTGCATTGTATATCACAGGGTCAATTGTTGTAAAACAATCATCATAATTATTGTTCCTCCAAGATTTCCCAGTATTATACTCTGGCTATACATTCAACATTTTGGGGAAGAAAATACATGTGCTCCACTCAAAATCAGAGCAATTGTTTTTCTCAAGCTCCCGTCTGCATTTCACCTCATTAGGGTGGAGGCAGGTCTAACCCCACTACCAGCCCAGTTCCGCAACATAGGACCCATGCTGGAAACCTTGACTGACAAAAGTTCTGCTGAGGGACTTTTCGCCGATGTTCAATAAGTTCACAATTTGTTTCTTTTCAAATGTTGAGTGCTACAAAAATGAAAATATCAGAAACCGCATTTATCTTCCAGCTGGATTGAAATTCTAAATTGCCCTTAGTGTCCAAAATTGCCCTTAGTGTTGGGTGGGGTTGCTGGGTTATGGGGATAGGGTAGAGGTGTTGACCTTGGGTAGGGTGCTCTTTCCAAGAGCCGGTGCAGACTCGATGGGCCGAATGGGCTCCTTCTGCACTGTAAATTCTATGATAACTCATTGCTCTTTGCAGTTCCTTGCTGCGTACAAATTGGCCAGCGTCATTTCTTACTGCACCACAGCACCACACTTTGAAAGTACCTAATTGGCTATGAAATGCTTTGAGATGTCCCAAGGTCAAGAATTGTGCTACACATTTCTTTCTTCTATCACCTTTCGGTTTGACTTCTCAGATGCATTCTTCGAGAGCATTTGCTTTTCGACTGCAATTTATTCAGAGCACTGCGACTTGAGCCTTCTCCTGACCAAAGCCTCTCATTTTAATTATCCTTGTAAAGCTACATCAATTATCACCTCCCAGTGATTTAGGCTTAATATCCTCTACCTTGTTTTCCAATTTCTCCACATTGCTCCATCTTTCCTCATTGATTGTTTTTTCAGTCTATATCCCTGCACCTCCCTTTGCTCCTGTCATGTTAGATTATTCTTCAGAAGCTTTTTGCCTTTGCTTCACCATTAGTCACCACTCCTTCAGTCACAATGGGCGGGATTCTTTTGCCGCGCCTGCCCGCCGACCGGAAATTTCCGCCCGAGGTCAAAAGACCTTTGCATGGCCCCTGTCCCTACCATGGCAACCTTGCGGCGGGCGTGGCTGAAGAATCCAACTCCATGCCATTTGCCCTGTAGAACTTCATCTCCATTTTCACCCTACCTCTCTATACAATCAAGGATAAAGGAGAAAACTTGTAATAATGCCATGAACACCATAATCGCAGAAAATGGTTCACCTTCAAGGACTAAGAACATTTGTGTTTTGAAAGATACTGACCCTTAAAGTTAATCCAGGACTCTGATTGCTATTCCTGGGGGGTGGGGGAGAATCCCGTTACAAGAGATAATAAGCAAGTAATTTTAAAGGAGTTGGAAACTTTTTAACCCTGGTAGATTGTTGGCAAAAAAGGATCACATTTATGGCTCTGAAAACAAAATTGCCTGGAAAACTGTATTTAAAATTTGGTTTGGGTTTTGCTTTGAGAAGAAGGAGGGCCATGTGCTTGTGGGAAGAAGACAGCTGCCTTTTTGCAGTCCAGGACCAGTCCACAGTCGGAAGTGCTCCGAAGTTGCTCGACATGGGGGAGTAGAGTGCCTGCAAATATTCCTTGAGCCTGCCTGAAAAACATAGCAAGAGTTTTGCGTGTGTGTGTGACACTTCGCACATCTCAAAAGAGTAATGATAATTGTTTCGTATTTCACACTGTATGTTTATGCGTTTTGGCTTTCTATTTGGCAAGACTGGTTTTATAATAAACTGACACGTTTGTTGTTTATTAAAAGAAGTCTGGTTAAATTTATTCTGGGTAACAGTAGCAAAAGTAAACAATTGAAATGAAATGAAAATCGCTTATTGTCACAAGTAGGCTTCAAATAAAGTTACTGTGAAACGCCCCTAGTCGCCACATTCCGGCGCCTGTTCAGGGAGGCTGGTACGGGAATTAGACCCGCGCTGCTGGCCTTGATCTGCTTTACAAGCCAGCTATTTAGACCATTGTGCTAAACTCACCCCCAATGGCCTGGTGCTGTGGCAATGGTCTGGGGCTGGTTTGGCACAGAGCTAAATCGCTGGCTTTGAAAGCAGACTAAGGCAGGCCAGCAGCACGGTTCAATTCCTGTACCAGCCTCCCCGAACAGGCGCCGGAATGTGGCGACTAGGGGCTTTTCACAGTAACTTCATTTGAAGCCTACTTGTGACAATAAGCGATTTTCATTTCATTTCAATTGGCCATTTTAGTGAGTAATGATGGAGCTGTGGAGCAGTGGAGTTTGTCAAACTGTGCACCCCTTCCACCCCAATCATCAAAATAACGCCGTTCTTTCATTTGAAAGAGGCTGAAACGCCACCGATCGGATGCCTATTGTTAATTTTGAATTGGTACTATGAAATAGTGGGGGAGGTACCACACATCTCGCTTTGTCCTTCTTACATATTATCCAATGTAATAGTGAAATAAACATTCCCTATGCATGCCAGAATATATGCATTTATCATTGTGTTGCTTGGAGGAAACCGTTTTGTTTCAGGGTTGAGTTAAGCATGGTGAACTGCTGATCACAAGGACAAAGTTTAACAAGAATTGCCGAGTGACAGAAATGCTGAATGGATGTCCCAAACAAATGAAAGTATTGAATAGCCAGGAACACTATTGAGTTATACCAAGGCTGACTGTAAAATGTACCTTATTGTGAGAAAAAAACCTAGTTCCAGTGTGTTAGGAGATGAAAATCAAGATGGTAGATTTGCCTCTTTATCCCCTCTCTGGTGGAACTCAGCTGTTTAAGGGGATAGTACCCTGGTGCAAAAAGTAACTAAATTTACAAAATCAGGGAGAGCTGTCAGGGAGGGTTGACAAGACATTTACGATCATGTGATATAGTGCAACTTGTTGCAGGCAACTGTTTTTAATATAAGATAAATTGGACAGGATTCACCATTCGGGAGACTAGGGGCGTGATTTCCCGACTCCCCGCCGGATCGGAGAATCGCCGGTGGATGGCGTGAATCCCGCTCCGACGCCGGCGGCTGAATTCTCCGGTGGCGTTTTTTTTGGCAGGGATCGCGCCCGTCGAGGGCCGTTGACAGTGGCCCCCCCGGCGATTCTCCGGTCCCCGATGGGCCAGTCCCACCGGCGTGGATTAGACCAGGTCCGTACCAGCGGGACCTGGCTCTGAGGGCGGCCTGTGGTGTCCTCGGGGGGCGCGGGGGGATCCTGCCACGGGGGTGCACCCACGGTGGCCTGGCCCGCGATCGGGGCCCACCGTCTGCGGGCGGGCCTGTACCATGGGGATACTCTGTCCCTCCGCGCTGGCCTGTGTAAAGCTCCACTATGGCCAGCGCGGAGAAGAAACCCCCTGCGCATGCGCAGGAATCACGGCAGTGGTTCTGGGAACATGCTGGCGCTCCTGTGCATGCGCCAACTCGCGCCGGATGGCGGAGGCCCTTCAGCGCTGGTTGGCGCGGCGGCAACCACTCCAGTGCCGGCCTAGCCCCCGAAGGTGCGGAGAATTCCGCACCTTCCGGGAAGCCCGACGCCGGAGTGGTTCACGCCACTCTTTGGCGCCCGCCCGTACGGCCTGCCCGCTAGATACCGGGGAATCCCGGCCTAGTTTCTTCTGCTAGACTAGAATCGCTCCTGATCTGTACTGGTGCTAGGAGCAGCATCAAGGAGCAATCCCCTCTCCATTGCCATGCAAATTTGTGGTGGGGTGCCCCGGGATTCTGTCCCAAATCCTGGTATCGTGTCATCCACTCAAAATGACAGGGCCCCCCTCCAGACTACCAGGTGTGTGGATTGTTTATTTTCATCTCCCTTCATGCTTGAATATATCTCAAATACTCTGCATTGAAGCTAACCACAATGTTCAGCAATATCTAGGAGTTAGCTTCTTTTACTTCCTTTTTTCTCAGCAGAAAGCTTTTTATGTGGTGACGACACGTCAGTCATAGCTAGATGTTTATAAACATTGTGGTTAGATTGGAAGCTGACTGCCTGGAAGCTATTACCCTGTCACTTGCAGCTTAATAAAAGCTATTTATCCTTGAAAGTGAATCAAAGGATCTGAGGGTCTAAAGCCTTGTGATGCGCTTTGGCTTTCTATGAAGTAACAGCTACTGCTTTCTATATTTCTGTCTGAGGCAGAAGGTGTAAGGGATAGGTAAGTGAAAAAGCACTGCTTTTTAACTCTTTCTGCCTGGAATGCTCTGTGGCTTCCATACAATGATCATTGGCAGGGAGGTTTCTGATATGGAAGTCTCTGATAAGGGGGTCTCTGATGGGGATTCTCTGGTATGGGGGCCACTGATATGGGGGCCACTGATATGGGGGTCACTGATATGGCGGGTCTCTGATGGGAGTTCATTGCTATGGTGATGCCTGATATGGGGGTGTCTGATATGGAGCATTTTATTGGGCTTCAGATGGGGGTCTGATCAGGTCCTTGCTGAAAGGTTTGATGGGTGGGTTTAATGGGGCTCTCTAATGGGGGGGTCTGATGGGTGTCGCTGATGGGGAGGTCCAATGGAGGAGTCTGATGGGGGTGTAGGATTTGTGTTATGTTGGGGAGGGGAGTCCTCCAATCGGCTTTGGGGGCACCTACACCACCTCCTCGACCAACTGCAAGGTTCACCCCGTCAGATCCATACTTTAAAATACTTGCACCAATCCACACCCATGTGAATCCCAGACAAGAGGGCTGGAACATCACTGCGGTGTGGAGAATCGGTGTCCAGCTCATTAATCGGATGGAAATGGGTTCAAATGGCCCATTTGCATCCTCCTGTCGTTGCAGGGCGAGTAACTCACTGCTGCCACTGTCAGGGGACCGGAGTACCAAAAGAGGATCGCCACCTCCTTTTTAGCCCAGCCACGATTGTCCGCCACATTGGGCACTCCCCTACAGGCGATGGACGACGGGGAATCCACCCCATTGTGTTCGAATGCATTTCTCACACATCATTCTGATCACAGCCTATTTAAATGACAATTATTCAGACTACCAGCCCATATATTTCTGGCTATTTGCTCAATGGAACCAAAGTTAAGCAGATTGTTGACCATTCTCCTAAAACATTGCTACATAAACCCTATGACATAATGTAATCCCTGCCTCAGTTGATAACCAGTGTAACTCCACTTTGCAGGTCAGCAGATAATAAGCACCCATCGCAGCAGCCAGAAATCTATTTCAGAAGCTCAACATTTTCTGAGACAAAACAAAGTACTGTCTAACATCCAAGTCTATTAATGCTCACCTTTTAACTTAATTTTGAAGACAAAATTTGTGTCAACATGCTGCTATG
The DNA here is from genome assembly GCF_047496885.1 of Scyliorhinus torazame. Classification (NCBI taxonomy): domain Eukaryota; kingdom Metazoa; phylum Chordata; class Chondrichthyes; order Carcharhiniformes; family Scyliorhinidae; genus Scyliorhinus; species Scyliorhinus torazame. The sequence continues at coordinate 364,494,042 of NC_092708.1, read as the reverse complement.
CTTTACCAACTTGTGAATCGCGGTGATGGTGCTTCCAGGACTTTGATGGAATGGTCAGCATTGAACGTATTTGCGGTATAAGTGACTTTTCTGGGGGCAGATGCTGATGTGCTGGCCAGCCTTAGGCAGAGAGGCCAAATTTCATACAATTTCTCTTTCTTTACTCTCAGCAAGGACGAAGATATCATCTCAAAATTGCTTCCTTTGTTGGCCTTGGTTCTATCAATAACTGCTAATTGAGCACCAGGCCATAGAAACCTGCCTCACAGAAAGTAAGACATGTGCTTTCTATTAAATTGCCTGGTGGGCAAAGCTGCAAATATATCTAATCAACTCTTTATACTCCAGCAATTAAAAAAAATCCAGCTCCGTTGAATCAGGTAATGGATGAATAAAAATGAATCCATCTTATAAGAATTTAGGAGCTCACTATTGGGTTTCAGCTTTCTAGTGCAGGAGGACTTTACTCCAAATGTTAATTTAAACTTCTTTCAACATATTCGCACATGATATATATTTCAATTGCAGGCTTATTTTCTTAAGTAACTCGGTTCACATCATTCGTACCTCTTAAGCTGCAAATATATTTAAAGGGGAGAAGTGAAGTTGACGCTCTATGGAGCAGGGATTTCTGTAGAACGAACAGATTAACTGATTTTTCCTTCGTTGCGAGCTTTATGCTGTGCTGTTCCATTTTTGCAGTGGTGCTGGTTAATTTGAAACCTCAGAAATAAAAAATACTGTGTACGTTTTCATTCATTTGTCTCAATGCTAATATTCTTGCCTTTGATGTATGAGGTTCAAGCTCAACTCTGGGACTTGAGTACACAAGATGAGTTGGTGCGAAGTGAGTGCTCTATTTTTAGATTAGCTATCTTTGGATGAGACATTGAACAGAGTTCTATCTTCCTGTTCTGGTAGACATAAAATATCTCATGGCACTATGCAGGAAAAATGGGAAGAGTTCTACCAATGTCCTGATGATACTACATTCTCAACCAATGCTGCTAAAATATTAAAACTGCTGATGTACCTCATTTGCTGCCGGGCTTGCCTAATAACAATAGTTACTGCACCTCAAGACCGAGTAATTGGCTGTAAAGAACTTTGGGACTTGAAAAGCAAGCTCATCTTTTCTGGCAAGTTTTCTCCTTTATTTGCGGTGACGAAGGGTTGGATGAGATTACATGAGGACTTCAACCTCTCCAGTACCATGAGCCGATAAAACCAGCAACAATGTGCTGTGTAGCCCTGGTTAGGCACCACAGATAAGCTTAATCCTGTCCTCCCCCTTCATTCACACACACATACCCCGAGAGGACAACAAACAACAGAGAGATCCTCGTCACATGTGGGAAAACGAAAGACACTTGCAGTACTCCACATTATCTGTCTTGGTTAAAAACAGGTTGCAGGTCAGGAATCAATCTAGATCTGTTTGGCCTAATTCGCTCAATTCCACATGAGACACTTAGCCAATGAGCCTGGAAAAGTCACTTTACAAATCAATGGGAGATATTTTCATCTTGGCTGACTGAATAAGAGGCCGATTTACCAATTTGTGGAACCAACCCGGTGGAATGAAATTTGGTCAAGTTCTGCATCCAGCATTCCATGAGATTCCTGCCCAGACAGCGGAGATGAAAGTCCGTCTGCCATGTTTCATGAAATGCTTTGAAAATAAAATACATCCTGTGAGGAACTGCAACAAATTCCCTGATCAGCACACCGATCAGCAAGGCCCCGTGGTGGGCGCTTCACCTGATGAAAATTGGCACTGCCTGAGATTTTCCAACATAAAAGAGAGTTAAATTGCGCGTAGAGATATCCCCACTTCAGCCAGGTACTGAAATTTGTGAGCCTTCTGTCGCTTCACAATTTGTGCGTTCCGAACACTGGAGGGTTAAATTACTGCGGCATTGAGCACATCAATGAAAATTATGAAAATTCTGATCCAGGGTGGAGCATTAACAAATAGCCGAAGAGGCTGTGAATAGGGAGTTCCATGTTGCTGACTACAAGGTATTAGATGTAAAACACTCAGATACGTGACGCCAGTCGCAATTTGAAACAACCATCTTCAAACTATAGATAGCTGATGCCTGTGGGCTCCAAGCAATGCTTGAAGCAAGACCCTCAAGGTTACAGAATAACTCGATCCTTTCTGCTAATATAATTTATGTAAAGTCTGGCATAATTAGCTGTGAAGGGAACGCAGGAGAAATCTGAAACGTCCCCAACCATTTAAAACAACTGCAGTTTGTCTCCGTGCTGATCTCAGGATGTGGCTACAATGCAATTAGATGAAATAGGATTAATTCGACATTACCTCTTAAACCTTTCAACAAAATGTGTTATTAGGGCTATTCTCCAGTTTCTACATAATCCCACCCTGTAGTCAGCTGATGAAAACATGAATTTAGGCCTTAGGTTTGCAAACTGAGTTTCCCGGAGCAGCATAAAATCTGTTTACATCCCATTAGATTTCAGCATTTTTTGATTCATAATAACGTTGTTCTTATTGCTACATCCAAAGTTAGAGAGAAGAAATTTTCTAAAATAACACTTCCCTTTTGGGTAGTTGATACAATGGAAGTGATTTTGAACTCCACTCCCACTCCCCCAAAAATAAATGGTGGGTGGGATTCACCGTTCCCCGACGCCGATTTCATAATCAGCGATCGGGCGGAGAATCCCTTCTGATGCCCAAATCGGGGGCGCCGCTGGTTTGACGCTGGATTTGTATCTCCCGCCCCCTCCGAACGGCGGTGGCGTGACACCTGAAGGCCCTCTCCCGATGCCCGCCCCCAATGGGCCGTGTTCTCGACCGCGCGATTGACGTGTGGTCTCAGCGGTCGGGAATCTGGCATGGCGGCTGCGGACTATGTCCAGCACGACCACAGTCGAACGGGGACCATGATGCTGGTCCGGGGGGCTTCAGCAAGGGCTCAGGGGACTGGTGGGGGGTGGCCAGGGGTTGGCCAGGGGGACACTATCTGGCAGCTCGGGTCCGCACATGGCCAGTGCCATGTTTTACGGCACGACCGCTGCAGGTCATCGCCGTACGCATGAGGGCCACAGACCCGGCCATTCTCGAGGCGTTTATATCGTGGGAGCTGGGAGTTATACTCGGCGCGACTGCTAGCTCCTCACCGGTCGCAGGATCAGTGAGGGGTCGGTGCCGATTTTGCCGTAGTTAAACGCCACAGTTCCCACGCCGGCGTAAGCACTTAACCTCCAAAACGGTGAATCCAGCAGGGTGGGTTTGGATTTGGATACTTTCTATTGGCTGACGCTAAAATCGGGAAAGGCGATTGGGCGGAGAATCAGTTTTGACGCCCGCGCCGGGTACCCGTCAAATCGCAATTCTCTGGTGCCTCGACAGTGGCGTCAATGCGTTCTACTCCGCATGTACAGTAAACGGCATTTGCATATCATTAGCGGGTCCGACCCGGTAGTCTCCGGGGACTCCGCGATTCTCCACTTCCATGGGAGGGAATTCCTGGTGACGAGGTTCCCTTGTGCTTTCAAAAATCGTAAAACAGGTGCCTTGGCTGCTGAGGGACGGAGAGAGGGCACATAAAGTGTCCAGCATCGCCAAAATCTGCTGATAATTGTGCCGCTGGCCGGGGGACTTCTGCCAGGGTCGGGTGGACAAGGGTAGCGGGAGGGGAAGCCAGGAGGTAGGCCGTGGGCTCGGATGGCGGGCATGGAACACCTTTGCTGCAGCCTCCCAGGCAGCCATGCGGATGCGCACACCGCTGAACCTAGCGCCACGGGTCCTATGGGTGCCGCCTCAGGCCACCCCTCCAACGTCTGGCACCAACCGACCCATCAAAGGGATGACCATGCTCCAGGGCAAGAGTGCCATCTTGTTGGCTGGGATCAGTGTGTGTGGGGAGTGGAGTGCAAATACGCAGCTGCAAGCTTGTCAGCCTCTCTAGTGTCAATCCTGACCCTGGCAATTCCAACACCATTTTCCATTGGAATCGATCATATTCCACTTGTTGCCGGTGCTAGCCCCTCAACAGTCACTGAATTGGTCCAGGTGCGCTACCAGTTTTGCTGTCGTGGAACTCCACAAATCCTGCCCTGGCATCAACACTGAGTCGCAGGGATGGAGAATCCAGCCACATAACTTCAGTTAAATATCCAGGCCTGTACTTTCACCCTCAAGGTGGGTAGGGGGAGCTGGCAAAATTCCTGGTTCAGCCCATCCGCCTCGGACGAAAGTGACTGTAAAAGTGGGATCGTCATTGCTGGGGGCCAGCTGGAGTTGGGCGTGCTGACCCCGGCGCATTGCAGAGGCAGCCACAGGGACTGTTCTCAATGTCATGAGATTTTGTCCCAGAGAGAAAAAAACACAAAGGTCCTCCAGCCCGCACCCTCCAAACACGTCTCATGACCCATCCATGTCACTTTATTCCCCCTCCCTCCCAATCACACCTCCAGGCCCCTAATGCCCCTATACCAAATTCTGGCTTTTCTATTCCCATTGACCCAATTTCCCCAGCGAGAACAAATGAGCATTGCAGTGAAAAGTAGAATGGGAAAAAATGGTTTGAACAAAGTTTAGTCACTCTCCCCTATGCTTCGAAAAAGTCTGGACAAGCTAATAAAAGTGTCAATCTTCCAGGCACTTCAAAGTTTCAAGAAACATAATCACTTCAAACCACTTATTTATGTTAACAAATATGGTGAAGTTGACTAGAGGGATCAGAGAGCCTGATCTCTCAATCAAACAGTGTTTCTTCTGGAGAGCAGCTGCTCTTTTATTCTTATAGATGTCTGCGCTCCTAACTGTGCCTCATTATGCATGAGCAGAGATTGGAATTGGCTATAAAAGAGAATCCAAAAATCCTGTATAGGCATATAAATAGGAAAAGGAGGTAAGGGGAGGATTGGGTCTAATTTAGGACCACAAGAATGAGTTATTCATCGATGCAGGTAGCATGACTGAGGTGCCAGGGGCTTTACGCTGTGCGGCTGCTAGCCCCCCACCAGACGGAGGGTCGGTGCAGCTGTTGCGCCATTTCTTCTGGCGTAAAACGCCACTGTTCCCGGCCGGCGTCAGCACTTAGTCTGCACATCGGAGAATCCAGTCCATCGTTTCCCAGATGGAAGATTTTGCACATTGCCTGTATTTAAAGTTGATAAGGCACCAGATAGGATACATCCAAGGATAGAGAAGGAAGTAAGAATGCAAATTTCAGAGACACTGGCCTTACTTTTTCAGTCTTCCTTAGATTTAGGGGTAGTGTCAGGGGACTAGAGAATTGCAAGTGCTATATCCTTGTTTAAAAAATGGGTGTAAAGATAAGAAACCTTTAGAAGAGACAATTCTGGACAAAATGAAATAGTCACTTGGGCAAATGTGTGTTCATTAAGGAAAGCATGCACTGATTTGTTAAGGGAAAACCATGTTCAACCAACTTGGTGGAGCCTTTTGAAGAGACAACATAGAGCAACGTTGTTAATATGATGTACATAAACTTCCAAAAGGCATTTGAGAAAGTGCCATGCAACAAACCTCTGAGCAAAGTAAGAGCTCAGGGAATAAAAGGTACAGTAGCAACATTAATGCAAAATTTACTACATGACAGGAAACAGAAGTTGTGGATAATTATTGTTTTGGGGGCTGAAAGAAGTTTTGAAGTGGAGCACCCTGTTAGGATCCTGTTTTGCTGCTATATATTAATGACCGAACCCCAGTATGCAGGGCACATATACAACATTTGGATGTGTTATGCTCTGAATCCAGACCCCCAGTTGTTCATAAGGTCCAGTTGGGGACGAATAAAAATGTGTTTAAAGTACACATAGTTTGAGATTCCAGACAGATTCCAGCTTCGTGAGGAAATCCACAAGATTCCATAAGTTTTGAACAAACAAAATTAAACTTTACTATGCAAGGTCAGAATGGTAAAACCATTTACAATATCTATCTTATACTCTAACATTCAGGGTTAATATGGGGAACATGTGAATTGACAGGCAGACTATGGTTAAATACATCACACTGCACAATGTATGGCAAATGCAACCAAGACACATTCCACGGATTTCTCAACAACACACACAGACATCAATAAACATGTTGAATCAAACCGTCTTGCTGAAACACAGTCTCTCTCACGAGGAATTCTAGTCTTCACATTTGGAAATCAAATGTTGGAATTCTCTTGAGTCACTCAATGCTGGCCCAATTCGTAGGATTTCAATCTCACCTTCCAAGATTCTGTTCCCCTAGATTACCAGCTTTGCACTCAGGCACCAACCCACAAGCACAATGCCAGCTCTTTGGCTACACCAGCAGAAAACCACTGCTCTAAAGGAGTATCTTCACCCCAATGGCCCAGAGGGCAGAGTCACCAGCTTCTGCTGCCTTCTTGGTTTTCAAGGCTTCTCCCGAGCTCTCTTCAATTACCAGGACTTTCCCTCAGGCTTCTTCACCTAAAGTCTGCTAACCACATCCCTTTTCCTACTTTTAATTTAATTGGGACCTCTTCCTGTCCCCTGTCTGGGACGCGTGTCTTCAATGGTGCCCTGCTCCCAGCCACATCAACAGGTTTTTTGCACCAGGCTTTCAAGCTCTGCACAAGCGCACTGTCCCCCTGCCCTACCCCTCCCACCACCTCCCAGAGAACTGAGGCTGCTAAATTGGACATGTGCAGCCCGCTCCCAGTCTAATAATGCGTGGAAACCCCAAGGCCTGTCAGGGATTTGAAGTTCCTGACCTCCACTCTTAACTTTAATGTCAGTCTGGCGTATGTAACAGATGATGCTATATTTGGAAGTACAGTGTCGAACTTCAAAAAAGGCATAGGCAGTTAGGTGGAATGGGGGGGGACAAGTGGCACATTAAATTTAATGCAGAGAAGTATGAAGTGATTCATTTTGGTGGGAAGAATGCAGAAAGACAATAGGCTGGAGTTTCCGACCCCCAGTAGCATGTTTCTCTATGGTGAGTCCTTCGCTTGTGGTGGGATTATATCTTCCCACCGCTTATCAATGGGATTTCCCATTGTAAGTACTCCATGCCGCCGGGAAGCCAGTGGGCTGGCACTGCTGGTGGGAAAGTGAATCACAAAGATCAGAGAATTCCGGCCAAAAAAAAATATATGGTCCAATTCTAATAGGAGTACAGGGGCAGAGGGAACTCGGTGTATATATGTACAAATTCCTGAAAATGGCAGGACAGGTTGACAGAGTGGTTAATACAACTGGGTAGTCTAGGGGTATAGAGTGAAGAATTATGTTAATCCTGCATAAGACACTCAACCAAAGTATTGTGTCCAGCTCTGAGCACCACACTTTAGGAAGAATCTGACGGCATTAGTCAGGATGCAGAAAAGATTTACGACAATTGTTTCGGGGATGAGCAGGTTTTGTTATGTGTTGGAGAGGTTGGGACAGTTCGCCTTCGAGAAGGGAAGGTGAAAAGGCGATTTGTTACAGGCTCTCAAGATCATGAAGGGTCTAGACAGAGTAGATTGAGATAAACCCGTTCCCATTGGTGGAAGGGTCGAGAGACAGGGGGCACAAATTGAAGTTAATTGGCAAAAGAAGCAATGGCGACGAGGAAAAGCTTTTTCATAGGGTGAGTGGTTCGGGTCTGGAAAGCACTGCCAGAGAAGGTCTTGGAGGCTGGGTTGATCGAGGCTTTCAGGATGGAATTGGATCATTCTCTGAAAAGGAAGGAACTGCAGGGCCAGGGGGAAAAGGCAGCTGAGTGGCCCTAGATGAACTGGGTGGCACGGCGGCACAGTGGTTAGCACTGCTGCCTCACAGCACCAGGGACCCAGGTTCAATTCCAGCCTCAGGTGACGGTCTGTGTGGGGTTTGCACTTTCTCCCCATGTCGGTATGGGTTTCCTCCAGGTGCTCCGGTTTCAGCCCACAGTTTAAAGATGTGCAGGTGGGTTGGCCATGTTAAAATTGCCCCTTAGTGTCCAAAAGGTTAGGTGGGGATATGGGGATGGGGGAGAGGAGTGGACCTGGGTAGGGTGCTCTTTTAGAGGGTTGGTGCAGACTCAAGGGGCCAAATGGCCCCCTTCTGCACTGTAGAGATTCTATGAGCTGCTCCTTCAGTGGGCCCGTGTGGGCATGACCAGCCAAATGGCCTCCTTTGTAATCATTCTGTGATTCCATGTTATGTGATACTTTAAATATAATGATCTGCAGGTGGTGGGGGTGTATACAACATGTTTAACGATGGTGCCTGGCCCCCTCTACACACAGGTGCCATGGGCTACATGTCTGCCCCAGTTGGCTAATTGTGCCACAGCCAAGCATGCATCCAGACCCCTGCCCATACCCTCCGTGCTCCGCCCACTATTGCCCATCCCTCCTGCTAGTGTCACCGTTGGATGGCACTGCCATGGGTGTGGCCACGGACCTACCCCCCATTGGGTGCCGCCGGGTGGTAGGGCCGCCCCTGGGGGCTCCGACACCCATTCGCACGTCCGGCTGCCTCGGGCTCAGCCAACGCTCGGAGTTGGTGCCCATCAGCCTGGCTGCCATAATGGCGGCCGTGGATTTGGCGCGGCCCTGTCATGGCGGGCCGTTTCAGGCCGGCGGCCCTGTCGTCCTCAGACTCCCCCCACCCCCTCCCCCGAACATGGAAGCCCTCCCCCTCGTCCCCAGCCACGGCCGTGCCTGTCCCGCCAGCCCTAGTTCCCCCCCACGCCGACCCCCCTCACCTCCTGCTCTCGCATCGTCAGCCAGCACGACTGGCTGACAATTTTTATTAGCAGGTTAGAACAGCGTCAGCGTGACCTGGGGTCACGCTGTCGGGAATTCGGCCCATCCGGGGCGCAGAATCCCCGGGAGCCCGGAGAATCGGTGAACGGACCCCCTTGGGCGTTTCTCCGGGCAGCGCGGCGCTGATCACCGTCACACCGTTTTTGCCGGTTCTGAGAATCGCTAAACGGTGTCGGACCGGCGTCACGAGTAAAAACGGCGAGTTTGCGATTCTCCGAGGCAGCTCTGCCTGAGAGAATCCCACCCATCATCTCCGAAACTTTGAAATCCAGAGTTCCCTGGAGGTCGGAATAGAGCAACCTTTCCTTTTCCGTTAGTGGAGATGCCAGCATTGGACTGGGGTGGGCACAATAAGAAATCTTACAACACCAGGTTAAAGTTCTAAAGGTTTGTTTCGAATCACTAGCTTTCTGAGGAAGGAGCTGCACTCTGAAAGCTGGTGATTCGAAACAAACCTGTTGGACTTTAACCTGGTGTAAGACTTCTTCTTCTTTCCTTTCCCAGGACAGGAGTTCAATGTGAATATTTAATTCTGCTGACATCAAAAAAAAAATCCTCAATCCTCAAGTGCCAAGTCTAGAAAATAACCTGAAGCACACGTATCAACATGCAGTATCATTTGAGAAGAATGTACAACTACCAGCACTATGTTACACTCCGAGGCAACCATTTTAGAATCTGGTCGATAAAGTGGAGCAAGGAACAGAGCAGCTGATGGTGGTACGGTCCAGGCCTCGGCCTTTTTCCTGAGCTTCAAGATTTTTTTTTCATTTTCAGTTAATTGACTTTAAAAAAAAGTCTGCAGGAATGGCAGCACAGTGGTTAGCACAGTTGCTTCACAGCTCCAGGGTCCCAGGTTCGATTACCGGCGTGGGTCACTGTCTGTGTGGAGTCTGCACGATCTCCCCGTGCATGTGTGTGGGTTTCCTCCTGGTGCTCCAGTTTCCTCCCACAGTCCAAAGATGTGCAGGTTAGGTGGATTGGTCATTCCAAATTGCCCTTAGTGTCCAAAAAGGTTAGGTGGGATTACGGGGATAAAGGGGATAGGTTGGAGGCGTGGGGCTTAAGTAGGGTGCTCTTTCCAAGGGCCAGTGCAGACTCGATGGGCTGAATGGCCTCCTTCTGCACTTAAATCTATGATTCTATGATTCCATGAGATTACAGGATGCTTTTGTTGATCTGGCACTCCCAGCGGGAAGGCTTACACAGGCGGCCTTAAGACCACGATGGCGGATTCTCCAACTTGCGTTCACTTGAAGCATTGGGAGTGGAAGAATGGTAGATTTACCCACACATGCCAAAACAGCCTGCATGTAATTGTAGAAGATTGAAAGACATTAAGAAAACACTTAGCAAAAATCAATTTGTGGCCGTGTGAAAGTAGCATTGGGCTATTTTGTCATTTTTCTTCATAAATCCTTTTATTCATGGTGACTACTTTAAGCACACTCTTAATTTTATAGAGTATCACGCTGTATTCCATAGAGCAGCGCATTTATCTGCATGTCCAGCTTTGAATCATAGCTGGAATGAGATGGCAATCAGTTCACTCTACTTTTGGGTTCGCACCAGAGCATGAGATCGCGGGCTACCATCCCATGCCTCGAAATGGCGTTTGGCAGCAAGCGCAGACTTAAAATCATGAAAGCAAATTACTGTGGCTGCTGGGATCTGAAACAAAAACAGAAAATACTGGACAATCTCAGCAGGTCTGTCAGCTTCTGTGGAGAGAGAAGGGAGCTAACGTTTCGAGTCTGGATGACTCTTTGTCAAAGCTGGAGAGAACTGGAGGTAGAGTCAGATTTATACTATTGTGGGGGGGGGGGGGGGTTGCAAGGAACGGTGGGGCTGGATGGAGGGTCAGCGATAGGTGGTGATTGAGAAAGATGTTGTGGACTGCAAAACAAAGGGATATAAATGAGGGTGATTGAATCTAATGAGGGTACTGATAACAACACATTAAGAAATTAGAATGGGTTAATGACAGCCACACACGAGTACGGCCTCAACCGGGACCTTGGATTCATGTCATATTACATTCACCCCCCACCATCTGGCCTGGGTTTGCAAAATCCTACCAACTGTCCTGTTAGAGACAATTCACACCTCTTTAACCTGGGGTTACCCCTCTCGCTGGCTCTGTAAAGACTTAATTACCTGCAAATGCTCGCATTCACAGTATCGTCTTGCACCTTTGACTTTGTCTGTATAAATGTTTCTGGAACCTACCTCTTCATTCACCTGAGGAAGGAGCAGCGCTCCGAAAACTAGTGATTTGAAACAAACCTGTTGGACTTTAACCAGGTGTTGTAAAACTTCTTACTGAGAACAAAGGTAAGCAGTGTGTCAAAGGACAACTAGGAACAGGGAACAGATGGCCAAAGTGGGGTGGGAGGGGGAACAATGGCGAGGGGAAACCAGATCAATGGAAGAAATTAAAATAAATTGATAGAAGTAATAATGGGGTGAAGGTGGAGGAGAGTGTTCACCGTCTGAAGTTGCTGAACTCAATGTTATGGCCGGAAGGCTGTAACAAGCCATATCGGAAGATGAGCTGCTATTCGTCCAGTTTGTGCTGGGATTCACTGCAACATTACAGCAGGCCAAGGACGGACATGTGGACGTGGGAGCAGGACGGTGAGTTGAAATAGCAAGCGACAGGAAGGTCCGAGCCCCCGCTTGCAGAAGGACCGCAGGTGTCCTGAAAAGCAGCCACTCAGTCTGTGTTTAGTTTCGCCATTGTAGAGTAGACCGCATTTAAAATCGACAACTTTCAAAGCTTACGGTAATCACAGGAGCTCGAATCAGCAAATTTATTTTTGAGAGACGGTCACTGTATTTTCTGTGAGGTGAAGGTTTCCACTGAAATAACAGCACCAATGGGACAAAAACGCTAACCCATCCCTCATGGCCGCCCTGAGAGAATGTGAAGGAAAACTCAAAAACCATCCATTTTTCTCCTTCCATCCTATAACACACACAAAGCTCTCCAGCATGTTTGTACAGTAGCTGCAGCCTCCATACCCTCCAACAGCTCTTGTTTCTTTGATGTGTTCTCAGTTTAGGTTCCAGAACTCCCAGGCCAAAGTGGATAAAGGTTTGGGAAGGAACCAAGCTACCTTGGCATTCGCACGGAACCTTTAATTTCCAGCTGGGTGGGAGTTGGGCCAGCAGGGGGGGGGTTGTTGGGATGGGTATGGGATGGGGGGATGGAGGCAGGACAGAGGGAGCCACTGGCAAATATTCCATTCACACATGTGCCTCTTCTTCCCCGTGTGAAGTTGATATTTCTGTTGGAGTTCCCGGATTGCCACCTAGAATCTTTCTTGGAAGTCCGGGGGAGGTGGTGGAAGCAGGGACGATATTGGCGTTTAAGGGACATCTTGACAAATACATGAATAGGATGGGAATAGGGGGATACGGACCCCGGAAGTGTAGAAGATTTTAGTTTAGACGGGCAACATGGTCGGCGTAGGCTTGGAGGGCTGAAGGGCCTGTTTCTGTGCTGTATTTTTCTTTTTTCTTTGTTCTTTGTTCCTCAGCAGGATTCACGCAAGCGAGACATGGGGCAAAATTCTCTGTAATCGGCGCGATGTCCGCTGACCGGCGTCAAAAACGGCGCAAATCAGTCCGGCATCGCGCCGCCCCAAAGGTGCGGAATCCTCTGCATCTTAACCGGCCGAGCCCTAACCTTGAGGGGCTAGGCCCGCGCCGGACAGATTTCCGCCCCGGCAGCTGGCGGGAAAGGCCTTTGGTGCCCCGCCAGCTGGCGCGGAAATGACATTGCCGGCGGCGCATGCGCAGGAGCGTCAGCGGCCGCTCACGGCATCCCTGTGCATGCAAAGTGGAGGGAGTCTCTTCCGCCTCCGCCATGGTAGAGACCGGGGCGAAGGCAGAAGGAAAAGAGTGCCCCCACGGCACAGGCCCGTCCGCGGATCGGTGGGCCCCGATCGCGGGCCAAGCCACCGTGGGGCCCCCCCCCCCACCGGGGCCAGATCGTCCCGCGCCCCCCCCCACCCCAGGACCCTGGAGCACGCCCGTGCCGCCTTGTCCCGCCGGTAAGAGAGGTGGTTTAATCCACGCCGGCGGGACAGGCATTCTAGCATCGGGACTTCGGCCCATCCAGGCCGGAGAATCGCTGGGGGGGGGGGCCGCCAACCGGCACGGCGCGATTCCCACCCCCACCGAATCTCCGGTGCCGGAGAATTCAGCAACCGGCGGGGGCGGGATTCTCGCCAGCCCCCGGCGATTCTCCGACCCGGCGGGGGGGGGGGGGGGGGGGGGGGGGGTCGGAGAATCTCGCCCCTGGTGTGAGTCTCTGAAAGCAAGTCACAAACCTTGTCCAGATTTAGGTAACTGATGCCAGGAGGATCGGTTAACCTCTTCTCAGTGTGGAAATGACAGCTTTTGTCATTTCCCTGTGGGTGTCTCACTGCTCAGCTATCTAATCTCGAGTGGAATTCACACAGAATTTCAGCCCATGGGTGTTTCGGAGATGCAGCTTGCAAAGATGCTTAGCAGATTTTGTTCATTTAGCTGTGCATAATAATGTTTAGCTATCTTACTCTAAAGCTGTTCTTTTTTATTGTTTTCCTAATTTTTGCATTTAATCACACTTATTCTTTTTTGAACTAGGCTTTTGCATTGTCCAAATGTGTGCTGAATCCCTTCCCAAAGACTTACTGCTTGCTATTATATGCTTCCCAGGAAGTGGGGAGAGTGGGATTTACCCTATGCATGCCTGGGGTATGCTGTCATGAACATAACGGGTATCCATCAGGATGCACTGGCCAGCATATTTGGGAAATAGGGAATAATGTTCAGCTGCTCAACCAGCTCAATTCACAGAGTTGGCATCACTGGAGTTGAGAGGTGTGTATTTATGAACAGCCAGAGGTAGGACCCTTGAGAGGGATCTGAATTGGCTGGCATCACCTGGGCAGCAGAAGTTGGCAGAAGTCCCTTGTGAATGAACGCGTGCCTATTGAGGGAGCTGAAATGGGAGCAGGCTACTTTGGCATTGGGCAGTGTAACAAAGAGGAGCTTCAGAAGATATCATGCTCCTGGTCAGGAGGAGGCCAGGCCAGTACAGAGAGTGTCTTCCAGGGAAAGAAGGTGGTTCCCAAGACATTGGGGGGTGTCCCATCACTGGGGAGGTCCCCCGATTATAGGCTGTACCCCACTCATCTGGACACTTCGTGTTTCGCTGCAAGAGGATCCTCAGTGGTGAAGCCCTGCTCTTTACTGTTACAGCTGCCTCCATGATGCTGACGCTCTTAGAGCACAGGCACACTGTTCAGGCATCAAAGGTTGCAGGACATCCAGTCCACTAATCATCCTCTCAGACATGGCACCTGTTCCTTCGAGGCACTTGAGAGTCCAAGAGCGTGAGGAAGTGCTATCACAACTAAGAAGGTTAATCCCTCCTTTGAGGCTGCTCACGGTCAAAGGGGTAAAAATAACTTTCAGGAGAGAAGCTGCAGCAGGGCTCTGTCCTGGGAGGGTTTGGTGGGACAGACAGGCTGCAGCTGTGGTTGCCCCTGTTATGAGTCTCCACAATATTTAAAGATGCCTTTATGGTCTCATAAATGCAAAGCCACCACCCCAGCACAGTGGCGACTCCCGACCTGGCCCTCTCCAGCTCCCCAAACAACCCCAATCCCCTGAATGCAACCCCCGCCCACTCAGAGCATTAGGCCAGAAACCCACCTGTCCTCGAGCTGCATACCAGTAAATGGAGTTGGCTGCTCACCTCGTCAATGCCTCTCGGTGGCCATAGCGCCAGATCCTCGTTTTTGTAAAGGAATACTAAACAACGTCCATGTGATTTCTCGCTGGGGAGTCGGTGCCTCTGGGAGGCCACTGCATTCAACTTCACTCTCACCGATGAAATTGAAATGAATGCAAATAAGGCTGAATGAGCTTCCTGCCATTTTGGGACAGGATCCGGAACTCGCCATCAGCAGCGGGCCAGGTGAATTGCAAAATGGTTCACGCACGGCGCAAATCTCGATTTTGCCCTTTTCCGCTATTCAGCCGGCACAATGCGATGGGAAAATCATGTCCATATATTGACAAAACTCTTCAACCTGCAACCATGGGGCAGGAAGTGAGACATGATTTTTTTCAATTGCATTTCAAAAGACAAATTAACTTTAATGATTCATAAATGGAGTTAGAATTAGCTCTTCCCAATGTGCTTGGAATGTGGGAGCAAATGGGAACTCCAAGAGGGGACATGGATGATTCTACTCTGTAACTAGCTCTTCATCGCATGCCCGGGTCTTATTCTTTCAGCATTTGGGGGTTAAGTGGATACAAACATTACATTTCTGCTTCCCTGTAGTCTGCCAAACGAATCCCAATCTGACATTCAATGTAATGCCTTTTCTTCTCCCTTCTGGCACTGAGGTATCAGGCTAATGGCATATTGTTGTGGCACTGCACCAACTCTGCTGACACATCAGAGAAGCTGAAAGGCATCTCCTTTACTTGGGTCCAATTCAGCAGGCCTGATTCAGAATGCGTTTATTTATTTCATCTTCTTATAATTCTCCAGATTAGTGTGCATGGTCAGGCTGGATCAATTGAATAAAATATCAACGGGCAATGTGGCTTTTAATAAGTGTTGCCAAAGCATGCAGGATAGGAGCAGAAAATCTCCTTCAGGAGTCAGCACTTGAAACATATGTTTCTACTTTCTGTCCTTTCAGGCACTTGGGAGAGCTGCAGATTCCTTTGCCAGTTTCAAATTATTCCGTTTGGAAGCAAGGTTGATGCTGCACTGAAGAAGCAATCTACCCCCAAAGCTCTGCAAAGTCCTGGTTACTTAATGTAATGTGTCACTGTGTAGTCAGTAACTGGGGAGAATGGAAGACCCCTGATGTTTATGATGGCCAAGGCGTTCCCACTTTTGCAGTCAATGGATTGTATTCAGAAGGGGTGCAGTTGGGTGAGGGCAGCCTTGGAGGATGCAGTCAGGAGGGAGCACAGTCAGGGGGCGCAGACGGTGGGGGTGCAGACTGAGATGGATGAAATTGGGGTGTGGTGCATTTGGGGGATCGGGGGACTTTGGTCAGGGTGGTGAATTATGTGACGGCGCCGTTGCAGGAATTCGGTCATGAGGGTCCAGTTGGGGGGGGGGGCGGGTGCAGGCAGACATGGGGGGGGGGGGGTAGAAGGGGGATTGATGAGCTATTGTGGAGGTTGTGGGCAATCGGTTAGGCATGCAGTTGGGGTGGGGCGCAGTTGGTGGAGTCGCAGACAGGGGATGCATGCAATGGGAGGGGTACCGGCGGCAAGATGCAGTCAGGAGGTGTCAAAGGTGTGGAGCCAGGGAGGGGGGGAAAGAGCTGCAGTCAGGGGCTTGCAGGTGTGGTGGGGAGGGGCAGGTGTAGTGAGAGGCAGTGTGAAATCGGGGGGGGGGGGGCAGTCGTGGAGAGGGACTGCGTCCAGAGAGTTGCAGTCGGGGTCCTGTGCAGATCTGAGGGTTAGAGGCTTCCCATGGTGTGTCAGCTTAGGCTTGTCAGTGGGGTGAAGGGGTCTTATGCATTGTAACTAATGCCCTCTGCCTAGTGTCTCACATGACTATGTGGTGACATTATCAGAGGCACTTGAGAGATGTTTGCTTTCTCCCATCTTAGAATGTGAGAAAGCAGCACCTCTGCAATACATTCTGACAACCGCTTAAGTAACCTATAGTGTGATGTCCCGGAGGACTGGAGAATAGCCAATATTGTTCCTTTGTTTAAGAAGGGTCGCAAGGAACTACAGGCCGGTGAGCCTTACATTAGTGGTAGGGAAATTACTGGAGAGAATTCTTTGAGACAGGATCTACTCCCATTTGGAAGCAAGGGGTCGTATTAGCGAGAGGCAGCACGGTTTTGTGAAGGGGAGGTCATGTCTCACTAACTTGATAGTTTTTCGAGGAGGTCACAAAGATGGTAGATGCAGGTAGGGATGTTGTCCATATGGACTTCAGTAAGGCCTTTGACAAAGTCCCTCATGGCAGACTAGTGCAAAAGGTGAAGTCACACGGGATCAGAGGTGAACTGGCAAGATGGATACAGAACTGGCTAGGTCATAGAAGGCAGAGAGTAGCAATAGAAGAGTGCTTTTCTGATTGGAGGGCTATGACTAGTGGTGTTCCATAGGCATCAGTGCTGGGACCTTTACTGTTCGTAGTAGATATAAATGATTTGGAGGAAAATGCAATTGGTCTGATTAGTAAGTTTGCGGACGACACAAAGGTTGGTGGAATTGTGGATAGCGATGAGGAATGTCAGAGGATTTAGATCGTTTGGAGACTTGGGCGGAGAGATGGCAGATGGAGTTTAATCGCGACAAATGTGAGGTAATGCATTTTGGAGGGTCTAATACAGCAAGGGAATATACAGTGAATGGTAGAACCCTCAGGAGTATTGACAGTCAGAGAGATCTAGGTGTACAGGTCCACAGGTCACTGAAAGGGGCTACACAGGTGGAGAAGGTAGTCAAGAAGGCATATGGCATGCTTGCATTCATTGGCTGGGGCATTGAGTATAAAAATTGGCAAGTCATGTTGCAGCTGTATAGAACCTGAGTCAGGCCACACTTGGAGTATAGTGTTCAATTCTGGTCGCCACACTACCAGAAGGATGTGGAGGCTTTAGAGAGGGTAATTACTCGGGGACATAGGTTTAAGATGTGAGGGGCAAGGTTTAGAGGAGATGTACAAGGTAAGTTTTTTACACAGAGCATTGTGGGTGCCTGGAACTCGCTGCCGGAGGAGGTGGTGGAAGTAGGGACGATAGTGACATTTAAGGGGCAACTTGACAAATACCTGAATAGGATGGGAATAGAGGAATACGGACCCCTGAAGTGTAGAAGATTTTAGTTTAGACGGGCAGCATGGTCGCCGCAGGCTTGGAGGGCCGAAGGGCTTTTTCCTGTTCTGTTCTTTGTTGTTTGTGTGGCAACCTGGTTATCCTTTGACTTTACTGTGAAGTAAAAGCAAAACCTCTGAAAAGATAAAAGACAAAGGGCAGCACGGTAGCATTGTGGATAGCACAATTGCTTCACAGCTCCAGGGTCCCAGGTTCGATTCCCGGCTTGGGTCACTGTCTGTGCGGAGTCTGCACATTCTCCCCATGTGTGCGTGGGTTTCCTCCGGGTGCTCCGGTTTCCTCCCACAGTCCAAAGATGTGCAGGTTAGGTGGATTGGCCTTGCTAAATTGCTCTTAGTGTCCAAAATCACCCTTAGTGTTGGGTGGGGTTACTGGGTTATGGGGATAGGGTGGAGGTGTGGACCTTGGGTAGGGTGCTCTTTCCAAGAGCTGGTGCAGACTCGATGGGCCAAATGGCCTCCTTCTGCACTGTAAATTCTATGAAAATTCTATGACGAGGAGGGATTTTTTTCTCCCAGTAAACTAGACAGAAGAAACAACTCAGACCTGGACCTCAAGAGGAGGTTCAGTGTTCGAGAGACCATTCCACCGTCAACAAATGGGGGGTAAAACTGGCCGGCGGGTGGAGGGAGGCACTCAGGACCGTTCCTTGGATATTTTTCTGCACGGCCACGACTCAGGCGCACTCGGATAATTGGAGGCGGGAAAAGAGAAAATGTTTTCAGCCAGAGCAGCGACCGTTTTGCCAGTCGATTTGCACATTCGGTGGGCTCAGAGGAAAAAAAAACCTCCAAGAAAAGAGAAAGCTAGGAAGTAAGGCGGTAGGCTGTAAATAAATATTAATGTTTCCAGCTGTTCGCCTTCGCACATGACAGGCTGCTGCGTAGAATCCCTGAACTCGGGGAGAGAGAGACCTGCTTTTGGAAGTAACTGCCCAAAAAGCAAAAATACAGCGACAGTAACCAAGATTAAGCTGGATTAAAGCTGAAATTTACTTTTTAAAAACATATTAGTGTTCGCAAAAGAGGAAAAACAAAAATAGCAACCAAGAAAATAATTTTTCGTTCAAAGAATCAGCAAAAGAAATAATACAACTTAAATTGGGGGAAAAAAAGTAATTGGAGGGGAGGAAAGGTGAAAGAAAGTACTGCAATTTAAAAAGGACTTAACTGTGATGGTGGGAAAAGGTGCGCTATGGAATCATTCAATTAAAATGCTAAATAGTACAGTTCCTATGCACAGAGATTCCAATACTCCCTGGTAGCAACTTTCTGCAGTGTAATAGGATGGAAAACTTTCACACTATTACAAACTCTTGCCCATCCTGTCAAGCCTCATACAATAACGTATGAGGAATTGACTAAGATCCTTGAAGAACATTCCTCGCCCCAACCATTGATCATTGCAGGGATTCAGATTTTGTCGATGAAGCCAAGAAGAGGATGAAAATGTTCCACAATTTGCAGCTGTAGTACAGAGACTAGCAAAAAATTGTGAGTTTTTATCGACCCTTGAGGACATGCTGTGAGATAGACTTGTGTGCGGATTGACAAATGAGACAATCCAGAGACGATTGCTGACAGAAAGTTCTCTAAAACTTAATTGTGCTGTTGAAATCGCAGTGTCTGGAGTGGGCAGCTAAATTGGCTTCCCAAATCGGAGCTAGCACTGAAATAAGTAAGGCGAATACTGAGAAATAAAGATCTCTCAACACACAATCATGCCATAGGTGTTCCCAGGTGGGACATTCTCCACAGGAATGCTGGTGTTGATCAAATGAATGTCATTATTGTGGCAAGAAAGATCACATAACAAAGGCATGCTGGGCCAGACAAAATCCCTAAACCTTGAAGCTGGGTAAGTGCAAGAACGCACACAAATCCACAAAAAAAAGTAAACGGAACGACAGAGGACAATAAAAGTTCCCAGGAAGATATGCCTACGGAGATCAAAGAACTAAAACCTGGTGTATTACCAATGCAAGGTTATGCACAGAGATTTTGAGCCCATCAAAAAAGAAATGGGAACAAAATTAAAATGGAAGCAGGTACAGGATCTGCTGTACCTCTCATTTCTGAAAATTTATATCGACAAAAGCTAAAGACAAGCATTAAACAGAATTATGCTCAATTGGAAAAGTATAATATTCTGAGTCAGACAATTTCACCACCACTTGTATGGAATACATTTTACATTGTTAACAGACCACAGACCTTTGACAATGATCTTTGATCCATGCAAAGGAATACCACCTCTAGCTGCGAGTCATTTACAGAGACGCCCCCTCATCTTATCAGCAAATAATTATGAGATTAAATACAGAAGATCGGAGCAACATGCAAATGCCAGTGCTCATTCATGTTTACCAATGCAGGACAAAGTCAAATCACAGTAGAACTGTATAATTTTCCATGTGGATAGTATACCCATTGCTGCATCTCAAGTGCAAAGACACACAAGGTCAGATCCGCAGATGGGGAAGGTCACGGACATGGGGCGTCATTCTCCGACACCCCGCCGGGTCGGAGAATGGCCGTTGGCCGCCGTGAATCCCGCCCCCGCCCCCGCCGAAGTCTCCGGTACCGGAGATTGGGCGGGGGCGGGAATCGGGCCGCGCCGGTTGGCGGGACCCCCCGCTCAATTCTCCGGCCCGGATGAGCCGAAGTCCCGCCCAGAAATTGCCTGTCCCGCCGGCGTCAATCAAAGCTGGTATTTACCGGCGGGACCAGGCGGCGTGGGCGGGCTCCGGGGTCCTGGGGGGGGGCGCGGGGCGATCTGAGCCCGGGGGGTGCCCCCACGGTGGCCTGGCCCGCGATCGGGGCCCACCGATCCGCGGGCCTGGCCTGTGCCATGGGGGCACTCTTTCCCTTCCGCCTCCGCCACGGCCTCCACCATTGCGGAGGCGGAAGAGACTCTCCCCACTGCGCATGCGCGGGAAACTGTCGGCGGCCGCTGACGCTCCCGCGCATGCGCCGCATTTCCGTGCCAGCTGGCGGGGCAACAAACGCCATTTCCGCCAGCTGGCGGGGCAACAAACGCCATTTCCGCCAGCTGGCGGGGCGGAAATCCCTCCGGCGTCGGCCTAGCCCCTCAATGTTGGGGCTCGGCCCCCAAAGATGCGGAGCATTCCGCACCTTTGGGCCGGCGCGATGCCCGTCTGATTGGCACCGTTTTTGGCGCCAGTCGGCGGACATCGCGCCGTTGAGGGAGAATTTCGCCCATGATCTTGAAATTTTACCACTGGATAAACAGAGGAGGAATCCGGAATTCAAGACACACCGAACAATGGAACTTGAATTAATGGTACAAATTGCAGCATTTATGTGGGAGATCCGAGTCATTATTCCTCCATGCTTGTGGAGTCATATACGGGATGGACTCCATGAAGGACATCCAGCAATCATACAGATGAAAGAACTCTGCTGGTTTGGACCAGACTCACAGATTGAAGAAAGAGTAGGTCAGTGTCAGTCTTGCGCTAGGATACAAAATACTCCACCTCTTCAACCACTTCACCCTTGGGATGGCCAAAGCAACCTTGGCAAAGAGCCCATATTGGTTATGCAGGTCCAACTGAAGGATGCATGTTTGTTGTCCGAGTGGATGTATATTCCAAATGGCCCAAAATAATAATAATAAAGTCGATGACTACGGAAAAGACAATCAAACGACCTGGCGAAGTATTTGCATGTTTTGGCAAATCGGAACAACTAGTCATCGATAATGGGCTTCAGTTCACATCAAAGGAATTTGTGGACTACCTTAGGAACAATGGCAGACAGCACATAAAAACTACGCCTTATCGTACTTCCACAGGTGGAGAGTTTGGTACAGTCATTGAAGAATGCCCTCAAAGCATCAACGAATAAAGGACCGTGAGCTAAGAGAGGA
Organism: Scyliorhinus torazame; assembly: GCF_047496885.1. NCBI lineage: Eukaryota > Metazoa > Chordata > Chondrichthyes > Carcharhiniformes > Scyliorhinidae > Scyliorhinus > Scyliorhinus torazame. The sequence goes on along the minus strand of NC_092708.1, from coordinate 364,472,504 downwards.
AACAATTTCCTCATTTCCAATGTAAACACTGCCAGTGCGACCAACCCAAAACCCGCCGGCAATATTGCTTTTAAAAAGGTTGTTGACCTTTTTAGAGAACTAAATTTGATTTGCTCTTATCACCTGATACTCCTACCATTGTAGAGCGACAACAACAAAACCAAGTTACTGGCCGCAAACAGACAACGGATACCAAGGGCGAAATTCTCCCCCAACGGCGCGATGTCCGCCGACTGGCGCAAAAAACGGCGCCAATCAGGCGGGCATTGCGCCAGCCCAAAGGTGCGGAATGCTCCGCATCTTTGGGGGCCGAGCCCCAACATTGAGGGGCTAGGCCGACGCCGGAGGGATTTCCGCCCCGCCAGCTGGCGGAAATGGCGTTTGTTGCCCCGCCAGCTGGCGGAAATGGCGTTTGTTGCCCCGCCAGCTGGCGCGGAAATGCGGCGCGTGCGCGGGAGCGTCAGCCGACAGTTTCCCACGCATGCGCAGTGGGGAGAGTCTCTTCCGCCTCCGCCATGGTGGAGGCCGTGGCGGAGGCGGAAGGGAAAGAGTGCCCCCACGGCACAGGCCCGCCCGCGGATCGGTGGGCCCCGATCGCGGGCCAGGCCACCGTGGGGGCACCCCCCGGGGTCAGATCGCCACGCGCCCCCCCCAGGACCCCGGAGCCCGCCCACGCTGCCTGGTCCCGCCGGTAAATACCAGCTTTGATTTACGCCGGCGGGACAGGCAATTTCTGGGCGGGACTTCGGCCCATCCGGGCCGGAGAATTGAGCGGGGGGTCCCGCCAACCGGCGCGGCCCGATTCCCGCGCCCGCCCAATCTCCGGTACCGGAGACTTCGGCGGGGGCGGGGGCGGGATTCACGGCGGCCAACGGCCATTCTCCGACCCGCTGGGGGTCGGAGAATGACGCCCCAGGTGTTTTGATCAAGGCAAAAGAGTTTTAGCAAGAAACTACTCTTCAAGTGAGAAGGGGGTACCTGCCACAACACTCGCAAAAATGGGGGGGCGGAATTCTCCGAGCCCGCGGCGGGTCAGAGAATCGGTGGGGGCGCGGGAAATTCCCGCTCCAACGCCGGGCCGCGATTCTCCGGTCACCGGAGAATCGCCGCCAATCACGCCCGCATGGTCGCCGCAGCGCAGGTCAGGGGCTGCTGAAATAGGCCCCCGCGGTGATTCTCCGCGGGTGACTGGCCGAACTACCACCGAGTTCCGCCGGCGTGGTTCCAACCTGGTACCACCCGGCGGGAGGTCGGACCTGCGGCCACGGCAGACGGCCTGGTGGGGGCGCGGGGGGGTTCCGACTCCAGGGGGTGTCTCCACGGGGTCCAGGCCCATGATCTGGAGGGGGCCTATCTCCTTCTGCGTGGCCCGCTGTAAGGTCCCCGACATGTTGCTCTGCGCCGGCGGGGATACGGCAACCACGCGCATGCACCGGGCCGAGACAGCAACCATGAGCGTGGAGGAGCAGATCCGTGCCGGCCGAGCAGGGCCGCCTTTTGGCACCGGAGCAGCACACAGCACTCCAGCGCCGTGCTAGCTCCCTGAACAATGGTGAATTGCTGGGCCAAGAGGCCTGTTGATGCCGGCGTACACCACTCCGGTGTTTACACCGGCGTCAACATTTAGCCAGGATTTCGGAAAATCCCGTCCGGGGCCTATTTCTTATAGGGTGCAAACCATTGATAAGAGAGTTTGGAGGAGACACACTGATCAAATCTTCAATTCGAAAATAGAATTTGCAGTCGGTATGTGCAAGGCCAACCTCTGACATTCAAGTTTTGGAAATCCCTTAATCTATGATCACGACTGAGTTGAATTCAGATTCTACACCAGTTGAAGCAGTAACATCAGGAGAAGCTGAAGTCGAACCAACTTTATCAGATGATGTGCCTGAGCTAAGTGTGGAACAGACTATTGAGAGTGTGAAAGCAAAGAGTCCTGAACGATAGTTTCTGCCTAAGCGGAACCTACAGGCGCGATCTAACGGCCTTGTCCCGCCCGACTTGGTGTCGCGATGAGGCCGTTGATCTCTCGTGAGATTTGCGCCGCTCGAGATGTCTCACAAGGTTCGGTTGAAACCCGTGCTGGACGAGATCCAGATCAGAAAATTTAAACGAGCCGGATTCTGCCGGGGCCCGGGATTCACTGGCCATGCTTGGGTGACCCCACCATGGCACCGTGGTCCACATAAACGTGAACTAGTCGTGCCGCCCCTGGGGTAGTCTCCCAGGCTATTGGAGACGCCCAGGTGGTCGAGGCCGCGGTGGTGGTCAAATGATCGAGGCTGCCTTTAAAAATGGTCCTCCTATCCATGAGTAATCTTCTTGTCAGGAAATTATTAAAACGTGGCCTCGACCGGGGCGGGGAGGGGGTGGGGTGGGGGTGGGGGGGGGGGGGGGTGTTGGTGAGGGGGTTCCTCACCGAGGGAAAAAACAGCAACAAGTTTCTGTTGAATAACACTGCAGGCACCGAGAAACACCCCACTAAACGTGCCTGAACCTGGACATAGAATTGGTTTTGTTAAATCGGGATCTACATTTATTTAAAAGACTCTCGTACTGATGTATCTAAAATTGTGGAATAATACCTGGTTAAATAATCACTGTTCACCATGAGTAATAGTTAAAAGTAATATCAGTTGTCTCAGTATCGGACTAAAGGGAGAGGTATATTATATACTGTAACCAATGCCTTCACTTAGGATATTTTCCATCTAGACTGTGAGCAAACAACACCTCTGTAAATAAAGTCGGACAACTGGTTAAGTAACTTACGGTGTGACAACCTTTGTCTCTGCTGTGGTGTAAAAGCAAAACTCCTTAAAACATAGCTGGGGTTTAGTGGGTGTTGAGTGCAGCCAGGTGGTCCTGTGGGTGGCCGAATTGCTGTGAGGTCGGGTCAGATGGGGAGTGGGGACAGGATGCTTTGCAGGGTGCTCGTGGTGTACGGAGTGGGGATTCTGCGGGGTATTGGGGGGTTCTGTGGTGAGGAGGTTTGGGAGGTAGTCGGGTGTCTTGTGGGAGGGTTGGGGAAGGTCACTACAGTAGTTTGCCAGAAGCTAGATATGCTGAGGGATTCTCCGTCGGCGGGATCCTCCGCTTCGCCGGCAGCACACCCAGGCCCGCAGGTTTCCCAACGGCGTGGGGTGGCCACAATGCGAAACCCATTTGCCGCCTGCAGGAACAGACAATCCCGCTGCCGGTGAGGGCAAACCGCGCAAGAAAATGGAGCTGGCGGGACCGAGAATTCCGCACATGGTTTTAATTCTAACTTTATCTGGGTAACGATTACTGCAAGATAGTCATAACCATCCGAAATTTAAGTTCCATGAACAGATGTTTCGCAGTGCAGACCATTGCCCAATCGGAAGATGGAATTTCCCGGGCAATTGCCATGCAATCCTTACTTGTGAACTTCTGGTGGTATTCGGGTATGGATGGGTTGGTTCCCCAACACACCTCTGGAGTATATCTCAAGGAGAAGATAAAAGTAAGAACAGTGAGGAAATGGTTAACTTTGTTGAAGGAAATATTGACCAGAGTGTATCATCATTCATTGAAGGAAGTAGGGTGCCTGTAAAAAAACATCCTGCACAAAGACATAAGGACTGATTTTGATAGGAGTGGTGCTCAGATGGAGCAATGGTCAGGAAATCACGGCGCCAAATCCTCTTATTTCTGTCCATTTAAGTTAATAGATGTAACATTAGCAGCTGTGAGTCTGCACTTTCCCTCCCATCACTCAGAAATAGACAGCTCAGTATAAGTAGGAGATCTCTAGTACCACAAAGCTCTGCTGAAAAATGTTCTCGGAGATGGAAAACTGCCAATTAATTGAATATTTCTTTCGGTTTTGCATTGCCAACTTTCAGGACAAAAATCACTTTTGAAATCCAAATGATGCATTTTTTTTGTTGATACTTCACTCATTTTGGCAGGCAATTTCCATGAATTTTGTTCAGATTATCGTGTTTGTTTCCTTAAGGCCTTTCTGATTGAGCAGCAGACAGGTAGAGATAAACTGATATCTGCAAGGGCCCAGACTCAATTCTGAGTTCCAAAGGAGGGTCATACTGGACTCGAAACGTTAACTGGTGCTGTCTGACCTGGGCTACATTCCCCCAGCAATTTCAGGTTTTGTTTCAGATCTGCAGCACCCTCAATATTATACATTTACGTCTGCCTTTATCTCACTGCCACTTCTCTCCCTGGAATGCCGACCTTGAAGAAATTCTGCTCCTCTATCCAATGGGGGTTCCTTACTCCCCTTCATTGCTTTAGATTTCCATCCTGATGTGTGGTAGTATGTATTGGGGGTCATGTGGGACTGGAAGCCCTAATGTCATTGGCTGACAGATCCCGGGTCCTGGTTGGCCGTTGACCTCAAGCTCCGCCCTGAAGGCGGAGTATAAGAAGCCGGAGTCTTCCCCCGCAGGCCAGTTTACTATCGAGCTGCGGGGGAACAGACACGCTTAATAAAGCCTCATCGACTTCACTCTATTCGTCTCATGGAGTCTTTGTGCGCTACAATTTATTAAGCGTGCCTAAAAAGGATTATGGAGCTCAGGGTCATTCCAGAATGCCTGAGGATCAGCCCCCACGCAGTGAACGCGGCAGCAGCCTTCAAACACTGGCAGACTTGCTTCGAGGCCTACCTCAGAACGACCACCGGCCGAGTCTCAGACGAACAAAAACTGCAGGTCCTGCACTCGAGGGTGAGCACGGAGATTTTCACCCTCATTGAAGACACCGACGATTTCCAGACGGCGTTCGCAGCACTCAGAAGTCTCTACGTTCGCCCAGTGAACCAAATCTACGCTCGCTACCAGCTCGCGATGAGACGGCAAGCTCCCGGAGAATCGATGGACGAGTTCTACGCCGCGCTGCTGATTTTGGGACGAGCCTGCAGCTGCCCGTCGGTGAACGCAAACGAACACACGGACATGTTAATGCGCGATGCTTTTGTGGCAGGTATGCAATCCTCCCAAATCCGCCAAAGACTTCTAGAAAAAGAGTCGCTAGGACTCTCAGAGGCACGGGCCCTAGCAGCCTCCCTAGACGTGGCCGCGCATAATACCCACGCCTACGGCCCCGACCGCGCGGCAGGCCATTGGGCCCCGTACGTACCCGTCGCGGCAAACCCCCTACCCCCCCCGGACACCCCACAGGCTTGCGCGGTCCAAACGCCGAGTCGCACCGGGGGCGCCCGCTGTTATTTCTGCGGTCAGGCGAAACACCCCCGACAGCGCTGTCCGGCCCACGCAGCCATCTGCAAAAGTTGCGGGAAAAAGGGCCATTATGCGGTTGTGTGCCGGTCCCGCGAGGTCGCCGCCGTCCCGGGAGCACAGGGAGCCCTGCAAGCAGTCTATGTGCCCCAACCCCCCCAGCACGCCATGTACGACCCGCAGGCGCAGCCGCTCTGGGTCCCGACCACCGCGGTCCCGGGAGAACTGGGAGCCCTGCACGCCGCTTACGCTCCCCAACCCCCCTCCCCGCAGCCCATGTATGACCCGCCGCCGGCGCTACCGCTTTGGGTCCTGGCCAACACTCTCCATGGAGAGGAGGGAGTTTTTCGCGTCCCCAACGCCACCCTAACCCCCGTCTCGCGCCCCACGCCTGACCCGCCGGCGCCACCTACTTGGACCCCGACCACCGCTGTCCCCGGTGAGGGAGCTCCGCGCAGTCCTTGCGCTCGCGGCCCCACGTCTGACCCGCCGGCGCCGCCGACTTGGGCCCCGACCACTGCTGTCGCTGGTGAGGGAGCTCTGTGCGGTCCTAGCGCTCGCGGTCCTAGCGCTCGCGGTGAGGGAGCTCCGCGCGGTCCTAGCGCTCGCGGTCCTAACGCTCCCCAGCCCCCCCAGCACACCATGTGCGACCCGCAGACGCCGCCATTTTGGGTCCCGACCACCACGAGGGGAGGAGGGGCGCCGCCATCTTGGACCGCCCCAGACCTGTACGACGCATGGGGGCGGCCATTTTGTCCACCCCCGCCGCCATCTTGTGACCCCCCAGCCACGTGCGATGTATGGGGGTGGCCATTTTGTTCATCCCCGACGCCATCTTGGACGGCAACAACGGACCCCACTCCACTACTACAACCACGGCTCGCTTCCATTACGCTCGATCAGGCTCGGCCCCGGACACTCCAGACGACGACGACAACGGTCCTAATAAATGGCCACGAGACGCCATGCCTAGTCGACTCCGGGAGCACGGAAAGCTTTATACACCCCGACACGGTAAGACGCTGTTCCTTGACCACCTATCCCAGCGCACAAAAGATTTGCCTAGCTGCAGGATCCCACTCCGTACAGATCCAGGGATTCTGCATAGTTACCCTTGCGCTGCAGGTGAGGGAGTTCAAAAACTACAAACTTAACGTCCTTCCCCAACTCTGTGCCCCCACCTTGCTGGGATTAGATTTCCAATGTAATCTACAGAGCCTTACGTTCAAATTCGGCGGCCCCATACCCCCACTCACTATCTGCGGCCTCGCAACCCTCAAAGTGCAACCCCCGTCCTTGTTTGCGAACCTCACCCCGGATTGCAAACCCGTCGCCACTAGGAGCAGACGGTACAGCGCCCAGGACCGGACTTTCATTCGGTCCGAAGTCCAGCGGCTACTAAAGGAGGGCATAATCCAGGCCAGCAATAGTCCCTGGAGAGCGCAGGTGGTAGTAGTGAAGACAGGGGAGAAACAAAGGATGGTCATTGACTATAGCCAGACCATAGACAGGTACACACAACTAGACGCGTACCCTCTCCCCCGCATATCCGACATGGTCAATCGGATTGCCCAATATAAAGTCTTCTCCACCGTGGACCTCAAGTCCGCCTACCATCAGCTCCCCATCCACCCAAGTGCATTATCGAACATGAAGGCTACCGACCGTTGGTCGGTGAGGAGAGTGAATCTCCTGCCGGCCAGGTAATGCCTCCAATGTCGCACAGCTTCCACTATGGCTTGGGCTTCCTTTTCTACTGAAGAGTGGCGGATTTCTGAGGCGTGGAGGGTCCGGGAGAAAAAGGCCACGGGTCTGCCCGCTTGGTTAAGGGTGGCCGCTAGAGCTACGTCGGAGGCGTCGCTCTCGACCTGGAAGGGGAGGGACTCGCAAGTACACAGCCTTCGAGGCAGACGGGCGATTATACCATTTCCTACGGGTCCCTTTTGGCGTCACAAACGGGGTCTCGGTCTTCCAACGGGAGATGGACCGAATGGTTGATCAACATGGGTTGCGGGCCACGTTCCCGTATCTCGACAATGTAACCATCTGCGGCCACGATCAGCAGGACCACAACGCCAACCTCCAGAAATTCCTCCAGACCGCCAAAGCCTTGAACCTCACGTACAACGAGGACAAGTGAGTTTTTAGCACCGACCGGCTAGCCATTCTGGGCTACATAGTACGCAATGGGATAATAGGCCCCGACCCCGAACGTATGCGCGCACTCATGGAATTTCCCCTCCCGCACTGCCCAAAAGCCCTGAAACGCTGCTTGGGGTTCTTTTCGTACTACGCCCAGTGGGTCCCCCAGTACGCAGACAAGGCCCGCCCCCTAATACAGACCACGACCTTCCCTCTGTCGACAGAGGCTTGCCAGGCCTTCAGCCGCATCAAAGCGGATATCGCAAAGGCCACGATGCGCGCCATCGACGAGTCCCTCCCCTTCCAGGTCGAGAGCGACGCCTCCGACGTAGCTCTAGCGGCCACCCTTAACCAAGCGGGCAGATCCGTGGCCTTTTTCTCCCGGACCCTCCACGCTTCAGAAATCCGCCACTCTTCAGTAGAAAAGGAAGCCCAAGCCATAGTGGAAGCTGTGCGACATTGGAGGCATTACCTGGCCGGCAGGAGATTCACTCTCCTCACCGACCAACGGTCGGTAGCCTTCATGTTCGATAATGCACTGCAGGGCAAAATCAAAAACGACAAGATCTTAAGGTGGAGGATCGAGCTCTCCACCTTCAACTACGAGATCTTGTATTGTCCCGGAAAGCTGAACGAGCCGTCCGATGCCCTATCCCACGGCACATGTGCCAACGCACAAATTAACCGCCTCCAAACCCTCCACGAGGACCTCTGCCACCCGGGGGTCACTCGGTTTTACCACTTCATCAAGTCCCGCAATCTCCCATACTCCTTAGAGGAGGTCCGTACAGTCACAAGGGACTGCCACATCTGCGCGGAATGCAAGCCGCATTTTTTCAGGCCAGGTGGAGCGCACCTGATTCAGGCTTCCCGCCCCTTCGAGCGCCTCAGTCTCGATTTCAAAAGGCCCCTCCCCTCCACCGACCGCAACGCATATTTTCTTAACGTAGTGGACGAATACTCCCGCTTCCCTTTTGCCATCCCCTGTTCTGACGTGACCGCGGCCACAATCATTAAAGCCCTGAACAGCATCTTCACGCTGTTCGGTTACCCCGCATACGTCCACAGCGACAGGGGGTCCTCTTTCATGAGTGACGAGCTGCGCCAGTTCCTGCTCAGCAAGGGCATAGCCTCAAGCAGGACGACCAGCTACAACCCCCGGGGGAATGGGCAAGTAGAAAGGGAGAACGGCACGGTCTGGAAGGCCGTCCTACTGGCCCTACGGTCCAGGGATCTCCCAGTTTCACGGTGGCAGGAGGTCCTCCAGGACGCTCTCCATTCCATCCGGTCGTTATTATGTACGAGCACTAATCAAACGCCTCACGAGCGTCTCCTTGTCTTCCCTAGGAGGTCCTCCTCTGGAACGTCGCTGCCGACCTGGCTGGCGGCCCCAGGACCCATCCTGCTCCGAAAGCATGTGCGGGCACATAAGGCGGACCCGTTGGTTGAAAGGGTTCACCTCCTCCACGCAAACCCCCAGTATGCCTACGTGGAGTACCCCGACGGCCGACAGGACACGGTCTCCCTGCGGGATCTGGCGGCCACCGGCAACACGCACACCCCCCCTACGCCATCAACCCAACCCCCCCCTTCCTGCCACCGCCACACCCCGCGACCGCCCCCTTCCCAGGAGGATCGGTCCCCCTCCCCTTTGCACCGACAGCTGAAACCGTACGGCTCCTGGAGGCGACAACACTGGTACAAGCACCACCACCACCGCCGGGGCCGAGGCGATCGACACGGACGACCAGACCGCCCGACCGACTCATGGCGTCGATGTAAAACAAATATGGACTGTTCACAAGAACATTTTGCTTTTCTTCCTATACCCTCTGTAAATAGTTGCAACAGGACAAAATTGTCCAATACTGTATTGCCATGTGAATGTTTTATCCTCCCAGGACCAGCCCTGTAAACCCTTACCACCATACGAAGCATCACCCCGCCGGGTTCATTTTTGACAAGGGGTGAATGTGGTAGTATGTATTGGGGGTCATGTGGGACTGGAAGCCCTAATGTCATTGGCTGACAGATCCCGGGTCCTGGTTGGCCGTTGACCTCTAGCTCTACCCTGAAGGCGGAGTATAAGAAGCCGGAGTCTTCCCCCGCAGGCCAGTTTACTATCGAGCTGCGGGGGAACAGACACGCTTAATAAAGCCTCATCGACTTCACTCTATTCGTCTCATGGAGTCTTTGTGCGCTACATGGAGTTTGATCAGGGTTAGGGTTAGGGTTAGTTCCCAGCCACATCTCCCACCTCAGTGACTCCGACTTACCCCATGTGGGTTTCAACCGAAGTTACACCCTCATGTTTCAAATCCACCTTTGATTACAGTTACCTCTGAAAAAGGCAACGTCCCTCGGACTGCTCTTCTCACCGCATCCTGAGATCCACACTCTTGAGCCATGTGCCACCGCAGGTACACTCTCCAGTAGCACCGATTTGCCCTATCTCAAAGCTGTGCTGGCCTCCAGTTTCATTTCGCTCATCTCCTCACACGGCACCTCGAAAATAAACATTTTCTCTTCCCTTCAGGTGTTCAGGAACACAAGCTCAAACAACGTATGGGTACCAAAGTCCCTTTGGATTGTTCCTCCCCCGTCCTTTCCTCTCACCCCCATCCCTTCTTGCTATGTATTCACTCTACTCTTTGTCCTTCCTTCCCCTCTCTGATGCTGAAATCTCCCCTCCACTACCTCCAACCTCATAGTCTCTCAATCCCGTACAGACCGCTTCTACCTCCTCCCCCAAATCCACTAACAAGGCTATCTTGATCGACCCATCAAGTCAGCCTGTTCCTGCTCCACTGGATTTATTTCTTCCTATCCTGAGTTCATTCTTTCTCCCCTTGTCCGGTCTCTTCCTTCTAACGTTCATGTTTCTTCTATTGGCCTACGTCATTTCAACAATTTCCAGTTTACTGACCTTAACCGCCTGCCCTTCACTATGAGCTTCCATTCCCTCGGCACTGTCATCCTACATGGATCCTACGTCAGGACATCCTGAGACTTTTCCCAGCCTTTTCCCTGATTGGAGGCCCGAACAGTCCCTATCCACCACTACCACCCTTCCCTGCCTGACAGAACTTGTTCTCTCATTGAATCATTTTTCCTTTAACTTGTCTCATTTCCTCCAAATAATGGTGTGGGTATGGATACCCTCATGGGCCCTGGCATTGCCTCTCTTTTTGTTGAATATTCCTCAGTCTTACTCAGGCCCCCTCCCACAGGCTGGAGTCTCTGGTCTTTCAGCCACATGTTTCTCGGTGACGTGCCGTTCGCTGGTGGCGGGATTCTATCTTTGCGCCGCTTGGCAATAGGATTTCCCATTGAAGCCACCCTACTCCACTGGGAAATCTGCGGGCGGGGGTGCGCTGCCGTTGGGAAAAGATAATCCCAGTGGCCAGAGAACTCCGGTCCACAACTCCTTTTCCATTGCAGAGTACCGCAGAAGAGTCACATTGGATTTGAAGCGTTAACTCTGCTTTTCCAATCACAGATGCTCCAGACCTGGTGAGTTTTTCCATCACTTTCTGTTTTTATTCCCAAGCTCACTTGTTTTATTTCCATTTTAGGTCATTCAGTTGGTTTTGATGTTGCCAGGATACAAATCCCACACCTAACAGGACCTAGTACCTAGGAGTGAAGGAAGAAAATCAGAAGAAAATAACCTGTTAATATACCAAATGCACAGGCAGGATGTGGAAACCATTGATTTTTCTGTGGGGCAGGCTCTGCAGTTGGCATTATTATTTACTTTCTACAATCACTAAACTGCTACTTGCAATCAGGGTTTACCTTTTGCCACATGTTGTCGACTCTGTTTGGCTTTTGGGCAACTGACACTTTATTTTCTGAAGAAGGACATAAAAGACAGACTGCAAACTGCAGAACAATGGACACAGTTTTATTAAGTTGTGTAGTACTGGTGATACACTCGTGGTATTGAAGGCGTTCCGCTCCTGTGCTTGCCCCTTGTGTGTCCTGAGTGCCCATTCACAATGTGTCCCAATATTCTGTTTCTGTTCATTCATTGGGATGTGGGTCTCACAGGCTAGACCACCATTTGTTCCGCGGACCTAATTGCTCTTGAAAAGGTGATGAGCAACTTGCTTGAACCGCTGCAGTCCATGTGGTGCAGGTGCACCCACAGTGCTGTTACGGAGGTGATGCACTATCAATTACCACAAAGACGAGAATAGTGGAACAATCGAGGCTTTATTGAGCAAGATGTTGAGCCTCCTGCAGCTGGAACCAGAATTGCTGCAGCACAGAAGAGCACACACATTTATACGCCGCCTACTGGGCGGAGCCAGCAGGCAGGGATTTACCCTTGTACCTCTAATATACAGGCAGTGCCGTAATACATATAATATACTACTAGTGGTGACTACCACATTCACCCCCTGTTAAAAAATGAGTCCGGCGGGGGGGGGGGGGGGGGCGGGGTGGAAAACATTACAAGTTAAGTCTGTCGGGGGCCTTGACCCTCCTCTGCGATCGCCTCAGTCCTGGTGGTGATGTGGGCGCCGACTTGGTCACCTGTGACTCCAGGAGCGTGCTGTCCTCGTCTTCGTCACCCCTGAGTGGAACCAGTGGGAGGACGGACCCTGCTAGGGTGGGGGCTGCGGTGAGGTTCGCTGGAGAGAGGATGAGTGGTGCAGGCGTGAATGAGGCAACCGGGGAGTGGGGGGGGGGGGGGGGGGGGGGGGCGCGGCAGGGCGGGGGGGGCGGTGTCAGGTCGGGGGTCGTGGGTGGGGATCCAGCGGGTGCCAGGTCCCGGAGGGAGACTGTGTCCTGGTGCCCGTCGGGGTGTGCCACGTAGGTGTACTGCAGTTTAGTATGTAAGAGGTGGACTTTTTCGACCAAGGGGTCCGACTTATGGGTCCGCACATGCTTCCGGAGGAGGACGGGTCCAGGAACTGTCAGCCATGTTGGGAGTGAGACCCCGGAGTAGGACTTCCTGGGGAAGGCAAACACACATTTGTGAGGGGTCTCGTTAGTGGCGGTGCAGAGGAGCGATTGGATGGAGTGTAGCACGTCGGGGAGGTCCTCCTGCCAGCAGGAGACCGGGAGATTTTTAGACCACAGGGCCAGCAGGACTCCTTACAGACCGTCCCGTTCTCCCTCTCCACCTGCCCATTTCCCCGGGTGTTGTAGCTGGTCGTCCTGCTCGAGGCGATGCCCTTGCCCTCGCTCATAAAAGAGGATCCCCGATCGCTGTGGATATAGGTGGGGAAACCGAACAGGGTGAAGCTGCTGTGCAGGGCTTTAATTACCGTGGCAGGAGTCATATCGGGGCATGGAATGGCGAAAGGGAACCGGGAGTACTCATCAATCACGTTCAGAAAATACGTGTGGCGGTCGGTGGGGGGCGGGGCCCTTTGAAGTCCACGCTGAGGCGTTCAAAGGGGCGGGAGGCCTTCACCAGGTGCGCTCTCTCTGGCCGGTAGCAGAGCGGCTTGCACTCTGCGCAGACTTGGCAGTATCTGGTGTCGGTCCTGACCTCCTCAATGGAGTCGGGCAGGTTGCGGGCCTTGATTAAATGGACGAACCGGGTGACCTCCGGGTGGCAGAAGTCACACTGGAGAGCCCTGAGTCGGTCCACTTGTGCGCCGGCACATGTACCACGGGATAGGGCATCAGGGAGCTCGTTGAGCTTCCCTGGGTGATACAAAATCTCGTAATTATAGGTGGAGAGCTCGATCCTCCACCTCAAGATCTTGTCGTTTTTGATTTTGCCCTGCAGTGCATTATCGAACATGAAGGCTACCGACCGTTGGTCGGTGAGGAGAGTGAATCTCCATGCCTCCAATGTCGCACAGCTTCCACAATGGCTTGGGCCTCATTTTCGACAGAGGAGTGCTGAATTTCGGAGGCATGGAGGGTGCGGGAAAAGAAGGCCACGGGCCTGCCCGCCTGGTTGAGGGTGGCGGCCAGAGCTACGTCCGATGCATCACTCTCCACCTGAAAGGGGAGGGACTCGTCGACCATGTGCATCATGGCCTTGGGGATGTCGGCCTTGATGCGGTTGAAAGCCTGGCGAGTCTCAGCCGCCAGGCGGAAAACTGTGGACTGAATGAGTGGGAGGGCCTTGTCCGCATAATTAAGGACCCACTGGGCGTAGTAAGAGAAAAACCCCAGGCATCGTTTCAGGGCTTTGGGGCAGTGGGGGAGAGGAAGTTTCGTGAGGGGGCGCTTGCGGTAGGGTTCGGGCCCCCAGAATCCATTTTTCACGACATAGCCAAGGATGGCTAAGTGGTTGGTGCGGAACACGCATTTCTCCTTTATGTATGTGAGATTAAGGAGTTTGGCGGTCTGGAGGAATTTTTGGAGGTTAGCGTCGTGTTCCTCCTGATCATGGCCGCAGATGGTGATGTTATCTAGGTACGGGAAGGTGGCCTGCCGTCCATACCGATCAACCATTCGGTCCATCTCTCGCTGGAAGACCGAGACCCCATTAGTGACGCCAAAGGGAAACCTAAGGAAATGATAGAGGCGGCCATCTCCTTCGAACAGTATATTGGCGGTCCTCCAGGCGGATGGGGAGCTGGTGGTAGGCGGACTTCAAGTCCACTGTGGAAAAGACTCAATACTGCACAATCTGATTGACCATGTCAGATATGCGTGGGAGGGGGTACGCATCAAGCTGCATGTACCAGTTGATGGTCTGACTGTAGTCAATGGCCATCCTGTGCTTCTCCCCAGTCTTCACTACCACCACTTGAGCTCTCCAGGGGCTGTTGCTGGCCTCAGTGATCCCTTCCCGCAGAAGCCGTTGGACCTCCGACCTGCTGAAGGTCCTGTCCTGGGCACTGTACCGTCTGCTCCTAGTGGCAACGGGTTTGCAATCCGGGGTGAGATCCGCAAACAGGGAAGGTGGACCGACCTTCAGGGCTGTGAGGCCGCAGACGGTAAGGGGGGGTAGGGGTCCGCCGAATTTTAAGGTTAGGCTTTGGAAATGGCACTGAAAATCCAGGCCGAGTAACAGGGCAGCGCAGAGGTGGGGGAGGATGTAGAGCCGGAAGTTGCTGAACTCTATGCCTTGGACGTTGAGGGTCGCGATGCAGTATCCCCGGATTTCCACGGAATGGGATCCGCAGGCCAGGGAGATTTTCTGGGGGACGGGGTGTACCGGGAGGGAGCAGCGCCTTATCATAGTGGGGTGGATGAAGCTCTCGGTGCTCCCGGAGGCAAAGAGGCAGGTCGTCTCATGCCCATCGATCTTCACCGTCGTTGTCACGGTCGCGTGGTTGCGGTGCCGGGACTGATCCAGGGTGATAGAGGCGAGCTGCGGCAGATGCTGGGAGGTCCCGGGCTGGTCAGCGGTGGTGGAGGTAGTGCAGGCGATGAACAGCCAGATGAGCAGGAGTCCTGAGGCGCCGTCCAAAATGGTGCCGAAGATGGCAGCGCCCACGGGGCGCACATGGCAGCCGGCATCAAAGATGGCAGCACCCACGGGCTGCACGTGGCTTGCGGTGTGGAAGATGGCAGCGCACTTGCTAAGGGGAAAATGGCGCCGCCCCTGGGTCACACGTGGGGGTTGTAGGAACACCGGGCCTGGAATCAGTGGCGACCAACCGGGTCTGGAAAACAGAAACAAAGTGTCCTTTCTTCCCACACCTGTTGCAGGTCGCGCTCCGTGCCGGGCAGCGCTGCCTGGGGTGTTTGTTTTGCCCACAAAAATAACACTTGGGGCCCCCCCAGAGTTGGCTGGCTGCCGCGCGGCGCACGCTTGCGGTGAGCTGGTGTCGGCAACTGGTGGGGCCCACGATGCCCACGAGGGTGCCGCGCGGTCGGGGGCGTAGGACTGAACGTTACGGGAGGCCACTTCTAACGAATTAGCGAGCTGCCTTCCCGCAAGATCGACAGTATCCCCTTCCAGTAGCCGCTGGCAGACGCACGCAGACTTCATGCCCGTGACGTAAGCGTCTCTAATTAAAAGTTCTGTGTGCTGGACTGCCGAAACTGCCTGGCAGTCACAGTTCCTACCTAGGATGTGCAGGGCACGCCAGAATTCATCCCGAGACTCCCCGGGGAGTTGCTGTCTCGTGGTCAGGAGGTGCCTGGCGTATACTTGATTTACTGGTCGAACGTAATGTCCCTTCAGGAGCTCCATCGCTTCGGAGTAGGTGGGCGCATCCCGGATGAGGGGAAAAATTTCAGGGCTCACCCGTGAATAGAGGACTTGGAGCTTCTGCGAGACCGAGGGCTCTTCAGCGGCTGTTCGGAGGTAGCTTTCGAAGCAGGCTAGCCAGTGGTCAAAGGCGGACGTAGCGTTGGCTGCTTGAGGGCTCAGCTGCAGGCGATCAGGCTTGATGCGGAGATCCATCGTTCAAAAAATCTTGCTCAATAAATTGATGCACTATCAATTACCACAAAGACGAGAATAGTGGAACAATCGAGGCTTTATTGAGCAAGATGTTGTGCCTCTTGTAGCTGGAACCAGAATGGCTGCAGCACAGAAGAGCACACACTTTTATACACCGTCTGCTGGGCGGAGCCAGCAGCCAGGGATTTACCTTTGTACCTTTAATATACGGGCAGTGCCATAATACATATAATATACTGCTAGTGGTGACTACCACAGGAAGGAATTCCAGGATTTTGCCCCAGCCACAGTGAAGAAACGAACAATATATTTCCATGGCGGGGTTGTGTGTGATTTGGAGGGGAATGTCCAGATGGTGATGTTCCCATGTGTCTGCTGCCCTTGTCCTTCTAGATGGCAGAGGTGATGGGTTTGGAAGGTTCTGTCTGAGGGGCCTTGGTGAGGTCCTACAGTGCAGCTTGTAGATGGTGCACACTGCTGCCACTGTGTGTCGGTGGTAGAGGGAGTGAATGTTTGGATCGGGTGCCATTCAAGTGAGCTGCTTTATCCTGGATTGGTATCAAGCTTTTAAAAGAAAATTATTCCATTCTAAACGTTACACAACCAATGCTCAGAGTGGACAGGGCAAGCCCTTAATCCATCTCATTGCTTATTCCAAAAGCCAATTCAAATTCAAATTGAATTCAATTCACGGGTCTCCACAAGAGAGACATAGAAGATTCAACCTGATTAGAAAAGGCATTGCATCTCATCTTGGGCTTGATCTGACGCTTGATCTTAGCCAAAAAGCCTAACTCACCCAGGTTAGTGGAGAATTGTGAGGCTTCAGTTGAAAGAGCAGTGCTGAAATGTAGCTGCACAGAGCTACAGGGGAACGTGAAAAGATTATTTCCCAGAATCCATTACCAACTTTAATGGGGCTATATCACTGGCAGGCATTTCCAGTGCTCGACTGACCATGGACTCGGTGTTGTCTGGGAGATTGCCAACTGTCAGATGTGCGTGGCCATGTAATGGGACAGAGGCCCAACTGACGTGGCATGGCATTGTGGGGAACTATTGTACTTGTGCGGTTTGGTTTCCTCTCGACTATCAGGAACAGCATCTAATGTTGTGTGCAATGTTCCTCACCAGTGGCCTGTGATTCACCTTTTGCTTCCTCAGCCTTATCGATATCAGCTTCAACATCCCCCATGGTGTGCATGTCTGTCTATGGCACAGGATGGTAACTTGAGGACAGTATGTCTTTTTCTGTTAAATGCTGGCAATGATAGGCTTGTGCACAATCAGAGTATTTTTAAATAAATCCCATACCCTTAGTCAGCCTTTTGGAAGAACATTACCAACTACAAGTTCCCCTAAAGCTATATTCCATCCTGACAGAAATGTTGCTGTTGCTGCACTGTTTCTGGATAACAATCCTGGATTTCACTTCCCAGCAGCACTGTGGGTGTATCAATGCTACATGGACTGCAACAATTCAAGAGGGCACAAGGGCAATTAAGAATTGGCAACAAATGTTGGCCCAGCCGGCATCCCATGAAATAATAAATTAGAAAGCAGTCAGCCCTGTGCACACTTTGGGCCCCAAACACTTTGGACTTTGATTGTGGTGTAAGCATTGACACTCAGCCTCTGGGAGTCCCCGTCATGGAACCATCCCTAATCAGGTGGAGGTCCTCTGTGTTAAATATCCTTATCATGTACCCAAACAATGCAAGTGTATATAGAGTGTTTATAGAATTTATAGTGCAGAAGGAGGCCACTCGGCCCATCGAGTCTGCACCGGCCCTTGGAAAGAGCACCCCACTTAAGCCCACACCTCCACCCTATCCCGATAGATCAGTAACACCCACCTAACCTTTTTGGACACGAAGGGCAATTTATCATGGCCAATCCACCTAACCTGCACATCTTTAGACTGTGGGAGGAGACTGGATCACCGGGAGAAAACCCACGCAGGCAGGAGGAGAACGTGCAGACAGTGACCCAAGCCGGAATCGAACCTGGGACCCTGGAGCTGTGAAGCAACTGTGCTAACCACTGTGCTACCTGGCTGCCCATTGTATGCTTGGGAGCGGAGAGTTGGAAGTGGGCTGGTGAAGTGACAGACAATATGCAAGATGGCCGCACAAGTCTTAATATATATGAGGCAGGATTTTCCAGAACCCCACCCCCACAGCGGGATCCCACCAAAGGCGCCGCCCCACGGCGGGTTCCCTGGCGGTGGGACGGGAGAGCCACGCAAAGTGCTCCAGACATCGGCGGGACCAGTAGATCCCGCCAACGGTGAGCCGCTTCTGCCACTGGAAAACACACCGCGGGGCGTTGGGGTGGGGGCAGAAAATCCAGCCCCATGGCAATTTAAAAGGGCCTATCAACAGATAAACACCCCAAATGTAAATTTCTCACTCTTATTTTCAATCGTTTCCATGGCTTTATCCCTCCCAATCGGTATTTTCTCCGCTAGCCCTGCTGCTATTTCTGTCTCCCTGTCATTCTGGCCTCTTGGGCATCCTTGATTTCAATTGTTCCACCATTGGCGGTTGTGCCTTCAGTTCATTGGGCCCTAAATTTTGTAATTCAATCCCGAAATCACTCTCCTCTCCTTTGTTGAGCTCCTTAAAACCTAATTCTTTCATTAGACACTCTCTCCTCATCGCTCATGTGTGTTTAAATGTCAACTTTTGTTCCTGCAGAAAAACCTTGGGACTGTTTTTTTGCGCTAAATTAATGCACGTTTCTATAAAGGGTGCCAGGCTGGCTGGAGGGCAAAGTGAAACCTGTACGAGGGATCAGCATTCTCTTGGCAGGAGGCCTTTTGCTTTGGCAAGCATAATGGATTCTTGGCGGAGTTCAGGCCAGGGCCAAGAAAAGTCCACTCCCACCAGCCAGCCACACTTGAATGTAACTGTATTTGTTTCAGGGCAGATGTTTTCCATTCCAACCAGAGCTCCTGGGAAAGGAGTATGCCAATAGGAATCTCTGACGTTTGCCCTACAATCGTAGGCTTTCCCACCAGGGGTGTACCAAAAGACGTAAGGGTTTTCAAACCCCACATGCACAGCTTTGGAGCGCCAGTAATACTTTGCAACCCCTTTATTACGTGCCTTGCAGGGTGACAAGCACCTGATCCACCTTTGTGGCAAAGGCAAAGGCCATTTAATTACAGGGTACATGGTGTGAATCGTAGAAGATTTAATTCATGTGCTTCTTAATGAGTTCTTTGTCATATTCTGATCCCTACAGACTCCAACCCTGTCAGACTCTCTCCTGCCAAACCAAATTTCTCATTCTTTCCTCCCATAATGTACCATTCTTGACATATTTTATTTGATGGCATTAAATGAAAATGGCATTCTCTTCAAAACATTGCAGCTGCCTAATAATTCAAACTCGGAAGCAGTAAATGCATGTTATTTCCAGGCATAAGGGTACCATTCTATCATCCAAACTGCAGGCTGATCAATCAAGAAGAAAGGTGCATATTACATTTCAAATTGAAATAAATAGGCCTTCAAATATTCATCAGTAAACACATTGTAAATCTTTTCCAACTCACCATTCAGGGTAAAAAAACATTGATTTAAAAAAATACATTCCTAGGATTAACATCATACTTGGAGTGATCTCATTATTTAGAGATCTACCCACCTTAACAAAAAACAGGCCAGATGGATTCATAAAAGTGGACAAAAGTTCCTGACTCCTTTCTGGATGTCTCCTACTAAGTAATCAGCCTATCTCACTGCGGTGCAATGTATTTTGAGCTTCATAATCGCTTAGGCGTAGTCTCGAATGAATGGCCTCCAATTAACTAAAAGCATCAGAAATACAGGGCAAAATGTGGATCGAATAAACAGTGAAGCACTCTCCTGAGAGGTGAAGTGCTACACATGAGAATGTGTCATGTCAGCCTGGGAAGAGATCATATCAGATTTGTAAGGGGTTGAGGGGAGGAGTCTTGCAGTGGTTTATAAGGTAGACTTCTGTTATTTCTAATTTATATAAATGACCTGGATAACTGAAGCAGATGTAACCTGGCTAAATTTGCTGACGATAATTAAATACAGAAAGACGTGCATTTACATAGCGTCTCCCATGACCTTAGATCATCTGAAAGTGCTTTAAAGTGCAGTCATTGTTGTGATGCAGTAAATGCAGCAGCCAATTTGCACAGAGGAAGTTCCCCTGAAAAGCAATGAGCCAAGAGTCCGGGATTTTCCAACACCTCCCTCGCAGCAGGTTTTCCTGCAGCCGACGACGGGATTTCAGTCCCTCAGAGGTTTACGATGTTTTGATTGACTCACCTGTCCTGCTACCAGGGAACTCACAGCAAGGGTCAACTTAGGTGCGACCATAAGGTCCCGCCCAATGACTGTGATAACGATAATGATCTGTGTTTGAAATATTGGGTTGAGGGATGTATTTTGGCCTAGACACCAAAGGAAATCCCTTGCTCTTCTTTGAAGAATTAGATTGAGGGATCCTTGATGTTCAGCTGAGAAAGCAGACTTGGTTCGAAGTCTCAACCAAAAATTGGCATCTCAGACAATGCAACACTCCTTCTGCAGTCCCTGGAGTGTCAGACTAAGTTTTGTGAGAGCACGACTTGAACTTCCTGACTCAAAGGCAAGAAAGCTTCCACAGAGCCATGGCTGTCAAACAGGAGACCAGTAGAACAAAGGACACCACAAAATAAGTGTTATGTCCGTCGGCAGACAAATGCCATTGGAAAGTCAAAACAAAGAAAAACATTGAATTGGTATGTAACATTGGTCAAACGTTGGACACCACAAGTAAGTAACCTTTAGAAGTGAATTTACGCAGGAAGGCTGGTGTTGATTAGAGAATGATGCAGTTTTATAATAAACGCACCAAGCAATTGACAAAACTTGTGAGAACTTGGGGTATGGAGAATGGAACTTTCTGTGGAGGCAGCGGCTCAATTGGGGAGTGTGCGACAGGTGGGGGGTGGGGGCGCTTGGAGCCGGTGACAACTCAAGCCAACCCATCCTCTGGACAGACATAGGCGCTTGGCATCACTGGAGCCTGAAGGAAGCCACATGTGATTACAGGTTCCACTTTTACTTTGAATATTGTCAATTTTACAGTCGGGCAAGGATATCTCCATGAGATCAGGATGTTCCAAGCCAATTTTGTAGCTTTTACTCCATTCGTTGGCACAGGGCAAGATTTCCACCCATATCTTAAATCCCACTTACAACATCTGCTGGCCAATCAGATGACTGGCAACCCTTTGGTCCCAGCCATGCCACTGAGAGCTGAGATCACTGTTCGGACTACAGACAATCCACAACAATATTGTCACTGGAGCTGAATCAGGTGAGTGGAGGTATTTTGCTAAGGCAAGGCTGGCAGGGACATGTGAGGGGAGTAGGGGATTGAGATTGGATGGGCAGGAGGAGCATGCGCAGGTGGGGCTTAACATGATGGAGGCCTCTGTGGGACACACAGTGCCTAAACAGGAGTAAGCCCCACCTCTACTGTAGTGCTTAAAAAACAACAAAAGGGCAGCATGGTGGCACAATGGCTAGCACTGTTACATCCCGGCGCCAAGGTCCCAGGTTCGATCGCGGCTCTGGGTCACTGTCTGTGTGGAGTTTACGCATTCTCCCCGTGTTTGCATGGGTTTCGCCCCCACAACCCAAAGATGTACAGGGTAGGTGAATCGACCATGCATTTTCCAATTGCCCCTTAATTGGAAAAAATGAATTGGGTACTCTAAATTTCTTTAAAAAAAGAAAATATTTAGCATGGTCAATCCACCTACCCTGCACATCTTTGGTTTGTGGGGAGAAAACCCATGCAAACATGGGGAGAATGTGCAAACTCCAGCTGAAAGGTGAAATGCTGTACCAAAAGCAAACATTAGCAAGATACTGCACCTCAACTACAGAGGAAGAAGTTAAGTTCAGTCACGATTTTGTTTTTCGATTTGGTGTTGTAAATTTTAATTTGTCACAACTTCGTTCTTTGATACACATATTAAAAAACAAACTACCAGATTTTATATCATAGTTAACATCTTGCATCTTATGGAGCATCTCAGAGAGAATTGACAGGAAGCAGCAGATACATAGAGAGTCGAGTAGGTCAGATTAAAGTTACAGTAGAGTTGAGGCCGAGGGAAGATTTCCTTTTCAACATTCTGTGAGAACCAAGCTCTCATTCAAACTGAATGATGTGGTCTTAAACCGCTAACATAAGTAGACAATTAGCAGATTAGAATTTACAAAGGTGAAATTTGGACTATTAATTTGCTACTTAAATATGCATTAAGTTTGTTGGCAGCATAATTGTACAATCAAAGGCCAATCGTCCTTCTTGTTGTTTTGTTATTTATCTGGCACATTGCACTCCTTTAAAAGCAACAATTACAATAGAAATGAACCTTGGGCTCTAAATGTTTCACTTTCAATGATTTCGTGTTTGTTTTACGCAAAACCTAGATTTTATCAATACTCCTGAATTATCTGCTTGTTAGGGGGAATTCGACTTTGCTTGTTCATTGATTCGAAGGTGACATTTGCTCAGGTTCACAGTTTCCGACCCTGGGTCTTCATCTGGCTGAATAGGCCAGTCTTGACCCATCGATCTTTGGGAACATGGGAGCAGGATGTCTCAAGAGGTAGTTGGACCCAAAGTCCAAGATTTATATTTTAAAAATTATTCATTTGTGGGATGTGGGTGCCAGCATTTATTGCCCATCCCTAATTGCCCTTGAGAAGGTGGTGGTGAGCTGCCTTCTGGAACGACTTCAGTCCCTGTGGTGTAGGTACACCCACAGTGCTGTTATGAACATAGGCATTAGGAACAGAAGTAGGCAATTCTGCCTTTCGAGCCTACTCCGCCATTCAATCAGATCATGGCTGATCTCTTCCTGGTTTTGAATCCACCTCTCCAACTGTTCCCCAGATCCCTTTAACCCGTTTTTAAAATCAGAAATATATCTAGCTTCTTCTCGAAACCATTTAATGACTCCAATTCCAGCTCATTGTGGGGCAGCAAGTTCCACAAATTCACCACCCTCTGCGAGAAGTAGTCCCTCCTCATCTCAGTTCTCAAGCTACTGTCTCTCAATCTATATCCGTGACCTCTCGTTCTGGAAGGGAGTTCCAGGATTTTGGCCCAACAACAGTGAAGGAATAGAGATATATTTCCAAATCAGGATGGTGAGTGACTTGGTAGGGAACTTGCAGATGGTTCCCATGTATCTGCTTCCTTTGTCCTTCTAAATGGTAGTGGTCATGGGTTTGGAAGGTGCTGCCTAAGGGGCCTTGGTGAGTTTCTGCAGTGCTGGTTTTCAGTTAGAAGCTGACACTCTGACACATTATGGTAAAATTGCACCCTGGTATGTTTCAATCCTATCGCCTAAACCCCAGCAGATATAAGCCTCGCATGCCCAGCCTTTCCTCATAGGACAATCGCCCATTTCAGGATACGATGTATAAATTTGACTTGGATGAAGGGCTCAAAGATATAGTTGCTAAATGTGTTGATTACACAAAGATAGCAGGGAAAATAAGCTGTGAAGATGGCTTAAGGAAGCTACAAATTTAAATTTGTAGCTTCCATTCACTTCAGCTATAGATAGCTGAAGTGAATGGGCTATAAAATAGAGTACACTGGGGAAAATGTAAAATTGTCTACTTTGGCAGGAAGAATATAAAAGTATGTTATCTAAATGGTGGGAGATTGCAGAGCTCTGCGATGCAGAGGGATCTGTGTGTCCAAGTATATGAATTGCAAAAGGTTAGTATGCAGGTAAGGCAACTAATTAGGAACGTTTTTAGAATGTTACTCTTTATTGTGAGGTGAACCAGGGCAGCACGGTAGCACAGCGGTTAGCACTGTCCCAGATTTGATTCCCGCTTGGTCACTGAGTCTGCACGTTCTCTCCGTGTCTGCATGTTTCCTCCAGGTGCTACGGTTTCCTCCCATAAGTCCTGAAAGACGTGCAGTTAGGTAATTTGGTCATTCTAAATTCTCCCTCCGTGTACCCGAACAGGCGCTGGAATGTAGCGACTAGGGGCTTTCCACAGTAACTTCATTGCAGTGGTAATGTAAGCCTACTTGTGACAATAAAATAAAAGATTATTATAATTGAGTACAGAACTAGGAAGGTTAATCTTCAGTTATACAGGGCATTGGTGAGACCACATCTAGAGTACTCTGTACCGTTGTCTCTTTATTTGATGAACGATGTGAAAATGATCAAGGAGATAAGTGTTACGTGAGGGAGATATTCGGAAACTGGGTCAGAAATAAGACCCCAATGTAAGGCAATTTAGGGGTTAAACCGACTAAGGGAAAATATTGCTAGCATGGAGTCAGAGAGATATGCCCACACCTGGCTAAAAAAGTGGTCCCAGTCAGACTTAAACTCATTAGTGGGAATACACAGGATGCCCCAAACCCATTGTCCTTTGGGACACTCCTGTCTGACCAGATATTTGCCCATTCAGAGTCTGATGGCCTCTTTATCTGTAAATGGGAGGTTAGTTGCATATCAATAGCATTGCTCTGTTCTTTTGTATAAACGGGAGTGGACAATCAGACAGCCAAGATAACGATGAAAGGTTCAGGTCTGGAAACCCCAGAGAATCTTTGTTTGAGGGACTGGGTAGGGCTTAGAGAGAGATAGGAAAAGAATCCTGTTGGAACAGGTGCAGGAGAAGGCTTTGGAAATGGACCGGAAGAGGTCATGAAAGTTGCTATTGAGGCAGGCGTTGAAAAAGGCGTCTGAACGAATGTCCGTAACAAAAGAAAAGGTGATTTGTAAATGCAACTTTTGCCTTTACCTTCATGTGTAAGTGGCATGAGGACTGCATGTTCTGTTAAAATAATAATAATAATCACTTATTGTCACAAGTAGGCTTCAATGAAGTTACTGAGAAAAGCCCCTAGTCGCCACATTCCGGCGCCTATTCGTGGAGGCTGGTACGGGAATTGAAACCGCGCTGCTGGCATTGTTCTGCATTATAAGCAGCTGTTTAGCCAACTGTCCTAAACCAGCCCCTTAAATGCTGTTTAATGAGAACTAATGTGTTAAGGTTAAGAAAATACACATAAACTGCTATTGTTATTGTTGAAGTTTAAATGTTTAAATATTGTTTTATCTTCTTTTGTTTTAATAAAGTGTATTTATTAAATGACCAAGCCTATTTCTTATCAGATCACTCCTGGAACAAATCGATCTTTCCACACCGTCTTAAAACTTTAAAAAGTTATGGGTCTGGTCCAGTCTCTTAGCCACTGTTGAGAGCTGATCAGTCGTCCAGGGGTGACTGATCAGAGAGATTTCTGATGGGGAAATCTCTGATGGGGGTATCTCTGTTCAGGGGGGGGTCTCTGATGGTATCTGAGGGGGGGGGTCGCTGATGGTATCTGATATGGGGGTCTTTGATATGGGGATATCTGATATGGGGGCTGTGATATGGGGGCTGTGATATGGGGGCCTCTGATATGGGGGTCACTGATATGGGGGTCTCTGATCTGGGGTCTTTGATATGGGGTCTCTGATATATGGGTCTCTGACATGGGGGATTCTGATATGGGGTCTCTGATTTGGGTGTCTCTGATATGGGGGTCTCTGATATGGGGGTCTCTGATATGGGGGTCTCTAATATGGGGTCTTTGATATGGGGTCTCTGATATGGGGGTTTCTGATATGGGGTCTCTGATTTGGGGGTCTCTGATATGGGGGTCTCAGATACGGGGTCTCTGATATGGGGTCACTGATATGGGGTCTCTGATATGGGGTCTCTGTTATGGGGTCTCTGATATAGGTATCTCTGATATGGGGATGTCTGATATGGGGGTCTCTGATCTGGGGGCCTCATATGGGAGTATCTGATATGGGGGTCTCTGATATGGGGTCTCTGATATGGGGTCTCTGATATGGGGTCTCTGATATGGGGTCTCTGATTTGGAGGTCTCTGATATGGGGGTCTCTGATATGGGGTCTCTGATATGGGGTCTCTGATTTGGAGGTCTCTGATTTGGAGGTCTCTGATATGGGGGTCTCTGATATGGGGGCCTCTGATATGGGGGTCTCATGGGGCCTTCTAATGGGGAGCTGATGGATGGCATGATTAACATTGTGGGGTGAGGGGGCCCTTCTGATTGACTTTGGAGGGTACCTCCATTAATCTCTGACCCTCTGACCCATCGCGGGGTCCTTCTCGTTCGAGCCATGTGTCTGAAATCTTGTACCAAAGCCCGCCCTGTGGATTTCCTGGGCTGGATTCTCCGATTTTCAGGCTATGACCGGATGCCAGCGTGGGAACAGTGACGTTTAACAGCGAAGGTTCGGCACAAAATGGCCACCGATCTTCCATTTGGTGGGGGGCTAGCAGGAAGGCAGCAGAGAGCACCCGGCTCTAGCCGCTAATACGGCTGGAGAATTGCCGGGTCCATGGCCGTGCATGAGCACGGCAGCGGCTTGCCACACCGGGCAGCATGGCACCAGCCGTGCGCGGACCCGGACTGCCAAATGGTGCCCCCCCTTTAGCCGGATCGCGACCCCCCGACCAGCCCCCAACAGTGCCCACAGCCTCTGCCAAAGTCCCCCTTGCCTTGGGATTGGCTCTCCCCGACTGTGGCGCCACTGGAATGAGTCTGCAGCCACCACACCGAGTTCCCGAAAAAAAACCAGCACACACGACCCACGCCGTCGGGAACTCGGCCCGTTGGGGGCGGAGCATCGGGGGATGGGCCTCAGGCAACGTCCTGAGGTCGTGGATAAAGTATGTGGCGTACTCCTAGAGTACACCTCTTTGGAAGGGCGGAGCATCGCAAAAGCAGCAACGCTCCTGGTGTCGTCGGAAACGGGGATTCTCCGGCCACTCGCCGAAAGTCATTTCGTCATTGGCGACCGGAGAATGCCGCCCCCTGTTTTTGACTCCCCACCCTATTCTATTGGGAATCCCGAACGGAGTGGTGAGTGGAGAATCCTGGCTAAGGACTTTGCCCCCACAGCTCTTTGTGGCAAAGAGTTCCAAAGGCTCACAACCATCTGAGAGGTGAAATTCCCCCTCACCTCGGTGTTAAATTGGCACCTCTTTATTCTGAGACTATGTCCTCTGGTCCTAGACTCTCCCATGAGGGAAATGTCCTCTCAGCATTTACCTTGTCAAGCCACTTGAGAATCCTATATGTTCCAATGAGATCGCCTCTCATTCTTCTAAATTCTAATGGGTCGAGTCCCAACCTGTTTAACCTTTGCTCAGATAACAATCGCTCCTAAACAAGGATCATCCTCATGAACCTGTGAGTTTCTTCACTAGTTTCTCTGCAAGACAAGGCACATCATTTGTCCAAGTAAAATAATTCACAGAATGTACATTGGCTACAAAGGAATCAGTGTGCACCACCGTGAAACAATACTTGCATTTTTAGCTCTGATGCAACCCTTGAGCATTTTAAAAGAGGAAAAACAGGTAGGGAGGCAGAGTGATGGAAGGAACATATTCCAGAGCTTTTTGCCCAGGGAACTGAATAAATATGGCCACCAATGTTGAAGCGATGAAAATTGGGGATGGGCAAGGGGGCAAAATTAGATGAGTTCAGATATCTCAGAGGGTAATAGAACTGGAGGAGATAATAGAGATAGTGACAGGCAAGGCCATGGAGGAATTTGAAAGGAAGGATAACATTTCAAAATCAAGGCATTGCTTAACTTGAAGCCAATTCAGATCAACGGGCATAGAGGCAACTGGTAAATTAGGTCCTCCGCGAGTTGGGACAAGGACAGCAGAGTTTTGGAAGAGTTGGAATGTGGAAGATGGGAAGCCAGCCAAGAGTGCATTCGTACATTCAAATCCACTAACTGTACAAATTTAGTAGTGGCTGCCACGCGAAGGGCTTGGCTGCAGAAGAGATGGGAGGACCAGCACATTTCAGTAGGATCCAAGTCACGGCAGGCATGTTCACCGTCTGCGAGTTCGAGATTTAGATGTCACCATTGTCACGGTAGCCACCAGCCATTTAAATGCTACCACTCAATGTGCTATCTATGCTTGTGGGAAGATCAATCGTGCACATAGCATGCATATGTCGGTTGTACATTGTCCATCACCCTGACTTTGGCCTTCTGACGCCTCATTTTATCATTTGGTCCTTCAAGCTCAAAAAACACTTTCTCGACACTTCTCCCTTTCTCCGGCGCCTGTTCGGGTGCACAGCCATGGCAAGTTCAGGAGGCTGGAAATCCAAAATGCAGAAATAATGGATATGGAAGCAGAAGTTGGTTTTATCAAGCAGGAAGGATTCAGTCAGAAAGCAAGAAGAACAGCACATGGCACATGAAGGTAAAAGGGCTGAAAATATTATACTAGCGCTCACATTAAAAATGAAAGTCGGAGATTCACAACTATTTTTATCATTGATAAAGCTGCAGTCACATCTATTATCTTGGAAGGAAAGCTCAAGAAATCACTAACTTACTTTTCCCTTCCAAAAAAACTGGTGTGAAAATGACTAGTTATTCCAATAGCAATATCCAATGCTAGTTCAAGTTAATATTCATTCGGGAGGAATATTGTGATAAATCCGATTACTTGCCATGGGGAAGGATGATTCCAGTACGGTTAAACTGGAGCAAGTGGCATGGTAGCACAGTGATTAGCACTGTTGCTTCACAGCGCCATGGTCACGGGTTCGATTCCCGGCTTGGGTCACTGTCTGAGCGGAGTCTGCATGTTCTCCCCGTGTCTGCGTGGGTTTCTTCCGGGTGCTCCGGTTTCCTCCCACAAGACCCGAAAGACGTGCTGTGAGTGAATTGGACATTCTGAATCCTCCATCTGTATACCCGACCAGGCGCCGGAGTGTGGCGATTAGGGGCTTTTCACAGTAACTTCATTGCAGTGTTAATGTAAGCCTACTTGTGACAAGAATGAAAGATTATTATTATTTAACAGTAGGGATCAGATGGAGTACATCTGACATTTAGAAAGGGAGAAGTGTCTACTAAGTGTTTTTTGAGCTTGAAGGACCAAATGATAAAATGAGGCATCAGAAGGCCAAAGTCAGGGTGATGGGCAATGTACAACCGACATTTTGTAAGGCAAATGCCTGAGGCACAGTTAGTAGCAGTGAGTAAAGAGCTGGTTAGATTAAAAAGAACAGCAGCAATTAAAAAGGTGAAGAGCAGTGAATGGGCCACTCTATGGTAGTTCAAAAAGCAGGGGAGTTTGTTTGGATTTGTGGATATGATAAATAAATGATAAACAGGGAGGCGGTGTCACAGGAGTAGCAATCTAAAGGCCCAGGTTAATGCTCTGGGACACAGGTTAAAATCCCACCATGGCAGCTATCACAGATACCGGTCTTCAGCCAATTCAATTCACTCCACGTGATACCAAGAAATGGTTGAAGGCACTGAATATTGAAAAGACTGTGGGCCATGACAACATTCCAGCAATATTACTGGCGACTTATGTTCCGGAATATGCTGCACCCCTAGCCAAACCAGCCCTTAGGGGCTGGTTTAGCAGGGGCTGGTTCAGCACAGGGCTAAATAGCTGGCTTTTAAAGCAGACCAAGGCAGGCCAGCAGCGCGGGTCCAATTCCCGTACCAGCCTCCCCGAACAGGCGCCGGAATGTGGCGACTAGGGTTACTTTCACAGTAACTTCATTTGAAGCCTACTTGGGACAATAAGCGATTTTCATTTTTTTATTTCAGTACACAAGAAACAGGACAAATCCAACCCGACCAATTACTCTTGATTATCAGCAAAGTGATGGAAGGTGGCATCGACACTTACTCAGTAATAACATGCTCACCGACGCTCCGTTTGGGTTCCATCAGGGCCACAGTTCCTGACCTGGTTTCAGCCTTGGTCTGCTTTAAACATAAACAAAAGAGCTGAACTGAGGAGGTGAGGTGAGAGTGAATGTCCTTGACATCAAGGCAACATTTGACCGAGGAGGAGCCTGAGAAAAATTGGAGCCAATTGGAAAACTCTCAACAGGTTGGAGTCATACCTGGCAAAAGGAAGATGGCTGTGACTGTTGGTCGTCAGTGATCTCACTTCTGGGACATTCAGTGCATCAAGCAAAAATACTTTTGGAATGGTCAGAGCAATAAAAATAGAAAAATAGCGAGGGTGGTTGGCTTTTCAAAACACCTAAACTCACTAGTTTGATGCATAAAGGGGCTGAGTTTCATTGAGCTGTGAAATGTAAGGAGATCCTGCATATTCTGCAATTGTAAATCTGCTGAACCATGTCTTTCTGTCTCAGGAGAGATGGTTGAGTAGTTTTCAATTAGCAGAGCAATATGCAGATGCCAAAAATGTCAACCAACCCATTGACATTATCAACAGTGACAAGGAATAATAAACACAAAAGAATCAAAAATGTGTAAAGGAAGCAACACGTTGATTAATGATGCTGCATATATTTCCGAGGGCCACCACTGAAGTGCTTTGAATAGTAGCGGCTCCCAGCGCCACTGCTAACGGAGCTAACTCTTATGTTTATTATTGCAGATTTATATTACCGGTGCTATAGCAACCAACGCTCACCTAGTTATTTTCAAGTTACATTCAGCTACTGTTCACTGGGGATAAAGGCAAAAACACAAACTGGAATTATACAAAAGCACCAGGGCCAAAAGTAAAATGTTTGACTGGGGATATAATGCTTCCCCGGTAGCTGGAAAAGGTCCACAAAGATCAACAATTGTTAAACTACTTCACTACTCCATCTAGCTGCTCAACTGGCTGCTTGTGCTTCTTTGATCCCCTCAGACAACATGCTGCTGCTGTAAGCGGTAGCACTCCCTAGTGTGCACAGCTACCAACAATGGAAGAGCCATTTCAGTTCAGCTCACAGCCAACAGTCAAATAGAGGTACTTAGCATTGGCAAATTGTACAAATAAAAATACTGAAGCTACATTCGAGTGACTTGAAACCACAGCTAGAAATTTGCAACACCGTGTCCAATACGTTCCAGAGCAACTAAGTGGAGCCAATCTGTGTGAAAAAGCCTGACAAAGACAATTACCTTGAAGGAGAGCGAATGGGATCATCTCCCAATCCATTTACAGAAAACCCCGACAATCTCCTGGGTGGGGACTGTGCATTAGATGTAATCGTGTCAGACAATCAACTCTGGCTGAGAAAGGAATTCACCTCAGCCATAATCTGATCAAGGCAGAACCATCCACCTGGAATACACTAGCCACGACCACATTTGGGTCAATGGTCAGTTGCAAAGAAAGGAACACGTGACAAGTCAGCTAGTTCCTTTCATAAGAAATTGTTTTCTCCAGACCAACAACAGGAAACAGAAAAGACACCGGAGTGGCAAAAGCTCTGTGTGGCCCTTGTGCTCTCTGTCTCCGATCTTGCAAGTTTTTACCCTATTTGGTTGTCCATGTGCCACAGGCAGAGATTTTAAAGATTGTAATCCAGCTGCTGTCTCCAGAAGAACAGATAAATCATCCATCTCCATCTTTAAACCATCTCAGTGCCAGAACCAGAATGACCACCAAGCTCAGCCTGAATCCTGAATCCACCAAGTCATCAATCTGTGAGAACTGTATAATTTTAATCGTTACTGAATTTTAAAATATCACTTAGCATCTATCCTGCCTCTCTGTAACTTAATGGTGTATTTGTGTGAACTTCGAATATGTGTGCATTTGAAGGTTGGAGCATTTTTATTGGTTTATGTCATGTGAGAGTACCTTTACGAAATGGGTGTTTACTACTGCAGTGATGTCAGAGAGTGGGTGGAGCTGCCTGTCAGCTTTTTACTTTCGTTTTTGAGCAGGCTGCAGGGTGTGTTTTTGTTTCGTTTTCAGTGTTGCAGCTGAAGCCAGACCAAGCATGGGTACTGCTGTTCTCTCTGCCATAAAAAAGACTATCTCTTAATCATTTGGTGAATTATAAATGTATTGAGTAGTGACTTTAACCTGATGTGTTTCTGATAAAGGTTTTGATTTTAAGTCGTATGGATGTTAAAAAGGAAAGCTTAAAGATTTACTTAGTGTTGTAGTCTTTGGGGGTTGTATTTGAATTAATGGTTGCTAAGGTGTTCACTGTATGTTTTATAAAGGTTAACTTGAGTTCATAGAACAAACGTTGTTTTGCATTAAAAATTACTTTTCCATTTCTGCTGTACCACACCTGTAGAGTGGACCGTGTGCTCCCCATACCACAACCTATTAAAAGTTGTGGGTCAGGTGAACTCCATGATACACTTTGGGGTTCTCTAAACCCTGGCCCATAACATTTACATAAACTGGGTTAAGTGCTATAAATGCTATTCTATTTTATTTTCCAAGGAAATTAAAGAAAATCTGTCCATGTCTTTCACAGTCACAGCACATAAACAGTTAAACATGCACTGAATTGGCAGACAATTTAGCTCAGTGTGCTATACAGCTGGTTTGTAATGCAGAACAAGGCCAGCAGTGCGGGTTCAATTCCGAATTCTCCCTCTGTGTACCCGAACATGAGCTGGAATGTGGCGACTAGGGGATTTTCACAGTAACTTCATTGCAGTGTTAATGTAAGTAAGTCTACTTGTGACAATAAAAAGATTATTATTATTATGTCCTTTTTAAAGAAAGCCCTGTTGAGGGCAAGGGAGGTGTAGGGAAAGAGGGGAGCTTACCCGAATGTAACAATGGGGGCGATTCTCTGGCTGCCTTGTGTCCGGTGCCAATCCTGCTGAGTCGGGAAAATAGCGGGAGAGTCCCAAAATGGGATTCGCGCCGGGCACCAAACAATTTGTCATTCTCCGAGCCTACTCCAGACAATGTGATCAGGACATCACCCAGAACCTGATCGCACCTCATTTTAATATCATTAGTGAGATTAAAGTATAATGGAGCGGCAGCCCAGGGGTCACCCCCCTCCCCAGTGGGAAGCCCCGCAGGGCATCTTTCAGTGCTGCTCTACAAAAGCAGGATTCAGGCACCATGGACTCAGAGGGATGGGGGTGAGGGCGGGGGAGGTGCAAGAAGGTGAGTAGCCCTCTTCACTTAGCTCCAAGCACTGTAGCTGCTGGCCAGATGCTGTGGGAGAGTCCTCCAAGGGGGCCAAGGGTGGGAGGCTGGAGGGGGCCAGGTCAGGAGTTGCCCCTGGTCTTGAGTGAGGGAGGGGGGAGGGTGGATTTGGGTATGTGAATCCTTGAAGCCAGCTTTATTTCTCGTGAACACAAGAGCTGCAGCCTGACTGTCCTATAAAATTGTCACAGGACAGAGCCATGCTGCAGCTTGTCTCTTGAAAGTCCATTTTACTCCCCTTTAAGTTTCCCCTTTGTTCTAGCTTGTTTAAAGTCCATTTTAGCCCCGTTGCTGTTTCCTCTTTGCTCTTGCCTGTTCTGAGTACATTTCACATCCCATTGACTGTGACAAGCCTCTACCTTGACAGCCGAAGGAGGGATTACCCTTGTTAATTGTGGTAGCACTTGATGGTCCATGAACTCTGAAGTGCCTCCTCCAAAGAGCAGAGCGACTTTTTTCCAGACTGGCTGCCCTGTAACCTTTGACTCCTGAACAGGGTGTCTGCGCTGTAGGTGCATTAGCACCATTGAGGCAGCTGGCAACACTCATACATTAAAGAGCAAGGGGTCATCACTGAGGACCCTCTCGTGGCCAAAGGTTAACTATTTGGATGAGCGGCAGAGAGCTGAGCACCATCTCCCTTATGTTGCTGGCAGTGGCCTGGGGCCTCGGGGCTCCTGACCTGGGTGAGAGTGAGTTTGCAGAACGAAGGTTGCCAGCACAAGTGGCTAATTGGATGATACCCTGAGAGAAGACGGGACATTCATGTTAAGTGCAGCGGAGGGTTGCAAAAAGGACTCCCCGTCAGGCTTAAAGGCACAGCGCAAGCTCTGGCAGCCCAGGTGCGTTGAGAGTGATGGCATTACGGCAACAAGATCTCGGGTTGTCTCAGGCTGGATATTGAGGGTGTCGAGTTGTATCTCCCCTCGTTTACTCTGTTGGATCTTCTGTCCTCTCAGAGTCCAGCAAGTCAGGCTCCTCCAAACACTCTTTGAGTTTACTTTTGAGCTTTGAGCTTTTGAGCTATGACAAAGAGTCACTGGACTCGAAACGTTAGCTCTTTTCTCTCCCTACAGATGCTGCCAGACCTGCTGAGATTTTCCAGCATTTTCTCTTTCCTCCAACCACTCGGTCATCATCCTTATGCTTCAGAACTCTCAGCTGCTTCACTCTCCAAGTCTGGGTCAGTGGAAGACTCCCTCAATGGCAAGGACCAGGCAAGGTGCATGGTGGCCGAGGGCATAGGAACCTAGGAGTTAGGAGCAGAAGTAGGCAATTCAGCCCCTTGGGCCTGTTCCACCATTCAATCAGACCATTGCTGATCTCTTCCTGGTCTCAAATCCACCTTCCTGCCTGTTCCCCATATCCCTTTAACCCATTTTGTATCATAAATATATCCATCTCCTTCTTGACGCCGTTTAATGATTCGGACTCCACCCCACTATGGGGCGCAAGTTCCACAAATTCACCCCCTCCCCTGCGGGAAGTAGTTCCTCCTCATCTCAGTTTTAAACCTACCTTCTCTCAACCTCTATCTGTGATCTCTTGTTCTAGATTGCCCCACAAGGGGGAACATTTGGTCTACGCTTACTTTATCAACCCCCCTTAGTATTTTATACAGCTTGATCAGATTCCCTCTCATTCTTCTAAACTCCAGCAAGTATAAGCCCAAACTGTTTAATCTGTCCTTTTACATCAACCCTTTCATCCCCGGAATCAGTCTGGTGTAGTTCGTCTGAACTGCCTCCAATGCCACCACATCCTTCCTCAAATAAGGAGGACAAAAATGGGCACATTATTCCAGATGTGGTCTCACCAACACCCTAAACAATTACAACAACACCTCTCTACTTTTATACTCCAGTCCTTTTGCAATAAGTGCTCAAATTCCATTTACATTTTTCACCAGGCACAATGATGGGGAGGGGAGTCAGCTGCCAGGACTATGTGGACAAGGGGTTGTGGGTTAGGTTGAAGTGGGGGAGGGGGGAGGGGGGGAGGAGGGGGGGGGGGGGAGTTAAGGTTCCCAGGATGGATGACCTTACTGACTGCCATTCTCTCTCTTTTTCCACATCCATCCAAATAAAAGATTAATTTTGGGATCGATCCAGCTGAGATGTCCTAATAGTCGCAGCCGAGGCAGACAGACGTCACCAACTGCATTGAGGCCAAGGTAGGATGGATCTTACACCATGGCAATAGCGGGCCGCCACTCAGGGTCAAGGACCCGGCCGCTCATCAGGCTGAGGAGGGGACCAGAAGTGTACACTGACGATGATCTAGGGCATCTAGGGGTCAATGGTCCTTCAACGTGCTGACCGACACCATGTGCTGAAGAAGACTGCGTCTCACCAAGGAGACAGTGTAGCACCTGTGCCACACCCTCGCAGACCTGGCACCCAATGGAGGAGGTGGAAACCCACTCCCGGTAGCTGTGAAGATCATGGCTGTCCTCAATTTCTATGTCACTAGGTCATTCCAGGCTTGAATGGAGACCTGCATGGAATCTCGCAATCATCAGCCCACAGGTACATCCGGGAGGTCATGGATGCTCTGTATGCCCGGGCATCTGACTGTATCAACTTTGACCTGGACCAGGCCCAACAATATGCCCAGGCTATAGGATTCACCACCATCACTGGGATGCCCCAGTCCTGGCGGTCATAGGTGCCACGGGTGTCATCGTACAAGCACTGTGGAATTAGGGAATACCATTTATTAGCAGGAAGGGGTTCCACTCCTGAATGTACAGATCCTGTGCGACCACCGCCTCAGAGCCATGCACATACGCGCACGCTACCCTGGAAGCGTGCATGACAGTTACATCCTGGGGCACTCAGAGATCCCTGGGGTCTTTGACAACCACTCTAGGATGATGGGTTGGCTCATGTGGGACAAGGGTTACCTGTTGTGGTCATTGATGTGTTGGGTACTCTGCTACACAGACGAACCAACACGGTTGCGAATGGTACAACTCAGTTTTATTACTAACATTTATTTACAGTGGTAAACTGGTAACTGAGGTTCGATCATAACCCTAGAATCTGTGGACCCATTCCTAATACTATCTTGTAGTGGCAGTCAGCACATGGTGGTAGTCTGAGTGGCTTGCGATGAGCTCTGTGCCCTGAGCTGTCTCCTGTTGGAATCCTCAGGAAGTGTTGTGTTCCCTGTTTTGTACTGTGTATGCTCTTGCCTGTGATTGGCTGTGGTGTTGTGTGTGTGTTGATTGGTCCGTTGATCTGTCCATCAGTATGTATGTATGTTTGGGCTATGATGTTTACCTGAATATCATGACATACCCCCTTTTGTACAAGAACATGTGCCTATGTGGTTATAAATAGAGATGTGTACTGAGTGCAGCTGAATGTGTGTGTGTCCAATATCTACAGCATGTACATGAGGCTAAACTATATACAAGGGGCGATGTCGGGTGCGACAGAACAACGAGGTTGTACCATAAACAAAGAACGGGGAAATGTTGAACGACAAAAACGAACTCCTGTAACGACAAGGAAGAACAGAAACATATTAACACAGTGGTATTATGAGTTCAATGTACAAACAGGCTCATAAGTCCAGTCCAGTAGGTGGGCGACGAATTCGGGTAGACCGCCTCAAGGGTGGGTCTGGATCCTCCGGCTGAGGAATGGGCCTGGCCACGGGCGACGACGGAAGGGGCGTGGTGGCAGGAAGCTCCACGAAGTCGATATCAGGAACAACAGGAGGGCACGGTGTCGGTGTAAGTTCCCGTAGCGAGCGTGAAAGTAGGCGAAGAGCCCGGAGATTGCGCCTACAAATGGAGCCATCAGGCATGCGAACCAGGAACGAACTGGGAGCCACGCGTCAGAGAACTTCGGCAGGTGCTGACCAGCCACCTTCTGGTAGGTGGATACAGACGTCGTCTCCAGGCGCCAGGGCGGGAAGATCAGTTGCCCGTGTGTCATATGCCATCTTCTGGCGAACACGCTGCTGTTGCATTCTGTGTAGTACCGGAGCATGGTTGGTTGTGGGTACTAGAATGGATGGCACAGTGGTCCTGAGGGCGTGACCCATCAACAGCTGGGCTGGTGAGAGGCCAGTGGCTAGTGGGGCCGAGCAATAGGCCAGCAGGGCTAGGCAGAAATCCGATCCGGCAGCAGCAGCCTTGCAGAGGAGCCGCTTGACGATGTGAACGCCCTTCTCCGCCTTTCCATTGGACTGGGGATGCAGAGGGCTGGACGTCACGTGTGTGAAGCCATACAAAGCAGCAAAGGATGACCATTCCTGGCTGGCAAAACAGGGCCCATTGTCCGACATCACAGTAATCGGAATGCCGTGGCGAAGGTGTCTTTGCAGGCCCTTATGACAGCGGACGATGTCAAATCGTGCAGCCGTATGACCTCTGGATAGTTGGAAAAGTAATCAATGACGATTACATAGTATCTGCCAAGCGTGTGAAAAAGGTCCACACCCACCTTCGCCGGTTGAAACCTTTGGCAGGTGGGGCAGTTGATCACCATATTGGCAATGCCATCACTGATGGCTGGCCAGTATACCACCTCTCGGATCCTCCGTCTGCACTTCACGACCCCACTCCTGGTACCATGATGTGTTGGGTATTCTGCTACACAGACGAACCAACACGGTTGCGAATGGTACAACTCAGTTTTATTACTAACATTTATTTATAAACTGGTTACTGAGGTTCGATCATAACCCTAGAATCTGTGGACCTATTCCTAATACTATCTTGTAGTGGCACTCAGCATGTGGCTTGCTATAGATCATAGATCATAGAACGATACAGCGCAGTACAGGCCCTTCGGCCCACAATGTTGCACCGACATGGGAAGTCAAAAAACAAAAGCCATCTAACCTACACTATGCCATTATCATCCATATGCTTATCCAATAAACTTTTAAATGCCCTCAATGTTGGCGAGTTCACTACTGTTGCAGGTAGGGCATTCCATGGCCTCACCACTCTTTGTGTAAAGAACCTACCTCTGACCTCTGTCCTATATCTATTACCCCTCAGTTTAAAGCTATGTCCCCTCGTGCTAGCCATTTCCATCCGCGGGAGAAGGCTCTCACTGTCCACTCTATCTAACCCCCTGATCATTTTGTATGCCTCTATTAAGTCTCCTCTTAACCTTCTTCTCTCTAACGAAAACAACCTCAAGTCCATCAGCCTTTCCTCATAAGATTTTCCCTCCATACCAGGCAACATCCTGGTAAATCTCCTCTGCACCCGCTCCAAAGCTTCCACGTCCTTCCTATAATGCGGTGACCAGAACTGTACGCAATACTCCAAATGTGGCAGTACCAGAGTTTTGTACAGCTGCAGCATGACCTCATGACTCCGGAACTCAATCCCTCTACCAATAAAGGCCAACATTCCATAGGCCTTCTTCACAACCCTATCAACCTGGGTGGCAATTTTCAGTGATCTATGCACATGGACACCGAGATCCCTCTGCTCATCCACACTTCCAAGAACTTTACCATGAGCCAAATATTCCGCATTCTTGTTATTCCTTCCAAAGTGAATCACCTCACACTTCTCTACATTAAACTCCATTTGCCACCTCTCAGCCCAGCTCTGCAGCTTATCTATGTCCCTCTGTAACCTGCTACATCCTTCCGCACTGTCGACAACACCACCGACTTTAGTGTCGTCTGCAAATTTACTCACCCACCCTTCTGCGCCCTCCTCTAGGTCATTGATAAAAATGACAAACAGCAACGGCCCCAGAACAGATCCTTGTGGTACGCCACTTGTAACTGAACTCCATTCTGAACATTTCCCATCAACCACCACCCTCTGTCTTCTTTCAGCTAGCCAATTTCTGATCCACATCTCTAAATCACCCTCAATCCCCAGCCTCCGTATTTTCTGCAATAGCCTACCGTGGGGAACCTTATCAAACGCTTTACTGAAATCCATATACACATCAACTGCTCTACCCTCGTCTACCTGTTCAGTCACCTTCTCAAAGAACTCGATAAGGTTTGTGAGGCATGACCTACCCTTCACAAAGCCATGCTGACTATCCCTAATCATATTATTCCTATCTAGATGATTAGAAATCTTGTCTCTTATAATCCCCTCCAAGACTTTATCCACAACAGACGGGAGGCTCACCGGTCTATAGTTGCCGGGGTTGTCTCTACTCCCCTTCTTGAACAAAGGGACCACATTTGCTATCCTCCAGTCCTCTGGCACTATTCCTGTAGCCAATGATGACATAAAAATCAAAGCCAAAGGCCCAGCAATCTCTTCCCTGGCTTCCCAGAGAATCCTAGGATAAATCCCATCAGGCCCCGGGGACATATCTATTTTCAGCCTGTCCAGAATTGCCAACACCTCTTCCCTACGTACCTCAATGCCATCTATTCTAATAGCCTGGGTCTCAGCATTCTCCTCCACAACATTATCTTTTTCCTGAGTGAATACTGACGAAAAATATTCATTTAGTATCTCGCCTATCTCTTCAGACTCCACACACAACTTCCCATCCCTGTCCTTGACTGGCCCTACTCTTACCCTAGTCATTCTTTTATTCCTGACATACCTATAGAAAGCTTTTGGGTTTTCCTTGATCCTACCTGCCAAATACTTCTCATGTCCCCTCCTTGCTCGTCTTAGCTCTCTCATTAGATCCTTCCTCGCTACCTTGTAACTATCAAGCGCCCCAACTGAAACTTCACTCCTCACCTTCACATAGGCCTCCTTCTTCCTCTTAATAAGAGATTCCACTTCTTTGGTAAACCACGGTTCCCTCGCTCGACGCCTTCCTCCCTGCCTGACCGGTACGTACTTATCAAGAACACGCAGTAGCTGTTCCTTAAACAAGCTCCACATATCCAGTGTGCCCAACACTTGCAGCCTACTTCTCCAACCTATCCCCCCCAAGTCATGTCTAATGAAATCATAATTGCCCTTCCCCCAGCTATAACTCTTGCCCTGCGGGGTATACTTCTCCCTTTCCATCACTAACGTAAACGTCACCGAATTGTGGTCACTGTCCCCAAAGTGCTCACCTACCTCCAAATCTAACACCTGGCCTGATTCATTACCCAAAACCAAATCCAATGTGGCCTCTCCTCTTGTTGGCCTGTCAACATATTGTGTCAGGAAACCCTCCTGCACACATTGTACAAAAAACGACCCATCTAATGTACTCAAACTATATCTTTTCCAGTCAATATTTGGAAAGTTAAAGTCTCCCATAATAACTACCCTGTTACTTTCGCTCTTATCCAGAATAATCTTCGCCATCCTTTCCTCTCCATCCCTAGAACTATTTGGAGGCCTATAGAAAACTCCCAACAGGGTGACCTCTCCTTTCCTGTTTCTAACCTCCGCCCATACTACCTCGGAAGAAGAGTCCCCATTTAGCACCCTCTCCGCCACCGTAATACTGTTTTTGACTAGCAGCACCCCACCTCCCCCTCTTTTGCCTCCTTCTCTGAGCTTACTAAAACACCTAAACCCCGAAACCTGCAACAACCATTCCTGTCCCTGCTCTATCCATGTCTCCGAAATGGCCACAACATCGAAGTCCCAGGTACCAACCCATGCTGCCAGTTCCCCTACCTTATTTCGTATACTCCTGGCATTGAAGTAGACACACTTCAAACCTACCTGAACACTGGCCCCCTCCTGCGAAGTCAATTCTGTGCTCCTGACCTCTATACTCTCAATCTCTCATACCCTAAAACTACAATCCAGGTTCCCATGCCCCTGCTGTATTAGTTTAAACCCCCCCAAAGAGCACTAACAAATCTCCCCCCCCCCCAGGATATTTGTGCCCCTCAGGTTCAGATGTAGACCATCCTGTCTGTAGAGGTCCCACCTTCCCCAGAAAGAGCCCCAGTTATCCAGAAATCTGAATCCCTCCCGCCTGCACCATCCCTGTAGCCACGTGTTTAATTGCTCTCTCTCCCTTTTCCTCATCTCATTATCACGTGGCACGGGCAACAACCCAGAGATAACAACTCTGTTTGTTCTCGTTCTGAGCTTCCATCCTAGCTCCCTGAAAGCCTGCCTGACATACTTGTCCCCTTTCCTACCTATGTCGTTAGTGCCGATGTGGACCACGACTTGGGGCTGCTGCCCCTCCCCCTTAAGGACCCGGAAAACACGATCCGAGACGTCACGTACCCTTGCACCTGGGAGGCAACATACCAAACGTGAGTCTCTCTCGCTCCCACAAAATCTCCTATCTGTGCCCCTGACTATCGAGTCCCCAATTCCTAATGCTCTGCTCCTCTCCCCCCTTCCCTTCTGAGCAACAGGGACAGACTCCGTGCCAGAGGCCCGTACCCCATGGCTTACCCCTGGTAAGTCCCCCCCCCACACAAGTATCCAAAGCGGTATACTTGTTACTCAGGGGAACGACCGCAGCTCTGTGCCCTGAGCTGTCTCCTGCTGGAATCCTCAGGAAGTATCGTGTTCCCCGTTTTGTACTGTGTATGCTCTTGCCTGTGATTGGCTGTGGTGTTGTGTGTGTGTTGATTGGTCCGTTGATATGTCCATCAGTATGTATGTATGTTTGTGCTATGATGTTTACCTGAATATCATGACAATCATGGCTGATGACACAGTACGGAGGCCCCAAGCCAAGGGAGTGTCCCATTACACTCAAGCCCATGCTGCCGCCCGTTCTATCATTGAGCGATGTATTGGGCTGCCAAAAATGGGGTTCTGGTGCCTGGACTGCTCTGGCGGTGGTTGCAGTAAAGCTCCCAGAGGGTCACGTGCTTTGTTGTGGTCTGCTGTGCCCTCCACAAACTGGCACAGCAGCAGGGCGACATGTTGGACAAGCAGGAGGAGGAGGAACGTGCAGCTATGCATGACTTTGATCTTCCACACTGTGTTCCTTATCTTTCATGTTCTCCAGATTGGAACAAAGTTCAAGAATTTCATTTCTCTTTTCATAACGAAGTTCCAACATTTCATCAAGCTCATCTTCAATACACAAAAGTTGGTTCTCTGTCACCATCCTTACATCACCGGTGTTTCACTGGGTTTCTGGGTGAAACTCCTGGAACTCCCTCCTTAAAAGCACTGTGGAAGTATCTATATCCCAGGGACTGCAGCGGTTCAAGAAGGTATCTCACCACCACAGGATCTGGCATATGTACATAGTTCTGGGTTATCGATAAATGGTTTATTTTGAAACATGAATGAACCCAGAGCTTCAAAGTAGCTTGAACAAGACCCAGAAATCTTGAAGGATGAAAAGTGAAAACAATTGATGCTTTACCATGAAGAGGAGCACCTAAATTAAAGACACAGGCCAAAGATTTCCGACACTTTCCACTGGTAGAATCTTCTGACCCCGCCAATGCTGGCCTGCCGCGTTACATTCCCTGGCCATGGGGGTGCGGGGCATGCAAAACACCGTCGACATTGGTGGGGCTGAAAGATCCTGCTGCTGGCCAATGCGGGAGGGGAGGGGGGTAGAGTGCAGAAAATCCCACCCACAGTTGCAGATTGCCTACAACAAAGAAAAGTTGAAGACAGGTTAGAGATTGCTTAAGTAAACATCTTCATTGCAGATGTAGAGGCTGACAGACCTCACCAGGGCGTGTGGAGGTCCGTTGCCAGACCTGATGAAAGAAGGCAGAGTCAACGAACCTGGACAGATGGTCAAAGGGTTGGACAAATTTCAAAAACAAAGATAAAAGGCTGACCAAAGAAGAATCCATTGTGTAGCTGATGACACAGAGCTGAGTGAAGGTAGAGTCCAAAAGACATAGCCAATTCACAAGGAGTAGAAGAAAAATTGTAAGGCGAGCAAAATACGTAACAAAAACTGAACTTATCTTTTAAAATAGGCCGCAGTCAGGGACGACATTTCCAGAGTGCAACTGAATCAGATCTGTAACACTGGTCTATAGCTGACACCTCAACATGACATGGCCAAGCTGAATATTATTTTCAAATTCATTCAAGAGATGCGGGCGTCACTGGTTTGGCCAGAACATCCTGAATTGCCATTGAGACAGTGGCGGTGAGCTGCCTTCATGAACCGCTGCAGTCCCTGGAGTGTAGGTACATCCACAGTGCTGTTAAGGAGGGAGTTCCAGGGTTTTGACCCAGAAACAGTGAAGCACCGGTGATAAATTTCGAAGTAAGGATGATGACAGAGAACCAACTTTCATGTGCCGAAGATGAGTTTGATGGAATGTTTGAACTTCATTGTGAAAAGAGAAATGAAATTCTTGAACTTCGTTCCAACCTGGAGAACATGAAAGATACGAAACACAGTGTGGAAGACCAAATCCAGGCTTTCAAAGCAGAAAGGGAAAGTTCAGAGAAACAGGTTGAGGGTCTAATTTGAGAATTGGAAAGCTCTAAGGACCAGAACTTGGTCATGGGCCAAAGACTCCAAAAGAAACTGAATGCCTAGATAGAACATAGAACATAGAGCATAGAATGATACAGCGCAGTACAGGCCCTTCGGCCCACGATGTTGCACCGACATGGGAAGTCAAAAAACAAAAGCCATCCAACCTACACTATGCCATTATCATCCATATGCTTATCCAATAAACTTTTAAATGCCCTCAATGTTGGCGAGTTCACTACTGTTGCAGGTAGGGCATTCCACGGCCTCACCACTCTTTGCGTAAAGAACCTACCTCTATTACCCCTCAGTTTAAGGCCATGTCCCCTTGTGCTAGCCATTTCCATCTGCGGGAGAAGGCTCTCACTGTCCACCCTATCTAACCCCCTGATCATTTTGTATGCCTCTATTAAGTCTCCTCTTAACCTTCTTCTCTCTAACGAAAACAACCTCAAGTCCATCAGCCTTTCCTCATAAGATTTTCACTCCATACCAGGCAACATCCTGGTAAATCTCCTCTGCACCCGCTCCAAAGCTTCCACGTCCTTCCTATAATGCGGTGACCAGAACTGTACGCAATACTCCAAATGCGGCAGTACCAGAGTTTTGTACAGCTGCAACATGACCTCATGACTCCGGAACTCAATCCCTCTACCAATAAAGGCCAACACTCCATAGGCCTTCTTCACACCCCTATCAACCTGGGTGGCAACTTTCAGGGATCTATGTACATGGACACCTAGATCCCTCTGCTCATCCACACTTCCAAGAACTTTACCATTAGCCAAATATTCCGCATTCTTGTTATTCCTTCCAAAGTGAATCACCTCACACTTCTCTACATTAAACTCCATTTGCCACCTCTCAGTCCAGCTCTGCAGCTTATCTATGTCCCTCTGTAACCTACTACATCCTTACGCACTGTCGACAACACCACCGACTTTAGTATCGTCTGCAAATTTACTCACCCACCCTTCTGCGCCCTCCTCTAGGTCATTGATAAAAATGACAAACAGCAACGGGCCCAGAACAGAGCCTTGTGGTACGCCACTTGTAACTGAACTCCATTCTGAACATTTCCCATCAACCACCACCCTCTGTCTTCTTTCAGCTAGCCAATTTCTGATCCACATCTCTAAATCACCCTCAATCCCCAGCCTCCGTATTTTCTGCAATAGCCTACCGTGGGGAACCTGGTGAAGGTGTTAAGTGTGTACAAGGATTTCACAGCAAAGACAACTTGAAGTAACCAGAGTAGTTGCGGAGCTGAATGACAAAATTCATAAGCTTGCAAAAGTATTGGAAAATATAACAGTAAACAAATATTTGGCTGAAATTTTGCAACGAGTAGAAACAAAGGTTCAATTTTTGAAACATCAATGTCCAGGAAGAACATGGCAGATGGAGAAAATGCAAGGCCACTGTAGGAATGAATGGAGTGCACATTCGGTGATTAATGCAGGATTTTTTAATATATAACGCATTATGTATCTGTTGCAATCATGTTATTAAAGGAACTTGAGTTAAGGTATCCAGATTCTATGTCTGCTAAAGCTGTGATTAAGGGGTTAACAGCTTGGCAAGATATGATGTCACTTATGGGAGGGGATGGGTCTGTTTATTAATTTCATTTTCAGCCCTGCCCTGTGTCTGTGCTTTTAGTTTCACTTTGAGGGTTCTGCTCTGGGGCAGGATTCTCCGACCCCCTGCCGGGTCGGAGAACTGCCGGGGG
The DNA here is from genome assembly GCF_047496885.1 of Scyliorhinus torazame. Classification (NCBI taxonomy): domain Eukaryota; kingdom Metazoa; phylum Chordata; class Chondrichthyes; order Carcharhiniformes; family Scyliorhinidae; genus Scyliorhinus; species Scyliorhinus torazame. The sequence goes on along the minus strand of NC_092708.1, from coordinate 364,427,688 downwards.
GTGGCGTGAATCCCGCCCCCGCTGGCCGCCGAATTCTCCGGCAAGCGGAGATTCGGTGAGGGCGGGAATTGCGCTGCGCCGGTCGGCGGGCCCCCCCTCCCCCCGGCGATTCTCCGGCCCGCGATGGGCTGAAGTCCCACTGCTGTCATACCAGTCCCGCCAGTGGGAATTAAACCACCTCTCTTACCGGCGGGACTGGCGGCGCGGGTGGGCTCCAGGGTCCTGGGGGGGGCCGCGGGGCGACCTGGCCCCGGGGGGTGCCCCCACGGTGGCCTGGCCCGCGATCGGGGCCCACCGATCGGCGGGCGGGCCTGTGCCGTGGGGGCACTCTTTTGCTATGCGTCAGCCGTGTAGGTCTCCGCGATGGGCAATGCGTAGGTGACCCCCCCCCCCCCGCACATGCTCGGGGATGACGTCAGCAGCCGCTGACGCTCCCGTGCATGCCCGGACTCCCGCCGGCCGGCGAAGTCCCTTCGGCCCCGGCTGGCGTGGTGCCAAAGGCCTTTCCCGCCGGCCGGCGGTGCGCCAACCACTCCGGCGCGGGCCTAGCCCCTCAAGGTGAGGGCTTGGCCCCTAAAGGTGTGGAGAAATCCGCACCTTTGAGGCGGCCCGACGCCGGAGTGGTTCAAGCCACTCCATCCCGCCTGGACCCTCCGCCCCACCGGGTAGGGGAGAATGTTAACACTGAGTGTTAACTGTATTAATAAGTGGCATTTGACTTGGAATTGTGGACTTTGCTCAATTGAAAGTTTAGAGGTAGATGGGAAAGTAAAGGTAAAAACCTTTTTTTATTGGAAATTTTAAATTATTATTGAAAAGCAGTTTGTTTTCTTGGATGTTAATGAGGTAAAATCTGTGTTAATAATAGTTTGTTTTAATACAAAAGATTCCAAGGCGACAGTGGGATCACTCCTAGAATGAAGTATCCTTTCCTCACAGTTTACAAATTGAAACATTGTTGGGGGGCCTCCAGTTTCCGGTTATAAATTGGGGATCTGATCCTGGTACCATAACCATTCCCTTCTGAAGGAATAGGACAAACTCACAGAGTCCAAACAAAGCAGATGGGTTGTCAATAAAGAGAAATGCAACTTGAAGGAGTGCATGAAAAAACATCAGCACCAAAATTTCCACGCTAATGTTAACACAAAGCAACTGAGACTATCATTCCTCCAAATGTGACAGTCCAAGATGTGGAAGAATTGTCAAGAGACTTGATGGGGGGAGAAGTGGTAGCAAGTAAAGTCCCGTATTTTATTACAAATATTTGTACTTTTTTGGAAGTGGGAAAGTTTTTTTTTTAATACAGAAAGGGATCTGGGATATGCCTTTAAGCAATAGTAGTATGTTATTGTAATATAAAGTGTTGGCAGAGCAAGGGTTGATGTGGGATTGGAAAACAGTGCTGCCCACAGAATGATGTATAGAGTCACATGATAGTAGGCTGCGCAGTAGAGTCTGAAAGGAGCCATCATGGAGGCAGCATTCATGCATGATAGTACCTCGGCTATGTACATAGTTATGGGTTAGCAATAAATAATTTATGTTTCAACATAGAAGTCTCCATACACCTTAGTGAGACACCAAACGAACCTTTACAACATGCATCAATAAGACTACTATACAGCAATGAACTGATTAAACAATAAGCACCCAATATCTAATAAAACAATTACATCATCACCTTTGTTGTCAGTAAATGCATGTAAAACATAAGTGTTATTGCAGAAATGTATCACCTCAATTCTATTAAGATAAATTTTAATGCTTTAATAGTATCAATCCTTGCTGTGAATTTGTTTTTGCAAAGAAATGAAAGATAACTGTGATATTCCTCAACAAAAAGATACCGAGTACCGACCTGAATTGATTCAAATAGGTTGGATGTACAAAGCAAAAGATACTAGCTGACACCAGCAGCATTAAAACAGCATAGGCTGGGAAACAGGAGCAAAAGCAGTCATCTTTGTGTTCGAAATAGAATTATATCATTCACTGTTGAGCTCCTACAGCAATGACCTTGTCCAGTTTCCTGTGCAGAAGTGCAATCATAATTGTGGTATGTAAATAGCCCAGAAACATCTCTCATACTGACACAATTATTCGAAGATTGTGCATAACATGTCAAGTCTGGCTTTCTGGAAGAAGAAATAACATTTCACGGGAGCTGGTATGTTTTCTCAAGACATCTCTTCCCGGAAACGATTAACCTGTTAGCTCAATAGAAATTCTGAGTACTACTAGGGTATTGGAAAGCTGTGCACCGCCCATGGGAATTTATATAAATTAATACAATTCCTCATTTATGGCAAAAACGGATTCAATTGCAGGGTGGTTCAATTGCCTAGAGGTATTTGATGATTTACAGAGAGCAAGAAAGAGTCAGCAGGAAGCATACACTCATTCCTTCAAGATTATTGATTTAGAATCAAAGGGACAGATGCAGCGCTTGGTTAAATGCAATGTTTATAAGAGCCATACTTCACATGAGGTACTCCTAAGCCTCCTTAGCCCATTGGGAGCTTAAGATGCATTTGCCTTAGTTGAAAGGATCTATAAGCAGAAGCCCAATGACAAACATTTGTATTTCGTATGGAGTGTTGAATCAAGGGGATAAATAACTTACTGAGTGAAGTTTAAAGGAGTCCTAGTTGGCAGTGTTAACCAGAGAGAAATCCAAACAAGGAGGTGGAGCTGAAGAGGTTTACTGTCAGTAAAATATGTAACAGTCAGATGAGGATTTTTTTTTAAGGGACAAATGCTACAATAGGGATAACACTTTAATCCAAAGAAATGATCAGAGAGACTCAACAGGTTGACATATCGAATAATGTTCAGTGTCACTTTTGCATATAATTCACGATGGCTGCCATGTGGGATCTTGCTATGCAAGGTCAGACCCACTTTTTAGAGCAAAAATCAGACTTTCTTCTGCATTTTGCCAAATTTATTTTGGCAATAGCTGGGCAGAATTTTAATTTGGCAAACGATAAAAGTGACTTAGTACTTCCATGAACAAGAAGACAGTCAGTCTGAATTAAAGACACTTGCAAGCAGACAGAACAATAACTCCCCTTTGAGTGCAGCCTGCAAAATGTTGCAGCTAAATTGAGAATGCGCCGCATGGAGCCAAATCAGTGGCTTTTGTCTCTCGTTTGATTCAACACCAACCAGAGTTGCTCAGACAAGGAAGGATTTAAAGACGGGGACAATCAATTCAGGTGGGAGAAATCAAGGCCGGGATTTTCCCATCGGTGGGATCTTCCAGTCCTGCCGAAGGCTGCCCCGCCATGGCCAGTTCCCTGTCAGTGCAGCCAGTGAGCAACAGAAATGACCATTGATTTTGGCAGTTCCGGAAATTCCTGCCGGTGGCCAATGGTGAGCCACCTCTGTCGCCAGAAAACCCACCGGGAAATTCCGGCCTTTTGGGAAATGTACTTTGAAACACATATGTTATTACTTTCTGAAGCAGTTAGGTATGAAAGCTAAATGGTTTGTAGGCCTGGATTACATTCAGCAATATAAATTTACAGAATGAGATGTTGATTCTGTTGTTTTTGTCATGTGAGAGTACCTTTAAGACATGGATGATGAAACAATGTACCTTTAAGAAAACAGAGGGTGGGTGGAGCTGGGCTTTAGATCAGCCATTTTGGAAGTTTCAGTTGGATAAAGCAGCTTGTGTGTGTCTGTGTGTTTCCAGAGAGCTGCAGTTTGGAGGAAAAGAGCTTGGTGTCTGTGTTTTGCAGTGAGCCGGATTTGCTGTGATGTCTGCCATGAAAGACTATCTCTGGATCATTTGGGTGATTTAAACTCATAATAGTAAAGCCTGATGTGATTCTGTTTAAAGGTGTTAAGTCTCTTGGAAGTTTGAAGGAACATTTTGAGGAATTATTTACTGTTGCAATATTTTTCGAGTTATCTTTGAAGTAAGGGGTGTTAAGAGATCCAATGTTTATTTAAGATGTTAAGTTGAGTTCATGGAATAAACATTGTTTTGTGTTTAAAAACCCACCTGTCCATAATTGTAATCCCACACCCAGGGAACGAGCCGTGTGCTAGGAAAAGCATAAAATACATTAAAGGGAGAGGTTGGTTGAACTCCATGATACATTTTGGGGTTCTGAAAACATCTCACCCATAACAATTGGGGGCTCGAGGGAGATAAAAGTCTATTGGATTGGCTTTTGTGAACTTAAAGACAGTGAAGGGTTATTGCTTTTCTGGTGTGGTATTTTAGTTTACGTGGGGAGAGTGTTGTGAACAATGGCCCTTTCAGAGGCTCAGAAGTTTTTGGGGGTGGAGAATGTCACACGTAGTACTTTACAGACAGAAACGAAAATCAGACTGTTTGATTTGGCAAGAACATTGCAGTTAACATTACCTGACTAAATGCGAAAAGATGAGGGGCGAAATTCTCCCGAAACGGCGCGATGTCCGCCGACTGGCGCCCAAAACGGCGCCAATCAGACGGGCATCGCGCCGCCCCAAAGCTGCGGAATGCTGCGCATCTTTGGGGGCCGAGCCCCAACATTGAGGGGCTAGGCCGACGCCGGAGGAATTTCCGCCCCGCCAGCTGGCAGAAACGGCCTTTGTTGCCCCGCCAGCTGGCGCGGAAATGACATGTCGGGGCGGCGCATGCGCGGGAGCATCAGCGGCCACTGAAAGTTTCCCGCGCATGCGCAGTGGAGGGAATCACTTCTGTCTCCGCCATGATGGAGACCGTGGCGGAGGCGTAAGGGAAAGAGTGCCCCCACAGCACAGGCCCGCCCGCAGATCGGTGGGCCCCGATCGCGGGCCAGGCCACCGTGGGGGCACCCCCCCGGGGCCAATCGCCCCGCGCCCCCCCCAGGACCCCGGAGCCCGCCTACGCCGCCTTGTCCCGCCGTTCAAAAGGTGGTTTAATCCACGCCGGCGGGACAGGCAATTTATCGGCGGGACTTCGGCCCATCCGGGCCGCAGAATCCAGTGGGGGGGGGGCCCGCCAACCGGCATGGCCCAATTCCCGCCCCCGCCGAATATCCGGTACCGGAGACTTCGGCAACCGGCGGGGGCGGGATTCACGGCAGCCCCCGGCGATTCTCCAACCCGGCGGGGGGTCGGAGAATGACGCCCTAGGTAAGTATAGCGGTGGTTAAGCATTTAAAGTTTCCTGAGATAGAGTTTGACTCATTGGAAATGGCAAAAATTCAGTTGCAAATTAAACAAATGGAACATGAGAAAGAAATAAAGCGGCTTGAATACGAGAGTGAGAGTGAAGAAAAAGAAAGAGAGAGGAAGAAGAAAGTGAGGAAAAAGAAAGAGAAAGAGAGGGAGAGGAAAAAGAAAAGGAGAGAGAAGAAAGGAGAAAAGAAAGAATAGCCCTAGCAGAACGAAAAGAAAAAGAAAGGGAGATACAGATCAGGGAAAAAGATAAAGAGAGCGAGTTTGAACTTCAGAAAATGGCCGTGAAACATGACAATCAGTTAAAATTGGCAGACATAAAGGGAAACGTACATACAGTTGGATGATAGTGATGAGGATAGTGAGAAAGAGCGTCATAGACGAAGGCTTGGTGGGAATATATTTAAATATGTCCAAGCATTGCCAAGGTATGACGAGAAGGAAGTGGAAGCCTTTTTCATTTCATTTGAGAAGGTAGCTAAACAAATGAAATGGCTACAGGACATGTGGGTGTTACTGATTCAAACAAAGCTGGTAGGTAGAGCTAGTGAGGAGGCATCTGGAACGTATGAGGAGGTGAAGAAATCCATCTTAAGTGCATATGAGCTAGTGCCTGAAGCCCCCAAAGGGTTAGAAATTTAAAGGTGTTAAGTCTCTTGGAAGTTTGAAGGAACATTTTGAGGAATTATTTACTGTTGCAATATTTTTGGAGTTATCTTTGAAGTAAGGGGTGTGAAGAGAGCCAATGTTTATTTGAGGTGTTAAGTTGAGTTCATGGAATAAACATTGTTTTGTGTTTAAAAACCCACGTGTCCACAATTTTAATCCCACACCTAGGGAACAAGTCGTGTGCTAGGAAAAGCAATAAATACATTAAAGGGAGAGGTTGGTTGAACTTCATGATACATTTTGGGGTTCTGAAAACGTCTCGCCCATAACACTTTAAACATGGCTGCAGTACGCTGACAATGCCCTCATGTCTTTAGCAGGTGGCTTTAAACTCATGCAGATGAGAAGCAAGGCATCCATTTTAATGTGATGGTACCACTTCAGCAATTAGCTGCTACCTATAGACACTCTGAATTTGGTTGCCATACATAACAACAACATTGGTACATTTAGTACTTTAGGAATATAGCAACAGGAATAGCTCATTTCATGCCTCGAGCGTTCCCCCATTCAATGATTATGGTTGATCTGTTATCTAACCCCATGTACCCACCCATATCCCCGAGTGCATTTGGTTAACAATAGTCCATCAGTCTTAGTTTTAAAATTAACAATTGATGTAGCATTCTGTTTCATGGTCCAATCGGCGTAAGACAGAATCATACACACATTGGGTTTCTTAAGATACATTTTGACAATGATCATTATTTCGTAAATTTACAAATCCAAATATGACAAAGTTAAACTTTTAAAAACCTGCTGCAAGTTCAATAAGCCCATTTGTAGAATAATACTGGGGTTCTAAAATGGTCTGTGAGATTCAATGTTAGTATTTTTTCCTTGTGAAAGGTGGTCTCTGTAACAGCCTAAATCATGCTTTAAAACAGTGGGTGCACCTTATCCTGAACTGTAACTTTTCAATTTGGACATAAAATCCATATATATAAATCACTCTGAAGGCCAATTATACCTTAAGTAACCCTCAATACAATATACAATTTACATGAATGTTGTGTATATGTGACTTGCATGTACACATCTGGATTTAGACAGTGGTTACCTTTTCCATCAAAGCAGCTCTGTGTTGGTTAACAATGAAAGCTCAGTGCTGCTAATCGTGGAGCCTTAAGATTTGAATATCTACACACTCTCAGCAATTTAATGTTCAATATGGAACCTTTAATGCCTCGTTTGGCAAATGCTCCATGGCTATAATTGCAAAGAAGCCCCCATTTCTTGTGACAGAAATACTTGCACAGTGCAATAAGCTGAAAATCTCACTCAACACACAGCAAGAGGTTATTGATTTTCGGGAAAAGTTCATCCTGTGCACAATTAATGAGACATCGCTTGAAATCAATAGCCTAAAGGCTGTACCTTTCAGACACTTTTTATTCAATTTAATTCTCATCTCCTTATTCATACGTTTTTGCATATGTTGCATTCTGCTTTTAAGGATTACCAACATTGCCAGTGTATAAGCAGCAAGCACCATGGAATCTCTTCCCTCAGGACACATTACAACAAGGCTGAAGTTTTTAATTTTGTTTTAAATTTTAGGACACTGGATGAACAGCTGTTGAGCTGAAACTTGTGGCAGATGGGCCTCGAGCTGCCTGATTTTGCCTGCAGTGTGTGTCTGGTACGTGTTGGAAGGCTGAAGAAACAAAAACTATCATTGGAACCCACATTTTCTACTTTATAACAGTGATAACACTTCAAAATGTGCTGCAAAGTACTAGGCGATGCCAGAAAGTTATGAAAGGCACCATATAAATGGAAGTTCTTCAGCTGTTCTGTTATATTCCTGCGTGCTGATTTTCTGAAAAGAAACTGGCTCTGGATTCTGTCAGAGTTCACCTCCGGATCTAAAACCACCCAGTTAATTTCCAGTCTCTGCAATCCATCTCTAAACACTTTTGTGGCTCCACATCTTTCTGTTCCTTAAAACCCACCTCTTTGATCAAGATTTGCTCACCCTTCTTCTTTATCTCGACCGATATTTTCCTTACGTTTCTCTGAAGTGTTTGAACATTTCCCCACACTAAAGCTGACATTGTCAGGTAACTTCAGCAGTAGAATCAGTAGGCATTTGCCGCCAATGCTGAAGAGACTAAATGAAATCAAAAGAAAACTCTGCATGTATACAGCACTTTCACAATCTTAGAATGTCCTCAAACACCTTTGGCAGCTAAATAAGTACTTTGAAAGTATCACTACTGTTGTAATGTAGGAAACACAATGGCCAAACTGTGCACAGCACGATCATTCAAACAGCAACACGATAATGAGCAAATAACTTCTTTTCAGCGATATTGGTTGAGGAATAAGCATTGGCCAGGGCACTAGGATACACTTCCTTTAGTGCAACAGAATTTTTTACAACTATCTGTGAGGGCAGTAGGAACCTCGGGCGCGAATCCCCAAAATGGAGACTAAGTGTTCGCACCGTCGAGTTTGTGCGAAACGGGCGTGGGGACAACCGATTCTGGCCCCTACAGGGGGCCAGCGCGGAGCTGGAGCAGTTCACGCCGCTCCAGCCTCCCCTCCCGGCGCCAAATGGGTGCCTCGCCAACCCGCGCATGTGCGGGGGACTTCGTCAGCGCACCGGCCCCTGTGCAACATGGCGTGGGGGTTCAGGGGGCAGCCGCGCAACAATGTAACCCGGGGGGGGGGAAGAGGTCGGCCCGCTGATCGGCGGGTCCCGATCGTGGGCCAGACCCCATTGGAGGCCCCCTCTGGGGACGGAGCCACCCTCCCCCCCCCCCCCCCCCCCCCCGCCCCCACAGGCTGCCTTCCGACCCGTCGTGTAGCGTTCCAGTCAGCAGCGACCAGGCGGTTAACGGCGCCGGTGGGACTCTGCCATTTCCGTGCAGCCGCTCGGCCCATCCGGGCCGGAGAACCGGCAACCCGGCCGCACCAAAAGCGCCGGCGCAAATGGCGCCGATGCTCCGCACCCCGGAGAATCGCACGCCGCCGTCGGGGCGGCGTGGCGCAGTTGCGGCGATTCTCCGGCCCGGCGCGGGGCTCGGAGAATCGCGCCCAATTTTGCATGTTTTCTCCAGCATCTCTGCCAAGGCAGCACTCCCACAGTGCCGCACTCATGTTGGCTAAGGTTTGGTGATCGAGCCACTGGAATGGGTCTTGAACCCAATCCCTTCTGAAGCAGAGGCAGAGGTGCTACCAATGGGCCATAGCTAACAATTTATTAAATGCCTCATATCTCCCTGTGTAATTTGGTTACATTTCCTCTCAGGTTTTGCTCAATTTTGTTGAAGAACAACCTTTGCAGCACATCCATTTGCCCATTCTTGTTGAAGGGGTTTGCCCATTCTTGTTGAAGGGGTTGACAATCATACATTGTTTTGCTAATATTAGTTATAGCCCACTGCGAGGGACATATAATCTATCATATTCATATGTCACATGGGCAGATCGTTTACATGGTGACTACTTTCTAATAGAATATTAATGTGGACACTTTTAGCAATGTCTGGCACATGGAAATATATTTGTCCCAATATTTACTCGGAGATGCATTGGAAGTGTCGAGGTGGGGTCCGTTTTCACTCAGAAAACCTGGAAGTAAGTTCAGGGCACCTGTGCTTTCTTTTATGCAGCCACTTCATTGCCCTTTTAATTCCAAGCTTGCCATTCATTCTGTGGCAGATGACGGGATCAGGATTCACATTGCACAACTTCAACTGCAGTATGTAAAGGACCAAACCCATGAGCCGATTTGCAGAAGCTTGGAGCTGGAGTACGGGAGATGCCATCAGAACATTGAAAGGTTATGCAGTGCTTTAATTATGCCTCTTTTAATGCGTTGCTGCAGGTCAGTGGGAAAAAGGGTCTACTCTGCAGCAACAGAAGGAATAAATTGTTTGCTAACAACAAGAAAGAGATGGCATAGGAGATGATCAGTTGGCGCATGGTGCCATGCTCATTGATTCAATGTAGGAAGGGTTTTAATGAACTAACCAGGTCATGAAAGATGATTACACTTGTCCATTTAGCTATTCATGTTTTGGACATTACCCAATCCCTCACTCTGTTTTCTTATGATTATGCCATTCTATCACTCCTCACGAACCCTTACCGCAAATGCCATCAATCTTTCTCTTTCAATGCAATTCCTCCAATTCTGAACTCTCCATAATCTACTTCTGTTGTGACAAGAGGGTTATTATTTTAATACTTTTGGAGTTTGTTGTCTTATTCTGTGAAGCAGGCTTATGTGTGTGTCTGTGTTTGCCGGGGAACATAATTTAATTAAGGCAGGGTTAAATTTTTCCAAGGTTTAGGACATCATAGAATTCTGGGCACTTGATGCAAGTAAGGCCAGACTGAATTTTCTATCAGTAAATAAGAAATGGGAAGAAATTTACATTAGGAGATGTTGTTTCTAGTTGTCAAATTTTGGAGCGAAGTAGAAAAGGTCATAAATAAATAAGGCAAGGTTATTTGCCCGAAAGTGGGGGAAATAGGGAGAGCATGAAAGAGTTTTATATTCTGGGAAAGTTAAGTTCCACAGAAAGGCGAAGGTCAATGGGATCAAGATGAAAGAGCAAAAGTAACACTGAAGGAGAGATGTTAAGAGTTTAGGTAGTGAGGCCATGTGAGACCTCCCGCTCTGTGCTGGGAAAAGAGCTGGGAAAAAGAGCTGAAGCAGCCTCCCCGCCAAGCCAGAGAAGTGTCTGTTTTTTAGAAAGCAGTTTTAAATCAGCTACCCAATTAAGCCAGCAAAGCCTTGAGGCTGCAAACAGCATTCTGTTGTCTGAAGTTTGAAGTCCTGCAGGAGAACAGGTAGACGAGGGTAGAGCAGTTGATGTGGTGTATATGGATTTCAGCAAAGCGTTTGATAAGGTTCCCCACGGTAGGCTATTGCAAAAAATACGGAGGCTGGGGATTGAGGGTGATTTAGAGATGTGGATCAGAAATTGGCTAGCTGAAAGAAGACAGAGGGTGGTGGTTGATGGGAAATGTTCAGAATGGAGTACAGTCACAAGTGGAGTACCACAAGGATCTGTTCTGGGGCCGTTGCTGTTTGTCATTTTTATCAATGACCTAGAGGAAGGCGCAGAAGGGTGGGTGAGTAAATTTGCAGACGATACTAAAGTCGGTGGTGTTGTCGATAGTGTGGAAGGATGTAGCAGGTTACAGAGGGATATAGATAAGCTGCAGAGCTGGGCTGAGAGGTGGCAAATGGAGTTTAATGTAGAGAAGTGTGAGGTGATTCACTTTGGAAGGAATAACAGGAATGCGGAATATTTGGCTAATGGTAAAGTTCTTGAAAGTGTGGATGAGCAGAGGGATCTAGGTGTCCATGTACATAGATCCCTGACAGTTGCCACCCAGGTTGATAGGGTTGTGAAGAAGGCCTATGGAGTGTTGGCCTTTATTGGTAGAGGGATTGAGTTCCGGAGTCGGGAGGTCATGTTGCAGCTGTACAGAACTCTGGTACGGCCGCATTTGGAGTATTGCGTACAGTTCTGGTCACCGCATTATAGGAAGGACGTGGAGGCTTTGGAGCGGGTGCAGAGGAGATTTACCAGGATGTTGCCTGGTATGGAGGGAAAATCTTATGAGGAAAGGCTGATCGACTTGAGGTTATTTTCGTTGGAGAGAAGAAGGTTAAGAGGAGACTTAATAGAGGCATACAAAATGATCAGGGGGTTGGATAGGGTGGACAGTGAGAGCCTTCTCCCGCGGATGGATATGGCTGGCACGAGGGGACATAACTTTAAACTGAGGGGTAATAGATATAGGACAGAGGTCAGAGGTAGGTTCTTTACGCAAAGAGTAGTGAGGCCGTGGAATGCCCTACCTGCTACAGTAGTGAACTCACCAACATTGAGGGCATTTAAAAGTTTATTGGATAAACATATGGATGATAATGGCATAGTGTAGGTTAGATGGCTTTTGTTTCGGTGCAACATCGTGGGCCGAAGGGCCTGTACTGCGCTGTATTGTTCTATGTTCTATGTTCTATGAGAGTGGAAGGGAGGAGTGAGAAACTGACTGGTATGCCTCACGTAAGTGACAGTAGCTTTGTCTTGGGGGTAATATTACTGGATTGTATAGCTTAAACATCCATAAAGGATTGTGCCCAAGGCATGTTAACCTGTGAGTCTAGCCAAGTGGTAAATCTTTTGGGGGAATGTTTTGGACAACTAACTTTCACTATGTAACTGTAATCTTGTGTGTTTGAGTTTTATTTTCTTTTGTTAGTCAATGTTTTTAATTTAATATTTAAAATAAGCATTGCTGGGATTTGTGGCTTCTCAATTCAGTAAACATATCTTCTTGTGGTCAAAATGTAAGCATTACATCCACTGTGTGAACAACTGCCAGTTTACATACTCATAGGTCTGTTTTCCTTAATGTAGGTGAAGAGAGCACAGATCATGAGGGCAAGAGAGAGAACCAGATGTGGCAGAGGATGAGTTGTTGGAAATCAGGTAGTTTTGCACAAAGAAAAAAGAACAATACAGCATAGGAACATGCCCTTTGGCCCTCCAAACCTGGACCAGTCATGACACCAACCTTGGCCAAAACCCTCAGCACTTCTTTGTGCCTTATCCCTTTTTCCCCATTCTAATCACATATTTGTCAAGATGCCTTTTGAACGCTGTTAATGTATCTGCTTCCACAATCTCCCTTGGCAACGTGTTCCAGGCACTCACCACTCTCTGGGTAAACATCCTGCCTTGCACATCTCCTCTAAACCTTACCCCATGGACTTTAAACCTATGCCCCCTGGTGAAGACCCCTCCACCAGGGAAAGAGATCCTGCCCATCCACCCTATCCATGCCCTGCATAATCTCACAAACCTCTATCAGGTCACCTCTCAACCTCTGAAATTCTAATGAAAATAGACTGAGTCTATTCGGCTTCTCCGCATAGCTAACACCCTCCAGACCGGGCAACATCCTGGCCAACCTCCTCTGCACCCTCTCCAAAGCCTCCACATCCTTCTGGTAATGTCGTCCCTGATTATTGGCAATGGGGAGATGGGGAACTCCCAGTTCAGCCACTCAGATATCAACCAGCTCTCAATCAAGTTAACTTGATCATCTTCGTAAAGATAACTCACAATGCACTTACCTTTTCAGGGATCATTTATCTATATTTAGCTCGACCGGATCTTCCCTTGAGCAGCAGCAGTTGGAGCTCCAGCTCAGGTATTCACTTCAGTGAATCCTCATAGACAGATAGTTGAGGTTTCACCCACTGAGAGTAAAGCCCGATACAAGCTCTGCTCTGCTGGATGCAGATGCTGTACCCTGGGGATGATTGATTAAAAAGGGAAAATGATCGAGCAACAACAGATAATGTGGCATTCACTCACAGGCCTGCCAATCCCACTCATCAGCATTGCACACATAACGGAGGAGTCCAGCTCAAGCATGAGAGGATGATGTCACAAGCAATTAAGGTGATTCCATGGATAGAGTGGCCAGTGACCATGAAACATTAAACGCTTGAATAAAATGAGACCATGCACATGTTGGTCACTGTTGTGCAGACTCTGGATGTCAATATGCCTGCCACTTACAGGATGACAAGTGACTGAGCTGCACTGATCTGCACAAAAATATTCTCCAGAACAGCATAAGGAGTGATTTGCAGCTGCAAGATGGATAAGATGCAAAAGAGAACAGGGAAGTGGGGCCTCCAATCAGCACCCAATCCCCCTTCCCCCACCCCCAACAATCCCTTCAGTAGCTCATCCGCTGCATCATTTTTCAATGGCTGAGCTTGTGCAGGTGGAGCAGTCTCTGGTCGGACTCTAAAGAGCTACAATACTCAAAAGGGTGTGAACCAAAGCCTTTCAGCAACCCAAAGGGTGATCTGAGGAGTCTGCTTCAACTTCAACTCAATAAGCTGTAACAGGTAAAAGCTATAGGGAAAAGAAGAGCAAAGCACTGTAGTTGCACCAGGGTAAGGACGTGGGTGTATGAGAAAATGGTGTATTGATAAGTCTTGGCTGCATAGTTAGACCACGCAAATATGATTCTTTGACAATACTTTTCTGTCTTGACCATTCTTGTTACAGAGTGGAGAGTCACTTTTTAATTTGTTTGATAATGATTGGGGAGACATGAATTGATGGTAGCCAATGCAGAGATATTGGAAAGGTGGTTTTTGCAGGACTGCTTGTGGCAGTGATATTGGGGGATGGACAGGGGATTGGAGGAGAGGGGGGCGGGGGGGGGGGGGGGGGGGGGCATAGTTACTTGTGATAGCGATGTGAGCAGCTGAAAGTGCCTTTGTCCTCGTGTTGGCCCTTCTTCTCCTCTCTGAGTTGTCTGAGGACCTGAACCTTGTTGCTCCTTCAGCTCCAAACTTTGCTGCTGCAGTGTTGTGCAGAGTTCAGGAAATCATTCTGCGGACCCTGGCTGTTGCATAGTGACGAATACCGATTCCGTCTTAGCTCCTGAAGCACAGCTGGCTTGTGTGCAGCTGGCTTGTTTGCTGACACCTCTGGCGGTCATGTGACATTCATTCTGGTGTGTCATCGGCCATGTTTGCGCTGGGATAGCCCTTGCCTTCTAGCAGCCGTTTCTGAACTGCGTTTGCAGGTATGGTGATGTGAGGGAGCTTGGACTGTCACAGGGTGACAGCATCGTGGCAGTTTCCCAGGAATTATGGTGGGGAAGAACTTGCGGTTGATGTGATTATTCTGGAGGTGTCCTGATTGCCAAGTGGGCCCAGTTGATGGCACCCTGGTCATGTGGAAAGCCAACCAGTTAAGGGAGGCCAGCCAGTTAAGCGAACCCAAGGCTCCATTCATTCTGATTGGCATCATTGTTGGAGAAGTTGACATAATGGCCAGTCCTGGCAAACAAGCCATCGGGGACTTGTTTCGCTCCCTTATGGCAGCTGAGTGGGAGATTCAGGATATGTGTACGATAGAGCTCTGGAAGGAACTGGAGGCAAAATACGGTGAAGGTGGTGGAAACTTTGACAACCACTGGGAACAAATGGTCACCAGGTCCAATAAGCAATAACTTCTTCTCGGAGGCTACAAATGTCTCTCATACCTAGTATGACAGTACAGCTGTTATAACATATATTGCTGCAGTGCCTCCTTGGAGCGACCTCCCTCTGCTGCTGCCCCCTTTGCTGGTGCCCTCTCTCTCCCGTGCATCTGGGGCTGTTTAGCACAGGGCTAAATCGCTGGCTTTGAAAGCAGACCACAGCAGGCCAGCAGCACGGTTCGATTCCCGTAACAGCCAACCCGAACAGGCGCCGGAATGTGGCGACTAGGGGCTTTTCACAGTAACTTCATTTGAAGCCTACTTGTGACAATAAGCGATTGCCATTTCCATTTCCATTTCCATTACTGGTGCTGCTGCTGGCCATATTGCTCGTTACCTGAGGTCCCAGCTAAAGCAGCGTAGGTGCCATCCATCCGAATGTGAGAGAACAAACCTTCAGAAAAAGTCCTGCAAACACAATTTCTCAAGCAAAATAGCAGCTGGGTGCACATTTCCATCTGATGTGTTGACTCCCCTGAATTGCTACAGTGCTCAGGATACTCATGGGCCCAACATTGAATGCAAAAATCTGTGTAAGAGTCACTCGAATTATGCGATTAACATCTGGAAATTGCCAGCCTGCTTCTCCAACAGGAGGGTGCTCATTTGCAGCCGAACAGGCTTGAGTGAAATGGCAAAGTCGACAGTTCAGAGTCGGCTTCCTAACAGGCTGTCTTTTCTCTGCGTTTACCCTTCTTGTTAAAGTTTCCCTGATTGTTTCACTACCCGTCCCTTTCTCTATGTTTCCTTTGCCTTCCTCTGTGCATCTGTCATGTAATTCAGCTCATTTTGATCATCAACATAATAGAACGTAATAGAAATTCTGCCCAATATATTTTTTTACGGTCCGCTGTAATGCATGATGAAATGTAAAGAAGCAACCAGCAATTCATTACACAGGTACATCTTTTACAATTTTAGTCCACACCCTTGGAGTAACATAGAATTGCAAGGGCAACAGACTGCACAAGATCCTCAATTATCCCGCACACAATTATCCCAGTTCAATTGAAGTGGTAATTAAGATATGCCTCTTCCTGACATTAAGTGGCAGACAACTGGCTTAGCGTGTTGACTCGACAGTCAATGTACTGGTTCAGTTTGGTTACATGGCACTAATCGGTAACACTGTAATGTATTTGTCGAAATTCATGGAGGATTTCATTTATCCTTTGGAGGATTCGATCCAGCTGCTTCTACCCATAGTCTAAGAATTTAACCACACAGGCCCCGGTAACAAATTAGCCTACAAAGTTCACAACATTTTGTGTAGGAAGCGAGCACACATTTTCTTTCAGAGTTGCGTCAGTGATGCATTGGCATCAGAAGCACATATTGGGTACATCCACAGGCCAGTATAATCTATTTAAGTTGAGCTTCTGCACACCTTTGGGGGACACTCTCAATTTTTCAATGCCCAAAGTTTCACTGGCCCTCATGTTGAATTTGCACAGCATAGGGTGGCATTGGCCAGCAGGAAGGCCCCGGTGGTTATCTAGACCTGAAGCCTGTAGGAGCATCTGAGCTCTTCCTGATGTCTGTAACAACCATGGACTGCAAGTGCCCTCTGGCAATTACTATCTCCCCCCCACCCAATCACTGAATCCCGTCCAACATTTATCCAGCCTTGGGCTTAAATCAGACTCCCTTGCCCACCCTAGCCCCGATCAGTCACCCTTTACCAGCTCGGGTGCCCGATCACTCACCCTTCCCAGTCTGTGTCCCGATCATTCACCTTTTCCCACGGTGAGTGCTGATCCATCACTTTTTCCCACCCCGGCCCCAATCACTTACCCTTTACCAACTCGGGTCCCCGAACACTTACCCTTTACCAGCCAGATCCCGATCATTTACCCTTTACCAGCTCGGTCCCCAATCACTTACCCTTTGCCAGCTCGGGTCCCAGAACACTTACCCTTTACCAGCCGGATCTCGATTACTTACCCTTTACCAGCCAGATCCCGATCATTTACCCTTTACCAGCTCGGGTCCCCGATTACTTACCCTTTACCAGCCAGATCCCGATCATTTACCCTTTACCAGCTCGGGTCCCCGATTACTTACCCTTTACCAGCCAGATCCCGATCATTTACCCTTTACCAGCTCGGGTCCCCGATTACTTACCCTTTACCAGCCAGATCCCGATCATTTACCCTTTACCAGCTCGGGTCCCCGATCACTTACCCTTTACCAGCTCGGGTCCGCGATTACTTACACTTTACCTGCCAGATCCAGATCATTTACCCTTTACCAGCTCAGGTCCCCGATCACTTACCCGTTACCAGACAGATCCCGATCACTTACCCTTTACCAGCTCGGGTCACCAATCACTTACCCTTTACCAGCTCGGGTCCCCCATTACTTACCCTTTACCAGCCAGATCCCGATCATTTACCGTTTACCAGTCCGGGTCCCCGAACACTTACCCTTTACCAGCTCGGGTCCTCGATCAATTACCCTTTACCAACTCGGGTCCCGATCATTTACCCTTTACCAGCCAGATCCCGATCACTTACCCTTTACCAGCTCAGGTCCCCGAACACTTACCCTTTACCAGCTCGGGTCCCCGATCACTTACCCTTTACCAACTCGGGTCCCCGATCACTTACCCTTTACCAGCTCGGGTCCCCGATCATTTACACTTTACCAGCTCGGTGCCCCGAACACTTACCCTTTACCAGCTCGGGTCCCTGATCACTTACCCTTTACCAGCTCGGGTCCCCGAACACTTACCCTTTACCAGCTCGGGTCCCCGATCACTTACCCTTTACCAGCCGGGTCCCCGATCATTTACCCTTCACCAGCTTGGGTCCCCAATCACTTACCCTTTACCAGCTCGGGTCCCTTATCACTTACCCATTACCAGCTCTGGTCCCCGATCACACACCCTTTACCAGCTCGGGTCCCCAATCACATACCCTTTACCAGCCAGATCCCGATCACTTCCCCTTTACCATCTCGGGTCCCCGATCACTTACCCTTTACCAGCCAGATCCCGATCACTTCCCCTTTACCAGCTCGGGTCCCCGATCATTTACACTTTACCAGCTCGGTGCCCCGAACACTTACCCTTTACCATCTCGGGTCCCCGATCACTTACCCTTTACCAGCTCGGGTCCCCGATCACTTACCCTTTACCAGCTCGGGTCCCCAATCGCATATCCTTTACCAGCCGGATCTCGATTACTTACCCTTTACCAGCTCGGGTCACCGATCACTTACCCTTTACCAGCCGGATCTCGATTACTTACCCTTTACCAGGTCGGGTCACCGATCACTTACCCTTTACCAGCTCGGGTCCCTGACCACTTACTCTTTCCCAGCCAGATCCCGATCATTTACCCTTTACCAGCTTGGGTCACCGATCACTTACCCTTTACCAGTTCGGGTCACCGGTCACTTACCCTTTACCAGCTCGGGTCCCCCATTACTTACCCTTTACCAGCCAGATCCCGATCATTTACCGTTTACCAGTCCGGGTCCCCGAACACTTACCCTTTACCAGCTCGGGTCCTCGATCAATTACCCTTTACCAGCTCGGGTCCCCGATCATTTACCCTTTACCAGCCAGATCCCGATCACTTACCCTTTACCAGCTCGGGTCCCCGAACACTTACCCTTTACCAGCTCGGGTCCCCGATCACTTACCCTTTACCAACTCGGGTCCCCGATCACTTACCCTTTACCAGCTCGGGTCCCCGATCACTCACCCTTTACCAGCTCGGGTCCCCGAACACTTACCCTTTACCAGCTCGGGTCCCCGATCATTTACCCTTTACCAGCTCGGGTTCCCGATCACTTACCCTTTACCAGCTCGGGTCCCCGAACACTTACCCTTTACCAGCTCGGGTTCCCGATCACTTACCCTTTACCAGCTCGGGTCCCTGATCACTCACCCTTTACCAGCTCGGGTCCCCGAACACTTACCCTTTACCAGCTCGGGTTCCCGATCACTTACTCTTTACCAGCTCGGGTCCCCGATCACTCACCCTTTACCAGCTCGGGTCCCCGAACACTTACCCTTTACCAGCTCGGGTTCCCGATCACTTACCATTTCCAGCTCGGGTCCCCGATCACTTCCCCTTTACCACCTCGGGTCCCCGATCACTTACCCTTTACCAGCTCGGGTCCCCGATCACTTACCCTTTACCAGCTCGGGTCCCCAATCACATATCCTTTACCAGCCTGATCCCTATCACTCACCCTTTACCAGCTCGGGTCCCTTATTACTTACTCATTATCAGCTCGGGTCTCCGATCACTTACCCTTTACCAGCTCGGGTCCCCAATCACTTACCCTTTACCAGCTCGGGTCCCCGATCACTTACCCTTTACCAGCTCGGGTCCCCAATCACATATCCTTTACCAGCCGGATCTCGATTACTTACCCTTTACCAGCTCGGGTTCCCGATCACTTACCCTTTACCAGCTCGGGTCCCTGATCACTCACCCTTTACCAGCTCGGGTCCCCGAACACTTACCCTTTACCAGCTCGGGTTCCCGATCACTTACCCTTTACCAGCTCGGGTCCCTGATCACTCACCCTTTACCAGCTCGGGTCCCCGAACACTTACCCTTTACCAGCTCGGGTTCCCGATCACTTACCCTTTACCAGCTCGGGTCCCCGATCACTCACCCTTTACCAGCTCGGGTCCCCGAACACTTACCCTTTACCAGCTCGGGTTCCCGATCACTTACCATTTCCAGCTCGGGTCCCCGATCACTTCCCCTTTACCACCTCGGGTCCCCGATCACTTACCCTTTACCAGCTCGGGTCCCCGATCACTTACCCTTTACCAGCTCGGGTCCCCAATCACATATCCTTTACCAGCCTGATCCCTATCACTCACCCTTTACCAGCTCGGGTCCCTTATTACTTACTCATTATCAGCTCGGGTCTCCGATCACTTACCCTTTACCAGCTCGGGTCCCCAATCACTTACCCTTTACCAGCTCGGGTCCCCGATCACTTACCCTTTACCAGCTCGGGTCCCCAATCACATATCCTTTACCAGCCGGATCTCGATTACTTACCCTTTACCAGCTCGGGTTCCCGATCACTTACCCTTTACCAGCTCGGGTCCCTGATCACTCACCCTTTACCAGCTCGGGTCCCCGAACACTTACCCTTTACCAGCTCGGGTTCCCGATCACTTACCCTTTACCAGCTCGGGTCCCCGATCACTCACCCTTTACCAGCTCGGGTCCCCGAACACTTACCCTTTACCAGCTCGGGTTCCCGATCACTTACCATTTCCAGCTCGGGTCCCCGATCACTTCCCCTTTACCACCTCGGGTCCCCGATCACTTACCCTTTACCAGCTCGGGTCCCCGATCACTTACCCTTTACCAGCTCGGGTCCCCAATCACATATCCTTTACCAGCCTGATCCCTATCACTCACCCTTTACCAGCTCGGGTCCCTTATTACTTACTCATTATCAGCTCGGGTCTCCGATCACTTACCCTTTACCAGCTCGGGTCCCCAATCACATACCCTTTACCAGCCAGATCCCGATCACTTCCCCTTTACCATCTCGGGTCCCCGATCACTTCCCCTTTACCATCTCGGGTCCCCGATCACTTCCCCTTTACCATCTCGGGTCCCCGATCACTTCCCCTTTACCATCTCGGGTCCCCGATCACTTCCCCTTTACCATCTCGGGTCCCCGATCACTTCCCCTTTACCACCTCGGGTCCCCGATCACTTACCCTTTACCAGCTCGGGTCCCCGATCACTTACCCTTTACCAGCTCGGGTCCCCAATCACATATCCTTTACCAGCCTGATCCCTATCATTTACCCTTTACCAGCTCGGGTCCCCGATCACTTCCCCTTTACCATCTCGGGTCCCCGATCACTTCCCCTTTACCATCTCGGGTCCCCGATCACTTCCCCTTTACCATCTCGGGTCCCCGATCACTTCCCCTTTACCATCTCGGGTCCCCGATCACTTCCCCTTTACCACCTCGGGTCCCCGATCATTTACCCTTTACTAGCTCGGGTCCCCGATCACTTACCCTTTACCAGCTCGGGTCCCCAATCACATATCCTTTACCAGCCTGATCCCTATCATTTACCCTTTACCAGCTCGGGTCCCTGATCACTCACCCTTTACCAGCTCGGGTTCCTTATTACTTACTCATTATCAGCTCGGGTCTCCGATCACTTACCCTTTACCAGCTCGGGTCCCCAATCACATACCCTTTACCAGCCAGATCCCGATCACTTCCCCTTTACCATCTCGGGTCCCCGATCACTTCCCCTTTACCATCTCGGGTCCCCGATCACTTCCCCTTTACCATCTCGGGTCCCCGATCACTTCCCCTTTACCATCTCGGGTCCCCGATCACTTCCCCTTTACCACCTCGGGTCCCCGATCACTTACCCTTTACCAGCTCGGGTCCCCGATCACTTACCCTTTACCAGCTCGGGTCCCCAATCACATATCCTTTACCAGCCTGATCCCTATCACTCACCCTTTACCAGCTCGGGTCCCTTATTACTTACTCATTATCAGCTCGGGTCTCCGATCACTTACCCTTTACCAGCTCGGGTCCCCAATCACTTACCCTTTACCAGCTCGGGTCCCCGATCACTTACCCTTTACCAGCTCGGGTCCCCAATCACATATCCTTTACCAGCCGGATCTCGATTACTTACCCTTTACCAGCTCGGGTTCCCGATCACTTACCCTTTACCAGCTCGGGTCCCTGATCACTCACCCTTTACCAGCTCGGGTCCCCGAACACTTACCCTTTACCAGCTCGGGTTCCCGATCACTTACCCTTTACCAGCTCGGGTCCCTGATCACTCACCCTTTACCAGCTCGGGTCCCCGAACACTTACCCTTTACCAGCTCGGGTTCCCGATCACTTACCCTTTACCAGCTCGGGTCCCCGATCACTCACCCTTTACCAGCTCGGGTCCCCGAACACTTACCCTTTACCAGCTCGGGTTCCCGATCACTTACCATTTCCAGCTCGGGTCCCCGATCACTTCCCCTTTACCACCTCGGGTCCCCGATCACTTACCCTTTACCAGCTCGGGTCCCCGATCACTTACCCTTTACCAGCTCGGGTCCCCAATCACATATCCTTTACCAGCCTGATCCCTATCACTCACCCTTTACCAGCTCGGGTCCCTTATTACTTACTCATTATCAGCTCGGGTCTCCGATCACTTACCCTTTACCAGCTCGGGTCCCCGATCACTTACCCTTTACCAGCTCGGGTCCCCAATCACATATCCTTTACCAGCCGGATCTCGATTACTTACCCTTTACCAGCTCGGGTTCCCGATCACTTACCCTTTACCAGCTCGGGTCCCTGATCACTCACCCTTTACCAGCTCGGGTCCCCGAACACTTACCCTTTACCAGCTCGGGTTCCCGATCACTTACCCTTTACCAGCTCGGGTCCCCGATCACTCACCCTTTACCAGCTCGGGTCCCCGAACACTTACCCTTTACCAGCTCGGGTTCCCGATCACTTACCATTTCCAGCTCGGGTCCCCGATCACTTCCCCTTTACCACCTCGGGTCCCCGATCACTTACCCTTTACCAGCTCGGGTCCCCGATCACTTACCCTTTACCAGCTCGGGTCCCCAATCACATATCCTTTACCAGCCTGATCCCTATCACTCACCCTTTACCAGCTCGGGTCCCTTATTACTTACTCATTATCAGCTCGGGTCTCCGATCACTTACCCTTTACCAGCTCGGGTCCCCAATCACATACCCTTTACCAGCCAGATCCCGATCACTTCCCCTTTACCATCTCGGGTCCCCGATCACTTCCCCTTTACCATCTCGGGTCCCCGATCACTTCCCCTTTACCATCTCGGGTCCCCGATCACTTCCCCTTTACCATCTCGGGTCCCCGATCACTTCCCCTTTACCATCTCGGGTCCCCGATCACTTCCCCTTTACCACCTCGGGTCCCCGATCACTTACCCTTTACCAGCTCGGGTCCCCGATCACTTACCCTTTACCAGCTCGGGTCCCCAATCACATATCCTTTACCAGCCTGATCCCTATCATTTACCCTTTACCAGCTCGGGTCCCCGATCACTTCCCCTTTACCATCTCGGGTCCCCGATCACTTCCCCTTTACCATCTCGGGTCCCCGATCACTTCCCCTTTACCATCTCGGGTCCCCGATCACTTCCCCTTTACCATCTCGGGTCCCCGATCACTTCCCCTTTACCACCTCGGGTCCCCGATCACTTACCCTTTACTAGCTCGGGTCCCCGATCACTTACCCTTTACCAGCTCGGGTCCCCAATCACATATCCTTTACCAGCCTGATCCCTATCATTTACCCTTTACCAGCTCGGGTCCCTGATCACTCACCCTTTACCAGCTCGGGTCCCTTATTACTTACTCATTATCAGCTCGGGTCTCCGATCACTTACCCTTTACCAGCTCGGGTCCCCAATCACATACCCTTTACCAGCCAGATCCCGATCACTTCCCCTTTACCATCTCGGGTCCCCGATCACTTCCCCTTTACCATCTCGTGTCCCCGATCACTTCCCCTTTACCATCTCGGGTCCCCGATCACTTCCCCTTTACCATCTCGGGTCCCCGATCACTTCCCCTTTACCATCTCGGGTCCCCGATCACTTCCCCTTTACCACCTCGGGTCCCCGATCACTTACCCTTTACCAGCTCGGGTCCCTGATCACTTACTCTTTACCAGCCGGATCTCGATTACTTACCCTTTACCAGCTCGGGTCCCTGATCACTTACTCTTTACCAGCCAGATCCCGATCATTTATCCTTTACCAGCTCGTGTCCCCGATCACTTACTTACCCTTTACCAGCTCGGGTCCCCGATCACTCACCCTTTACCAGCCGGATCCCGATCACTCACCCTTCCCAGTCTGTGTCCCGATCATTCACCTTTTCCCACGGTGAGTGCTGATCCATCACTTTTTCCCACCCCGGCCCCAATCACTTACCCTTTACCAGCCGTATCCTCGATCACTTACCCTTTACCAGCCAGATCCCGATCATTTACCCTTTACCAGCCGGATCCTGATCATTTATCTTTCATCAGCCCGGGTCCCCGATCACTTACCCTTTACCAGCCAGATCCCGATCACTTACCCTTTACCAGCCAGATCCCGATCATTTATCTTTCATCAGCCCGGGTCCTCGATCAATTACCCTTTACCAGCCAGATCCCGATCATTTACCCTTTACCAACTCGGGTCCTCGATCAATTACCCTTTACCAGCCAGATCCCGATCATTTACCCTTTACCAGCCATATCTCGATCATTTACCCTTTACCCGCTAGGGTTCCCGATCATTTACCCTTAACCAGCTCGGGTCCCCGATCACTTACCCTTTATCAGCTCGGGTCCCCGATCACTTACCCTTTACCAGCTCGGGTCCCCAATCACACACCCTTTACCAGCTGGATCCAGATCATTTACCCTTTACCAGCTTGGGTCCCCGATCACTTACCCTTTACGAGCTCGGGTCACCGATCACTTACCCTTTACCAGCTCGGGTCCCCGATTACTTACCCTTTACCAGCCAGATCCCGATCAGTTACCCTTTACCAGCTCGGGTCCCCGAACACTTACCCTTTACCAACTCGGGTCCCCGATCATTTACCCTTTACCAGCTCGGGTCCCTGATCACTAACCAATTACCAGCTCGGGCGATAGGCCCATGGACAGTGGGCTGAGCGATAGGCCAGCAAGGTGAGGCAGAAGTCAGATCCTGCAGAGGAGCCTTTTTACAATGTGGACGCCCTTCTCTGCTTTGCCATTTGACTGAGGGTGCAGGGGACTGGACGTCATGTGTGTAAAGTTGTATGCACTAGCGAAGGAAGACCATTCCTGACTCGCAAAGCAGGAGCTATTGTCTGACATCACGGTGAGCGGAGTGCCGTGGCGAGCAAAGATCTCCTTACAGGCCCGGATGACAGCCGATGACGTGGTGTCGTGCAGGCGTATGATCTCAGGATAGCTGGAAAAGTAGTCGATGATGATGATGTAATCCCTGCCGAGCGCATGGAACAGGTCCACGCCCACCTTCGACCAGGGGGACGTGACCAACTCATGGGGCTGAAGGGTCTCACGTGGTTGTGCCGGCTGGAACCGCTGACAGGTGGGGCAATTGAGCACAGTGTTGGCAATGTCCTCATTTATTCCCGGCCAGTATACAGCCTCTCGGGCCCTCCGTCGGCACTTCTCAACGCCGAGATGGCCTTCATGCAGCTGTTGTAAGACAGGCCGGTGCATGCTGTGTGGGATCACGATGCGGTCCAGCTTCAGGAGGACACCATCCACGACTGCCAACTCGTCCCGAATGTTCTAAAACGGTGGGCATTGTCCCTTGAGCCACCCGTCCGTCATGTGGCGCATCACACGTTGCAGAAGGGGGTCAGCCGCAGTCTCACGGCGAATGTGGGCATGGAGTTCGTCAGTGGCCGGCAAATTGGCAGAAGTGAAGGCTACTTGTGCGTCGACTTGGCCTATGAAATCCTTTGGGTCGGACGGAATGTCGACTGCCCTGGACAGAGCGTCTGCTATGATGAGGTCCTTACCCGGGGTGTATACAAGTTGGAAGTCGTACCTCCGGAGTTTGAGCAGAATGCGCTGGAGGCGAGGGTCATGTCATTAAGGTCCTTTTGGATGATGCCAACCAGCGGGCGATAGTCATTCTCCACAGTGAACTGGGGAAGGCCATACACATAGTCGTGGAACTTGTCAACGCCAGTCAACAGGCCTAGGCACTCCTTCTCAATTTGCGCATAGCGCTGCTCTGTGGGGGTCATGGCACGTGACGCATAGGCGACAGGGGCCCATGATGGGGCGTCATCTCATTGCAGGAGCACCGCCCCAAGGCCGGATTGGCTGGCGTCAGTTGAGATCTTCTCCCTTGCAGGATTGAAAAACGCCAGTACCGGGGCGGTGGTGAGCTTGACCTTGAGCTCCTCCCATTCACGCTGGTGGGTGGGAAGTCACTGGAATTCAGTTGTCTTCCTGACAAGGTGCCGGAGTGCTGTGGTGTGGGAAGCGAGGTTACAGATGAATTGTCCCTAAATTGACCATTCCTAGAAAGCGTAGCACCGCCTTCTTGTCTGTCGGCTTCTGCATGGCTGTGATGGCTGCCACCTTGTCGGCATCCGGCCGCACACCCAACCGGGAGATGTGGTCCCCCAAGGACTTTAGCTCGATTTGGCCAAAAGAACATTTGGCTCTGTTAAGGCGCAGGCCCTGGTCCCGCATCCGTTGAAAGACGCGTTGGAGGCGACTGATATGCTCTTGGGTTGTGGTAGACCAAATAATGATATCGTCCACATAGACGCGCACGCCTTCGATGCCCTCCATCATCTGTTCCATGATGCGATGGAAAACTTCAGAGGCCGATATGATTCCAAATGGCATCCTAATGTAGCAGTATCTGCCAAATGGAGTGTTGAAGGTACACAGCTTCCTGCTGGACTGATCCAATTGAATCTGCCAGAAGCCCTTTGAGGCATCAAGCTTGGTGAATATTTTTGCCCGAGCCATCTCGCACATGATCTCCTCACGTTTGAGTATAGGGTAGTGTTCCCTCATTATATTGCGATTTAAGTCTGTCAGGTCAATACAGATCCAGAGCTCGCCGGAAGGCTTCTTGACACACACCATGGAGCTGACCCATGGAGTCGGCTCCGTCACCTGGGAAAGCACTCCTTGGTCCTGAAGGTCCTGCAGCTGGAGGCGGTCCTTGAGGGGTGCTGGGACTCTGCGAGGTGCATGAACTACCGGGGTGGCATCCTGTTTGAGCATGATTTTGTATGTGTAGGGCAGTGTGCCCATGCCCTCGAAAGCATCCTGGTTGTGAGAGAGGATTGAGTTTAGTTGCGCCCTGAATTCCGCATCTTGGAAGTCAGACGTGCCTTCTGGAGAGAGAGAGTGTACTCGCTGAATGAGGTGGAGGAGTTTGCACGCCTGTGCGCCTAGCAGAGAGTCCTTTGAAGAGCCCACAATCTCGAAGGGTAGGATGGCTTTACGCGAGTTGTGCGTCACTTCCAATTGGCACGACCCCGTGGCGGGGATGACGTTGCCATTATAGTCGACCAGTAGACAGATGGATGGAAGAATTGCTGGTTTGACCCTCAGGGTTTGAAATGCTGACCATGCGAGGAGATTTGCGGAAGCACCAGTGTCCAGGCGGAATGTGATCTGGGATCGGTTGACCGTCAGAGTGGCACACCACTCGTCATCCGGATCAATGCTGTGCACTGACAGCGGCTGGTGTGTTCGACTCGGGGACAGCTTGTTCTTGTTGATGACAGCAATGCGGAAAGGCTCCCTGACCTCAGTGTCACTGGCCTGTATGATGTCAGGATCGGAATCGGTGAACGTGGGTAGAATTGCCCGAACATTTCTGCGAGACTGGTTAAACTGTTGCGAGTTGGCAGGCTGAGGTGCTCGACAGCAGGCAGCATAGTGGCCAAGCCTGCCACAGCGTAAGCATCGTCACACTTTGGCTGGACATTGCCGCTTTAAATGGGCGGAGCCACAGTTGCCGCACGTCATGACGTCAGTGCGTTCGTTGCGCCAACGCGCATGCGCGGTGCGGTCTTGCGTAGTGCCCGCCTGCGCATCGCGTTCCTCCACGTCAACGTCCCCTCTTTTGGCACGTACAAGCACGGGAGGCCTCGGAAAGCACGGGAAACGGCCGCCCTCCTCCGGGCCGCGGGCCGGGAGGTCCTCGATCGCCTGGACCCGCTCCGCCTCGTGGCCCCCCTGCCGCGCCGTTTCAGCTGCCTGGATGTGTGAGTACCGGCTGGTGGCGTTCTCATGCAGGACGCAGGTCTCGATGGCCATCGCTAGGGTGAGTTGCTTGTTTAAGGAGCTGCTGGCGCAGGGTGTCCGACATGACCCCGAAAACTATCTGGTCGCGTATCATGGAGTCAGAGGTGGGCCCATAGCCGCAGGACTGCGCGAAGATGCGGAGGTGCGTTAAATAAGACTGGAAAGGTTCATCCTTACCCTGCAGGTGCTGCTGGAACAGGTACCTTTCGAAGCTTGCGTTGACTTCAACGCTGAAGTGGTCATCAAATTTTAGGAGCACCGTCTTGTATTTGGTTTTGTCCTCGCCGTCTGCGAATGTAAGGGAGGTAAAGATGTGAATGGCATGTTGCCCTGCCGTGGAGAGAAGAAGGGCAATCCTCCTGGTGTCCAATGCATTCTCCCTGTCTGTGGCCTCCAGGAAGAGCTGGAAGCGCTGTTTAAAAGGCTTCCAATTCACCCAGAGATTGCCAGCGATGCGTAGCGGCGGCGGCGGGTTGATGCTTTCCATGCAGCAGGATGGCGGAGTGCTGATAAGTTGCAGGTAGGTCTCACAGGGGCTAGTATGCGTCCACTCCTGGAACCATGTCGTGTTGGGTGTTCTGGTCTACAAACAGGTCAACACAGCTGGAGATGCTGTAACTCTATTTTATTAACAACTCACCTGTAATAACATACTGTAAACTTGGGTACATGCATTACCAGCTTATCTGTGGACCCTGTCCTATCACTATCTAGGTGAGGCACTCAGCACATGGTGAATGTCTGAGAGGCAGGCTGTGAGCTCTGCGCTCTGAACTGGCTGCTGCTAGAATCAGCGGGAACTCTGGTGTCCCCTGTCTTTATAGTGCGTGTGCTCTCACTGGTGATTGGCTGTGATGTTGTGTATGCTGGTTGGTCCCACTGTATGTCCATCAGTGTGTCAGTGTGTGTGTGATTGCACCATGATATGCTGATGTATATCATGACAACAAGAAGACGTTCGTGAGGTGTTTGGTTGGTTGTGTTACAAAGCAGTGGCCGGATGGAGTGGAGGGCATCTGGGAGGACTTCCTGCCAGCAGGAGACTGGGAGATTCCTGGACCGTATGGCCAGTAGGACGGTCTTCCAGACCGTTCCGTTCTCTCTCTCTACCTGTCCGTTACCCCGGGGGTTGTAACTGGTCTTCCTGCTCGAGGCAATGCCCTTGCTGAGCAGAAATTGTCGCAGTTCGTCGGTCATAAAGGAGGACGTCCTATCACTATGTATGTAAGCGGGGAACCCGAACAGTGCAAAGATGCTATGGAGGGCCTTGATGCTGGTGGTTGCGGTCATGTCGGGGCAGGGGATGGCGAATGGGAACCGGGAGTACTCGTCAATCACGTTCAGGAAGTACGTGTTGCGTTCGGTGGAGGGGAGGGGGCCTTTGAAGTCCATGCTGAGGCGTTCAAAGGGACGGGAAGCCTTTATCAGGTGCGCTTTCTCTGGCCGGTAGAAGTGCGGTTTGCACTCCGCGCAGATTTGGCAGTCCCTGGTGGCTGTCCTGACCTCCTCGATGGAGTAGGGCAGGTTGCGGGTCTTGATAAAGTAGAAAAAGCGAGTGACCCCCGGCTGGCAGAGGTCCTCGTGGAGGGCTCGGAGGTGGTCCACTTGTGCATTGGCACATGTACCACGGGACAGGGCATTAGGAGGCTCGTTTAGTTTCCCGGTACGATACAAGATCTTGTAGTTGTAGGTGGAGAGTTCGATCCTCCACCGCAAGATCTTATAGTTTTTTATCTTCCCCTGCTGTACATTATCGAACATGAAAGCAACCGACCGTTGGTCAGTGAGGAGAGTGAATTTCCTGCCGGCCAGGTAATGCCTCCAATGTCGCACAGCTTCTACTATGGCCTGGGCCTCCTTTTCGACTGAGGAGTGGCAGATTTTGGAAGCATAGAGGGTACGTGAGAAGAAGGCCACGGGTCTGCCCGTTTGGTTGAGGGTGGCCGCCAGAGCTACGTCAGGCGCGTCGCTCTCGACCTGGAAGGGGAGGGACTCGTCGATGGCGTGCATCGTGGCCTTTGCAATGTCTGCTTTGATGCGGCTGAAGGCTTTGCGGGCCTCTATCGACAGGGGGAAAGCTGTGGATTGGATCAGGGGATGGGCCTTGTCCGCATAGTTGGGGACCCACTGGGCATAGTAAGAGAAAAACCCTAGGCAGTGCTTCAGGGCCTTGGAGCAGTGAGGGAGGGGAAACTCCATAAGGGGGCATGCGTTCAGGGTCGGGGCCTGTAACTTCATTTCACACTACGTAGCCGAGGATGGCTAGGCGGTCGGTGCTAAACATGCATTTATCCTTGTCATTTGTAAGGTTAAGGATCTTTGCGGTCTGGAGGAATTTTCGGAGGTTGGTGTTGTGGTCCTGCTGGTCATGGCCGCAAATAGTGACATTATCGAGATACGGGAATGTTGCCCGTAAACTGTACCGGTCAACCATTTTGTCCATCTCGCGCTGGAAGACCGAGAACCCGTTGGTGACACCGAAGGGAACTCTTAAGAAGTGATAGAGCCGCCCATCTGCCTCGAAGGCAGTGTATATGCAGTCACTAGTGTGGATGGGGAGCTGGTGGTAGGCGGACCTAAGGTCCACCGTGGAGAAGTCCTTGTAATGCGCGATCCTGTTTACCAGGTCGGATATGCGTCCAGCTGCATAAACCTGTTGATGGTCTGACTGTAGTCAATGACCATCCTCTGCTTCTCCCCGGTCTTTACCACCACTACTTGAGCTCTCCAGGGACTTTTGCTAGCTTCAATGACTCCTTCCCTCAGTAGCCTTTGGACCTCTGACCTAATAAAGATCCGATCCTGGGCACTGTACCGTCTGCTCCTGGTGGCAACGGATTTGCAATCCGGGGTGAGGTTCGCAAACAGGGAAGGCGGATCGACCTTGAGGGTCGCGAGGCCGCAGACATTGAGGGGGGTACAGTGGCTCTTTTTACCGCATCCCTTGCAGGTGAGCAGGCCGGACAGCGCTGCCGGATTTTAATCTACATGTCGATTGGTTTAACCAGGTCGGTCAAGGCAGCCATGAGGAGGAGTTTATAGAATGTATCCGCGATAGTTTCCTAGAACAGTATGTAATGGAACCTACGAGGGAACAAGCGGTCCTAGATCTGGTCCTGTGTAATGAGGCAGGATTGATTCAGGATCTCATAGTTAGGGATCCTCTCGGAGAAGCGATCACAATATGGTGGAATTTAAAATACAGATGGAGGGTGAGAAGGTAAAATCAAGCACTAGTGTTTTGTGCTTAAACAAAGGAGATTACAATGGGATGAGAGAAGAACTAGCTAAGGTAGACTGGGAGCAAAGACTTTATGGTGGAACAGTTGAGGAACAGTGGAGAACTTTCCAAGTGATTTTTCACAGTGCTCAGCAAAGGTTTATACCAACAAAAAGGAAGGACGGTAAAAAGAGGGAAAATCGACCGTGGATATCTAAGGAAATAAGGGAGAGTATCAAATTGAAGGAAAAAGTAAGATAGATTATGAGAGTAAACTTGCTCAGAATATAAAACAAAAAAGAGTGGCTGAGGTAAATATTGGTCCTTTAGAGGATGAGAAGGGAGATTTAATAATGGGAGATGAGAAAACGGCTGAGGAACTGAACAGGTTTTTTGGGTCGGTCTTCACAGTGGAAGACACAAATAACATGCCAGTGACTGATGGAAATGAGGCTATGACAGGTAAGGACCTTGAGAGGATTGTTATCATGAAGGAGGCAGTGATGGGCAAGCTAATGGGGCTAAAGGTAGACACGTCTCCTGGTCCTGATGGAATGCATCCCAGAGTGCTAAAAGAGATGGCTAGGGAAATTGCAAATGTACTAGTGATAATTTACCAAAATTCACTAGACTCTGGGGTGGTCCTGGCGGATTGGAAAGTAGAAAACGTGACACTACTGTTTAAGAAAGAAGGTAGGCAGAAAGGGTAATTATAGGCCAGTTAGCTTAACTTCGGTAGTAGGGAAGATGCTGGAATCTATCATCAAGGAAGAAATAGAGAGGCATCTGGATGGAAATTATCCCATTGGGCAGACGCAGCATGGGTTCATAAAGGGCAGGTCGTGCCGAACTAATTTAGTGGAATTCTTTGAGGACATTACTAGTGCGGTAGATAACGGGGAGCAAATGGATGTGCTATATCTGGATTTCCAGAAAGCTTTTGACAAGGTGCCACACAAAAGGTTGCTGCATAAGATAAAGATGCATGGCATTAAGGGGAAAGTAGTAGCATGGATAGAGGATTGGTTAATTAATAGAAAGCAAAGAGTGTGGATTAATGAGTGTTTCTCTGGTTGGAAATCTGTCGCTAGTGGTGTCCTTCAGGGATCAGTGTTGGGCCCACAATTGTTCACAATTTACACAGATGATTTGGAGTTGGGGATCAAGTGAAATGTGCCCAAGTTTGCAGACAACATTAAGATGAGTGGTAAAGCAAAACGTGCAGAGGATACCGGAAGTCTGCAGAGGGATTTGGATTGGTTAAGTGAATGGGCTAGGGTCTGGCAGATGGAATACAATGTTGACAAATGTGAGGTTATCCATTTTGGTAGGAATAACAGCAAAAGGGATTATTATTTAAATGATAAAATATTAAAACATGCTGCTGTGCAGAGAGACCTGGGTGTGCTCGTGCATGTGTCGCAAAAAGTTGGTTTACAGGTGCAACAGGTGATTAAGAAGGCAAATTGAGTTTTGTCCTTCATTGCTTGAGGGATGGCGTTTAAGACTAGGGAGGTTCTGCTGCAATTGTATAAGGTGTTAGTGAGGCCACACCCGGAGTATTGTGTTCAGTTTTGGTCTCCTTACCTGAGAAAGGACGTATTGGTGCTGGAGGGTGTGCAGAGGAGATTCACTAGGTTAATCCCAGAGTTGAGAGGATTGGATTACGAGGAGAGGTTGAGTAGACTGGGACTGTACTCGTTGGAATTTAGAAGGATGCAGGAGGATCTTATAGAAACATATAAAATTATGAAGGGAATAGATAGGATAGATGCGGGTAGGTTGTTTCCACTGGCGGGTGAAAGCAGAACTAGGGGGCATAGCCTCAAAATAAGGGGAAGTAGATTTAGGACTGAGCTTAGGAGGAACTTATTCACCCAAAGTGTTGTGAATCTATGGAATTCCTTGCCCAGTGAAGCAGTTGAGGCTCCTTCATTAAATGTTTTTAAGATAAAGATAGATCGTTTTTTTGAAGAATAAAGGGATTAAGGGTTATAGTGTTCGGGCCGGAAAGTGGAGCTGAGTCCACAAAAGATCAGCCATGATCTCATTGAATGGCGGAGCAGGCTCGAGGGGCCAGATGGCCTACTCCTGCTCCTCATTCTTATGTTCTTATAAAGTCAAGATCTATTCCTTTGCATCTGATTATGAAAGCTGAATTGTTTTTATTATTAAACCTTTCTGGTCGACGTTTGTAGCATCATTGTCAATGGTAAAATACACACTATTAACATGCAATTAAGAAAAAAGACAAATATAGCTTAATGTTTTGATTGTTTTACATTTTGACTTGTTTTTGACTGTTTGATATGTTTGAAACATAATCATAAAAAATAAACCGCTCCAACTTCCAGCAGAATATAATTCAAAGGATGAATACTATTATAATATGCTCCACAATCTTAAATAAATAAGCCCTACTGACTCCACAGAGGCAAATGCTTACTTATTTGTTGTGGAATCAACATTGCTGCCTTTCTTTTAGTTCCTTGCCAGTTTTGCTGGGAAAATGAATGCACCAATTATTGTTTACAGCCAGGAGGAGCACAAAGCCACAAAGCCAGAGCGCTCTTTGCATTAATTATCACCTCCTTGCATGGCTTGTGGATTATATTATTACCACACAATATGCTGTAAGCTTCAGCTCTTCCTGACAGGCTACTAATCACTGGCAAAGTCATCTGTTATCTCTTTCCGCCTTGTCTGTAAGCTACTCCAGTTGACAACCACCCTGCCACCGACATTTATTCTCTAATACATTGGAAAGAATTAGAACTGCAAAAGAACAAAACAAAACACGTAAATACTTAATGACTCCCGAAGATAACAATGTTTAATTTAATAAAGCATTTCTCACTGCCTATGGTCAGCAATTCTCGTTTTTTTTTTAGAAAGCCTGACATGCCATTGAAATTTTACTAATCGCACGTTCGCTGACTTTACAAACCTCATTCCTCATTTGATTAGCATTTAAACAGTCCAATAGCCTTCTTGGGCGCGATCTACCGGCTGCGTCGGGGGGCACAATGTGGCCAGTATATGCTGAAGAGGCTTCTTCTAGGATCTACCCTGCTCGCCACGCCCCGTGAGGTATAATGACATCTCACGAGACATTGTAAACTGGATCCCACCCATTGTGGGCGGGATCAGCATTTGGCAAATCTGCCTATTAGAGTGAGTAGCTAGTCTCACTCTAACAGACAGCTTGCTTGATCTACCCAAGGCATTGGGACCTAATCCTTTCTCATCGATGGCTTAGGTGTGTGCCGTTCAATCCTGGCCTCCAACAGGGATGAGGTGGAACGGCATTTCGGGGGGGATCGCCCAGGGGATCGGTGGCCCCGATGGTTAACCTCAGGGTAGGGTGGCACCCTGACACTGCTGGTGCCACCTAGGCATCTTGGCAATGCCAGCCCAGCACCCAGGTGACGCTGGCAGGCTGACACTGCTTTTTAAGGCAGGGGCACTGCCAGGGTTCCGGGCTGCAGGACCCCTATATTGGCGGGCTGGGACTTCAGGGGGTATGGGGTTCATGCCCGGGTGGAGGAGGGGGAGTCAAGAGATCGGGGTGCCATTTAACATTTGTGGTCCCAATGTCCTCGTGAACTGAAGAGTTCTGGTGAGCGGAGCTCGTCAGTACAGGGAACGGGACTAAGTGGGGCCTCAATGGGATGTTCTCCATTCAGGCCTTGGATTGCAACAAAGTCCTGCTCAATAGTATGGTCTTTCTCGGCACCGCGATCGTCGGGAAACACCGAACTAATCAAAGATCATAGATTTTACAGTGCAGAAGGAGGCCATTCAGCCCATCGAGTCTGCACCTGCCCATGGAAAGAGCACCCTACTTAAACCCATGCCTGCACCCTATCCCTGTAACCCAGTAACCCCACCCAACCTTTCCTTTTTGACACAAAGGGAAATTTAGCCTGGCCAATCCACCTAACCTGCACATCTTTGGACTGTGGGAGGAAACCGGAGCACCCGGAGGAAACTCACAAGGACATGGGCAGGATGTGCAGACTCCGCACAGACAGTGACCCAGCTGGGCATCGAACCAGGGCTCTGGAGCTGTGAAGCAACTGTGCTAACCACTGTGCTACCGTGCTGCCCGCGCTCAACACAGGACACTTGCAAGTCAGTTAGATCACGCGTCTTATCTCTCTCTTTGTTCAGACATGGGTTGGCCCTCATGTCGGTTGGGGCCAATTAAAAAACTGGCACCAAGGTCCCGAGGGTAGAATTTGGGATGTTGGCAGTCATCAGTTCCATTCCGAAATCCAGGCTAGTTTTCAGCAGCTTTCCAATTTTACACCCTATTTTCTGTTGACACATTCGTTTTCAGTTATTTTGGCTTCAGACAGACCTTTAAGTCTTATCGTTCTTCCATTCAGGGTTGCAGTCTTGAAATTTCCGGTTGTCCCCTGCCCCAGTGGTGAGGATGTGAAGGATGCAGCAGATCACCACGCATCAGGAACTCCACTCCAGCATGTTAGTGTGGTGTTGGGTGCTCTGGTGCACAGATGAGCCAACACAGTTGTATGTGGTACAACTCTATTTTATTTTAACTCTTATAATACAGTTCGTTCTGGATACTCTGCACGTGCTGTCTCCCTGAGTGTGTTTGGTAACAGATCTGTCCTGGTCCTCCTCTGCAGCTAATACTGACCACCGGGGGTCGTGTCTGTGCTTTTATATCTTTCTGTCATTGGTTGTGGTGTTGTGTGTTCTGATTTGTCTGTTGGTGTGTCTATCATGATGTGTGTGTTTGAATATCATGACATCCCCCCTTTTTACAAAGATATGTGCCTACGTGGTTATAAATATAATTGTGTCGTGAGTGCATCTAAGAGTGTGTGTGTGTGTTGTGTACAGCGTGTGTATATGACGTAACTATTTACATGGGGCGATGTCGGGTGCGTCACACTAACAAGGTTGTACCATAACAAAACTTGGATGCGAGAGAAAAAAAAAACTTGAACATTGGTCTGGTCAGACGATATCTGGAACAATAAACAACAACAGGTTATAATACAGAAGTGTTTGACTTTTTGAACGTATGAACAGCGTTATAAGTCCAGTCTATTGGGTGACCGCCTCAAGAATGGGCTGGTCCTCAAGCCGGTTCAGCTGTGGAGATTTGGGGTCACACTGGTTCACCTTGGACTGTTGGAGGTGATGCTGTTGCCGAAGTCTCTACTTTACCATTTGTTGTACTTCGTGCAGTGCTTGGTTTTTTCATTCGTGCAAATATAACATTCAACATCTTTGTTAGTGGTGCCTTGGCTGTGGTTTGGTTCTGGTGGCGATGGAAGGGGCATGATCCGTGGCATCTCCACGAAGTCATCCTTGGGAACCAGTGGAGGATCCGGCGTGTGCGTACGGTTCAGTTGCGAGCGTGGAAGGCGGCGCAAAGCTCGCTGATTGCGCCTACGCACCAATCCATCTGCCCTGCATGCCAGGAACAAGGTGGAGTCTTTTTCTTTTTATGTTTGTGGTGGACGGCATCTTGTAGCCGATGGGTCGTTGCCATCGAAGTAGCACCATCACTAATATTATGCAAGGCGATGACTGTGCCAGATGTGGAAGTTGGCCGAGACCGTGTACGCTGGTTCCGGCCACCTGCTGTGCCGGAAGGGCGACTCCGCAGAGAAACGTCGAAGCATGTCGCCTTGGAGAGAGAATTGTTGCTCGCATCAACGTCTGGCGATGGCGCGAATTGGTGTGTCCATCTTGGACCGCCGGTGCTGGTTGCCACTGCCGACCCAGTGGGACTGCCACGCGATCCATTCCCTGTCGCCGTGGCATCCGCCGTCACCCTGAGCGTGCCATCACCGAGGCCGCGACACCGCCCGTCCGGAGCAAGGTCTGGCGTGCGCAAATCAGAGTCGGCGCTTGGCTGCTCCCCATCTGGAGTCCCAACAGGTTCACTGGAGGCAGCCGAGATTCCCTGAAGCTGCACTTCTGGAGTCGGAACATGCAGGAATGCACCAACCAGTGGAGAGGGTCGAGCCATCGAGGGTGGAAGCGGTGCGCCGCCACCGCAGTCGTCAGTGGTCCCACCGTGATCGTCGAGAGCCTCGGTACGCACTAGGCGAGGTCTGTCACCTTGCACCTTTTGCATGGGAAGTGGGATGCTGTCGTCACTCGTCTCACATCCCGTGGATAGATCCTCATTAGCAGCTTGCTGTTCACTTGGGTTGGGTAAATTGTCAGAGTTTTCATCTGGTGGTGCACACCATGTCGGTGGACTGTCATTGTCTTGCCGTTGTCCTTCATTTGGGCTTTTCTTCTTTGGAATTTTAAATCTTCCCCCAGACATTGCAGAACCTTGTTTATTACCCCCAAATTCTCCCATATGTATGGTCTCGAATATAGGATCCAATGTTTCTATCGACATTGTACTATTTTCCAAAGAACATTCCGTTTCACTTTTCTTCTCAGGTACCTCATATGTATCTTTGTCTAATGTACATGCCTTCATGGCCTCTGGGTCTGATTTTGCTGGGACTGGCATGGTCACAGTCTCTCTTTTACTGTTCTCAATTGCCCACATTATACTCCCCATACATAACTGCTTAATCACTGGGGTTAGTGTGGTACAATGGATAATCGGGTCGACCTTATCTGCATCTTCACCATTAGTGGAAAGCACACTTGGTTCACTTGAAACTGCTGTGGGTTTTAAATTCGTTATCTGGCTACTCGATGTCGGTGTCCTCAGGATTCTTGCTCCAATGTTCTGCTCAATAATCAGTGGAGTGTGTATAGGTTCAATGCAATTAATGTTCCCCTCAAGGTTTGAAGAGTCATTACTGACTAACTGCTGGTCTCCGAAGTTGGGATTTTGCGGCGTTGTGTTGAAGGGAGACATTTGTCCCTGCTGTAGATATGATTCAGGTTGTGTTATTTCCATTACCTGAGGATCAATGTCTTGTCCATTTTTTCGATCCGTACTAAAACACTGGCAATTCTCAGTCTGCTCCTTGCAAGTTAAACATTCAATTAATTTCGTTAGCAAATCCTCAGCATCCTTCTGTGGCCGTGCAGCATTATTAATCTCTGTTCGGCTATAATGATCCTGAAGGTCAGCGCATAAACCTTTTTTCTTCGGGCTTGGACGAGGCGATTCCTTTGGCTTGTCTTCAGTTGGGCTTGAACAGTCTTCAGCGCTGTGCCCTTCATTGTAGCATGAGAGACCGTCATGGTCATGCTGCTGTGTAGTGGAGCATGGTAGGCTGTTATAGCCTTCTTGCTGTTCACGTGAGCATGGCAGACTTGCATCGTCTGCCGCTGGTTGGTCGGGAGAGGTTGCTAGACCCTCATGGTCTTGTTCCTGCAAGGACTGCACATTGGAGTCTTGCATTGCTTCTATCGTGGAGGCTGTCCACGAGCTCTCTGTGGAGGCTTGTGACACTGGAGTCACTTCTTGTTCGTGCAAGGACTGCGCTCTGGAGTCTTGCGTTGCTTCTATCGTGGAGGCTGTCCACGAGCTCTCTGTGGAGGCTTGTGACACTGGAGTCACTTCTTGTTCGTGCAAGGACTGCGCTCTGGAGTCTTGCGTTGCTTCTATCGTGGAGGCTGTCCACGAGCTCTCTGTGGAGGCTTGTGACACTGGAGTCACTTCTTGTTCGTGCAAGGACTGCGCTCTGGAGTCTTGCATTTCTGCAATTGTGGAGTCTGTCCACGAGCTTGCTGTGGAAGCTTGTGACACTGGAGTCACTTCTGGTTCATGCGAGGACTGCACTCTGGAGTCTTGCATGTCTTCTTTCATAGAGTCGGGAACGTTGAGCGGGACGTGGACCACGCTCTGTGTGGCAGCAGGGCACTCTCCGTGTGCTTGCACCGCTCCCTGTCTGTTAATGTCAGGCTGCAGCATCATCCGGTACTGATAAGTTGGAACGTCATATCTGCTGGATTGAAGATCCTCAAATCCGAAAAATGAATCCGCATCTGCGTCGGATTCAATGTGGGGGCCGCCAATGTGCAACACGAAAGGTTCATCCGAGTCATAGTCGTATAGGACCACGGAGCTATCATTGGGCTCGCGAGGTCCGGAAACACTGTAAAGATCGTCATCGAAGTATTCGAGGTCGGAATCATCGGCTTGTGCGTAGGTAACTGCTTGTCGGAGGGTTCTTCGGAGGTCAAATTCATCTCCTGGGTCAATTTGCGGCAATGTGCTGTCATTCCAGGTGAGGGAAGGTTGTTTTACAGCTTTAACAGATTTTTGTTTTTTTGATTTGGGACGTTTCCCTTTTAAATTGGATTTGGGACATTTCCCCTTTAAATTGGTGCAGTCTGGGGCCTCTGACATCCTGACGCTCGGTATGTAGCACGTAGGAAGCGACTGCGCATGCTCAGATCGCTGTTCCTTTACCGATGGCCGTTTTCTTGACTGCGCATGCGCAGCATTTCGCGCATGCGCAAACGAAACTTCCGGTTCTGCGCACTGCTCGCGCAACTGTGCTAGCGTGATACCTTTAGCAAGATGGCCGCCGACCTCGACCCAGCCCTCTCTCAGGCCCGGGATTTCGGCCTCTGGGAATTCGGGCTCCGGGATCCCAGCCACGAGGTGAGTACTGCAGCTTTTCTTACCTTTACTTGCCGATTGGATTGCGTTTTCTTCACAGTACTTGGAGAATTTGTCCAGGACTGCCTGGTAATCGTACCTTTGCTGCCTCCTGAAGAACCTGAACCTTGTGAATATTGCTCTTGCCCTTGCACCGGCGATGGTGAGGAGAAATTCAATTTTTTCGCTATCATCCAGGTCTTGGAGTTCAGCTGCCACCAGGAACAATTCGAACCATTGCCGGAATCGCCGCCAGTTTTCGCGGAGATCGCCGTGGCACTGGAGCGGCTGCGGAACCGGGAGCTCTATCATTTTGCCTGGGCACTGCTGGTTGTCTCTGTACACTGAGGTATGCCGGCAGGTATCGATCCACTCCTGTACCATGTGGTGTTGGGTGCTCTGGTGCACAGATGAGCCAACACAGTTGTATGTGGTACAACTCTATTTTATTTTAACTCTTATAATACAGTTCGTTCTGGATACTCTGCACGTGCTGTCTCCCTGAGTGTGTTTGGTAACAGATCTGTCCTGGTCCTCCTCTGCAGCTAATACTGACCACCGGGGGTCGTGTCTGTGCTTTTATATCTTTCTGTCATTGGTTGTGGTGTTGTGTGTTCTGATTTGTCTGTTGGTGTGTCTATCATGATGTGTGTGTTTGAATATCATGACAGTTAGTTCAGATGATTCCTTTACTAGTCCAAAAGGAGCAGAGATAGACAAATTATGAAAGTTGATTAACTTACCCACTACCAAGCAATGCTGGCTCTGTGTTAGAGGGTTGGTTGTGAACCTATGGAGACTGGAGGCTCAATTGTTCCTCAATTGTCCAAGGAGAAGTGTGCAAGCCAGCAAATATGATTCACGGCATAATAGGTGCAGGCAATATTCTCACTTAATGGTCATTCTGGAGATATATACATAGATACATAGAAGATAGCAGCAGGAGGAGGCCTTTTGGCCCTTCGAGCCTGCTCCGCCATTTATCGTGATCATGGCTGATCATCCAACTCAATAGCCTGATCCTGCTTCCTCCCCATAATCTTTGATCCCATTCGCCCCCAAGTGCTATATCTACCCACCTCTTGAATATATTCAGTGTTTTAGCATCAACTACTTCCTGTGGTAACTAATTCCACAGGCTCACCACTCTTTGGGTGAAGAAATGTCTCATCTCTGTCCGAAATGGTTTACCCTGAATCCTCAGACTGTGAGCCCTGGTTCTGGACACACCCACCATCGGGAACATCTTCCCTGCATCTACCCTGTCTAGTCCTGTTAGAATTTTATAAGTCTCTATGAGATTCCCCCCTCCCCCTCATTCTTCTGAACTCCAGCGAGAACACTGCTAAGCTAATCAGTCTCTCCTCATATGACAGTCACGCCATCCCTGGAATCAGCCTGGTAAATCTAATGTGGGTGTCACTGGCAAGTTCAGCTTTCACTGTCCATCCTTCACTCTCTTTTATTTTTATAAATTTAGAGTACCCAATTCATTTTTGCCAATTATGGGGCAATTTAGCATGGCCAATCCACCTAGCCTGCAAATCATTGGACTGTGGGGGTGAAACCCACGCAAACATGGGGAGAATGTGCAAACACCACACGGACAGTGACCCAGAGCCGGGATCGAACCTGGGATCTTGGCGCCGTGAGGCAGCAGTGCTAACCACTGCACCACAGTGCTGCTTATCCCTCACTCTCTTTGAGAAGGTGGCGGCAAACCTCCCTTTTGAACAACTACACTCCATCTGGTGAGGGTACTCTCACTGTGCGATTGGGTAGGGACCTTTTGTCTCCTGGCTCTCCTTTACATTCACACCACATCAGCCATGGTACTTTGAAAATAAGCCTCACTGCTAATTTTAAAGGCTTCTTCCGACAGGTACGAGAACCTAAATCATGCATTTGATCCCTTGATTTTTCCCGGGCTGAAGTGAATGTGAATGTTGTAAGAGCATCCTTCTCTTTTACCGTTTTCCTGTCCTGCTGAACTCTTTTTAATGCCGTGATTACACCGTGCTTTCTGAGGAGCTTGTAAAAATATTCAGATGTTTTAGTTTCCATAGTAACACCTCAAATTTGTTCCGCTGTCACAAAGAGACCGAGCAGAAAATAAAGCAGGAAGAACAGGAAGACACAGCAAATTAACATCATGGAGCAGAAAAAAAAAACAGGGCAGTAAAAAAACATTGAAAAAGTACAAATGCATCTGCTTTTATTAAGAGCTCCTTGTGACATGGAACCTTGGCAGAAAAGCCTCGTCATAAGTGATTGGAAATCATTTGTACGAAAACCATGTGTATTTGGGGAAAATGCTGGAAATCTGACATCAAAAACATATTTTAACCTTTATTAAAGGGGAACCCTCACACCAATACTGGCGTAACAATTTTCTCAGATGGCAAGAGCAAGTGGAAAGTTCTAAGTTTCCAGCAGTGGACCAGTGGGATCACGGACCACCAAATTTCCTGAGCTTTGTTTCCGAGAATTGCAACAGATATCCCGACGTTCCTAAGTTCCGTTCGAACTTGGTTAAATTTGGCACTTGCCAAAATTTATGTCCTGAATGAAACTGGTGATCAGCGATTGGTGTTTGTTAAAGGATAGCCACGGAAGAAAACACGAAAGAAAAAGCAACAGTAAGGTTCCATACATTGCAATTTAATTAAGGTTAAGTGGGCAATCAATGCCAAATTAAGGGCCTCTTCCTGCCACTTCACAGCGGACAGGCTTGTTGTCTCACGAGGAGCAAGACATGCAAGCCTGTATAATTACGATAGCACAGTGGTTAGCACTGATACCTCACAGCGCCAGGGATCTGGGTTTGATTCCCAGCTTGGGTCACTGTCTGTGCGGAGTCTGCACGTTCTCTCCGTGTCTGCGTGGGTTTCCTCCGGGTGCTCCGGTTTC
The DNA here is from genome assembly GCF_047496885.1 of Scyliorhinus torazame. Classification (NCBI taxonomy): domain Eukaryota; kingdom Metazoa; phylum Chordata; class Chondrichthyes; order Carcharhiniformes; family Scyliorhinidae; genus Scyliorhinus; species Scyliorhinus torazame. The sequence goes on along the minus strand of NC_092708.1, from coordinate 364,385,286 downwards.
CTCTCACAAGTCCCGAAAGACATGCTTGTTCGGTGAACTGGACGTTCTGAATTCTCCCTCAGTGTACCCAAACAGGCGCTGTTAGCGTGGCGACTAGGGGATTTTCACAGTAACTTCATTGCAGTGTTAATGTAGGCCTACTTGTGACACTAATCAAACTTACTATTATTATTCTTGCGGTCTCCCTGCAGTGGGGGCTGGGTGGACCTCATTCAACCTCAATGCTTGATTGAGGGACCCGACATCAGGAAGGGGAGCCCACGAGAAGCAACTCCTGCTCTTGCCGCAAACTGCCCTGCACACCTACCTAGCGCCCACTCCTGAAAACTGTACCCCGAAAACCCCCTTCCACCATCACTTACCTCTGGCTTGGGTCGCTCCGTGATCCTGTGCCTCCGGTAGTTGTAATTCCCAGAGCAGCCATGCTCCCTGGCGGCGCTACCGAGCAAAGAAGCCCCTGGCCTCTGAGCGTCTGGTAGCTTTTGGCAGACAGAACATGCTGCCTCTTGAGGTCCTGATCCCATGAAAGGCCTGGTTGTGAGCTCTCAACTGCCTGATTAGCTTGTAATACGTCACGTTTTTCCAGGAAGAGGCAGCATTTGTCTCACGCCAGCTCTCCAGCCAGCAGCCAAGCCTCCATCACCTGTCACCCGCCCCCATCTCCATGAAACCTTCCCCTATCAGTTCAAGTTCCAACTTCCGAGTGCGTCAACTAGGCTGACACTTCAGTGCAGTACTGAGGAAGTGCTGCATGACTGGAAATACTATCATTTGGATCACCCTTTAAACTGAGCAGACTTGAACTCAAACTTTCAAGGAGATGCAAAAAAGAAACGCGAAGTACAATTTCTGCTGGCTGAGAACGTTTTGCTGGTGTCCTGGCTAACATTTATCCCTCAAGAAGTGTAACAAAACAGATTGCCCGAGGATTTGTTTCTAATCAAGAATCCTCGGGACCCTGGAATATTTAGGAATCCCCTGCACCCCTTATGTAGCATCTCAGCCCCTCCTCCTCCACCGCATATTATGTGCCAAAACATTTATTTATTAATAAACTTAGAGTACCCAATTTATTCTTTCCAATTAAGGGGCAATTTAGCGTGGCCAATCCACCTCCCCGTGCCAAAACATTTATGAAGATCGACGCCAATAGATTGTTTAAATACTACATGCATAGTAAAACAATTCATGTCTCATTATAGTATATGGAACTAAAGCTACCGCAGAAGTTATATGCTGTTCTTCTGAATCATGATAAGTTGTAATTGGCTCAAACCTCTGGGCATGGCCTCACAGGCCTAAGTGAAAAGTACAGACTCTACGGGGGTCTAATACCCACCCTAACAACTGTTGCTCAAACTCTTAACAGCTGCAACACTACATGGTGGGCACTTTAATCAGCTGCGCAAGGAATTGTCCACAGCCATTTTAAAATGATGAGCAGTAAACTTATAGAAGCTTCCATACACACATATTTCATTCTCTTGAATGGCAAATCGAAACTCAAAGTTTAATGAAGTCCGTAGATGTACAAAGAAGGCCAGAGGGCTTTGATAAGTTAAATAGATTCCTTCGCCAATGTTTACCTCATGTAGTAGCTGCTAGGCCGCTGGAGCGGCACAAAATGAGTGCCAGTACCGATCGGCTAACTGACTGCTCACCAGGCTGACGGAATCGCACTGAATAAGTTCGCCGAGCAGAGAACAGGAATAATTTAGAATTTCTATTCAGAACTGTTATGGCAAGTTTAACAATGACTGCTGAATTTTTTTTAGCGCTTCTGCCATTGTTCATTGAGGCAGGACCGAGCAGCCAATTCCATCACCGGCTGCAAAGCTACATCAGAGTAAAACCTATCATCGGAATGTTTTGAGGGCAACTATTGTCTTGGGCATCTGCTCCAGCGGAAACTACTTTCCAGTCTCTACGATGAGAGATGAAACTGTGCAGAATTCACCACTAAAACACGGGGTTAGATGGGCAAACTTTATTCCTAATATTTCCACCAGCAATTTCTGGGTCATATTATGGACAACTAGACCACTTTGGAAAATAACCCGGACATCATTCAGCCACATTGATTGCCTCGCCCGCACTTCAGTGGAAATAATTCTGGGCGAGAGAAGCGTGATCGGTAAATTAGCTGAAAGAACCTTGGGCGTCATTCTCCGACCCCCCGCCGGGTCGGAGAATGGCCGTTGGCCGCCGTGAATCCCGCCCCCGCCCCCGCCGAAGTCTCCGCTCCCGGAGATTGGGCGGGGGCGGGAATCCGGCCGCGCCGGTTGGTGGGACCCCCCGCTGGATTCTCCGGCCCGGATGGGCCGAAGTCCCGCCCAGGAATTGCCTGTCCCGCCGACGTAAATCAAACCTGGTATTTACCGGCGGAACCAGGCGGCGTGGGCGGGCTCCGGGGTCCTGGGGGGGGGCGCGGGGCGATCTGACCCCGGGGGGTGCCCCCACGGTGGCCTGGCCCACGATCGGGGCCCACCGATCCGCGGGCGGGCCTGTGCCGTGGGGGCACTCTTTCCCTTCCGCCTCCGCTACGGCCTCCACCATGGCGGAGGCGGAAGAGACTCTCCCCACTGCGCATGCGCGGGAAACTGACAGCGGCCGCTGACGCTCCCGCGCATGCGCTGGGAAACTGACAGCGGCCGCTGACGCTCCCGCGCATGCGCCGCATTTCCGCGCCAGCTGGCGGGGAAACAAACGCCATTTCCGCCAGCTGGCGGGGCGGAAATCCCTCCAGCGTCGGCCTAGCCCCTCAATGTTGGGGCTAGGCCGCCAAAGATGCGGAGCCTTCCGCACCTTTGGGCCGGCGCGATGCCCGTCTGATTGGCGCCGGCTTTGGCGCCAGTCGGCGGACATCCCGCCGTTGGGGGAGAATTTTGCCCCTTGTGCCTCTGAGTGACGACACACAGGCTGTCGTATCAGATGGATTGTCCGAGCAAAACGTTTCTGCCTCTGCCGCCCTGATTAATGGCCAGGCGATTTTTTATTTTCTTGTTAATTCTGTCCTGGTCAGCATCGAGCCCTTTGTGTCACTGTGATGTATCTGTCAACATAATCATTATTGTGTAAACTGATCTGCTTCAGTCCTCAGTGCATCTCGCACGCTCTGTATGAACCCGAGTTGAAATATACCAGAAGCATCCTTTATATCTAACATATGTCAGATGGCTGTTACCAGTCACGGACTTAAAATTCACCAGTTGTAGCGCTCAATGGAAAGTTTGCCGGTTAGTTTGATTGATTTTTCTTTTAAACACCACCAGCACAACGTTATTTTAGAGGAGGTATATTTAGCTAATCAAAATGTATTATTTTAAATTGTTGACAAGCGAAATCAGGAGAAGTGGCAATTGGAGTAGTTCATAATCTGTAATCAGACTATATGAAGTGGATATAGCTCAGAAAGTATTCTTGTGACAGTGCTCAGGGGTTGATTGCTGGGGCCAGGAGTGAGGATGCCTGCGAGCATATTCTTCTGCTGGCTCGCACACGGCTTTAGAGTTCTTGGTCTTTCAGGCTTCCCTCCCGCCCAGAGGACCTGTCAACATGAAGGGAGCGATGCTAATCCTTCAAAATCAACTGTGAGCAGTGATTAACCATTACTTGAACTGCTGTCACTTTGTTCAAGCCCCGTGCTGGTGGCAACTCCTGAACTGAGGGCCTTGTGCTGTAGGCGGCGACCCAATATAAATGTGCCAGAATTCACTCAGGCTGGCAAGCAAGAGGGCCTGGCAACCATTCAAGGTAAATCCCAGCCACATAAGTTCTTGTGCTTTGCGGGCTGGTGCCAGCAGTGAGGCTTATCACCTGAATGTTTACATTTTGGAGACGCTTATCTCTTGAGTGGCTATGGTGGAAGGATTTCTTTCATTTATGTGCAATCTGAGAGGAAAGACAAGTTATAAACAGCAGAGAAAGGATTCATTTTCATTTGGGAGCTCCTGGAAAGTGTGGGCAGCAATGAGTTGGAATTGCACGTGATGGAGGGAGGGGAGGGGAGGGGAGAGAGTTTGGACACTGGAGGGATAGAGGGGAGGGTTTGGAGGCTGGAGGGAGAGGGGAGTTTGGAGGCTGACGGGAAGGGGTGAGAAGAGAGCGCAGACGAGAGAGAAGTGAGAGTTTAGACCCTGAGACTGGGGAAAGAGAGTGTGTTTAGACCCTGACAGCTGTTGGGTGGGCGAATTTAGACCCTGAGACCTGGGGGATAGGTGGATGGAAAGTATAGACCTGGAGATTAAAATGAATGGCTTTTCACAAGGTCCCACACAAGAGATTAGTGAGCAAAATTACATCTCATTGTATTGGGGGTAATATATTGATGTGGATAGAGAACTGGTTGGCAGACAGGAAGTAGAGAGTGGGAATAAATGGGTCCTTTTCAGAGTGGACAGCAGTGACTAGTGGGGTACCGCAGGGTTCAGCGCTGGGACCCCAGCTGTTCACAGTATCCATGAATGATTTTGTGACATTATGTTGAATGTCTAGAATATAAAGGGCTAATGTAATATCATAATTGACCACTAGATGGAGCTCGATGCAGAACTATATAAAGCACTGACTCTCAGACTTCTAGGAGAGGGCTGGAGAGAGTGCAGATGAGAGATCTAGAGAGTGTAGAGTACAGTTATAGAGTGTACAGTCTAGTGTTAGTAGAGTGTAGATAATAAATTACTAGGTTATTGTTTGCCATAGGAGTAAGTGATCGAGCTTTAATAAGTAGTATAATAAATGTTAGCTTTGTTATTGAACTTAGATTCTGTGGTCTTTGTGAACACTACTACATCCTGATAATAAGAATCACAAAGAACGCCACAGATTTTGACAAAGGAATTGCATGCAATATCTCCAAATTTGCAGACAACACTAAACTGGGTGGCAGTGTGTGCTGTGAGAAGGATGCAAAGAGGCTGCAGGGTGACTTGTGCAGACTGGCTGAGTAGGCAAATACTTGGCAAGAGCAATATAACCTGAGCAAATGTAAGGTCATTCGCTTTGGTGGCAAAAACGAGAAGGCAGGTTATTATCTGAATGTGGCAGTTTAAGAAAAGGGGAAGTGCAATGAGACCTGGGTGTCATGGTGGAACAGGTCGCTGAAGGTTGGCATGCCGGTGCAGAAGGCGGTGAGGAAAGCTACGGCATGCTGTCCTTTATAGCGAGATGATTTGAGTATAGGAGTAGAGGTGTCTTGCTGTAGCTATACAGGGCTTTGGTGAGGCCACACCTTGAGTATTGTGTGCAGTTTTGTCTCCTAGTTTGAGGAAGCACATTCTTGCTACTGAGGGGGAGTAGCAAAGGTTCACCAGATTAATTCCCGGGATGGCAGGCCTGACATATGAAGAAAAACTGGATCGACTGGGCTTGTACTCACTGGAGTTTAGACGAATGAGATGGGATCTTATAGAAACATATAAAATCATGATGGGACTGGACAGGCTAGATGCAAGAAGAATGTTCCCAATGTTGGGGATGTCCAGAACTAGAGTGTCACAGCCTAAGAATAAGGGGTAAGCCATTCAGGACTGAAATGAGTAAGAACTTCTTCTCTCAGAGAATTGTGAACTTGTGGAATTCTCCACCACAGAAAGCTGTAGGGGCAGTTTGTTGGATATATTCATGAGGAGTTGAACATGGCATTTGCGGCTAAAGGGATCAAAGGGTATTGAGAGAAAGCGGGAGTGGGATACTGAAATTGCATGATCAGCCATGATCATAATGAATGGTGGTGCAGGCTCGAAGGGCCGAATTGTCTCCTCCTGCACCTATTTTCTATGTTAAGAATTTAGCACGATCTGGTGCTTTCTAGCATGTACTGTACAACAGAACAATGTTTTTAGACTAAATGAAAAATGGGATAAATTCAGATATTATTTCAGTAATTAATGTCCTTGCATTTTTCAATGCAGTTGCTGAGCGTACTGGATAGCTTTGAGCACATTGGAGAGATTTGAGCACACAGGATACCTTTGAGCGTATTAGAGAGTTTTTAGCACACTCGATAGCTTTGAACTCACTGGATAGCTTTGAGCACAATAGATGGCTTGGAGCACAGTGGATGGCTTTGAGCATGCTGAATAGCTTTAAGGGACCTAGATAGTCTTGCCATGATGGATAGTTTTGAGCGCACTGGATTTTTTAAGCACCTTTGGTAGCTTTGAGCACTTTGGGTAGCTTTGAGAGCACTGGATGGTTTTGAGGGCACTGAATAGTTTTGAGGGTGCTGGATAGTTTGAGTGTACTGGATAGAAGTTTGAATGCACCCATCAAATTTGATTAAAATTTCATTCCAAATTGAAACTTTTGATGTCAAATTAAAATTGAGCACATTAAGCATACTTTAATCCAAAAATTATGTTAACATTTTCAGGTGGGGGAATTCTAAGCATTCTCCGATCAATGACAGACTGAGAGAAATCTTGTATAGTTCTGACACATATTTACCAATCAGATTCGAGAAGATGAAATAAATCTGTCATTTTCTTTGCAGATGGCCTTGAATTATTCTGTCCGTTCAGTTTTATTGCATTAGAATCAGATTTCCACGTCCTGCAGGACTTTGCTAGTGCCAAACATGTGCGGCGGGATTCCCCATTCCTAAGACTTGTTGACGCCAGGGCAGGATTCGTGTATCTTCACAACATCAAAACTGGCGCTGACCGTGGAAGGGCTAGCACCTGCGCCACGGGAACACAATCCATTCCAGTGAGAAGCGGTGTGGGATTCGCTGGGTCCGTGGTTAACACTCAGGAGGCTGACAAGCTGCAGCCCAATATACACACTTCACTCCCCCCACACACCATCCCAGCCAAAAAGATGGCACTGGTTGCACTGGAGCACGCCCATTCCGCTGATGGGTCAGCTGGGGCCAGAGGGCACCTTGGGGGTGCCCTGCGGGGACACCCATACAACCTGTGGCCCTAAGTTCATAGTTGGCAGTCAGTGGCGTCCGCAGCTGCGGCAATGGTCCTCCATGCCCGTCCACTCTGACTCCGCAACCCACCTCCTGGCCCCTCCCCCCTCTACCCCTCGCTACTCCCCCTGGCCCTGCTAGAAGCCTCACAGCCAGTGGCATGACCGTCAGCAAACTATGGTGATGTTACATTCCGTACCCCCTCTCTCTCCCTCAGCATCTACGGAGCCTGCTTCATGATTTTTAAAAGCACAAGTGAACCTCGCCGTCGGGTGTTTGCCCCAGTGGAGGCGAAGCATCGCGGAGGCTCCAGAGGATACCTGGTCAGGCCTGCGAATGATATGCCAACGGTGTTTACTGTATGTTCGTTATGGAACACGTTGACGCCGCAATCGACGCACTGGAGAATTGCGATTTGGTGTGAAACCGGCGCCCACCACAATTTAGGCTTAAAAACTGATTCTCCGCCCAATAGAGTATCCCGATTCCGGCGTTGGCTGACGGAGAATTCGGCCCTTGATATATCTTCAATTCTGCCTTCAAATTGTTCTCTTTCCTGCAGATAACTGAAGCCTTGAGTCGATTCTAAATTTGAAAATTAACACATAGGGATTGAAATGTGAGGAATTCCATGATTGAATGAATGGTTTCCCCCTTTTATTCAGACCATCGCTTATTGAGTTTAATGTGCAGTGATTATCCATAAAAGGCCATTTGTGAAATTAGGCAACTATGGTTTAAATTGAATTAGGTCTATTCAAGTTTAAATATTAATCCTGCTGTTTTTTTTATTGGAAATCACGTTTTTTGTTGTCTTCATGTGAGCACATGCTGCATTTGACAACTGCAGAAAATCACTTTGCACACTGCATGAATTTATTCACAGATTAGAGAAATAAATGGCAAATCAGAAAGGTGAAGCCATGCACAGGCAATAAACTGAAAGAACGAACATGGGAAATCATCCTGGTACCTCAATGACATTGCTGAGATATAGAAAGCAGAAGAAATTTCACCAAAATAATACCTGCAGATGGGCATCAAAGGAAACATTAGCCAGAATTCTCCTGCCATTCACTGCCGGTGAGATTCTCTGGTCACGCCAGCAGGAGAGCTGGATAGCAGCAGGAAAAGCAAACAGCTGTATAAGGATCTCTCCCTGCAATCTAAAGACTGTCTCCAGATCATTTGGGTGATTTCAAAGTGAACTGCTCTCCGTAGAGAATTTAAACCTGACACTGTGTTAAAAAGGGTCTTTTGTCTTATGGAAAGATTAAGAGTTAGTTATAGAATATTGTATCTGAGGGGATGATTGGTGTTGATAGTTATTAAGATGTTTACTGTGGGTTTCTAAGGTGTTAATTGATTTCAGAGTTTCCCAACGGTATAGGATGGTTTCAATGGGAAATACCATTGGCAAGTGGCAGGAGTAGAGAATCCGCCCGCCTGGGAACCATGGAGCAAAATAAAGTAATGTAATCTTTATTGTCACAAGAAGGCTTACATTACCACTGCAATTAAGTTACTGTGAAAAGTCCCTAGACACCATATTCCGGCGCCTGGTCGGGTACACAGAGGGAGAATTCAGAATGTCCAATTCACCGAACAGCACGTCTTTCGGGACTTGTGGGAGGAAACCGGAGCACCCGGAGGAAACCCATGCAGACACGGGGAGAACGTGCAGACTCTGCACAGACAGTGACCCAAGCCGTGAATTGAACCTGGGACCCTGGCGCTGTGAAGCAACAGTGCTAACCAGTGTGCTACCATGGCGCCATTCTCTGTCCTCGCCAGCACCGGTACTGGAGCAAACTCGAAACAGGGATTCCATCCCACTAGGGCAATGTTCTACATGTAACCCAGCCAGTGCGAGCTCCAAAACCAGATTTGATTGCCTGGATGCCTCTGAAAGGAATCTCTTATATTTATTTTCCCCATGGAGCTTGGATTTTTATCGAGTTGCTTGCCTCTCCCAAGAGGTCACATAGGGCGAAATTCAGCAACCGTGTTGCGCCCGGTGCGAATCCCGATGCAATGGGTGAATTGTGTGCGAGCCCCAAATTGAGCTCAGTGCTGGGCCCATCGCAAGTCACCCAACTTGCTCCACCCAGTGCGATCTGGATCTGACCCACATTGGGTGAGATCCATATCTGCATAATGTCATGTGAGAGTACATTTAAGAAATGGGTGTTTATCGAATAGCTGCAGTGATGTCAGCGTGTGGGTGGAGTTGGGCTGTCTGTCTTTCACTTTCGTTTTTGAGCAGGCAGCTACAATGTGTTTTTAGTTTCGCTTCGAGAGCTGGCTAGCAGCAGGAAAAGCAAACAGCTGTATAAGGATCTCTCCCTGCAATCTAAAGACTGTCTCCAGATCATTTGGGTGATTTCAAAGTGAACTGCTTTCCGTAGAGAATTTAAACCTGACACTGTGTTAAAAAGGGTCTTTTGTCTTATGGAAAGATTAAGAGTTAGTTATAGAATATTGTATCTGAGGGGATGATTGGTGTTGATAGTTATTAAGATGTTTACTGTGGGTTTCTAAAGTGTTAATTGATTTTATAAATAAACATTGTTTTAATTTAAAAGTACTTTAGCTCTCTGTTTGCATCACACATGTGAAGTAGGCCCTTGCGCTCCCATAACCACAATCTATTAAAAGTTATGGGTCAGGTGAACTCCATGATACACTTTGGGATTCTCACCATAGAAAGCATTCTTTCTGATGGTATTACAGCTTGGTATGGATCCTGCTCTGCCCAAGACTGCAGGAAACTACAAAAGGTTGTGAATGTAGCCCAGTCCATCACACAAACCAGCCCCCCAGCCATTGACTCTATCTATAATTCCCGCTGCCTCGGAAAGGCAGCCAGCATAATTAAGGACCCCACGCACCCTGGACATACTCTCTTCTACCTTCTTCCGTCAGGAAAAAGATACCAAAGTTTGAGGTCACGTACCAACCGAGAACAGCTTCTTCCCTACTGCCATCAGACTTTTGAATGGACCTACCTTGTATTAAGTTGATCTTTTCTCTACATCTTGCCATAACTGTAAATTATATTCTGCAGTCTCTCCTTCCTTCCCTAGGTACGGTATGCATTGTTTGTCCAGCATGCAAGAAACAATACTTTCACTGACTTATACATGTGACAACAATAAATCAAATCAAATCAAAATAAACCCTGGCCCATAATACTTAAATTAGCATTGATTTCCACAAATATAGAGCCAGGCGTAACAGCACCTTGGGGGGGGGGTCGCTCAGGCAATTAGAAACGCCCGGGTGGTCAGGGACAGGGCAGGGTGGTATCTGGGCACTCCCCTTGCTCAGTTGGCACTTCCAGGGCACTAGGGGCACTGCCAAGGGTTCAGACTGGCAGTGTCAAGGGTCCATTGTGTCAGGTTGGCACTGCCAGGGGCCGGGCCCAGCGGGGCCTTGTCAATTGGACGGGAGTGATGGGGAATTTCATGGCCTTGAGAAGATTGGGGGGGGGGGTGAAGGGCAGGGTTCAGTAAGTGAGGAGGAGCCATGTAGAGATTGAGGCGCCTCCATCTGCGAGGAGCTGTCTTGCTGGCGAGATCAGCTCCACAGTGCAGGAAATCTACTAATGTGGTTTATTGGGGAAAAACTCACCGTGACCAAAAAAGCCAGCAAAGCACACCTTCTGAGGAGAGAAACAAATTCTCCTCGCCCCTACCTTAAATAGATGATCCCTTGTTTTTCAACTCTGGTCACTAGTTCTAAACTCCACCATGAGGGAGGATCATCTTCCCAGCATTCCTACCATGTTAAGTTACCTCAGAATCTTATATGTTTCAAGACAGAACCATATATGTTCCTAGATAGCAGTGGGGGTTGGGTCATTGAATATATGCAAGGCTGAGTTAGATTTTTGATCTGACAAGAGTGCTAAGGTTTATGGGGGCAGGCAGGAAAGTGAATTTAAGGCCACAATCAGATCAACCATGATCTCATTGAATGGTGGGGCAGGTTCGAGGGGCTGAATGGCCTACCCCTGCTCCCATTTCTTAAGATCTTATATGAGAAATGCAAGAGACTTCAGAAAGAGAGAAAAGAAAATTTGTACAAATGATTAGGTTGTTACAATATACACCAATGAACGACTAAGAAACCATTGCTGGTAATTTCCACGACGTGAGCCCTACTTTGACACCAAGACTGCGATGGATGTGTGGACATGTATAAACAGGGTTTATGACACACTTTGGACATGGTGGCAGAATGGGCACAGCTCCATGAAATTTTCTGTCTGCGACCGGCATTTAAAAATAGGACAATATACGGGAACTTGTAATATAAAGCTTAGCAGCCATTTTTCACAACGGTGGCCAAAATCACGGCCAGTTTTCTTCGGCAGTTGGGTTTCTCTTTTCTTGCTGGCAACGCACCCCCCCCGTCTGCTGGTTTCATGGTGGCGTGTGGTGGCTTCAACGGAAAATCCCATTGACAAGCGGTGGGAAGAGACAATCTCGCCACCAGCGAAAGACATGCAGCGGGGGGTACCAGAGAATTTAGTTCACATGTGCAATCGTGTCAACATTTAAGATTAGGCCATACAGTTTCAACAATGCTATCAATTTCTCCTGGTAATATCACTTTATAATTTGTTGCTGTATCTAATTTTTTGGTATTTCAATTACTGTTCTAATAATCCCATCTGAATGTTACAAGGCCTCTGCAAAGTTTTTTTTTGAAAGAACATGGGCTGGATTCTCCACCGGCGGGAAGCTCCGTTTTGCCGGCAGCCCAGGAGTTTCCCGACGGTGTGGGGCTGCCCCACAATGGGAAACCCCATTGACCAGCCGACATAATGGAGCATCCTGCTGGCGGGGTGAAGCAGAAATGTGGCGCGGCGGGGCAGAGAATCCAGCCCCATGTATTTCCAAGGGTCGGTCCTTTCGAGATCCCTCTTAATATTTTGTGGGACTTCTGGGGCGAAATTCTCCTACCCGCCCCGCCACATTTCTGCCCCGACCGGCCAGCGGGAGTCTCCGTAACACCGGCCGGTCAATGGGGTTTCCCATTGTGGGACAGCCCCATGCCGTCGGGAAACCCCCGGGCGCCGGCAAAACGGAGACTCCCGCCGGCGGAGAATGACGCCCCTGATCCCTCTTATTCATGACAAATAAAATGATGCAAATAGAGGGGCTATTTTAACCTTCATGCTGCAATCTACGAGTGGAGTCACTATAGTGTTGCAATGGGAGGTTTTATTGAAGAACACATAATTTTATGTATGTCTCAGCGAGAGTCATGCCGACGTGGATGGATGGGGAAACACTGAATAAGGGCATCAAGGACAAGAGCAACGAGGGCATTGGAAGAGAATCGACATGGCCATCCAAGCCTTTCCAAGCAGTTGGGCCACAGGAGACCCAAACTCAGCAGAGAGAGAATCACTGCATTTTGCCAACTGACATGGAAATGCAGTCAACCACTAAAGGCTGCTTTAACATTGAGAATTTGACTGACAAACGCACTGAACTTTCCACACTTCTGGCTCCTTCCAGCCACCTTCAGCAAACATGCCAAGTATGAGCTAGTACATGGACTGTTGGCCTGTTGCAGCAACCAGGAGATCCCAAATTCAGCTTGCCAATACTGTAATACCTTTGTCCAATTCCCCAAGGAACAGCAGCAGCAATAAGACAAATATGCTCCAATTTATGTAGTAACATAAATTAAAATGAATTCATTCATTCATTTGAGCTACTGTACCTAAACAGAAAATCTATCATCATTCAGACAACCAGTACAAAATCATACACATTTTTGCATGATTTCGTAACGAGATTCATGGTAAGATAAATAGGAACATGGGACTTAGAAGCAAGAGTAGGCCAGCCAGCCCTTCAAGCCTGCTCCATCATTGCCTGCTCTATCATTCAATAAGATCATGGCTGATCTGGTAGAGGTCTCAAATTCACTTCCCACTCTGTCCTCCGCACCCACTCCCCAACCCCCACCCACCCCCATAAACCTTTGACTGCATTGTCTATCAAAAGACTGTCTAACTCTGCCTCAAATACATTCAATGACCCGGCCTTCCACTGCTTTCTGGGGACGAGAGTTCCGCAGACTGATGATCTCTGAGAGAAAACAAACTCCTCAAAAAATATTGTGCCTTAAAAGGTAGACCACTTATTCTTAACACCATGGGTTAGGCATTCAGTTGTCACATTTTATGGTCACTGGGTTTTTGATATGCGATCTGCCCATGTCCATTCAGATTGAGGTGCTACATATAAATTTGGTGCATCCGCGTCATCTGCATGATGTTGTATCAGATTGAGCAGGGTCCACACTTCTGCCTCCGTCTTAACACTGCTGGCTGTGGCTGAGCTCAGCAGGGGGGCAAGCAGTGTTGTTCAGAAACCATGTACTGCCAAGGGAAACTGCACTCAATATTAATGTTGAAGTCCAACAGGTTTGTTTCGAATCACTAGCATAAATTGACAACCCACCACCGAGCAGGGGGAGTGTATTATATGTTCAATTATTTAATAAAATCTGGAATAAAAAGCTAGTCTCAGTAATGTTGACCATGGGGCGGCATGCGACACAGTGGTTAGCACTGGGACTGCGGCGCTGAGGACAAGGGTTCGAATCCCGGCCCTGGGTCACTGTCCGTGTGGAGTTTGCATATTCTCCCCATGTCTGCATGGGTTTCACCCCCACAACCCAAAGATGTGCAGGTCAGGTGGTTTTGCCATGCTAAATTGCCCCTTAATTGAAAAAAATAATAATTGGGTACTCAAAATTTATTTTAAAAAAGTAATGTTGACCATGAATCTACTGGATTTGCGTAAATGCTCAATTGGTTCACTAATGTCCTTCGATGGAAGGAATCTGCCGTACTTATCCGCACTGGCCTATATGTGGCTCCAGACCCACATCAATGTGGTTGACACCTAACTGCCCTCTGAAATGACCCAGCCAGCCATTCTGTTGAACAAAACTACGACAGAAAAATAAAGAAAAGAATAGAACTGTTTGGACCACTTGATTTCGACATGGGCACCAGAAATATCAAAAGCACACCATCATACCCAGTCAATCCTGCCAAGTCCTTCTCACTAACAGCGGGGAACCTGTGCCAAAATTGGGAGACCTGTCGCATAGGCTATTCAAGCAACAGTCTGGCGTAATCATATTCACTGATCAGACCTCAGAGCCAATGTTCCAAACACCATCATCAGCATCTCTGGGTATGTCATGTCCCACTGTCAGGATAGACCCAGCTGAGATGGTGACATGGTGATATATAGTGTAGAAGCAGTGACCCCGGGGGTCCTCAACATTGGCTCTGCACCCCATGACATTTCATGGCATCAGATTCAACATGGGCAAGGAAAGCTCCTGCTGATTACCACTACCATCCTCCCTCAACCGATAAATCAGTATTCCTCCATGCTGAGCACGACTTTGAAGAAGCACAGAGGGTAGTAAGGCACAGAATGTACTCTCGGTGGGGGAACTTCAATGTCCATTAACAGAAGCGACATAGCAGCACCACCTTTGACAGAGCAGATCAAGTCCTGAAGGAAATATCTGCCAGGATGGTGAGTGAAACATTAAGAGAAAAACAACCTGCTTGACCTGCTGTCAACAATTTACCTGTCACAGATACATCTGTCTATGAAATTTGTAGGAGCGGTACCACATAGTCCTTGTGGAGACCAAGTCATGTGAGTACACGGAGAACAGTCACCATTTTGTCGCGTGGCACTACCGCCATACTAAATGGGATAGATTATCTGTAAGAGTAAAAAAGTCATTGTGCAATCATGTGTAACATGCAGGAATTGCCATCTTCATCATATTGTCGACTGCCATTTAAATGGCAGCAGCAGCCAAGAAGATGATGGAAAGCTTATACAAGAAAAACTGTAAACATTGGTGAGTTGCTCAGCAAAACAAACTATCTCAAGTAAACCCTAAGGAAAACAAAAATAAATGACTAATAACTAGAAATGCTATAATGAAGCCTCTTTGAATAGGTCAAGTTCAAGGATCCCCAGGCTCCCAGCTCATCAGGATGAAGTGCGCAGTGGTGTTAAAGCCTCAAGTGGACTTCCGGTTGCGGCTATGCCTAGGTAGGTCGCACGTTCGGCAGCTCCCGCCGGGAACGGACTTTTGGGCTCTCTAGAGGGGCCCTAACGGAAATTGTTCGACGGCTCCCAGTGTGGGAAGGTGACAGCAAGGTCCCCCTGACATTATATGGATTGGACCAGGAGTGGAGCGGTGCAAAAAGTGATCTTGGAGCAGCAATAAGTGCGAGGGAGGAAAAACAAGATGGTGGCGGGTGGAGACCAAGCAGCATGGGCGCAGTGGTCGCAGGAGCAGCAGGAGTTTCTTAAACGCTGAATTGAGGAGCTGAAAACCGAAATGCTGGCGCCAATGAAGGCGGTGATCGAGAAGCTAGTGGAGACCCAGAAGGCCCAAGGGGCGGCGATCTGGGAGGTGCGGCAAAAAGCCTCGGAGAACGAGGACGAGATCTTGGGCCTGGCGGTGAAGGTGGAGGCGCACGAGGCGCTGCACAATAGGTGGGCGGAAAGATTTGAGGACCTGGAGAATAGGTCGAGGAGGAAGAATCTTCGGATTCTGGGTCTCCCTGGAGGAGTGGAGGGGCCCAATGTTGGGGTGGGGCATATGTGAGCATGATGCTCAATTCGCTGATGGGCGCGGGAGCCTTCCCGAGGCCCCTGAAGTTAGATGGGGCTCACCGGGTCTTAGCGAGGAGACCCAAGGCCACCGAGCCGCCAAGGGCTGTAGTGGTGAGGTTTCACCGCTTTATGGACAGAGAGTGTGTCCTGAGATGGGCTAAGAAAGAGCGGAGCAGCAGGTGGGAGAACACGGAGATTCGGATCTACCAGGACTGGAGTGCAGAGGTGGCTAAGAAGAGAGCTGGTTTCAATCGGGCCAAGGCAGTGCTCCATCGGAAGGGGGTGAAGTTCGATATGCTGCAGCCAGCGATTGTGGGTCGCGTTCCAGGATCGGCACTACTATTTCGAAATGCCTGATGAGGCATGGAGCTTTATACGGACTGAAAAGTTGGACTCAAATTGAGGGTTTGTTGTGGGGGGATGTTTACTGTGTATATGGTGTTTATTACGTTTAGGGAATGTTCCTTCGGTTTGGGTACTGGATGGGGATGGGTAATGGGATCTGATGGGGAGAGTGTGGGCGTCGGTGTTGGAGGGGCAGACCCCCACGAAGGAAGAGGGGGAGTGGAAGCCCGGGGATGGGGAATTGGAGTAAGGCCGCAAAAGGAGCTGCGCCAGAGGGGGCGAGGCCGGCTCAGGAAAGCGCGGGCTTTTTCCCGCGTGAGGGAAGGACGGGGGTGGGGGCCGGGGGGGGGTGGGCGGTGCTGGAGAGGAGCACACGCTGACTGCCGGGGGGGTGATTCTCACACTGGGGGGGGGGGGTCGATGGAATGGCGGGAGAAGCCGGGGTCAGCAGGAGTCAGCTGACTTACGGGAGTGTTATGGGGGGAGCAAAAGGGCTAGATGTGGAGACTTCCGGTTGCGGCGATGCACTGCTAAGCCGCACGTTTCAGCAGCTCCCATTCTAACGGACTTTTGGGCTCTTTTCGGGAGCCCCAACGGAAATCTTTTCAGACCAAACCCAGTGTGGGGTGACGAAGGAAGGTGCCCCCCCCCGTGTGTGTATGGAAAAGACCAGTGGCAGTGGCCAGATTGCGAAGGATCCTCTGGAACAGCGGCAGAGAAGAGAAGGAAGAAGCAAGATGGTGGCGGATGGAGCCCAGGTGACATGGGGCCCGGACCAGCAGGAATTCCTCCAACGGTGTGTGGAGGAACTAAAGAAGGAGGTGCTGGCGCCGATGTTATTGGCAATCGATGGGGTGAAGGAAACATAAAAGGTCCAGGCGATAGAGCTCCGTGGAGTGAACGCAAAGGCAGCCGAAAACGAGGATGAGATACAGGGCCTTGTGGTAAAAACAGAGACGCATGAGGCGCTACATAAGAGATGTATCGAAAGGCTGGAAGTCCTGGAGAACAGCTCGAGGAGGAAGAACCTCCGGATTCTAGGTCTCCCCGAAGGAACGGAGGGAGCTGACATTGGGGCTTATGTGAGCACGATGCTCCATACGCTAATGGGAGCTGAGGCCCCCTCGGGCCCCCTGGAGGTGGAAGGGGCTCACCGGGTCCTTGTGAGAAGACCAAAGGCGGGAGAACTACCAAGGGCGATAGTGGTGAGATTTCACCGCTTCACGGAGAGAGAGGCTGTTTTGAGCTGGGCCAAGAAGGTACGGAGTAGCAGGTGGGAGAATACGGTGATACGAGTGTATCAGGACTGGAGCGCGGAGGTGGCGAGAAGGAGGGCGAGCTTCAATCGGGCCAAGGCGGTGCTTCACAGGAAGAAAATAAAATTTGGGATGCTGCAGCCGGCGCAATTGTGGGTCACGCATCAGGGCAAGCACTACTACTTTGAAACGGCGGATGAGGCATGGACCTTCATCCAAGAAGAGAAACTGGACTAGAACTGAGAGACTGATGTTGGGGGGGAAACAACGAGGTTGTTGTACAGATGTGTAAATTGGGGAATGGGAGGTTTATAGTATTGTAACGATAGACGGGGAATTTTTCTCCTCTAGATGGGGGACACGGAGAAATGTGGGCGCCGGTGGAAAAAGGGACTGAGAGGGGGGATGGGGAATGAGGGAGCTGCGCCATAGGGGGCGGGGCCGATAGGAAAGCGCGGGTTTTTTCCCGCGCTATGAAGATGATGGCGGGAAGATAGGCGCAGGAAGGAAGAGAGTTCCACACGCAGGGGGGGTCAAAGAGAGAACGGGGAAAGCCGAGGTCAGTTAGAGTTTGCTGACTTTCGGAAGCATCATGGGGGGAGTAACCATGCTAGATCGGGATCTAGCGGGGGGGGGGACTAACTGGGTTGCTGCTGCTGAGAGCAAGGGGGAGCTGGCAAGAGAAGAGGTGGTCGGGACGGGAAGGCGCCGCCTGGGGGATGGGTGGGTGCGCGGGACCCGGACGGGGGGCTGGCCTAGAATAGGGGATGGCTAGTTGGCGAGGGGGGAGGGGGGGAGGGGGGGATGCCCCCCCCCCACCCCCCCCAATCCGGCTGATCACGTGGAATGTGAGAGGCCTGAATGGGCCGATTAAGAGGGCCCGGGTGTTCGCGCACTTAAAAAGACTGAAGGCGGATGTAGTCATGCTTCAGGAGACGCATCTGAAGGTGGCGGATCAGGTTAGGTTAAGGAAAGGATGGGTGGGACAGCTTTTCCACTCAGGGTTGGACGCGAAAAATAGGGGGGTGGGGATATTAGTGGGGAAACGGGTGTCGTTCGAGGCTAGGAATATAGTGGTGGATAACGGGGGTAGATACGTGATGGTGAGTGGTAGAATGCAGGGAAAGGAGGTCATGCTGGTAAATGTATATGCCCCGAACTGGGATGACGCGGGATTTATGAAGCGGATGCTGGGACGTATCCCGGACCTGGAGGTGGGAAGCCTGGTATTGGGGGGGACTTCAATACTGTGCTGGATCCAGGGCTAGACCGGTCTAGATCCAGGACCGGAAGAAGGCCGGCAGCGGCCAAGGTGCTTAGGGGGTTCATGGAGCAAATGGGGGGAGTGGATCCGTGGAGATTTGCTAGGCCGTTGGCCAAAGAGTTCTCCTTTTTCTCCCATGTCCACAAGGTATACTCCCGAATAAATTTCTTTGTTTTGAGTAGGGCACTGATCTCGAAGGTGGCAGGAACGGAGTACTCGGCCATAGCCGTTTCAGACCATGCCCCGCACTGGGTGGATCTGGAATTAGGAGAGGAGAGGGAGCAGCGCCCACTCTGGCGACTGGATGTGGGACTGTTGGCAGATGAGGGGGTCTGTGGAAGGGTACGGGGATGTATTGAGAGGTACCTGGAGGTCAATGACGATGGTGAGGTCCAGGTGGGGGTAGTATGGGAAGCGCTGAAGGCGGTGGTTAGGGAAGAGTTGACATCCATTAGAGCTCACAAGGAGAAACAAGAGGGCAAAGAAAGGGAGAGATTAGTGGGGGAGATTTTGAGGGTGGATAAAAGATATGCGGAGGCCCCGGACGGAGGACTATATAGAGAGAGGCGAAGACTTCAGACGGAGTTTGACCTGCTGACCACAGGAAAGGCAGAGGCACAGTGGAGGAAGGCACAGGGGAAAAGGCGAGCCGGCTGCTGGCCCACCAACTTCGCAAGAGGATAGTGGCGAGGGAGATTGGGGGAGTTAGGGATGAAACGGGAACTACGGAGCGGAGAGCAGGGAAGGTAAATGATGTGTTTAAGACCTTTAATAAGTCCCAACCCCCGGAGGGAAAAGAGGGAATGCAACAGTTTCTGGACCAACTAAGGTTCCCGAGGGTGGAGGAGCAGGAGGTGGCAGGTCTGGGGGCACCAATTGAGGTGGATGAGGTGACTAAAGGACTGGGGAATGTGCAAGCAGGGAAGGCCCCGGGACCAGACGGGTTCCCGGTGGAATTCTACAGGAAATATGTGGACTTGTTGGCCCCGCTGCTGGCGAGAACCTTTACCGAGGCCAGAGAAGGGGGGACTCTACCCCCGACAATGTCGGAGGCGACGATATCACTAATCCTGAAGCGGGATAAAGATCCGCTGCAATGCAGGTCATATAGGCCTATCTCACTCCTAAATGTAGACGCTAAGCTGCTGGCAAAAGTGCTGGCGACGAGGATAGAGGACTGTGTCCCGGGGGTGGTGCATGAAGACCAGACAGGGTTTGTAAAGGGGAGACAACTGAATGTCAACGTTCGACGGCTGCTGGGGGTGATAATGATGCCCCCAGCGGAGGGGGAGGCAGAGATAGTGGTGGCGATGGATACGGAGAAGGCATTCGATAAGGTAGAGTGGGAGTATTTATGGGAGGTGTTGAGGAGGTTTGGGTTCGGGGAGGGGTTTGTCAGTTGGGTCAGACTCCTATATGGGGCCCCAGTGGCAAGTGTAGTCACAAACCGGCAAAGATCGGAGTATTTTCGGCTACACAGGGGAACAAGGCAGGGGTGTCCCCTGTCCCCATTACTGTTCGCGTTGGCAATTGAACCACTGGCCATAGCATTGAGAGACTCTAAGAAATGGAGGGGGGTGGTTAGAGGGGGAGAGGAGCATCGAGTGTCACTCTACGCAGATGACCTACTGCTATATGTTGCGGACCCTGTAGAGGGGATGACAGAGGTTATGCAGATATTGAGGGAGTTTGGAGATTTTTCGGGATACAGGCTAAATATGGGGAAGAGCGAGCTTTTTGTAATACACCCCGGGGACCAGGGAAGAGAAATAGACGCCCTGCCGTTAAGGAGAGTGGAAAGGAGCTTCCGATATTTGGGGATCCAGGTAGCTCGGAGCTGGGGAACTCTACACAAACTTAATCTGACGTGGCTGGTGGAGCAGATGGAGGAGGATTTCAAGAGGTGGGATATGCTGCCGCTCTCACTGGCGGGCAGAGTGCAGGCGGTAAAAATAATGGTTCTCCCGAGGTTTCTTTTCGTGTTTCAATGTCTCCCCATTCTGATCACGAAAGCCTTTTTCAAGAAAATAGACAGGAGCATTATGAGTTTTGTGTGGGCAGGGAAGACCCCGAGGGTAAGGAGGGGGTTCCTGCAGTGTAGCAGGGACAGAGGGGGACTGGAGTTGCTGAACCTGGACGACTGCTACTGGGCCGCCATTGTGGCGATGGTTTGTAAGTGGATGAGGGAGGGAGAGGGGGCGGAGTGGAAGAGGCTGGAGATGGTGTCCTGTAAAGGAACGAGCCTAAAGGCGCTGGTGACGGCGCCGCTGCCGCTCTCCCCGAAAAGGTATACCACAAACCCAGTGGTGGTTGTAACCTTAAGGATCTGGGGGCAGTGGAGGCGACACAGGGGTGCCTCGGTGTGGTCTCCGATCAGGAACAACCACAGGTTTGTCCCAGGAAAGATGGACGGAGGGTTCCAGAGCTGGCAACGAGCAGGAATTAGGAAACTGAGAGATTTGTTTCTCGACGGGACGTTTGCGAGCCTGGGAGCGCTGGAGGAAAAGTATGAGTTGCCCCCGGGGAATAATTTCAGATACATACAAGTGAGGGCGTTTACGAGGCAACAGGTGAGGGAATTTACGCTGCTCCCGACACAGGGGATCCAGGACAGAGTGATTTCCGGGGTATGGGTCGGGGAGGGCAAAGTGTCCGAAATATATCAGGAGATGAGAGACGAGGGGGAGGCGATGGTAGAGGCGCTGAAGGGAAAATGGGAAGAAGAGCTGGGGGAGGAGATTGAGGAGGGGCTGTGGGGTGATGCCCTAAGCAGGGTAAACTCCTCGTCTTCGTGTGCCAGGCTTAGCCTGATTCAATTTAAGGTTCTACACAGAGCACATATGACAGGAGCAAGACTGAGCAGGTTCTTCGGAATGGAGGACAAGTGCGGGAGGTGCTTGGGAAGCCCGGCGAACCACACACACATGTTCTGGTCGTGTCCGGCACTGGTTGAGTACTGGAGGGGAGTGGCAAAGGTGATCTCAAAGGTGGTGAAGGTCCGGGTCAAGCCAGGCTGGGGGTTAGCTATATTTGGGGTAGCGGAAGAGCCGGGAGTGCAGGAGGCGAAAGAGGCCGATATTTTGGCCTTTGCGTCCCTGATAGCCCGGCAAAGGATCTTACTCATGTGGAAGGAAGCGAAACCCCCCGGCGTGGAGGCCTGGATAAACGACATGGCAGGGTTCATAAAACTAGAACGAATGAAATTTGCGCTGAGAGGACCGGCTCAGGGACTCTCCAGGCGGTGGCAACCGTTCCTTGACTATCTCGCGGAACGTCAAGGGAAAATAGATCGTCAGCAGCAGCCCGGGGGCAGGGGGGGGGGGGGGGGGGCGGGGAGCACTAATTTTTTGTTACTTTGTTAGTTCACTATATAATTTAAATAATGTTATTTATCAGTTACTGTGCTATTTTTATGTTGATTTGTAAACTGGAAAAATTCTGTTTGAAAACTTTAATAAAATATATATATTTTTAAAAAAGGGCTAGATGTGTATCTGGCAGAGGGGGGGGGGGAGGAGAGGAGGGGTATAGGGTTGCTGCTGCATTGGCCAAAGGGGAGCTGGAAGTAGGAGAGGTGGTCGAGCGGGGGTCCGCCGTCTGGGGGACTGGAGGGTGCGGGAGGCACGGGCACGTGGCTGGCCTAGAAAGGGAGATGGCTAGTCTGCGGGGGGGGGGGGGGGGGGGGGAGAGCAGCCCCCCAATCCGGCTGATAACTTGGAATGTGAGGGGCCTGAACGGGCCGGTCAAGAGGGCCCGGGTGTTCGCGCACTTAAAGGGACTGAAGGCAGACATGGTTATGCTCCAGGAGACACATTTGAAGGTGGCAGATCAGGTTAGGCTGAGAAAGGGATGGTTGGACAGGTATTCCATTCAGGGCTGGATGCGAAGAACAGAGGGGTTGCAATACTGGTGGGGAAGCGGGTGGCATTTGAGGCAATGAATATTGTAGTGGATAATGGAGGTCGATATGTGATGGTGAGCGGTATGTTGCAGGGGGCGCGGGTGGTACTGGTAAACATTTCTGCCCCGAACTGGGATGATGCCGGATTTATGAAGCGCATGCTGGGTCGGATTCCGGACCTGGAGGTAAGAAGTTTGATAATGGGGAGGGATTTCAACACGGTGCTGGACCCAGCACTGGATCGCTCTAGGTCCAAGACGGGTTTGAGGCCGGCTGCGGTGTTTATGGACCAGATGGGGGGAGTGGATCCATGGAGGTTTGTCAGGCCTTTGGCCAGGGAATTTTCATTCTTTTCCCACGTCCATAGAGCCTACTCCCGGAAAGATTTTTTTATTTTGAGTAGGGCGCTAATCCCGAAAGTGGAGGGAATGGAGTATTCGGCCATAGCCATCTCAGACCACGCCCCGCAATGGGTGGAGCTGGAGTTAGGAGAGGAAAGGGACCAGCGCCCGCTGTGGATGTGGGATTATTGGCGGATGAGGAGGTGTGCGGGCGGGTGCGGGGGTGCAATGAAAGATATTTGGAGGCCAACGACAATGGGGAGGTGCAGGTGGGGGTAGTCTGGGAGGCGCTGAAGGTGGTGGTCAGGGGAGAGTTAATTTCCATCAGGGCCCACAGGGAGAAGAGAGAGGGCAGGGAGAGGGAGAGGCTGGTGGGGGAGATTTTAAGGGTGGACAGGAGATATGCAGAGGCGCCCCAGGAGGGACTACTCAGGGAGCGGCGGAACCTCCAGACGGAGTTTGACCTGTTGACCACAGGGAAAGCAGAGGCACAGTGGAGGAAAGCGCAGGGGGCGACATATGAGTATGGGGAGAAGGTGAGCCGGATGCTGGCACACCAGCTTCGTAAGAGGGAGGCAGCAAGGGAGATAGGTGGAGTTAAGGACAGCGGGGGGGGGAATACGGTGCGGAGTGCAGTGAGAATAAACAAGATATTTACGGACTTCTATGGGGATCTGTACAGATCTGATCCCCCAGCGGGGGAAGAGGGGATGCGACGATTTTTGGATCAGCTGAGCTTCCCAAGGGTGGAGGATGAAATGAAAATGAAATGAAATGAAAATGAAATGAATGAAAATCGCTTATTGTCACAAGTAGGCTTCAAATGAAGTTACTGTGAAAAGCCCCTAGTCGCCACATTCCGGCGCCTGTTCGGGGAAGCTGTTACGGGAAGCAGGAGCAGGAGGTGGCTGGTTTAGGGGCGCCAATTGGGCTGGAGGAGCTGGTTAAAGGATTGGGGAGCATGCAGGCGGGGAAGGCCCTGGGGCCAGATGGGTTCCCGGTCAAGTTTTACAGGAAATACTTGGACCTGCTAGGCCCGTTGCTAGTGAGGACTTTCAATAAGGCAAGGGAGGGGGGGACCTTGCCCCTGACAATGTCCGGGGCGCTGATCTCTCTGATCCTGAAGCGGGACAAGGACCTACTGCAATGTGGGTCGTATAGACCGATCTCGCTCCTCAATGTGGATGCTAAGTTGCTGGCAAAAGTGCTGGCTACGAGAATTGAGGACTGTGTCCCAGGGGTTATACATGAGGACCAGACGGGATTTGTAAAGTGCAGGCAGCTAAACACTAATGTGCGGAGGCTCCTCAATGTGATTATGATGCCCTCACTGGAGGGAGAAGCGGAGGTGGTGGCAGCTATGGACGGGGAGAAAGCCTTCGACCGGGTGGAGTGGGAGTATCTTTGGGAAGTGCTGCGGAGGTTTGGGTTCGGAGAGGGGTTCATCAAATGGGTCAGGTTGCTATATAGAGCCCCGGTGGCGAGTGTGGCTACGAATCGGCGGAGGTCGGAGTACTTTCGGCTGTACCGAGGGACGAGGCAGGGGTGCCCCCTGTCACCCTTGTTGTTTGCATTGGCAATTGAGCCTCTGTCCATGGCACTAAGGGAGTCCAGGAAATGGAGGGGGTTGGTCCGAGGGGGAGAGGAACATCGGGTGTCGTTGTATGCGGACGACCTGTTGCTGTATGTGGCAGATCCAGTGGAGAGGATGGTGGAGGTCATGCGGATCCTAAGGGAATTTGGGGACTTCTCGGGGTATAAGCTCAATGTACGGAAAAGTGAGCTCTTTGTGGTGCATCCAGGGGACCAGGGAAAGGAGATATACGATCTACCGTTGAAGAGGGCGGAAAGGAGCTTTTGGTGCTTAACCACTTCCTTACCTTGCAGGTCAGCTGTTCGGGAGAGAGAGGGAGCCAGGACCTTGGAAACAGCGCGGGAGTTTCAAAAAGCGCGGGAGCTGCGAGGCAGAGGGGACAGTTTAAAAGGGCGCGCTGTGGGTGAGGTAAGTACTGCTTAACCACTTCCTTACCTTGCAGGTCAGCTGTTCGGGAGAGAGAGGGAGCCAGGACCTTGGAAACAGCGCGGGAGTTTCAAAAAGCGCGGGAGCTGCGAGGCAGAGGGGACAGTTTAAAAGGGCGCGCTGTGGGTGAGGTAAGTACTGCTTAACCACTTCCTTACCTTGCAGGTCAGCTGTTCGGGAGAGAGAGGGAGCCAGGACCTTGGAAACAGCGCGGGAGTTTCAAAAAGCGCGGGAGCTGCGAGGCAGAGGGGACAGTTTAAAAGGGCGCGCTGTGGGTGAGGTAAGTACTGCTTAACCACTTCCTTACCTTGCAGGTCAGCTGTTCGGGAGAGAGAGGGAGCCAGGACCTTGGAAACAGCGCGGGAGTTTCAAAAAGCGCGGGAGCTGCGAGGCAGAGGGGACAGTTTAAAAGGGCGCGCTGTGGGTGAGGTAAGTACTGCTTAACCACTTCCTTACCTTGCAGGTCAGCTGTTCGGGAGAGAGAGGGAGCCAGGACCTTGGAAACAGCGCGGGAGTTTCAAAAAGCGCGGGAGCTGCGAGGCAGAGGGGACAGTTTAAAAGGGCGCGCTGTGGGTGAGGTAAGTACTGCTTAACCACTTCCTTACCTTGCAGGTCAGCTGTTCGGGAGAGAGAGGGAGCCAGGACCTTGGAAACAGCGCGGGAGTTTCAAAAAGCGCGGGAGCTGCGAGGCAGAGGGGACAGTTTAAAAGGGCGCGCTGTGGGTGAGGTAAGTACTGCTTAACCACTTCCTTACCTTGCTGGTCAGCTGTTCGGGAGAGAGAGGGAGCCAGGACCTTGGAAACAGCGCGGGAGTTTCAAAAAGCGCGGGAGCTGCGAGGCAGAGGGGACAGTTTAAAAGGGCGCGCTGTGGGTGAGGTAAGTACTGATTAACCACTTCCTTACCTTGCAGGTCAGCTGTTTGGGAGAGAGATCAGTTTTGGGAGCAGGCCTATTGGCTGACTGTAAATCAGGAAGGATACAAAGGGTGTGGCTGAAGTGCCTTTAGAAACAGAGTGCTGAAGGCAAACAGAGTGTATCTGAGTTTGGGTAAGGCTGAGTTCGGGTAAGAGGGGAGTGACAAAAAAAAATAAAAAATCAAGTTAATTAAGTAAAGTAATTAACTAGTTAAGGGAATTTGGTGCTCACCTGAAGGAGGTGCAGAGAAGCAGACCTGTGAGGGAGTCTCTGCAGCAATTGCATCACAGCCAGCAGGTAAGTGATTGGCTTGTAACTGGTAAGTGATTTCTCTCTCTTTGACTTTCTCCTAGCTGTGTAGTGTAGTTCAAATTTAACTTCAGGTTTAAGTCATGGCAGGAGAGCTCAGACCCGTGTCATGCTCCTCTTGTGAGATGTGGCAAGTCAGGGACCCTTCTGGTGTCCCTGACTCCTTCATCTGCAAGAAGTGTGTCCAACTGCAGCTCCTGTTAGACCGCTTGACGGCTCTGGAGCTGCGGATGGACTCACTTTGGAGCATCCGCGATGCTGAGGAAGTTGTGGAAAGCACATTCAGTGAGTTGGTCACACCGCAGATTAAAATTACTGAGGCAGATAGGGAAAGGGTGACCAACAGACAGAGGAAGAGTAGGAAGGCAGTGCAGGTATCCCCTGCGGTCATCTCCCTCCAAAACAGATTTACCGTTTTGGAAACTGTTGGGGGAGATGGCTCACCAGGGGAAGGTGGCAGCAGCCAGGTTCATGGCACCGTGGCTGGCTCTGCTGCACAGAAGGGCGGGAAAAAGAGTGGCAGAGCTATAGTGATAGGGGATTCAATTGTAAGGGGAATAGACAGGCGTTTCTGCGGACGCAAACAAGAATCCAGGTTGGTATGTTGCCTCCCTGGTGCAAGGGTCAAGGATGTCTCGGTGCAGGGCATTCTGGAGGGGGAGGGTGAACAGCCAGCTGTCGTGGTGCATATAGGCACCAACGATATAGGTAAAAAACGGGATGAGGTCCTACAAGCTGAATTTAGGGAGTTAGGAGTTAAACTAAAAAGTAGGACCTCAAAGGTAGTAATCTCAGGATTGCTACCAGTGCCACGTGATAGTCAGAGTAGGAATGACAGGATAGCTAGGATGAATACGTGGCTTGAGAGATGGTGCAAGAGGGAGGGTTTCAAATTCCTGGGACATTGGGACCGATTCTGGGGGAGGTGGGACCTGTACAAATCGGACGGTCTGCATCTGGGTGGGACCGGAACCAATGTTCTCGGGGGGGTGTTTGCTAGTGCAGTTGGGGAGGGTTTAAACTAATGTGCCAGGGGGGTGGGAACCGATGTAGGAAGTCAGTGGGGACAGAAACAAAAGGCAGGAAGGGAGAGTGTGTAAAGCATGACCAGAGAAAGCAGGGCAGAGAGCAAGGAAGGTCTACATTAAACTGCATTTATTTCAATGCAAGGGGCCTGACGGGCAAAGCGGATGAACTCAGGGCATGGACGGGCACATGGGACTGGGATATTATAGCTATGACTGAAACATGGCTAAGGGAGGGGCAGGACTGGCAGCTCAATGTTCCGGGGTACAGATGCTATAGAAAGGATAGAACAGGAGGTAAGAGAGGAGGGGGAGTGGCGTTTTTGATTAGGGAGAACATCACGGCAGTACTTAGAGGGGATATATCCGAGGGTTCGCCCACTGAGTCTATATGGGTGGAACTGAAAAATAAGAAGGGAGAGATCACCTTGGTAGGACTGTACTACAGGCCCCCAAATAGTCAGCGGGAAATTGAGGAGCAAATATGTAAGGAGATTACAGATAGCTGCAAGAATAATAGGGTGGTAGTAGTAGGGGACTTTAACTTTCCCAACATTGACTGGGACAGCCATAGCATTAGGGGCTTGGATGGAGGGAAATTTGTTGAGTGTATTCAGGAGGAATTTCTCATTCAGTATGTGGATGGACCGACTAGAGAGGGGGCAAAACTTGACCTCGTCTTGGGAAATAAGGAAGGGCAAGTGATAGAAGTGCTAGTGAGGGATCACTTTGGGACAAGTGACCATAATTCCATTAGTTTTAAGATAGCTATGGAGAATGATAGGTCTGGCCCAAGAGTTAAAATTCTTAATTGGGGCAAGGCCAATTTTGATGGTATCAGACAGGAACTTGCAGAGGTAGATTGGGGGAGACTATTGGCAGACAAAGGGACGGCTGGTAAATGGGAGGCTTTTAAAAATGTGTTAACCAGGGTGCAGGGTAAGCACATTCCCTTTAGAGTGAAGGGCAAGGCTGGTAGAAGTAGGGAACCCTGGATGACTCGAGATATTGAGACTCTGGTCAAAAAGAAGAAGGAGGCATATGACGTACATAAGCAACTGGGATCAAGTAGATCCCTTGAAGAGTATAGAGATTGTCGAAATAGAGTTAAGAGGGAAATCAGGAGGGCAAAAAGGGGACATGAAATTGCTTTGGCAAATAATGCAAGGGAGAATCCAAAGAGATTCTACAGATACATAAAGGGGAAAAGAGTAACTAGGGACAGAGTAGGGCCTCTTAAGGATCAACAAGGGCATCTATGTGCAGAGCCACAAGAGTTGGGTGAGATCCTGAATGAATATTTCTCATCGGTATTCATGGTGGAGAAAGGCATGGATGTTAGGAAACTAAGGGAAATAAATAGTGATGTCTTGAGAAGTGTGCATATTACAGAGGAGGAGGTGCTGGAAGTCTTAAAGCGCATCAAGGTAGATAAATCCCCGGGACCTGATGAAATGTATCCCAGGATGTTGTGGGAGGCTAGGGAGGAAATTGCGGGTCCCCTAACCGAGATATTTGAATCATCGGCAGCCACAGGTGAGGTGCCTGAAGATTGGAGAGTGGCGAATGTTGTGCCCTTGTTTAAGAAGGGCAGCAGGGAAAAGCCTGGGAACTACAGACCGGTGAGCCTAACGTCTGTAGTAGGTAAGTTGCTAGAAGGTATTCTGAGAGACAGGATCTACAAGCATTTAGAGAGGCAAGGACTGATTCGGGGCAGTCAGCATGGCTTTGTGCGTGGAAAATCATGTCTCACAAATTTGATTGAGTTTTTTGAGGGAGTGACCAAGAAGGTAGATGAGGGTAGTGCAGTAGACGTTGTCTACATGGACTTTAGCAAAGCCTTTGACAAGGTACCGCATGGTAGGTTGTTGCAGAAGGTTAAAGCTCACGGGATCCAGGGTGAGGTTGCCAATTGGATTCAAAATTGGCTGGACGACAGAAGGCAGAGGGTGGTTGTAGAGGGTTGTTTTTCAAACTGGAGGCCTGTGACCAGTGGTGTGCCTCAGGGATCGGTGCTGGGTCCACTGTTATTTGTGATTTATATTAATGATTTGGATGAGAATTTAGGAGGCATGGTTAGTAAGTTTGCAGATGACACCAAGATTGGTGGCACAGTGGATAGTGAAGAAGGTTATCTAGGATTGCAACGGGATCTTGATCAATTAGGCCAGTGGGTCGACGAATGGCAGATGGAGTTTAATTTAGATAAATGTGAGGTGATGCATTTTGGCAGATCGAATCAGGCCAGGACCTACTCAGTTAATGGTATGGCGTTGTGGAGAGTTATAGAACAAAGAGATCTAGGAGTACAGGTTCATAGCTCCTTGAAGGTGGAGTCGCAGGTGGACAGGGTGGTGAAGAAGGCATTCGGCATGCTTGGTTTCATTGGTCAGAACATTGAATATAGGAGTTGGGACGTCTTGTTGAAGTTGTACAAGACATTGGTACGGCCACACTTGGAATACTGTGTGCAGTTCTGGTCACCCTATTATAGAAAGGATATTATTAAACTAGAAAGAGTGCAGAAAAGATTTACTAGGATGTTGCCGGGACTTGATGGTTTGAGTTATAAGGAGAGGCTGGATAGACTGGGACTTTTTTCCCTGGAGCGTAGGAGGCTTAGGGGTGATCTTATAGAGGTCTATAAAATAATGAGGGGCATAGATAAGGTAGATAGTCAACATCTTTTCCCAAAGGTAGGGGAGTCTAAAACTAGAGGGCATAGGTTTAAGGTGAGAGGGGAGAGATTCAGAAGGGCCCAGAGGGGCAATTTCTTCACTCAGAGGGTAGTGAGTGTCTGGAATGGGCTGCCAGAGGTAGTAGTAGAAGCGGGTACAATTGTGTCTTTCAAAAAGCATTTAGATGGTTACATGGGTAAGATGGGTATAGAGGGTTATGGGCCAAGTGCGGGCAACTGGGACTAGCTTAATGGTAAAAAAACTGGGCGGCATGGACTGGTTGGGCCGAAGGGCCTGTTTCCATGCTGTAAATTTCTATGATTCTATGATTCTATGATTCTTAGGGATCCAAGTGGCTGGGAGCTGGGGGGCCCTGCACAAGCTCAATCTGACGCGATTGGTGGAGCAGATGGAGGAGGATTTCAAAAGATGGGATGTGGTGCCACTCTCGCTAGCGGGCAGGGTGCAGTCGGTTAAAATGACAGTCCTCCCGAGGTTTCTCTTTGTGTTCGAGTGCCTTCCCAAAGGCCTTTTTCAAACGGGTAGGTAGGCGCATCATGGGTTTCGTGTGGGCAAATAAGACACCGAGGGTAAAGAGGGTGTTTCTGGAGCGTAGTAGGGACAGGGAAGGCTGGCGCTGCCAAATTTGTGCGGCTATTATTGGGCTGCCAACGTGGCTATGATCCGTAAGTGGGTAATGGAGGGAGAGGGGGCGGCGTGGTAGAGGTTAGAGATGGTGTCCTGTGTGGGCACGAGCCTGAGGGCGCTGGCGACGGCACCGCTGCCGCTCTCGCCGACAAGGTACACCACGAGTCCGGTGGTGGCGGCGACGTTGAAGATCTGAGGGCAGTGGAGACGACACAGGGGCGAGGTGGGAGCCTCGGTTTGGTCCCCGATTCGGGAGAACCATCGATTCGTCCCGGGAAGGATGGATGGGGGGTTTCGGAGCTGGCATCGGGCAGGGATTAAAAGAATGGGGGACCTGTTTATAGATGGGATGTTTGCGAGCCTAGGGGCGCTGGAGGAGAAGTTTGGGTTACCCCCGGGAAATGCTTTCAGGTATATGCAAGTGAGGGCGTTTGTGAGGCGGCAGGTGAGGGAATTCCCGCTGCTCCCGGCACAGGGGATTCAGGACAGGGCGATTTCGGGTGTATGGGTTGGGGAAGGCAAGGTCTCGGCGATCTACCAGGAGCTGAAAGAAGAGGAGAAGGCCTCGGTAGAGGAGTTAAAGGGCAAGTGGGAGGAGGAGCTTGGGGAGGAGATAGATGAGGGTCTGTGGGCTGATGCCCTGAGTAGGGTTAATTCTTCCTCCTCTTGCGCCAGGCTCAGCCTAATACAATTCAAGGTTACTCACAGAGTGCATATGACAGGGGTGAGGTTGAGTAGGTTCTTTGGGGTGGAGGACAGATGTGGGAGGTGCTCGGGAAGCCCGGCGAATCACGTCCACATGTTCTGGTCGTGCCCGGCACTGGAGGGGTTTTGGAGGGGTTTCGCGAGGACTATGTCCAAGGTGGTGAAAGTCCAGGTCAAGCCGAGTTGGGGGTTGGCACTATTTGGGGTAACGGACGAGCCGGGAGTGCAGGAGGCGAAAGAGGCCGGTATCCTGGCCTTTGCGCCCCTGGTAGCCCGGCGGAGGATCTTGCTATTATGGAAGGATGCGAAGCCCCCCCAGTGTGGAAGCTTGGATCAATGACATGGCAGAGTTCATTAAGATGGAGAGGATAAAGTTTGCCTTACGAGGGTCTATGCAGGGGTTCTTCAGGCGGTGGCAACCGTTCCTAGACTATCTCGCGGAGCGTTAGGAGGAGGTCAGCAGCAGCAGCAACCCAAGGGTGGGTGTGGGGTGGGGGGGAGGGGAGGGGGGGGTCTCTTTTGTGGGGGGGGGAATTTGGGCGGGTGGGGGGGGGCTTCCCTATGGGTACCTTGGAATGTCATATGGGGGCGTTACTGTATATGGGGAAACCCAATGTGAAAGGGTTGTATAATTTTTGACTGTTGTGTTTGTGTTTCTTTCTTTTTGTTATTGGGGGGGGGTTGCTAAAAATTGTGTTGGAAAAATTTGAATAAACATATTTAAAAAACATTTTTAAAGCCTCAAGTGAAGTCGGAACATTCGTTTTGGAGTCTTATTTTAATGGGGACCATGGATACGGTTCACACAGCACGTTTTCATTTCATTTCACACAGCACGTATTTTAGACCCCAAATTGTCATTTGATATTCAAATGATCATACAGAAATTTAAAATTGATGGACGGAAATAACCAGGTGGTGCATCAAGCCTGACCAAGGTCATGATAACCGGAAGACCAAGATCTCTGGAAACCTACAAATAATTGTTTTGAATCTTGGCACCATATATCCTGGACACTGCACACCTCATACAATTCTCTATCTGTTTTTAATCCTCCAGGAGAACGCAGACACCATCATCTATGGACCTCTTCTTTCGGGGAAGCCTGTTAACCTCCATTTCTGGTAGAAAGATTATACATTCCAGTATTTCTTTTCATTTAGGGGCTGGTTTAGCACAGTGGGCTTAATAGCTGGCTTGTAATGCAGAACAGGGCAGCAGCGCTGGTTCAATTCCCGTACCAGCCTCCCCGAACAGGCGCCGGAATGTGGCGATTAGGGGCTTTTCACAGTAACTTAATTGACGCCTGCTTGTGACAATAAGCTATTATTATTATTATTATTATTAATGGGGTGTGAGCATTGGTGGTAAAAGCAGTATTTATTGCCCATTCCTAATTGTTCTTGATAATGTGGCAGTGAGGCGCCTTCTAGAACTGTTGGAGCCTGTGGGGTGAAGGTACTCCCATAATACTGTTAGGTGGGGAGTTACAAGATTTCATAGATCATAGAATTTACAGTGCAGAAGGAGGCCATTTGGCCCATCGGGTCTGAACCGGCCCTTGGAAAGAGCAATCCACCTAACCTGAACATCTTTGGACTGTGGGAGGAAACCGGAGCACTCGGAGAAAACCCACGCAGACACGGGAAGAACGTGCAGACTCCGCACAGACACGACCCAAGCTAGGAATCGAAACTGGGACCCTGGAGCTGTGAAGCAACTATGTTAACGACTCTGCTACCGTGCTGCCCACATTTCGACTCAGCAACAATGAAGGAATGGCGATAAATTTCCAAGTCAGGATGGTGGGTGAATTGTTGGGGATCTTGTGGGGATACGGTAAGTGGGGTCCAACTATTTCACACATTACAATATACCGAGGGACTTGTCAATAGCTTGGTGGGGATTGTCAAGCTTCATTTTATATGACTGAAAAGTTGAGATCTGCATGAGTAATTTCCCCCTTTGTTATGGTGCAAACACTACTGTTTTCTTCGACAAACGAAGATCTTCACTCACTTTATCAATACTATTGTCTTTATTCTTACTGGATGCTCCTGGTTTGATTGCTTTACAACAGATTCCAGTCGTTTTGGAACTATATCATAGAATCATAGAATTGACGGTGCAGAAGGAGGCCATTTGGCCCATCGAGTCTGAACCGGCCCTTGGAAAGAGCACCCTACTTAAGCCCACACCTCCACCCTATCCCCGTAACTCAGCAAACCCACCTAACCTTTGGACACTAAGGGGCAATTTATCATGGCCAATCCACCTGACCTGCACATTTGTGGACTGTGGGAGGAAACCAGGGCTCCCGGAGGGAACCCACGCAGACACAGGGAGAAAGTGCAAACTCCACACAGGCAGTCACCCGAGGCCGGAATTGAACCGGGGACCCTGGAGCTGTGTGCTAACCACTGTGCCGCCTTCTGTGGTCGGCTAGAATTTCTGGGAATTTGCTTTGAAGATTGGAATGGCATTAACTGCATTTAGCTCACCGACAGCAATAAAATTCAAACAATTTCAGCCACTTTAGATACAAAATCAAATAATCACCAGCCCTTGCTGTAATTGACCAAATTACCAATATAAATATGGGCCTCATAAAACAAAGGCTGATAATAATATCATGACCTTGCATGCTGAAATCTTAAAGCCCTCTGCCATGCTATCTCTTTCCACCTTCAAAAATCTCCTCAGAACCAACCTTCTTTCCATGTATCATTATGAGATGATTTGGCAGGCGTTGCTTTAATTTAGCACTATGTGCGCAAATGACTTGTTTTGCGAGCGCACAACCATTTTTTTCCGACAATTTCGAATTTGCAGGCCCATGCGTTCATAAACTAGGACTGAGGATTTCTGGCTGTTAAGATTTACCAGTGATCTGTTTCTAAAATTAATTTAGGAGCACCTGGCCACAAATGAACAGTTATGCCCCCGTGTGAATTTAAATAAACCTTACAGCCTTCGCAAATTACCATACATTAGTAAATTAAATGAACAGTTTCTCTGGGTGCTGTTAAAGTGACACAGATTATCCATCGATGGTACTACATTGTCACTGAGCTGCATTTGGAGAACTTGGCTGTTGCACAGAGGATGTCAGGCTGGGAGGCAGAGGCACCCACCCCTGGGAGGATGTTGAAGTCGGTGCTTTATTTCCTGAAGCAAAGGTATTAATGAAGGTAATGTTAAACGTCTACAATGAACCCGAATCATTTTGCAGCCAGTGCTGCTAAAAGTCACAGTGACATTGACTCTTGAAATAGTAAGTCACAGCTGCAGTTCTGTGCTTTAGGTACTTTCCAACCCCCTTTAGAGGACCTGTCAAGCATCGGTCAAACCCCTGGCGTCCTCCTGCACATCCGAGACAATTCATTTTCCTTTTGTCTTATTTATTCCTCAGGACAGGCTAGCAGCATCATCGAGTCAAAGTTGACTTCTTTTCAATATCATGTGTCCCCCTGTGTCTTCCAGTCGGAGTGGAGTGGCTGACCATTTGATTCTGAGTGTGGTTCACTGTCCAATACTTAACAGCAGTTAGGACAGCTGTTCATTTGAACAATCAAATACATTGCAATTTAAAGATCTACTACAGCTGTTTGTAGGATCCCAACAGTGCAGAAGGAGGCCTACCTAGTCCCATAATCCCCCCCCCCCCAAACCCACCTAACTGTTGGACACTAAGGGGCAATTTATCATGGCCAACCCACCTCCCACCTAACCTGCACATCTTTGGACTGTGGGAGGAAACTGGAGCACCCGGGGGAAACCCACAAAGGTATGGGGAGAACGTGCAAACTCTGCTCAGACAATCACCCAAGGTCGGAATTGAACCCGAGTCCCTGGTGCTATGAGGCAGCAGTGCTAGCCACCGTGCTGCCCATCAGCACTGTGCCATTGATATAGACTGTTGAATATGCACTTAATCCCCTTGTTAGTTGAAAAGGGATCCTTTAATATTTTGAAGATATATTTAGGTATCTTTGGTTTAAGTTAATATGCATTAAAATAGTCCAAAGAAATTTGCAAAAGCAGCATTACACAATGAAGCTTTTGAGATGAAAATGTGGAACCATGCTGAATATGGCAGTAGTATTAGTCTGTATCAGTATTGAAATGATGACAGAAGCCTTTGGTTTAATTCCATTAATGAACAAGAGGAAAGAGGCAAGGCACATCAATCATATATTTCCGACTGATGTAATAATTCAAAGTTGTCTATTAATTTTAGAAATCTGGACAAATTTTTTGTTTAATGTAAAACAAAAATTTGCTGCTGCACCTTCATCCATGCCTCCGTGACCTCTGGACTTGACTATTCCTCTGCTCTTCTTACTGGTTTTGCTATGCTATGTGAATACAAGTTGTTGTTGAAGCCATTAATACTCCAGAAAGCAGTAGTGAGTGGACATCCTAATAATGCCAACCCTATGAAAATACACCAGAAGTCCATAATAAGATGGTGTGAGAGATGATGTAATCACAAAACTGAAACAGTGGTACACTGCTGAGGACGGCAGATAGTTGGTTACTATTGCTATAATAATGTCAGAAGAAATCTAGGAGAAGCTGAAGACTGGGAAGTTTTAAAAGCAATTTTTAAAATTGGAAGTTTCATAATTTCCGAGGCAGATCACCTTTGCTGTATATCAGTAAGCCCTGAAGCAATTTAGCATTGAGAAGGTTTCCAGTTAGCCCAATGAGGTTTCTCACCAGGCGAAGGAATAACAAAGCAGATGAAGAGACAACATGAAATATGAAACACAATCAACAGAATATGTTCACAGAAATATTTCTCACATTGGAGAGAGGATATTCCTTTTAAAGAAAAAGGGCGTCATTCTCCGCCGGCGGGAGTCTCCATTTTGCCGGCGCCCGGGGGTTTCCCAATGGCGTGGGGCTGCCCCACAATGGGAAACCCCATTGACCGGCCGGTGTTACGGAGACTCCCGCCGGCCGGTTGGCGCAGAAATGTGGTGGGGCGGGTAGGAGAATTTCGCCCAAGGTGTCTGACTTTGGGCTGGATTCTCCACTGCCCATCGATGGTAGAGGAGTTCCTGATGCGGCGGAGAATCCAGCACTGTGAAGAAAATGGGATCAGCGCCCATCCAACCTCCGCTCCCCTGCTGGCGGCGGGATCAAGGTGTGCACTTGTGCGCCATGGGTCATAATAGGCCAGGCACCATATTCTCTGGGCCCGTGTGATTCTATGGTCCTCTGGGCCGGGAATCGCATGGGCAGGATTTGCTACAGGCATTTCCCAGTGTGGCCCTGACATATTAGACCTCACAGTGGGCCAAGTGGGTAACCCCCTTCAGGGAGTTGTCCCCAACGTCCATCCAAGGGCCACCCCCCCCCCCCCCCCACAATGCAAGACCTGTCCACCACATCCCACCAGACTTCCCCCCCCCTCTACTGCTCCCCTTCACGCTTGTGTGATTCTGAAGTGCTCATCTGGAAATTGACAGCACTTAACTCTCTTTGAAGTGGTTGATGTTTGTAAACATTGTGGTTAGTGCATTTCAGACTTACTCTGCCGTGAAGGAAGATGAATGAAGCAAGGCCGACAGCTGTGTGTGTAAGCTGTCAATCACAGCCCAGTGAGGGAAATGAATGAATGTCTTGTAGCTCAAGGATCTGAGGTGTTGAAACAAAGGTCACTAGTTTCTCTTTCAAGGAATTGACACTTGGTCCTTCCTGTGTCTGAGCCAGCAGGTGTATTTCCCAGGTGAATGTTACAACAGTAATTTTTTTCATTGCCTCTGTCTGGACTGCTCTAGGTACCAGATAGGGGACTCTTTTATGGGGGGCTTCCATACAGGTTTTCTTTTCTGGAAGGTCTCAATATTTTGGGGTCTCTGGGGTAGTCCTTTTATTTAGGAGGTACCTTCATTTGGGAGGTCTCTGGGGGGGGTCTCTTTATAACAGGTCTCTGGGAAGGGGGCAGGTTGGGTCAGGTTACCCCCTCTACTTGGGGAAAGGGGGGGACCTGGAAAATCCAAGGGTGGAGGGCCGAATTGCAATGTGGGGTGGGGGGGGCAGCTGAATTGTGAGGGGGGGGCGGAGACAGTGGCTGGCCACGAGACCTCACTATCAGGTGGGATATGACAGCCCGATAGCGGGATTCCCGCAGGAATCTCTTGCAGTCTTCGCCAGGCATAAATTTGCATGGCGAAGGGTAGTGAATCGCTCGCTGACAGGAGCACAAATCAGTAGCAAGTCATCTCCGGGAGGAAACAACCTAGTCTCCCAAATGGAGAATCTCGCCTTTAATTTGAAATTGGAATATTTTCTTTGTTGCAATAAATGATCTTAGCTTGGGCATTTGTTTCTAACCAGGGGCGCTGTTGTACGATACAGACCCTATTACATTTTTGACACAGAAATCAGAAGTATAATTTGCTGATCGAGAAATGCCTGTTAAAGCCTCCAGTTATAATCTGGAAGGCTAAAATGCTCTGAAGATGTGACAAATAATATACTATACTTCAAACTTAAACAGGAATAACAATAAAAAGGACAATTTGAAGTCAGACATTATCCTTCAGCAATATTATATACTATTGAACAAAAAACCTTAATCATGAGGGGTACAGAATAAGCCCTTTTCCAACTCAGGGTCAGTGTTAAACAGTATAATCAAGATAGAGAGAGAGACAGATAGATTATCTGTGGGAAATGGGTAAATCATCATTATATCCATTACTTTGGTGAAGAATTACATGATAGATCAGTAACTTAATGAATTCTTTACTCACTTAAATGTCACTAAGATGTTTGAAGAAGAAAAGAATCATCCTCTATAGGGCCTCTTTATCAGAAGAAGTGAAGCAGGATAATGCAAACCAGGATAATGCAAAAGGCATCTTGACAAATACATGGATAGGGTGGGGGGAGGGATACGGCACAAGGAAGTGCTGAGGGTTTTGGCCAAGGTTGGTATCATGACCGGTGCAGGCTTGGAGGGCCGAAGGGCCTTCTCCTGTGCTGCATTGTTCTTTGTTCTTTGTTCAGAATAAGGGGCGAAATTCTCCGGAAAAGGCGCGATATCCGCCGACTGGCGCCCAAAACGGCGCCAATCAGACGGGCATTGCGCCGCCCCAAAGGTGCGGAATGCTCCGCATCTTTGGGGGCCGAGCCCCAACATTGAGGGGCTAGGCCGACGCTGGAGGAATTTCCGCCCCGCCAGCTGGCGGAAACGGCCTTTGGTGCCCCGCCAGCTGGCACGGAAATGACATCTCCGGGCGGCGCATGCGCGGGAGCGTCAGCGGCCGCTGACAGTTTCCCACGCATGCGCAGTGGAGGGAGTCTCTTCCGCCTCCGCCATGGTGGAGACCGTGGCGGAGGCGGAAGGGAAAGAGTGCCGCCACGGCACAGGCCCGCCCGCGGATCGGTGGGCCCCAATCGCGGGCCAGGCCACCGTGGGGGCACCCCCCGGGGCCAGATCGCCCCGCGCCCCCCCCCCAGGACCCCGGAGCCCGCCCACGCCGCCTTGTCCCGCCGTTCAAAAGGTGGTCTAATCCACGCCGGCGGGACAGGCAATTTATCGGCGGGACTTCGGCCCACCCGGGCCAGAGAATCCAGCGGGGGGGCCCGCCAAGCGGCGCGGCCCGATTTCCCCCCCCCCGCCGAATATCCGGTTCCGGAGACTTCGGCAACCGGCGGGGGCGTGATTCACGCCAGCTCCCGGTGATTCTCCGACCCGGCGGGGGGATCGGAGAATGACGCCCAAGGTGTGCAACATTCTGCACAGGTTCCGCAATATCCAATGTATGGAGGCATTAAGAATGTGAAAAACATATAAAGGTGAAAGGGGATTTATATCAAGCACTGTATCAGACCATCACTGTGATAAACCTTAAACTGGAGGAAGACTTGTTCAAAGACATAAATCATTTTCCATTTTTCATATTAATTTTAATACCCTAGCAAAGGTTTCGGCCCAATGACAGTAGATCATGAATATAAATACATGGGGCCAACATCTTTCAACCTGTCAGGGAATCTTCATAGAAATTTTTAAGTGATCAAAAAAGGAAATAGCAAGAAAGCTTTGGGAAAACTGGACAGATGCGCCCTTAAGTCGGAATTTTGGGAGAACTTTTCTGTGTGTGTTATGTGTACCGGTTCTTCATAAATAGCTTTTGTTTCATTCTGGAAATACCTTAGGAGGTTTTTCTGTGCTACAAAGTGCCACATTTAACGTTATTATTACAGATACAGAGCAGAGGATGTTCTCAACTAAATTCCATTGCCTAACATCTTTTTAACCAAAACTAAAACACAACTTTGGCCACAGAAAATTCTGGCATCGACCATTTACATTGCTTGGAAACATGACCTAAATGACATGATGTTTTTCTTCCATCTTCATGGGAGATTTTGAAACTATTCGGTACTCTTGTCTACAATTAATCTATATGCATAAAGCTCTGTATGCTGCAGAAGAAACTGTTCAAAGACAACTTAATTTAAATTAGTATTGAATTGGCTGTCATTGTCAGAAGATAAACCTGGAACAGGTCCACATGAAGCACTGAAAATCAGGCTAATTAGCTTTGAGCTG
The DNA here is from genome assembly GCF_047496885.1 of Scyliorhinus torazame. NCBI lineage: Eukaryota > Metazoa > Chordata > Chondrichthyes > Carcharhiniformes > Scyliorhinidae > Scyliorhinus > Scyliorhinus torazame. The sequence goes on along the minus strand of NC_092708.1, from coordinate 364,345,700 downwards.
CTAATTTGCACCCAATTGCTTCCAAAGGTAGAATTTGTGATTGCATATTCCTGAAGGCTGAGAGAAAGGCTAGCTCAATTAGTGGGGGCATAACTGAAGCAATCTCTTTCAAGGTGTAAAATATGTGAATGCAGTTTGATGTCTCTACAGTGTTTCTACAATTGACAGACACCTTGGGACATACATATGTTTTATGTAAGAATGTGAGAAATTAAGTTCCATTAGAACACTGAGTATGCAGAGAGAAGCTATTCAGTTTCACTTTTTAAAGTCCACAAAGGTTTACTCATTCCACTCTCTGTGATTATTAGTTGTGTTAGAACCAATGCATGGTTTTGGAGTCAAGCAGAAGGTACCAGCATCAGTGCTGCCAAAATACCTGATAAATTGTGAACTATAAACTTCATGGCATCAAACCTGGGTAGTGACGATCTCACCAGCGGCTATTATTGTCACTCAGTCAGCCCAATGTGTCCATTCACAAATGCTGCTTTAGCTTACATTCATATGAATAGCCATTTGGCAATTTGTTTCTCAGCATTAATACAGATATTGTACTCGAGTACTATTTTTCAGCTTCTTCTCACATGGCTTATCATTGGCCAAAGAAATCCAGGCAACCACAAATGATAATGTTTGTATATACTCATTAATGAAGGAAGGATACCAGTGTCTCAACAGTAGGTATGTTTGCTGTCCATTAAAAACAGGACAAATCCAACCCGGCCAATGTCAGCACCTTCAGTCTCCTCTCACTCATCAGCAAATTGATGGATGAGGCTGTCAACAGTGGTATCAAGCAGCATTTACCCAGCAATAACCTGCTCACTGATGCTCAGTTTGGGTTCTGCAAGGGCCACTCAACTCCTTATCTCATTGCAGCCTTGGTCGAAATATGGACAAAAGAGCTGAACGAGAGAGGGGAGGTGAGAGTGATTGCATTTGACCGAGTGTGGTATCAATGAATTCTAGGAAAAATTGAGTCAATTGGAATCGGGGAACAATCCTTCTGCTGGTTGGAGTTATACCTAGCAGCATGGAAGATAGTTCTGCTTGTTGTAGTTCAATCAAAATACTGGGACATCGCTGCAGGGGTTCCTCAAGGTAGTGCCCTAGGCCCATACATATTCAGCTGCTTCATCGGTGACCTTCCCTCCATCACAAGATCGGAATTGAGGATGTTCTCTAACGATTGCACAATGCTCAGCACCATTTGCAAATCCTCAGATACCGAAGCAGTCCATATTCAAATACAGCAAGCCCTACACAACATACAAATGGCAAGTTATGTTCACACCACTCGCGGCATTTGCCAACTGGAAGGGCGAGGACAGCAGATCCATGGGAACCAGCTGCAAGTTTTCCTCCAAATCACACAACATTCTGACTTGGATCTACATCACCAATTCCTCACTATCGTTGGGTCAAAATCCTGGAATGCTTAATCGCATTGATAGGGTGTACCTATCACATGGATTGCAGTGTTTCAAAAAGGGAACTCACCATCACATTTACAAGGACAATTAAGGGTAAGTAATAAATGCTGGGCTAGCCAGCAATGCCAACATCCCATGAAAGAATCAATAAAACAAATGATTTAGGAATGGAAATCAATTACCCTTCATTTAAGGAAAGGACGATGAGTGTTTAAAAAGGCGATGATGGTGTAGTGTTAGTGTTAATGATGCAGTGGTGATGGTGGTGTCGTGTTACTGTTAATGATGCAGTGATGGTGGCGTAGTGTTACTGTTAATGATGCGGTGGTGATGATGGTGTAGTGTTACTGTTAATGATGCAGTGGTGATGATGGTGTAGTGTTAGTGTTAATGATGCAGTGGTGATGGTGGTGTAGTGTTACTGTTAATGATGCGGTGGTGATGATGGTGTAGTCTTACTGTTAATGATGCAGTAGTGATGGTGGCGTAGTGTTACTGTTAATGATGCAGTAGTGATGGTGGTGTAGTGTTACTGTTAATGATGCAGTAGTGATGGTGGTGTAGTGTTACTGTTAATGATGCGGTGGTGATGGTGGTGTAGTGTTACTGTTAATGATGCAGTATTGATGGTGGTGTAGTGTTACTGTTAATGATGCGGTGGTGATGATGGTGTAGTCTTACTGTTAATGATGCAGTAGTGATGGTGGCGTAGTGTTACTGTTAATGATGCAGTAGTGATGGTGGTGTAGTGTTACTGTTAATGATGCAGTAGTGATGGTGGTGTAGTGTTACTGTTAATGATGCAGTAGTGATGGTGGTGTAGTGTTACTGTTAATGATGCGGTGGTGATGGTGGTGCAGTGTTACTGTTAATGATGCAGTGGTGATGATGGTGTAGTGTTACTGTTAATGATGCGGTGGTGATGGTGGTGTAGTGTTACTGTTAATGATGCGGTGGTGATGATGGTGTCGTGTTACTGTTAATGATGCAGTGGTGATGATGGTGTAGTGTTACTGTTAATGATGCAGTGGTGATGATGGTGTAGTGTTACTGTTAATGATGCGGTGGTGATGATGGTGTAGTGTTACTGTTAATGATGCAGTGGTGATGGTGGTGTAGTGTTACTGTTAATGATGCAGTAGTGATGATGGTGTAGTCTTACTGTTAATGATGCGGTGGTGATGGTGGTGTAGTGTTACTGTTAATGATGCAGTATTGATGGTGGTGTAGTGTTACTGTTAATGATGCGGTGGTGATGATGGTGTAGTCTTACTGTTAATGATGCAGTATTGATGGTGGTGTAGTGTTACTGTTAATGATGCAGTGGTGATGATGGTGTAGTGTTACGGTTGATGATGCAGTAGTGATGATGGTGTAGTGTTACTGTTAATGATGCGGTGGTGATGATGGTGTAGTGTTACTGTTAATGATGCAGTGGTGATGGTGGTGTAGTGTTACTGTTAATGATGCAGTAGTGATGGTGGTGTAGTGTTACTGTTGATGATGCAGTAGTGATGATGGTGTAGTGTTACTGTTGATGATGCAGTAGTGATGATGGTGTAGTGTTACTGTTAATGATGCAGTAGTGATGGTGGTGTAGTGTTACTGTTAATGATGCGGTGGTGATGATGGTGTAGTGTTACTGTTAATGATGCAGTAGTGATGATGGTGTAGTGTTACTGTTAATGATGCAGTAGTGATGATGGTGTAGTGTTACTGTTGATGATGCAGTAGTGATGGTGGTGTAGTGTTACTGGTAATGATGCGGTGGTGATGGTGGTGTAGTGTTACTGTTAATGATGCAGTAGTGATGATGGTGTAGTGTTACTGTTGATGATGCAGTAGTGATGGTGGTGTAGTGTTACTGGTAATGATGCGGTGGTGATGATGGTGTAGTGTTACTGTTGATGATGCAGTAGTGATGATGGTGTAGTGTTACTGTTAATGATGCAGTGGTGATGGTGGTGTAGTGTTACTGGTAATGATGCGGTGGTGATGGTGGTGTAGTGTTACTGTTAATGATGCGGTGGTGATGATGATGTAGTGTTACTGTTAATGATGCAGTAGTGATGGTGGTGTAGTGTTACTGGTAATGATGCGGTGGTGATGGTGGTGTAGTGTTACTGTTAATGATGCGGTGGTGATGATGATGTAGTGTTACTGTTGATGATGCAGTAGTGATGGTGGTGTAGTGTTACTGTTAATGATGCGGTGGTGATGGTGGTGTAGTGTTACTGTTAATGATGCAGTAGTGATGGTGGTGTAGTGTTACTGGTGATGATGCAGTAGTGATGATGGTGTAGTGTTACTGTTAATGATGCGGTGGTGGTGATGATGTAGTGTTACTGTTAATGATGCGGTGGTGATGGTGGTGTAGTGTTACTGTTAATGATGCAGTGGTGATGGTGGTGTAGTGTTACTGTTAATGATGCGGTGGTGATGGTGGTGTAGTGTTACTGTTAATGATGCAGTGGTGATGGTGGTGTAGTGTTACTGTTAATGATGTGGTGGTGATGGTGGTGTAGTGTTACTGTTAATGATGCAGTGGTGATGATGGTGTAGTGTTACTGTTAATGATGCGGTGGTGATGGTGGTGTAGTGTTACTGTTAATGATGCAGTGGTGATGGTGGTGTAGTGTTACTGTTAATGATGTGGTGGTGATGGTGGTGTAGTGTTACTGTTAATGATGCGGTGGTGGTGATGATGTAGTGTTACTGTTAATGATGCAGTAGTGATGGTGGTGTAGTGTTACTGTTAATGATGCAGTAGTGATGGTGGTGTAGTGTTACTGTTAATGATGCGGTGGTGGTGATGATGTAGTGTTACTGTTAATGATGCAGTGGTGATGGTGATGTAGTGTTACTGTTAATGATGCAGTGGTGGTGATGATGTAGTGTTACTGTTAATGATGCAGTGGTGATGATGGTGTAGTGTTACTGTTAATGATGCAGTGGTGATGGTGGTGTAGTGTTACTGTTAATGATGTGGTGGTGATGGTGGTGTAGTGTTACTGTTAATGATGCGGTGGTGGTGATGATGTAGTGTTACTGTTAATGATGCAGTAGTGATGGTGGTGTAGTGTTACTGTTAATGATGCGGTGGTGATGGTGGTGTAGTGTTACTGTTAATGATGCAGTGGTGATGGTGGTGTAGTGTTACTGTTAATGATGTGGTGGTGATGGTGGTGTAGTGTTACTGTTAATGATGCGGTAGTGATGATGGTGTAGTGTTACTGTTAATGATGCAGTAGTGATGATGGTGTAGTGTTACTGTTAATGATGCAGTCGTGATGGTGGTGTAGTGTTACTGTTAATGATGCGGTGGTGATGGTGGTGTAGTGTTACTGTTAATGATGTGGTGGTGATGATGTAGTGTTACTGTTAATGATGCAGTAGTGATGGTGGTGTAGTGTTACTGTTAATGATGCAGTAGTGATGGTGGTGTAGTGTTACTGTTAATGATGTGGTGGTGATGATGGTGTAGTGTTACTGTTAATGATGCGGTGGTGGTGATGATGTAGTGTTACTGTTAATGATGCAGTGGTGATGGTGGTGTAGTGTTACTGTTAATGATGCGGTGGTGGTGATGATGTAGTGTTACTGTTAATGATGCAGTAGTGATGGTGGTGTAGTGTTACTGTTAATGATGCGGTGGTGGTGATGATGTAGTGTTACTGTTAATGATGCAGTGGTGATGGTGTAGTGTTACTGTTAATGATGCGGTGGTGATGATGGTGTAGTGTTACTGTTAATGATGCGGTGGTGATGATGGTGTAGTGTTACTGTTGATGATGCGGTGGTGATGATGGTGTAGTGTTACTGTTAATGATGCGGTGGTGATGGTGGTGTAGTGTTACTGTTAATGATGCGGTGGTGGTGATGGTGTAGTGTTACTGTTAATGATGCGGTGGTGATGGTGGTGTAGTGTTACTGTTAATGATGCGGTGGTGGTGATGATGTAGTGTTACTGTTAATGATGCGGTGGTGATGGTGGTGTAGTGTTACTGTTAATGATGCGGTGGTGGTGATGATGTAGTGTTACTGTTAATGATGCGGTGGTGATGATGGTGTAGTGTTACTGTTAATGATGCAGTAGTGATGGTGGTGTAGTGTTACTGTTAATGATGCGGTGGTGATGATGGTGTAGTGTTACTGTTAATGATGCGGTGGTGATGATGGTGTAGTGTTACTGTTGATGATGCGGTGGTGATGATGGTGTAGTGTTACTGTTAATGATGCGGTGGTGATGGTGGTGTAGTGTTACTGTTAATGATGCGGTGGTGGTGATGGTGTAGTGTTACTGTTAATGATGCGGTGGTGATGGTGGTGTAGTGTTACTGTTAATGATGCGGTGGTGGTGATGATGTAGTGTTACTGTTAATGATGCAGTGGTGATGGTGGTGTAGTGTTACTGTTAATGATGCGGTGGTGATGATGGTGTAGTGTTACTGTTAATGATGCGGTGGTGATGGTGGTGTAGTGTTACTGTTAATGATGCGGTGGTGGTGATGATGTAGTGTTACTGTTAATGATGCAGTAGTGATGGTGGTGTAGTCTTACTGTTAATGATGCAGTAGTGATGGTGGTGTAGTGTTACTGTTAATGATGCAGTGGTGATGGTGGTGTAGTGTTACTGTTGATGATGCAGTAGTGATGGTGGTGTAGTGTTACTGTTAATGATGCAGTAGTGATAGTGGTGTAGTGTTACTGTTAATGATGCAGTAGTGATGGTGGTGCAGTGTTACTGTTAATGATGTGGTGGTGATGGTGGTGTAGTGTTACTGTTAATGATGCGGTGGTGATGGTGGTGTAGTGTTACTGTTAATGATGCGGTGGTGGTGATGATGTAGTGTTACTGTTAATGATGCAGTGGTGATGGTGGTGTAGTGTTACTGTTGATGATGCAGTAGTGATGGTGGTGTAGTGTTACTGTTAATGATGCGGTGGTGATGATGGTGTAGTGTTACTGTTAATGATGCAGTGCTGATGGTGGTGTGGTGTTCCAGTTGTTGATGCAGTGGTGATGATGGTGTAGTGTTACTGTTAATGATGCGGTGGTGATGATGGTGTAGTGTTACTGTTAATGATGCGGTGGTGATGATGGTGTAGTGTTACGGTTGATGATGCAGTAGTGATGATGATGTAGTGTTACTGTTAATGATGCGGTGGTGATGGTGGTGTAGTGTTACTGTTAATGATGCAGTAGTGATGGTGGTGTAGTGTTACTGTTAATGATGCAGTAGTGATGGTGGTGTAGTGTTACTGTTAATGATGTGGTGGTGATGGTGGTGTAGTGTTACTGTTAATGATGCGGTGGTGATGATGTAGTGTTACTGTTAATGATGTGGTGGTGATGGTGGTGTAGTGTTACTGTTAATGATGCGGTGGTGATGATGTAGTGTTACTGTTGTTGATGCAGTGGTGATGGTGGTGTAGTGTTACTGTTAATGATGCGGTGGTGATGGTGGTGTAGTGTTACTGTTAATGATGCGGTGGTGATGGTGGTGTAGTGTTACTGTTAATGATGCGGTGGTGATGGTGGTGTAGTGTTACTGTTAATGATGCAGTGCTGATGGTGGTGTGGTGTTCCAGTTGTTGATGCAGTGGTGATGATGGTGTAGTGTTACGGTTGATGATGCAGTAGTGATGATGGTGTAGTGTTACTGTTAATGATGCGGTGGTGATGATGGTGTAGTGTTACTGTTAATGAAAAAGTGGTGATGATGGTGCAGTGTTACTTTTGTTGTTGCAGTGGCAATGATGGTATAGTGTTCCTGTTGGTTTCTTTGTGTCACAGTGTGTTCTGTTGATCCCGTGCCGTTAGAAAACAGGATGTGGAGATGCCGGCGTTGGACTGGGGTGAGCACAGTACGAAGTCTTACACCAGGTTAAAGTCCAACAGGTTTGTTTCGATGTCACTAGCTTTCGGAGCGCTGCTCCTTCCTCAGGTGAATGAAGAGGTCTGCTCCAGAAACACATATATAGACAAATTCAAAGATGCCAAATTTGTCTATATATGTGTTTCTGGAGCAGACCTCTTCATTCACCTGAGGAAGGAGCAGCGCTCCGAAAGCTAGTGACATCGAAACAAACCTGTTAGAAAACAGGCCTTAGACTGCCTTTGAGGATGTGTCTGAGAACCATGGACTGGATTTTACGAGATGCCAAGGTTGCGGCATCTGGGTGGGGTGGTAGGGGAGGGGGGCGGCACCAGCCCTGGTGACGACAGGCTGTCCTGTCACCATTTGGCCACCAAGAGGCTGGAGTCTGGATTTCTGCTGCTCTGGAACAAGTCCTGCCTCAGCGAGAGCGGCGTCCTCTCTGTCAGTACGGTACTTGGGCGATGAAGGGGTTGTCATAATATACACACAGGTATATGGTGGTGCACCGACGGGCAGTGATTGGCACACAGGATGACCAGTAAACACACAGAAAACAGCAGCCAATCACCAGACAGGACATGACCACTATAAAGCCAGGGGGCACTAGTTTTCCCGCTCTCTTGGGATGCAGCCTCTGAGACAGTCAGAGCCCGCGAGCAGCAACTAGAACATACACCATGTGTTGTAAGATAGTCTGGTCAGGTTAGCCTCAGGTCTCCAGTCCAGTCAGCATAGTGTTAACCCACAGTTAAAGTATGTATGATAGTTAAGAGTTCAATAAAATCGAGTTGCATTTCTTCAAGTGTTGGAAACCTGTCTCTCTCACTGCTGCAGTAAACGCAGTCCTCGCAGGCCCGGCATACCCAACACATCATGGTACCAGTGAATCATGCTCGAATTTGACGGACTTACCTTGAGATCGTCTGCCTTTGACCAGCGATCAGCCATCCGGTAACATGGACAGCGTCCGCCCTCCCCGCAGCTCCGTATCGCCGGCAACCTCGGTGCTAACTGGAAGATTTTCAAGCAGAAGTTCCAGCTGTATCTTGACGCCACCGACCTCGAAACCACATTGGATGCCAGGAAGATTGCTCTCTTCCTCTCTACAGCCGGGGACCACGCTATCCACATCTTCAACTTCCTCACCTTTGCTGAAGGCGAGGACAAGACAAAGTTTAAAACAGTCCTGCTGAGGTTCGACAGCCACTGTGACATCGAAGTCAATGAGAGCTTTGAATGCTATGTGCTCCAGCAGACGCTTCAGGGTAAGGATGAACCTTTTCAGTCCTTCTTAACCCATCTCCATATCGTCGCGCAGTCCTGCAACTACGGCTCCACTTCCGACTCCATTATCCGCGACCAGATCGTATTCGGGGTCCACTCTAATCCCTTTCGCCAGCAGCTCCTTAAAGTTAAGCAGCTCACCCTTACCATCACCATCGAAACCTGCGTCCTCCACGAGCACTCTAACAACCGGTACTCCCATATCAGGGTGGCAGAGATGGCGCGGCAAGGCCCCCACGACGCGGAGCGGGTGCAGGCCGTAAAACAGCTCCAGGGCCTGAGTCTGGTTGAGAGCGGCCATTTTGTGCGCTTTTCCCGGCTTCCTGCGCATGTGCGCCACGACAAAGGGGACGGCGAGGCCGACGACCGAACTGCGCAGGTGGCTCATGGAGCGTCCTGACGTCAGCGCCATGACGTGCAACAACTGTGGCTCTGCCCATTTAAAGTGGCAGTGTCCCGCGAAATCTCGACGCTGTCTCCAGTGTGGCAAGCTTGGCCACGACGCAGCCCTGTGCAGATCTGCTCAACTGCCCAATACACAACAATCCCAGTCGCAGCGCAGGAACGTCCGGTCAGTACAGCAACCCGTTGCAGACTCCAACTCCGACATGGTTCCAGATTCCGACACCGAGGGCCTCACATTCCCCATTCCGGGTGGGCATCATCACCAAGCATACAATGCTTTCAGCGAAGAAGGTGAAACAATTCCTAGTGATGAGCACTGATCCGGATGACGAGTGGTGTGCCACCCTTACGGTCAACAAGGCTCGCATACGCTTCAGGCTGGACACCGGCGCTTCAGCGAACCTCATTTCAAAGTCTGACCTTGACACCATCCACGTCAAGCCAAGCATTCTTCCACCAGCCTGCCAGCTCCTCGACTACAATGGCAACGCCATTGCTGCCAGTGGTTCATGCCAGCTTGCGGTATCCCATCGTTCTTCAGAAGCAACCCTGCGTTTTGCAATTGTAGGAACCAACAGAGCTTCCCTGCTCGGTGCTCGGGCCTGCAAAATCCTGAATCTTGTGCAGCGGGTTCACACCATGTCGTCCGCCGAGGCAACGGCCTCGCCAGATGTCAACTTCCAAGCCCAATTAGATGACATCATAGCACAATACCACAGCGTCTTCGAAGGTATGGGTACACTACCTTACCGATACAAGATACTGCTGAAGCCGAATGCCACACCTGTGGTTCATGCACCGCGTCGGGTGCCGGCACCCCTTAAGGATCACCTCAAGCAGCAGCTGCAAGATCTCCAAGACCAGGGCGTCATTCCTAAGGTCACTGAGCCCACGGACTGGGTTAACTCCATTGTCTGTGTCAAAAAACCGTCAGGGGAACTTTGCATTTGCATCAACCCCAAAGATTTGAACAGTAACATCAGGAGCGAACACTACCCTATACCTAAACGAAAAGAGCTCACCAGAGAAATGGCTCAAGCCAAGCTTTTCACGAAGCTGGATGCCTCCAAGGGGTTTTGGCAAATGCAGCTGGACGCGTCCAGTCGAAAGTTGTGTACATTTAACACCCCGTTCGGTCGCTACTGTTACAACCGGATGCCCTTTGGCATCATCTCCGCCTCGGAGCTGTTCCACCGCATCATAGAGCAAATGATGGAGGGCATAGAGGGGGTGCGAGTGTACTTCGATGATATTATTATCTGGTCCACAACTCCTCAGGAGCACATCGATCGCCTCAAGCGAGTGTTCCACAGGATCCACGAGCATGGCCTCCAACTCAATAGAGCCAAATGCTCCTTTGGCCAAGCAGAAATAAAGTTCCTCGGCGACCATATTTCGCAGTTCGGTGTGCAGCCAGATACAGATAAGGTGTCGGCGATCAACGCCTTGAAGACCCCGGAGGACAAGAAGGCGGTCCTCTGCTTCCTAGGGATGGTCAATATCCTTGGGAAATTTATCCCCAATCTTGCATCACACACCACAGCTCTCCGCAATCTTGTCAAAAAAACTACCGACTTCCAGTGGCTCCCCGCTCATGAATAAGAGTGGCGTGAGCTCAGGGCGAAACTCACCAAGGCCCCAGTACTGGCGTTTTTCGACTCCGCCAAGGAGACAAAGATCTCCAGCGACGCAAGCCAGGCTGGCATTGGGGCAGTACTCCTCCAGCGGGACGAATCCTCCTGGGCCCCAGTCGCATATGCCTATAGAGCCATGACACCTACTGAGTAGCGATACGCTCAGATTGAAAAAGAATGCCTGGGCCTCCTCACAGGGATTGACAAATTCCATGATTACATGTATGGACTCCCCAAATTCACGGTCGAGACAGACCACAGGCCATTGGTTCACATCATCCAAAAAGACCTCAAAGATATGATGCCACGCCTATAACGTATCCTCCTCAGACTCCGCTGCGGTCTACACCCCGGGCAAAGAGCTCATTGTGGCCGACGCACTCTCTAGATCCATCACCATGCTGTGTGAGCAGTCGGATTTTGTCTGTCGGATAGACGCTCAGGTGAAGTTTTGTGCATCCAACTTTCCGGCCGCTGATGAAAGGGTCGTGCAAATTCGTCAGGAGACGGCCAGGGATCCTTTACTCCAGCGGGTAATGAGACATCTCACGGATGGATGGCAAAAGGGGCAGTGCCCCCAGTTTTATAATATAAAGGACGATCTAGCGGTAGTGGACGGCATATTAATGAAGCTGGACAAGGATAGCAATCCCACAGAGCATCCTCGGCCAAATCCACGAGGGTCACCTGGGGGTCAAAAAGTGTCGGCGTCGAGCCCGACAGGCACTATATTGGCCAGGCATCAGTGAGGATATCACCAACACGGTCCTCAATTGCCCAACGTGTCAAAGGTTCCAGCCGGCTCAGGCCAAAGAGACTCTACAGCCGCATGAACTGGTGTCCTCCCCATGGTCCAAAGTTGGTATTGACCTCTTTCATACAAAGGGCCGAGACTATGTCCTCCTCGTGGACTACTTTTCCAACTACCCCGAGGTAGTTGTTTCTTCAGCCAGGAGTGGACGGATTTTGCCCGGCTGTACAATTTTACGCACATCACTTCAAGCCCCCACTATCCCCAGTCGAATGGGAAGGCTGAAAAGGGGGTCCACATTGTTAAAAGACTGTTATGCAAAGCTGCTGACTCGGGTTCGGATTTTAACCTGGCGCTGTAAGCCTACCGGGCGACTCCTTTATCCGCTGGCCTGACCCCAGCACAGCTGCTAATGAACCGCACACTACGGACGACGGTACCGGCTATTCACATCCCGGACGGACCTTGACAATTTTCCGGTCCTGCAGAGGATGCAACAGTCTCGGGCTCAATGCAAGTCGGTGTACGGCGCCTACACCACAGATCTCCGTGCTCTGGCTCCTGCTGACCGGGTTCGTGTTCAGCTACTTGACGGTGGCTGGTCTGCCACGGCTGTGGTGGTTAAGCAAGTAGCCCTGAGATCGTTCCTCGTTCGCATGCATGATGGCTCTTTTCTTCACTGTAATAGGCGGGTACTGTGGCTACTTCCACGCCCGCCACCTGAACGTGATGTCCCGCCTCACATGCTGGTTCCTCAGGACGCGCCCTTCCACGAGGCCACCGATCTGCCAGTTCTTTAACCGACCTCTACATTGGAGGCAGTTCCGCCCGTTCGAGTGCAGGCGGCCCCTGACCCACCCTTGAGATGGTCAACCAGAATTTGTTGCCCGCCACAGAGACTGAATTTATAGACTGAATGTTGCATTACCTTGTGATCCGTTTACACATCTGTCCATATTGTTTCTTCCTAATTTGTTATCTGCCCTCTATCTGCACTAGACACCTTCCCATGTAAATACGTTAACATACTTTGTATATAGTCAGGCTCCTGTATACACACTCACACTCACTATTTATTGACCTACTCACATTTTTTAAATGAGTAAAAAAAAAAAGGGGGGGGGGAGATGTCATAATATACACGCAGGTATATGATGGTGCACAGACAGGCAGTGATTGACACACAGGATGACCAGTGAACACACAGAACACAGCAGCCAATCACCAGACAGGACACAACCATTATAAAGCCAGAGGGCACTAGTTTTCCCGCTCTCTTGGGATGCAGCCTCTGAGACAGTCAGTGCCCGTGAGCAGCAACTAGAACATACACCATGTGGTAGTAAGATAGTCTCGTCAGGTTAGCCTCAGGTCTCCAGTCAAGTCAGCATAGTGTCAACCCACAGTTAAAGTATGTATGATAGTTAAGAGTTCACATTTCTTCAAGTGTTGGAAGCCTGTCTCTCTCACTGCTGCAGTAAACGCAGTCCTCGCAGACCCGGCATACCCAACACATCAGGGGTGAGATGAATTGGATCGCATTTTAGGTACTTGGGGTTATCGCCAGCTCTCGAGCTGGTAGGCCCTGACAAGAGGGGTATGAGTTGTAGTTTCAGTGACTATGGGCTGAGTGGAACCTGGGCTGGTTACCACTAAGGTGGGCCCTCAAATGGTCCATGGAATCTGATAGGGAGAAACCCTCCGTTCTCTCCACCAAACCTGCTTCAGTGGACACTCGCCACAGGCCTCTCTTGTCACTGGCAATTGGGCCACCGGTGGGCTGGCCACCTGATGCCAACCCTAGCTGCCAGTAAAACTGTGTTTGGGGCAGGTGGGTAGACAGCTGGCAGCCCCGTACCCCCTGGATTTGGCAGGGTGATCTAAAACCCTGCCCCATGAAGCTATCGGATTGTCAAACAAATTTATGTGGATCGGCAAGGACTTACTCCTTACTCAGGCTACCTGTCAGTGAAAACCACAGAAATGTAGTTGACTTTCAACTTCTCTCTGAACTGTCTAAGCAAGCCGTTCATTACTGCTACAGAGAGGTGGAAACATAATAAGTTCAGACCGACCACCCATCATCAACCGGAAACTACAACTGCGCATCCTGTCCAGTTGACGCTGCAAAGCTCTCCTTTCTAACATCTCAGGATGTGTGCCACACTTGGAAGAGCTTTCCCACAGAGAAAACAACAGTTCGACATAGTCATTCTCAGAGAACCATAGGGTGGAAGAAGAACAACATATTTCCAAGTCAGGATAGTGTGTGACTAGGACGGAAGCTTGTGGGGTGGAGGTTGTAGTGATCTGTACATCTGAACATACATCTGCACATACACCAGGGACTACAGACAGATGTAACAGCCACAGCATCACTAGAGGGCAGCATCAGAGACGGGTATAAAGGCTCCAGCCCAAGGGAGGATCTGCCTCTTTCAGAAGCACAGGGCTAGTGAGCAGCAGCAGACAGAGACAGCTCAGCATAGGCAGCTTACCTTAGCTTCACTGGTCATACCTCTTGACTGTATTATATCGAGTTAAACTCTGGAAACAGAACAAACCCACTGAATAAAGTATTTGTGTTAACTGGAAGTCGACAATCTTTATTCAGACTTAGAGAATAACATACGATACCAGGAGTGATTTCAGAAAGCTAGCTAGACACCAGCAAGAGAAGAAAAACTTAAACCGGATATTCGACTGTGGAAGACAGAGGTGTCCCCATGCATATTTTGCCCTTATCTTTCTAGCTGGTGGAGGTTGTGGGTTTGGAATGTGCTATTAAAGGTTTGGTGAGGTCTTGCAGTACAGCTTGCCGGTGGTACACCTGGCTGCCACTGTGGATGATGCTTAAGGTGCTGATTGGGGTGCTGGTCCTGGATGGTGTGGAAACATTTGAGTGCTGTTGGAGCTGCACTCTTCCAGGCAAGTGGAGAATATTCAATAGTGCTTCTGACCTCTACCTTCTTAAAATTGGAAAGACTCTGGGGAGTGAGGCAGTGAGTGACCCACCGCAGTTAGGAACCAATAACGTTTCACTTAATGTAGATAAAGGTTGAAATTCAAGGTACCCCTTTTTGGAATATAGCTACAAGATGCCATGGGCTTTGAACAAATAAAAGTAGTCTTTACTGTACATTCTCAGAAAGAGAAAACAATTTATAATATCTAGTTTATATTCCAACATGCATGGTGAGTATGAGGTATATGTGAATCAACAGGCAAATTGTCGGCGAACACACCAAACTGCAGAATGAATTACAGATGCAACCAAGACAGAGTCATGGATTTCTCAGGAACCCACCGAGATGTAAGTAAATACCAAGCCAAACAATCTTGTTGAAACTCTGTCAAAGTAACCTTCGAAGATCTCTCCAAAAGTTGCTCTGACTCAGATAATTGATAATAATTATTAATAGTCTTTAATAATTGCTCACCTCACAGGGATTAAATCTCATCTATTGAGATGCCTTCGCAATGGATTCCCTAGCCTGCACTTCAACCTCCAATTTCTGGCATCATGTAACTCTTTGCCAGACAGCTAGCTTCCCTCAGCAACTGCTCCTGTGTTTCCCCAAACTCCTGTCTTCTGGCTCTGTCCATAAATATATGACCCCCAGGGCTTCCACTGAGCCTACTTCAATTTCAAGGGTTTTCTTTTAGCCCTTTTTGAATACCAGGCAGTCCCCTGAGCCATTTTCGACTACCAGGGGTTCCCCATGCCTTCTTCTCAACTCTTCAGGGGCGTCATTCTCCGACCCCCCGCCGGGTCGGAGAATGGCCGTTGGCCGCCGTGAATCCCGCCCCCGCCCCCACCGAAGTCTCCGGTACCGGAGATTGGGCGGGGGCGGGAATCGGGCCGCGCCGGTTGGCGGGACCCCCCGCTGGATTCTCCGGCCCGGATGGGCCGAAGTCCCGCCCAGAAATTGCCTGTCCCGCCGGCGTAAATCAAACCTGGTATTTACCGGCGGGACCAGGCGGCGTGGGCGGGCTCCGGGGTCCTGGGGGGGGCGCGGGGCGATCTGACCTTGGGGGTGCCCCCACGGTGGCCTGGCCCGCGATCGGGGACCACCGATCCGCGGGCGGGCCTGTGCCGTGGGGGCACTCTTTCCCTTCTGCCTCCGCCACGGCCTCCACCATGGCGGAGGCGGAAGAGACTCTCCCCACTGCGCATGCGCGGGAAACTGACAGCGGCCGCTGACGCTCCAGCGCATGCGCCGGAAACTGACAGCAGCCGCTGATGCTCCCGCGCATGCGCTGCATTTCCGCGCCAGCTGGCAGGGCAACAAACGCCATTTCCGCCAGCTGGCGGGGTGGAAATCCCTCCGGCGTCGGCCTAGCCCCTCAATGTTGGGGCTCGGCCCCCAAAGATGCGGAGCATTCCGCACCTTTGGGCCAGCGCGATGCCCGTCTGATTGGCGCCGTCTTTGGCGCCAGTCGGCGGACATCGCGCCGTTGGGGGAGAATTTCACCCCAGGTCTAACAGCCACACTTTGGCTGCATGCAGTTTCTTCCTCCTGCTCCTAACTGTCCCAAAACTGCCTGCCTCGAGGAGCATTGTTCACTGACCCTTGAACTGCTCTGAGAACATATCAAAATACTCGCAGAGGGTCCCACCCTTGTCACTACGTGGGAACAAATGTAATATGCAGTGGAACATCTTGGGGCGATTCTCCCATGCTGCGCCGTCTGGGAGAATCGCTGCTAATGCCAGTTTTTCACGCGATGCCGGTCCGTCGCCGTTCCGCCATTCTCCCAACCGGCGGGAACGACTTCATCGGGGTCGGCGCCGCGCATGCCGGAGAATCCGCCGAGCAGGCAGTAGAGCAGATTCTCCCAGCCCCCCGCTATTCTCCGGCCCGGAATAGCCGAAGTCCCGATGGCGTGACCCCAAGTCACGCCGTCGCCGTTCACCCCTGCTAAATAAATTCGTCAGCCAGTCGGGCTGGCTGAAGAAGCGGAAGAGGGAGGTGAGTAGGCGGGCCCATCCCAGCAACCAGGAAGTAGTGTCCACGGCCAGTGATGGCGGGTGCGGGGGTGTGGGGGAAGGCTGTAGGAAGCGTCTGCCATGATTCCCCATGGGGGGGAGGGATGGGCTGGGGGGGGGGGGGGGTTGGGGGTGACATTGGGGGGGGAATTGGGGAAGGGTGGACGTGGTTGGGGGGTGAGTGGGGAAGGGTGGATGTGGTTGGGGGCGTGGAGGAGAGGGGGGAAGGGTGGACGTGGTTGGGGGGGAGAGTGGGGAAGGGTGGATGTGGTTGGGGGGGAGTTGGGAAGGGTGGACGTGGTTGGGGGAGTGGAAGAGAGGGGGGAAGGGTGGACGTGGTTGGGGGAGAGTGGGGAAGGGTGGATGTGGTTGGGGGAGTGGAGGAGAGGGGGGAAGGGTGGACGTGGTTGGGGGGGAGTTGGGAAGGGTGATGTGGTTGGGGGAGTGGAGGAGAGGGGGGAAGGGTGGACATGGTTGGGGGGGGGAGTTGGGAAGGGTGGACGTGGTTGGGGGTTGGGGGGAGAGGGGGGAAGGGTGGACGTGTTTGGGGGGGTAGAGGGGGGAAGGTTGGACGTGGTTGGGGGAGGGGGGAGAAGGGGAAGGGTGGACGTGTTTGGAGGGGAGAGGGGGGAAGGCTGGATGTGGTTGGGGGGGGGTTTGGGATGGGCGATGTGAGGGCTAAGAAGGATGGGTAATGTAAAGGGGTGCAGGGAAGGGTGGATGGAGTAGGAGAAGGGTGCGGGGGTGAAGGATTGAGAAGGGGGAAGGAGGAGGGGACGGGGCAAAAGATGCCACCATCCTGTCGGGTTGGGGGGGGGCGGGCCTCCACGGTTGCCCGCGGGACCGTGATCCCCAGCTGGAGTGCAGTGGCAGGAAGGTGACGAGGACACCCCTCCCGATTGAGGGCATGGTTAAGGGCAGTGTCTGCTGGCGCTGCAATGAGGAGGGACGGCTTGAACTGTGCGGGATGCGGATACTGTGGGCAGCTGGCACAGTGCGTGCCTGAATGAACATTGACCAGGCTGCCTGGGCACCCATTCATCGAAAGGGCCCTGGCTGCCTACCTGCCAAAGCGCCCTCCTAACAAATGTCCCTCCCAAACCAACCCCCCCTCCCCCGCTGCAAGTTGATGATGTATACGCAGCAGCCGAGCAAGTTGGCTCAGGGAGGGTGCTGCAGAGGCGGATGCTGCAGAGGGAGTGTCAGCGGATGGCCCCGTGCCAGCCACTGCTGCTGCCGGCCATCACGCCCGACAAGTACAAGAGGAGGCGGAGCGTGCGGATCACCTCCAGGTTGTCGGCCAGGAAGAGGGCGACGAACCCGATCCTGATGGGTCACCAGGGGATGAGCAAGAGCAGGTGGTCGTGCCAAGGCGGCGGAGGCGTCCCATGCGCCACCGTGTGTACAGGGACCGCATTTCCTTCGAGGGCCTAACAGAGGTGGCATGCAGGAGGAGACTCCGACTGAGCCATGAGACGGTCGGCCCTATAAGTCCCCTGATGGCGCACCTCGAACCACATGGAACTGGGGGAGGACATGCCATCCCAGTGAGGGTGAAGGTGACGGTCGCCCTGAAATTCTTCGCGACCGGCTCCTTCCAGTCGCCGAGCGGGGATCTTTGCAGCATCAGTCAGGCCTCAGTGCACCAGTCAGTCACCGATGGCCTTTATGCAGTCGCGGCAAGATACATCAATTTTCCGGAGGACCACGCGCACCAGACTGCCAGGGCATCACAATTCGCCGCAGTAGCCGGCATCCCGATGGTACAGGGCGTCGTGGATGGGGTGCACGTAAACCTGCGTGCACCAACGTGGGACAGGACGTCTTCCTAAACAGGAAGGGCACATATTCCATGAACGTCCAGGTGGTGTGCGACCAGGGAATGAGAATAATGCACGTGTACGCCCAGTACCCAGGAAGCATGCATGACGCCTTTGAGGCATGAGGCAACCAGGGGCGTAGTGGAGAGGTGCGTCGGCCTCCTGAAAATGAGTGGCGGGATTCTCCCCTACCCGGCGGGGTGGGGGGTCCCGGCGGGATGGAGTGTCGTGAACCACTCCGGCATCGGGCCGCCCCAAAGGTTTCTCCGCACCTTTGGGGCCAAGCCCTCACCTTTAGGGGCGAGGCCCACGCCAGAGTGGTTGCCGTCTAGCCGGCTGGCCTGGAAGGCCTTTGGCGCCATGCCAGCCGGGGCCAAAACGACTCCGCCGGCCGGCTGCTGACATCATCCCCGCGCATGCGCAGGGTGGGGGAGGTCACCTCCGCGTCGGCCATCGTGGAGGCTATGGCCAACGTGGAGGGGAAAGAGTGCCCCCACGGCACAGGCTCGCCCAGTGATCGGTGGGCCCTGATCGTGGGCCAGGCCACCGTGAGGGCAGCCCCCGGGGCCAGATCGCCCTGCCCCCCCCCCCCCCTCCAGGACCCCGGAGCTCGCTCGCGCCGCCTGGTCCCGCCGGTAAGGGAGGTGGTTTAATTCATGCCGGCGGGACCGTCATTACAGCAGCGGGACTTCGGCCCATCGCGGGCCGGAGAATCGCCGGGGGGGGGGGGCGGCCCGCCGACGGGTGCGGAGAATTCGGCGGCCGGCAGGGGCGAGATTCACGCCGCCCCCCCCCGGCGATTATCCGTCCCAGCGGGGGGGTCAGAGAATTCCGCCCCAGGTTCCGGTGCCTGGACCGCTCAGGGGGCGCTCTGCAGTACGACCCCGACAGGGTCGGAAGGATGGTTGTCGCCTGTTGCGTGCTGTACAACATCGCCCAACATAGGGGCGATGTGATGGAGGAGGAACAATCAGATGAGCCCGAAGAGGGCAGCAACCCTGAACTGGAGGATGAGGAGGTGGAGGGTGGTAGGGCAGTGGGGCACAGACGCCATCTGCGGGATATGGCCGGGTGGCCTCACAACGCCACCGTTTGGGACAGCGGGCACGTAATGCGTTGATCATCGCACGATTCGCACACTAGGGGGAGGGCATCATTGTTAAGGGCATTAGCACCATTGACCGTGCGCTCTGGCACAACCCAGCACCCCCCTCACCCACCTCCCGCACCATCGCACAACCCTACCACACACGGCACCACTGTCAAGCAACACAGCACCTGCGGCACATCGTTACTGTCGGTAGACCTCGACTTCCGTAAGCGGGTATGAACAGTGCCATGTTGGATGATGACAACCCGCTCTGCGATGAGCTGTGCGCTACAGATCGCTACTGAATGCCTGACTCCTGGCCCTATCTGAACACCCCCCACCTTGGCGTCCCCCCTACACTTCATCACATGTCCATGTGGGACAGCGGGCGTCGGAGCACTGCGGACGACGGAGTGTTTGATGTTGGGTGGGGGGGGGAATTCCGGCCTCACCCTGCGATGATCGTCGAACACCACCGCCACCGTGCACCCTCACATTCACCCCCCCACTTCCAGGCACCGAAAATATGACAGGCGCATGAAGGTTTGGTGCAGCAACTTTAATCGTAACTTATCTGTGCCCTGCACCCGTGCCAACTTACTACGTGTCAAACTTTTTGGCCTTACGGGCCCTACCACTACGTCTAGGTGTTTTCCCAGACGGTACACCAGGAGTGGAGGCGGACTGCTGGGAATCCTGCCCTTCGACGTGGCTCCCCGCCGAGTCGCCTGGGGCGGCCCGGCCTGGATGGGCCAGGCTGCTCGGCGGGCATGCTGCCACCCTCTGCCTGCTGCCCACCAGATGCACCAGGGACAGGACGGGGGGATTGCGAGTGTTCCGGTCCCTCCCTTGCTGTGGTTACCGGGACAGGCACCGGACCTCCTCCTCCCTCTGGGAGCCCGTTGGCCCCCAGAGGCCTCTCTAAGGGATGGTGGTGCGTGCGGAGGCATTCCCCGTTGCACCACCGACACCTGGCGCTGCCAGTCCTGGAGGCCCGCTGTGGAATCGACCAGAGTCTGAACGTTCCCGGCAATGGAGCTAAGGGAGTGCGACATCCCTGTCAGGGACAGCGCTACCTCCCGCTGAGTCTGGACGACGCCGTCCATCACATGGACAAGGCCGCTGATGCTCTCAGCGATGGCATGCTGTGACTGAGCCATGGCCTGCTGAGACAGGGCCAGACCCCGGAGTGCGGCGGCAATGTCCATGTGGCTCTGGACATTGGGCAGTGGGCAGCCCTGTCATGGGCCACGGATCACGCGTGCACACTAAGCCCCACGCCCTGAAGAACCTGACCCATGGCCAAAACCGTTTCCCCCATTGCCTCCATCGCCGATGCCACCTGTGCGGGTTGCAGCCATGACCGGCACCACTCCCTGCTCGTGGACGTGGATGGACTCCTCCAGCTGCACCTGCAGTTGCCAGAAGACAGCCGTCATCCCGTCGTCTGGTCCCTGGGGTAGCGAATGCATCGGGTCTGTGGGTGGGCCTGGAATGCCCAGGAACCCGGGAACTGTCTGGGCAGCAGCTGGTTGCTGGGGCCGGTCTGCCCTCCGACCGTCCAGCCCCTCGGCTGCTCCTACCTCCACCTGCTGTGCCGGTTCGGCTGTGTGGTGCGCACCAGTCTGTGAACCGGAAGCCTCGTCACTCACTTGCCCGACCGAGGTGCGTGTATCTGCGATGTTGGAGGGTGTGGGTGACAGCAGTGCCGTGGCCGCCAGGTCGTCATCTGTCCCCAGCTCTGGTGTCTCCTGTGTGGAACCTTGGCCCGGTGCATTCAGACCACAGCCGGAGACAGGTGCCGTGTCCCTGTGCCTCGACTGTCACAACGTCCTCTGTGCGTCACTGTCCGGGCTCGCTGTCCCCTCCTCGTCCGTCACACTGTCATAAGAGTCATTACTGTCCGTCCTGACATCTCTGTCCTCTGTGCGGCACGCCTCGATGGCCCGGCCTCAGAGGATGGCCCTCCTGCCCGTGATCCTTGCCCTCTGTCCCGTGCGTCCCTGTGGCCAGAAGAGGTTGGGGCTGTACGGCGGCGAGGTGAACGGGCAGTTCCACGGCGCCGCTCGTGTGGCCTTGGAGAACACAGTAAGGCACGTTTCGTTAGACTCGCGTGGTCATATGTGAAGGGGTGGAGGGGGTTTGTGAGGGTGTGGACTGTGGGGCTGGTGCAGTGTCAGGCAGTGGGGTGTGAGGGTGTGGACTGTGGGGCTGGTGCAGTGTCAGGTAGTGGGGTGTGAGGGTGTGGACTATGCGGCTGGTGCAGTGCCAGGTGGTGGGGTGTGAGGGTGCGGACTGTGGGGCTCGTGCAGTGTCAGGCGGTGGGGTGTGAGGGTGTGGACTGTGGGGGTGGTGCAGTGTCAGGCGGTGGGGTGTGAGGGTGTGGACTGTGGGGCTGGTGCAGTGTCAGGCGGTGGGGTGTGAAGGTGCGGACTGTGGGGGGGGGTGCAGTGTCAGGCGGTGGGGTGTGAGGGTGTGGATTGTGGGGCTGGTGCAGTGTCAGGCGGTGGGGTGTGAGGGTGTGGACTGTGGGGCTGGGGCTGGTGCAGTGTCAGGCGGTGGGGTGTGAGGGTGTGGACTGTGGGGGGGGGTGCAGTGTCAGGCGGTGGGGTGTGAGGGTGTGGACTGTGGGGCTGGTGCAGTGTCAGGCGGTGGGGTGTGAGGGTGCGGACTGTGGGGGTGGTGCAGTGTCAGGCGGTGGGGTGTGAAGGTGTGGACTGTGGGGGTGGTGCAGTGTCAGGCGGTGGGGTGTGAAGGTGTGGACTGTGGGGCTGGTGCAGTGTCAGGCGGTGGGGTGTGAGGGTGTGGACTGTGGGGGTGGTGCAGTGTCAGGCGGTGGGGTGTGAAGGTGTGGACTGTGGGGGTGGTGCAGTGTCAGGCGGTGGGGTGTGAGGGTGTGGACTGTGGGGCTGGTGCAGTGTCAGGGGGTGGAGTGTGAGAGGTTGGGGGTACTGATGGGCTGAGGGACTGCATGCATACAGTGGATTCTCACTTGGAGCTTCGCCTCCGACCTGGCGTGTCAGGGTACTAACCCTTGCTGCCCTCATGAGGGTCGTGCAGTTTCTTCCTGCACTGGTCTCCTGTGCGGGGGATGTGCCCCACAGCGCTGACTGCCGCCTCCACCTCTCGCCATCCACGCCTTACGGTGCTGCTTGGCTGCCGGTGTCTGCGTCTGGGGAAGAAGATGGCCCGGCGCTCCTCCAGTGCCTCCAGAGGTGCCTCCAGGTCACTGTCCCGGAAGCGGGGAGCGGCGCGAAGGGGCTCTTCCATGTCGGGCCTCGTTGTGTGCGCCGATCCGCGCACTTCCTTATATGTAGCGTGGCATCATCGTGGCGTCGCTCGATGACGCCGCCGTTCCTGCGCACCGCCCACCGTGTTTCTCGCGGCGCCACTGCTGGCCCCTTTTCAGCCTGTGTGAATTAGTCACGGCGGGGGCCCGTTCGCAAGGTCGTGAAACGCGACGGCGTTCACCAAGGCCCCGGCACTTAGTCCCGCGATCGGAGAATCGCCCCCCTTGTACCTTAAATGTTACAATCGCCACAAAAAGCTAATTTAGCACCCAAGATACATCGATCAATGGATTTCATGACATGCTCTGTGGCACCTTGCTGCATACAAATTGGCTGTTCTATTTCACAACATTACACCAGTGGCTATGAAACACTTTGCGGCGCCCTGAGGTTATAATATGTGTGTTTATATGCAACTGTTTTCTTCAAAGTGAGCTGAAATCTACAAATGCATAAACACTTGGGGCAGATAGGAGATCCATCAGCATGTGGAAAGAGAAAATGTTGGTTAAATCCTTGTTATCAGCTTACAACAGCACAGAGAACAGGTCTGGTGTTCGTTCAGCAGCCCACATGCTATCCAGTATTAAATTTGACAGTCACAGCTAGAGCTTGTTCAGCAGATTCCACTCTGGATTCGGCTGAACAAAGATTAAATCCAATAATATGAGAAATCAAATATTGCACTTTATCAACAGTAACATTTTCTGACAACCTATATTAAATAGTTACACATCATTGCATCTTGTTGCAATATACATCCTTTCAATGATACTAATGGACAGCAATAGAATTGAAAAAAAAAAGTTATGAGTCAATAACCGAACACAAAAGCTTATATTTAACCATCAGTCAGTTCTGTTTGTTGTGAATCAGATTCTACTTTGATATACATAAGCTGACATCTTGCATTCACAGCTGACCTAGTCGCAGACAATCTGGAACCATCGCACTTTAATTGGTTTCTTTGCAGCTATTAATTTTTAATCACTAGTTTATCCTGTCTCCAATTTATCCCATTTAATAAACTGAGCCCCCTTGAAACTCTTGAAAATTTCTGAAATCTTCTGTCTTGTTGGCACGTCGGATGTTTTTTTTTAAAGCCATATAACCGTGGGGAAGATTTTTAGTCCGTGCCATTTCAATCATGTAAATTACTTTCTCCACAGAGTTTGGGACTACGACCTTTCAGAACATGGCAACATTGCAATATAATCCAAACAGATTCTTCATAGGCATTGGGCTCAGCAGCATTGCCGGGGAATTCTTTGGCACTTGTATCAAAAGGTTTCTTGTTGAATCGCTAAGTCTGATAATCTGATGTTGGATAAAAATTCCGACAGATGTGAAATAAACATTAACTGTTGCCTTCTGGTTCAGTTACGTAAAGAAAGAACACTCATTTTAGAGCACATTTCATGACTGCTGGTGTCCCAAAGTATTTTACAGCCAATGAAGCAAGTTAGAAGTGTAGCCACCATTGCAATTCAGGAGACTGATATTTAGTGTGTCAGTCATTTACCTTCCCAGTATTATCAGGCTGACTATTATAGCTAATGGATGTGCAACTGGGCTGAGATGATAGCCTCAAATGGTGATAGTACATCGTCAGCTCATTTTACAAACCTGTCCGATTTCTTTATCGTTGTCTTCACACGTTTCACCCCCTCTTGAGGCCAATTTCACCCAAGATGTGCTAAAGTATATGCCAGTAAGTCATTTCAATTTGGAATGATCAGGTTACCCTTTTCCACCTCTTTGTTGGGCATTTAAGCAATTCAAAACTGAAGCCAGCAGTATGATTCTCCATGTGTCTGTTTGAGTAAGGAGAGGTTTCCTGTTATGCCAATAATGACATGTTTCTCTTTTCAATCAGAAGTGAGCGAGTCATCCGGCTGCAGTTGATGGGTGAATTTGTTAAGTTGTCCAGCTACAAATTCAGCATGGGGGGCTTAAATATCATCAGAGTTCCAAGGGAACATTTTGATGCTAAAACGTTATACGGTCAATCTGATGGACAAATTTCCTCCAAACATATCTTCACACACACACCTTGGGCGAGATTCTCCGACCCCCCGCCGGGTCGGAGAATCGCCAGGGGCTGGCGTGAATCCCGCCCTCGCCGGTTGTCGAATTCTCCGGCACCGGATATTCGGCGGCGGCGGGAATCGCGCCGTGCCGGTCGGCGAGCCCCCCGGCGATTCTCCGGCCCTCAATGGGCCGAAGTCCCGCTGCTGGAATACCTGTCCCGCCGGCGAGGATCAAACCACCTCTCTTACCGGCGGGACTAGGCGGCACGGGCAGGCTCCGGGGTCCTGGGCGGGGGGGGGGCGATCTGGCCCCGGGGGGGTGGCCTGGCCCGCGATTGGGGTCCACCGAACCGCGGGCGGGCCTGTGCCGTGGGGGCACTCTTTTCCCTCTGCCTCGGCCACAGTCTTCACCATGGCCGACGCGGAAGAGACACCCCTCCCCTGCGCATGCGCGTGGATGACATCAGCAGCCGCTGACGCTCCCGCGCATGCGCGGACTTCCGCCGCCCGGCGAAGTCCTTTCGGCCCCGGCTGGCGTGGCGCCAAAGGCCTTTCCCGCCGGCTGGCGGCGCGCCAACCACTCCGGCACGGGGCTAGCCCCTCAAGGTGAGGGCGTGGCCCCTAAATGTGCGGAGAAATCCGCACCTTTGGGGCGGCCCGACGGCGGAGTGGTTCCCGCCACTCCATCCCGCCGGGACCCCCCACCCTGCCGGGTAGGGGAGAATCCCGCCGGGTAGGGGAGAATCCCGCTCCTTATTCCCTTTGAGGAACCATGGGGATGTGGTAGAAGAATTTCCAGAAGCTACGAAGGCTCCTTCCGTGGCCAACTAGCTCTCACATGGGACTTGAACTTACAGTTTTTAGCCCAGAGATAGCGATGCCACAAAACCCGACTGCAGTCAAATGGAATAATGAAATATTTGACATTATTGATCAAAATAGCTTGAGCAGACAATGAGCCAAGGAGCTGCCTTCAGGCAGAGCACTTATGGAATTGAATAGAATTGACCAACATGCAATATGAGTAGGAATAAAAACTCGTATTCCTTCTTACTAAAACTGATAATCAGACTCATTTTACTTCGATATGAGGTAGGGTATTTACATTTAAAAGAAGCATGTGCCGATCCAATCCGACCTATCCCTGTAATCTCGTAACTTAACCTGCACATCCCTGGACAGTAAGGGGCAATTTATCATGACCAATCTGCCTAACCTGAAAATCTTTGGACTGTGGGAGGAAACCGGAGCACCAGAGGACACCCACGAACTCACGGGGAGAATGTGCTGACTCCGCACAGACAGTCACCCAAGGCTGAAATTGAACCCAGCTCCCTGCTCTGTGAGGGAGCAGTGCTAACCACTGTAGGCACCATCAAAAGCCTTGATGGATGTGAATTGCAACTATCATCAAGCATATTTGTTGTCACTGTGTCCCTAAGGATGCGGAGCCTCCTTTGACATGTGTCGCCCAAAGTGGCTTTGCTTGAGGACTTCAGCACAGTCCACCCTTAGTTGCAATGCACAGGTCCTCATGCATCTCATCTAATGGGGATAGTATACTCAGCTGGTGGGGCCCCCTCGGAGGCAGGAGGATGACGAGGCCGGGTGAGCACAGGCAGAATTCCAGGGAAAGACCTTTGAGAAGGAAGGTAGAAGCTCGTTTTTTGCAGAGCCAGCAGGCAGGCCAAGGCAGTAGGATCCACAGAAGACACCATTAGCCAGCGGTTAGAGACTACAGGTAGCGCTCCAACTATCTTCAAATGGCTGAGGTCCAATGTCGAAGGAGGCTCCGCAACTCTGGGGACACAGTGACAGCAATATGCTCGATGATTGGGCCAGGAATCACCTCCAACTGCATGGGCAGACCCAAGCAGGTGGCTTTGAAAGTCCAGGGGTCTATGCGGGTCTGTGTGGCACGTCTCAATCAGCTATATAAAGTTGCATCAAGTTCATGCCGACGCTATTTTCAGATATGTCTGCACATTTATCCATTACTGGACAGACGAGTCCAGCCAGGCAGAGAGAGAGCCAGAAGCTTTGTCACTTTGGTTTTCCCCGCATCCAGAGTGTAATAGATCACACTCACGTGGCCATCAGGGCGCCAGCAGGCGAGCCGGAAGACTTCATGTTCTGAAAGGGCTTCCACGTAATGAATGTGCAGATGGTCTGTCACCACAGGGCACTGTGCCAGTTACCCTGGCAACTCACATCTACCAAGGCTTTTGATGGTGCCTGCAGCACTGGATGGATGGCTTCTGGGTGAAAAAGACTATCCTTTGAAGAGGTGGCTGATGACTCCACTACGTCATCCCAGAACTGAGTCCAAGGAGAGGTACAACAGGAGTCACGCCCCCGCAAGGGCTAATGTTTACAGCCCCCAAGTCTAATATAAATGCAATTAGAATCAGTCATTCAAGATAAAATCAGCAAACATTTAGAATTTTGTTATTAGGGGCAAGCAGCATGGATTTCAATGAGACATGTTGTGTTTGGTAAGTTGAGTACAGTTTTTGAAAAAGTGACTGACTGAACAAAGGGGGTGCAATGCATGTAAAGTACATGAATCTTTCAGAAGAAATTCAATCGATTTCCTCATATGAGGCTTGTTAGAAAGATTTAGCTGTAGGATTTAAGAAGGGATAAAGCAACTTTGTTGGTAAGTTGGTGAATATACGAGACAAAGACGATAATTTAAATTGTTGGTGATATGTAAAACAGCCAAAATATTGGGTAAAACACAATTAGTCCACTGTTTACCCACCTTAGGTGTGTTATGGAAATCATATAAAAGTCATGGAGAGTTTAAGGCATGGATTCATCAGAATAAACTCAGAATGACACGAATGAAGGGAAACAGCTAGAGAATTATTCCCACTGCTTCAGTGCAAGCTAAGAAATGATTAATTACATAAGGGAAGACTATTTACTATTCACAGAGTCATTGATGAAAAGTTACCATTTCAAAACGATCATGAATAGAGTGAGGAGTCAAGTTGGAAATGTCTTCACACATTGGGTGGCCCGGTAGTACAGTGGTTAGCACTGTTGCTTCACTTCTCCAGAGTCCCAGGTTCGATTCCTGGCTTGGGTCACTGTCTGTGTGGAGTCTGCACGTTCTCCCTGTGTCTGCGTGGGTGTCCTCCGGGTACTCCAGTTTCCTCCCACAAGTCCCGAAAGACGTGCTGGTAGGTAATTTGGACATTCTGAATTCTCCCACTGTGTACCTGAACAGGCGCCAGAATGTGGCAACTAGGGGATTTTCACAGTAATTTCATTGCAGTGTTAATGTCAGCCTACTTGTGACAATAAAGATTATTATAATTATTACAGGGGGTTACTGAAGCATGGAACACATTGCCACAAGGAATAGTTGAGACCAATATCTTGTAGGTGAAAATTGGACAAAAAAATCGAAGCAGAGGAAAATGCAGGGTTATGAGGATAGAAAAGGGACAGTTAATTGGATTTAACAAACAGTACAAGCATTTATTTTGGATCAATTAGCAAATGGATCGTGAACCATTATGTTCATTTCACTCTGTCTCATTTCAAAATGTTGCATTAGTTTGCTGAGCATTTTGTGCGGGGTTAAATTTGTTTAGTGAGCACTGATAATCTGTCACAGTCACCTTGGGACATTTCACAAAGTTGAAGGTGCTATATAAATGAACATTATTGTTGCTGAAAACTCACAGAAACTTTTTATTTGATTGAGTTGTTTCTTCAGTAGAGAATTCATATGATCTAATAATTGTCTGTGGATGTTTCTCTATAAATTCTCTATACAAATAAGTAGAAAACAAGTTACACTTCATAAATTTTATGGCATTTGTGAAGCTGCGTACGTAGTTGCTGGCATTTTAGCTTTGCATTTTTGCTAAAGGCTCTGTTCCATTGAGAAGAATAGCCGTATTTATATGACTGATGATTGAGCAATATATATTTAAAAATTTAAGCCTGGTCTCCTTGCTATTCCAAAATAAAATGCCCTGTGGGTTAATTAAGTAGGGGGTGCTAAATAAGTATTTAATAGGATTTCTGCAATGTTCGGATTCTAGACCTTCACTCCACTGCAATTTCCATTAATGGAATATGCATGGATTTATTCAGGGGCTCTTGTGTGTATTGGAGGAAAGCGAGGTCAATACTTATAATAATAAAATATTTATAAAATAAGGGATGGACTTGTCCTTTTACAGAATTATAAACTAAGCAGGACCTCAAAGCAGTCCAAGCTTTCTGATACATATGCAAGTAACATAATTCGTAGCCACATCTTTTCAGTTGCAGAGGTGACTGTAAGTATATTGGATCATTTTCCTATGAATTATAATAAGAGAAGCCATTTAGTCACTAACCTCTTCACATTTATATTAGAACATACTCTTAGCATTCATGGCAAGTCAAAATGATCTAGATCATGAATCTGAGGTCAAATTTATCCTAATGATATTGCTGGGTACTTTTAAAACAACTTCAGATATGTAGAAATTGAACC
Organism: Scyliorhinus torazame; assembly: GCF_047496885.1. Taxonomy (NCBI): domain Eukaryota; kingdom Metazoa; phylum Chordata; class Chondrichthyes; order Carcharhiniformes; family Scyliorhinidae; genus Scyliorhinus; species Scyliorhinus torazame. Next base: position 364,316,587 of record NC_092708.1, on the reverse strand, counting down.
TGAATACCAATATCACATCTATGTTGGAGACTTCACCATAACCACCAGACAGGAAGACAGCATACACAGGTGAAAGTTGAGGCCTGCTGTATTCACTAAAACCTGGAACCTCCTGAAAGTGTTAGTTGAGAAGCCATTCGATTAAAGGAATTATCCAGTTGTTGAAGGGCCAATTAATACATTCGAGACACTAGACTGGATCACGTTACCAGAGAAAGTATTTGAGGAGTGAGTGTAGATGCATTTAACAGAAAGCTAAGCAAATGACGGAGAACGGAATACAGGGTTATGATAGAGTGAGATAAGAAGAGATGGGAGGTGTCTTGAGCAGGGCATAAACGCTAAGATGGAATGGAATGGTTGGACAGGCATCCGAGTTCGATTCAGGAATTGGGTGATTGTCTGTGTGGGGTTTGCATGTTCCCCCCATGTCTGCTAAGTTTCCTCTGGGTGCTCCGGTTTCCTCCCACAGCCCAAAGGTGAATTAAGAGCTATTTAGATGTGCACTTGCAATGCAAATGCATACAAGGCTATGGGCCAAGTGCTAGAAAATGGGTTTAGAATAGTTAGGTGGTTACTTTTGACCGATGCAGACGCGATTGGCAAAAGGGCCTTTTCTGTGCTGTAGATCTCTATGACTCACTCTGTGTGCAAGTTAGATGGCTTGACCTCTAAATGTCCTGAGATGTGCAGGTTAGGTGGGGTTACAGTGATAGAGCGGGTGAGTGGGCCTAGGTAGGGTGCTCTTTCAGAGGGTCAGTACAGACTCAATGGGCCTAATGGCCTCCTTCTGCACTGTAGAGATTCTATGGATTCTTTTTTTTTCATTGGATTGGATGTGGGCATCGCAGGCTGGGCCATTGCTGTGGGTCTGGAGTCACATGTAATCAAGTTCAGGTAAGCACAGCAGGAAGGATATTAGTGAACCAGATGGATCTTTACAACAATTGACAACAGTTTCATGGTCACCTTTAGACTTTTAATTCCAGATTATTATTGAATTCAAATTTCACCAACTGCTGTGGTGGGATTCAAACCCAGGTCCCCAGAACATGACTCTGGGTCTCTGGATTATTAGTCCAATGACAATACCACTATGCCACTGCCTCCCCCTTCTATGGTTCCACAAACTCCAGCAGGGTTAGAGATGTAGAACACTAATAGGTATGATCTTAGCCTACTTGCGAGGATCATGGGGCGAAATTCTCCGTTATCGGCGGAAAGTCCGCCGATCGGCGCAAAAAACGGCGCAAATCCCACTTGCGTCACGTCATAAAAATGGGACGATAGTCTCCGGCCGAAATGGGCTAGCAGCGACGTAATGGGATCCGCGCTTGCGCAGTGGTTCACGCTGTGCAGCGTCTTACGCGCTGCACGGCATGACGGCTCATAAGGCCGCGCAGCTCCCCCCCACCCGACCGGAACACCCGACCGCAACACCCGACTGGATGGCTGGCCGTCGCTCAGCCCCAAGGTTCGAGTCACGCGATGTGGAGGCGCTCCTGGACGCGGTGGAGCAGAGGAGGGACGCCCTGTATCCCGGGCTCAGCCGCAGAGTTGCCCCACGCCACAGCCGGCGTCTGTGGAGGGAAGTGGCAGAGGCCGTCACTGCTGTGGCCCTGACACCACGGACAGGCACCCAGTGCCACAAGAAGGTGAACGACCTCGTCAGAGCAGGCAGGGTGAGCCTCCCCCATATCCCCCTCCCACATATCCCCCATATCCCCCTCCCCCATATCCCCCCTCCCCCATATCCCCCATATCCCCCCTCCCCCATATCCCCCATATCCCCCCTCCCCATATCCCCCCTCCCCCATATCCTCCATATCCCCCCTCCCCCATATCCCCCCTCCCCATATCCCCCATATGCCCCCTCCCCCATATCCCCCCTCCCCCATATCCCCCCTCCCCCATATCCCCCATATCCCCCTCCCCATATCCCCCCTCCCTGATATCCCCCTACCCCATATCCCCCATATCCCCCCTCCCCATATCCCCCATATCCCCCCTCCCCCATATCCCCCCTCCCCATATCCCCCCTCCCCCATATCCCCCCTCCCCATATCCCCCCTCCCCCATATCCCCCCTCCCCATATCCCCCCTCCCCCATATCCCCATATCCCCCCTCCCCCATATCCCCCATATCCCCCCTCCCCCATATCCCCCCTCCCCATATCCCCCCACCCCATATCCCCCCTCCCCCATATCCCCCCTCCCACATATCCCCCCTCCCCCATATCCCCCCTCCCCCATATCCCCCATATCCCCCTCCCCATATCCCCCCTCCCCCATATCCCCCATATCCCCCCTCCCCCATATCCCCCATATCCCCAAGTGAATCCAGCCCTAACCTTAACCTCTGCAATGCATGCGCAACCGATGGCGTGCATTCATATACCTGCCTAACACTGTTGCCTTTTACCCCTGCCACCACCCCCCCCCCCCACAGGAGAAGCGCGCACACAACAATAGGGAGCATGTGAGGACTGGAGGAGGCCCGCTGATGAGAGGCCACTGACCGTACACGAGGAAAGGGCCCTGGAACTGGCTGGCGGACCTAAGGACCGGGAGGTTGCTGATGCAGAGGTCGGGGGCCCACCAGCAAGTGAGCTACCGACAGCCCGTCCCCATATCCCCCCTCCCCTATATCCCCCTCCCCGTATCACCTGATCACTACCTGATGTCTAACCATGCATGCTTCATTGTGTATCGCAGGACCAAACGTCCAGGCACCCATCCCCGCAGATGCACACCGCCCGCAGGATGCCCCTCGGAGACCACAGGAGACGGAGAGACCCGCACCCTCCAGCATGCGACGCCCGCAGGATGCCCCTCGGAGACCACGGGAGACGGAGAGACCCGGACCCTCCAGCATGCGACGCCCGCAGGATGCCCCTCGCACACCACGGGATACGGAGAGATCTGGAGCAACAGGGAGACGACACCCCCGTCACGTGCGGGAGCGACCACCCAGCGATGAGGGGGGCAGCCACAGGCCCCCGTCACATCCGAGCCAGGACACCACTACCCAGGACACCACTACCCAGGACACCACTACCCAGGACACCCCTACCCGGGACTGCACTACCCAGGACACCCCTACCCGGGAAGACGAAATACCGGACAGTGACTCAGAGTGGATGGGTGGAGACGAACCCCCACCCCAAAGTGCCATGGAGTCAGAGTGGGACGAAGAGCACGACACAACGCCACTGCTGTCACCAACACCCTCCACCATCGCAGAAACACTCACCACGGTTGGGCACTTTAGTGATGAGGCGTCTGGTACACTCACTGGTGCGCACAACACAGCCGTCCCGGTACAGCAGGTGGAGGTAGGAGCAGCAGAGGGACCGGGCGGTCGGAGGGCAGCCCAGGCCAAGCGAACATCTGCCACCCAGATGGATCCCGGGTTCCTGCAGTTACCACACCCACATATAGATCCGATGCAACCACCGACCCGGAGACGAGCGAAGAGGGTGACGGCCGGCTTGCGGCGGCTGCAGTCGCAGGTGGAGGAGTCCACCCGCGTCCAGGAGCTGGGAGTGGTGCCGGTCATGCGTGCCACCCAGGCTGACACCGCACGGGTGGCGTCCACGGTGGAGGCAATGGATGCGACGGTGTCAGATATGGGGAACAGTTTGCGAGGCCTGGGGCCTTCCGTGCAGGCGCCGTCTGTGGCCCAGGAAATGGCTGCCCTCTCACAGGAGGCCATGAGCCAGTGCCAGCGCCAGATGGCAGAGGCGCTCAACGCCATAGCCCAGTCTCAGCAGGCCATGGCCCAGTCTCAGCAGGCCATGGCCCAGTCTCAGCAGGCCATCGCTGAGGGCATCGGCGCCAGTGGCCATGTGCGAGCCGGCGTCGCACTGTCACAGACAGGGTTTGCCAACCCCCTGGGCTCCATGGCTGCAAACCTGCAGAACCCTGTCGATACCAGCACGGGCCTCCAGGACTGGCAGCGCCAGATGTCGGGGGGGCGTCGGATGGCCAGTCCGTTCGCATCCCCCACCCATGTAGAGGCCTGGGGGCCATTGGGCACCCCGAGGGAGGAGGAGGTGGTGTGGTCCGTCCCGGCTCCCTCTGTAGGGGAGGTCCCGGTACCCTCGGACTCTCCCCCTTCCGTCCCAGGTGCATCGGGTGGGCAACGGGCAGGACAGGCTGGCAGCTCGCCATCCCAGTCGCCCGGGCCGCAGCCTGGCCCATCTAGGCCAGGACGCCCCAGGAAACGGCCGCCAAAGGGATCCAGTGTCAGAGGGCAGGAATCACAGGAGTCCACCTCCAGTTCTGCTGTACCGTCTGGGGAACCACGTAGACGTAGTCAAAGGGCCCGTAAGGCCAAACAATTAGACACTGAGTAAGTTGGCACGGGTGCAGGGCACAGATGAGTTTTAGGGGCTAGGGCACGTGCATGAACTCCTTTGGTTATTAAATTCAATGTTACACCTACCGAAGCTGCCTTTGTGCTCTGTCCAAAGTGTGCGGGCGTGTCATGTACGTTGAGCGCAAGTGTGTGTGTGACGGGTGGTCTTACCTCAGCCCCAGGTGAGTCTGCCCCCTTCCCCCTGGGCCGCCATCAACATCCCCCGGGCAGAGGACGGGACCGTGCGCTGCAGTGTCACAGCCGCATGCAGGGATGGTCCGGGTGGATGGTGGTACTGTGGCCATGGGTCAGACATAGTCCAACGATGTAGAGCCAGGAGCTCACAGCAGGGCGGGTTGTCATCATCCTCCATGGCCTGCGATAGACACGCGTCCACCCGCAACTGTGTGAGCCAGGCCCGTTGTGCCGCCGGTGGATTGGCAATGGGGGGGTGGGGGGTGGTGTGCATGCGGGTGGGGTGGGTGGGGTTGGGGAGGGGGGTGAGGGTGCTGGGTGGGTGGATGGGTGGGGGGTGTGGGTGATCGGCTGTTGCCATGGTGTGCGGTCTGTGGCCATACTACCCGATTCCCACGCCCATCTAGTCAGTGAAGCGGGCGTCTATCAGTCTGCCCCGTGCCCGCTGGGCCAGCCGGTAACGGTGGACAGCCACCCGCCTGTGTCTACCCCGTCTGCCCTGACCATTGCCCCCATCCCCCTCATCTGGGAAGGACTGCGCCTCTTCCTGCTGCTCCTCCACTCCGCCCTCCTCTGCCTGCGACACATCGCCCCTCTGCTGGGCTATGTTGTGCAGGACGCAGCACACCACAATGATGCGGCCGACCCTATCTGACCGATACTGGAGGGCGCCCCCAGAGAGGTCCAGGCACCTGAAACGCATCTTCAGCACGCCAAAGCACCTCTCGATCACTCCCCTTGTCGCTACATGGGCATCATTGTAGCGGTTCTCCGCCTCATTGCGTGGCCTCCGTATAGGCGTCATCAGCCACGATCGCAATGGGTAGCCCCTGTCGCCCAGCAACCAGCCCCTCAGCCGGGGATGGCGTCCCTCGTACATGCCGGGGATGGATGACCGCGACAACACGAATGAGTCGTGTACACTGCCTGGGTGACGGGCGCAGACGTGCAGGATCATCATGCGGTGGTCGCAGACCACCTGTACGTTCATCGAATAGGTCCCCTTCCTATTAGTGAACACGGCTCTGTTATCTGCAGGTGGCCTCATGGCGACGTGCATCCCATCGATCGCGCCCTGGACCATGGGGAACCCGGCCACGGCAGAGAAGCCCACGGCCCGGGCATCTTGGCTGGCCCGGTCCACGGGGAAGCGGATGTAGCGGTGCGCCATGGCATAAAGGGTATCTGTCACTGCCCGGATGCACCGGTGCACCGATGACTGCGATATGCCGGACAGGTCCCCACTCGGTGCCTGGAATGACCCCGTTGCATAAAGGTTCAGCGCCACCGTAACCTTGACGGACACGGGGAGAGAGTGTTCCCCGCCAGTGCCACGCGGTGACAGGTGTGCCAGCAGGTGACAGATGTGTGCCACGGTTTCCCGGCTCATCCGGAGTCTCCTCCAGCATTCCCGGTCCGTGAGGTCCTGGTATGACTGCCGGGGCCGGTACACACGGGGCGCCCTCGGGTGCCTCCGTTGCCGTGGGGCCGCGACGTCCTCCTCCCCCTCCTCGTCCTGTTGGTCAGGTGTCCCTCCAGCCTGGGCGGCTGCCGCCTGCCCCTCTGCGGCAGCCTGCGCCGCCTCTCTGGCACGCTCCTCCTCCTCCTCCTCCTCATCCAGGGCAACATAGACATGAGCGGCTGCCACCACGGCGGCCAACATCGCTGGATGATCTGAAAACATGACGGCCTGGTGGGGGGGAGGGGAACGACGACATGTCATCATTGCCCATATCCCCTCCTCCCCCCAGCCAGGTGGCATGGACCGCATGGGTCCAACTGTTGGAGGCTGGCACCTGGCCAGGTGGACCAACTCATTTGCCCTCCCATCACCCTCCTCGGCACGGACCCCCTCCCCAACCTCCACCCCAGCACGGACCCCCCCCCAACCCCCAACCACCACCCCAGCACGGACCCCCTCCCCAACCTCCACCCCAGCACAGACCCCCTTCAACCCCCAACCTCCACCCCGGCACGGACCCCCTCCAACCTCCACCCCGGCACGGACCCCCCCCAACCTCCACCCCAGCACGGACCCCCTCCCCAACCTCCACCCCAGCACGGACCCCCCCCAACCCCCAACCTCCACCCCGGCACGGACCCCCCCAACCCCCAACCTCCACCCCAGCACGGACCCCCTCCCCAACCTCCACCCCAGCATGGACCCCCTCCAACCCCCAACCTCCACCCCAGCACGGACCCCCTCCCCAACCTCCACCCAGGCACGGACCCCCTCCAACCCCCAACCTCCACCCCAGCACGGACCCCCTCCCCAACCTCCACCCCAGCACGGACCCCCCCAACCCCCAACCTCCATCCCAGCACGGACCCCCTCCCCAACCTCCACCCCAGCACGGACCCCCTCCAACCCCCAACCTCCACCCAGCACGGACCCCCTCCAACCCCCAACCTCCACCCCGGCACGGACCCCCCCCAACCCCCAACCTCCACCCCAGCACGGACCCCCTCCCCAACCTTCACCCCAGCACGGACCCCCCCAACCCCCAACCTCCACCCCGGCACGGACCCCCCCCAACCCCCAACCTCCACCCCAGCACGGACCCCCTCCCCAACCTCCACCCCAGCACGGACCCCCCCCAACCCCCAACCTCCACCCCGGCACGGACCCCCTCCAACCCCCAACCTCCACCCCGGCACGGACCCCCCCCAACCCCCAACCTCCACCCCGGCACGGACCCCCTCCCGGCACTCCCCCGGAGCCCAGCCTACTCTAACCACCCCCCCCCCCCCCCACCGCACACACACACACACAAGCCGAGACACACCTCTCCTCACGCAATCAGTCTGCGGCCACGCCATTTCCTGCCCAGAGCCAACCCCCCAGGCCGTCACTCACCTCCTCGCTGGTCGGCGTGAGCCTGGAGCACCGGGTCACGCCGATGAAAAGGAGGTTTGATTCACGTCGACGTGAACGGTCATCACGTCGACGGGACTTCGGCCCATCCGGAAGGGAGAATATCGGCAGGCCGTAAATCGGCTGCCTTGCGCAGACCCGTGACATTCTCCGCGGCAGCGGCGCCATTAACGCCCCGCCGACTTTTCTCCCTTCGGAGACTTCGGCGGGGGCGGGATTCACGGCGGCCAACGGCCATTCTCCGACCCTCTGGGGGGGCGGAGAATGACGCCCATGATCTATGGGGAAGTAGAACGGCAGCAGAATCTAAACTGAAACATGATCCAATAAAGCATGCTACTTAGTTACAAGGGCAGTGCATTGAAAACTACTAGTGTCCTGTGATAAAGTCACAAAATATAAAAACAAATTAATACTCTACCCATTCTCCACCAGATTCACTGTATTGTAATAGTTAGTCATTCACTTTTTTAAAGAGTTGATGTAGTGCTTAAAATTTGGGATTCATTACCTGAATTTCCCCCCTTAATTCAGAGATCATGGGCAAGGAACTCGAGCCAGGCCAGTTATTGGTGCAGAATGTGCGATATAATTAGAAAAGGTGCCCAAAGAGATTCAAGCCACTTGAAGTTAACTTATGAGCAAAGCTGGGATGCCCAATAAGGACCAGGATGCTCCACCTCCTTGCCTAATAATTTTGCCTCTGGGTCTGAATGCTGGCATTAGGACCCCTACTTGCATATTCATGGCACCTAATGGCAGAATACAGCCTTTTGGCCAATTCATTTGACACCAGCCAAGCAATCGAACCAAGGCCCACTCCATCTCTCGGGTGCCGAAAAGTCTGGTGTCTTGCTGTCCAAAGTTAGCAGCACCATATACTATGTTGCAACTTCTAGAACTCATCATTCACTCTGCTGCTTGACTTAAAGATACATGTCCATTAAGCATCCAAGGATCAAAAATGATAACGGCAAAAATAAAGAAAAGGGAATTAAGGGAATCAACAGGAAGGACCCTTACAACTGAATTAAGTACTGAAAGGTGAATAAAACAGTAACAACTTAGTACAGTAAACAGCGCAGCACGGAGCTATAGTGCCAATGTTGTAAGAAAATAATATCAGAATTAAATGCTAGCAGGGCATTAGGGGGAGGTAGTGGTGTCCTGGACTACTAATCCAAAGGCGCAGGTTTTGCTCTGGGAATGTGGGTTCGAATATCATCACGGCAGCTGGCAAAATTAAAATTAAATGAAAATCTGCAACTAAAAGTCCAATGTTGACCGTAAAATCATTGTCAGTTGTTGTAAAAACCCATCTGGTTCACTCATATCCTTCGGAGAAGGAACTCTGCCATCCTTGCCTGGCCTGGCCTACATGTGACTCCAGCCCACAGCAGTGTGGTTGACTCTGAAATATCCTAGCAAACCATTCAGTTCAAGGGTAATCAGGCATGGGCAATAGATGTTGGCACAGCCAGCCACACCCACATCCCATGAATGAATTTAAAAGAGCATGCTCGTACAAAGTTCCTTTGGTAGTTGAACAACTACAACTAATTATCTTCAATAAGCCAATGTCTACTTGTGTATATATGGTATTTTTGTGCACTCTTACTATATAGTATGATTTCAGGATACTGAAATGAAATACCAAAACAAAATATGTGCATGTGTAAAAGTTTATTGCAAACAGTCAGTTCAACTCATCTGGGCATCCTTATCGAATACTGAAGATCATTTACATATTATGTTGCAGTAGTGTCTTATTGTAGTTTTAATGATTGAAGTAACACAGCCTGGCATTTGTAGAATTGTAATTTTTAAAAATAATTGGCTGCTGTACACATATGGGGCAGGATTCTCTGACCCCCCGCCGGGTCGGAGAATCGCCGGGGGCTGGCGTGAATCCCGCCCCCGCCGGTTGCCGAATTCTCCGGCACCGGACATTCGGCGGGGGTGGGAATCGGGCCACGCCGGTTGGCGCCTCCCCCCCCCCCCCCCCCCCCCGACAATTCTCCGGCCCGCGATGGGCCGAAGTCCCGCTGCTGGAATGCCTGTCCCGCCGGCGAGAATCAAACCACCTCTCTTACCGGCGGGACAAGGCAGCGCGGGCGGGCTCCGGGGTCCTGGGGTGGGGGGGGGGGGGCGCGGGGCGATCTGGCCCCAGGGGTGCCCCAACGGTGGCCTGGCCCGCGATCGGGGCCCGCCGATCCGCGGGCGGGCCTGTGCCATGGGGGCACTCTTATGGGGGCTCTCTTTTCCTTCCGCCTTCGCCATGGTCTCCACTATGGCGGAGAGACCCCCTCCACTGCGCATGCGCGGGGATGCCGTGAGCAGCCGCTGACGCTCCCGCGCATGTGCCGCCCGGCAAAGTCATTTCCGCGCCAGCTGGAGGGGCACCAAAGGCCTTTCCAGCCAGCTGGCGGGGCGGAAATCAGTCCGGCGCGGGACTAGCCCCTCAAGGTGAGGGCTCGGCCCCTCAAGATGCGGAGAATTCTGCACCTTTGGGGTGGCGCGATGCCGGACTGATTCGCGCCGTTTTTGGTGCCGGTCGGCGGACATCACGCCGATTGTGGAGAATCCCGCCCATGGTCACTAACTTCCTATTTTATTAAAGTTGGTTTTAATGGATAAGAAGCCACTCTTCCACTCATCTATTCCTGATTAAAATTTCAGCCTGCCAGTGTCACTTCACCAGTAGGACTTCAGTGTACATCCACAAAATATATCCTAATAATCTGATTCATATCCGGGAGGATCAACTGCTGTCAATAAATGTATGAGGGAGTTAATGAATAAGTGATCACCAGATATAGAACATTCTCAGATCAGCATAGACTGGTTGAATGCACAAAATACCAGCCAAACAAATATTATGCCGAGTGGAAGACTTGTGTATTTGAACAGTAGATTTGTGTACTGACTAACGGAAAACATGTTGGCTAACAGTCTGACTTATGTTTTTGTGTTGGGAGGGTAATATGTTATTCCCTATTTTCCTTCTTTTTCCTGTTTCGACAGCCAGTCCCTTCTGCAGTCAGGTGAATGAGGAATCAAAATTGTAGAATCAAAAGAAACAGGAGCAAGGGTAGGACATTTGGCCCATCAAGCCTGTTGGATATGGGAACAGGAGCAGGCCATTCAGCCCCTCAATTTTGCTGCTCCATTCAACAATAATCTTTATTGTCAATAGTAGGCTTACATTAACACTGCAATGAAGCTACTGTGAAAAGCTTCCAGTCGCTACATTCCGGCGCCTGTTCGGGTACACAGAGGGAGAATTAACAATGTTCAAATTACCTAAAAGCACGGCGCAATTCTCCGCTCCCGCGCCGGTTGGGAGAATCGTCTGGGTCGCCAAATTTTCCCGCGATGCCGGTCCGACGCCCTCCCGCGATTCACGGAAGCGGCCAAATCGGCACAATCGCATTTTGCGCGGCGCGGTACAGTGAATCGCCCGAAACAGCCAAAATGGCGATTCACCGGTACCCCTGCGATTCTCTGGCCCAGATGGGCCGAGCGGCCTACCCAAAACGGCGGGTTCCCCCTGGCGCCGTCCACACCTGGTCGCTGCCGGCGGGAACAGCGCGGGAACGCGGGGGGCGGCCTGCGGGGGCTGAGGGGGGATCCTGCACCGAGGGGGGCCTCAAATGGGGTCTCGCCCGCGATCGGTGCCCACCGATCATCGGGCCGGCCTCGCTGAAGGAGGACCTCCTTTCTTCCGCAGCCCCGCAAGATCCGTCAGACATCTTCTTGCGGGACGGACGCGGAGAGGACGGCAACCACGCATGCGCGGGTTGGCGCCGGCCAACCCGCACATGCGCGATTGACGCCAGTTATGCGGCGCCGGCCGCGTCATGTATGCGGCGCCGCCTTTACGCGCCGCCAAGGCCTGGCGCGCGTAAATGACGCGGCGCTGCTCCTTGTCCATAATCGGGTCCTGAATCGGTCGGGATAGGGGCCATTTCACGCCGTCGTGAACCTCGACGGCGTTCACGACGGCGTGAACACTCTGCCTCCATTTCGGAGAGTCCCGCCCCACGTCTTTCGGGACTTGTGGGAGGAAACAGGAGCACCCGGAGGAAACCCACGCAGACACGGGAAGAATGTGCAGACTCGGCACAAACAGACAGTGACCCAAGCAGGAATCGAACCTGGGTCCCTGGAGCTGTGAAACAACAGTGCTACCGTGCTGCCCAAATACGTAGAACATAGAACATTACAGCGCAATACAGGCCCTTCGGCCCTCGACGTTGCGCCGACCTGTGAAACCACTCTAAAGCCCATCTGCACTATTCCCTTTTCGTCCATATGTCTATCCAATATAGAACATAGAACAGTACGTACCTTTGGCCCATATCCCTTAATACTTTGCTGAACAAAAATTGATCTATCAGAAATTTAAAATTGATCTTGTATCAATTGCCGCTCCCGTTCCTGGGCGTCATTCTCCGACCCCCCAGCGGGTCGGAGAATGGCCGTTGGCCGCCGTGAATCCCGCCCCCGCCAGTTGCCGAAGTCTCCGGTACCGGAGATTGGGCGGGGGCGGGAATCGGGCCGCACCGGTTGGCGGGCCCCCCCACTCAATTCTCCGGCCCGGATGGGCCGAAGTCCCGCCGAGAAATTGCCTGTCCCGCCGGCGTAAATTAAAGTAGGTATTTACCGGCGGGACAAGGCGGCGTGTGCGGGCTCCGGGGTCCTGGCGGGGGCGCGGGGCGATCTGACCCTGGGGGATGCCCCCACGGTGGCTTGGCCCGCGATCGGGGCCCACCGATCCGCGGGCGGGCCTGTGCCGTGGGGGCACTCTTTCCCTTCCGCCTCCGCAACGGCCTTCACCATGGCGGAGGCGGAAGAGACTCTCCCCACTGCGCATGCGCGGGAAACTGTCAGCGGCCGCTGACACTCCCGCGCATGCGCCGCCCGGGGATGTCATTTCCGCGCCAGCCGGCGGGGCAACAAACGCCGTTTCCGCCAGCTGGCGGGGCGTAAATCCCTCCGGCGCCAGCCTAGCCCCTCAATGTCGGGGCTCGGCCCCCAAAGATGCGGAGCATTCCGCACCTTTGGGGCGGCGCGATGCCCGTCTAATTGGCGCCGTTTTGGGCGAAAGTCGGCGGACATCGCGCCGTTGGGGGAGAATTTCGCCCATATTTCTTACAATCTGGTGAAGTTCTGAATCCTCACTCACCACCTCTCCTGACAGCCTCCTCCCTTCTGCATTCAGAAGAGCTTGTGAACAAAATTTTGATACTTCACCAATGTCATTCTCAAACTGCTGGACCATGCACAGAGTAGGTTCATGTTGACATGTGCATGAAGGGTTTGATAGTTGGATAGCTACCCTTCCAACCTGAATCAAGCTCCATGGTAAAGTTGATAGTATTGTTGTTCGGATACAAAATTATGGTCGAAAGAGGGTTTTGCAAGAACCAAACGTGGTATTAAAAGCTTTTGTCAACCAAGAAAAAACGTAAATATATATTGCACATTTTGTAACCTCAGGAATTTGCAAAGTGTTTTAAAGCCAAAATAATACTTTTGAAGTTGTCAGGAAACATAAGGGGGGCGATTATCCAAAATGGAACCCAAATGTTCGTGCCGTCGTGAACACCGTCGCGTTTCACGATGGCGCGAAACGGGCACGGGGATGACCGATTCTGGCCCCCACAGGGGGTCAGCACGGCACTGGAGTGGTTCACGCCGCTCCAGCCTCCCTTCCCAGCGCCAAATGGGTGCCCCGACAACCTGCGCATGCGCGGGGGACTTCTTCAGCGTGCCAGCCCTGACTCAACATGGCGTCAGTGTTCAGGGGCCGGCCACGCAGGAAAGTTGGCCCGGGGAGGGAGAGGCCGGCCCGCCGATCAGTGAGCCCCGATCGCGGGCCAGACCCCATCGGAGAGCATTGATGCATGTGACAATCCAAGGCAGAGCTATACTGAAAAGAGAGATTGAATTCCTGGAAGTGGATCCTTGGTGAAGTCATATGAATGAAAGCATTATTAGGGAGACGATTTTAAGGCGTGTGTTATGAGAGTGAAGTTTGGAAACACACAGGCGGAAGGCAGAGCTCCAGTCAGACCAGTTGGTTCACAGTGTGATAAGCATCTGGGGGGATTTAGAACCACAGAACCAGTGATGAGAAATTCACAGAAGTTGTATTGGATTGCATCTGCCACTTGTTTTCAGAATGTGGTATGTCGGATAGTTTACCTGGTTTACATGGACTGTGCACTGAGCAAGAACAATAAAGTTATATTCTGTAACTTTTGTTAACCTTAGAAATCTGTGCACATCTGTGGAGATATAGGTGGGGGGAAGGAGTACCGTGTTGTAGTCAATCTTTGCATGTAAAATAAATATTTTATTCATTTGTTGAAAGTAAACTGGCAGTGCTGTGACTCTGCTCTTCCACGTCTACACCAAAATTAAAATCTGCAGTCTATTGAGCCAGGGTTTCGTTCTAGGACCTTACCAAAGTGCAGTCACTGCTACAATGTAGGAATTGTGGCATGCAGTTTGGGCATAGCAACGCCCCATAAACAACAATTTGATGATGACCAGATGATCCATTTTAATGTATTTGTTGAGGAAAAATCATTGACAAGCATGTTGGGAATAAATCTTCCAGCTCCTAAAGGTAATGCTATTGGGTCTTTTCTATCCACTGGAATGGGGTCTTGGTTTAACACTGCATCCAGAAGACGACACCTCTAAGATTGCAGCATTCCCCCAGTGTCAGCCCAGGGATTTTTGAGCTCAAATAACTGGAGTGAGACTTGAATACACAACCTTCTAGCACAGAGCACATTGAGTCATGCCTGACAAACAAAGCTGGTGAACTGACAGTAAAACAGTTGAAAAGATGCAATTACCTTAGTTTTGCAAGGATAAAGTTAATTCTGGTATGAAATCCATTTTAGAAAATAGAGTGGAGATACTGGGCGAAATTCTCCGTTATCGGCGGAAACTCCGCCGATCGGCGCAAAAAACGGCGCAAATCCCACTTGCGTCACGTCATAAAAATGGGCCGATAGTCTGCGGCCCGAAATGGGCTAGCAGCGACGTAACGGGATCCGCGCTTGCGCAGTGGTTCACGCCGTGCAGCGTCATACGCGCTGCACGGCGTGACGGCTCATAAGGCCGCGCAGCTCCCCCCCCACCCGACCGGAACAGCCGACCGCAACACCCGACTTGATGGCTGGCCGTCGCTCAGCCCCGAGGTTCGAGTCACGCGATGTGGAGGCGCTCCTGGATGCGGTGGAGCAGAGGAGGGACGCCCTGTATCCCGGGCACGGCCGCAGAGTTGCCCCACGCCACAGCCGGCGTCTGTGGAGGGAGGTGGCAGAGGCCGTCACCGCTGTGGCCCTGACACCACGGACAGGCACCCAGTGCCACAAGAAGGTGAACGACCTCGTCAGAGCAGGCAGGGTGAGCGTCCCCCATATCCCCCATATCCCCTCTCCCCCAAATCCCCCCCTCCCCCATATCCCCCATATCCCCCCTCCCCCATATCCCCCATATTCCCCCCTCCCCCATATCCCCCCCTCCCCCATATCCCCCATATTCCCCCCTCCCCCATATCCCCCCTCCCCCATATCCCCCCTCCCACATATCCCCCATATTCCCCCCTCCCCCATATCCCCCCTCCCCCATATCCCCCATATCCCCCCTCCCCCATATCCCCCATATCCCCCCTCCCCCATATCCCCCATATCCCCCCTCCCCCATATCCCCCCTCCCCCATATCCCCCATATCCCCAAGTGAATCCAGCCCTAACCTTAACCTCTGCAATGCACGCGCAACCGATGGCGTGCATTCATATACCTGCCTAACACTGTTGCCTTTTACCCCTGCCACCACCCCCCCCCCCCCCCCCCCAGGAGAAGCGCGCACACAACAATAGGGAGCATGTGAGGACTGGAGGAGGGCCCGCTGATGAGAGGCCACTGACCGTACACGAGGAAAGGGCCCTGGAACTGGCTGGCGGACCTGACGACCGGGAGGTTGCTGATGCAGAGGTCGGGGCCCCACGAGCAAGTGAGCCACCAACAGCCCGTCCCCATATCCCCCCTCCCCTATATCCCCCTCTCCCGTATCACCTGATCACTGCCTGATGTCTAACCATGCATGCTTCATTGTGTATCGCAGGACCAAACGTCCAGGCACCCATCCCCGCAGATGCAGAACGCCCGCAGGATGCCCCTCGGAGACCACGGGAGACGGAGAGACCTGGAGCAACAGGGAGACGACACCCCCGTCACGTGCGGGAGCGACCACCCAGCGATGAGGGGGGCAGCCACAGGCCCCCGTCACATCCGAGCCAGGACACCACTACCCAGGACACCACTATCCAGGACACCCCTACCCGGGACACCACTACCCAGGACACCCCTACCCGGGACAGCACTACCCGGGACAGCACTACCCAGGACACCCCTACCCGGGAAGACGAAATACCGGACAGTGACTCAGAGTGGATGGGTGGAGACGAACCCCCACCCCAAAGTGCCATGGACTCAGAGTGGGACGAAGAGCACGACACAACGCCACTGCTGTCACCAACACCCTCCACCATCGCAGAAACACTCACCACGGTTGGGCACTTTAGTGATGAGGCGTCTGGTACACTCACTGGTGCGCACAACACAGCCGTCCCGGTACAGCAGGTGGAGGTAGGAGCAGCAGAGGGACCGGGCGGTCGGAGGGCAGCCCAGGCCAAGCGAACATCTGCCGCCCAGATGGATCCCGGGTTCCTGCAGTTACCACACCCACACATAGATCCGATGCAACCACCGACACGGAGACGAGCGAATAGGGTGACGGGTGGCTTGCGGCGGCTGCGGTCGCAGGTGGAGGAGTCCACCCGCGTCCAGGAGCTGGGAGTGGTCCCGGTCATGCGTGCCACCCAGGCTGACACCGCACGGGTGGCGTCCGCGGTGGAGGCAATGGGTGCGACGGTGTCAGACATGGGGAACGGTTTGCGAGGCCTGGGGCCTTCCGTGCAGGCGGCGTCTGTGGCCCAGGAAATGGCTGCCCTCTCACAGGAGGCCATGAGCCAGTGCCAGCGCCAGATGGCAGAGGCGCTCAACGCCATAGCCCAGTCTCAGCAGGCCATGGCCCAGTCTCAGCAGGCCATAGCCCAGTCTCTGCAGGCCATGGCCCAGTCTCTGCAGGCCATGGCCCAGTCTCAGCAGGCCATCGCTGAGGGCATCGGCGCCAGTGGCCATGTGCGAGCTGGCGTCGCACTGTCGCAGACAGGGTTCGACAACCCCCTGGGCTCCATGGCTGCAAACCTGCAGACCCCTGTCGATACCAGCACGGGCCTCCAGGACTGGCAGCGCCAGATGTCGGGGGCGCGTCGGATGGCCAGTCCGTTCGCATCCCCCACCCATGTAGAGGCCTGGGGGCCATCGGGCACCCCGAGGGAGGAGGAGGTGGTGTGGTCCATCCCGGCTCCCTCTGTAGGGGAGGTCCCGGTACACCGCGACACCTCGGACTCCCCCCCTTCCGTCCCAGGTGCATCGGGTGGGCAACGGGCAGGACAGGCTGGCAGCTCGCCATCCCAGTCGCCCGGGCCGCAGCCTGGCCCATCTAGGCCAGGACGCCCCAGGAAACGGCCGCCAAAGGGATCCAGTGTCAGAGGGCAGGAATCACAGGAGTCCACCTCCAGTTCTGCTGTACCGTCTGGGGAACCACGTAGACGTAGTCAAAGGGCCCGTAAGGCCAAACAATTAGACACTGAGTAAGTTGGCACGGGTGCAGGGCACAGATGAGTTTTAGGCGCTAGGGCACGTGCATGAACTCCTTTGGTTATTAAAGTCAATGTTACACCTACCGAAGCTGCCTTTATGCTCTGTCCAAAGTGTGCGGGGGTGTCATGTACGTTGAGCGCAAGTGTGTGTGTGAGGGGTGGTCTTACCTCAGCCCCAGGTGAGTCTGCCCCCTTCCCCCTGGGCCGCCATCAACATCCCCCGGGCAGAGGACGGGACCGTGCGCTGCAGTATCACAGCCGCATGCAGGGATGGTCCGGGTGGATGGTGGTACTGTGGCCATGGGTCAGACATAGTCCAACGATGTAGAGCCAGGAGCTCATCGGAGGCGGGCTGTCATCATTCTCCATGGCCTGCGATAGACACGCGTCCACCCGCAACTGGGTGAGCCCGGCCCGTTGTGCCGCCGGTGGATCGGCAATTGGGAGTGGGGGGGTGGTGTGCATGCGGGTGGGGTGTGTGGGGTTGGGGAGGGGGGTGATGGTGCTGGGTGGATGGATGGGTGGGGGGTGTGGGTGGTCGGCTGTTGTCATGGTGTGCGGTCTGTGGCCATACTACCCGATTCCCACGCCCATCTAGTCAGTGAAGCGGGCGTCTATCAGTCTGTCCCGTGCCCGCTGGGCCAGCCGGTAACGGTGGACAGCCACCCGTCTGTGTCTACCCCGTCTGCCCTGACCATTGCCCCCATCCCCCTCATCTGGGGAGGACTGGGCCTCTTCCTGCTGCTCCTCCACTCCGCCCTCCTCTGCCTGCGGCACATCGCCCCTCTGCTGGGCTATGTTGTGCAGGACGCAGCACACCACAATGATGCGGCCGACCCTATCTGACCGATACTGGAGGGCGCCCCCAGAGAGGTCCAGGCACCTGAAACGCATCTTCAGCACGCCAAAGCACCTCTCGATCACTCCCCTTGTCGCTACATGGGCATCATTGTAGCGGTTCTCCGCCTCATTGCGTGGCCTCCGTATAGGCGTCATCAGCCACGATCGCAATGGGTAGCCCCTGTCGCCCAGCAACCAGCCCCTCAGCCGGGGATGGCGTCCCTCGTACATGCCGGGGATGGATGACCGCGACAACACGAATGAGTCGTGTACACTGCCTGGGTAACGGGCGCAGACGTGCAGGATCATCATGCGGTGGTCGCAGACCACCTGTACGTTCATCGAATAGGTCCCCTTCCTATTAGTGAACACGGCCCTGTTATCTGCAGGTGGCCGCACGGCGACGTGCATCCCATCGATCGCGCCCTGGACCATGGGGAACCCGGCAATGGCAGAGAAGCCCACGGCCCGGGCATCTTGGCTGGCCCGGTCCACGGGGAAGCGGATGTAGCGGTGCGCCATGGCATAAAGGGCATCTGTCACTGCCCGGATGCACCGATGCACCGATGTCTGCGATATGCCGGACAGGTCCCCACTCGGTGCCTGGAATGACCCCGTTGCATAAAAGTTCAGGGCCACCGTAACCTTGACGGACACGGGGAGAGGGTGTCCCCCGCCAGTGCCACGCGGTGACAGGTGTGCCAGCAGGTGGCAGATGTGTGCCACGGTTTCCCGGCTCATCCGGAGTCTCCTCCTGCATTCCCGGTCCGTGAGGTCCTGGTATGACTGCCGGGGCCGGTACACACGGGGCGCCCTCGGGTGCCTCCGTTGCCGTGGGGCCGCGACGTCCTCCTCCCCCTCCTCGTCCTGTCGGTCAGGTGTCCCTCCAGCCTGGGCGGCTGCCGCCTGCCCCTCTGCGGCAGCCTGCGCCGCCTCTCTGGCACGCTCCTCCTCCTCCTCCTCCTCCTCCTCCTCCTCATCCAGGGCAACATAGACATGAGCGGCTGCCACCACGGCGGCCAACATCGCTGGATGATCTGAAAACATGACGACCTGGTGGGGGGGAGGGGAACGACGACATGTCATCATTGCCCATATCCCCTCCTCCCCCCAGCCAGGTGGCATGGACCGCATGGGTCCAACTGTTGGAGGCTGGCACCTGGCCAGGTGGACCAACTCATTTGCCCTCCCATCACCCACCCCGGCACGGACCCCCCCCCGCCCCAACCTCCACCCCAGCACGGACCCCCCCCCAACCTCCACCCCGGCACGGACCCCCTCCCCAACCCCCAACCTCCACCCCAGCACGGACCCCCCCCCCCCAACCTCCACCCCGGCACGGACCCCCTCCACAACCCCCAACCTCCACCCCGGCACGGACCCCCCCCCCCAACCTCCACCCCGGCACGGACCCCCTCCACAACCCCCAACCTCCACCCCGGCACGGACCCCCTCCACAACCTCCACCCCGGCACGGACCCCCTCCACAACCCCCAACCTCCACCCCAGCACGGACCCCCCCCCCCCAACCTCCACCCCGGCACGGACCCCCTCCACAACCCCCAACCTCCACCCCGGCACGGACCCCCTCCACAACCCCCAACCTCCACCCCGGCACGGACCCCCTCCACAACCCCCAACCTCCACCCCGGCACGGACCCCCTCCACAACCCCCAACCTCCACCCCAGCACGGACCCCCCCCCCCCAACCTCCACCCCGGCACGGACCCCCTCCACAACCCCCAACCTCCACCCCGGCACGGACCCCCTCCACAACCCCCAACCTCCACCCCGGCACGGACCCCCTCCACAACCTCCACCCCGGCACGGACCCCCTCCCGGCACTCCCCCGGAGCCCAGCCTACTCTAACCACCCCCCCCCCCCCCCGCCGCACACACACACAAGCCGAGACACACCTCTTCTCAGGCAATCAGTCTGCGGCCACGCCATTTCCTGCCCAGAGCCAACCCCCCAGGCCGTCACTCACCTCCTCGCTGGTCGGCGTGAGCCTGGAGCACCGGGTCACGCCGATGAAAAGGAGGTTTGATTGACGTCGACGTGAACGGTCATCACGTCGACGGGACTTCGGCCCATCCGGAAGGGAGAATATCGGCAGGCCGAAAATCGGCTGCCTTGCGCAGGCCCGTGACATTCTCCGCGGCAGCGGCGCCATTAACGCCCCGCCGACTTTTCTCCCTTCGGAGACTTCGGCGGGGGCGGGGGCGGGATTCACGGCGGCCAACGGCCATTCTCCGACCCGGCGGGGGGTCGGAGAATGACGCCCCAGGTTATGGAGAAAAAAGTGGGAAGAACACAATTAGTTGGCAGCCAAATTGTAACAAAGGAAAACAACAATTACCGACTATTGACGATGGAACCGGTCTCAGATGAAGGTTACATTGGCACTTTCGAAGTTATTGGATATCAATAAAGAAGCCAACATTTTCATAAGCAGCAAGTTTTTGGCTATACTGTAGTGCTGCTCATAATGTTGTGATAATGCATCCCAGAAACTGATTGATCATACCAAGTGCAGGGAAATTTGCAGTCATATGCAATAAAGCAAAAAATGAAACCACTGAGAAGAAAAAGAGTCCAGTGTCAGCAACCTGTCATAATATCCACTCATGTATATAATGAAGTGCAGACAGGCAGTGATTGACACACAGGATGACCAGTAAGCACACAGCACAGCGCAGCCAATCACCAGACAGGACACCACCACTATAAAGCCAGAGGGCACTAGGTTTCCCGCTCTCTCGGGACCCAGCCACTGAGACAGTCAGAGTCCACGAGCTAGCACAGTGCAAACACCATACGGTAGCGAGTAAGTCTGGTCAGGCGAGTACAAGGTCTCCAGTCAGTTCAGTATAGTGTCAACCCACAGTTGAATATGTATGCTAGTTCTATCGTTCAATAAAACCGTGTTGGATCTTCTACAGCGTTACAGTTCTTTTTCTCGCATCGCTGCATCAAGTGCAGTCCACACCGAACCAACCTGCCCAACACATCACAACCCAACAACACGAATTACAGCGTTGAGCTTTAAGTAGTTCCAAGTGGATGTCAACCTTTCCCAAGCACTACAGTCATTTAGTTGGTTTAGCTCACATGGCTAGATAACTGGTTTGTGACGCAGAGTGAAGCCAGCAGCATGGGTTCAACTCCTGCACCGGCTGAGGGTATTCATAAAGGCCTTGACTTCTCAGCCTTGTCTTGTGCCTGAGGCGTGGTGATTCTCTGGTTGAATCACAAGCAGCCAGCTCTCCCCCTCAAAGGCCAAAGCAGCCTATGATCTTCTGGGACTGGAGCGACTTTACCTTTAGTCATTCAGCAGAGGCAGCTGGTTACAATGAATAATGAGAATGCTGTGACGATGGAGAGTACACCAACGTTTATCAAAGTAAAATAGTGACCAAGTGCCAGAATATCTTTAAAATAAAGGCTTGTTAATCTTCACAGTAATCCCAATACCCAATTTACAAAGTTTGTAGCCAGAAATCTGCCTGTAGCTATAAAGCAACTTGTCAAGGAGCACATTGCCAAGCGTGCTGATAAAAAAAAGAGCTTAGCTTCCAGATTCTTCAGTTGCATCAAGTTGCAATATGTCAGAGTAGAAATGACAGGATATATAGGATGAATACGTGGCTGAAGAGATGGTGTCAGGGGGAGGGTTTCAGATTCAGCATTGGGAGCGGTTCTGGGGGAGGTGGGACCTGTACAAACTGGACGGGTTACACCTGGGCAGGACTGGAACTGATGTCCTAGGGGGGGCTATTTTCTAGAGCTATTTTCAAGGAGTCAGAGAAAGAGGGAGCAAGGACAAAAGCAAAAGGTAGAAAAGTAAATAAGAAAAGTGATAGGTGGAGAAACCAAGGACAAAATTCAAACAGGGCAGTAGAGAAAAATATTGGGAGCAAGACAAGCATTGTGAAAAAGACAAACTTAAAGGCTCTGTGCCTTAATGCACGGAGCGTTTGCAATAAAGTGGATGAATTAATCGCGCAGATAGATATAAATGGGTATGTTATAATTGGGATTATGGAGACATGGCTGCAGGGTGAACAGGGATGGGAACTGAATATCTCAGGGTTCTCAGTATTTAGGAAGGACAGGCATAAAAGAAAAGGTGGTAGTGTGGCACTGCTGGTTAAAGAGGAAATTAATACAATAATGAGAAAGGATATTGGCTCTGACAATGTGGAATCTGTATAGGTGGAGTTGAGAAATACCAAGGGACAAAAAACATTAGTGGGTGTCATATGTAGACCCCCAAACTGCACTGGTGAGGTTGGGAATGGCATTAAACAAGAAATTAGTGATGCATGTAATAAGGGAATATCGGTGATCATGGGTGATTTTAATCTTCACATAGATTGGGCAAATCAAATTAGCCACAATGCCGTAGAGGAGGAATTCCTGGAGTGTATACGGGATGGTTTTCTTGACCAATATGGGGAGGAACCAACTGGAGAGCAGGCCATCTTAGACTGGGTACTGTGCAATGAGAAGGGAATTATTGCCAATCTGACTGTACGAGACCCCTTGGGGATGAAATGAAAATAAATGAAAATTGCTTATTGTCACAAGTAGGCTTCAAATGAAGTTACTGTGAAAAGCCCCTAGTCGTCACATTCCGGCGCCTGTTACCATAACATGATAGCATTTTTTATCAAGATGGAAAGTGAAGTAGTTGATTCGGAGACGAGGGTGCTGAATCTTGATAAAGGGAACTATGAGGATATGAGGCGTGGGTTGGCCTTGATAGATTGGGGAGAGTTACTTAAAGGGATGACAGTGGATAGACAATGGCAAACATTCAAGGAACGCATGGAGGAACTACAGCAACTGTTCATTCCTGTCTGGCACAAAAGCAAAGGGGGTAAGAGGGCCAATCCATGGCTCACAAAGAAAATCAGAAATAGTATCCGATCCAAGGAAGAAGCATACAGATTGGCCAAGAAAAATAATAGGTCTGAGGATTGGGAGCAGTTTAGAATTCAGCAAAGAAGGACGAAGGGATTGATTAAGAAGGGGAAAGTACAGTACGAAAGGAAGATTGCAGGGAACATAAAGACTGACACTAAGAGTTTCTACAGATATGTGAAGAGAAAGAGATTGGTAAAGAGAAATGCAAGCCCACTGCAGACAGAAACAGGGGAATGCACAATAAGGGACAAAGAAATGGCTGAGCAATTAAATACATACTTTGGTTCTGTCTTCACAAATGAGGACACAAATCAGATCCCAGAAATGTTGGAGAATGAAAGGTTTAGTGAGAGGGACGGACTGAGGGAGATCAACATTAGTAGAGAGATGGTGCTGGGAAAACTGATGGGATTGAAAGTGGATAAATCCCCAGGCCCTGAGAATCTGCATCCCAGAGTGCTTAAGGAGATGGCTCTGGAAATAGTGGATACATTGGTGGTCATCTTCCGGGATTCTATAGACTCTGGAACTGTCCTTGCAGATTCGAGGGTAGCTCACGTCACTCCGATATTCAAAAAAGGAGGTAGAGAGAAAGCAGGGAATTATAGACCAGCAAGCCTAACATCGGTAGTGGGGAAAATACTTGAATCCATTACCAAGGACTTTATAGCGGAACATTTAGAAAGCAGTGGCAGGATCAGTCAGAGTCAGCATGGATTTATGAAGGGGAAATCATGCTTGACAAATCTGTTGGAATTCTTTGTAGATGTAACCAGTACATTCGACAAGGGGGAGCCAGTCGATGTGGTACATTTGGACTTTCAGAAGGCGTTTGACAAAGTCCCGCATAAAAGATTATTGTGCAAAAGTAAAGCGCATAGGATTGAGGGAAATGTATTGAGGTGGATAGAAAACGGGTTGGCAGAGAGGAAACAAAGAGTAGGGATTAATAGGTCCTTTACAAATTGGCAGGCAGTAACCAGTGGTGTACCACAGGGATCAGTGCTGGGACCCCAGCTATTCACAATATATATTAATGATTTGGATGAGGGAACAAAATGTAACATCTCAAAGTTTGCAGATGATACTAAATTAGGTGGGAGGATGAATTATGATGAGAATGCAGGGATCCTGCAGCAAGATCTGAACAGGTTGGGCGAGTGGGCAAACCAATGGCAGATGCAGTATAATTTGGATAAGTGTGAGGTTATTCATTTTGGAAGCAAAAACAGGAAGGCAGATTACTACCTGAGTGGTTGTAAATTGGGAGAGGGGAGTGTGCAGCAGGACCTGGGTGTCCTTGTGCACCATTCGCTGAAGGTAAGCATGCAGGTGCATCAGGTGGTAAAGAAGGCTAATGGTATGTTGGCCTTCATTGCAAGAGGTTTTGAGTATATTAGCAGGGATGTGTTGCTGCAATTGTACAGTGTATTGTGTGCAGTTTTGGTCTCCTTCTCTGAGGAAGGAAGTTCTTGTTCTCGAGGGAGTGCAGCGAAGGTTTACCAGACTGATTCCAAGGATGGCGGGACTGTCATATGAGGAGAGATTGACTAGGTTGGGATTGTTCTCGCTGGAGTTCAGAAGAATGAGGGGGGATCTCATAGAGACTTATTAAATTCTAACAGGACTAGACAGGGTAGATACAGGGAAGATGTTACCAATGATAGGTGTGTCCAGAACCAGGGGCGTCATTCTCCGCCGGCGGAAGTCTCCATTCTGCCGGCGCCCGGGGGTTTCCCGACGGCGTGGGGCTGCCCCACAATGGGAAACCCCATTGACCGGCCGGTGTTACGGAGACTCCCGCCGGCCGGTCGGCGCAGAAATGTGGCGGGGCGGGTAGGAGAATTTCGCCCCAGGGGTCACAGCCTGAGGATACAGGGTAAACCATTTCAGACAGACATAAGGAGACACTTCTTCACACAAAGAGTGGTGAGCCTGTGGAATTCATTACCACAGGAAGTAGTTGATGCTAAAACTTTGAATATATTCAAGAGGCGGCTGGATATAGCACTTGGGGAGAATGGGATCAAAGGCTATGGGGAGAAAGCAGGATTAGCTATTGAGTTGGATGACCAGCCATGATGGTGATGAATGGCGGAGCAGGCTCGAAGGGCCAAAATGCCTCCGCCTGCTCCTATCTTCTATGTATCTATGTATGATTCAAGTGAAATGTATTGTTCATTTGAAATGGGTTAAGATCTTTGTTAATGAAGAAAGAAAGGGCAGGATTGTGATTCAAGTAACAATATTCATGTCCAGGTGGTATCCAAAAGCATTTCACAGTTACTCAATTCCTTTGAAAGTTTTTTTTGGAAGGCAAACAAGGCAGCCAATCATCACAAGGAAGGATCTACAGTCATTTAAATAAATGATCAGGTGATTTATTTTTGTGGTATTGGATGAGTGTTGGTCAGAGCAGCCTTAAGTAGAACTGAGTAGATTACTGGGCTATTTCAGAGGACAGCAAGGTGTCAACCACATTGCTGTGGCTTTGGATTACAAGGAGCCAAGCCCAGGGTAGAATGGCAGATATTCTTTCCGAAAGGACATCAGAGAACCAGATGGAAAATTAAGAAAAAGGTGATTATTCTACAACATAAGAACATAAGAATTAGGAGCAGGAATAAACCATTCAGCCTTTTGACCCCGGTCTGCCATTCAATAAGATCATGGCGATAGTCTACTTCAACAACATTTTGCTGCACTGTCTCCGTATCACTCGATTTGTTTAATATGCAGAAATTTATCAATCTCTGTATTGAACATACTCAATGACTGAGCCACCACAGCCCTCCGGGGCAGCAATGTAGCACAGTGGTTAGCACAATTGCTTCACAACTCCAGGGTCCCAGGTTCGATTCCCGGCTTGGGTCACTGTCTGTGCGGAGTCTGCACGTTCTCCACGTGTCTGCGTGGGTTTCCTCCGGGTGCTCCGGTTTCCTTCCACAGTCCAAAGATGTGCAGGTTAGATGGATTGACCATACTGAATTGCCCCTTAATGTCCAGAGATGTATAGGTTAGGTCAATAATCATGCTATGCAGGATGACAATGCGGTCCAGTTTCAGAAGAACCCCGTCTACTACCGCCAGATCATCTCTGACATTACAGAACTATGGGCATTGGCCCTTGAGCCACCCGTCTGTTAGGTGGCGCATGACACGCTGTAGCAAAGGGTCAGCCAGCTGGATACCAGCTGGAGGTCATATCACCAGAGCTTGAGAAGAATACGCTGGAGGCGAGGCGTCATGTCATTCAAGTCTTTTTGTATTATATTGACCAGCGGGCGATGGTCGGTCTCGCCGGCGAATTGAGGAAGTCCGTATACATAATCGTGAAACTTAACTACACCGGTCAGAAGGCCCAGGCACTCCTTTTCTCTCCGCTGCTCAGTGACGCATATGCAACGGGGGCCCATGATGAGGCCTCATCGCGTTGCAGGAGCACTGCCCCAATGCCGGATTGGCTGGCATCGGTGGAAATTTTGGTCTCCTTTGCTGGATCAAAGAAAGCTAAGACCGGGGCCGTGGTGAGTTTGGTTTTGAGTTCTCGCCATTCGCGCCAGTGGGCAGGGAGCTATTGGAAGTCTGTCGTCTTCCTGACCTGAGGCGTCATTCTCCGCCGGCGGGAGTCTCCGTTCTGCCGGCGCCCGGGGGTTTCCCGACGGCGTGGGGCTGCCCCACAATGGGAAACCCCATTGACCGGCCGGCGTTACGGAGACTCCCGCCGGCCGGTCAGCGCAGAAATGTGGCGGGGCGGGTAGGAGAATTTCGCCCCAGGTTCTTGAGAGCCGTGGTATGAGAGGCGAGGTTAGGGATGAAATTCCCTAAAAAATTGACCATGCCCAGAAATCGGAGGACCGCCTTCTTGTCCTCTGGCGTTTTCAGGGCTGTCATAGAAGCTACCTTGTCCGCATCCGGCCGCACACCCAACTGGGAGATGTGGTCCCCGAGGAACTTGAGTTCCGTCTGACCAAAAGAGCATTTGGCCTGTTGAGGCATGCTCACGTATACGTTTGAATATGCGCTGGAGGCGACTGACATGCTCCTGGGGGTGGTGGACCAAATGATTATGTCGTCGACATAGACGCGAACCCCTTCAATGCCTTCCATCATTTGGTCCATAATCCTATGGAGCACTTCTGAAGCAGATATGATCCCAAACGGCATCCTGTTGTAACAATATCTGCCAAAGGGGGTATTAAATGTGCACAGTTTCCTGCTGGATTTGTCGAGCTGGATTTGCCAGAATCCTTTTGAGGTGTCGAGTTTGGTGAAGAGCTTGGCGCGAGCCATCTCGCATGTGAGCTCTTCGCGCTTGGGAATTGGATAATGCTCCCTCATGATATTGCGATATAGATCCTTGGAATTAATGCAAATTCCCAATTCGCCGGAAGGCTTTTTTACACATACCATGGAACTGACCCAGTCGGTTGGTTCCGTGACCCTGGAAATCACTCCTTGGTCCTGGAGGTCCTGCAGCTGCTGCTTGAGGCGGTCCTTAAGGGGTGCTGGGACCCTACGAGGTGCGTGCACCACAGGCGTGGCATTCTGTTTCAATAAGATCGTGTAGGTGTATGGGAGCGTGCCCATGCCATCGAAGACGTCGTGGTGCTGGTTGTTGATGGCGTCGAGTTGCGCCCTGAAGTTGGTGTCCTGAAAGGCAGACGTGTCATCAGGAGAGGGAGAGTGAACTCTCTGAATCAGATTCAACAGCTTGCATGCCTGCACGCCAAGCAGGGAGGGTTTCGAGGAGCCCACAATTTCAAAAGGAAGGATGGCTTTGCGTGACCTGTGCATCACTTCAAGTTGGCACGAACTGCTGGCATCAATGGCATTGCCATTGTAATCCAAGAGCTGGCAGGCTGATGGAAGGATGGCTGGTTTGACATGAAGGCTTTGGAGGTCAGACCGCGCAATGAGATTGGCGGAGGCACCAGTGTCCAGGCGGAATTGTATTTGGCACCGGTTGACCGTCAGGGTGGCACACCACTCGTCGTCTGGATCGATGCTGTGTACCAACAGCGGCTGGGGACTTTGCTTCGGGGACACCCTGTTTTTTGTCACGATACCGACTCGAAAAGGCGCCTTCGGGTCCTCGGTGTCAATGTTGTGTGGGAGGTCCGCATCAGACTCGGTGACCGTGGGTTGAATGGCCCGGTCATTCCTGCGAGGCGGGCTGAAGCGATATGAATTGGCAGGCTGAGCTGCTTGGCATAAGGCAGCATAGTGGCCAAGTTTGCCACATCTCAGGCATTGTTGAGATTTGGCAGGGCATTGCCGTTTTAAATGGGCGGAGCCACAGTTGCCACACGTTGTAGCATCAGCACGTTCGCTGCGCCACCGCGCATGTGCGGTGCGGTCATACGTGGTGCGCGCCTTCTCATTACGTTTGTCGACGTCGACGTCCCCTCGTTTGGTACGCACAAGCGCGGGAGTCCACGAAAAGTGCGCGAAATGGCCGCCCTCATCCAGGCTGAGGCCCTGGAGTTGCTCGATTGCTTGGACCCATTCCGCCTCGTGGGGACCTTGCCGCGCCGTTTCAGCCGCTTGGATGTGGGAATACCGACTCGTGGCGTTTTCGTGTAGGACACAGGTCTCGATGACAGTCGCTAGGGTGAGCTGCTTTACTTTGAGGAGCTGCTGGCGTAGGGGGTCCGACTGAACACCGAAAACGATCTGGTCGCGTATCATGGAGTCGGAGGTGGGCCCGTAGCTGCAAGACTGCGCAAGGATGCGGAGGTGAGTGAGAAAGGATTGGAAAGGTTCATCCTTACCCTGCAAACGCTGCTGGAACATGTAGCGCTCAACACTTTCATTCACCTCTACACTGCAGTGAGTGTCAAACTTGAGGAGGACCGTCTTGAACTTTGTTTTATCTTCATCATGCACAAAGGTGAGAGAATTGAAAATGTGGATGGCATGGTCCCGGCCGTGGATAGGAGGAGAGCAATCTTCCTGGTATCCGAGGTGTCCTCCCTGTCTGTGGCCTCAAGGAAGAGCTGGAAGCGCTGTTTGAATATCTTCCAGTTGGCCCCTAGGTTACCGGCGATGCGGAGCGGCGGCAGCGGGCAGATGTTGTCCATTTTGCAGGATGACGGAATGCTGGAGGAAGGCAGATCACTTACAGGTAGGTCTAAGAAGTGCTAATATCCCTCAACACCTGGTATCATGTTGTGTTGGGCGCTCTGGATCCACGGAACACATACAGGTCACCAACACTTGAAATAGTGCAACACTATTTTATTAAGTCAGAAACTGTTTAACATACTTTCACTGTGGGTGAACACAATATTAGTTTGAACTAAAGACCTATGCCTTGTCCTAACCAGTCGATGCACTCAGCACATGGTGAATATCTTGTCGAGTTGGGTGTTCTGGTTTACAAACAAGCCAACAATGCTGGAAGTGGTGTAACGCTATTTTATTATCTGGTCAACTATGCTAACATACTGTAAACGTGGGTATAAGCAATACCAGCTTAACTGTGGACCCTTTCCTATCACTAGCTACGGTGAGGCACTCAGCACATGGTGAATGTCTGTGATGCAGGCTGTGAGCTCTGTGCTCTAAGCTGGCTGCTGCTAGAATGAGCGGGAACTCTCCTGTCCCCTGTCTTTATAGTGCTCATGCTGTCACTGGTGATTGGCTGCGGTGTTACGTATGCTGTTTGGTCCTACTGCATGTCCATTAGTGTGTGTATGTGATTGCACCATAATGTCCTGATGTATATTATGACATCCCACTTTTTTACAAAGAACATGTGCCTATGTGAGAATAAATAACGTGTAATGAGTGTATCTGACCATGTGTGTGCAGTATTTACATAACTATGTTCATGAGGCTAGTCTATATACACGGGAAAGTGCCTGGTGCAGAGAAAAGAAAAACAAGGTGTTACACCAACAACAAAACTAATATCGAATGCTATAAACAAACTAGTGAAATGCTGAAACAGGATGAAAGAACAAAGCATTGAGTCCAACATTGTAAGGCTCATAAATCAAGTCTCTGAGGTGGGCGACGAATTCGGGTTGACCGTCAGGGTGGCACACCACTCGTCGTCCGGATCAATGCTGTGCACCAACAGCGGCTGGTGCATTCGATTCGGGGACAGCCTCTTCTTGGTTATGACAACGACTCGAAAAGGCTCCCTGTCCTCGGTGTCACTGGTCTGCATGAAGTCAGGATCGGACTCGGTGAATGTGGGTTGGATTGCCCGAACATTCCTGCGAGGCTGGTTTAATCATTGCGAGTTGGCAGGCTGGGCTGCTCGACAGCAGGCAGCATAGTGGCCAAGCCTGCCACAGCCTAGGCACTGTCGCGATTTTGCAGAGCATTGCCGCTTTAAGTGGACGGAGCCACAGTTGCCGCACGTCGTGATGTCAGTGCGTTCTTTGCGCCACCGCGCATACACGGTACGGTCTTGTGTGGTGCGGGCCTGCACAATCGCGTTCCTCCACGTCACCATCCCCACGTTTGGCGCGTACAGGCGCGGGAGGCCTCGGAAAGCGCACAAAATGGCCACCCTCCTCCAGACTGCGGCCCGGGAGGTGTTCGATCGTTTGGACCCATTCCACCTCATGGGGCCCTTGCCGCGCCATTTCAGCTGCCTGTATGTAGGAGTACCGGCTGGTGGCATTCTCATGCAGGACACAGGTCTCGATGGCAGTCGGTAGGGTTAGTTGTTTAACTTTAAGGAGCTGCAGACGCAGGGTGTCCGACGTGACCCCAAAAACAATCTGGTCGTGTATCATGGAGTCGGAGGTGGGCCCGTAGCCGCAGGATTGCGCGAGATGCGGAAGTGTGTTAAATAGGATTGGAAAGGCTCGTCCTTACCCTGCAAGTGCTGCTGGACCAGATACCTTTCGAAGCTGTCGTTGACTTCAACATTGAAGTGTATGTCGAATTTGAGGAGCACCGTCTTGTACTTGGTCATGTCCTCGTCATCCGCGAATGTCAGGGAGTTAAAGATGTGGATGACATGTTGCCCAGCCGTGGAGAGAAGAATGGCTATCTTCCTGGTGTCCGATGCATTCTCCCTGTCCGTGGCCTCGAGGAAGAGCTGGTTTATCTTCCAATTTACCCCGAGATTGCCAGCGATGCGGAGTGGCGGCGGAGGGTTGATGTTCTCCATGCTGCAGGATGCCGGAATGCTGAAAAGTTGCAGGTAGGTCTCACAAGTGCTGGATTGCGACCACTCCTTGTACCATGTCGTGTTGGGTGTTCTGGTTTACAAACAAGCCAACAATGCTGGAAGTGGCGTAACGCTATTTTATGAACTGTTCAACTATGTTCACATTCTGTAAACGTGGGTATAAGCAATACCAGCTTAACTGTGGACCCTTTCCTATCACTAGCTATGGTGAGGCACTCAGCACATGGTGAATGTCTGTGATGCAGGCTGTGAGCTCTGTGCTCTGAGCTGGCTGCTGCTAGAATGAGCGGGAACTCTCCTGTTCCCTGTCTTTATAGTACTTGTGCTCTCACTGGTGATTGGCTGCAGTGTTATGTATGCTGGTTAGTCCTACTGCATGTCCATCAGTGTGTGCATGTGATTGCACCATAATGTACTGATGTATATTATGACATATCTGTGCTGCAGGCTGTGAGCTCTGTCCTACTAGGAATCTGCAGCTCGAATGAGCGGGAACTCTGATGCCCCCTGTCTTTATAGTGTGTGTGGTCTAACTGGTGATTGGCTGCGGTGTTGTGTGTGTTGATTGGTCCCGCTGTGTGTCAATCAGTGTGTGTCTGCACCATGATATACTGGTGTATATTATGACAGCGTCTACCCCACAGGTGGATAGGGACAGAAAAAGGACTTCCTGATGTGATTCCTTAGGCTAAAGTGAGGCCAGTGGCTCAGGATTTTGAAGAGAGACTTGGTGATCAAAGTTTAGAATGCATTCCACCACTGCAGGAAAAGTAAGCTTCAAAAGCTGTATTTCTGCACAGCAAAAAGTTCCATAGAGAAGTGTTTTTGAAACTGCCTAAAGAAGCAAGTGTTGCAGGAGGGAACAAAAACAGAAAATGCTGGAAAATCTCAGCAGGTCTGCAAGCATCTGTGGAGAGAGAAGGGAGCTAATGTTTCGGGTGTGTCTCCGCAGCTGCTGTCAGGCCTCTTGAGATTGTCCAGCAGTTTTTTGTTTTTGTTTCAAATTCCAATATCCGCAGTAATTTGCATCTTGTGAAAGGGACGCTGTGGGAATTAAACAAATGTGTTTATCGATCGAATGATTTATTGAGGGTGTGATATTCCTTGGTTAGGTCTGTCCTGCTGAAAGCAGGTTGTATTCAGTCGAAAGCACGCACACCAATGTTGTACTGGTATCACAATGGGAAATCTGCAAGCTTTTTTATGATACACATCGACAATTTTCTATAGGGAGGTTCTGGGGAATTTGAGCAATTTGTTTTAGATCAAATAAAAGAGGAATTTAAGATGGGAAGTTAAGCCCCAAAGCCTTTAAATATACAGAGTTGAACATTAATCAACCTAAGTTGGGAGTAACTGTGAATCAACAATTAGGGGCTGGTTTAGCACAGGGCTAAATCGCTGGCTTTTAAAGCAGACCATGGCAGGCCAGCAGCACGGTTCAATTCCCGTACCAGCCTCCCCGAATAGGCACCGGAATGTGGCGACTAGGGGCTTTTCACAGTAACTTCATTTGAAGACAATAAGCAATTTTAATCGTATCCCAAAAAATCAGGTCAGGTCCGCAAAGAAAGATGATCTTGCATCCAAAGGAGAAACATAGCAGTTCAGGTGCTTGATTGGATGGTTAAATTATCCACGCCTGCGGACAGTTATGGAACTTAGTACGATGTTGAAACATGCTACAGTCAGGAGGATTTGAGGACGAATTCTCCGTTACTGAAACTAAGGACTGGATTCCCCGGTCGTCGATGCCGAAATCGTGGTCGGCGATCGGCCGGAGAATCAAAGTTCCCGACCAAATCAGGGGCGGCAGACTTTTGCGATGCTCCGCCCCCTCCAAAGTGATGTACTTGGGGAGTACGCCGTGCTATGTATCGAGGGCCTCAAGACATTGCCTGAGGCCCGCCCCCCGATGCTCCGTCCCCTACCGGCCGAGTTCCCGACGGCGCGTGACACGTGTGGTCTCAGCCATGTGGGAACTCGGCGTGGCGGCTGCTGACTCAGTCCAGAACCGCCACAGTCGGGGGAGGGCCGATCCGCGGGCAGGAGTGGGACTTCATCAGGGGCTGGGGGCACTGTGGAGGGGTGGGTGGTCCGGAGTGCACGAGCCGACCGAAGGGGGGGACTATTCCGCGGGCCGGGTTCCTTGAGCGGCCGTGGCCATGTTTCACTGGCGGCGGCTGGCGGCTGCCGCCATGCGCATACGTGGCCACAGACCTGGCAATTCTCTGGGCCGTATCGGCAGCTAGAGTCGGTTGCTCTACGCTACCGTCCTGCTAGCCCCCAGCAAAACGGGGAATCGGTGGCCGTTTTACGCCATTTTTTCTGACATAAAATGGCACCGTTCCCACGCCGGCACGGAGACATAGCCCCAAAATTACAGAATCCAGCCCTAAGTGTTGATGCTTGCACAGGATTCATGGTGTTCTATGACAACAAAACTGGAGGCGCACCTGGACCGATTCAGTGACCGTTGAGGGGCTAGCACCGACTCCACGTGGAACACAATCGATTCCAATAAGAAACGGTGCTGGATTCGCAGGGTCCGGAATTGACACGGGCAGCTGACAAGCTGCAGCCATGTATACACACACCATCGGAGCCAACAAGATGACAGCAAGGAGACCGGCTCCAAGGTCCACCGATGCCAAACTGGAGAACCTTCTTGACGTGGAGGAGGAGAGGCCCGGGGAGGAGGCTATGGATCAGCATGTCCAAGGACTGGGGCATTCTGTGCAGGTGCTGGCCTCACAGGCAGCCCTGTGCGAGAGCCATCTGGAAATTACGACGGCATTTCTGGGCCTGGCCCAGTCACAGCGGGCCATGGATGAGAACGTCGGCGGCATTACCCAGGCGCTGGCCAATGTGGCACGGACACAGAGGGAGATGGCGCAGTCATTGGCTGATGTGGTGCAGCCCCAGACAGCGATGGTCCACTCCCTGTGCGTCATGGCCGCCAGCATGCAAACTGTCATGTTCTGCAGTCTGGCTAAAATTAAAGATGTACTGCAGAACATGGAGTTTAAAATAATTTATTAGAGAACAAACTGTGTGATAAGCTAACTAGGATATAATAGATGAGATGGTGGAGGTAGACAGGAGTTATGCAGAAGATGGGGACCCAGCGAAGCTGGAAAAGAGGAAGGAACTACAGGTGAGCTTTGACCAACTATCTACCAGGAAGGCGGTGCGCCAACTGAGACGAGCAAGGGATGCAGTTTACGAACATGGAGATAAGGTGTTGCGTATGTTAGCAGGTCAGCTCCGGAGGGAGGCAGCGGTAAGGGAAATTGTTCAGATGAGGGATAGGGCAGGGAAGCTACTATATAAGGAGCCGAGGGCGAGTGTCCGCACAAACAACATCAGTTTGAGATACTTTTCTCTCCACCGTGGGACTAGGCAGGGATGTCCTATGTCCCCCCTGCTGTTTGCACTCACGATTGAGCCATTGGCCATCGCATTAAGAAGTTCGGGGGTATGGAAAGGAATAGTGCGGGGGGGTTTGAGCATAGGGTGTCCTTATATGCCGATGACTTGCTGTTATACGTGTCGGAACCGAGTGTATCGATAGGGGGAATATTGGAGCTGCTTCGAGTGTTTGGGTCTTTCTCGGGGTACAAGCTGAACCTAGATAAGAGTGAGTATTTTGTGGTGTCTCGGCCGGGGGTGGGGGCAGGGACTCACTTTTGTTACCTGGGGGTGCAGGTTGCCTGGGAGTGGGGGGGGCTCCCCACCAAAGGCTTTTTTCAGAGAGATTGAGGGAAGGATTACTTTGTTCATATGGGGAGGGAAGGTGGCCAGAGTTAGAAAGGTGGTCCTACAGAAGGGAAAGCAGGCAGGGGGTTTGGGTCTTTCGAACCTGATGTACTACTACTGGGCGGCGAATGTGGAGAAGGTGCGGAGCTGGGTCAGAGGGGTTGATTCCCAGTGGGTCAGAATGGAGGCGAGTTTGTGCAGGGGGTCGGGATTGATAGCACTAACATCAGCGTCGCTCCCGATAGCCCCGGGGAAATACTCAGGGGGTCCGGTAATAATAGCTTCATTGAGAATTTGGAGGCAGTTTCGCCAACACTTCGGGTTGGGGGCAGGGTCAAGGGAAATGCTGATTCGGGGAACCACAGATTTGAGCAGGGAAGTGGGATGGAAATTTTCAGAAATGGGATGAGAAGGGGATTAAGGCACTAAAAGATTTGTTTCTTAGGGGTCGGTTTGCAGGATTGAAGGAGCTGGAAGTGAAGTATGGGCTGGAGCAGGGGGAAACGTTTAGATACATGCAGGTTCGAGATTTTGCCAGAAAGGAGATAAAGAGCTTCCCGGTGGAGCCGGCCTCCACATTGCTGGAGGAGGTGCTGACGACAGGGGGACTGGAGAAGGGGGTAGTGTCAGCAGTTTACGGAGTTATTTTGGAAGAGGAGAAGGCACCACTGGAAGGGATCAAAGCAAAGTGGAGGAAGAGTTGGGAGAGGATATGGAGGAGGGGTTCTGGTGTGAGGTGCTCTGGAGAGTGAATGCCTCCACCTCATGCGCGAGGTTGGGGCTGATACAGCTGAAGGTGGTATATAGAGCACACCTCACGAGGGCGAGGATGAGCCGATTCTTTGAAGGCGTAGAAGATGTGTGTGAACGTTGCGGGGGGTGGGCCCCGCTAATCACGTTCATATGTTTTGGTCCTGTCCAAAGCTAGAGGATTACTGGAAGGAGGTTTTTTCGGGTAATTTCTAAAGTGGTGCACGCAGAGGTGATGTTCTTCGCTGCCCCATATACGAGGACATGGTATCGACTCATGGAAGGTCATCAGGTTAACAGACAATGGAGGACTCATGAAGCAATTGCACCGGTCCCGGCGATGGGAAGGGAACATTACATGGACATTGCCTTGTTTTTGGAGTACATGTAAATTTGATTTTGGATGTGTTAAGATTGGTGCCATAAAGGTAAAATCAGACCGTCAGGAGAGGGTAGGAAGAGGTTGTGAGAGAGATTGGGGGACTAGAGAGAGGATGGGGCGTGTAAGGAGGGGAGTACAACTAGAACGTAGGTTATCAGGAGATACACTTAATTCATTTAGGACCCAGACTGAGGGAAACCCGGGTAGTATGAATCTCTTCTTCCAAATTTACCACCGCTTGTATGGCCAGGGACGGGTTGTCTGCTACCCGAACCCCGCAGCGGTGTCTAGGTTATTTTCTGTTTCACCGCTTTGGGGCACTCCCCAAACGGTGGTTCATTGTCAGCATTCCGAGCCACCGCCCGAGCAAGTCACTCTTCCTTATGATCCGGGTTCCGCACCACCGGCTATTTGCCTTCCCCTTCCTCGGGATAATTCCCACTCACGGTATGATAGGCTGCAACGGTGGAGGGCGTACATACCTAGCCACTTCACTCCCAATAGGGATTCCCGGTCGTACGAGAATTGTTTCAGCAGTGAAGGATACGGCTGTTTGCTGGTAGAGATGGAAACGAATATAACATGTCTGTTCCCCACCTGTACGGACAGGAGGTGTCATATCACCCAGGCGTCTGGCCAATGCGTTTGTTACAACACCACCTGCGTTCCATTGAACGTCGGCCTCCAGCTCCTTTGAGGCTGGGCGAATGTCTCTCATATCACTGTTGGGACTAGGGCTTTCCACATTGCTGGGAGGCCCGAATGGGCGTTCCAAAGCTGGATAAACTGGGAGGTGTGGGGGGTTCCTTGGCGGTTAGCGATAGGAATTATTTTATTTGCCTTACCATCCTGGGAAACGAAACCTTGGGAGCCCTCGGGGCAATAACCAAGGAATTATCTCAGCTGCGGTTGTTTGCAATGCAGAACCAGTATGCTCTTGACTATCTTCTGGCCCGTGAGGGTGGGGTATGCGCCATAGTGCGGGGCAAGTGTATCATGGGAGTTCAAGACCTAACCGCTAACATCACTAAATTTATGGATCGCATACGGGATCACCTGGACGGAATGCAGGACCTTGGTTCTTGGGGGAACTGGGAATTTGGAGGTTGGAAGGACTGGTTGATAAATATGACCATGTATTTAGCAGTGGCACTCGGCTGCATCTTTGTGGGCCTGGCCATCCTTAAATGCGTGATGGGTAGAATGCGGGGTGCACTGGAACAGATAGATGCCCCTAGAATCTTGGCTGTTAGGATCCACGAGGGTGCAGCGGATGAAGGGGGGCTGCAACAGGAATTGGAAATGCAGCTACGAATCTTTTAGATGAGAGGCCGTAGCAACGGATTGAATAGATAGGTTATCATAAAATGATAAAAGTAGGGAATGATGAATGTGATATAAAATAGTTAGTTTAAATATTAGTTCCAGTAATGTAGACGTAGGCCAGTTTAATTCTGGTGAGTTCACAAAAGACAAAGGACAAAGGATTTCAGAAAGCATGGCAAGGAAGGGGAGGGGTGTCTGGTGGAGGATGGGAAAAGGATGCTGGGTAACAAGAGGCCCAGGGTTAAGGAATGAGAAGTGAGCCAATTAGGATGTATGGCCAGGTCAGGAGGGATATAGGATGACCTATGGGAATCTGTATGTGAAACTTGATGCCATTTGAATGTATTTGCAGAGAACCCTTTGTCTCGGACCTCATTCGTTTCCAAGGGGTCCAGGAGACTGGTTCTGTGTTCTGTGTCCCTGAGAAGCGAGTCAGACTTGCAAGTTGTTTAAAAATAAATAATACTATGCCTATAAATCCATCTCGAGTTTTATTGAGGTCAGACTGACGGGTAAAGAATTCAACATTTGTCACATCCGTAAGGCGGACCGCCCATACACTGTGTTTGAAGGAGACAGCCGCCTTTACCACTTTCTTAGGGTTCCCTTCGGCATCACCAACGGGGTCTCGGTCTTCTAACGGGAGATGGACTGAATGGTTGACCGATACGGGCTGCGGGCCACTTTCCCATATCTGGACAACGTCACCATCTGCGGCCACGACCAGCAGGACCACGACGCTAACCTTTCCAAATTTCTCCACACTGCCACACTCCTCAACCTAACCTACAACAAGGAGAAGTGTGTGTTCAGCACGAACCAATTAGCCATCCTCGGCTATGTGGTTCAGAACTGAGTTCTAGGGCCCGACCCCGATCGCATGCACCCCCTCATGGAACTCGCCCAACCCCACTGCTCCAAGGCCCTCAAACGATGCCTGGGGTTCTTTTCGTATTACGCCCAGTGGGTCCCAAATTATGTGGACAAGGCCCGCCCACTCATTCAATCCACCGCTTTCCCACTGACGGCCGAGGCTCTTCAGGCCTTCAACCGTATCAAGGACAACATCGCCAAGGCCGCGATGCACACAGTCGACGAGAGGCTCCCCTTCCAAGTCGAGAGTGATGCATCAGACGTCGCTCTGGCCGCCACCCTCAACCAGGCAGGTAGGCCCGTGGCATTCTTTCCCCGCACCCTCCATGCCTCCAAAATTTGGCACTCCTCCGTCGAGAAGGAGGCCCAAGCGATCGTTGAAGCTGTGCGACATTGGAGGCATTACCTGGCCGGCAGGAGATTCACTCTCCTCACAGACCAACGGTCGGTTGCCTTCATGTTTAACAACACACAGCGGGGTAAGATCAAAAACGATAAAATCTTGAGGTGGAGGATCGAGCTCTCCACCTACAATTACGAGATCTTGTATCGCCCAACGAGCCCCCCCGATGCCCTGTCCCAAGGTACATGTGCCAGCGCACAAGTGGACCGACTCCGGACCCTGCATGACGATCTCTGTCACCCAGGAGTCACCCGCTTTTACCACTTCATTAAGGCCCGCAATCTGCCCTACTCCATCGAGGACATCAGGGCTATCACCAGAGACTGCCAGGTCTGCGCAGAGTGTAAACCGCACTTCTACCGGCCAGACCGTGCGCGCCTGGTGAAGGCGTCCCGCCCCTTTGAACACCTCAGCGTGGACTTCAAAGGGCCCCTCCCCTCCACCGACCGCAACATGTACTTTCTTAATGTGGTCGACGAGTATTCCTGAATCCCCTTCGCCGTCCCATGCCCCGATATGATGTCTGCCACCGTCATCAAAGCCCTCAACACCATCTTCGCTCTGTTCGGTTTCCCCGCCTACGTCCACAGCGACCGGGGATCTTCATTTATGAGCGAGAAGCTGCACCAGTACCTGCTCAACAGGGGCACTGCCTCGAGCAGGACGACCAGCTACAACCCCAGGGGAAACGGGCAGGTGGAGCGGGAGAATGGGACGGTCTGGAGGGCTGTCCAGCTGGCTCTATGGTCCAGAAATCTCCCGGCCTCCCGCTGGCAGGAGGTCCTCCCTGATGCTCTTCGCGCCATTCGGTCGCTCCTGTGCACCGCGACC
This sequence comes from Scyliorhinus torazame, assembly GCF_047496885.1. Classification (NCBI taxonomy): domain Eukaryota; kingdom Metazoa; phylum Chordata; class Chondrichthyes; order Carcharhiniformes; family Scyliorhinidae; genus Scyliorhinus; species Scyliorhinus torazame. Next base: position 364,277,156 of record NC_092708.1, on the reverse strand, counting down.
AATGAAACCCCCCATGAACGTCTCCTTGCCTTCCCCAGGAGGTCCACCTCCAGGGTTTTGCTCCCAACGTGGCTGGCAGCTCCAGGACCCGTTCTCCTCCGCAAGCACGTGCGGCTCCACAAGGCGGACCCGTTGGTTGAGAGAGTACAGCTACTCCATGCCAACCCGCAGTACGCCTACGTAGCGTACCCCGACGGCCGCCAAGACACAGTCTTCCTCAGGGATCTGTCACCAGCTGGGTCCCCACACAACCCCCCACCTGCCCCGGCGCCACCCTCCCCTCCCCTGGTGCACCCCACCGCAGCCCCCGCTCCAGGACAATCTGTCCTCCCCTTGCTCCCACCCGGGGATGAAGAGGATTTCTTCACACTCCCGGAGTCACCGAAGACCAAGCCGACGCCTGATTCGCTACCAGCACTGCGGCGTTCTCAACGACAGATCAAGGCGCCGGATCGTCTAAATTTGTAACCTTCTCTGTAATTTTAAAATCAATCTGTATGTATATAGTTTTCCACCACTCCCGCTGGACTCATTTTTAACAGGGGGTAAATGTGGTAGTCACCACTGTTGTATTATATTGTATATATGGGTATTATGGTAAGATCCCTGTACTACAGATACGGGGGTAGATCCCTGCCTGCTGGCTCCACCCAGGAGGCGGAGTATAAATGTGTGTGCTGTCCGAACAGCAGCCATTTTGTAAGCTGCTGTAGGAGGCCACACATCTCTGTGTAATAAAGCCTCGATTATATTCTACTCTTGTCTCGTCGTAATTGATAGTGCATCAGTGGCTGAAATCTATAATGAGTACTTTGTATCGGTATTCACCAGGGAGAAGGACATGATGGATGTTGAGGTCAGGGATAGGTGTGTGAACGCTCTTGAGAACATCAATATGTCAAAGAAGGAAGTATTGAGTATCATAAATTGCATGAAGTTAGACAAGTCCCCGGGGCCTAATGGGATCTACCTCAGGTTACTGGGGGAGGCAAGCGGAGAAACAGTTGGGGCTTTAACAGATATCTTTACATCCTCTTTCACCACAGGCGAGGTACCAGAGGACTGGAGAATAGCCAATGTTGTTCCCTTGTTTAAGAAAGGAAGCAGAGACAATCCAGCAAACTATAGGCCAGTGAGCCTGACATCAGCGGTGGGGAAACCTTTGGAAAAGATACTGAGGGACAGGTTATATGCACATTTGGAGGAAAATGGACTAGTTAGTGACATGCAGCATGGTTTTATATGGGGAAGGTCATGTCTCACCAACTTGATTGAGTTTTTCGAAGTTGTGACAAAGAGAATTGATGAAGGAAGGGCTTAGATGTAGTTTATATGGACTTTAGTAAGGCGTTTGACAAGGTCCCACATGGCAGACTGGTACAAAAATTAAAATCACATGGGATTCGGGGAGGGCTGGTTAGATGGATACAGAACTGGCTTGGTTATAGAATACAGAGAGTAGCGGTGGCAGGGTATTTTTCAGAATGGAGATCTGCAGCTAGTGGTGTTCGCAGGGATCAGTGCTGGGACCTCTATTGTTTCTAGTATATGCAAATGATCTGGCGAAAAATGTGGGTGGTCTGATTAGTAAGTTTGACGTAAGATGACACAAAGATTGGCGGTGTTGCTGGTAGTGCTGAGGATTGGCAGAGGATACAGATGGATTGCAGACTTGGGCACAGAAATGGCAAAAGAAGTTTAATCCGGACAAATGCGAGATGATGCATTTTGGAGGATCAAACCTAGGTATGAATTATCCTGCAAATGGCAGGAACACAGACATACAGAGGGATCTGGGCGTGCAGGGCCACAGTTCCCTAAAAGTGGCAACATAGGTGGCCAAGGTGATTGAGAAGGCATATGGCAAGCTTGCCTTTATCAGCTAGGTCTTGAGTACAAGAGTTGGGAAATCATGTTGCAGCTGTATAACACCTTGGTTAGGCCGCATTTGGGTATTGCATGCAGTTCTGGTCACCACATTATCAGGAGGATGTGGATGCTTTGGAGAGAGTGCAAAGAAGGTTCACCATATTGTTGCCAGGTCTTGAGGGTGTTGGCTGTGAGGAGAAGTTGAATAAACTAGGATTGTTTCCACTGGAAAGACAGAGGCTGAGGGGTGACCTGATATAGGTCTACAAAATTATGAGAGCCATAGACAGGGTGGATAGTCAGAAGATTTTTCCAAGGGTGGAAGTGTTAATTACAAGGGGGGACAGGTTCAAGGTGAGAGGCGGAAAGTTTAAGGGAGATATGCGAGGTAGATTTTTCACGCAGAGAGTGGTGAGTTCTTATAATGCGCTGTCAGAGGATGTCGTGCCGACCGCAATTTTGGCATTGGAACTGATTCTCTGCCCAATCGCGTTTCCCGATTCCTGCATTAGCCAATAGAGAACCCGCCCATGAAGTTAGTCCTTTTTAGTGATGCTTCCTGTTTGAGGACTGTGCTCGGCCCAAGCTCTTGCGAAGAGGAACTGAAGGCATATCAGAGTATTTATTTAAAACTAGTTTATTTGTGCCATTTATAAGATGGCACGGGATGGGTTACTGAAGACACATCTCCTCGAAGAGTTGCCCGTCTGTTGTATTGATATCAGTGCTTCATGATCATCTCCATCATATATTAACAGATCCTTTCTGTTAACTCTTTATATTACACCTCCCCTGAAGTATACAATCTTCTTTTTAACAACATTATTAACTGTGTCCAACTACTTACACTATCTTTGTTTTTGAATTATTTACATTACTTTGAATCTGGCTCCTCTTTTTCTGCCCTAACGGGCAGAATTTGGGTGATTCCTTTGTCAGCAATGAACTGAAAATGCTCATTTGCAAATTTGGGACCATTATCGGAAATGATTGAATCCAGGAAACAGTGGGGGTAAAAGACAATCTGTGGCACCCTGACTACGGACTCCGCTGTGGCTGTAAAGAATCTAGCCATCGTGAATAATAATCTATGACCATGAGGTACATCTTGCTGTAGTAGTCAAAGATGTCGAACCCCAACTTCTACCATGAACATTGTGGAAAAGTAAGATGGCCCCAGGGTTTCTATCGATGCCGGAGTGTTAATGCACCAGGTGTGGCAGTATAGGACAAAATCTTTTTTTTAATATAAATTGAGAGTACCCAATTCATTTTTTCCAATTAAGGGGCAATTTAGCGTGTCCAATCCACCTACCCTGCACATCTTTGGGTTGTGGGGGCCAAATACAGGGAGAATGTGCAAACTCCACACGGACAGTGATCCAGAGCTGGGATCGAAGCTGGGACCTCGATGCCGTGAGACTGCAGTGCTAACTACTGCGCCACCGTGCTGCCTGGACAACATTTTTAACCGCCTGTATGATGCCTGTCCACAATACTGATTGCAAAATTCATGTTCTGAACTTATCAGCACTCCTTGTGATCTCTGTGGAGCCTATTGAGGATATCCTGTCACATGGACATTGGAATGACCAAGTGGTGATCAAAAGCTCGGAGGAGGTCATCCACAGTGGTCAAGTTAGCATGTTGTTCATGGAATTAACGGATGAGACGATCGATAGGGTTGTATTTAGGCCACCTTTGGAGGCAGAACTCATGTTCTTGAGTGCATTTGGCATCCTCTTTTTGGGCATGTTGAATATCCTAGAGTTGCTCGGTGGATATGGGGAGGTGGCACATGAAATCGAGGTGAGGCTTCCACTTCTGAGACAAAGGTAGGATCAAAGGCAATAGCGTGGTGTACCATCTGGAGAGAGGTTCAGCGGTGGTTTACGATTTCCCTGGGACGTAAACGGGCGTATATTGGTTGCGCATCAAATGGGGGCAAAATCATTGAATGTCAATGGCCATTTTAACAATCTCCATGGAATTCAGGAGAGTTATGAGGGACTTGTAGACTGTTTCCACGTGGGAGGGCAGCCCCATTGGGTATTCCGAGAACGGTTCAGTGGCCCATGTAACCGCCAGTGCCTCTTTGTCAATGGTTGCATATCTTTGTTCCATTTCTGTCAGGACTCTGGATGAAAAATACATCGGTTTCCTGTCACCGATCTTTTGCAGCTGGATAAGAATGGTGCTGGGGCCAGTGGAGGGACATTCAGCAGGAACGACTGTGGGCAAAGTGGGATCCTAGTGTGCCAGGTCATCCGAGGAGAATGGCCAGCCTTTAATGGTTGAAAGGCATTGCGTTGTTCAATGTCCCCAAAACATTGATGGCCTTTCTGTAGGAGGTCTTGCTGGGATTCTGTGAGTGTGACCAAGCTAGGGGTAAACTTGCCTTCTTGGTTTACCATCCCTTGGATATGCTGGACACCGGATACCTGTGATATAGTCTGGTTGGGGAATATGGGCCAGGATTCTCTGATCTGAGTTCGCCCCGCTACCGCTGCCAATGAGAATGGAGAATTTGGCACTCAGTTAAACCTCCGTTCACTGCAGTGGGATCAGAGACTCCCGCTACCGTGAATGGATGGGGACTTCCGGCCATAGGACACAATTTACCGGCTGGGTCCCGCCGGAATTCACGCTTGTCATTCAGCATGAGGGGTGCTTCCTGGGGAGATTTGAGGATCTCTCTTACCCGATGGTCATGCTCTGCTCTTGGAGAGCAGTGGATGAGAATGTTGTCCATATGGCAGATAACACCTTGTTTCCTCTCACGTATTGTGGATATGCTGCGTTGGAATATCTTGGGGCAGATGAAATGCCTAATGGGAAGTAATTAAAGCAAAACCTGTAAAATAGCATTATAAAGTTTGACAGCAGACAAGAGTCCTGATGAAGCGGTATTTTCCAAAACGCACTGTTTGCTTCGAGCTTGCTAAAAGGCTCAGTGCTGGCAAGCTTTGCCAAGTTGTCATCTACTGACAACATTGGGTGGACTTCCCTGTGCACAGCCTTATTAAGGTGCCTGAGAGCCACACTGAGCAGGAAGGGACCTCTGGGCTTGGGAACTGTAACCAGACCAAAGCACCACTGGATTGGTTGTGTGACCAGTAAAATAACTATACAACATGCGGTCAGGTTCCTTCTTAACCTTCGGGAATAGAGGATGTGGTACCCTCCACGGGCTGAACAGACACGTTGGCATGGCATCTGGGAACAGAGAAATGTGATATTTGCTTTTCGGATTACCCAGCCCTTCAAAGATTTGCGGAAGTTCCTGGCAGATTGTGGTCCCGGTGTCCTGCTGGAGGATCTGTTCGCCTCTCTGGATGATGCCCCACTGTACACAAGCATTCCTGCTAAGTAAAGAAATACTTTGGTTTGGTAGAATACAGAGGATCTCTGTGATCTGAGACGCCTTGTGGTTTGGTGTGGATGTAATCTGACCCTTTAGTGTAGGTTCGTTCCTCCTGTCCATTGAAATCTAATATTTGAAGGCTGATCAAAAAAACTGTTGAACCATGCTAGGTGATCAACCAGTACAGATACCCTTGCTCCCGTGTCATGTCTGAAGTGAGTTGGGAATCCTTTCACCTCTAAATTGACCAACAGTAAATCTTGGGAATGCTCTGGTATTTCTCCTCGGAGGTGCGAGGTGGACTTTCTCTGCTCGTGGGTCACCTCCTGGGAGAATGGTGCGTAGCAGTGATTGTGCTGTTTTGCCAACTTATAGGAGATTCTACTTGAACAGGAGCACCGGAAATGTCCCGACCTGCTCGGTCTGAAACAGTCGGCACCCCCTGCTTGACAATCCTGCCATCTGTGTTGTTTCATGCCACCGCATAAACATTTCAAAATGGCGATGGCACAGTTTCTCGGCTTCTCTACCAGTTTGCCGGACTTCACCATTGGCTAGGCTACCGTATTTGGGCTTACCAGATGACTGGGCCTTGCCAACGCCTTGATGTATTATGAGGCGGTCGGTCAAATCCGTTTGGTTAGGACAGGCTGACCAACACAATGCTCTGTCTCGGGCTACTGTCATCAAGGACTCGCCATTGAGCACGGGGCAGTAAGAAGTGATTTGACAACTTCCTATGATTCATGGGCGTCATGATTGTACATTTTTTGCCACGCAGTGGTATCCATTGGTGAACTGGAAAATGCGTAGAAGGCTTACCATGGAGTCAAAATTTGCTGAGGCTCTGTTGAGTCTCTGAGTGCTGATGACCTGGTTAACGTCCGGCCCCACAAAGTATAGGGACAAACTGGCCTGGACTTGCTTTGTCCCAGTAACGAGACCTGAGGCAGCTCGGTACAACAGAAAACTATCGCGCCATATCTTTCTAGCAGCGAGCTCTGTTTGGCCTTCGAGGCTGAGAAATGAGCGGGGTAGGTGCCGTGACTGCTTGTGCAGTGCTGTGTTGCTGTCCTTCTTTAATGAGGCTGTTCATAGAATCATAGAATTTACAGTGCAGAAGGACGACATTCGGCCCATCGGGTCTGCACCGGCCCTTGGAAAGAGCATCCTACCCAAGCCCACACCTCCACACTATCCCCGTAACCCAGTAACCCCACCTAACCATTTTTGGACACGAAGGGCAATTTAGCATGGCCAATCCACCTGACCTGCACATCTTTGGACTGTGGGAGGAATCCGGAGCACCCGAGGGAAACCCACGCAGACACGGGGAGAAGGTGCAGACTCCTCACAGACAGTGACCCAAGCGGGAATCGAACCTGGGACCATGGAGCTGTGAAGCAACAGTGCTAACCATTGTGCTACCATGCCGCTGTTTTTAAGATGCAACATGTTTTTCTGGGATTATTGTCCCTTGCCTTGGAAAATCAATAAAATAAAAAGGATGGTTAAAAGTATCTGAGCATGAAAAAACACTAGCGCTAATAGAAGTGCTGGATTTTGTACTTACCTAGCATTCTGAAGGAAATGCAACACAAGGGAAATTCTGAGAAAAGTCTGTCCATTGAATGCTGTATGGATAATTTTCTCTTTTAATGATAATGCTCATTTGAGAAAGAGTGTCACTAAGAAAAGGGTGAGGGTTGGCCTTGCTCATCTAAAGGAAATGTTGGGAGAAAAAAGAGATTGCTAAATTAAAATAGGTTGATGCGAGTCCCCAGAATGTTGTAAAAATAAAAATGCATGCTTCGTGATATTGCTAGAAGTACGAGAAGAGGATGTCTTGTTTTTTGATGAGTTTTTTAAAAAAATATGGGAAATCATTTATTTTTGATTGCTGTATAATTATTTAAGTAACTAATAAAGCTTTTGTTTAAAGGAAGGAAGGAAATCTGTTGGTTGATTATGTTGTTAAACAAGCAATGGACATTGCTTGATTAAGGACTGAGAACACATATAAAGCGAGTCTGCTGAGACACAGAGTTGATTTGGAGGGAGAGATCTGCAAGGTGCATCCTGTAAATAAATCTACCATTAAAAGGAAAGATATGTGCCGTGCTGCAGACTTCATCTTCTGGCTTGGATCCATGTAACTCTGCCTATTAGTTGTGTCATGGGCTCTTTTAATTCCATGCAAACAAGCAGATAGGGCCTTAGTTTATGATCCGATCTAAATAACTGTAATTCTGATGAGGGAGCTCTTCCCTGTGACTGCACTGAAATGTCAGCCTGGATTATCTGCTTAAAATTAAAACAACAAAGGGAGGAGCTTCCTAATTACTAATTACTGGAGCAGCATTGCAAAATGTTTGCTGCTTATGTTGTCTCCAAACTTAATTTTTATCAAGCGTTTCTGACTTTGAAATTGGCAAGCCTCATTCACGTGATTGTGGTGGGACTTAACAAACTGTATTGATTTGTCCGCACTTTTCAAATGCCTTAACCCACACATCTATTGGGATCAAGAAAAGAAAGTGAGTAACTTATTTTAATCTGTTGCTCCACAAAACATTTCTCGTTTGAATCAAAGATGCCTGCACAGTAATGTAAGGAAAAACTCCCCAAATATGACTAACGGTTCATTCCAAGCTCCAGATTAAGCATGTACTTTTAAAATGATTTTCTTTGAAGGCTCCAGCTTCTAATGCATTTTCCCTTATAGCTCTCTTCAGAACATTAGTTTCACACTAGTGTTTCTCCCAGCTTGCCTCAGAGGCATCATATCACCTCAGAAATCATTAATTGCTGCAGTGCAGCATTTAAAACTGCCAGGCAGTGATGATAGTTTTCACGGTGAAGTGCAAATTTTTCCATAAACAAATATTTGAAAAAGATTCATTCGCATTCTCCCCATTACAATTCAGCATAAATGAAGAGAAGGTGAAAAGGTACATTCATCTATTCTATGTCTGTGAATCCAGGCTCACACTTCTCTTCAGCTCAAAATCTATTTTAATGTCACAACTTGAGCATTACGACCTCAATGAATTTGTTTAAATGGGTGAAATATTTCAACATTTGGCGAGGCGATCGTGTAGGGTTATTGTCACTGAACTAGCAATGGAAACCAGGGTTCAAATCCCACCATGGCAGATGGTAAAATTTGAATTCAATAAAAATCTGGGATTAAAAGTCCGTGACCATGAAACTATAGTCGATTGTCATGAACAGCCCATCTGGTTCGCTGGTGTCCTTTAAAGAAGGAAATCTGCCGCCCTTACCCGGCCTGGCCTACATGTGACTCCAGATCCACAGCAATGTGGTTGGTTCTCAAATGCCCTCTGAAATGGCCGACCAAGCCACTCAGCTCAAGGGCAATTAAGGATGGGCAACAAATGCTGGCCCAGCCAGCGACACCCAAGTCCCATGAAATATATATATCTATTTTTAAAATTAGAGATTTCCCCACAAATTAAATGTCCTGATATGAAAATAAGCATTCCAGAAGTGGAAAAAGTAGGTGATGTTGAAAGGGTACGGACTTTTTAAAGTGGCATTTCTTGTAATGTCACAATTATGTGTTATTGTCTCAGTTGGTAACAATGTTTGTCTTAGGCAGAAGGGTGCAAAATCAAGTCTATGACAGGGCTCAACGAGAAGTGAGATTCAGCGGACTCAAGTTAAAGTCCAGTTTTGGGCACACTTCGCAGGGGGTTTTGTGACAGTTAACAAGGGGGACCTGCTTTTAAACGCTCCCTCATCACTCACTCTCAGTCAACACACAAGCTTGGCAGCACGCAGACCTGCTCCTCGCTATGGGGATGCCGACCTCACAAGGCTTCTCGACACTGTGGATGAGAGTCGGACGAGCAATTGCAGGGTGAGCAATGCTGCCTGGGAGGCAGTGGCAGTGGCTGTCAATGCGGGCAGCATGATCAGTTGGACCACCATCCAATGTAGGAAGAAGCAAAATGACCTCCACTGAGCTGCAAGGGTAATTTACCACCTCTATCCTGGCATCAGTTCCGCCTGCCACCGCTCAAATTCCCCAAACCCCACCATCTCCACAAATCACTGGCTAACACCTCGCATCTTCCCCACGCCCAATCTTCATCCTTGTTCCTCAGAACCCCCTGGCACCCACCAGCAAAACCCCTCCATGTCTAAATGCGGCACCCACACATGACACCTGCTATAGATACCCCCTGACCCATCACAAAGCCCTTGCTTTGTCCCCACAGGACAAGATAGCCCGTAATAAATGGGAAAGGGCCAAGACGGGGGAGGAATCCCAGGTATTGGTGTCCTCGCCCCCAATGAGGAATGGGCCCTGGAAATCGTGGGATTGCCCGAGGAGAGAGCAGTCACTGACAGTGAGGTTGGCCTTCACGAACGAGGTGAGGATCCACTGCCCCTTCACCCAGATGGCCTATCTCAAGTGTCAGTAGGGAAACAGTTAGAGGACAGTGACAAGTGTATCATAAGGTTTATGTTAGCTATGAAAAAGGACAAGGAACAATCTGAAATTATGCCCTGTAAATCAAAGTTCTATGTCATTAGATATAGATAAAAATTATTGGATAAAGAAAAGAGTGCTCCTAACACTGACTCCCGAGGAGCCCCATGGCAGGTGATTATATCGCTTTCTTAAGTTCAGAATTATGAATTACATAGCTCACACTAAAACCAACACATTTATTGAGAATTTAAAATAAAAGTTTCAATTAAAATACACAGCAAACTTGCAGGTGGTCTATCTAAAATGGCTGTAGGTTGTTTAGAAGCATAATTTCAAAATTTGCAGATGACACAAAACGTGGATATATTGTGAACTAATAATAATAATCATAATAATTGTTTATTGTCACAAGTAGGCTTCAATGAAGTTACTATGAAAAGCCCCTAGTCACCACATTCCGGCGCCTGTTCGGGGAGGCCGTGTGGGAATTGAACCCGCACTGCTGGCTTTGTTCTGCAATACAAGCCAGCTGTTTAGCCCACTGTGCTAAACCAGCCCCTGTGTGCAGAGGATGAACTTCAAATGGACTTAAACAATCTTGTGAATTGGGAAGACAATTAATGGATGATATTTAAAATAGAGAAATGTGAAGGAATACATTTTAGTGGAAGGAATGAGACAATATTTTTAAAATGTACATTCTGAAGTGGGTGCAGGAGTAGAGGGACCTGGATGCATATGTGATTTGGCCTCGACTGGAGGCTGGTGTCCAATTCCATGTGCTACACATTTGGAAGGATGTGAAGACATTCACGAGGGAGTAGGAAAGATTCACCAGAATGGTTCCAGGAATGAGGAACTTCAGCAATGTGGAGTGATTAGAGGAGCTGCGGTTCCTCTCTGTTGAAGATGAAGCCGAGATTTGATGAAGATTTTCAAAATAATGTAGGGCTTGGACTGAGTAAGTAGGGAGAAATTGTTTCTGTTGCGAATGGTCGACAACCAGAGAAGGTGCTCTTCCAGAGAGCTAACTCAGGCTAAATAGCCTCCTCCTGGGCTGTAACAATTCTAGGTGATGTGTTGGGTGTTCTGGATCACATACAGGTCACCAACACTTGAAATAGTGCAACACTATTTTATTGAATTATTAACTGTTTAAACATACTCAGACTGTGGGTTAATACGATACTAGCTTTAACTAAAGACCTTTGCTTGTCCTAACCAGTCGATGCATTCAGCACATAGTGAATGTCTGTGTTGCAGGCTGTGAGCTCTGTCCTCCTAGCTAGCTGCAACTCGAATGAGCGGGAACTCTGATGCCCCCAGTCTTTATAGTGCGTGTGCTCTCTCTGGTGATTGGCTGCGGTGTTGTGTGTGTTGATTGGTCCCACTGTGTGTCCATCAGTGTGTGTCTGCACCATGATATACTGGTGTATATTATGACACTAGGATTCTTCCATCGAAGTTACGGTGGGTGATGGGCAGCTGATACACACTATTATCCTTGTTGTGTGAAAGGTCATTCATTACATGTAGCAGTTTGCGTTGTCTTGCTGTGGAAATCATCATAAAAATGCCAACAGAAATACACTGATATCTTTGACTATAACATTTAAAGAAGCAGAAGCTAGCCCCAATTCTTCCTGGCCATGAAACCTACAGGTTCCTGACATGAAATCTTGGAACCACAGAATCACCCCGATTCTGTGTAAATTGCAAGTTGGGCAGGATCCCGCCAGTCCCATTTTCCTGTGTGACGCACCCTCGCAGGCAGCGGGATTCTCCGTCCCCGCAGTCGGCCAATGGGGTTTCCCATTGTGGGCCACCCCACGCTGTCGGGAAACGCGCGGGTGCAGGTGCGCTGCCGGCGGGGCGGAGGATCCTGCCGACAAAGAATCCCGCACAAAAAATATTTACAGATGGTGACGTTTTTAAGTTATGAATATAAAATCATAATATGATCAGAGGAGAGAATCTACAATCCAAAAATTAATCATTTTGAAAAGACTGATAACATAATGGAAAACATTTTTGTTCGAAATGCACCGGTCTTTTCAATTCCCCCACGACTTATCTGATCTCAGTGACTCTGCGTTTTGACCTTCCAAAGATGTTGGGAGTTAAAGTGGTCTTCAGTGAAATGAACAATAGTGAGTCAGCAGCCTGTTTTACACAGCAACGATTATAAAAGAGAATCAGCTGCACTAATTTGTTCATGCATATTTTGCAGCTTTGCTGACAACCTATTTCATCCCTGTTAAATCCCGGTGCTTCATCAGATTATAATGTTAACACTAATTTTGCAATGAGCATGATTTTGCTCAAGGACCACTTTCACGAATGCTGCAATGTGCAGCATCAAAGAGGAATAGAATATGGAAGTGTGTGGGTATTCTTTTTGTCCATCCAGGCAATTGAATGAATCCTTTCCACCGGATTTGTAAATGCTGGAATAGCCCTATCTTTGAAAATAGAGTCTCACTGAACAAGGTAGAGTTGCAATAGGTGCCAAGACTGGTAACATCTGACAACCACAAAGCCATGAATGAAAGCAAAGTGACACATGGAGCTGGAGGTCTGTAGAAGACCTGAAGTGGGCCACAAAAGGTCCACTGTCCTTCTTACCAGTAGCACATTATGTGAAGGGATATATCTGTGATAGGCAATTATCTGCAAGAAGGAGTTACACTAGTAAATTGAGTGATTCCATGAAGTAGAAATCGGAAATTACAAGCAGAATTTATCTATCTGCTGAACAAGGATTTTAAACATGTCTGGGCATAATCAAGGACACCAACATCCTCGGCACAGTCAGTCACACCAACATTTTGTATGGTATATCCTTCAACACAAAGCACAATCTGATAAACAGGAATGGACTTTTGTAAATTAAGGATACATCACCTCGGTCAGGCATTGATGAATTGTAAGCTACAACAATCTAACAACGAGCTACTTTAGATTTTTAAGGATGCCTCTAAATCAAATGCCAGATAAATCCAGGAAAGTAAGTTCTAATCTTAAGAGACAATTGTGTAGTAAGGAGGATACGGTTTTCTTGGGTCGTTGCTCCCTATGGTGTGTACAGCTTAGACACCATTAAGCAGTATTGTAGAATTCATCAAGAAGTCTTTCTTCACATTACTGAACTCTGTACATATCTGTACAGTCGAGGGTACGGGTATGGAGAGAATTCCAAAACATGTCCTTACATGTTACCTAGCTTTACACCATTGACCCAAGCTCTAGGTCAGGTGCCTTCCTACCATCACTGGTGGGTGGTACTGTACTCAGTCTCAGGTTAACCCTTAATATACCAGATGCTGCTACTACATCTCCCCCCCCCCCACAAGTCTTTATCCCCTGGATATAGAGTGACAATGATTGCTTACAGTTTGATTCAAGTCTTGTGTCATAATAAGGCTGTGTACTTAACTTCAGTTATGCAACAATAACCCTCTAAACTCTAAGCGACTCGTGATTAACATTATGACATTAACAGCATGCACAAACAGAGTTCATGCTACCCCATCTTCCCCCTCAAATCTTTGAAAGCAGGGTTTGAGGTGGTCTGGAGGTCTTGTACCCCTGCCACATTTCATTTGTTGTCCAGTCCGGAGAGTGGTAGGATCTAGGGGCTGTTGATCTTGTTGGTGGATCGGTTGTTATAGTCCAATGCAGACTTGGCTTTTTTGGTGGATCGTGTTGCTAAAGGAGGGTTTGGTACCAATAGTAGTGCTTGTGTCTTTCGGGGTGGTTGGGAATTGTATCTGTCTATGCCTTCATCTTGGTCCAGCTTTTCCAGGATCATGAAGCCTTCTAGGATTGAGGGGGAGCGGTCCTGTGAACGGAAGGAGAGTTTAGAGGCAACTTACCTTTGTTGAATAGTGTTTGGGCCAGGCTGCCACCTGATTCCAGTGGACTCTGTGGTTTCATCACATTGGCTGATAGTTGCTTCTGCCCCATAAAGTGTTCTCTCCGCTAAGAATGGACCACTTTTGGTCTCACAGCTCGGACAGCTTGAATAGCTGGGCAGCCTTGTCGAGAGTAAGGTCGTCCTTGGCTCAGAGAAGATTGACATTCACCACGATTCTTGGACAAGTTATGATTTCAGATCGGTGTCACATCCTTCTACCATGTGGGAGAGACCTTTGATAAAGTAATCAACAGGTTTCCCAGGCTGCTGGACTCTCCTGTTGAATTTAGCATGTTCCAAGGTCTTGTTGGATCGCAGGTTGAAAAACTGGTCAAAAAAATTTTGAAACATCTTCAAACTTAGCAGATGATTCACCTATGACTTATCTGTTGATGATATAGTGTGCATTTGGCCAATTGAATTAAAATTATGTGCTAACTTGTTCTGCCTCCAACTTCTTGAGGGGCATGGATAGACTGGATGGGCAGGAACCGTTTCCCAGGGTGGAAGGGTCAGTCACCAGGGGCATAGGTTTAAGGTCCGGGGGCAAAGTTTAGTGGAGATATGATGTAGCCATCTCGGATGGCCACTTACAAAGGATCCCGGGAAATATTGCCACCTGCAAAGGACCATGGGAAATATGCCAGGACTCAGACGCTCAGAGCTTATGTATATTGGCAACTCAGATAACTAGACTCTATCGAAACCCCCAGCTACTTTGCATTCTAATGCACCATTTCCCCAGAACAAAAGACCTGTACTCAGGTAACAGATACAGAAACAGACTCATCGGTGCCACTCCCTTTGCTCAAGGAGCCCAAAAAGCCAAGGTCAATGACTGCTCAGGACACGCCCCGCAACCAAGGCACCCGCTCCTTTATTGGCCAAAATCGAAGGCAGGAATCGAAGCCTGCCGAATTATTGGGTCCAAAGCTAAGGACCACCCAAAAGAGCGCGAAACCCCAGAAGGATAAAGAGAGACACTGCCATGTGTTCAGTCTCTCTTGGCCCCGGCGCGCGGTCTCTCTTGGCCCCGACCTACGCCCAAAACCAAGTGCAGCATCACGACCAGAAGACAAGTTCAAGACCAACGATCGCTACCAGACGGATGAGCCCAGCAGAAACGAAGTCACTTCTCCAGACCCAGCCACGCAAGATCCAAACAAAGACCTTGTTCCTCTGCATAAAGCCGGGTGCCTGAAGTTAAGTACAGGTTGTTGTAATGTTAGATGTAATTTAGCTTGCAGTGTTCTATGTTGCATATCGAAGTAATTCTTGTTTATAAATAAACTGTCATTGAACTTGAACTAACTAACTGGTTGTTTGGTCTTTGATCGATATCCAGTAAAACCTTGTGGTGGTATCATTTGATACCTGGCGACTCTGAAAAGCAATATCATCATTAATAACTGTCATATCAGTATTCAGTTAAACGAGCAGCATTATTGGCGTCTCCGGTGCAAATTGGCAACATTATTGGCGACATCTTACGGGACTCAATTTAGAAGTGATTTTGTCACTCCGTGAGAACCCACAAAACTTTGCATTCGAAACCCAATTGGGAAAAGTGAAAGAAACCACAAGTGTAAGGCCCGTATTGATCAAATCTCTAAGATTTGGAAGTGTGTATTAACTTGATGCGTACTAACAGGGATATAAGATAAACTCGTTAGATTTTGTTGCGCAAAACTAGCGGGAGTATTGTGAACCGGAAAATAGCCTTGGCCATACCCACTGTTCGAATCGCCGCCTTATTCCCCCGTCCCAAATTAATGGTAGGTAAAGGGAGAATAGAAGCAATGGCAGCAAAGCCAATGGAACGCCTAATGAACCCGCAGGAACCCGAGGTCGTAGCGACCAGTCGAGCAGAGCAGTGCCCCACATGGGAAGAGGAATTGAGGAAGTATTTGAAGGGGCAAGGATGGCCCCTTTGGTCCGAGTTTTGTTAAAATGAAGAGTCAGATCCAGGAAGCAGAGGACTGTTTGGCACAATTGCGAGGCACAGAGGAGGTGGTGAGGATGTTCCGCAGACAGCTAGTTGCGAAAGAGGAGAAGAATGAGGGGAAACTTTAGGGAATGTGAGAAAATTAATGAGCAACTCCGGCAGCTAAAGATAAAGAGATGGCTGATGTCAAACGGGCACTCCAATCTTGTATACTTCACCTTAGCAGCTTTCAGACCCAATACGATAAGGCCTACCAAGATACACAGTGCGCAGTCTTGGTACGAGAAGAGACAGAACAGCAGGTAGAACAGCTAAAGAAACAATGCGCAGATTTGAAGGCAGCTTTACGAGCGCTCCATAGCTCCATTACAGAAAAATACAGAGCACAGTAGATCACGCCAAATGTAGGCAACAAATAGCAAAGTTACAGTCACTGCTTTCAGTGCAAAACAGCTTCAGAGATACCTTTGGACCAAATTTAGATGAGGAGAATGGCCCCAGTTAGCAAGAACTAAATGAAACCGCCCATAGATATGTGTGAGGTGTTGGGTGCTCTGAGGTACAGACGAACCAACACGGTTGCGATTGGTACAACGCAGTTTTATTCCATCTAACTATTTATACATCACACTTGGTACTCAGCACGTTGTGACTGTGTGAGTGTCTGGCTATGAGGTCCTGGCCCTGTGCTGTCTCCAGATGGACTGCCCAGGAAGTGTCGTGTTTCTTGTCTTATACTGTGTCTGCTCTTGTCTGTGATTGGGGTGGTGTAAACGAAATCGGGCTCCTTGCGATCCTGTGACGTGCGATGTGTGGTGACTGGATTCATGGGGTGTGTGCTAATTGGTCCGTTGGTCTGTCTATCATTATGTATGTGTTATGATGTATGTTTGAATATCATGACAATGTGGAGGATACAGAAAATCAGAATAGAGCCCCCCCAGGCCCCGAAAAGGAAAGCACCCGCACCACCGACTGCACAGGCAGCACACACCCCATGAATCCAGTCACCACACATCGCACGTCACAGGATCGCGAGGAGCCCGATTTTGTTTACACCACCCCACTAACCATCACCCAATTGAGAGATGCCTGCGCCAAAATTGAACCATTTGAACCCACAGCAGACCCACAAAATTTCTTTGAGAGAGGACGCCAGCAAAAGGTTATGTAAGGTCTCGACGAAAGGGAGGAAATTAAGCTTATAGTTATGAGCCTTAACACGTCACTTAGCTCAGCTTTACCAGAACCCCAGAATATAGGGGGAGGAAGCCTCCAGGAGATGAAGGCAGCTATTTTAGATGCGATTGGATACAACAGAGGAGATCCCGTAGAAGGGTTGAACCGTTGTAGACAAAAGAAGGGAGAGCATCCGACTGCATCCGCTTTGGATCCATTTTAAAGCGGTATTTGGGGAATTGAACCGCACAAACTTAAATAACGACAACATAACTAAATGGGCTCGTACTTTAGTCTCCCACGCCACAGAAGCAGGTCAAAAAGCCTGGGTAAATTACGACCCTGCAGACACCACACATAATGAAGTTTGGGTTTTAAAGAGACTCTCCAGAGCTTGGGAACAATCCCTACATAGAAAGGCAGATCAGGAGAAGGCAGAAGCGAATATGAAACCAGTCAGGGCTACTCAGGACCCCGCATGGGTAAATGAGGGCAGAAATGAAGGTCAGCAACCCAGAGCACAGGCAACGAGGTTGCTATAATTGTGGACAAAAGTGACATTACGCCCGTGAATGCAACGCCCCCCCGAACCAGCAATGGCACCAGCAATCGAACGCCCCACCTAGGAACAATGTTAGGCCCATACATAGCATTAGCGCCCGATCAGATAATGCAGTGATTAATAGCACAGATTGACGGCGTTCGGACTCCCCAACTTGGGTCTGCAACACACTCTGGGAAAAATCAGGCACACCAGTAGTCACAGGCACAGTCCGGGGACACCCAGTAGAGTTCCTTTGGAACACAGGAGGGTCCTGCACCACTTTAAACTCCTCCACAATGTGGACAAATGGCCCACCACAGACACCATCACTCTTAGTGGATTTACAGGACATGTACAGCAGGGATACATTATGGCCCTTGTAGATATTCAAATCGGCAATATAAACACCAAGCACCCCGTTGTTTTAGTGGACGTGCCCCAAACAGCAGAGCACATTTTAGGAATCGGCTTCATGAGCTCACACAACCTTTCCTTTGACCCCGTGAATAAGTATGTATGGAAAATGGCCAGAACCTACAGTAGGAGATTACGAGCATAGAATCTGCCCAGTAGGCGCCTATTGGTTTGACCCGCAAGCCATTAGTACAGATAAGACGATTAGAGAGGTCCTAAGAAAACATAAAGCATCCTTCGCCCAGCACAAGCACGATTGTGAAAAAATTCCGGGAACAGTCACAATTACAGGTTCCGATCCCAAGCCCCAGAAGCAATACGGTTTCCCACAGAAAGCCAAGGGTGAGATTGCAAAAGTTATCAATAGCTTACTAGATCAAGGAGTAATTCGGCCCATAACCTCAACAAACAATGCCCTAATTTGGTCCGTAAAGAAACCCGACGGTTCATGGAGATTGACCATTGACTACCGAGAGTGCAACAAGGGTCACCCCATTAGCAGCCCCCAGCGTTGCCACGAGTCCCGAAACCATGCTGAAGCAGGGAGTACATGCTAAGTACTTTACTGTGCTGGACATTAGCAATGGCTTTTGGTCCATTCCCTTACATAAGGCCTGTCTATACAAGTTTGCGTTCACATTTCAAGGACAGCAGTATATGTGGACATGCCTCCCGCAAGGTTTCCACCACTCCCCCTCCATCTTTCACCGACAATTGGCCAACGGACTTTCCAAATTTTCCCGACCCGAATGCCTTATTCAGTATGTGGATGACTTACTCCTACAGACGGACACAAAGGAAAAGCATGTTAAGCTTCTTTCCGAATTGCTAAGTCTCTTACAATCAATTGGATGCAAAATCAACCTGAAAAAAGCCCAGATCCTGAAAGAAAAGGTCCTTTACTTAGGTACCATAATCACATATGGGAAAAGAGAGATCAAACAGCAACGGATTGAATCAATAGTTAAGTTGCCCCTGCCCCACAATGTCACTGTACTCCGATCATTCTTAGGATTAGTTGGGTATTGTAGGAACCATGTAGATGGTTTTGCCACAAAAGCAGCCCCACTTTCAGAACTCCTTAAAAAGAACCCTCCATGGGAATGGCTTCCTCAGCACATGGATGCCATCAATGAATTAAAACGTGCCTGAGACACAGCCCCCGCTTTGCAGGTACCAGACCCACACTCTCCCTCCGCCATAGAACTAGCGACCACCGACCGAACCCTCTCTGCAGTACTACTACAGGAAAGACATGACCGTTTAGGACCCGTAGTCTATGCCTCACGAGTTTTGGATCCCATGGAGCAAGGACTTTCAGCCTGCGAGCGGCATTTGCTCGCAGTCTATTGGGCAGTTCAATATTTTGCATATATCACAGGCCTCAACCCCAAAACGACTTTAACCGAGCACACCCCAACGCAGCTATTGTTAGATGGTAGGTTAAAGGATGGTTCAGTTAGCCAGATCAGAGCAGCTAGCTGGACACTGTTGTTACAAGGAAGAGACATCACAGTTCAACAGACAAAGACCCACACATTTTTAGCGGACAACCTGCAGTATGAAGGAACCCCACATGAGTGCCAGATCATTGCAGCCAAACAGCACACAGGAACCTTTATTCCGAAATCACTACCCACACGAGCAGGCATCAGTACACAGAATCCCCGACCACGGATAACTCTTTAAAAATTTATGTAGATGGTTCCTCCACCATTGACAATGGAAAAAGAATAACAGGATACGGTATTTATGTGGAAGATGCGCAGGGACGCGCATTAGAGGAAATATCTTGAAAATTGCCAGGCCACTTAGGATCACAAGTAGCCGAATTAGCAGCTACATCATATGTAGTGCAGCACCCAGATTCCTTTCCAACCCCCGCGGACATACATTCGGACAGTTTATATGTCTGCAATAGTTTGACAGAATTCCTACTCCTGGGGGAATCTCGAGGATTCGTATCTGCTGATGGTAAACCCCTACTCTCAGCCTCATTGTTGAAGCATATCCTTAACACAGCAAAAGACCGCACATATGGCATAATCAAAGTGAGAAGCCATCATCGTTCCTCCCCACCCGGTAACGTAAAGGCAGACGCCCTAGCAAAGTCAGGATCACAACCCAGTCACTTTTGGCAAACCCCCGAGAGTGAACCGATACACGCAGTCCAGGTTTCACAGACCAATATCGAAGATTTAGCCCACGCCCAAAAGGCAGATGACACTCTTAAGCAAGTTTTAGACGGAAACTACCCAGCCCCTTACGACAAATTCAAGGACATACTGACGGTACAGGACAATATAATTTTAAAGAATGGAATTTATGTGGTCCCCACCCAGGACAGAAACCAGATAATTTGCCAGTTTCATGACGGACACTGACATCAGGGGATAGAAACCACCATTGCCCACTTAGGACCTTTGTGCTGGTGGCCCTATTTAAAAGCAGACGTCACGCATTATGTTGAGAATTGTTTAATCTGCGCACAGAATAATCCTGAAAAGTACTCCAGGAAAGGACAATTAAGACACACCCAACCTGTTAATGGCCCATGGATGAATTTACAGCTCGATTACATTGGGCCCTCCCCCTGCAGAAATGGTTTAAAATATGTGTTGGTCGTAATCGACACCTTCACAAAATGGGTGGAAGCATTTCCCTCCAGGACAAACACGGCTAAGACATCAACGATGATCTTAACACAGCAGATATTTACGCCTTGGGGACTCCCCTGCAGCATTGAATCAGACCAAGGTTCCCATTTCACCGGCAAAGTAATGCAGAATGTCCTAACGATTTTTGGAATAAAACAAAAATTCCACATTGCTTATCACCCCCAATCCAGCGGTATTGTGGAATGTATGAATCGGACCCTGAAAGCGACTATTAGGAAAATGGTGCAACAGCATAACACCACATGGGACACAGTTCTCCCATTCGCCCTTATGTTTATTAGGAACACAATATCACGTTCCACAGGATTCACCCCCCCACACCCTCATGACTGGATGACCCAAGAAAGGAACTGAATATGTATTAGGACTTGATTTGGCCAGCCCCACAGTCACCGCCCTCACCCACGAAAAAGCAGTCCAACAACTCACGGAAAATATGAAAGCAGCCCAGCTCGCTGCAGCTATCCGACTAGGTGCCAGGAAAAGGCAGAGTAAGGCCTGCTTTGATAAAACAGTCCACACAGTACAGTATACAGTCGGTCAGCAAGTGATGGTTTCCCTGTATAATCCCAGTTCGTTCCTCACCCCTAAATTTGCAGGACCTTACTCCATTTTGGATAAAGTGAGCCCCTCTGTGTATAAAATAACATACCCCAATGGAAAAACAGGTTGGTTCCATATCAACCAGCTTAAAGTTTATGGAACCCAATGTAGCCACTCCCACCACGTCTCCCTAGCAATGGCAGATGATTCCGCCCCGCCCATCAACGACTTAGACCAGCTCCCCCCCCCAGCCAGGACAGCACGTCCACGCCCACAGACCCGACCTTGTCTCCGCCCACAGGTACGCCTTTCCATCTTGAGCATGATTCGGACAACAGCGACAGCCCCTGGAACCACGACCAGGACATGTTTGGCCCCCTGTATCCCCTTTCACTGCCACAGCCAGAGCCCCCGCCACCGCCACCGCCCGACAACAGAAATTTGCCCTTTGCAGCTACCACCCCTCATGACAAATGAACCGCCCATTGGCACCGCGACAACTCTTGTCGATTAGTAAGGAACGACGATTCGGATCCCACGACGGCCCACGTGGCCACAGCACAGAAACGACAGACACGAGTTTGGCAACCGGGAGATGGTGATGACTCAGAGTCTGACTCCCGTTATGGTAACCCTTTTGCGACGCTCTTTCATACGGAACCCTGAGGTGTCTAGTTGATGAGAAAAAGGAACCGCATGTGAGTTACGGTGTCCTATTTCCTGATGGAACCTGCCCTCTTTCTTTCTTTATTTCTTTCTTATTGCTACATGGTTTTAATTAATGTCGGCCAGTTACAACATTTCTTGATACAGTCATGGTTACTCTTCTGATGCTATTTACTGCCCAATGACGGTTAAACGAACAAATTGTTGGATCCCATATGTTACAAATTCTTTCCGGTCATATCAGGTCACCCAGACAGGGAATAACAGCACTAATCCCAGCTCTTCCTGAGGACCCCCAATGCATCCGGTCAGCCAAGCTCAGGTAGTGGAGCAACGGCACTGATCACCTGCCCTACCTGGGGAATTCCACCCATTCTTGCCCTGCAGCGGCCCACACGCACCTCATGCTTCGATCACTTCAAGTAATTTGGAATCGTTTTTTTTACACTCTTTACTGTCCTTGGCAGCTCATTGTTTCCCCTTATCTGCTCCTTAGTGTAGTTTAAAGAATGCCTTTTGCCACAGCCTGTACACTCAACTCTTTACCTTCCGTGAGTCTTTGGTCGCTACCCCAACTGCTGTTTACATGTTTGACACACTTGGTTGTTATACATTTGCTGCTATACGTGAACTACCTCTGGACCCTGGATGGAGAAATTGTCCGCCCACTCACCGCATTGACCACAAACTGCGGGATTCCTTGCACTTCAACAGAATTTTTTTTTTGGATGTCTTGTCTCTAAAATGGTCATTTCAAAAACAAAATGAGGGAGTCACACTTGGTGACGATTCTAATGGGTAACTGAAGTTGAATAGAGAAAGACAAACAAAACGAGATGTTAACCAACGATAATAACAGATATCATGCTTGCACCCCCAGGAATATACGAAGAACAAAAAGACAAGATGAAGACAGGACTGATGACCTCCATTGTGATCATCGCTGGACTCCTACAACTGCGCGCGTTGACAGCCTTTGTACCCCACACCACACCGGTCCCGGACATGACCATACAATATGAGACCCCTAGCCCAGACACCACACCTCACATGAAAATAAACACGGATACTCCCACATGGTGCGAAAACATTGTAAAATGGTATTCCCTTTCCTATACAGTAGAAGTCCTTTTGGTAAGAGCAATACTCTGCTATGTTGTCCAGACACTTAGACTCCGCAAATGGCTAAGGAGAGCCTCACGCTCCCCGATATACAAACTCCGAGCCCCTTTCCTTGGAATCCAACAAACCCCACAAACCTTTGAAACCTTTTTCACTGACAAAATAAAAAGATTGTACTTCTTCTATGACTGTAATAGATTAAGTAGAAATGTGATGCTGCTGTTTATTTCTTAAAAATGTTTGTATTGTATATAAGTTCCTTTTTGATATTTGTCAGCAGCATGAGAGTAGGGTAATGATAGTTAGAGGTTCCCGTGTGTAAATAAGTTAAATGTGTAATGATTAAATGTTTTATAGTGGCCCCTTAGAATTTATGATGTGTTGATAAAATAGGTAAATGCTCCAAAAACATAGGACAGAGTAGTGTCGGACCTATCCTTGACCAAGGGTAACCGGCACACGAAGGATGGATGAGGATCAACAGTGTGATCCACCACGCTTCGCGTTCAGGATCAAAAGGACGGGATGTAGCTATCTAGGATGGCCACTTACAAAGGATCCCGGGAAATATGGCCACCTGCAAAGAACCATGGGAAATGTGGTCAACCCTGGACTCAGACGCTCAGAGCTTATGTATATTGGCAACTCAGATAATTATACGCCATTGAAACCCCCAGTTACTTTGCATTTCCCCAGAACAAAAGACCTGTACTCAGGTAACAGATACAGAAACAGACTCATCGGCGCCACTCCCTTTGCTCAGGGAGCCCAAAAAACCAAGGTTAATGACCGCTCAGGACATGCCCCGCCATTCCATCAAGGCACCCACCCCTTTATTGGCCAAAATCGAAGGCAGTAATCGAAGCCTGCCGAATTATTGGGTCCAAAGCTAAGGACCGCCCAAAAGTGTGCGAAACCCCAGAAGGATAAAGAGAGACACTGCCATGTGTTCAGTCTCTCTTGGCCCCGGTGCACGGTCTCTCTTGGCCCCGACCTACGCCCAAAACCAAGTGCAGCATCACGTCCAGAAGACAAGTTCAAGACCAACGATCGCTAGCAGACGGATGAGCCCACCAGAAACGAAGTCACTTCTCCAGACCCAGCCACGCAAGATCCGAACAAAGGCCTTGTTCCGCTGCATAAAGCCGGGTGCCTGAAGTGAAGTACAGGTTGTTGTAGCGTTAGGTGTAATTTAGCTTGTAGTGTTTTATGTTGCATGTCAAAGTAATTCTTGTCTGTAAATAAACTATCATTGAACTTGAACTAACTAACTGGTTGTTTGGTCTTTGATCGATATCTGGTAAAACCTTGTGGTGGTGTCATTTGATATCTGGCGACTCTGAAAAGCAATATCATCATTAATAACTGTCATATCACTGTCCAGTTAAAAGAGCAACATTATTGGCATCTCCGGTGCAAATTGGCAACAATGCGAGGCAGGTTTTTTACACAGAAGCTGGTGAATGCCTGGAACATGTTGCCAGGGGAGGTTGTGGAAGCAGGTACATTAATGGCGTTCAAAAGGCATCTTGACAAACAATGGGATAGGATGGGTATAGAGGGATATGGCACAAGGACGTGCTGAGGGTTTTGGCCAAGGTTGGTATCATGATTGGTACAGGCTTGGAAGGCCGAAGGTTCTGTTGCAGTGCTGTATTGTTCTTTGTTTGTTCTTATTTAATCCTGCAGCTGTGCTAAATCTGAGGCAACATTTTCTCCAATAACTCCAGTTGTGAGATTGGACGGGTCAAAGGTAAGACAAATTGTGGGTGGCAATGAAGTATTATGATCCTTGGTTAAAAAGGACCTTCATGTGTGGGTGTGCTTTTGAAGTGGTAACGAGGGGCTCGGAGAAGAAAGAAACTGCCAAATGGTTGCAGGTGAGGTCAGGTAGGAAGGGCAGAAATCTGACCGGCCAGGAGGCCACAAATTTGCAAGAGACTCAGGCTTTCATTTAAATGGGGTGTTCTGCATGTTCGATGGTTTTTCTTTTGTTCTCATTGTATTGTGGACTAGAGGGTCATTTGGAGAGGCCACAAAGTTGCGTTCGATATGCTTTCTGCTGGTTCAGCTTTTTATGAAAGAAAAGAAAATCAACCCTTACAAGATAAAGATAACTGCTGCCGAGTAGCGATGAGGTATATGGACTCTGTAGCTTTCTACTCAGGGATTTAAAGTGAATACGACTTTAGGTAGTGATGGATATCTTGAACATATCTCTGTAACATTAAAAACATAGACTTAAAAGATTGTTTAAATTCTCCAGGAGAAACAAGGCAATCTTACGGCCTTGTCGCACAGGGGCTGGACAATACAGCGAGCCGTCCAAAGGACTATTGACTTCGGCGGGATTGGAAAATCCTGCAGGGAGAGGGCCTGTAAAATTCCCCACCCCAACATTTCATTTTCCTTATACTGGCAGGGTAACCAGATCACCTCCCTGGAAGCGGAGCTGACATGGGTGTCCGCTGACAACAAGTCACTCAAGGCCAAGGTCGACAATCCGGAGAATAGCTCCAGAAGGCAGAATGTGAGAGTTGTTGGGCTGCACAAGGGTCTGGTAGGTCCAAACACAACAAAATATATGACGCAGCTGTTTGGGAAGTTGGTGGGGGAGGGTGCAATGGCTTCCCCTCCCAAATTGGATTGGGCCTACAGGCTGCCCCATTCTGGTCAACTACCAGGTGCAATCATCGTTTGTTTTCACAGTTACCAAGAAAAAGGAAAGGTCTTGCAGTGGGTGGAAGATCACCGGGACTGTAAATGGGAGGGTGACACCAAGAGGCTCTACCAGGATGTGGAAGTGGAACTGGCTGGGAGGTCTGCCACTTTCAACAAGGCCAAGGCTGCGTTGTACAGGAGCAATGTTCGATTTGGTGCGGCATACACTGTGTGCCTCCAAGTAACTTGTGAATCGACAGTTTACTATTTCGCTGCACCGGAGGATGCAAAGGTGTTTGTACAGAAGCATGGACTAGGCTCGAGCTAACTGCGAACTGTATCTATTGTGGCATGTCTGTTTGAGGGGGGGGGGGGGGGGCTGTGAAATTTAGAATTTGTTGGGGTGTTTGTTGGACACTTTTGAATTTGCACTTGTATTTTCACTGTTGGTTTGTGGGATGGGTATTGTTCCTCTTTGTTTTTTGGCGGAACCAGAGTTCCTCTTTGTTTTTTTAAAGTTAACTATTAAAGTTGGGGAGCTGGTTGGTAATCTGATTATTTGTTCAGTTATTACTCTGACAGGGGCCGTCTTGTCAGCTGTGTAGTTAGTTAATGGGAGCGGAGTATGGGGGCAACGGCAGCTCATCTTAGGGGTGTTTTTAAGGATGGGTTTAGGATCTTTGTTTCCATTTTGTTTGGGGTTAAGCTGGGGAGGGGGGGAGGGGCCTCTATCTACCTTGTTGCTGTTTGTTGGTTGACTTGGGTGTGGTCTTGATGGGAGGCGGGTTGGGTGGGGGAGGGGAGGGGGAGGATTAGTTCTCTGACAGGGGCTATAACTTTTTCTTTGTTCTGTTCGGATGGGGGTTTGGCGGCCATCTTGGGTGGGCCTGGTGTGGGCTTTCTTTGAGTAGCTGTTGGACTGCCCCACATGACGGGGATGGCTGACTCTGGGTAAAGAGGGTTATACAGCCCCCTGTTCTCGGGTGCCGGTGAATCATACACACATGTTCTGGTCAGGTCCTAAAGTCGTGAGATTTTGGGTCTCCTTCTTCAACACCATGTCAGGGATTCTTGGGATTGAGCCTTGTCCGCTGGTGGCCATTTTTGGGGTCTCAGACTTGCCATCGCCTCATTAATAGCATGAAGGTGAGGTCTGTTGGGTGGAGGACTCTGGTTCCGCCAAGTGCTTTGCCTGGTTGAGTGACCTTATGAAGTTTTTGTTCTTAAAGAAGGCTAAGAACTTCATGAGGGGACTGTCAAAAGTGTTCTACTGAAATGGTAACCTTTCATTTCCTATTTCAGAGTCACCGTCAGATGTTAGAGATGGGCGGTGTTGGGGGAAGTTTCTGGTTATAATTTGTTTTCTTTTGGGGGGGGGGGGGGGAGGAGGAAGGCCAGTTGTTTTGCTTTTTTGGTTTTACTGTTTTATAATGAAACATTTTCAATAAAAATGTTTTTTTTTAAATGGTGACTTAGAGGACGGTAATATTTTCCATTGGTTCCTTTCCTTTGGGGAGAGTTAGATCAGTTATTCAGGCCCATTTAAGTGTGAGATCTGCCGTTCTCATTAAAAACAATTTTTTCCAATTAAATCCACCTATCCTGCACATCTTTGGGTTGTGAGGGTGAGACCAACGCAGAATGTGCGAACTCCACACGGACAGTGACCCAGGGCCGGGATTGAACCCTGGTCCTCGGCGCAGTGAGGCAGCACTGCTAACCACTGTGCCACCGTGCCACCCCAGCTCTGTCTTTCTCAACCTGAAGTGAGATTGATCATCGAAGGAGTATGCCTGATCTAGAATAGTCCCAAAAGGGACTCGGATTATAATCCACTTCAAATTAGGAGAGTTTATTCATGAACTGATATAAGAATTGATTTAAGACTTCTAAAGCATTGCATTAAAATGTATGTGTCGTTATTCACTCACTGAGAACCATGCACACTTTTATTAATGGAAACATTACTCTAGTTACTGAAATGGTTTCTGTTTAGCCATTTAGAAATGTTTGTGCCAAAAACCTTTTGAACACTGTGATCTAGACCAAATAGATTGCTTCTGTAGGAATAGAATTATACAAAGCAGCTCAATGTTACAAACAAAATTCACCATAATTACATCGCTGCCTTTGAAAAAGAAACAGAGTAAAGTCAATGTGAAATCAAACAAAGGAAATCTGCAAAAGGTTCCTGAGGCCAGTACATAGCGTTGGCAGCCCATAGCAATGTATCATTTTTCATCACACTTAAAAATATATTTAGAATTTACTGCCTTTCTGTTGAAGTAATAAGAAAGTGTTAATTGTTGTGAGTCATAGTCGGCCTGTACGATGAATGTCACCGAGCAAGTCGAGAAATATTCTCCTTGATCGTGCAGTTAGATCATGTTTCATGCACACAGCAAGGGCGTGCCCAGCCATTAGGAGAGATTTTTTTATTGTTCAAAAATTGCAAATAGTAAACAATTTATCAGATTAAATTGGGATGCATTTTAAAGGTGTGCAGGTTAATCAGCTGCCTTGTAAGATGTGTGAAATAAAAGGCTCTGCTGAATGAGTGTGTGAGATCCTGATAAGAAAGCCAGGTTGAATCTGTATGACAGTCCCTTACGCTCAAATAATACAGCACTTGATTGCTTTTCAGGTGCATTTTCCTGCCTGTAAAGTTAAATGGCATTTTGATAAAAGCTTGATAAAAGGAGAGAAGTACACATTTTTATGAGCGTAGATAAATGCAAATAGCACATCTAGAGAAAGGAACATTGATTTGAAGAGGCGTATCATGCATCAAATATGCTAAAACATTTTATGCTATGAGAAACCCCTTTAACGCCCTTTGGTTTTATAGCTCTGTGTCCGTATGCTACATGAACAGCAGACAGAATTTAAAATTAGAGCTGGACCTTTGGAAGTGAAATCAAGAACATTTCTTCACATGTAAAGGAGTAGAAGTCTGGAGATCTGTGCTCCCCTGAAGATGGTGGCTGCCCGATTAATTGGAGCGTTCCAGACTGAGATTAGTAGATTTGTGTTAGTTCAAGCAAAGGAAGTCAAATGTGATTGAGGTACAGTTAAATCATGATAGCAGAACAGGGGCTGAATGGCCTAATCCTGTTTCCATGTGCAGTACATTTGTAAATGCTATTGCGTGAGCAAGTCTTCCTGGTGAATATTTTCAGCCTCCTTAAGAATGATTGAAATTAATGATTTAAATAGCCACTGTTTCACTATAAAACATAAGCTGAAGTGATGCAAATTGTTGAAACATGTATTAGGGACCAACTACTTACTGAGATAAATAAAAATAAATTTGAGCAATGTTATGGTGCTAATATATTTTTGATAAAAATAATCAATTTCAAGCAGCATTTTACAGCTACTGATGATTTTATTGCGCAGTTCGAAACATCCGAGATGATGCGGCAGCACAATTGGGACTGAATTCAGGAACTCATAAACTGTTCTGCAGCTTGTTTTGCAAAGCCTGCTGCATAATCTTAATGGAGCACACTCCCCGTATAGTTCCCCAGAGCAAAGGAGCCACACCGATTGGTTCAGGCAGGACATCTAATAGGGCAGAAGATCTTAAAATGCTGCTACTCACCTGTATTAAAGATACCATCCATGTTTGGCAAGAAAAACGTCAAACGATCATGCAGACAGATCTGTTGAGAATTCTCTTCTTTACACTAGTGACATGCTTCACTCGATATTTTCTGGAAAGATGCAGCAATCAGGATAGCTTTGTTTCAGAACAAACAGTATCCTCCATATGGGCAAATTGGTAGCAAGTATAGCATGAATCAATGCTGTCCTCCACTTCCCTGGTTGATTCTGCAAGCATCAGAGGAAGTTGGAATGCCTACAGAGGTCTGAACAGTTCTCAGTGAAGAATGTGTAAAATGTGCCAATTGACTTCAATCCCAGCATGCTGTTGGAGCCAGCCATCCTGATTCTAATGAGAGCCAGCCCTCAAAACTGGCTGGACCTCTTATGCTCGCTGAACTTCATCAGTTCCTGGTTAAAGAAAGCCACAATTTTTAAGTTTTCACTTTTGTTTTCAAATCCCTCCATTGCCTCATTTGCCACTACACTACACCACCATTACCACTACACCACCATTTCCCCAAACCACGCGTTAAAACCACACTGCTAAATTTGAGCATAAAATCTAAGTCCACTATGAAAGGAGTGCTGCATTGCTGAAGGTGCCTTCTTTCAAATTTGATGTTAAACCGACTGCATTAACACTTATTCCACAGCCAACACAAGCAAAATAGATTATTGGTTATTTGTTTTGTTACCGTTTGCCGGACCTTTATGAGTGAAGATTGGGATCTTCAAAATTATTGCCATTTGCTCTAGGGTGCACTGATGTTGTGAAAAAAGCAATATAAATGTTTGCTTCTTTATTCTTATCAATGCTGTGCGATATATTGGTCAAATATCTAATTTAACAGTTGCATATTTACATCATGCATGTAGGTGTTTCTTACTCCTGCAGCTGAAGTCAGTTGTATTGATCACCTATTTCTGCTGCCAGATTATGTAATGAGTTCAAAGTGTTGACTTTTTCTTTGCCCAACACGGCATGGTGGTGCAATGGTTAGCATTGCTGCCTCACAGCACTCGGGACCCGGGTTTGATTTCAGCCTTGGGTAGCTGTCTGTGTGGAGCTTGCAGGTAGGATGGATTAGCCATCCTAAATTGCCCGTTAGTGTCCAAGTTAGGTGGGGTTGCGGGGATAGGACAGGGGAGTAGGCCGAGGTAAGGTGATCTTTCGGAGAGTCAGCGCAGACTCAATAGGCCAAATGAGCTCCTTGTACACTGTGGGAGTTCTATAGATTCTAGCCATGTTGTCACTTGTTATACAGATTGGTAAATTAAGTTATGGAAGAAGCTTTCATGGATTATGTTACACTGGATAAATGTTGACTGGGCGAATGGGTAGGCAAGTAATTGGGGGATGATGGTGGCACAGTGGCAATGTCATTGGACTAGTAATCCAAAGGCCCAGCTAGATGCTCTGAGGATAAGTGTTCAAATCCCACCATAGCAGCTGGTGGAACCTGAATAAAACCTGGAATATAAAGCTAGCTTCAGTAATGTTGACCATGAAACTATCAGCGATTGTTGTAAGAGCGCACCTGGCTCACTCATTTTCTTCAGGGAAGGACATCTGCCATCCTCACCTGGTCTGGCCTGCATGTGACGCCAGACTCACAGCAATAGGGTTGACTCTTAGCTGCCCTCGGAAAAGGCCGAACAAGCTATTCTGTTCAACGGTAATTAGGGATGGGCAACAAATGTTGGGCCCAGTTAGTGACACCCACATCCCATAAACGAAGAAGGATAATATGACCGGCAAGTGATTGAGACTGCATCTGGGGGATGGATCGACTCACTGGATGATAGGTTGAATGATGGTGTCACATGCTGATCGGTTAAGTAAATCTGTCAATGGTGACCGAGTGAGAGAGTGAATGGGCAGAATGTTGACCTTGCCAACACATGCTTGTTATATTACTCTTTGGTAATATATCATTACTTTTTGCTTTTATATCCAGAATGGTCTGATGGTCTGATTCTGAAGAAACCACCAATCTTCAACTTAAAGCAAAATAGATTTACTGAATAATGAATTGATTAATATTGAGTTTGCACACTCTACAGAACTATAACTAGCAATCAAGTAATCTGTATTGAAGTATTAACTAATTTAAACTACACGTGCTAACTATGCTGTGATCTATCT
This sequence comes from Scyliorhinus torazame, assembly GCF_047496885.1. Taxonomy (NCBI): domain Eukaryota; kingdom Metazoa; phylum Chordata; class Chondrichthyes; order Carcharhiniformes; family Scyliorhinidae; genus Scyliorhinus; species Scyliorhinus torazame. The sequence continues at coordinate 364,246,038 of NC_092708.1, read as the reverse complement.
CTCTAACACTCTGCTGTCTAGTCGCTCCTGGTTGGAAGAGACCCAGGATTCTTTGAGTTCTCATATTTACAGTGAATATCTAGTGCTGCCCTCTAGTGGTTGTGTTACACTGAGATGTCATCATTAACCCTTTACTTGTCAGTATATATATGTACATATCACTACAATGCTCACCTCCCATGAATGAATATTTTTAAAATTCCATCTCTATTTGGGGAGGTGAAAGGCAGATTGGGTGAACACATCTAAATAGTATGCAAGCATGTCCCTGAACTTCCATTCACTTGTTGCTTATCTCCATCGTCCCCCTCACCCCTCTGCCCTCCGTCTCCTACATGCACTATTCCAATGAAGCACAATGGGAGCCCAAGGAATAGCATCTCACCTACCGGTTAGGGACTTTACAGCCTTTCGGGCTCAATTATTCAACATTTCAAATCATAATTTTGTTCATAAGCGTAGCTCCCACATTTTCTGAGAGCAGCTGATAGTAATGATCCTGCTGTGCATTTACTCACACCTGACTTCCTACCTATTATCCCTTTTGTTCTTTCTTCCCCCTCCCCTCCCATCTGTTCTTGCTTAATACCTGTTATCATAGATTATCATAGAATTTACAGTGCAGAAGGAGGCCATTCGGCCCATCGAGTCTGCACCGGCTCTTGGAAAGAGCACCCTACCCAAGGTCAACACCTCCACCCCATCCCCATAACCCAGTAACCCCACCCAATACTAAGGGCAATTTTGGACACTAAGGGCAATTTATCATGGCCAATCCACCTAACCTGCACATCTTTGGACTATATCTGTAACATTTTCCAATTCATGAACTTGAAGCAATGGGTTGAATTTTCTCATAGGTTTCAGGGCCCTGAAGTTGGGATCAAATGTGGACCCCAAGCCTACAATTTCTGACAACGCAACTGGCCATACACCCTTCACAGAGACAGCCTTTTAATTGTCTGTGTACATTGCTCGCTGTCATATTAAAATGGGTGGGCAGGCTCTTAATACTACTGACCCAGTCACAGGATCAGCAGGCCCACCAGAGAGTTGGGCGCATGTGAGGCAGGTCAGGGACTTCCAGGATGCCTCAATGCTACTTTTGGGGATGTCCGAAGCCATTACACCCAAAGGAAAGGGAAGCCCCACTGGATGGGTGGAGCCTTTCCTGGTCACGCCCACAAACCTTGCGGCATGGAGCAGCAAGACCTGTAAGCATCCATTCAGCCTGGTGCAGGTCGGCCACCCCTATTGTCATGGCAACCTCTGCCCATGCCAGTTGTGGCAATCCGCCAGTGGGAAAATGCCAACGTGCTCAGAAAACTGGACCAAATTTGCTTTGCAATTGGCTCCATTAGCTACCTTCCTCCATGATGCAGGCAGCCGATCTGGATCCCTGTCTTCCCCGGCAGCATGAATATGCGAGGGAGTCATTCCGAAGTAGTTCCCCCACCATTTATCGGACCCTTCCCTCCTTCCACGTCTGCCAACATGGAACCGGAGAAACAAGCCCGACATCAAAATCGGGAACGCCGATCGGGCGGAGAATGGCTTCCGACGTCAGAATCGGGGGAGGCGCCAGTTTGACCCCGAATCGCAATGCTCCGCCCTCTCTAAATTGGCGTCATCGGGACGCTCGCCGTGCACAGCCGCAACGCCGTTGGCACGTCACCAGCTGACCTACCCACGATGCTCCGCCTCCGATAGACCGAGTTCCCGATGGCGCAGGCCATGTGTGGTCCCAGTGGTCGGGAATCTGGCGTGCCAGCTGCGGACAGTGTCCAGCGCCGGCACCCGCGGCCGAGATCCGTGCCGCTGCCCAGGGGGCTTCTGCTAGGGCTGGGGGGAGTGGTGGGAGGTGGCCAGGAGCTAGGCTGTGGGGTCGGGGTGTCGGGTACGCGGTCCAGCATGGCAGCGCCATGTTTCCCAGCGCGACCGGTGAAAGTGTAGGCGTGCTCGGCTGCATCTTGTCAGCCCTGCGTCTGCGTGGCCTGATACCCGCCGATTCTTCGCCGGTTCTCCGCGCCATCCACCAGTATTCCACGCGACGCCGGTGCTAGCCTCTCACCGGTACCAGAATTGGTGAGGTATTCGGGTTGATTATCCCATCGTGGCACACCAAGGATTCTCCGTTGGCACCGGCACCCAGCCTCAGAAACGGAGAATCCAGCCCATAGACTCTGTTTCATTCTCCACGGTTGCTGTCCGACGTGCTGAGCTTTCCCAAGAAAACAATGTTAACTTTTTTATTACACTTTTTGCATCCTCACTGAGAGATATCTGGAGCACTTGAATCATGAGGATCCCTGGCTTACTCTCCATATGTTCGACTTCCCTGCATCTCTCTACTGACATTCCCTATAATCAGCTTTCTTTGTCAGGAATGAACCTATTATTTTCTTCATCATTCTCCTGTTTAATGCAGCATGAGGAGATCCTGTTATAATAAAAATCTGTCAGCATGAAACAGGCTATATATAAAAACAGCAAAGCACAATGTATTTGCGAAGCTTAGTGTTACTCCTCCACTAATGAAATTGTGACATCGCAAATAACGATTCATTATGGAACGCTTTATGTTTGATGAAATGCTTATCATATTTAATTTTAAAGTAGCTCTTGTACATCAGAATCAAAAATCTATTTTCAACTGTCATACATAAAGACACGACAGACTGTCTAGCAGCACCAGTTACTGCTGGGCTAATTGCATGCTGTTTGCAGCTCCACTTGCTTTATTTTTCTCACGCCTTCAACTTGGTAAACGTTTTTCTGCCCATGTAAAATCAAAAATATCAATTCTGCAGCCCGCATCGACATCATGCCCTCCCAGGTAAGGGGTGGAACTCAACATGCGCCCCAGCGACTGTCTGGTAGCCCCGTGACATGTTTCCGTGATGGCGCTCTTACGAGGTAACTGGGCACTTACCCAGAGAGCATTGGGCCCTCCACTAAATTAAGGTCTTAGTCGCGTGGAAATCCTGCCCCCAAGGGTTGCCAGCTAACTAGCTGATCACATGGTTTCACCACCCCGCCATGCCTCCGAATTCAAGGGGACCTTGCTGCAGGAGTTCCTGGGGATGGTTCTCAGTTACTTCTTGTGAAGCCTCAATGGGACTCTCACAGGCAAAGGACAGGAATTGAGTTCTATGGAGACCTCAGAAAAGGCCCAAAACAGAAAGTCTTGAGGAAGCCTTGCAGCAGGACATCATTTAGGTGACGAGAATGGGTGCCAATCTTGCATCCTCTTGCATCGATTCCGAGCTACCACCAAATTAGGCTCATTAACATGCAATGCTTTTGGCATTGGTTCTGAATGCCTCTCCGCGCCTCCCCCCCCCCCCCCCCCACCCCCCCCCACCCCCCACCCCCCCCACCCCCGGTATCCAGCAACCGCTTTCCCATGACCCATAACCCACCTTTGGTCTGAGGCCCCATAATGATCCTGGGCCTCTGATGGGAGCATTGCCACGAGCATCCATTGCTCCTACTGGCACTGGCCACTTGATGTCTTCTGGCCTCTCATTGGACCACTGGGAATATACCTTCCTTGGCCGTTTTGCCAGCCTCCTGCTTTCGGTTCTGGCAGCAGGCACAGGGACAAAATCCAGCTGTTAAAATTAGGACATAATTGTTTGTGGGTGATGATGGCATTGGGTGGCCAACCCTCCAGGGTTTGCCTGAAGTCTCCAGGAATTGATGATTAATCTCCACGATACTGCTGAGTGCAACTCTGGAGAAAATTCATCAGGACATTAAAAATGATTGTGCATTTTTTGTCAATGTATTTGAACATTTCTTTTTATAAGATATAAAAATACTGAATATGGGGGCCAACAGTCAAGCATCATCCAACTGGGTAATTGGTGATTTTTGCTTATCTATTGGTGAAGGATGACACAACGATGGATGTGTTGGTCAAATAATGGGTGGAGCGTGGGGCAAGTCCAGTGATTAAACCTGTAAGGATACTTTCAATCACATTTGACAACCCTATGATGGCGAAGCAGCGTATTGTTCCTGCATTGTGATGTGGAGCTGGATTCTCCAGTCGCCGACGCCAAAATTGCGTTTGGCGAAGGACCAGAGAATCCAAGTTTCCGACCAAATCAGGGGCAGCGCCGCTTTGGTGACGCTCCGCCCCCTCCAAAGCGGCGTACTCGCAGAGTGTGCCACGCCACGTATCGACGGTCTCAGGACATTGCCTGGGGCCTGCGCCCCGATGCTCCGCCCCCGATTGGCCGAGTTCTCAACGGCATGGGTCTCTCACGGCCTCATCCACCGGGACCTCAGCATGGTGGCTGCGGACTCAATCCGGCACCGCCGCAGTCGGGGGAGGGCCGATCCGCGGGCAGGGGGCACATTATTCGGGGCTTGGGGCACTGTCGGAGGTGGTCCGGGGCGTGCGAGCTGGCCAAAGGGGGGGGTGGCACCATTTCGCAGGCTGGGTCCGCGGGCTGCGACCCCATGTAGCGCGGCGCGGCCGCTGCAGGCCGCGGCCGTGCGCATGCGCGGCCAGGGATCCAGCAATTCTCCGGGGTGTATCAGCAGCCAGAGCCGGATGCTCTGCGCTGCTGTCCTGCTCGCCCCCAGCAAACCGGGGAATCGGTGGCCATTTTGCACCAGTTTTTTCCACCGTTCCCACGCCGGCGTGGGGACATCGCGCCAGAATCGGAGAATCCAGCCTGTGAGATGGTGATAGTGGGCATTCTCCGCGAATTGCTGAGGCCCTTGTAGTGATGGTGCTACTTGCCATTGGGGCAGCGATGAGATTTATCCAGGATCTGGCTCTGCTATTTCAAATCTTTGAGTCGTAACAGTGAAGTGCCGGAAATCCTGACTCTGACCCTACCTTAACTTAGAATTTTTTGGGGGAGAATCGGGTCCCTGGTTTCAGTGTCCATTGATCTTATATATACTCCTAAAACCCCCGGCTCCACCTATATACCAACCTCTTCACTGGCACTGTGCTGTCAGATTACTTGCTCCATATCCACTCTTGGATATACTTTAATGTTATTCCAAATAAGCCTAGAAAAGGCTGATGTCATTGTCTTTGGATTTTGATGCTAAATCTATTCTCTTGCCACTCCCAGGCCATTTCTTCATGCTGAACAAAACCAGTCAAATCCAGGACATCCTGGTCTATTCTAAGTTGAGCTTCCAACCACATTTATTGCCATAACCACACCACTCACGTCCACCTCGTGGACATGCATTCATTCGCAGTTCGCCAATTGGTCAAATTTAAATATCTCCTTGCATAGTTACATCTGTCTCTAACTCTGTAACCCCCAGCGTTGAAACAAATCAGACCTCATACTTTCTTCTTCGGACTCAAGTCACTTGTACATATCCCCGCTCTTCACCCCTTCGTTAGGAGCTGTACTCTCATAGAGACCTAAATCTCAAACTTTGGAATTGCATTCCTAAAATCTTACAACTCTATTTCTCATCTTCAACCCAGCTTTTGTCAATATCCTGCCTCTCAATCTCTTCTTTATCTCAGTGTCAACCTTGTTTCGCTTTATTCCACTGTGAAGTCTTCTGGGGCATCTTTTTTGGCATTAATTGTCTGCTTTAAGTGTCAGTATTTGGAGCTGATACTCTTTTCAATAAGACAGCCATCAAAATGCAGAGGAATCACAAAAAGTACAAGCTCAGTCATCAAGGACTGTTATCCAAAGACACAAACGTCAGGATTTAGTAGTTGTTCATCAGTTGATTGAGCAACAAGACAAGAAATCATTTGCTGATATTATGTATTTTTATTCCCTCACAGGATGTGGACATTGCTGGCAAGGGCAGCATTTATTGCACAACACTAATTTCCCTTGAAATGGTAGTGGTGAGCTGCCTTCTTGAATCATTGCTATCTGAGTGGTTAAAGTACTCCCATTGTGCTGTAAAGAGAGCCAGGATTTTGACCCAGCAGTGATGAAAGAACAGCAATATAATTCCGAGTTTGGATGGTGCATGACTTAAGGGGAACATGGAAGAGGTGGTGTCCCCATGTAACACCTGTCTTTGCCCTTTTGCGTGATAGTGGTCAGAAGGTTCGGGAGGTGCTGTCAAATATATCTTGGCAAATTGCTGCAGCATATTTTGTAGATGCCAGCACAGTGCCAATTACATGAACTTGCTTTTCCTGAATGTTGTCTTGCTTCTCGGATGTTGTTGGAGTTTTAAAAAGTATTCTTTTACACTCCTGACTTGTGCCTTGTGTATGGTATGTAAGGATCCTTCTGTTTAACCTCTGTCTGTTCCTCCTTCTAATTTCTGTTAATTCTTTCGCTGTAACCATTTCTTGCCCAAGGATGATTAATGCTTTTGAGACCAAACAGTTTATCTTTCATTCAAAAGCAGGAAATTACAGCAGCACGGGGCAGCATGTGGCGCAGTGGGTTAGCCCTGCTGCTTCACGGCGCTGAGGTCCCAGGTTCAATCCCGGCTCTGGGTCACTGTCTGTGTGGAGTTTGCACATTCTCCCCGTGTTTGCGTGGGTTTCGCCCCCACAACCCAAAGATGTGCAGGGTAGGTGGATTGGCCACGCTAAATTGCCCCTTAATTGGAAAGAATTAATTGGGTACTCTAAATTTATTTTTTTTAAAAAGGAAATTACAGCAGCATGTGCTGTTTGGTGTGACATCAGTGATGACCTCAACTAGTTTGGATGGTGGCCATAAAGCTGTCCCCAAATGCCGGGTGCTTCTCGGGGACAGGCAGTGATTGGTTCTGCTGTCTCTGGAATGTCCCTCAGCAAGACCAGGCTTTACTTTTGTTTTGATGCCAAAAGCCTGAAGTGGCACTACTGGGATGTCTCTATCATCTAATGGATTATTTCTAAAGATCAGAGGTAAAAACCTCTCTCTCGCTACACAACCAGACTGAACTGCAAGGAAGCCAAAGTCAAGTCGCCAGCTTCAGGTTGGGATCTGGGGCGAAATTCTCCGCCCCGCCCCGCCACATTTCTGCCCCGGCCGGCCGGCGGGAGTCTCCGTAACACCGGCCGGTCAATGGGGTTTCCCATTGTGGGGCAGCCCCACGCCGTCGGGAAACCCCCGGGCGCCGGCAAAACGGAGACTCCCGCCGGCGGAGAATGACGCCCCAGATGTTTAAAACACTTGTAAAATCTTGTGTGGGGAACTCTGTTCGTACTCAGTAAGGCTGTTGTTCGTTCTGGTGGAGGTGGAAACAAGTAAGAATTAAGCCGACCTGAGTTGAATGAAGGCCTGGGTTAATAAATGTAGAAGTACATCTTCAGAGGAAATATGATCGTTTCGGAGTACTAGATGAATGTAGCTGCCAGAAGACCACCTCTAACACTACACCAGCGGCTTTGATTACTCAGCATTCTGGGAGGACAGCCTGCTGCAATGACTTCAACATTGGAACCAAGGACACTCATTTTTCATTTCATATTAATCCCCTTAATATTTTTACCTCCTTTCCCTCCGCTCTGTATATATCTATCTTGAGTGGGTTTGGGTGGAGGGTCGGATGGTTAAAGGGGGGAACAGTAGATTAGCTGACCATTATTCCATTATTATTACCACATATTTCAACTTTGTTTCAGTTATAAATAAATAGTTATTGTGTTCAACTTTCAAACCTGGTGGCTATAATGTATTGAGCAGTCAAAAAGCCAAAGATTCTGTGAATTTTATACATATTATTGGTTAATTCACCTGTGTTGGGATTCAGGGGCCTGCAGGACTGGAATTGACCACACATTAGTCCAGGGTGCTATAACAGGTGTCATGATAACAGAAACTGTGACAGAGTGAAAGCGAGCTCAGACTTCAACAGCTGACTACAGACATATTTAACGGTTCAAAAAAAATACAAGAAAAGAAACTGATCAATAATAGCTGACACAATGAGAGGCCTGAACGGACCGATAAAAAGGGCCCGAGTGCTCGCGCATTTGAAAGGACTAAGGGCAGACGTGGTTATGCTCCAAGAGACGCACCTAAAGGTGGCGGACCAAGTTAGTTTAAAGAAAGGATGGGTGGGACAGGTGTCCCACTCAGGACTGGTCGCAAAGAATAGAAGGGTGGCCATTTTGGTGGGGAAAAGGGTAGCATTTGAAGCAAAGAACATCGTAGCAGATAGCGGAGGTATATATGTAATGGTGAGTGGCAGGCTGGAGGGAATGGAGGTCGTGTTGGTTAATGTGTATGCCCCAAACTGGGACGATGCGGGATTTATGAGACGGATGCTGGGGCGTATACCGGACCTGGAGGTAGGAAACTTGATTTTAGGAGGGGACTTTAATACGGTGCTGGACCCGGGGCTAGATAGATCCAGCTCAAGGACCGGAAGAAGGCCGGCAGCGGCCAAGGTACTTAAGGGGTTTATTCATAGAATTTACAGTGCAGAAGGAGGCCATTCAGCCCATCGAGTCTGCACCGGCTCTTTGAAAGAGCACCCTACCCAAGCCCACACCTCCACCCTATTCCCATAACCCAGTAACCCCACCCAACACTAAAGGCAATTTTGGACACTAAGGGCAATTTAGCATGGCCAATCCACCTAACCTGCACATCTTTCGACTGTGGGAGGAAACCGGAGCACCCGGAGGAAACCCACGCACACACGGGGAGAACGAGCAGACTCCGCACAGACAGTGACCCAAGCCGGGAATCGAACTTGGGACCCTGGAGCTGTGAAGCAATTGTGCTAACCATCATGCTACCGTGCTGCCACACGGACCAAATTTATGGACCAAATGGGGGGAGTGGATCCATGGCGATTTCTTAGACCTAGGGCTAGGGAGTTTTCCTTCTTCTCCCATGTCCATAAAGTGTACTCCCGGATAGATTTTTTTGTTTTGGGAAGGTCGTTGATCTCTAGGGTGGAAGAAGCTGAGTACTCAGCCATAGCGGTTTCGGATCATGCCCCACATTGGGTGGACCTGGAATTAGGAGAGGAAAGGGAGCAGAGAACACTCTGGCGATTAGATGTGGGACTGATGGCGGATGAGGGAGTGTGTGCAAGAGTGCGGGGGTGTATTGAGAGATACCTGGAGGTCAATGACGACGGCGAGGTCCCTGTGGGAGTGGTATGGGAAGCACTAAAAGCGGTGGTCAGAGGAGAGCTGATCTCCATTGGGGCCCACAAAAGGAAAACAGAGGCCAAGGAAAGGGAAAGATTACTGGGGGAGATTTTAAGGGTGGATAGGGAATTTGCAGAGACCCCGGAGGAGGAATTGTACAGGGAGAGGAGACGACTCCAGACGGAATTTGACCTTGTGACCACCAGAAAGGCGGAGGTACTGTGGAGGGAGGCACAGGGGAGGAGGTATGAATATGGGGAAAAGGCTAGTCGCCTGTTGGCTCATCAATTGCGAAAGAGGGCAGCAGCGAGGGAGATAGGAGGAATTAGAGACGAAAGGGGAGACACGGTGCGAAGGGCAGGAAAGATAAATGAGGTGTTCAAGACCTTCTATGAGGAACTGTATAGGTCTCAACCCCCAGAGGGAGAGGAGGGGATGCGGCAGTTCCTGGACCAATTGAGGTTCCCGAAAGTGGAGGAACGGGGGGTGGTAGGCCTGGGGGCACCGATTGGGGTGGACGAGGTTATTAAGGGACTGGGAAGCATGCAAGCAGGGAAGGCCCCGGGACCAGACGGGTTCCCGGTGGAATATTACAGAAAATATGTGGACTTGTTGGCCCTGTTGATGGTGAGGACGTTCAATGAGGCCAGGGAAGGGGGGACTCTACCCCCGACGATGTCGGAGGCGACGATATCGTTAATTTTGAAGAGGGATAAAGATCCGTTGCAGTGCGGGTCCTATAGACCCATTTCATTATTGAACGTGGACACCAAATTGTTGGCAAAGGTACTGGCATCGAGGATAGAGGACTGTGTCCCGGGGGTGGTGCACGAAGACCAGACAGGGTTCGTAAAAGGGAGACAACTGAATGTTAACGTGCGACGACTATAAGGGGTGATAATGATGCCCCCAGTGGAGGGGGAGGCAGAGATAGTGGTGGCAATGGACGCAGAGAAGGCATTTGATAGGGTGGAGTGGGAGTATTTATGGGAAGTGTTAAGGAGGTTTGGTTTGGGAACGGGTTTATTAGCTGGGTTAGACTTCTTTATGGGGCTCCAACGGCAAGCGTAGTTACTGGTCGACTTAGATCGGAGTATTTCCGACTATATAGGGGAACAAGACAGGGATGCCCGCTGTCTCCATTGTTGTTCGCGTTGGCAATTGAACCTCTGGCCATGGCGTTGAGAGACTCCAGGAAATGGAGAGGGGTGATTAGAGGGGGAGAAGAACACCGAGTCACGTTATACGCGGATGACCTATTGTTATACGTGTCGGACCCAGCGGGGGGGATGATAGAGGTAATGCGAATTTTGAGGGGGTTCGGGGATTTCTCGGGGTATAGGCTAAACATGGGGAAGAGTGAATTATTTGTGATACATCCAGGGGACCAGAGTAGAGAGATAGAAGGCTTGCCTCTAAGGAAAGTGGAAAGAAACTTCCGATACCTGGGGACTCAGATCGCTAGGAGCTGGGGAACCTTGCACAGACTTAATCTGACACGGTTGGTAGAACAAATGGAGGAGGACTTCAAGAGGTGGGACATGCAGCCTCTATCGCTGGCGGGCAGGGTGCAAGCAATTAAGATGATGGTCCTCCCGAGGTTCTTATTTGTATTTCAATGTCTCCCTATACTAATCACCAAGACCTTTTTTAATAAAATAGACAGGAGCATCACGAGCTTCGTGTGGGCAGGGAAAGTTACGAGAGTAAGGAGGGGGTTCCTTCAGCGTAGTAGGGACAGAGGAGAATTGGCACTACCGAACTTGGGCGATTACTATTGGGCCGCCAATGTGGCAATGATACGTAAATGGATGATGGAGGGTGAGGGAGCGGCGTGGAAAAGACTGGAGAGAAAGTCCTGTAAAGGGACGAGTTTAGAGGCGCTGGTGACGGCGCCGCTACCGATCTCACCTAAAAAGTTTACCACGAACCCTGTGGTGGCGGCAACATTGAATATCTGGGGACAGTGGAGGCGACAGAGAGGGGTGCGGGGAGCCCTGGTGGGGTCCCCAATCAGGAACAACCATAGGTTCGCCCCAGGAAGAATGGATGGAGGATTTCAGAGCTGGTACCAGTTGGGAATTAGGAGGGTGGGAGATTTATTTATAGATGGGACTTTTGCGAGCTTGGGAGCATTGGAGGAAAAGTATAAGTTGCCCCGGGGAAATTTCTTGAGATATATGCAGGTGAGGGCGTTTACTAGACAACAGGTGAAGGAATTTCCGTTGCTCCCGACACAGGGGATACAGGACAGGGTGCTTTCAGGGGTGTGGGTCGGAGAGGGCAAGGTGTCAGAGATTTACCGAGAGATGAGGGAAGAGGGGGAGGAGTCGGAGGGCAAACTAAAAGGAAAGTGGGAAGAAGAACTAGGGGAGGAGATAGAGGAGGGTATGTGGGCTGATGCCCTAAGCAGGGTAAATTCCTCTTCCTTCATGCGCCAGGCTTAGCCTGATTCAATTTAAGGTGCTACATAGAGCACACATAACGGGAGCAAGATTGAGCAGGTTCTTTGGAGTGGAGGACAAATGTGGGAGGTGTGGCGGGAGCCCGGCAAACCATGCACATATGGTTTGGGCATGCCCGGCACTGGAAGGGTATTGGAAGGGAGTGACAGGAGTGATTTCGCGGGTGGTGAAGGCCCGGGTCAAACCAGGCTGGGGGTTAGCTCTATTTGGAGTTGCGGAAGAGCCGGGAGTGCAGGAGGCGAAAGAGGCCAATGTTGTGGCCTTTGCGTCCCTAGTAGCCCGGCGCAGGATCCTACTCATGTGGAAGGAGGCAAAATCCCCCGGACTGGAGGCCTGGGTAAATGATATGGCGGGGTTCATTAAACTGGAGCAGATAAAGTTTGCCCTGAAAGGATCGGCTCAAGGGTTCACCAAGCGGTGGCAGCCATTTCTCGACTACCTAGGGGAAGGTTAGAGGGAAGACAGATGACCAGCAGCAGCAACCCAGGGGGAAGGGGGGGGGGGAGGGGGGAGGGGGGGGGGGGGTTTAGTTTAGTTTAGGTCAAAGATAATGGGGTTTTGTTACTTGTGTCTTGTTAAAAATTTCTGTATTGTTATTGTTGCGTTTGCTTTGTAAGAGGGGAAAAATTGTTGTTTGGGAAAAAAAATTCAATAAAACATATTTTTAAAAAAATAGCTGACACAAGTCACTTGATATCTGACACAACACTCAGTGAAATGTTGTTGTTGTATCAAGGGCAGTCACTTTGACCTCATCTCTAGAATTTAGCTGTTTCGTCATCGTTTGAACCAAGGCGGTAATGAAGTCTGGAGTAAAATAGTCCTGACGGTACCCAAACTGAATATTAGTGAGCAGGTTATTAAAGAATAAGAGCCATCACTTTCTGATGGGAATGGTTGCAAATGCCTCAACCTTGCATTTTGCATTAATTCGCTCATAGCGCCCCTTCGTCCCGTTAGTTACTTAATTGTCAACCGCCATTCACGACAGGGTGGGGCTTTACTACAGAGCTGTGATCCAACTCATTGATTGTGGGATTGATGAACCTTGTCCGTTGCATTGGAGCATATTACATGACAGGCATCTTGGGCAAATGCCACTTTTCACAAAAAAAAAATCTCCGCAATAGAAGGAATGTGACTTAAATATAGTGCAGAATGTATTACTTTGAAATTTGATGAAATGGAGCAAATACATTTTCAACTGACAGCAGTACTGATTTATCAACATAGGCTAATATAGGAATCATGTTTGGATGGCAAATAGTTTGATGCAGTAGCTAGTTTGATAAAATACCAACAATATTCTGTAAGAATTTTTAACTGTCATTAATCAGGTACATCTGGTCAATAACTATGTCGACTAGTAGGTAAACAAATTGGATTTTAGTCTGACAGCCTGTTCTTTTGGAAATTGGAGAGTTCTCTAAAAATTACCTTGTCATTTTAATCAAAGCACAAACAACTGTGAAAATACAGGTTCGAATTCAGCCTCTTTTTAAAAAAATCTTCCATTCAGATTGTTATGTGGAATTCCGTGGCTGAGAGACTAGTGCAGCAAATTAACATATTTCACAAGTCACCAAAATTTGAAGAGTGTCAGAGTGAGCCCCTGCCAAGTGGAAGACCACTTGCTATATTGAGGGGCCCTCTCAGTGGCTTTCCGGAGCAGGTTTGTTTCCAGGAGGGATCCATTGTCCAGTGAGGGGCCTGCCAGCTGAAACAGCTGTGTCCGAGCACCTGGCGCCACCTCTAATGCATAAGGTTGGCCTGCATGGCCTCCACATGTCCATCATTTACTCAGTGGCCCTTTGAGGGCACCTCAATGTGGAGGTGGCACCTCCGGGGTTGTAGATCTGCAGGTCTCCTGATTGGGCCAGAGCTCAGAGAAACAGGCTGCCATTTTTGTTTGGAATGTGGCTGATAAAATCGGTTGTGCCACCTGACCACATAGGGCTCGAGAGCCCCTTTTGAAGCCAATGTAGGAACCCACACTGTGCTGGTAAAATTCCAGCTAATATTTCAGGTCTGAGAGCTTTCAACTAAGAAAAGTTAGAAACATAATAGGATTTGAACAAGTGAGCGCAGTGCGGTGATGGTGCAGGGGTGGGTGGGTGGTGGCAGCAGAGAAGAATAAAAGGGATAGTCTGTGATAAAATGAGGGCTGGAGAGATTAGATGACAGCCTAGCACTCTGCCAGTGCCAACCTGACACCTTGGCAGTGCTATCTGGGTGGAGCTCCCCAGTGTACAAAACAGGGCTACGTGCGAGCTTGGCCACGGGTTCCACGTTCAGGCGAGCATCGGGAAACACGCGGCTAATTGCACTCGCTGGAGAACGTTGTTCCCTTATGGGAAAATCATGCCCACAGAGTGCTGGGAAACACACACTTCTCACATCAGAATACATTCTCTTGATCCCTACTTTGTCTCCTTCCTCGCAAAAGGACATCCCTCTCTCTTCTCTCTCTTTCTGGAGGAGCATATAGTGTCTGCTGTTGAGAACATTTCCAGGACAAAGAAATTTGTAAACTACACTGCATCATCAAAAATGTCTCCATCCACTCTTTTAACAGAGCTGTTACAATGTCCATACAGTAATATTGCACAAAATCAATTCCAGACTCGAGAAGTTTATATTTGTTATCATTGAAGCATTGTGTTTTATGGCCTCTCCCAGGACAATCTATTACACACAAAAACATGACAAATCGGCAAGTGCTGCTGGCAAATGAGTTATTTTGCCAGTAACCGTTGAAGCTGATTACACTGAAATAGCTCAGTCAAGAGGCACGGTTAAAAATTACCAGCAGTTCCAATATCATGAGATGATTTTCATGGAGTTCATTTCATTTCAATGCAACTCACATTTGAATAGAGACTGCAGTACAGTAAAACACTGCAAGGGCTTCAATGGAGCAATGGAATCGACGCTGAAGAAGAATTGGGAGAGTGTTGGGAAAATTAACTGGAGCGTTAGGAAAGATTGGGAGGAGGTTAGGATAGTAAGGTGAATCAGTAGCAGTGTGAGGGCAGATTAGGAGAACAATTAGGCCACATCTGGAGGAGAATTAGTTGGATTAAGTGAGCTAGCGGAGATTAAGTGAACGGTTGGGGGAGATTACGAGAAACCTCGGGGAGATTAGGAAAGTTCATGAATATTACGCGTAATGCGGGTAAATTCAAGAGGATAATTAGCTGGGGAGGTGAACGGGAGCATTAGTGGAGATCAAGAGTGGTGCTGGGAGAGGTGATCAAAGTCACAGCCAAAGGGATGTGTTCTGATAAGATGAATTGTAGGAATACAGAACTGTTTAGTTATGGAGTTATGGTAGATGAAGGGAGAGCACCGACAGTAGGTTCAATACTCACTGGCATCCTAAATATTACAGGAATATAAATACAGTTTATCATTGCAAGTTGCCTGAATGTTGTCAGTGACTATCAGAGATACTCTCTCCACTTCAATCACTTTGTGGCAACGATTTTAAAGTGCATCCCTATTTACAATATTTATGGATGATGACAATAGAGTTTTCATCGTGATTGATTATTTTTAAAAATACTCGCCTGGAGAGTCCTTGTGATTCTCCCGGAGGGAAAAATGCAAACAGCTAAAAGTAGCTGTTTATCAATTTGCATATAATGAACATAAAATCTCCCATAAACCAGCGCAAAGAGGTAGCATAATAGAACATCATTTTTTATATTCTTTCTTTTGCATTAACAAAATACTTGGTGACCTAGTACAGTTTTATTAATGCAGCTGGAATCAGTGTCTGATTTTTAATAAGTCTCTAGTCTGCTAACTGTTGGTAACCTGGGGTGGGATTCTCCGACCCCACGCCGGGTCAGAGAATCGCTGGAGGCTGCGCCCCCGCCGCCCGCCGAACTCTCCAAAGGGTGAAAAGTCGGCGGGGCGTCAATCGCGCCGCCCGCCTCGGAGAATGGCAGGGGGTGCGGGAGACAATGGACTCCGGGGCTGCCCGTATTCTCCCGGCCGGATGGGCCGAAGTCCCTCCGACGTGACCAGTGGTCACGTCGGTGTAAATCAAAACACCTTTTTAACAGCGTCAACCAATGCTGATGGTTGACGCCGTCCAGTGTGGAGGTAGATCACGGCCTGGGGGGTGGCCGCAGGAGAGGTGATGGCGTGGCCGCAGTCTTTGTGTGTGGGGGAGAGGTGTGTGTGGGTGGGTGTGTGGCGGGGGGGGGGGGGAGGGGGGGGGAGTGGGGTGGGGTGGGCTTCGGGGGAGTGTCGGGTATGGGGGATGAGTGCCGGCGAGGGGGACGGGGGATGGGGGGGGGGGGGCTGACGGGGGAGATGAGTGCCGGCGAGGGGGACGGGAAGGGGCCGGGAGAGATGAGTGCCGGGTCGGGGGGGGGGGGTGAGTGCCGGGAACAAGGGAGATGAGTGCCGGGTACGGGGGGATGAGTGCCGGGTACGAGGGGATGAGTGCCGGGGAGGGGGGGATGAGTGCTGGGTACGGGGGGGGTGAGTGGCGGGTACGGGGGGATGAGTGCCGGGTACGGGGGGGATGAGTGCTGGGTATGGGGGGGGGTGAGTGCCGGGTACGGGGGGGATGAGTGCCGGGTACGGGGGGATGAGTGCCGGGTATGGGGGGGATGAGTGCCGGGTACGGGGGGGGGTGAGTGCCGGGTACGGGGGGGTGAGTGCCAGGTACGGGGGGTGAGTGCCGGGTACAGGGGATGAGTGCCGGGGACGGGGGGGTGAGTGCCGGGTACGGGGCGATGAGTGCCGGGGAGGGGGGGGGGTGAGTGCCGGGGACGGGGGGGGTGAGTGCCGGGGAGGGGGGGTGAGTGCCGGGGATGGGAGCGGAGGTGAGTGCCGGGGACGGGGGGATGAGTGCCGGGGAGGGAGGGTGAGTGCCGGGGATGGGGGCGGGGGTGAGTGCCGGGGCGGGGGGGCGCGAGGGCAAGGGAGGGGGGGTATGGGCAATGATCACATGTCCCCCCCACCCCACGCAGGCCATCATGTTTTCTGATCAGCCGCTATTCTCCATGTTGCCCTGGAGGAGGAGAAGGAGGAGCGTGCCAGAGAGGCGGCGCAGGCTGCCGCAGAGGAGGATGCTGCAGAGGGGCAGGCGGCAGCCGCCCAGGCTGGAGGGTCACCCGCTCGACAGGACGAGGAGGAGGAGCCGGGGTAGCAATGTAGGGAGGAGGAACACGAGGAGGGGGAGGAGGACGTTGCGGCGCCACGGCAACGGAGGTACCCGAGAGGCCCCGTGTGTACCGGCCCCGGCTGTCGTACCAGGACCTCACGGACCTGGAATCCAGGAGGAGACTCCGGATGAGCCGGGAAACCGTGGCACACATCTGCCACATGCTGGCACACCTGGCACTGGGGGGGGGGACACCCTCTCCCCATGTCCGTGAAGGTTACGGTGGCCCTGAACTTTTATGCCACGGGGTCATTCCAGATGCCAAGTGGGGACCTGTCTGGCATCTCACAGACATCGGTGCACTGGTGCATCCGGGCAGTGACAGACGCCCTATATGCCATTGCGGACCACTACATCCGCTTCCCTGTGGACCGGGACAGCCAGGATGCCTGGGCCGTGGGCTTCTCTGCCGTGGCCGGGTTTCCCATGGTCCAGGGCGCGATCAATGGGATGCACGTCACCGTGCAGCCACCTGCGGATAACAGGGCCATGTTCACCAATAGGAAGGGGACCTATTCCATGAACATCCAGATGGTCTGCGATCACCGCATGATTATCCTGCACGTCTGCGCCCGGTACCCGGGACGTGTACATGACTCACACGTGTTGTCGCGGTCTTACATCCCCGGCATGTACGAGGGACGCCAGGTGACTGTACCTCTCTGGGGGCGCTCTCCAGTATCGGTCAGATTGGGTCGGCCGCATTATTGTGGTGTGCTGCGTCCTGCACAACATAGCCCAGCAGAGGGGCGATGTTCCGCAGGCAGAGGAGGGCGGAGTGGAGGAGCAGCAGGAAGAGACGCAGTCCTCCCCAGATGAGGGGGATGGGGGCAATGGTCAGGGCAGACGGGCTAGACATGGGCGGGTGGCTGTCCACCGTTACCGGCTGGGCCAGCGGGCACGGGACAGGCTGATAGCCACCCGCTTCACTGACTAGGGGGGCGCAGGAAACGGCGAGTATGGCCACATACCGCACACCATGGCAACACCCGAACACACTCACCCCCCCCCACCCAGCCACCCACCCAGCACCCTCACCCCCCCACCAACCACACCCACCCCACCCGCATGCACACCACCCTTCCATTGCAGATCCACCTGCGGCACGACGGCCGGGCTCTCACGGGCGGCGGTGGAAGCGTGTCTATCGCAGGCCATGGAGGATGATGACAACCCGCCCTGCGATGAGCTCCTGGCTCCACATCGTTGGATGATGTCTGACCCATGGGCACAGTACCACCATCCACCCAGACCATCCCTGCATGCGGCTGTGACACTGCAGCGCACGGTCCCGTCCTCTGCCTGGGGGGATGGTGAGGGCGGCCCAGTGGGAAGGGGGCAGACTCACCTGAGGCCAATGTAAGACCACCCCTCACACACACACTGGCGCTCAACGTACATGACACCCCCGCACGCTTCGGACAGAGCACAAAGGCAGCTTCTGTAGGTGTAAAAGTGATTTTAATAACAAACAGTGCATACACGTGCCCTAGCCCCTATAACTAATCTGTGCCCTGCACCCGTGCCAACTTACTCAGTGTCTAATTGTTTGGCCTTACGGGCCCTTTGACTACGCCTAGGTGGTTCCCCAGACGGTACAGCAGAACTGGAGGTGGACTCCTGCGATTCCTGCCCTCTGACTCGGGATCCCTTTGCCGGCCGTTTCCTGGGGCGTCCTGGCCTAGATGGGCCAGGCTGCGGCCCGGGTGACTGGGATGGCGAGCTGCCAGCCTGTCCTGCCCGTTGCCCACCCGATGCACCTGGGACGGAAGGGGGGGGGGGAGTCTGAGGTGCTGCAGTGTTCCTGGACCTCCCCTACAGGGGGACCAAGGACGGGCGCCAGCAACTCCTCCTCCCTCGTGGTGCCCAATGGCCCCAGGTCTCTACATGGGTCGGGGGTGTGAACGGACCGGCCATCCGACGCTCCTCTGACACCTGGCGCTGCCAGTCCTGGAGGCCCGTGCTGGTATCAACAAGGGTCTGCAGGTTTGCAGCCATGGAGCTCAGGGAGTTGGCCGTCCCTGTCTGTGACTGTGCGACGCTGGCTAGCATACGGGCAATGGCGCCGATGCCCTCAGCGTTGGCCTGCTGAGACTAGGACATGGCCTGCAGGGATTGGGCCGTTGCCTGCTGAGACAGGGCCACGGCGTTGAGCGCCTCTGCCATCTGCCACTGGCGCTGGCTCATGGCCTCCTGTGAGAGGGCAGCCATGTCCTGGGCCACAGACGCCACCTGCACGGAAAGCCCCAGGCCTCGCATACTGCTTCCAATGTCTGACACCGTCGCACCCATTGCCTCCACCGCGGCCGCCACCCGTGCGGTGTCGGCCTGGGTGGCACGCATGACCGGCATCACTCCCAGTTCCTGGACGCGGGTGGACTCCTCCACCTGCGACTGCAGCCGCCGCAAGCCGGCCGTCACCCTCTTCGCTCATCTCCGGTTCGGTGGTTGCATCGGGGCTATGGGTGGGTGTGGTAACTCCAGGAACCCGGGATCCATCTGGGCGGCAGATGTTCATTTGCGCCAGGATGCCCACCGACCTCCCGGCCCCTCTGCTGCTCCTACCTCCACCTGCTGTACCGGGACGGCTGTGTTGTGCGCACCAGTGAGTGCACCAGACGCCTCATCACTAAAGTGCCCAACCGAGGTGAGCGTCTCTGCGATGGTGGAGGATGTTGGTGACAGCAGTGGCGTTGTGTCGTGCGCATCGTCCGACTCTGAGTCCATGGCACTTTGGGGTGGCGGTTCGCCTCCACCCATCCACTCTGTGTCACTGTCCTGTATTTTGGTTTCCTGGGTAGGGGTATCCTGGGTAGGGGTGCCCTGGGTAGGGATCTCCTGGGTAGGGGTCTCCTGGGTAGGGATGTCCTGGGTAGGGGTGTCCTGGGTATGGGTGTCCTGGGTCGGGGTGCCCTGGGTAGGGGTGTCCTGGGTAGGGGTCTCCTGGGTATGGGTGTCCTGGGTAGGGGTGTCCTGGGTATGGGTGTCCTGGGTAGGGGTGTCCTGGGTAGGGGTGTCGTGTGTAGGGGTGTCCTGGATAGGGGTGTCCTGGGTAGGGGTGTCCTGGGTAGTGGTGTCGTGGGTAGGGGTGTCCTGGGTAGGGGTGTCCTGGTTATGGGGTGTCCTGGTTATGGGTGTCCTGGTTATGGGTGTCCTGGGTAGGGGTGTCCTGGGTAGTGGTGTCCTGGGTAGGGGTGTCCTGGGTAGGGGTGTCCTGGTTATGGGGTGTCCTGGTTAGGGGTGTCCTGGGTAGGGGTGTCATGGGTAGGGGTGCCCTGGGTAGGGGTGTCCTGGGTAGTGGTGTCGTGGGTAGGGGTGTCCTGGGTAGGGGTGTCCTGGTTATGGGGTGTCCTGGTTATGGGTGTCCTGGTTATGGGTGTCCTGGGTAGGGGTGTCCTGGGTAGTGGTGTCGTGGGTAGGGGTGTCCTGGGTAGGGGTGTCCTGGTTATGGGGTGTCCTGGTTAGGGGTGTCCTGGGTAGGGGTGGCCTGGGTATGGGTGTCCTGGGTAGGGGTGTCATGGGTAGGGGTGCCCTGGGTAGGGGTGTCCTGGGTGGAGGTGTCCTGGGTATGGGTGTCCTGGGTAGGGGTGTCCTGGGTAGGGGTGTCGTGGGTAGGGGGTGTCCTGGGTATGGGTGTCCTGGGTAGTGGTTTCGTGGCTCAGCTGCGACAGGGGCCTGTGGCTGCCCCGCTCATCGCTGGGTGGCACACGCCTGCGTCGCCGCAACCGCACATAACGGGGGCGTCGTCTCCCTATTGCTCCAGGTCTCTCCGTCTCCCGTGGTTGCCCTGGGGCATCCTGCGGGCGTCGCGTGCCAGAGGGTCCGGGTCTCTCCGTATCCCGTGGTCGCCCTGGGGCATCCTGCGGGCGTCGCGTGCCAGAGGGTCCGGGTCTCTTCATATCCGGTGGTCGCCCTGGGGAATCCTGCGTGCGGTCTGCGGGGATGGATGCCTCGACGTTTGTTCCTGCGATACACAATGAAGCATGCATGGTTAGACACGCAGGCAGTGATCAGGTGATATGGGGGAGGGGGGATATGGGGGATATGAGGGAGGGGGGAGATGGGGGAAGGGGATGTGGGGGATATGGGGGAGGCGGGATATGGGGAGGAGGATTGGGGGGAATATGGGGGAGGGGGATATGGGGGATATCGGTGAGGGGGGATATGGGGGAGAGGGGATATGGGGAGGGCTGTCGGTGGCTCACTTGCTGGTGGGCCCCCGCCCTCTGCATCGGCAACCTCTCGGTCTCAGGTCTGCCAGCCAGTTCCAGGGCCCTTTCCTTGTGTACGGTCAGTGGCCTCTCATCAGCGGGGCCTCCTCCAGTCCTCACATGCTCCCTATTGTTGTGTGCGTGCTTCTCCTGTGGGGGTCGGGTCGATGGCAGGGGTAAAAGGCAACAGTGTTAGACAGGAATATGAATGCACGCCATCGGCTGCGCGTATAGTGCAGAGGTTAGGGTTAGGGTTGGTTTCACCTGGGGGTGTGCCGCACATCGGGCAGGGAGGGGGGGGGACTCACCCTGGCTGCCCTGAGGAGTTTGTTCTCCTCCTTGTGGCACTGGGTGCCTGTCCGTGGTGTCAGAGCCACAGCGCTGACGGCCTCTGCCACCTCCCTCCACAGACGCCGGCTGTGGCGTGGGGCGACTCTGCGGCCGTGTCCGGGGTACAGGGCCTCCCTCCTCTGCTCCACTGCGTCCAGGAGCGCCTTGATGTCGCGGTCCTGGAACCTCGGGGCTGCGCGGTGGGCGGCCATCCTGTCAGGTCTTCCGGGGTGAGGGGGGGGGGGGCGTCCTTTGAGCCGTCACGCCTTGCGGCGTCAACGTCGGGTGACGCCATCGTGAATTGCGTCACGCCGCTGCTAGCCTATTCGGGGCCGGAGAATTTCCGTTGATTGGGGGGGCCCGATGCCTGAGTGATCCCCGGCGTTTTTGGCGCTGGGTCCCGGACATTGCGCCAGTTTTCGGAGAATCCCGCCCCTGATTTTAATCTACTTAAAATTGCATTGAAAAAAAATCTGTACTGAATCATTTGCAAGCTTCATTGGTGCGTCTCAGTCATGTTCTTTGTAAATGGATTATTTTTTAATATGTAAAATCTTTTGCGATGCCTCTACAAGTTCCTGTGCTACCAAGAAAAGGATCGTAATTCGAAGTTCCTTCTGAACCAGCACAATTGACTGAATCCTTAGCTGCGATCTGCAGGCCTGGCCTAATTTGTGGGCCTGTCAGGATCAGGCTAATTGAAACATGAGCCAGCGTGAAAGATCACGGATAATCAAACCAAGTGGCTTTTGGCATAACACACTTACATTTAAAAATCCCTGAACCCACTGTGGCCGTGGTTCGGCCGAATGCACTGAGACCTGGGTGTGGTAGCTAGAGACACACACCGGAGGCTTCCACTCATTAACAAAGGGGTTTATTGATGAAAGGCAAAAGCAGTTAGAGTAACAAGTACAGCACACTGTATAACAGGTCTTGACAGTTCAGCTCCCTGGTCCACATAGGCTTGGGTCCTGCTCCCAGGGCCCACCCACAAACCCCCCATTGGCCGATGTTCACACACTCCCAGACGATTGGCTGCAAGCTGGTCACATGCTCTGTGGGAGCCTGCCCTCTTAAAGTGACAGTGCTACCCCATCCCTCCCTCCCTTTAAATCTTGCACAGAAACCTGGAAATCATCGCTGTTGAAGGGGGTGCCGATGTCCGAAACAATAAACTTGTGAAACCCAAGAATGGCAAACCTTTGGTGCAAGGCATCTACTGTGGCTGCCGAGGTAGTGGTCCCCATCTCTTGAACCGAAAGTCACTTAGAATGAGCATCCACCAGCACCAAAAGCATCGTACCCATAAATGGGGTTACATGATCAATGTAGATCCTGACCATTCCCAAGGGTGAAGGGTGGCAGAAGGTGGCAAAGATTGCTGCATTTGGCAAGGGTGGCACTCTTGTGTTCGTTCTTCAATGGCTTTATCTATGCCTAGTCACCAGACGTAACTCTGTGCCAACACCTTCATCTTTGTCTGCCCTGACTGGATGCTATGTAGCTCTTGAAGGAGGGCCCACTGGCCTCAGGTGGGACAACCATCCGTGATCCCCACAGAATCGTGCCGTCTTCACAGGTCAACTCATCCTGATGAGTGAAGTAGGGCCTCAGTCTGGACGTTTTGTGTTACCAGCCACTGTATCTTTGAAAGATACAGTCTTTTGAAAGAATAGGGTCTATTTGGGTCCAGTTGCAGTTGGGGCCCACGGCTACTGACAGAGTGTCCAGGAATTTTAAAGTAAAAATGATCTCCTGGGGTACAGGTGGTGGCAGAATGCTCTTAGGTAGGTGCAGGTAGGCGGTGGCGTAGTGGTATTGTCACTGGACTAGTAAACCAGAGACCCAATGCTCTTGGGGACACAGGTTCAAATCCCGCCACTGCAGATGGTGAAATTTGAATTCAATAAAAGTCTGGAATTAGAAGTCTAATGATGACCATGAAACCATTGTCAATTATCGTAAAAACCGATCTGGTTCACTAATGTCCTTTAGGGATGGAAATCTGTCGCACTTACCTGGTCTGGCCTACATGTGACTCCACAGCAACATGGTTGACTCTTAACTGTCCCCTCAAGGGCAATTAGGGATTGGCAATAAATGCTGGCACAGCCTGCGATGCCCACGTCCCATTAACAAATAAGAAAAAAGGTAACATTAGCAATTTTCTCCCATTCCAGTGCTGAAAAGCATAGTTGTAAGCTGCCAACAACAAGGCCCTGATGGTGCACCCTCACCGTGGCTATGGGTGGGATGGGCTTACCTTTCTTAAATGGCCCAGTAATGGCTTGTGGGCAGTCACTCTGCCACACAGTCAACTGTACACATAATAGTTGAATTTCTTCACATTACTGCTCAGCCCGCCATCTCCATCTGGGCGTAACTATGTTCTGCTTCAGAAAGGGTACTTGAGGCAATGGCGACTGGGCATTCCTAACCATGTCCCATTTTGTGGGATAAAACAACCCTTATACCATAAGGGGACACATTACATGTCAGCACGATTGCTTACCCCAGATCAAAATGTGTCAAGAGATTTGAAGACTGTAATGCTTGCTTCATGGCTCGGAAGGCTTCCTCTTGCCACTGTTGATTCTTCCTTAATAGCTGCTGTAATGGAGCCAATGCTGTGGCTAAATTCAAAATAAACCTTCAATAAGAATTGACCATACCAAGGAAGGACTTAAGCATGCTGACATTTTTGGATTCAGGGATGTCACGTATGGCGTTGACCTTTCCTTCCAAGGGGTGCAACTTTGTCGGATCACTGCAGAATCCTGGATACTGAAAAGTAAATTTTTGCATTTTATGCAGACCCCAGCATCAGAAGATATCTTTATACTTCTTCTCGGCTGGCCACATGTTCTGGTGTAGCGCCAGTGACTAGCATGTCATCAAGATAAGTCATCACCTTGGGAATTCCCTGAAGGAGATTTTCCATTGTGCGCTGGAGGATAGCGCAGGCTGAAGCAATATCGAACGGCAGTCTGGTACACTGGAAGAGGCTGTTGTGAGTATTGATTGTACAAACTTCCGAGACCCCCTCATCCAACTCTAGTTGCAGGTATGTGTGACTGGGGTCCAATTTAGAATATTGGAGACCCCCGGCCAGCATAGCGTCAAGGTCCTCAATTCAGGGAATTGGATACCGATCGATCTGGGCAGCCTGATTCATGGTCAGTTTATAGTTTCCACAAATCCTTATTGTCCGATCAGGTTTAAGGTCTATTGGTGCTGCCCACTTGAAAACTGGACCTGCTTGATTATACCCAGCTCTTCCAATCTCTGTTCAACCTTCTGATGCAATGCTTATGGCACTGGCCTGGCTCTGGAGAATTGGGCATTGAATCTGGATTGACATATATCTCGGCTTTTACACCCTTAATCCAGCTCAATTTCTTGTGGAGGACGTCTTCAGACCTCCTTACTGCATCTTGGAGGATGCCGTTAGATATTTTGAAGATTTCCAGCCAGTTGAGCCGAATCTTCTGTCACCAGTCTCTTCCCAACAGTCTGGGTCTATGTTCTTCCACAACAACCAAAGGCAGATGGGCCTCCTGCCCTCTGTCTGCCACTGGGGTCTTGGCTGTTCCATATATCTTCAAAATCTCCCCAGTGTATGTTGGAAGCTTGGCCTGTAGTACACTTCAAGCTTAAGGACTACATTTCTGCACAAAGATATTGTAAGTCTGCTCACGCACTATGGTCACCAAAGCCGCGGTGTTAACCTCCATTTTAAGGGGTTTACCATTTACCCTTCAGACAATTTCAATCGGAGCTGTCTTATTCAATTGGATCTTCTTCAGAGCTCTTCTCCACTATGTTCGGTGGTGCTATGGACAGCTGCTGCTGTTGTTATTTTTTAAGAATCTTCGCACTTTGCCTCACGTGGAAACATGCTAGAGTGTGCCCCCTTCAGTTACATCAGAAGCACACAAACCCCTGACATGGCAGGGAGTTGTTTCCCCCGGAACAAAAGCAATCCACCTTAGATTCGGGTTGATGCCCCGATTCCTTCCGAATCCTTGGGTTCTGTCCTGTCACAAGGATCGCGTCTGGTTCTATGCTGTGCTTGTTGATCCCTCCACAGAGCTTGCGGACATACCACCCCATACCTGGTTAAACTCCACTTGAGCCACGCTTTGGAACTTAGTGGAACCTTTATCAGCGCACTCGTCACCTGAGCTACCTTGATTGCTTTTTCCAATGTAAATGTGGTCCCCACCAGAAGCTTCTTCTGGACATTAATGTTCTGCATCCCACAAACCAGCTAATTACGCAACATGTCATAAGACGCTGTCCTGAACTCACAGTGTTCAACAAGCTGGCAAAGCCTGGCTATGAAGGCTGAGACAAACTCTTCATGGTCCCTCACTGCAGAGTTGAACTGATAACATTGGACGATCACCAACGGCCTTGGGCTGAAATGTTCTTTAACCAATTTCACTATCTGATCAAAGGTCTTTGGGTTGGGTGTCTCTGAGGATGTGAAGTTCCGAATCAAGTTATACATTTGGGGCCTGAAAACTGTCAAAGGTATAATCTTCAGTTTGTCCTTGCCTGTGATCTCATTTACAGTCAAATAAAATAGTGCCGTTTGATGTACTGACTCCAATACTCAACCCGTTGGTCAAATGGGTCCAGTTTCCCAATGATAGGGATTTCCACTCATGGTTTAAATAATTTGGACGCTTGGTGGAGCTTCCCTACTTTTTCAACTGTTCCTTCCTCCCCCCCCTCGATTCATGACGACTGCCAGCTCCAAACAAAAGCTTTTATCTCATCACCAAGGTGTTGGCTCAAGACATACACTGGAGGATTCCAGTAATTAACAAAAGTATTTATTGATTAAAGGCAAAGGCAGTTAAGTAAAAGGCGCAGAACATGGTACAATAGGTCTTAACACTTTGGCTCCCTCATCCACATTGCCCGGGGTCCTGTTCCCAGGCCCCAATGCAATCTCCCCATTGGCAGGGCTCACGTGCTCCTACGCAATTGGCCCCAAGCTGGTCACATGGTCCGTGGAGCCCGCTACCTTAAAGGGGCTGCACTACCACACTGGGCCTAACCTGAATGCACGGAAACAGGTGGACCCCCTCATTTTTATATTTTTAATCATTGCACACAGTTCTGTATTTTTGCTACAGTCGGTGGAACAATGCATACTGCAGAGGGTAAACGGTGCTTTGTCAGCTATCTTCTCCCTTAACCCTGTGAATCATGCACATTAAAGCAATGGCATGAGATAAATAAATTGTTATCAGAAGCACCAGAGCTGGCAGCAATGCAATTACTTATTAATTCTACAGGAGAGATGTGTCAGCTTTTCACTGAAGAGTGTCTTTAGTGTGAGCAGACAACATTAAATCCATATCTATGCAAAGCTTTCCATCTTGCACTTATAAGGATTGGGCAGGAAAGAAGTCAGGTAAAAGGTCAACTGTGTTCTTGATGTGTGTTGCAACAACTCAAGAAAGAGCAGGACCTCTTCCTATTACTATTTCTAATGATTATATTTAAAATTATCATTTATTTTTCCTCAGAAGAACACCTGATCTGAAAGAAGAACATTGCCTTGTAGGTCCTGAAGGAGCAGATGCCATCACTCTGCACTGGTTCTCTCTCCTCTCTCCCCACAGCTCCTACTGTGATGAATGTAGGAATTTCAATATATATTGTGTTATGTATATCTGGTGCAGTGATGGTTAAAAGCCTGTGTTAGTGCATGTATGTCTCTACTGCAGTAAAGTTTTTTTTAAATTCTGGTTTAAAAGATAGGCAGACACTGTGGCTAGAGAAGGGATAATTAAAACATCTTAAAAATTAGATAATCATTCATTCATGTGTCGTGTTTACCTGAATAGGGCTAATCGCATTTTGTTTATAGAAAGAAGGTCCCTGAGGTTTAGATAATTGAGGGGTTGTGGTTAGCCTTAGTAAGCCTCAATGGTCATAGCCCAGTTAGTGGGATAGAGGTAACAGAGGTAATGGGAGGAGCCAAGGGCTGAAGCAGTCAGATGTTGTTTAAGTTCAGATTTTGCTGTGAATAGAGCACAACAGAAACACTTTGCCAAATGCTGGGAAGTTAAACAGTAGTTTGAGATGAGCAAGAATTTGCAAGCTGTTTCCTGAAGGATCTCTTGACCTGAGATGGGTTTTGCTTGATTGGAGATAAAAAAAAGCTAGCAATTAGAAATTAAAGTGTTTCATTTTATTATTGAGCATTGTTTAACTGGCAGTTGTAACCCTTTTCTTGTATGATGTTAAAGTTAGTTTAATACTGTGTAAATAATAACGTTTGTTTTCATATCCCTATTTGTGCGTGGAGTCACTTCTGGAGAAAACTATCCTTTCTTCAGTTTTGCAAATTAAATGAAATATTGGGGTTTCTGTCCGGTATCCTAGCATATGTTGGCATCTGGTCCGGGATCATAATGTTGGGAACTGGTCCGGGATCATAATAGTACTCCTCAGGTCCCGATGGGTGACGGTCTTCAACTGACCCCTTATTTTTACCTATTTTTGGTGGGCAGCTGGCAGAATGTAAAGGAGGACTGGCCATTTACATCAATCAGGCACACCCACTGCCACCTTCTTTGAAGTCAATTTAAGATTGGGAGGTAAATAAACAGGTTTACGATCATATACAATGGTGCAAAGACAAAAATAATTACTTTCTAAGATGGAACGTTCCACTGGATGCCTTGGTATGACTATTAATCCAGACATTCATGGATAAAATAATACACAGTAGTTGAAAGGTTGGTAACATGTTAATACTGCAATAATCAAATATTTGCATATGGTTTAAAAAAAAACAGTTTAAAATAAAGAAATTATCTTTTGAGCATATTCTTTGATGGTAAAAAGCACAATATTAATTCAATGGAGTTTTTATTAGCCCTCTGTGTATGCAGGCTTTCTGAATCGAGGGCTGAAGACCAAGAGAGGGTGCCTGGATTAAAAGGCTGTCTTCCTTTTGAAATAGCAACCGCAGCTTTGAAAATTGTCTTTAACCTACAGCATCTGAGCGGAAGCAGATGCAAAGAAACTATGAGAATGGCCTCAGGATCATAGACTAGATTTTCTACTCATTAATAGTCAATGATGGGGGCAGGAAAGGTCCCTTCTCAGTGGTATTCACACTCTCCTAGCTTGACTGCTTCTTGAAGCGCAGGAACAAAGGAAGTTAAATCTTTTGACCACTATCACCAGGGGGAACTCACATGTGACCTTGTGGAAACAAATTGCCTGTTTGGGGGATGTGGCAGGCCGGTGCTGTGCTAATACTGGGCTCACTGCAGTTATTTCAAACTATATAAAACTGAAGGCATAAATGAAGCTTTTTGCCAGGTGTTTGAAAGACATCATTTTACTCACCTCCATTTTTGCCACAAGGTCATTTTGTCACAGCATCCCGCCCTTTCCCACAGGCCACACATAATTTAGAGCGAGATTTAATTGCCTGGAATTTTGCTCAAATTCATAAGCAGCAATACCATAAGCACATGCGAGGAGAGTCACATCGAGTATCCTGATAAGGGTTTTCAACTCTGCAGCAGAACAAAGGGGCGGCACGGTAGCACAGTGGTTAGCGCTGTTGCTTTACAATGCCACGGTCCCAGGTTCGATTCCCGGCTTGGGTCACTGTGCAGACTCTGCACGTTCTTCCCGTGTCTGCATGGGTTTCCTCCGAGTGCTCCGGTTTCCTCCCACAGTGCAAACATATGCAGATTAGGTGGATTTGCCATTCTAAATTGCGCTTAATGTCCAAAATTGTTAGATGGAGTTACTGGGTTATGGGTATAGGGGTGAGGTGTGGGCCTAAGTAGGGTGCTCCTTCCATGAACCGGTGCAGACTCGATGGGCCAAATGGCCTCCTTCTGCACTGTAAATTTAATGTAAATCTATGTAAAGGAGGTTTTACAGTCGCATCCTGGCAGCATAATTATCGGTGCCATGCTTCATTTAGATGTCTGCTACCTATGTTCATGTGAAAAGAGAGAAATGTTTGTTTTTTTTGCACATTGCATATGGATTTAAGTACTTGAGAGCTGAAAGATGATTGGTAATCTATCCCAAGAAGTGGGCTCAACAAGAGGCTTTTCTCTATTCCACCCATTTTTGATCTTCCTGTAGATATTGCATGTATATACGTTCTGTCCATTGTCCATTGTCAACTGCTCGGTCCAAGATCGCAAGAAACTGCAGAGTGTGGTGAACTCAGCCCAACGCATCACACAAGCTTGCCACCCCCACATTGATTCTGTGTACACCTCTCGCTGCCTCAGGAAGGCAGACAGCATTATTATCAGAGACTCCTCCCACCCAGGCATTGCCTTCTTCCAGACCCTTCCATCAGGCAGAAGGTACAGAAGTCTGAAGACCCACACATCCAGACATAGAAACAGCTTCTTCCCCACAGCTACAAGACTCCTCAACAACTCCCCCTTGGACTGATCTGTTCCCTGTAAGAACACTATTCACGATGCCCTATGCTGCTCATGCTCATGTATTTGCTTTGTTTGGCCCCTTGTTCCGCACTGTACCCAATCACTGTTTGTTGACGTACCATTTGTCATGTTCTCTGTTGATTATTCTTTTGTCGACTATGTACATACTGTATATGTTCCCTCGGCCGCAGAAAAATATTTTTCACTGTACTTCGGTACAAGTAAATCAAATCAAATCAATCAATCCATCAATTGCCTTTAATCTATATTGTTGTTCTTAGCACAGGCCAAAAATCGAAATGATTCTATTCACTCCTAAATTATGCCCGACTTCAGATGCTGAATGATACTGTGGGTAAATTAAGGAGGTACATTTTCATCTTTAACGCTCCTGGTGCAAAGATTCAGACAGTGGGAAGGTGAAATTAAATTTGGGCCCATACTCCCGTTTTTCTTTCCTGAAATGTCATACGATTACCAATGTGTGCTGTCAACATATGTCCAGAGGACTGAAGAAGATTATATAGAATTTACAGCACAGAAACTGTCCACTTGGTTCAACAGGTCTATTGCCAATGTTTTTGCACAACACAAGCCTTCTCCCAGCCTATTTTATCTAACCATTTCTACATACCTTGTTATTCCTTTCACCCTCATGTACTTATCTAGTAATCCCTTTAATGCAACTTAATGCTATTTGGCTAAGCAAATAGATACGGCAGCCATTCCTGGATAAAGAACAGTCTTCTGAATTCTTTATTGCATTGATGAGTGACTATTCTAGAATTATATTTATGGCCCATAAATTTGGTCTGCCCCATTAAGAGGAAACATCTTCGCTCAATCTACTCTACCAAGACCCTTTATAATTTTGAAGACCTCTATTATATCAGGCCTCAGCTTTCTGTTTTAATATAAAGAGCATCAGCCTCTCCAGTTTACTTTTCAAGCAAGTGTTTTGCCGCAGAAATTAAATGGAATGGCACAGATTAGCCATCTTGAGAATTGAATATGTTTTGGAGCAACACGCTTGTGGTTCAAAATGGCCTTTCAGTCTGACATTGTCGCTGTAAGCTGCGCATCTCGCCTCGGCCCTTGACACAGGCTAGAATGGTGCACCGGATGTCAAGTGTCATCATCCAAGGTTCTATAAAAGTTTGTCCCAGATATTTTTGTCTTAGTTTTATAGAGTTCAAAACATTTGCACCTGATCACTTTTAGGAATTGCATCAACCAGCTGTGTCTCTCGAATGTCTTGATGAGCTTCCTTAGTTCTCATTGTGAATTGGAATCTTGCGAATTGTTCTACCAATCTGAACCATTGTGTTTTGAACCTCAGCCAATAATTGAGCAGGTGATTGGTGTCTTACATTAGGTGAGAAGCTTGGCCAGTAGGTTGGCCTAAATGATGGATAGATGTGAAGTTCACCATCTTCCAGTGTCTGTAAAAGAGCCCCAGTCTCTACTGAGGCAATAAAGCAACCAACATATTACTGCTGGTCAAATCATGACCATAAATAACTTGCAAGGCAATTTACCCTCCTTCTTGAGAAAATGTCTTAATTCTTTCCAAATTTGGATGCTGTAAACGTTATATTACCCAGCAATCTACCAACTGGAATTCTCTTACTAACCAGAATTCCTGATGTTCCCCTAATAGGAGTGATCACTATAGCAATCAGAAATTATACCTGACAAATGTATTTAAATTCTTTGAGGTAGTAATGAACAGGATAGATAAAGG
The DNA here is from genome assembly GCF_047496885.1 of Scyliorhinus torazame. Taxonomy (NCBI): domain Eukaryota; kingdom Metazoa; phylum Chordata; class Chondrichthyes; order Carcharhiniformes; family Scyliorhinidae; genus Scyliorhinus; species Scyliorhinus torazame. Next base: position 364,214,589 of record NC_092708.1, on the reverse strand, counting down.
GGAACCAATAGATGTAATTTACTTGGATTTCCAAAAAGTGTTCCATTAGGTACCGCACAAAAGGTTACTTAATAAAATAAGAGTCCATGGTATTGGGATTAGTATGGGTAGAATGTTGGCTCATTGATAGACGACAGAGAGTTGGGATAAGAGGGGCATCATCAGCATGGCAACCTGTAACTAATAGAGTGCCACAGGGATCAGTGCTGGGGCACAATTATTTACAATGGGCTGATTCTCCACCCTGCGACGCTGGCAACGCGGATCGGGCGAAGAATCGGGCATCCGGCCGAAATCAAGGTTCACGTCCCTATGCTCCAGCCCTCCGCTTGCAGTGGGATCATGGTTTGCACCCGCATGCTAGTGGCAGGATGCTAATGAGTGCAAATGGGTCCTAATGACCCATTCACATCCACTTAGCAAGCCTGGCACCAGAGTCTCCAGGCCCTCGTGATTCATTGGAAATTGCCATCAGGAGCGGGCCAGGTGAATTGTAAACTGGTTCAGGCCCAACTCGAATCTCGATATTGGCCTTTCACGCTGTTTACCCAGCACTCCGCGATCCACGCCAGGCACAACGCAGTGGTTGAATCACACCCATCATGTTAAGTATTATTATTAATGCAATATTAAACTTACTATTGACACTGGCAAGACAGAGAAAGCTTTTCCCACGAAGATAGAGAGCAATTTCTAGCTCAGAGGGTAGGGGTGAGTTTGGGCAGACAAGAGACAGGTTGGTTTGAGCCCATGGCTACCGAGAGATGGGAAAACTGTGGAGAACAGGAATAGTTTGAAAGGGACAGAAAAAGGAATTTCACAACCGTGGATACAGGTTTACAGCCAGAGAGGAAGCTGGGCATAATTTACCAGTTGGCGGAATTGGGATGGGGCCAAACCAGTAGATCCCGCGAGAAGCCTCTTCCGGGATTCCCGATGGGCGTTACAGCTCGCGAGATCGAACGAGATCTGGATCATGATCTGTATCCCGCCCTCATTAAGCAGCACCTAGACTTGCGGAGTTAAGTGAGCTTAAAGCTCACTTAACTCTGCCGGCGCCAGATCTAACCAGCTCTCGGGATCTACCGGCCTCGCCGAAGAGACCCCAGCCAGGCACCATTTAGTACTGGTCCTCACAAATGGGGGGTCTCCAAGACCTCGGATTAGAGACCTCAGGTGGTTGGAATCTAGGAAGGGTGGTACCCAGGCTCTGCTGGTGCCACTTGGGTGCCTTGGCACTGCCATCCTGGCACCCTGGAAGTACATCTGGGCATCCTGGCAGTGTCACCTGGGTGCCAGGGTGTCACTGCCTGTGTACTCAGGTGTCACTGCCAGGCTGGAAGGGTCACTGCCAGGCTGGAAGGGGCACTTCCAAGGTGCCAGGATGGCAGTGCCAAGGTGCCCAAGTGGTATATTTCCCCTGCCGGGAATTGGGCTCGGGGGTGCCCTACCCGTATGAGGTGGGGTACAGCGGGCTCGAGGACCCCCCCAACAGGTGAGTTGGGGTGTTAGGGATTTCCAGGGATCATGTTGGAGGTTTGAGAGCTCCTCAGTGCAGGAAATGCGACTGAGTGCAGCCTCAGCAGGGCATTCCCCACTGAGACCCGAAACAAAACAGATTGCCATTCGACAGCGGGGTCGTTCCCGGCGCTTATAACACTGGGAACAACAACTCTAATCCCACCCAGAACAGATTTGGTTTGTCCAATCCCGCCTAGAGAGAATAAATACATTGTCTTGTCAGGTTTACATCATGTGCGTCTTGTAAAATCACTCATCAGGACCATTTAACCATTTGTCCAGGTCAATGTTTTTTCTTCGTTCATGGGATGTGGGCATTGCTGGCTGGGCCAACATTTATTGCCCATCCCTCAGTGCATTGAAGAAATTTCTTCGCTCAGATGGTGGTGAACCTGTGGAATTCTGTACCACAAAAGGTTGTGGAGGTAAAATCACTGAATATAGAACAAAGAACAAAGAAAAGTACAGCGCAGAAACAGGCCCTTTGGCCCTCCAAGCCTGTACCGGTCATGATGCCCTCTCTAAAAATATATATTTGAGAAGGAAATAGTGGAGATCACTGGAGTATGGCATCGAGTTAGAGAATCAGCCATGTTCATGTCGATCTATGATCATCTCACTGCTCCTCTTCAGGTGGTTTTTCTTTGGTCTTCTTTCAGTTTCTGTCGTGTGCCAGACTTAGTATCAACAGGCTGGTGCGAGCACTATTTACAATTTCAAGAATCAAAAATCATCAAAATTTAGAGTTATCTTTTTTATTTCCCATTGGAAAGAGGCCAAGAACGAATCCTGCTCCTGTTACCTTTCAAATTTCTTGAGGAAAACCTAATCATTGATTTACCTTGCAGCAATCCCTGAGCTTGAAGAATGGCAGGCTTACATTCATCATGATGTGGGTTGGTAGGCCCAAGTGAGATACATATAATCTCCAGGATCAATTATCTTTTTTCTGTGATCGTTGCGCTGCTAAATCTCTCCTGTCCAATTTTCAAACAAAATGGTACTTTGCGGATTGCTTTTAAAATTCCTATGTGTAGGAATACGTCTTTTAATTAATCTCGAAAAGAAACATGTCTGTACTTGTAGAAAGCAGCCTGCTACTTACAAGATCCAAAATAGTTTGTCCCTGAATTAAGATGTACAGCTCACCAGAGATACAGCCAAATCAGCATAATTTTCTTTGAAGAAGGCAAGGAAGGCAAATATCCCTGCCATGCAATAAAATATATACATTCCTAAAGTACCGGTTCAGAATCCACAATTATAAATTTATACATTTACCTTCCGGCCAAACTCTTGCATTACCTTTTGATGTGTTGGGTGCTCTGGATCCATGGAACACATACAGGCCACCAACACTTAAAATAGTACAACATTATTTTATTAAGTTAGAAACTGTTGAGCATATTTTCACTGTGGGTTAACACGATGTTAGATTAAAGTAAAGACCTATGCCTGTCCTAACCAGTCTATCTTCAGCACATGGTGAAGATCTGTGCTGTAAGCTGTAAGCTCTGTCCTTCTAGGAGGCTGCATCCCGAATGAGCGGGAACTCTGATGCCTTCTGTCTTTATAGTGAGTGTGCTCTAACTGGTGATTGGCTGCGGTGTTGTGTGTGTTGATTGGTCCCGCTGTGTGTCCATCAGTGTGTGTGTATCTGCACCATGATATACTGGTGTATGTAATGACACCTTTCACTGGGATAATATTGACTTTGTGTGATAGTTTGAAACACGTAATTGTGAATCAGCAGCCGGTTTGCATCACTCCCGATTTTTGTTTCCATTGATTTCATTCACTGAGACCATATTCACCTCTCAGGTCGATATAAGTGGCACCATATGGTATGACCCAGACGAATGATCCATAGACACATGGGTTCAAATCCCAGCTTGGCAGGTAGGAAACTTAAATTCAGTTAATTCATTGACAATGTTACCAAAAAAGCCTGTAAAGAGATTATGAACTACTTTGAGCTTAATCGCTGAATTATTTCTCCCAGCTACTGCTGAGTTTGAAGCTTTCGTACTCGGCAGAGGTTTGGAATCTGGGAATGGTGGTACCCAGGCACCTTATTGTTGATTTACAGGTAATACTGAAACAAGACATGGGTGTTCTAGTAGGGCTTCTAGACATGGGTCTTCTGGTAGGGCTTCCACTGGTAATTAAGCATGACAGGGTAAATGAAGGAAAATCATGCAGTTTGGGACAAAAAAAACCACGCAAACACGGGGAGAATGTTCACACAGACAGTGACCCAGAGCCGGGATCGAACCTGGGACCTCAGCGCCGTGAAGCAGCAGTGCTATCCACTGTACCAACTTGCTGCCCGGTCAGCATTTATTGCCCATCTCTAGTAGCCCCTGAGAAACTGGTAGTGAGCTGTCTTCTTGGATTGCTGCAGTCGCTGTGGTGTAAGTACACCCACAGTGCTGTCAGAGACGGAACTCCAGGATATTGACCCGGCCGCAGTGAAGGAATGGTGACATATTTCGAAGTCAGGATGGTGAGTCCCCTGGAGGAGAAATTCCAGGCGGTGGTGTTTCCATGTTCCTGCTGCCCTTGTCCAATTGGGTGGGGTGGAGAAAGTAAGATGCTTACACCATCTGGAGTTTGAGAATCGGCAGTGATTGTGGGATGTGGGAGAACTCAGATGAGAAAACGAGGTTTAGGTATGAAGATTACCAATTGCCTGTGCCTTGTAAAATGCTCAATAGTGTAATGTGTTCATCTTACTTATATCAAATACAAATCACTACTGTTCCCAAAATGGCATCACCTTCAGAACACAAGAACACAAGAAATGCGAGCGGGAGCAGACCATATGACCCGTCAAGCCTGCTCCACCATACAAGACAATTCTGGATGATCCTGGGTTTCAATCCCATTTTCTGCCCGGCTCCCCATATTCTCTGACAACCGGAGATTCAGTCAATGGAAAGAGTCCAACAAGGGATAGAAATTTAACAAAGAGAAAATTCTCTGCTCTTCACTCATTATTCTTACTCCCTGTGATCCTGGTCTTTTCATTAGAAGCAGGGGGCCAATAACCAGAGGTACAGGTGGGAAACTAGAAGAATAACAAGGACTTGTTATGATTTTGAATGCACTGAAAAGGCGATGGGAATAATAGTTTTCAGAGTTCACAATTGGGCCACTGTTCTCACCTAATTATGCTTTTTTCAGTATAAGTCATAAGATTTTGTGACCTCAAGCTCTGAGACAGCAATGGCTGCCGCCGAAGTTTTGACTGATACTTGACAGCTAGTGGTTTTTTATATTGTCGGGCATGACCTACTAGACTGCCCTCTGCATGAGGTCCGATTGCTACTTCAAAAAAAAGCCTGAGAATAAGTAGGTGGTTTTTGTGGGAGAAACACTGGGCGGGGTTCTCTTAGCCCACGCCGGGCTGGACAATCGCCGGGCCGGGCACGAATCGCGCGCCGCCGCCCCGACGCCAGTCCGCCGATTCTCACAGAGAATCGGCACCATCGGCGCCGGCGGGGTCGGCGTGGCGTCAGTCGGAGGCCGCTCTGCACGGCCCCCTGGCAATTCTCTGCCCGGGATGGTCCAAGTGGGCGCAAAAAAAATCCGAGTCCTGCCGGCGCCTTCCATGTGTGGTTTTACCCGGCGCGACCTCGGCGTGCATCCTTTCGGGGGTGGCCTGGTGGGGGGGGTCCGACCCAGGGGGCGGGGGCTCCGCTGTGACCCCGCGATCGGGGCCTCCCAATCGGCGGGCCGGCCTCTCGGGCTGGGGGCCTCATTTGCTCTGCGCCGGCCCCTGTAGCCCTATGCCATGTTGCGCGGGGTCGGCGGAGAAGGAAGCCACCGTGCAATCGCGCCGGTGGCAGCGCATGCGCAGACCCACCGTGCACATTTGAGTCCGGTATCGGCAGCTGTAGGGCTCGGAATAGCTTCTCCTGGGGGCTTGTTGACGCCGTCGTAAAGCACGGCGGCATTTACGACGGCGTCAACACTTAGCCTCACGAATCACAGAATCCCGCCCACTGTCTTTTCACCATCCCCCGCCCCCCACCACCACCAATCAAGGACTAAAGCATACTTCCACCATTTAGAAACTGAAATCCTACTGCACTCAAAAATGTTTGTACCCACCACAATGATTGACTTGTCACATTGGGTCACTTGAAGTCGGTTGTATTAATGTGGAATCAAACTCAGTAAAAAGTTTGGGAAGCAATGGTATTTTGGGCGGAATTTTCCCAAAATTGCACAGAGTGTTGGAACAAGTGAGGTAAACTATTTGAAATTCGTTGGCTTCACAGACACCTTTTCTCGCCGAGCTGAACAGCACTCTGCAATTTCAGACTGCTGGCGAGGATCAAAGCCAGCTGAAGGGACAGGGCCTAAATCTGCCAGCAACACCGCAAATCTGTGATCAAGCCACTCTTTTTAAAGGGCTTCCCGATCTCAAAGTTCAATGCAATGGTACCAGGGAGCACATATAATGGCCCTTTTTTAATTTAATAATCCCAAAGAATGTTCTCTATCTGTGCAATAATCTGGCAAAGCAGACTGCCTGGCTGCAGTGAAACCCATCCCATTGTTCAAATAAGAGTTGTGTGGGTCCTTTAATGTCAGATGGTTGGTCAGACAATGAAAGTGAGTCTTATCCATCCCCTATGACACATTAGTTTATAATCCAGAGTCCAATATTTCCTATAAACACATACATGAAAATGTGTTGTCCACATTCATTTTCCTCAAAAAGAGGATTAATTCAACGCTTATTTGTGGACTGATTATTTTTTAAACAGCTTCTCAGTAATAATATTTTCAAAGCAGCGCTTTTGCTTCACAAGAAGGCATATGTACTCAGGGGACAAGTCAATCAGAAGACAGTTGCAATAACACTGATGAGTCACTCGAGGACGAGCTACATTACTAGTATTGGAGGCACGTTTTCCATTAATCTAGCTTTGAAGAAAGAAAATTGGTTCTCCATGAAGCAGTGAAAGCATCAAAGAAAGGCAAGGGTCTGTGCTGAGGCTCTTTATGCTCTTCTGGATTTAGTAATGGATCTGTGAATTAGTCCCTTGGAAGTGCAAATGACCAACAGGAATAGACGATGTCGGCTTGGGAGGTAATGAAGAGAGTTCAAATGGTCCGGCAAAACTGTCACACATGGGACAATGTCAGCAAGAAGTTGTCTGATTTTAAGAGAACCTCAAAGTTTTTTTGCAAAGTTTACGGCAGCTTGAATACGCCGAACAACTTTAATGTGGTGAAATGGCCTAAGGTGTTTCAGAGAGGTGAAAATGAGGGGTGAGCCAAATTGGTGGGAAAATTGGGATACGTGATACGTCAGGCATGTCGTCAAGTGTATTTCAACGCTGCTACCGCAACTGCAGTGAAGCCAAGATGGTGGGTGGGAGCATCTCTGAGTAAATACCCAGCCATAGCTACAAAGGATGGTAAGGAGATGACAAGGCAGCTTGGTATTGAAAGAGAGGTTGGGATTTTATCAGAAATGGTTAATTCCCGACGACAGGTTCAAGTACAGGTCAAGGCTTTTTTTTCCGTAAATCCAAAAGCGAACAAGTTCAAAAACCCATACTTTTTTTGAACCTGACTGACCTTTAGATGGGGAAATTTGGGTGTTTGTCTGCCTGTCTACCTTGCAATTTTTGTGGTGTTAAAAAGAAACTTATTACAGGTACCCTGGGCTGGTTTCTTCGATTCTGTCTGGAGGATGCGTCTGGTGTTACAACCCAAAAAGTCGTCGGCGCCCCGGCACCGATGCTCCATCTAGTGGGGGTCTCGCAGTCGCACCAGGTAAAGCCCGGTTTTACCTGCCGATATGGAGGCGTAATGGCCGGGTCTATGGCCGCACAGGCACACGGCGGTGGCCTGAGGCGGCCGCGCCGTACAACATGGCGCCTGCTGTGCACAGACCCGGCCTGCCAAAAACTGCCCACCTGTAATCCCCTCACCACCCCCAGACCATCCTCCAACTGTGCCCCCAGCTCCCGGCGAAGAATCCCCTGCCAGCGGAATGCCCCCCCCCCCTTTGACCGTGATGGCGCTGGACACAGTCCACAGTCACCACGCCAGGTTTACGAAAGTTGAGAGGACACATGTCCCACGTCATCGGGAAGTCGGCCCATCGGGGTCAGAGCATTGGGGGAGGGCCACACGTGACATCCTGAGGCCGTCCCAACGGTGTGCGGGGTACTCCCCGAGTAAGGCGCAGAGCATCGGAAAAACGGTGCCACCCCCGATTTCGGTGTGGAAAGGGATTGTCTGGCCCTTCGCCAAACGCGATTCCGACATCACAACCGGAGAATCATGCCCCTAGATGCAATGACAGCAGCAATCTTCCTGGTGGCAATTTCTTAATTTACTGCTGCCAGCAGGGTTGCCAATCCAGGATTTTCCAGGGCCATCCCATTTTTGGTGGCCTTGTCCTGCGTCCCGGGTCAGGCCTACATTTTATCCCATATTTGCCATCTTCAAAATTTGTGCCTGCACAATCTGTAAAGTGTTCGTTTCTCAAACAGGTTTGTCAGAAAAATGCTGACAGCTGGTGAAAATGGTCCCCAACTGAGCCTTTAGTTGACTAAATAGATCGCCCAGCTCCGGTCAGTGGGCAGTAGGCAGCTGAGTCGCTGTCATTGCCAACGTTAGGAAACCCTCTGAGCAGTGGGACATTGTTGAGAGCTGTACCCAACATGAGTCCCTGGTCCCTGCCTTCTAAGCCCTCTCCATACAAGGGCCAGTAAAATCTTGTCTGCAGTTTTAAAAGGTGGTACGAAGGCGCCCAAATACACCTGACAGGGTGAGCGTGGGTGATAGGGTGAGCGTACAAAAGAATTAGGAGAGTGAAGAGTACGCAGGGGTAAATAGGGTTGGAGGAGACTGCAGAGGGTGGGAAAGGCAAGAATGTAAAATGATTTTTTAAAGAAGGAAGTTATTTCAATGCTAGAGGGAGGGGACCCAACAAGGGCTGAAAAAGATAGAGTAGCAGAGGAGCAAAAGGATAGGTATTTATGTGAGCTAGAACTCAGGAGGATGGTAGGGTAAGATCATTGGAGACATCAAAGCCTAGATGCAAGAGTTTGTGAAATATGGACAGAAATGGACAATACATTGGAGGTGGAAATAGCATGACTCGGTGAAGGTCAGCTCAGTACCAAACAGAACACCAAGTTTATACACTGTCGGTTTCATACTAAACCAAAAGACAAGTCTGGAGCTGTAATTGGCAACGTGCAAACAAATGTTAATGGAGCTGATATTGCATCTTCTATCAGAATAGAAAACTTGCAGGAGAAAGTAGAAAATGAGGAAAAATAGGCAGACGTGATTGTGTGTTCCAAACTAGAGTTATGTATTCTTATAAAGAGGAGATAATGGATATAAATCAATAAGAAGCTCATCGGATTAGCAGGAAGGGAAAAGCCAAAGAATTGCACCGGTTGCTGGTAATTTCTGATTGTGAGCAATGTTCGCAATCATCTGGGGATGTGTAGTTATTGAGGGGCCCTGTAGAATACAGAACACTTGGACAATACTGCAACATTATTCTTAACCTAGTGTGCCATCTGTGTGAGGAAGCAAGCCAATCTAGCCAAGAGGCTAGCCTCTCATTGTCATAGCTTGGTCCCTCACTCAAAGAAGCCAGACTCTCACTATTACTGGCTGGATCATACAGGAAGAGATCAGGGGCTGGATTCTCCGCTGCCAGGATTCTCCATTGCGCTGGCAGTGCACGCACTCCAGGGGGTTTCCTGACGGTGTGGGGCTGCCCACAATGGGAAATCCCATTGACCGGCTGGCGGGATGGAGAATCTCGCTGCCGGCGATGGCGCGCAGCATTAGAAAACTGGTGCAGCGGGACGAACAGTCCCACCCAGATTATGGGCGGGATTGTCCCCTACCCGGCGGGGCGGGGGGGGGGGGTCCCGGTGCCGAGGAGTGGCGTGAACCACTCCGGTGTCGGGCCGCCCCAAAGGTGCGGAATCCTCAGGGGTTAGGCCGGCCCCGGAGTGGTTTGCGCCGCGCCGGCCGGCGGGGAAGGGGCTTGGCACCACGCCAACCGGCGGCAAAAGGCCTCCGCCGATCGGCGCGAGTTGGCGCATGCGCGGGAGCGCCAGCGTGAGCTGGTGTCATCCCAGCACATGCGCGGGGGGGGGGGTTCATCTCCACATCAGCCATGGCGGAGGACCACAGCGGCCGACACGGAACAATAGAGTGCCCCCACGGCACAGGCCTGCCTGTGGATCGGTGGTCCCCGATCACGGGCCAGGCCACCGTGGGGGCACCTCCCGTGGCCAGATCCCCACCCCCACCCCCCCCTCCCGAAGACCCCGGAGGCCGCCCACGCAGCCAGGTCCCGCCGGTAAGTACCTGCTGTAATTTACGCCGGCGGGACTGGCCGAGAATAGGCGTCCACTCAGCCCATCGCGGGCCGGAGAATCGCCGGGGGGGGGGGGGACCACTGTCAGCGGCCACCGACCGGTGCGGCGCGATTCTCGCCCCAGCCAAATCCCCAGTGCCGGAGAATTCGGCAGCCGGCGGTGCGGGATTCACGCCGGCCCCCGGCGATTCTCCGACCCGGCGGGGGGTCGGAGAATCCCGCCCTCTGACTGCCAGAGATTGGACCTTCACCTTCAGAAGCTGGTGACTCAAAGCACAATGCTAAATTCTGTTACTAAGCGTTCTCACAGGTCTACTGGTTTCAAACTAATTTGAATCAACATCTTTATGTGAGCCAAGCACCATCCTAAAAACGTGCACTTGGTCGAATATAGTGAGTTAGCAAGTACATTGATGGTTAAGACAGAGAAAGGGGAGCAAAGGGTGGGTAAGCAGAGAGCAGCAGGCTGACTAAAGATGGAGATCACAAGTGGCGCTGACCTTTTTTATCACCTCAGCATTCTGTTATTTGTTTCAAATGAAAGCTGTTTGAGCTTTGCAGTATTTATGAATCATTGCACTCTGGGTACTGCACAATGTGAGTTAACATTGCTGGCCTGGAAGATTGCAGCATTCAGTTTGACTGGTGTTCTGATAGAACGGTCAGTCCAGGGCTCCCTCAGGGCAGCAGTGATTATGCCAGCATCACACCCACTGGCAGCCTCTGCTGCTAGCCCCACTGGACTGTGTAGGATCAGAAAGATAACTTCATTGAAATGCAAGCAGCAGGTGTCCATGCAACTATAGAGACATCTCAGCCCCCAGTCTGCATTAGATGCTGCAAGGTATAATCTTACTGCCCAGGATATGGGAAAGGGCTGATGGAACTACTTAGAAACAATGGAAGCAATCAGATTTGTAATAAAAATAAAAGTAAAAATTGTAGCCAAATATAATCCACTTACTGTAATCTAACTTCTAATGGCACCTCCTTGTGGCCATTTGTGCATGTATGTATAGTCAAACCTGAATAAACTAGTTTTTCAGTTGGGTACTTTGTTGAACACTGTCTCTTTTCTGTCCTGCAAACATATCACAGTCAGGCAACGTATTAGGATTGTGAACTAGGATCATAGATGTCCGTAGCTGAACAAATTTGGATTTTAGAAGCTTCCAGCTTTCATTTTTTTTTGTGAGAAATAGATCTAAAAATACAGTCTTAGAGAAAAGGCTGTTGTGCATGTGGACGGACTGACTTTCAAAAATATATTATTGGGCGACTGGGAGAGTATAGTCGCGACCAAGGGTCTTTTGGTGCATGTGCTAAAGGTGGATTTCAGAGCTAATAATATCCCCAATGTTCCTGAAAAGCTGGCTCTTAACCAAGCAATTGGGGGAAAGGAAAAAGGTGATTCTTCTGACTGAAACAGGCATAGGATTATATGAATTTTCTCATCGCTGTTTGACCAAAAGACACATGGCTGTCAGACACTTTGTGGGAGCTTGCGCAGCACTACAATCTGAGCCACGAAAGATTGCAGAAAGCAATTGGTTTTGAATCAGGAATTTGGTTTTGAATCAGTTTTTTGAAGCAGAATCAGGTTTTGAATCAGTTACCCAGTAAGTATATTGGAGACTTCATTGCGGATTTTAAAAGCTGCCCATTCATTGTAATTTTGAAGAATTTCAAGAGAGAGCATTGCTGAACATATTTGTGCATGGTTTAAAAAGTTTACAGTAGGTTGTTGACATTGCCAAAGTTCGCATGCATTGAAACATATCTGTCCCCCTGAGTGGGAAGGAAGCTACCACTCACCACCATCTGCCAGGCCTGGGCACAGGTGGCGGATGCTACGAGCACCTTGGGCCCCACCATCAGGACCGGCCAGAAGTGCTGCAAAAAACTACACAACCTCCTCAGGGTGGCCAGGGTGAGCAGGCAGCACCATGCCCCTGACACCAACCCCCGCCATACACACCCATAATCCCCTCCAACCCGGAGGGCGACCGGACCCTACCCGCCGGTGGTGTGCACACCCCTCACCCTGCACCACATGCCAGCACCCATACCGGCTGCCATAGCCAGATATTCTGGCTATGAAGGTCATCAGCTAGCCACCCGTGTGTGCTGCATGCATCCTACTGCCTAACACTGTGTGCTTTCTGTCCCCCACCCCCCCCCCCCCCCCACCCCCCACCCACACACCCCAGGAGAAGGCGGCCCACAACCACCGGGAGTAACAAAAGACTGGAGGGGGAGTGCCGGACATGTGGCCGTCACCGTAGCAGAGTAGCGGGCATTGGACCTGGTTGGTGGGCCTGGAGAGAGGGTAGTCGCCGAGGTGGCGGTCGGCATCGGGTGCGCAAGTGAGACCCCGCTGAGTTGCGGTTGCCCATGGCACATGTGTCACCACTTTGACCCCGAACACGCCCTCCATCACCCCCACACAACCCTACCCCTCCCCCCCCCACCACCCTCACTCCCTCCCTCCACTGCCACCCACTACCCTCCTTCACCGTCTCCACACACCCCCTTCACCATCACTGACCACCCTAACCATGATCCAATCATGTGCCAGGTCTTGTGTCTTGCAGGATCACCTGACGATGAGGTGAGCCCTTCTGTTGTCCCCCATCCCCGCCTCCAACCCCAAGTGGATAGCAGTGAGGAAGAGGACACAGACAGCGGTGGGAGCCCTCAAACCGAGGCAGCTCGGAGCACCAGTCCGGGGACGGTACTGATTTCTTTCACAGCTGTCTCCAACACCCTCCACCACCCCAGACACTCACCTTGGTTGGGCACTTTAGTGAAGAGGCTCCTGGGGCACTATCTGGTGCGCACCACACATGTGCTGCGGTACATCAGGTGGAAGGAAGAACCCCCTGAGGGGGCGGACGGTTGGTGGGATGCCTGACCCCAGGGACTAGCTGCTGTCCAAATGGATTTAAGGTTTCTGGAAAGGATGGTCCCATCCATCATGGAACTGCAGACACAGAGCCAGGGTCTACGTGAGGGGGGTGTCAGCAACCATCCAGAGCCTGCAGGTGCAGTTAGAGGAGTCCAACCACCTGCAGGGGCATGAAGCTGTGCCGACCATGCATGCCACCCAAGCCAATACCCCATGGGTGTAGTCCACGGTGGCAGCCTTGGGGGAGAAGGGTCAGAATGTCCATGGTCTGGGGCACATTGTGCGGGTCGTAGCCGAGGCATAGGACAGGGCTGCAGTGTCACAGGCAGCCATGTACCAGGGTCACCTGGACATTCCAGCGACACTTCAGAGCACAGTAACAGTGGGTCATGTCTGAGGGTGATGGCTGCATTGCCCGGGCACTGGCTGACCTGAATCAGGCGCAGAGGGAGGTAGCACAGTCACTGGCTGATTTGGGATAGACGCAGAGGTTGGGGGCACAGTCACTGGGTGATGTGGCACAGTCCCAGAGGGAGGTGGTCCACTCCCTGTGCTCCCTGGCTGCGAGCATCGAGAACCTGGTTGAGACGGGAGCGGGCCTCCAGGACTGGCTACGGCAGGTGGTGGGCGAGCCTCAGGGGTTAACTCTGCTCGCGCCCCCATCCCAAGGGCCATTGGGCACCCAAGAGAGGAGGAGTTGATGGGGCCGATGATGGTGGCTCCTGTAGGGGTGGTACCGGGACACCACAGCGCCTTGGACCCCCCCACCCCCACATTCCTGTCCCTGCCGCACATGGTGGGCAGCGGGCCAAACAGGATGGCACCATGCCACCTGGGACACCTGAGCAGCAGCCAGGCCCATCCAGGCCCGGCCGCCCTGAAGACGGTTGCTAAAGGGGACCCAGGTCACAGGGTGTGAACCACAGCAGGCCGCTCCTACTCCTGATGTACTACTTGGGGATCCACTTAGGTGCAGCGTTAGGGCTCGTAAGGCCAGAAAGGTAGACACCAGTTAAGTTAGTGGCATTGGTACAGCACACAATATATCCAGAGGGGTAGGGCACGAACCTGTACATATATGTTCACCGTTGCGCAAGGTTTTAACCTGCCTCGGTGCTCTGTCAGAAGGGTGTGAGGGATGAGCTGGGCTGTTCTGGCTGCAGAGGGGGTGCTGGGGGCAGTGGGGGTGATGGACAGATGTTGGGGGTGGGCTGGGCCAGGGACCCTAGCTCAGCAGCGCTCAACGCTCTGGTGCCCCATCCCCACCCCTCTCCACCGCATACTAACTGCCCTCCCCCCCTCGCCACCCCAAGGGTTCGGTGGGACAGTGTGATGGAATGGCCGCTCACATGCATGCCCAAGTGGACGCAAGTGTGCAGGAGTCAGACGTTCTCAAAGCGTGTGGAGCACCAGAGCTCATCGCAGAGCGGGTTGCCATCATCCTCCATCCCATGGACCAGACCCACTGTTTCTGCCAAGCCGTAACCCATAGTGAGGCAGGTAGGAGTCATGGAGGGAGTTGCAAAGGAAGGGGGGGAGGAGCGTGTTGGTGGCACAGGGAGGGTGTTCATGGGAAGAGGTGGTCGTCCAGGAGAGTGTGTGAGGTGGGATGGGATGTCCGTGCAGCTGGTCAGGCCGCCTAGTTGGTGAACCTGGAGGCGATTAGAGCGTCTTGTGCGTGCCAGCCCAGGCCCCATGTCCTGCCCATCCTCACCCACCCCGCGCGTCCTCCTCGTCGGACGAGGCCTGGTGTTCATCCTTCTCCTCCAGCACATCACCCCTCTGCTGCATGATGTTGTGGAGGGTGCAGAAGACCACCACGATGGGGGAGACCCTCCTCGCGATATACTGGAGGGCCCCTCCAGAATGGTCCAGGCACCTGAACCACATCTTCAGGAAGCTGAAGCACCGCTCGATCACCCCTCTGGTCACAGCATGGGTGTCGTTGTAGTGGGTCTCTGTGTCGGCCTGTGGCCATTGGATAGGCATCATCAGCCAGACCATAGCGGACAACCCCTGTCACCCAGGAGCCAACCCCTCAGCTCGAAGAGGTCAGGAACCGTTGAGTGTGCCAGGATGAAGGTGTCACGCAATCTGCCCGGCAATCGTACATAGATGTGCCCAAGCAGGCCCAACGGGCTACACGGTGACCCCGGTTTGCACTCCAGGCACTGTCCCGCATGTCCCTTGCTGCCACCCGCACCCCACCACCCCCCCACCACCCCACACCCAACCCCAGTCATTGCCACTGGCACCCTGCCCTCCGCACCACTGGCCCCATTGGTTCCCGGCACCATGGGGTACTGTTGGCTGGCGTTACCCATGCCAGCGGTACACTCTTTGGCCCCCGTCCAGCATCCTCCTGCAGGGGCTACTGTGGCCACTGTAATTGGGTAGGTCGTGTGCTGCTCCACCTGCGGTTGGCAGCTGGCTGGCAGATGGTTGGCCGCCAACGTGACTCACATTGTATAAGGGGCCTCAGCGAGGAACGCGTGGCCGAGGCTGCACATAGCCCTGTTTAGTACACTGGAAATCCCCAGTGTAGCGAGAGATCAGGACACCATTTATAAATGGCATCCCAATCTCCGAGGCCACAAAGCGACACCTGACCCCCCCACTCCACAGCCCGATCGCACGTGCACAAAAAATGCCAGCATGGCAGTGCCAACCTGTAAGGCCAGAAAAGTAGACACCAGTTAAGTTGGGGTGTGACCGGCGGGACGTGTGGTGGTGTGGGGATGGGATGCAGTGTCCATGCCCCTGACCAGTCCCCCCTCTCCACCCCCGCTCCTAGCCGGTGAACCTGGAGGCGATCAGAAGGGCCCGTGAGCGCTGGTGCTGGCGCACATATCTAGAGGCCTCCCATGCCTGCCTGAGCTCCATGTTCTGCCCACCCTCACCCTCCTTCACATCCTCCTCGTCGGACAAGGCCTGGTGTTCCTGCTCCTCCTCCAGCACATTGCCCCTCTGCAGCGCGACGTTGTCCAGGCGACCATCTCAGCATGGAGGGCCCCTTCAGAGCAGTCCAGGCACCTGAACTGCAGCTTCAGGAGGACGAAGCACAGCTCGATCACGCTCCTGGTCGCTGTGTGGGCTTTGGTCTAGCAGGTCTCCGGGTCAGTCTGTGACCTTCAGATTTGCACTAGCCGCCACGACCACAGTAGATAACCCCCATCACCCAGGAGCCAACCCCGCAGCTGGGTGGGGGGGGCGGGGGGGGCTTGAATAGGTCAGGGATCTTCAAGTGTGCCAGGATGAAGGGGTCGTGCACACTGCCCGGGTATCGGACGCACAGGTGAATGATGCACATCTGATGGTCACATATCAGCTGCAAGCTGCACGTTCATCGAGTGGAACCACTTTCGGTTGGTGTAGAGCGGCCTGTCATCAGCAGGTGTTCGTAGGGGGACATGCATCCCGTCGATCACCCCTGGACCCGGGGCAACCCGTCGATGGCGGCGAACCCCGCTGCCCGGGCATCATGGTGGGCTCGGTCCACATTGAAATAGATGCATTTCCGCCTGGGTATATTGGGCCTATGTCTGTGAGACCCCAGACCCTGACTTGTTATGTTCTCAGTGTAACATAAGCGGCTTCCTTGTAGTGCACTTGAGAAAGGAAGGTTCAGACGTGGAGATAACTTCAACACGTTTATTAAACTATTTACACTTATATTACTCGGGTTCGACACTACTGCTACCCAGACTGACTAACCAGTTGCTGCAATCCACGTGGTGGGAGTGATATTGAATCAACCCTGTGTCTCTACTCACTGACTGTCTACACTGGAAAGAGGCAGATCATGTGTGTGGTGTCCTTTAAATATGGGTTGGTGTAATGCCCTCCTGTGGTGGTGTCACCTCTGTGTGTATCGTGAATGTCCATTGGTTGTGTCCAATCTAACTGATCCATTGGTTGAGCGTGTGTGTGTGATGTTTCTAGTGCTCCCTCTAGTGTCTAGCTAGCCTACATGCATTTACATTGATGCACATCATCACATCCCCCCTTTTTTATATGTTACATATTTTCTGTACACTTTCAGAAAATTGAACGAAAAACGATAGGTTAAGGTATATACAAGTCATGGGAACGATGATTAAACAATAAGTCCAAATCATTTGTGTGAGTCCAAAAACCATCAATCATCATGGTCAAATGTCTCTCTTGGTTATGAACGCCATCAACGGCCCTGTGCCACAGGAACCAAGAAGTGGTCAAATCACTTCGCTGTCTGATTTGGAGTCCCTTTCTTTTTCCGATGTTTGTGATGGTGCTGTCGAATGACATCTTGCAGCTGATAAGGTGTTGACGTTGAAGAGGTACCATCAACAGTATCATTCGAGGTCATGGATGTGCCATATGTCGAAGTTGGATAAGACTGTACATACTGGTTCTGGTCACGTGCTGTGCAGGAAGGGTGATCCTGCTGCGAACCGTTGAAGCTTGTTGAATTGGAAACAGAATTGCTGCTCGCATAAATACCTGGTGATGGTGTGAAACTAGAACCTTGCATCTGATAGGAATATGCCGTCTGGCCAGGCTGGGGGGCAGCAAATCCTGGGCTGTAACTAAGGCATCCAGTCTGTAGTGCAGATTGCGCTTGCGGTAGTCCTCCTTCGGTCTTGATTCCATTAGTGGGCAATCCGTAGTGCTGGCCTGTTTGAGAATATGCTGCATAGACTGCTGGCTGCTGCATGCCTGAATACTGGGTTTGTCCAACATGAGCTGTCATTGGCTGCACTGCTGGTGTGGAAAAAATGTGTGGATATAGCTGTGGTGAATATTGGTGTATTCCTCTTGGACTGTAGTCGCTGCTTGTTATTACTGACCCAGTGTAATTGTTAAGTGATCCATCTATAAGACCATAAGACATAGGAGCGGAAGTAAGGCCATTCGGCCCATCGAGTCCACTCCACCATTCAATCATGGCTGATTTCAACTCCATTTACCCGCTCTCTCTCCATAGCCCTTAATTCCTCGAGAAATCAAGAATTTATCAACTTATGTCTTAAAGACACTCAACGTCCCGGCCTCCACCGCCCTCTGTGGCAATGAATTCCACAGACCCACCACTCTCTGGCTGAAGACATTTCTCCTCATCTCTGTTCTAAAGTGACTCCCTTTTATTCTAAGGCTGTGCCCCCGGGTCCTAGTCTCCCCTGCTAATGGAAACAACTTCCCTACATCCACCCTATCTAAGCCATTCATTATCTTGTAAGTTTCTATTAGTTCTCCCCTCAACCTCCTAAACTCCAATGAATATAATCCCAGGATCCTCAGACGTTCATCGTATGTTAGGCCTACCATTCCTGGGATCATCCGTGTGAATCTCCGCTGGACCCGCTCCAGTGCCAGTATGTCCTTCCTAAGGTGTGGGGCCCAAAATTGCTCACAGTATTCTAAATGGGGCCTAACTAATGCTTTATAAAGCTTCAGAAGTACATCCCTGCTTTTATATTCCAAGCCTCTTGAGATGAATGACAACATTGCATTTGCTTTCTTAATTATGGACTCAACCTGCAAGTTTACCTTTAGAGAATCCTGGACTAGGACTCTCAAGTCCCTTTGCACTTCAGCATTATGAATTTTGTCACCGTTTAGAAAATAGTCCATGCCTCTATTCTTTTTTCCAAAGTGCAAGACCTCGCACTTGCCCACGTTGAATTTCATCAGCCATTTCTTGGACCACTCTCCTAAACTGTCTAAATCTTTCTGCAGCCATCCCACCTCCTCCATACTACCTGCCCCTCCACCTATCTTTGTATCATCGGCAAACTTAGCCAGAATGCCCCCAGTCCCGTCATCTAGATCGTTAATATATAAAGAGAACAGCTGTGGCCCCAACACTGAACCCTGCGGGACACCACTCGCCACCGGTTGCCATTCCAAAAAAGAACCTTTTATCCCAACTCTCTGCCTTCTGCCTGACAGCCAATCGTCAATCCACGTTAGTACTTTGCCTCGAATACTATGGGCCCTTATTTTACTCAGCAGTCTCCCGTGAAGCACCTTATCAAAGGCCTTTTGGAAGTCAAGATAGATAACATCCATTGGCTCTCCTTGGTCTAACCTATTTGTTATCTCTTCAAAGAACTCTAACAGGTTTGTCAGACACGACCTCCCCTTACTAAATCCATGCTGACTTGTCCTAATCCGACCCTGCACTTCCAAGAATTTAGAAATCTCATCCTTAACAATGGATTCTAGAATCTTGCCAACAACCGAGGTTAGGCTAATTGGCCTATAATTTTCCATCTTTTTCCTTGTTCCCTTCTTGAACAAGGGGGTTACAACAGCGATTTTCCAATCCTCTGGGACTTTCCCTGACTCCAGTGACTTTTGAAAGATCATAACTAACGCCTCCACTATTTCTTCAGCTATCTCCTTTAGAACTCCATGATGTAGCCCATCTGGGCCCGGAGATTTATCAATTTTTAGACCTCTTAGCTTCTCTAGCACTTTCTCCTTTGTGATGGCTACCATATTCAACTCTGCCCCCTGACTCTCCGGAATTGTTGGGATATTACTCATGACTTCTACTGTGAAGACTGACGCAAAGTACTTATTTAGTTCCTCAGCTATTTCCTTGTCTCCCATCACTAGATTACCAGCGTCATTTTGGAGCGGCCCAATGTCAACTTTTGCCTCCCGTTTGTTTTTAATGTATTTAAAGAAACTTTTACTATCATTCCTAATGTTACTGTCTAGCCTACCTTCATATTTGATCCTCTCTTTCCTTATTTCTCTCTTTGTTATCCTCTGTTTGTTTTTGTAGCCTTCCCAATCTTCTGACTTCCCACTACTCTTTGCCACATTATAGGCTTTCTCTTTTGCTTTGATGCATTCCCTAACTTCCTTTGTCAGCCATGGCTGCCTAATCCCCCCTCTGATAACCTTTCTTTTCTTTGGGATGAACCTCTGTACTGTGTCCTCAATTACTCCCAGAAACTCCTGCCATTGCTGTTCTACTGTCTTTCCCACTAGGCTCTGCTCCCAGTCGATTTTCGTCAGTTCCTCCCTCATGCCCCTGTAGTTACCTTTATTTAACTGTAACACCTTTACATCTGATTCTACCTTCTTTCTTTCAAATTGGAGATTGAATTCTACCATATTATGATCACTGCCTCCTAAGTGCTCCTTTACTTTAAGATCTTTAATCAAGTCTGGCTCATTACATAACACTAAGTCCAGAATGGCCTGTTCCCTCGTGGGCTCCATCACAAGCTGTTCCAAAAAGCCCTCCTGTAAACATTCAATGAATTCCTTTTCCTTGGGTCCACTGGCAGCATTATTTACCCAGTCCACCTGCATATTGAAGTCCCCCATGATCACTGTGACCTTGCCTTTCTGACATGCACTTTCTATTTCGTGGTGCATTTTGTGCCCCCGGTCCTGACCACTGTTAGGAGGCCTGTACATAACTCCCATTATGGTTTTTTTGCCTTTGTGGTTCCTCAACTCTACCCACACAGACTGACCCTATGTCGTTTAGTGCTATTGATTTAATTTCATTCCTAATTAACAAGGCAACCCCGCCCCCTCTGCCCACTTCTCTGCCTTTTCGATAGGTTGTGAATCCCTGGATGTTTAAATGCCAGTCCTGAACCCCCTGCAACTATGTCTCTGTGATGCCTACCACATCATACCTGCCAGTCACAATCTGGGCCACAAGCTCATCTACCTTGTTCCGTACACTGCGCGCATTTAAATATAGCACCTTTAATTCTCTATTGACCATCCTTTTTTGTTTTCTTAGTGTGGTGGACCTTGGTTTACTGAGCCTTTCCATACACTGTGTCATATTTTGTGGGATGGGGACTATCGTAACCTCTCCTGAGTTTTGTCTTTTCGTGCTTTTTTGTATTCCTAAGCAGCTACGCTTCCCACTGATTACTTCACCTCTTGGTTCCCTGACTTTCCCTTCCCCCCTAATCTCTAGTTTAAAGTCCTATTGACCACCTTATTTACTCTTTTTGCCAGAACACTGGTCCCAGCTCGGTGGAGACCATCCCACCGGTATAGGTCCCCCCTGTCCCAAAACTGATGCCAGTGTCCCATGAAAAGGAA
The DNA here is from genome assembly GCF_047496885.1 of Scyliorhinus torazame. Taxonomy (NCBI): domain Eukaryota; kingdom Metazoa; phylum Chordata; class Chondrichthyes; order Carcharhiniformes; family Scyliorhinidae; genus Scyliorhinus; species Scyliorhinus torazame. Next base: position 364,193,713 of record NC_092708.1, on the reverse strand, counting down.
CCCCTCTTTCCCACACCACTCTTTCAGCCACGTGTTAACTTCCCTTATTCTTGCCTCCCTATGCCAATTTGCACGTGGCTCGGGCAGTAATCCGGAGATTATGACCCTTGTGCTTTCCATCTCCTGTCATTGTGACATCTGCTGTCACCCTGAGCGTGCCATCACTGAGGTTGCGGCACTCCCTGTCTGGAGTAAAGTCCGGCTTACGTGAATCAGAGTCGGCGTTTGGTTGCTCCCTATCTGGAGTCTGGTCTGTTTTAACTGAGTCAGTATTGGTTTGTTGATGCTCCCCGTCCGGAGTCTTAGCAGGTTCACTGGAGTCAGCTGAGATTTCGTGAAGCTGCACGTCTGGAGTCGGAACATGCAGGAATGCATTGACTAGTGGAGAGGTTCGAGCGAATGAGGGTGGAAGTATCATGGTGTCACCGGAGTCACCAGTGGTCTTACTGTGATCGTCGAGTGCCTCTGTACACACTAGCTGAGGTCTGTCACTTTGCACATCTTCCATGCGAAGTGGGATGCTGTCGTCACTCGTCTCACATACCGTGGGTAGATCCTCAGTAGCTGCTTGTTGTTCACTTGGGTTGGGTAAATTGTCAGAATCTTCATCTGGTGGCACAAACAATGTGGGTGGACTGTCATTGTCTTGCTGTTGTCCTTCATTTGGGATTGGACTGTCATCGTCGCTTTGTTCTTCACTGTAGCATGATAGACTGTCATGGTCATCCTGCTGTGCAGTGGAGCGTGGTAGACTGTCGTAGTCTTCTTGCTGTTTGCTTGAGCATGGCAGACTTGCATCGTCTGCTAGTTGGGCAGAGGAGGTTGCTAGACCCTCATGGTCTTGTTCCTGCAAGGACTGCGCATCGGAGTCTTGCGTTGCTTCTATCGTGGAGGCTGTCCACGAGCTCGCTGCGGAGGCTTGTGACACAGGAGTCACGTCTTGTGTGTGCAAGGACTGCGCTCTGGAGTCTTGCGTTTCTTCTATCGTGGAGTCTGCCCACGAGCTCGCTGTGGAGGCTTGTGACACTGGAGTCACTTCTTGTTCATGCAAGGACTGCGGTGTGGAGTCTTGCGTGTCTTCTTTCTTAGAGTTGGGAACCCTGAGCGGTGCGTGGACCACGCTCTGTGTGGCAGAGGGCCGCTCTCTGTGGGCTTGTACCGCTCTCTGTCTCTTGGTTTCAGGCCACAGCATCATCCTGCACTCACGTGTCAGGGTGTCATATCTGCTGTGCTGAAGATCCTCAAATCCAAAGGTTCCGTCGTCGGGGTCGTCAATGTGCAACACTTCTAGTTGCGGTTCGGATTTGGTACTGGGGTAGCCTCCCAATGTGAAAGGTTCGTCTGAGTCGTAGTCTTCTAGGACCATATCATCACTGTTTGCGTCGGAGCTGGCATTGGGCTCGCGAGGTCCAGAGAAAATGTAAAGGTCGGTTTCGAAGTATTCAAGGTCGGAATCATCGGTTTGGGCGTAGGTAACTGCTTGTTGCAGGGTTCTTCGGAGGTTAATTTCATTTCCTGGTTCAATTTGAGGCATGGTGCTGTCATTCCAGGTGAAAGAAGATTGTTTTACGGCTTTAAAAGATTTTTTCTTTGATTTGGGACGTTTCCCCTTTAAATAGGCATGGTCCGGGGCCTCTGATGTCATGACACATGTGACATCATACGTAGGAAGCGCTTCGCTGTTCCTGTACCGATGGCCGTTTTTGTGATTGCGCATGCGCAGCGTCTTGCGCATGCACAAACGGACTTTCACGTTCTGTGCGCTTCTCGCACAACTGCGCCAGTGCGGTGCCGGTTGTGCCATTATCTGGCAGATATGTTGCACTGTCTCTCTGCTCAGCCGGAGTCTTCGACAGCATGTCAGGTCTGGCAGGGCCTCGAATGACAGGTGCTGCGGGTACACAAAAGGCCTGAAGTGGCCTCTCCTTGGCACCTCCTCCTACTCGGCCTGTTGGGCGGCTCACTCTCCATCCTGGGTGGCTCCACCGGTTCCTCTGCGGCACGCTCCGCTGCTGCATTCACCGCTGTTGCCTACTCCGCTGCTGCATGCACTACTGCTGCACACTCTGCTGCTGCAGCTTCCTCCTCCTCCTCGAGCAGCTCCAGCTCGTGCAGCCACAGTGCATCACTCAAATCTGCGCTAACCAGCAGGAAGGCCACCATTGATGGCTGTATTCCAATATCCATTATCTGCAGGGGGTGAAAGGTCACACTCTTTGTGTGGTGCATACCGCCGGGCCCAAAGGTTTGACCGGGCTACATGGTGGCCTCAGTTAGCACTGCGGGATCCGCCCCGCATCTTCCTCACCTCCATCCCCGACCCTCGCCCCGTCGGTGCCCGGCACCTCTGGCCCTGGCGCCCATTCCTGATGCCAGGGGTACCATTGGTTGGCACTGCTCTTGCCATGGGCTAGTGTGGGTGTTGCCCTGGGTGGGCCACCAGTGGGTGGCGGCCAAGTGGGGAAGCGGGTTGGGGCAAGGGGTGGTAGTATGACGGGAGTGGTAGTGTATAGGGTGGGGGTTGGGGGCACCCATACGGCCGGTGTCACACTGCAGAACCAGGGCTAAAGGTGGGTGGTCAGTGGGCGCACAGCAAGATGGCCGCCGTAATGGCAGTCCATGCCTGGAGACCGTCCCAGTTCCGAGGGGGGGGGGCACTCCGGCTACTTGGCCTGTTGTCCCATTCTGCACCTCCGCCCCAGCCCTGGCAAGGCTGCCCCCCACCCCAGCCAGCACTGCCAAGTGACCGGCCCGGCAGCCGACAGTCACCCTTTTCTGTAACCTACCTCTTCTCTCTCTCCCTCAGCAGCCACGACGCCGGTTTCATGATTTTTGAAAGCACAAGTGAACCACGGCATCGGGAACTCGGCCCATCGGAGGCGGAGATTCGCGGAGGCCCCGGGTCTGGTCCACTAATGATATTCAATTGGTGTTTACTGTACGTGCGTACCGGAACACATTGACGGCGCTGTCGAGGTGACGGAGAATCGCGATTTGGTGTCAAATTGGTGCCTGTTGCGATTTTCCCGTCAGCCATCGGAGAATCCCGTCCTTTATAGAGTTTGTTACTGGATTCTCAGATAAAATTGTGTCCGACAACGGACCTCCACCCTATCACCCTGCTTCAAATGGAGCAGCAGAGTGCACACACAAATGGTTAAGCATGCTCTTGTTAAACAAATGTTACATACACATTGGAAGAAATACCAGATGTCATTGAATCAGAAACTGTTGATGATTCTTTTGTTTATTTATTGTAACACATCTCACACTACTCCTTCCAGAACAACAGCTGAATTGTTTCTTGGAAGACAGCCTAGAAGAATGTTTTCATCGCTGAAGCCACATTTCGTGCTGTCAGTAAAAGTGAAACAATCCAGGCAGAAAGAGGGCAGAGTGAGAGAAAGAAGTCTAAGTCTAAAGTTGAACCGGAAAGTTATGGTGAAAAAGCACCATCATAAGTGGTTGAAATGGCTGCCAGGATGTGTTGTGAATATATGTGGTTCTCGCACATATTTGATCAAGGTGTTTGGTAGTGGAAAGGTTGGAGTGAAGCATATAGATCCTGTCTTACATTCAGGGATTAATGAAGAAGAAGGAAATTGGAGAGAATGAAATGAATCTGCTGAATTGGATAATCGGAGCACGAGTAGAGTACCGATAGTTACTCCAACATAAATTGTGCCTGAAACCAGTTCAGAAATGAACCGGAGTCAGGCGGATGTGACCGATGAAGTGGAAATTGCAACTGAGGTTCAAGGTCAAAATCAGTCTTCATTGCAGAACACTTCTCCTCAAACTCAGGCCCAGATAGGCACAGGTCTTTCCCCAAGTTCTGAAAGTTTGGATCACAAAAGGAGTTAGCATTTGAGGAGTAGGAAACCAGTGGCTAAGTTGGATTCATAAACAAATGAAAAACAAGAAAGGTATATATGTTGTATGGAATTTGAACTTTTTTCTGAAGGAGTGATGAGTGTTATAGAGCCCTCCTGAAGCCAATTGAGAATGTATGTTTGTATGTGTAGTCAAACCAGAATAAACTAGTTTTCAGTTGAGTACGTTGAACTCCATGCGCTGCCCACTGTGTATTTTCGAGCCTGCAAAGATATCACACCATTTACTGCAAACTATCATTTGTTCAAGATTACCTTGCATGGACCACCAAGGTAGGTTCGACAACCACCTTCAATTAAAGCTCCTTCCATTGTAAAGCAGACTGCAATTCCCAGAATCAACAAAGCGAATCAAGGTCCTAACGTATTTTCTGATTCTGAAGCAAGAGTACCTTGGAAAGCTTGTTGCTATGGCAACCCTTGCTTCAATGGAAGGAGACGTGCCTCATCCAGATGTGGTCTGCAGGTTACTGTTCAGCAAATAGCAAACCTCTGTCAGCTTGTCCTCTGGTGGTGGGGGCAGGCTTTCAGGAATGTCGAGGTGGGTCAGGGAGCGGGTGGGGTGGGGTTCTGTCATGCAATTCTCAGACTGAGGAAGAGTGTAGCCAAAGTATCTGTGATTAGATCGCAGCAAAGTTTGTTTGTCCCTTTGTAAATGTTCTTCATCCCAACTCTGCAATGAATTTGGAATTCTCAAAGCAGGAGTCATTCTTAGCTATGTGTGCACTGGAATTCAAATGCCAGCAGTAGCAAAGAATAATGAAGCAAATTATTTTAAAGAAAGAAAAACAAACATGACAGAAAGGAGCACGTAGTCAGCTTGAAGAATGCCACAAAATGTATTTGAAATAACCCTTGTGTTAAGCTAAAAACAGAGACAGCCATTTCCCTTAAGGAGACAAACTGAATCGGCCTGAGCCCCTGGACTTCCCATGCATCCAATTTTATGAGTGAGATTTTGATTGTGCGCAGAGCTACATCTGAGGGTGTGAAACTCACTGTGGGACCTGTTTGATGTTCTAGTTTTTGTATTTCAGCGAGGCCCATGGATGTCAGTAATGCTGTCTCTCCTGCAATCGAACACCACGAAATGCGTGCTACTGACAGAGCCTCACAAATTCAGCCTTGTAATAACATCTTAAGAGTCTCTTGTGCATTTCAGAATCACGATACATCAACAAAGAGGAAGCTTGAAATGACAACTGGAGAGGACAGAAGTATCTAATTATAGTCACAACAGCTTATAGGTATAATTCATCTCTTTTTGAAGCAGCCGCTGGTTATGAACATAAAATATAAAGGAAAACAAATAATAGAAGAAACACTTTAATTGCAAAGCTCATTTATTGGTGCTTGGTGTAAATGAATAGGAGTTTTATCTTCGATAACTAGATTTTGTATCTCGATTTATTATTTATAGGAATGTATCTTAATTTGCCAAAATCTGCTTTCCTTTTGCAGACTTTTGGAATATATGAATTTCACTTCATTCCTTCAAACCTTACCCAGATTCCAAACGGCAAGAGGGAAACTGAGTCAAAGCTTGGGAATGAGTCCAGTAGGTGTGCGAAAGTAGCGATGACTTCTGTAAAACAGCAAAAGAGGAGTGCAATGAAACCCAGTTCAGTATCTCTATCCTCAGCCCAACAAGGCCTCTGGTTAAATCACGTGACGTTACCAAAGAACTCAAGAATTAGCTTGCATGAGATTCTTCTGATTACGATTTTAATAAAAGTATCAATGCTTTTTAAATAAATATGCCAGGGCACGTGGTGAATTGGGAGACCACGACCTCTCATGCTGACCTTTCAACACATTTTGTATTGCACATTGCAATTCCCCCCACCCAACTCTGCTTTCTCCTGCTCTCAATTTGTGATATTAAATGGAGAAAGAACTGTGACTGGGGGGTTGAATGGATGTTCCTCAAGTACAGCTCAACCAAAACGTTTCAGATTGGCCTGGTATAAACACTGCTCAGAGCAGTTGAAATGTATCTGCCCAGAATAACCACTAAGGTTAGCATGCATTTTGTGCAGAATATTCCCGGTTTCTTGCTTCCTTCCTCAATTTATGTACGTACGCATGCCAGCGCAAATATTTATAATCAACATGTATGTTATAAAAGGGGGTGGTGGTGGCATCGTGGTATTGTCACTGGACCAGTAAACCAGAGACCCAGCGTAATGCTCTGCGGATCCGGGTTCAAATCCCACCGCTGCAGCTGGTGAAATTGAATTCAATGAAAATCTGGAATTAAAAGTCTAATGATGACCATGAAACCTTTGCCAACTGTTGTAAGAACCCATCTGGTTCGCTAATGTCCTTTAGGGAAGGAAATCTGCCATCCTTACCTGGTCTGACCTACATGTGACTCCAGATCCACAGCAATGTGCTTGACTCTTAACTGCCCCCTCAAGGGCAATTAGGGATTGGCAGTAAATGCTGACACAGCCTGCGATGCCCACGTCTCATGAATGAATTAAAGCAAAATATTAACATGCAAACTGGTAGTGGTAGCTTTCATCGAATTAATGCACCGGTTTAAAAAAGAATTGCCAATGAAGTAAATCTGCTCAACCTGTCTCAAATATCTCAGTCTCAGAGGTTATTATTTTCAGCCTATTGCTAAGGAGTCTTCAAATTTATTTTTTATTTTTCGTAATAATAATAATCTTTTATTGTCACAAGTAGGCTTACTGCAATGAAGTTACTGTGAAAAGCCCCTAGTCGCCACCTTCCGGCGCCTGTTCGGGTTCACAGAGGGAGAATTCAGAATGTCCAAATTACCTAACAAGCATGTCTTTCGGGACTTGTGGGAGGAAACCGGAGCACCCAGAAGAAACCCCGCAGACACGGGGAGAACGTACAGACTCCACCCAGACAGTGACCCAATCCGGGAATCGAATCTGGGACCCTGGAGCTGTAAAGCAACAATGCTAACAACTGTGCTACCGTGATCATGTTAACATTCAAAAAGAACAACATTTTCAATGTATTCCAAAACGGTACAAATAGTTCATCTCTTCCCATTCAGTGAATCTCAACCTTAATATCACACGTTTCTGTGCTCTTTCTTTTTGTGCCAATTCATCTTTAGTTTGTCGAAGCGGTTTCCAAGACGCAGCAGAAAGGATCAGGACCAACTCAATTCCACTCTTTCTCACGAACAAATAGCCCACTTCAGCTGATTCAGAAGCATAGCAACCAAAGAATAAAAAGTCCTAACCCGGATCATTTACAATTGTGGATTTAAGGTCGAACAACTCTAGTTACCAATTAAGCTCCGCCTCAACCCGTTAGCCACCAATTCACCGCCTGCCTGAATTATTTTCACTTCTTAATTGCAATCTAATTTTTTTATTTATATTTATAAATTTAATGTTTTAACTTATAATTTGATGTTTTGATATGCAATTAATAATGAAGAAGGCTTGTAGGAAACGCAACCTTCTCCTGATCAGATAATTTCTTGCCAGATAAAATAACACAAAGATTTAAGAAGATGATAGCTGTAACTGCGGTAATAGTATAGGACTGGTGATTAATCATGAGAATAGATTTATACATATAGGAATTGGGAGATATTTATATAATCAGAAGATGAAGCTGCAAAGATAGCAAAGCAATTAAATTCAAGTGCTATGCAGAATAGCTCAATTAAGAGGAAGCTAAAATTATGCTCTGGAAAACAGCTTGATATCTAAACTGGGAATAAAAGAACATCTCACTACCAATTAGACTCAAAAACGACAATGCAAATCTTTTTGCTCCAGCACGAAGTAGAATTCAGATTTGGGTCTTAATTTTGAGTAAAGGAAAGACTTAACATGTTTCTCTACCCCAGGGGGCTGTGGAAGCTCAGTCAGTGAGCAGGTTCAAGACAGAAATCAATAGCTTTCAGGAGAAAAAGGACGACGGCCCGCCCAATAGGGGCTCATCAGCGGAGCCTTAACTATTGAGTCGCAGGCAGCTCCCGATAGTCACGGGCTGGGTCATTTGTTCTGTACACTGTGACTGTGGCCTTTTTTGTGTTTGTGGTGATATACATGCACACATAACCGTATGTAGTTGTATAAATGTATAAAGCTGTTTATCAGTATAAGTAATCATAGGGTATGACTTCCGGCCAGCAGGTGGCGCCAGACATGCATTACCTGACTGATGTGAGTCGGCAGTTGGTAGTAAGACATACAGTAGGACAGTCACACTTAAAATAGCTCCCGAGAAATTTGAAAAAGTTTGTTTGAATAAAAATCTGTTAGTTATCTTTCCACGTGTTTGACAATAAATCATCGTTCTGGTTGAACACATATACATATATTCTGTGTGTATCTTTATCATCGGTAGAACCATAGAACACAACAGTGTTGAAGAATAAACCTGTTTTTTCTTTTATCCTGCACCTCCTGGAATTATTACAGATATAGAGATAGTGTGGGAAAGTAGCTTTGAGGTAGATGATTAGCCATAATCTAATTGCATGGCTGAACGAGCTCAAATGGCCAAATGGCTTACCCTGTTTATATGTTCGGATACTCAATCTGTGAGATTCCTTACGTAACTGAGTTTTAAATCCTGCCTCTAATCCAGCACTAGCATCTCCTACTTCAGCACCCACATTTCCCGCCTCTGCCCCTTTGTAAGCTCCAATGAAGGAAACCCTGAGAATACCCTGTGAACAAGGTTGCCTGCCCAAAGACTGTGCAGTCCTATTTTAACATATTGGATGCAAAGTCTGAATGACTTAATCAGGACCCTGCCGCAAATTTAACTGGGTAACGTGAGTTGACGTCGCAGTCAGCTTCCCGCCAGGTCAAGCGAACCAAGTCTTTTAAACATTCACTTAACATTCCTTATGGGACCGGAAGGAATAGGAGGCCTTCTCAGGACCGTATAAGGAAAGCTGGTATCCAATCTTCCCGATCGCAGGAACTGCATGACATGGCTATTGCAACTGATCCTGCCACTTATCTAGGCTTGGCAGGCAGCTGGCAACCATGTTCTATTCAACCACTTCTCCACTGACTTTCCACTTGCAAAAGGTGGGATGCCGTTCAATGCAATCTCAATTTGCCTTGGGAGTTAAAATTGCTGCGAGTTTCTGACTCACGCCACAGCCCACTTGTCCAAACCTAGCTTGGGGTGCACACCACCAGAGAAAGAGGTCTTCTGTAGACCACAACTCCCTCGCCTGGCATGGACTTTTCATCCACAGTTACTATGTTAAAATGAGGCGCTAGCACTATGGCGCTGAGCACCCAGGTTCGATCCCCGCCCCGGGTCACTGTCCATGTGGTGTTTGCATATTCTCCCTGCGTGGGTCTCACCCCCACAGCCCAGAAATGTGCAGGTTAGGTGGATTGGCCACGCTAAATTGCCCCTCAATTGGAAAAAAAAAAATTGGGTGTTATAAATTTATATTTAAAAATAAATAAAATGAGGAGCTAGTGTGACTTTTCCTTTCCAAGTCACTGAGTCTGATTATGATAGTGCAAAAGAAAAACAGGAAGTGATGCAAAATTGCCCGCAGGTCAAGCAATAGTCGTGAAGAAGGAAACATGGGTAAGATTTCAGGTCAATGACGTTTAATCAGAATCTGACTATCGATGCTCTGCACCACACCCCCACAGCCCTCCCCACCCCCCCCGCAAAACCTCCTTCCCGCTGCCATCCCGGGGGTAGGCATCAACTATCAAAACAAAGGCGAGATAGCAAATCTGTGGGTCGGATTCTCTGTTTCTGAGACTAAGTGTTGAGGCCGATACAGAATTTGTGGAGATCCATGACAACAAAACTGGTGCTACACCTGGACCGATTCCACTACCATTAAGGGGCTAGCACCGGCACCACGGGGAACACAATCGATTCTAATGAGAAACGGTGCTGGATTTGCCCGTTTCGCGATTGACACTCAGGAGATTAACAAGCTGCAGCCGCATACACACACTTCACACCCCACACACACCATCTCAGCCAACAAATGGCAGTGAGGGGAGCAGCCCCAAGATCCATGGTTACCGAGCTGGAGACCCTCCTCGACGCCATGGAGGAGAGGCGGATGACCCTGTGCACTGGCCTGGGAAGGAGGCTGCCAGTCACTGCCGTTCGACGTGCCTGGGCGCAGGTGGCAGAGGCAGTCAGCATCGTTGGCACCATCATCCGGACTGGCCAGCAGTGCCACAAAAAAACTTCAGCCAGGTTGAGTAGGCAGCACTGTGGCCACCAGCTACCCTACCCCTGGGCTGCATGTGTCGAACTATCTAGCACTGTCGTTTTCTGTTTGCTCTCTTCCCCCCCCCCCAAGGAGAAGGCCGCACCCAACCACCGGGAACACAAGGGGGATCGCCTGACCTGCGTCCTCTCGCTGTAGCAAAGCAGAGGGCCCTGGGTGTGGTCAGCGGCCAGGAGGAAAAGGAGGTCACCGACGTGGAGATTGGCCGTGGGCAAGGAACTGAAGCCCCGCCTAGTTGCGGTGACCCGTGACACGTGTGTCAATCCCCACAAACACCCCCACACCACCCTCATCCCAACCTCACCCCAACACCACCCTAACCGGGCTGTGGCCTCTGGATCTGTGTCAACGACCGCAGTGGATAATCCTTGTCACGGAGGAGCCAACTCCCCAGCTGGGGGGCATCTCGAAGAGGTCAGGAATAGTCAAGTGTGTCAGGTTGAAGGCATTGTGCACACTACTCGGGTACCAGGCACAGAGGTGAATGATGCGCATCTGATGGTCCCATATCAGCTGCACGTTCATCGAGTGGTACCCCGTTCGGTTGGTATAGAGCAGCCTGTCATCAGCTCGAAGGGAGACGTGCATCCCAGAGATAACCCCCTAGACTCGGGGCATGTCAGCGATGGTGGTAAACCCCTCTGCCCGTGTATCCTGGTGAGCGCAGTCCACATTTAATGGATGTATTGAGCCGGCTGAGCATATAGGACCTCCCTAACGGCACGGATGCACCTGTGCACCAAGCTCTGTGAGATCCTGGACAGGTCCCCACTTGGTGCCTAGAAGGGTCCCACTGAGAGCAGGTGTGCTCCCCCATACCCCCGCAGTGCCAGGTGTGCCATCATCTGGCAGATATGTTGCACTGTCTCTCTGCTCAGCCGGAGACTTTGGCGGCATGCCCGGTCTGGCAGGTCCTCGAATGACAGGCAGTGCCGGTACACATGAGGCCACATGTGGCGCCTCTTTGACATTTCCTTCCCCTCGGTATGTTGGGCGGCCGGCTCTCCATCCTGGATGGCTGGCACCTGTTCCTCTGCGGCACGCTGCGTTGCTGCAGCTTTCTCCTCCTCCTCGAGCAGCGCCAGCTCGCACAGCCACAGAGCATCCCCCAGAGCTGCGGCAACTAGGAGGAAAGCTACCATTACTGTTTGAATTCCAATATCCATTGTCTGCAGGGGGTGAAAGGTTGACATGTTAGCATGGTGCATATCCCCATGCCCAACCAAGTCCAACGGGCTACATAGTTGGCACTGTTGACTCTGCCCCCACATGTCCACCCCGCCCCATCCTGGCACCCCTGGCCCTGTCGATGCCCTGCACCATGGGGGCCTCTGGCCTTGGCGCCTGTCCCTGATGCCAGTGGTACCCTTGGCTGGCACTGCCCTTTCCAGGGGTACGCTCCACAGCCCCTGCTCTGTGCCCCCGTGGGGGCTACTGTGGGTGTTTCCCTGGGTGACCTCCAGGTGGGGCTGGTGTGGCAGAGGGTGGAGCAGGGTGGGGTGCGGGCACCCATATGGCCGGTGTTACTCGGCATAACTAGGGGCCAAGGTAGGTGGTCAGTGGGGTGCGCAGCAAGATGGCTGCCTTGCAGGCTGCAGTGATGGCTGTCCAGGACTGGACACCGGCTCAGTCCCATTGGGGGTCACCCGGCCACTCAGCCTCTTCCCCATCTCCTCTTCCTCCTGCACTGTAAATTCTATGATTCTATGATTCTCCCTGGCTCTGGCGGGCCCAGCCAGCCCGATCAATGTCAGGACCTTCAGCCCACAGTCGCTCCTTTCTGTGTCCTACCTCCTTTCTCTACCTCTCATCAGCCATGACGTTGGTTTCACGATTTTTAAAAGCACAAGTGAATACCATCGTAGAGAACTCAGCCCATCGGACGATCAGAATCGCGGAGGCCCTGGAGAATACTGGATCGGGCCCGCTAATGATATGCAGACGGCGGTTACTGTATGTGCATTTTTTGAACGCATTGACACTGCTGTCGAGGTGACGGAGAATTGCGATTTGCCGTAAAATCGGCGTTGGTTGCGATTTTGGCATCAGAACCTGTTTTCTGCCCAATCGCGTTTCCCGATTTCCCATGATTTTCCTGATATATATGACTCACATCGAAAATAGTTACCAGTAAGCTATTAAGGAAGACAGTATCAGTGGGTTAGTATTCATTATATATGATGACTTTGTCCAATTTGTTCTAATTACAAGCACTGCTGCTGTAACTATATTGCAACACAGACTGGGTCAGGTAGAAATGATACAGGAAAATGTAAGATGCTAAAACCCTTCTGTTTTCATTAAATCTATCCCGTTGAATTACCATTTTCCCTGTGTAATATTAACATTTAAAAATGTAAATCGAAAACAATTTGTGCATACAGCACCGATGATCAGCTTGTTTGCCTACTGAGAAATCGTGGTCCTTTCTTTCCGTTTGGTGAGAAATTAGCACATCAATCCTCAAGTCACTACTCCACCAGTCCCCAAAGTATTTAAATATTCATGCATGATGAAAGATGTTGTGGTAGCTGAAAAGACAACTGGAATGTTAAAGAATTGATCACGAAAACCATAGGAGAGGCTATTAGGGAGTACAAATGTGTGCGTTTTTTTCCTCACATTATTTGATCTGATCTGTGCAACCCGTTTGTCTTCGTAGGCCATCGCTATTGTATTCTGTGCACTATCTGTAAGTTATTGTCTAAATTGATAAAAAGACAGACATAGATGAAACAATACAAATACTATGTTAATGATCCATGGTGACTTGTACACCAGTCCATTTTCTGTTGCTCTCATACAAACAGTAATTAAATAAAATTGATCTGTGTAACCAAGTGTTGAAATAATTGTCATTCGCTGTTTAATTTGCATTAAAACAAAATGCATTTTTAAAATTCATTTGCAAGAAACATATTTTCCTTAACCAACCAACACACTCACACAGAAAATACTCACTGTATCAATTTATGGTTCAAGCTTGCTCCAAGTAGTTTCTCTTGATGTCCAGTCAAAGACTTTGCTTTCAGATGAATTATTCCTTCTGATTTGAAAATTTACCAACATACAAAACATTCTGGGATAGGAGGTCCTGTGGTGGACCTGCCTCATCAGTATCCATCTTATCCAATCAGTTTTCTGTCCTTCTCACAGCATAGAAATTGCTCCAATCAAAACCATAAATTATATACTTCATGACTTGTTTTTTTTTTAATTTAGAGTTCATTTTTTCCAATTAAGGGGCAATTTAGCGTGTCCAATCCACCTAGCTTGCAAATTTTTGGGTTGTGGGGGTGAAACCCACGCAAACATGGGGAGAATATGCAAACTCTACACGGACGGTGACCCAGAGCCGGGATCGAACCTGGGACCTCGGCGCCGTGAAGCCACAGTGCTAACCTGTGGTGTTGGGTGCTCTGGTGCACAGATGAGCCAACACAGTTGTATGTGGTACAACTCTATTTTATTATAACTCTTATAATACAGTTCGTACTGGACACTCTGCAGGTGCTGTCTCCCTGAGTGTCCCCGGCAATAGCTGTGTCCTGGTTCTCCTCTGCCGCTCTTCCTGACCACCAGGGGTTGTGTCTGTGCTTTTATATCTTTCTGTCATTGGTTGTGGTGTTGTGTGTTCTGATTTGTCTGTTGGTGTGTCTATCATGATGTGTGTGTTTGAATATCATGACATCCCCCTTTTTTACAAAGACAAGTGCCTACGTGGTTATAAATACAATTGTGTCGTGAGTGCATCTAAGAGTGTGCGTTTGTGTTGTGTACAGCGTGTGTTTATGACGTAACTATTTACATGGGGCGATGTCGGGTGCATCACACTAACAAGGTTGTACCATAACAAAACTTGGATGCGAGAGAAAAAAAAAACTTGAACATTGGTCCGGTCAGACGATATCTGGAACAATAAACAACAACAGGTTATAATACAGAAGTGTTTGACTTTTTGAACGTATTAACAGCGTTATAAGTCCAGTCTAATGGGTGACCGCCTCAAGAATGGGCTGGTCCTCAAGCCGATTCAGCTGTGGAGATTTGGGGTCACACTGGTTCGCCTTGGACTGTTGGAGGTGATGCTGTTGCCGAAGTCTCTACTTTACCATTTGTTGTACTTCATGCAGTGCTTGTTTTTTTTTTCATTCTTGCAAATACAACATTCAACATCTTTGTTAGTGGTGCCCTGGCTGTGGTTTGGTTGTGGTGGCGATGGAAGGGGCATGATCCGTGGCATCTCCACGAAGTCATCCTTGGGAACCAGTGGAGGATCCGGCGTGTGCGTACGGTGCAGTTGCGAGCGTGGAAGGCGGCACAGAGCCCGCTGATTGCGCCTACGCACCAATCCATCCGCCCTGCATGCCAGGAACAAGGTGGAGTCTGTTTTCTTTTTATGTTTGTGGTGGACGGCATCTTGTAGCCGATGGGTCGTTGCCATCGAAGTAGCACCATCACTAATATCATGCAAGGCGATGACTGTGCCAGATGTGGAAGTTGGCCAAGACCGTGTACGCTGGTTCCGGCCACCTGCTGTGCCGGAAGGGCGACTCCGCAGAGAAACGTCGAAGCATGTCGCCTTGGAGAGAGAATTGTTGCTCGCATCAACGTCTGGCGATGGCGCGAGTTGGTGTGTCCATCTTGGACCGCCGGTGCTGGTTGCCACTGCCGACCCAGTGGGACTGCCACGCGATCCATTCCCTGTCGCCGTGGCATCTGCCGTCACCCTGAGCGTGCCATCACCGAGGCCGCGACACCGCCCGTCCAGAGCAAGGTCTGGCGTGCGCAGATCAGAGTCGGCGCTTGGCTGCTCCCCATCTGGAGTCCGGTCTGCCTTCCGTCGATGCCCCCCGTCCGGAGTCCCAACAGGTTCACTGGAGGCAGCCGAGATTCCCTGAAGCTGCACTTCTGGAGTCGGAACATGCAGGAATGCACCAACCAGTGGAGAGGCTCGAGCCATCGAGGGTGGAAGCGGTGCGCCGCCACCGCAGTCTTCAGTGGTCCCACCGTGATCGTTGAGTGCCTCGGTACGCACTAGGCGAGGTCTGTCACCTTGCACCTTTTGCATGGGAAGTGGGATGCTGTCGTCACTCGTCTCACATCCCGTGGATAGATCGTCATTAGCAGCTTGCTGTTCACTAGGGTTGGGTAAATTGTCAGAGTTTTCATCTGGTGGTGCACACCATGTCGGTGGACTGTCATTGTCTTGCCATTGTCCTTCATTTGGGCTTTTCTTCTTTGGAACTTTAAATCTTCCCCCAGACATTGCAGAACCTTGTTTATTACCCCCAAATTCTCCCATATGTATGGTCTTGAATGTAGTATCCACTGTTTCTATCGACATTGTACCATTTTCCAAAGAACATTCCGTTTCACTTTTCTTCTCAGGTACCTCATATGTAACTTTGTTTGATGTACATGCCTTCATGGTCTCTGGGTCTGATTTTGCTGGGACTGGCATGGTCACAGTCTCTTTTTTACTGTTCTCAATTGCCCACATTATACTCCCCATACATAACTGCTTAAGCACTGGGGTTAGTGTGGTACAATGGATACTCGGGTCGACCTTATCTGCATCTTCATCATTAGTGGAAAGCACACTTGGTTCACTTGAAACTGCTGTGGGTGTTAAATTCGTTATCTGGCTACTCGATGTCGGTGTCCTCAGGATTCTTGCTCCAATGTTCTGCTCAATAATCAGTGGAGTGTGTATAGGTTCAATGCAATTAATGTTCCCCTCCAGGTTTGAAGAGTCATTACTGACTAACTGCTGGTCTCCGAAGTTGGGATTTTGCGGTATTGTGTTGAAGGGAGACATTTGTCCCTGCTGTAGATATGATTCAGGTTGTGTTATTTCCATTACCTGAGGATCAATGTCTTGTCCATTTTTTCGATCCGTACTAAAACACTGGCAATTCTCAGTCTGCTCCTTGCAAGTTAAACATACAATTAATTTCGTTAGCAAATCCTCAGCATCCTTCTGTGGCCGTGCTGCATTATTGATCTCTGTTCGGCTACAATGATCCTGAAGGTCAGCGCATAAACCTTTTTTCTTCGGGCTTGGACGAGGCGATTCCTTTGGCTTGACTTCAGTTGGGCTTGAACAGTCTTCAGCGCTGTGCCCTTTATTGTAGCGTGAGAGACCGTCATGGTCATGCTGCTGTGTAGTGGAGCATGGTAGGCTGTTATAGCCTTCTTGCTGTTCACGGGAGCATGGCAGACTTGCATCGTCTGCCGCTGGTTGGTCAGGAGAGGTTGCTAGACCCTCATGGTCTTGTTCCTGCAAGGACTGCGCTCTGGAGTCTTGCGTTCCTTCCATCGTGGAGTCCGTCCACGAGCTCTCTGTGGAGGCTTGTGACACTGGAGTCACTTCTTGTTCGTGCAAGGACTGCGCTCTGGAGTCTTGCGTTGCTTCTATCGTGGAGGCTGTCCACGAGCTCTCTGTGGAGACTTGTGACACTGGAGTCACTTCTTGTTCGTGCAAGGACTGCGCTCTGGAGTCTTGCGTTGCTTCTATCGTGGAGGCTGTCCACGAGCTTGCTGTGGAAGCTTGTGACACTGGAGTCACTTCTGGTTCATGCGAGGACTGCACTCTGGAGTCTTGCATGTCTTCTTTCATAGAGTCGGGAACGTTGAGCGGGACGTGGACCACGCTCTGTGTGGCAGCAGGGCACTCTCCGTGTGCTTGCACCGCTCCCTGTCTGGTAATGTCAGGCTGCAGCATCATCCGGTACTGATAAGTTGGAACATCATATCTGCTGGGTTGAAGATCCTCAAATCCGAAAAATGAATCCGCATCTGCGTCGGATTCAATATGGGGGCCGCCAATGTGCAACACGAAAGGTTCGTCCGAGTCATAGTCATATAGGACCACGGAGCTATCATTGGGCTCGCGAGGTTCGGAAACACTGTAAAAATCGTCATCGAAGTATTCAAGGTCGGAATCATCGGCTTGTGCGTAGGTAACTGCTTGTCGGAGGGTTCTTCGGAGGTTAAATTCATCTCCTGGGTCAATTTGCGGCACTGTGCTGTCATTCCAGGTGAAGGAAGGTTGTTTTACAGCTTTAACAGATTTTTGTTTTTTTGATTTGGGACGTTTCCCTTTTAAATTGGATTTGGGACATTTCCTTTTTAAATTGATCCAGTCTTGGGTCTCTGAAATCCTGACGCTCGGTATGTAGCACGTAGGAAGCGACTGCGCATGCTCAGATCGCTGTTCCTTTACCGATGGCCGTTTTCTTAACTGCGCATGCGCACCATATTGCGCATGCGCAAACGAAACTTCCGGTTCTGCGCACTTCTCGCGCAACTGTGCTAGCGTTATACCTTTAGCAAGATGGCCGCCGACCTCGACCCAGCCTTTTCTCAGGCCCGGGATTTCGGGCTCCGGGATCCCAGCCACGAGGTGAATACTGCAGCTTGTCTTACCTTTAAGTCCCCATTGGATTGCGTATTCTTCACAGTACTTGGCGAATTTGCCCATGACTGCCTGGTAATCGTGCCTTTGCTGCCTCCTGAAGAACCTGAACCTTCTGAACATTGCTCTTGCCCTTGCACCGGCGACGATGAGGAGAAATTCAATTTTTTCCTTATCATCCAGGTCTTGGAGTTCAGCTGCCGCCAGGAACAACTCGAACATTTGCCAGAATCGCCGCCAGTTTTCGTGGAGGTCGCCGTCGCACTGGAGCGCCTGCGGAACCGGGAGCTCTTGCATTATGTCTGGGCACTGCTGGTTGTCTTTGTACACTGAGGTATGCCGGCAGGTATCGATCCACTCCTGTACCATGTGGTGTTGGGTGCTCTGGTGCACAGATGAGCCAACACAGTTGTATGTGGTACAACTCTATTTTATTATAACTCTTATAATACAGTTCGTACTGGACACTCTGCACGTGCTGTCTCCCTGAGTGTCCCCAGCAATAGCTGTGTCCTGGTTCTCCTCTGCCGCTCTTCCTGACCACCAGGGGTTGTGTCTGTGCTTTTATATCTTTCTGTCATTGGTTGTGGTGTTGTGTGTTCTGATTTGTCTGTTGGTGTGTCTATCATGATGTGTGTGTTTGAATATCATGACACTAACCCACTGTGCCACTGTGCTGCCCATGACTTGTTTTTTGAATTCATTTTGACTGGATTTTGCTGGCTAGGCTAGCATGTGTTGCCCATACCTTATTGCCCTTCAGAAGGTGGTGGTGAGCTGCCTTCTTGAACCGCTGCAGTCCATGTGGTGCAGGTGCACCCATTGTGCTGTTAGGGAGGGATTCCACGATTTTGACCCAGTGACAGTGAAGCAATGGCGATATAGTTGCAAATCAGGATGGTGAGTGAATTGGCGGGGAACTTTCAGGTGTACCCATGTATCTGCTGCCCTTGTCCTTCTAGATGGTAGAGGTCGTGGGTTTAGAAGATGCTGTCGCAAGAGCCTTGGTGTGTTTCTGCAGTGCATCTTGTAAAAGGTACGCTGCTGTGCGTCAGTGGTGGAGAGGGTGAATGTTTGCGGAAGGGGTGCCAATCAAGCGGGCTGCTTTGTCCTGGATGGTGTCGAGCTTCTTGAGTGTTGTTGAAGCTGCACTCATCCAGGCAAGTGGGCAGTATTCCATCACACTCCTGACTTGTGCCTTGTAAGTGGTGAACAGACTTTGGAGAATCTGGAGGGGAGTTACTCGCTGCAGGATTCCTCGCCGCTGACCTACTCTTGCAGCCACGGTATTTATATGGCTAGGCCAGTTCAGTTTCTGGTCAATGGTAACCCCCAGGATGTTGATCGTAGGGGATTCAGTGTTTGTAATGCTATTGAATGTCAAGGTGTGTGTAATGATACATAGAATATCATTTTTATATATAACATAATAACCAAACTATATATAAACATTAGTGCTTGCATGCATAGATTACAATTCTAGCATCCAACCACAGGTGGCGTGGCTACAGGAGAATGTTGCTGGAAGACACCCACAGGCGAGACACAGAACCTGGACAGCAAAGAGTCACAAGCTGGACAGCAGGTACAGACTGCAGTCACAGATTGAGCAGCTCCTGAGTCAAGGGTAATTGATAATAGTTAATCATTGCTGTTTGCATTTAGCCGTTGTATCAAACAGTAATCTTAGAAATGTTTTAGTTAATTAATAAACAGTTTTGTTCATTTACAAAGCCGTATGTTCTCTGATCACTTCAACTACAAAACCTGCAACCAATATGCCAGAAGAAGTCACTTTGCGTACCGACATATGCTCACTGAAACAAGCCAGCAGCTCAAGTGCATTGGCATAGTAAACCTACGTGCTGCACCTACAGGAGCACTTAAAATTAATATGGTGAAGGGAGCGAATACAGCAGGACATAAATAGGTTGGAGACTTGGGCAGAGAAATGGCAAATGGAGTTTAATCTGGACATATGTGAGGGAATGCATTTTGGTAGGTCTAATATAGAGGGGAAATATACCGTAAATGGCAAAACTCTTAGGAATATAGACAGTCAGAGAGATCTGGGCGTGCATATATCTTTGAAGGTGGCAACACAAGTGGACAAGGTAGTCAAGAAAGCATACAGAATGTTTGCCTTCCTTGGACGGAACATTGAGTATACAAACTGGCAAGTCATGCTCCAGTTGTACAGAACCTTGGTAAGGCTGCATTTGGAATATTACGCACAATTCTGGTCGCCACACTACCAGAAGGATGTGGAGGCTTTGGAGAGGGTGCAGAGGGGGTTTACCAGGATGTTGCCCGGTCTGGAGGGTGTTCGCTATGTGGAGAGGCTGAATAGACTCAGACTGTTTTCATTAGAAAGATGGAGGTTGAGGGGTGACCTGAGAGAGGTCTACAAGAATATGAGGGGCAGAGATAGAGTAGATGGACAGGCACTCTTCCACAGGGTGGAGGGGTCAGGCACCAGGGGGCATAGGTTTAAGGTCCGTGGGGCAAAGTTTAGAGGAGATGTGCGAGGTAGGTTTTTTACGCAGAGGGTGATGTGTGCCTGGAACGTGTTGCCAGGGAATGTCGTGGAAACAGATACATTAACGAAGTTCAAAAGGCATCCTGACAAACACATGGATAGGATGGGTATACAGGGATACGGCATAAGGAAGTGCTGAGGGTTTTGGCAAAGGTTGGTATCATGACCAGTACAGGCTTGGAGGGCCGAAGGGCCTGTTCCTGAGCTGTATTGTTCTTTGTTCTTTGAATGGCAAAGCTCGACACAGGGGTCAAGCAAACCTAATTAATGAAGCTGATTTGCTAAAGTTGAGGATAAAGCCAATCACCCAAAAAAACAATTACATCCTGTGTGACTATAGCAGACAGTGCACAGTGACTCTAGGTGCATGTCACCTGAAGGTACCAGTTAAAGGCAAAGAACAAATGAGAAGGTTAATAATAGTGCAGTCGACAAGAAAGTCGCTACCGGACGCAGAGGTCTGCGAGCAGTTACAGCATGTGCGGTGTGTCCACAGCACAATGGAGCTGTCACCCGATGCCGTCATCGACCAAATTCTCAGTCGATTTCCGCAGGTATTCCAGAGAATCAGGGTGCTGCCATCACAATACAAAATTCAGCTGAAGGACGAGGCACGTCCAGTGATCCACCCGCCGAGACGAGGACCTGTGCCGCTTAGAGAATGCCTCAAGACTGAACTGGACAAAATGCAGAGGATAGGCGTCATCAAGAAAGTAGAAGAGCCAGCCGACTGGGTGAGCTCCATGGTGTGCATGAAGGAGTACAACGGAGAGTCGCGCAGCTGCATCGATCCCATGGACCTAAATGAAAACATAAAATGTGAACACTATCAGATCTCCAAAAGAGAGGAGATCGCCAGCGAAATGAAAAATGCCGCAGTATTCAACAAATTGGATGCATCAAAAGGATTCTGGCAGCTGAGGCTGGACAAGGACAGCACACGTCTGTGCACTTTCAACACACCGTTTGGGCGGTACTGTTTCCTAAGAATGCCATTTGGCATCATCTGCATCTGAGATCTTCCACCGAGCCATGATTGTAGAAAACCTGCCAGGAGTTTGGGTGTATGTTGATGACATTATCATATGGGCATCAAACTTAGCGGAACACGATGAGCGACTACGTCAAGTCATGTTCTCCGCGGATCAAGCAGTATGGGCTCAAACTCAACAGGGGCAAGTGCCACTTCGGCGTCAAAGTAATCACATTTCTTGGTGACAAGTTGTCGAATCGAGGAATGTAGCCCGATCCAGAGAAACTCCAAGCCATCATCAACATGCCTCGTCCGTAGGACAAGAAAGCGGTGCTGCATCTACTGGGGACGATAAACTTCATCAGAAAATGTATCCCCAATTTAGCCTCAAAGACCGTAAACTTAAGGAACCTAATCAGGGAAACTGTTCCTTTCCAATGGACAGTCAGCCATGAAACTGAGTGGGCTGACCTAAAATAGGCATTGACCACCGCACCAGTGTTGGAATTCTTCAACCCACCAAATACGAAGCTATCAACCAACGCCAGCCAGAACGGGCGAGGAGCAGTCCTGTTACAGGAGAACGCTGACAGGACCTGGCAACCAGTGGTGTATGTATCCAGGGTAATGACGGACACCGAGCAAAGGTATGCCCAAATAGAAAAGGAATGCCTTGGGCTGGTGGAGGGCATTGAGAAATTCCATGACTACGTCTTCGATCTACCAACGTTTACGGTGGAGACTGATCATCGACCACTGGTTTCCATCATTCGCAAGAACCTTTGTGAGATGTCACCTCGCATCCAGAGGCTAATTATGAAGCTGCAGAGATACGACTTCAACCTCGTGTACTTGCCGGGAAAATACATTGTGGTGGCAGGTTATCTGTCCAGAGCCACCAACAACAAGGAACGTACAGACATGGCCAAAACGGACAGAATCAGGTCGATCTGATAGTGGAAACGCTACCAGTATCAGGCACCAGGTCCAAACTGAGAAAGGCCGAGACGTTGAAAGATGTGACTTTGCAGAAGGTAATCCCCCACATGTCGCATGGATGACCCACCAATGCGTGTTCCAAATACTGGAACGTCAGGCATGAGCTAAGCCACATCAATGGCTTTCTGTAACAAAAAAACAGAATTGTCATTCCACAGGCCCTACAAAACAGGGAACCAGTTTACTGGCCAGGCATCGACCAAGACACACAACGCACAGTGGAGCACTGTGAGACCTGCCAGAAGTCCCAGAATAGTCAACAAAAGAAACCAATGACCGAGAGCGAGCCAGTCAACAAGCCATGGCTGAAGACCGGGGTTAATCTGTTCTATATGAATGGCAATGAATATATGGTGATGGTAGACGACTACTCCAGCTACCTGGAGGTAATGAAGCTACCGAATTCCAGCACTGCCAGCGCCATCAGGGCTCCAAAAGACATCTTTGCTCGGCATGGCATACCGCAAATGGTCATGAGCGACAACAGTCCCTGCTTTGCCAGCTAGGAATGGCAGAAGTTTGCAACAAAATATAACGTCAAGCACGTGACCTCCAGTCCGCACCATCATCAATCAATTGAGCAGGCAGAGAGCGGGGTCCACCTCGTCAAAACTCTGCTTAAAAAGGCCATGGCATCGCGCAGCGACCCGCACTCAGCTCTGTTGGCGTACTGCACCACGCTACTGAGTTGTGGATTGGCTCCAGCCTAATTACTCATGGGGAGGAGGCTGCGGACAACATTCCCCACCATGCCAGAAAAAGTCAATGAGCCAATCGTGCAGAGAATCACGGCACAAAAACAATAAGAGGTTCAGTATTACAACCGATCCGGCAAGATGTTGAACGACTTGAGACCGGATGACATCGTCAGGGTGCAGACACCGCAAGGATGGTCCATGACTGCCAAAGACATGAGACAGGTAGGTCCCCAATTATTTGTCATCCTCCCAGATCAAGGATCCATACTGAGACGGACTCGGAGGGCATTAATGAAGCTAAAGGGCAATCAGCCGTTCACCACACAGCCAAGGCTGGAGGAAGGGGTTGCAGCTCCTCGCATGCCCGAGCCTGTGCACACCACCAAAGAAGGGCCGCCATCAGCGACAAATACTGAACAAGTCAGATTGCCCGCAAATGATCAAGTTGCCTCGACCTCAACCCAAGCATTACGACGGTCCACCCAGATTCGAAGGTGACCTGACAGACTGGATCTATGAACAGTACAAGACTTTTAAAAACACCGGACACTTTTATTTAACAAAAAGAAAATTTTTGCATGTGTGCAATTGGACCCATTAAAAAAATTCATGAATTTATAAATAGTTCATATGTGCATGCAAATGATTTAACAATCATCTTGAAAAACAGGAGGTTATAATGATATGTAGAATATCATTTGTGTCTATGACATAATACCAAACTGTATATAAACATTAGTGCCTGCATGCATAGATTACAATTCTACCATCCAATCACAGGTGGCGTGGCTACAGGAGAATGTTGTTGGAAGACAACTACATGGGAGACAGGACATATTCTAGCATACGGCCACAGGTGGCGTGGCAACAGGAGAGCGTCACTGGAAAACACCCACATGTGAGACACAGAACCTAGACAGCACAGAGACACAAGCTGGACAGCAGGTACAGACTGCAGTCACAGATCGAGCAGCTCCTGAGTGAACAGTAATTAATACTAGTTAATTATAGTTGTTTGTATTTAGCCGTCATTTCCAACTGTAATCTTCATAGACATCATAGAAACCCTTTAGTGTTTTAGTTAATTAATAAACAGTTTTGTTCATTTACAAAGCAGTATGTTCTCTGATCACTTCAACTGCAAAGACCTTGCCATCCACGCATTCAGAAAACATTACAGTGTATTGGTTTGATTCTATCTTTAGGAGATCTGGCACTTGTGGGGCACAAGTGTTACTTACCTTTTGTCCGCCCAAGCGTGAATATTTCCCAGGTCTTGCTGCATTTACATGTGGACTGCTTCAGTGTCTGAGAGTCACGAATGGTGCTGAACATTGTGCAGTCATCAGCGAACATCCCTACATCTAATATTATGTTGGAAGGAAGGTCATTGATGAAGCAGCTAAAGATGGTTGGGCCTAGAACTCTGCCCTGAGGAATTCCTGAAGTGATGTCCTTGGACTGAGATGACTGCCCTCAAACAACCGCAAGCATCTTCCTTTGTGCTAGGTGTGACTCCAATCATTGGATAGTTTCCCCCCCGATTCCCATTGTCTCCAGTTTTGCTCAGGCTCCTTGATGCCACACTCGATCAAATGCTGCCTTGTTGTCAAGGGCAGTCACTCTCAGCTCATCTCTAGAGATCAGCTCTTTTATCCATGTTTGATCCAAGGCTGTAATGAGGTCAGGGGCTGAGTGACCCTGGCAGAAACCAAACTGAGCGTCAGTGAGCAAGTTATTACTAAGTAAGTGCCAATTGATAGCACTGTTGATGACCCCCTTCCATCACTTTATGATGATTGAGAGTAAACTGATAGGGAAGTAATTGGCTGGGTTGGATTTGTCCTACTCTTTGTGTACAAAACATACCTGGGCAATTTTCGACATTGCCGGGTAGATGGCAGTGTTGTAGCTGTACTAGAACAGCTTGGCTAGGGGGTGCAGCAAGTCCTGGAGCACTTGTTCCAGCACCATTGCCAGAATATTGTCAGAACCCTTAGCCTTTACAGTATTCAGTGCCTTCAGCCATTTCTTGATATCACGTGGGGTGAATTGAATTGGCTTAAGACTGGCATCTGTGATGCTGGGGACATCTGGAGGAGACCAAGATGGATCACCCACTCAGCACTTCTGGCTGAAGATTATTGCGAATGCTTGAACCTTGTCTTTTGCACATATGAATTGGGCTCCTCTGTCACGGTGGGTGGGAGATATTTTGGATCCTGCTTCACCAGTGAGTTGTTGAATTGTTCACCACCATTCACGACTGAATGGCAGGACTGCAGAGCTTCGGTCTGATCCATTGGTTGTGGAATGACTTTGTTCTGTCTATCATTTGCTGCCTATGTTGTTCGGCATGCAATTCGCCTTGTGTTGTAGCTTCACCAGGTTGACACCTCATTTTTAGATATGCCTGGTGTTGCTCCTGGCATGTCCTCCTGGGCTCTTCAGTGATTGTGATCAGCTCCACAGTCCCACTGATGACACACAGTTCTACCTCTCCACTATCTTTCTCGACCACTCCACTGCCTCAATGTTGTCAGTGTTTATCAAATTCCAACCTGCCCCTGAGCACTGTCTCAGCTTGAACCAGACGACCTGTATTCACAAAATTGTTAGAGTCCTGAGGTGAAATTTTAACCCCACTTATTCTCCATCACAAAGTCAGCTTACTTCCACTTCCTTAATATTACCTACCTCCTTCCCTGCCTTCGACTATCGGCGACTAAAATCTACACCCATGTGTCTGTACCTTGACTTGACTAGTCTAATGCTCTTCAAGGAGGTCTCTCTTCCTCGATGCTCCACAAACTTTAGCCAACCTGAAACTATACTGTCAGCATCCTAACCTGCACTAAGTCCCACTAAGTCATTATTACCCCTGATCTTGCTGACTTCTCTTAGTTACCTGACCCTTGAAGACACAAATTGGAAAATTCTCATTCTTGTATTCATCCCTTCATGATTATGCCTCTTCCTATATTTGTAACCTCCTGCTACCCCAATCACGGGAGCGACTCTCTGATCATCACATGCGGCACTCTTGTGCACTCTCCTCTCCTTTGCCACATCATTGACAGCTGCCTTTTGCACAGCTTGTTCTCCATTTTGTCTTGTTCTCCATTTTGGCTTGTTCTCTGCTTTTCAACTGATTTTGCCTCTGTGAAATACCTTGGAATATTACATGAATTCTAATTCCAATTCTCTTCTCACGCCTCATGGTGCACCTTGGGCAGACCTTTGTCTGTTCCCATAGCTAGTTACTCCTGGGACAGGTCATTAGTCTGTCAATGGAGGCCTATAACTTGTGGGGTGCTGCTTCGCGTCAAGCATAGCTGACCAGAAGTCTCGCTTGCTCTTACCACCAGCCATTGGTGTGTTGGAAGGATTTGCAAGTTGACACCTGTTTGGTCATGTAATGAACCCACCTTCCTTGGCCACCAGGTCCTGGGGTAGGACTCGAACCCAGTGCTGCTGGCTCAGAAGCAGGGACATTACTCACTGCACCACATGACCTCCTAATATTACATGAAAGGGTTTTGTAAATTAAAGTTGCAATTATCCTTATTACAGTATGATCAAGTTCCAAGTTGCACTAAGTGTCAGATCCTGGACCAGAATTATCAACCATGGAAGAAAAATCAGTTCATTTCCATAAAGGGCAGGTAATACATCCCAGGTCATCACTGAGGTGGCAGCGACGGAAGTTACCTCCATTTAGTTTTTTAAATTATTGCAAAAGGTTGAGAGTTGAACTCCTTTAATATCTGAAGAACCTTCATGTTGCTCAATTTCTTCCATTGCAAGTTTGTATCCGTGATAATAGATTAGCAATATTAGGTTGCTTGCTATACAGCTGGTCAGGTGTAATCAAGCCTTCAAAATGAACAGCACACCTTTATATATCTACTGTGTATTTGAGCTCATCTCCCCACTGATAATTTTACCTGAAGCAATACGTAAGCAAGCAACCAGCTGTGGGGAATTAAAATGATGGCGTCCTATTTTTCAACAAAGATTTCCTGCAGCTCTCCACAGGCCCCAAGTTTCAATGGTTAACTTACAACAATGAGGCAGGAAGTGCACCCACCAAGGGTTTGGAGAACCCCCTAGAACAGCCCCTGCAAATACAAAGGGTGAATATCCATAATTATAGGTGCCTGAACCCTTTTCCCCAATTTTACTCAATAAATCTACACTCTCAGTGCACAAAGCAAAGCAAATTGGACCCTGTCATTCCCCAGTATGTTCTCAATCCAAAACAAACTTCTGGAAATTTGACTAAAAGGAAGCTCACAGCTTACTAACAATGTTTTGCTTCACTGGACTTCCATGACAACTAAAGTGCCAACTTCATCCAAGAAACTACAGGCTGTCCATGAAAAAGTCTAAGGTGATAAACTGTGACAGTATATTCCCCTCATTTATATTTAATCTTTATTTGTGGGAGGGCGTGTGTGAGTTGAGTGAGTAGAACGTTGTGTCAAATTGGGGTTATGTGTGTGTGAGATTATAAATAACATTTAGTTTAAACTCACAAACAAACAGTTGCTGGAAGTATGTGATTGGAACACTCAGTCTGAAGTTGCGAAAACATACACCTCTTACATACAACAATACTGATCATGGGCAGTAAAAGGAAATGCATAAATTCTGTCTGCGGCAACTCTTAGGCCCCGCAGTTAGGGAAACTGAGTAAGCACAGTGAGATTCCATCCCATTTCCCATGCACGTCTTAATGCTCTGCACCTTAAATGGTGAAGAATGCTCAGTAGGATAAAGGTGGGCATGAATGAAGGCAGCACGGTGGCGCACTGGGTTAGCCCTGCTGCCTCACGGCGCCGAGGTTCCAGGTTCGATTCCAGCTCTGGGTCACTGTCCATGTGGAGTTTACACATTCTCCCCGTATTTGCGTGGGTTTCGCCCCCACAACCCAAAGATGTGCAGGGTAGGTGGATTGCACATGCTTAATTGCCCCTTAATTGGAAAAAAATGAATTGTGTACACTAAATTTATATTTTTTTAAAAGGTGGGCATGAATGTGGGACAATCACCACTGGGCTCCCATCCCAGAATCCTTTACTCATGTGTCAGTCGGCACTGATATGGAAGGTTGCAGCACACCAAAGTACACTGGAGGTTAGACATGAGACTAGTTGGCGAACGCAGAGAGGTCATGAGCAATTTTGCTTGAGCGTGAAGATGGTGGCAGGAAAGCTGAAAAGAAAGGAAATATTGGGCGCGGTTTTCCGGCGTCGTTGCACTCTCCGAGCGAAAAGAGACCGGTGAATAGCGGGAGCCGCTGAAAATGAGATCCACGCTAGGCAGCAGTTTGCGATGCAACCGGCCTGCTCCCATACCCAAAATCAGGATCTCACCACAGCATGGCGAGAAATCAATTATCACCACTTGAGCCCAATTTCCATACAATTAACGGGAGCGACCCCATATGGGCTTGCCACCCCGGTGCTTGGCAGAGGGATGGGGCCCTCTCAGCTGGATGGAGGGGGCACACTTCGAAGGGGTGGGTCGCCATGGTAAGGGGGGGAGGAGGGAAGAGCTGGTGGGTAACCATACATGGCACCAGGATGCCAAACCCTGGATTATTTGTACCCATTCTGGGGGCAACCCTAGACACTGCCAGTCTACCGTGCGGAGGGGAGATGCCTGGAGAGATGGACCAAGAATTCGGAGGTTGGGCTGATTTGTGGAAGAGGGTGACAGAGGCGTCATATTGGTTGTAGTCAAAGGTTTCTTTTGTGTTTTACAATTCTCCACTCTCTGTAAGTGAGCTTGTGGGTCCCCCATGTCCCCATGGACAATGTCACCCCACACACATGGGCACTACCCCCCACACCCCAAGTAAGGACACCCCGCTATGGGGTCTCCCCTCTTCGGGCACCCCCAAGCTGCCTTACATCGCCGTCTCCTTCCCAGGACACCACCCGTCAGCCCGCAACCTCCCGGAGACCCTTCCCCTCCCCCTTCAAAATCCCCCTGGACCCTCCTTTCATGGGCATGGCCCCTCTCGGGGCCTGACCCTGGCACCCAGGCACCTTTGCACTGGCATGCTGGCACCCAAGGTATTGCTCCACACAGCTTGGCAGTGCCATGAGGGGGAGGAGGAAGATATTTGATGGCAGAGAAACAAAACCAAGGTTGCATCTCTGTGCTCCAATCCTAATTCCTATCCTGAGTCCTAATTCCCAGGTTCCATTCCCCGCTGGGTCACTGTCTGTGCAGAGTCTGCACGTTCTCCCCGTGCATGCGTGGGTTTCCTCCCACAGTCCAAAGACATGCAGGTTAGGTGGATTGGCCATGCTAAATTTCCCTTAGTGTCTAAAAGGTTAGGAGGTGTTATTGGGTTATGGGGATAGGGTGGAAGTGAGGGCTTACGTGGATCGCTGCAGACTCGATGGGCCGAATGGCCTCCTTCTGCACTGTACGTTCTATGTTCAATGTAATAGGCAGATAAGAATGAAGCCCTGCCAGATATGGTATTAGATGCTCAAATCTGTGCCCTTGAGCTTGAGAGAGAATCAACCAAATTGAGAGAGAAAAATATTTAACTGGAGAGATGATGGAGTGGCTGAGTAGACCTGCAGAAGAATCATCGAGAGTCTGAGGTTAGACATTTGGTACCTTTGTACATACGATCGTTAAAGTAACCTGGGGAAGGTTTTTTACCGAGGTGGATACAGGGCATTCAGGTTGGAGGTGAATAGAAGGGACTTTAATAGTAAGGGATAGAAGGAATTGGTCGTAGATGGGATTGTCAGTAATGGAAATCATGTGAGATGGCAATGGGAGATTGGGTTGTAATGATGGGCAGGAGAGTGTATATGGACGAAGAGGTTTAAGAATGACAGGAGGATCGTGAAATCAGAGGAACGACGGCCACTGAGGTCGAAATGAAGATTTAAAGCAATGCCGAACAAGAAAACTTTTCAAAGTCTTCTTGGTTTATTTGCTGCAGCATCATACAGAACTACTCATTTCAAGTTGTTAACCTCTTAGTCCTAAAATCATTCTCAGTTACTGGAAGCCACTGAAGGTTAATTCAAAACCTACACTTTGTATGAAGCATCGTCTGCCGTTATAAGTTAGATCTGACATAATAGTGTCTGTGAAATAACCCATTTAAACGGTCAGGATAAATTAACATAAACCATGGGGTATACTAACCAAGATCTGTTGATAAAGGCTGACAGAATGATGAGATGTCAAGATCGTGATTGAACATATGGCATGTTTAGTAGCATACTGTACCAGGTAGCAGACTGGACAACATAAGAGATAGCTAGATAGTAGCAGAGCAGTTTTATCTTTTTGGCATGTGAATAATGTTTGCAGGTCAGCTGGGTCACGTGAGTTGTGTTTTGCCGAACGTGGCAATAAGTTTGAATGAGTTATTTCCTTGGGCTGTCCTGCAAACAGAAGAAAATGCCTACATGAGATAACATTTGTAAAATTGCACTTGCTAAAAGGAGAGTTCTGCTAAAGCGCCTTTTAGTCCACATATTAATGCTGTCAATATTGTTTATTCTGCTTTGGAACACTGGGTCATTCCGATGCAGTGGAATCAGACATAACAAATTGCAATAAACTAACATATCACTCAGGAAAACATTTCACGATAGCAACCAGACCAGTGACCAATTGAAAATAATCTGCACTACATTTTGGCTCCCCCCCCCCCACCCCTCACTCCTCTACACTGGTGCTGACAACTGCATTTAATTTAAGATAAACAACGCCCAGACAAAACTCCAGGTACAATGATATTTTTAAACCTTTTCATTAATTCAAAAAGTATTGGTTGAACAATAATACCACTGTACCCCTGGTGATCACTTGTTCCGTCACTTTGCTGCCCCCAGCACACAATTCCAAACTGAAGTTATACTCTAACCTGAGCAGAGACATAAATAGGGATCACTCATCAGATGTTATTTTACTCCAACAAATTATCAAATCTCTTGATAACATTATTAGTGCTTCACCATCAACAAATGATCTGCTTTTTCGACTTGCAAAGTGACTGCATTAACAACTCATTACACATCATAATATTAACATCTTTATGGTACGGAAATGCCGCCTTTGCATCCCTTTCTTATGCTTTCTGAGTGCAGGATTGCGATTTGTAATTCAGCAATAATTCAAGGAGGCAAGCAATGTAAATAGTGCCCCTACTTTGTTCCAGATTTCACCGTCGATGTGTATTTTACTCAAAATGTCTGGTCAAAGATGTTCACAGTATTAAGCATGTTTCGTTCAGCCTTTCTTCAGAATACAAGTAGAGAAATTCTATTGAACTATACAACGTGCTTCCATTTCATTTTCTCTACTCCCACACAATCATTCCTGTGTTCTTATCATCCCGAGTTGGAAAGGTGAAAAGATTCAGCAGTCCTCCAGTGTTCTTGTCAGCTGGCTTGAAGCAGTAGTTTATCTTCCATGCTTCAGACTAAATGATAGTTCTAAAATACTTCTTGCTGTCATTCACATTGGCGGAGTATTGAATAAATATGTACATGTATTAAATTTGGTAGGGGAGATGTGTGTGTACAACACTAACACTAACCACTGAGCAATTCCATTGTCCTCAGCCCAACCATTTTCAGCTGCTTCATCATTGATCTTCCCCCGCCCCCCCCAAGCCCCAATCATAAGGTCAGAAATGGGGAAGTTTTCTGATGAATGAACAATGTTCAATGCCACTTCAAACTCTCCAGCTACTGAAGCAATCCATGCCCGCCGCAGTAAGACCTGGGCAACATTCAGGTTTAGGTTAATTTCTATCAGGAGAGAATCTAACCATCTCCCTTGACATCAAAGGCATGACCCCATTTCTGAATGCTCTACCATCAACATCCTGGAGCTCATCATTGACCAAACACTTAACTGGACTAATCATATAATATTGTGGCTACAAGAGCAGATCAGAAGCTGACATTCGTATCACACAAGTGCCGGCAATGACCATCTCCTACAAGAGAGGATCTAACCATCACCCCTTAACATTCAATGGCATTACCATCGCTGAATTCCCCACAATCAACATCATGGGGTTACCATTGATCGGAAACTGAACTGGACCAGTCATATTAATAAAAGAAAATTACTGCGGATGCTGGAATCTGAAACGAAAGAGAAAATGCTGGAAAATCTCAGCAGGTCTGGCAGCATCTGTAGGGAGAGAAAAGAGCTAACGTTTCGAGTCCGATGACTCTTTGTCAAAGTTAACAGACAGAGAAAGTGGGAAATATTTATACTGTGGAGTGAGAATGATGTTAAGTAATGTGTTAAGAGACATTGCAATTAGTTGTCTCATTTATGTTAAGTATCCATTAATTGACACTGATATGTAAAGGGGCTTCAGGTGACCTCTGTCAGGTGATGTATAGTTACAGTTTTGTGCAAAGGCTGTTGGAATGAAATAAATGTGTGTTTGTGAAAAAGGAACAGAACTTTAGACTCTTCATATCACAGCAACTAAAGCGTCTAACAATTGGTAGCAGAGGATGGTTGCTGTGTAAATGTGAAGGGTTGAAAAATACAACTTTTCCAGATCAAACCAAGGTGTGAGTGAGATAAGAAAAAAAAAAAAGGGATATATGGCTGAACTGAGGATAAAGATGGCTGGATATGACTATCCTCCCTTATTTTCTGTAAGGGAATCATACGACCAATGGAGAAGTGCGGTAGTTATGTGGACTAAGGTAACTGCTTTGGGAAAGAGAAAACAAGGTATGGCATTGGCTCTTTCTCTACCATATGGCAGGAAAATCTGAAACAAAGTGCTTTCTGAGCTGGAATTGGAAGAGTTAGGCTCAGAAGAAGGTCTGGAGACTTTACTACATTATATGGATAAGATTTATAAGAAAGATGACTTGTTAAGTGCGTATGAAGCATGGTCGGATTTTGATAAGTTCCGGAAAATGGAGGATGTCTCCATGGAAGACTATATAATGGAATTTGGCAGACTATATAAAAGGCTTCAGAAACACAACCTGGAATTTCCACAGTCTCTGTTGGCCTTTAAATTACTTGACTGTGCTAGAGTGAGCAACATGGATAGGCTCCTGGTTTTGACAGGAGTTCAGTTCACTGATCAGGATACCTTATTCGAACAGATGACAAAAGCTTTGCAAAAGTTTCTGGGGAAGCATTCGATTCCGATGGCTCTGGTGACCCAAATAGGTCAGCCTGCAATAAGGCAGAATATGGAAGGTACACTACTAACAGGATGGCAAAATCGTATGGCTACGAACAGGGCACTATAGAAGGAGACCGAGACAAGGAAATTATGAAGACAGAAACCCAGTTAGAACCTACAATAGGAAGATGAACTCCAGAAATGCACGGGGCATGATAAATCAATGTTTTCGATGTGACTCTCAATACCATTATGCTTTCAACCGTCCAACTCGTTATGATAGAGTGTTTGAAGCGACACATGACATGGAAGAGTCAGAAGAGGAAAAAGATAGTGACCAGAAAGAAGGCATTGTCCTACTGACAAGCAGTTTTACGCTGGTAATGAGGGTGTTGGTTGCAGAATCCTTCAACTGTGCTGTATTGGACAGTGGCTGAACATCTACAGTGTGTGGAATTGACTGGTTAAAATGTTACCTGGACTCTTTGAATGCTGAAAATCGTAACAAGGTTAAGGAATTTGAAAGTTCCACAAGTTTCGGGTTTGGGGATGATAATACTCTGAAGTCGCTGTAAAGAGTGGTGATCCCTTGCAATATTGCCGGAGTGAATCATTTCATTAGCACGGATGTTGTATCAAGTGAGATACCTTTGCTTCTGAGCAGACCGTTGATGAAGAAAGCACACATGAAACTGGATATGGAACAGGATAAGGCAACAGTTTTTGGAAAGACGGTGGACTTACAATTTACACAGTCGGGACAATATTGTATTCCATTACTGACAAATAATATTTCAAGTAGAGTGGTTAAGGATGTGTTAATGGCAGTTGAAAATGGGACTTTAACTGATAAAAAGCTTGTGGTATTAAAACTGCATAGGCAATTTGCACATCCATCTCCTCGGAGGCTGAAAAATGTATTAAAGGATGCAGGCGTAAGGGATGACGACTATTCTAAACTGATAGAACAGGTTAGTGACCGCTGTGAAGTTTGTAGGAAGTACAGAAGGACACCAGCACGACCGATAGTAACCCTACCTTTGGCCAGGGATTTTAACGACATTGTGGCCATGGACCTTAAGATCTGGGATAAAGCAAATAATATATTTATTTTGCATTTTGTAGATTTAGCAACCAGATTTCATCAATCAACGATTGTACAAAGTAAAGAAAAGAGAGTAATTCTGGATCAAATCGTGGAAAAATGGATAGGGACAGGAATGGGTCCACCGCCAAAATTCCTTACGGACAATGGGGGAGAATTTGCTAATGATGAGTTTAGGGATATGTGTGAAAACATGAATATCAGAGTTATGAATATGGCTGCAGAAAGCCCATTTAGTAATGGTGTCTGTGAAAGAAATCAGCTGTCATCGATGACATGCTTCGGCAACTTTTGGCAGATCGACCAAATTGCAGGCTAAATTCAGCTTTAGCGTGGGCAGTACA
The DNA here is from genome assembly GCF_047496885.1 of Scyliorhinus torazame. Lineage (NCBI taxonomy): Eukaryota > Metazoa > Chordata > Chondrichthyes > Carcharhiniformes > Scyliorhinidae > Scyliorhinus > Scyliorhinus torazame. The sequence goes on along the minus strand of NC_092708.1, from coordinate 364,159,345 downwards.
TGCGAAGAATTCATTGCAGATGGTTGGGGGCTATAGTCCTTATCAATTAGTGTTTGGTAGAAATCCTAAAATTCCATCCATTTTGGATGACCAGCCTCCAGCTTGGGAGGGGACTACAATTAGCTCTAGTTTTGCTGAACATTTAAATGCATTACATAGCAGTAGAAAAGCTTTTTTGGAAGCAGAAGTCTCTAAAAGAATTCGCAGAGCTTTAAGACATAATGTACGGCCATCAGATGCTGTTTTTCAGCAAGGAGTCATGGTATACTATAAGAGAGACAATTCTAATGAATGGAAAGGTCCAGGGAAGATCATAGGCATAGATGGCAAAACAATTATTTTGCAACATGGTAATCAAAATGTTAGGGTACATTCATCAAGGATAATGGGTACAGAATACACATTTTCAAATTTAGACAGAGCAGACAGACATGATGAGGAACCAGAGTCATCTGGTATGCATGTGTTACAGAACTATGAGGACCAATTAACTGATATAGACAGGGTTTCTGTGGAGGAACACAACATTTCTGATGAATTAGAACAGGCCATTTTTATGAAAGGACAACTGTCAAAGGTTGCTACAAAAGTGACATACTTGCCTGAAGGGTCTAGTCAATGGAAGGATGCAACTGTTATTAGTAGAGCAGGGAAGTCCACTGGAAAGTATAAACATTGGTTGAATGTGCAGAATTCAGGGGAAGGAGTCAAGACAATGGATTGGGAAAACAAAGTTCAAAAATGGAGGGCACAGAAACGCAGTGCCAGTTCAGATAGTACATCGGATAGTGAACAGGTCCACAGGAAAAGGTCGAGAACTATTGAAAGGACATTCCACAGCAGAAGGGAAAGATCAAGTAGTAGTAGTACAGAACGAGATACCAGGCGGGAGAGGGGACGTAGTTTTTCAAGATCTCAGAACATGAGTAAGACTACAAATACTAATAGGAGTAGAAGCCCACATGCACGTGAGATTTTGGTGGCTTCAAATAAATTAGATGAAAAAGTTATCAAAGAAGCGAAACAGCAAGAATTGCATAGTTGGAGTGAATTTGGTGTAAACATGGAAGTACCGGATCGGGGACAAAGAGCTCTATCCCACAGATGGATTTGCACGGAAAATGTTGCCTTTTTGCAGGGACATCAGCTCCAGAGTGACATTTTTCTCCGTCCTCCTAAAGAAGCAGCGAACACAGAAGGGGTACTCTGGAAGTTGAACAAATGTGTTCATGGATTAAATGATGCATCTAGAGCCTGGTATTTTTCGGTAAGATCAGTTTTGTTAAAGTTAGGCTGTCGCCAGTTGAAAGCAGATCCTGCAATGTTTTACTGGCACTATAAAGGAAATCTTTCTGGCATTTGTATGATGCATGTCGATGATTTTTTGTGGGGTGGGGCTACTGATTTTGAAGCTATTGTAATCTCTGGTTTGAGGAAAGAATTCAGGGTTGGAAGTCAGGCTTCCGGTGCATTTAAATATATTGGACTGGAAATTGGACAGACTAAGTTAGGGGCAACTTTACGTCAGCAATCTTATTTGGAAAGCATCAGCCCAATAGCAATTAGTCATGGCCGAGTTTCACAAAAAGACACAATGGTTTCAAAGATAGAAAAAGAGCAACTGCGAAGTTTAATTGGGCAACTGAACTGGTTAGGTAGACAGACTAGACTGGACGTGAGTTTTGATGTCTTAGAGTTGAGTACAAAATGAATGATCCCAGAGTGGAATACATAATAAGAGCAAGTAAAGCGTTGGCCAAACTAAAAATGCAGGAGTGTGTTTTGAAGTTCCCGGTTTTAGGTGACCTTAGGCACTTGAAACTCATAGTTTATAGTGATGCGTCCTACGCAAATTTATGTGATGGGGTTTCAAGCGCAGGAGGTTTTATAATTTTCCTTTTGGGGAACAATGGTAAATGGTGCCCGCTTGTGTGGGAAACAAAGAAAATAAGGAGAGTGGTAAAAAGCACTTTGGCTGCTGAGACGTTAAGCCTTGTAGAGGCGGTGGATATGGCCTTTTATGTAAGTATGATATTGACAGAAATTTTGGGATTAGGGGATTTGGGTAATATACCTATTGACTGTCACATTGACAATAAATCCCTGTGAGAAAACATGCACTCTACAAAAAGTGTCAATGAAAAGAGGTTACGGATAGACATCGCAAGTTTGAAGCAGATGTTGGACAGAGGGGAAATAACAAAAATTAAATGGGTCGACAGGAGCTATGAACTGTCAGACTGTTTTACGAAAAGAGGGGCGAGTTCACAGAAACTTTTGGATATTGTTAATGAAGGGCGCTTGTTTCTGAGACTGTTTTTTTTTTCTTTCTCGTCCAAAAAAAAAGGGGGGGGACATCATGTGTGTGTTTTTGAGTTTCTTGAAATTTTGTTTTCACCTAATTATTTTTTTTCTCCAAGGAAGAGGAGACTGTTAAGTAACGGGTTAAGAGTCATTGCAATTAGTTGTCTCATTTATGTTAAGTATCCATTAATTGACATTGATATGGAAAGGGCCTTCAGGTGGCCTCTGTCAGGTGATGTATAGTTAGAGTTTTGTGCAAAGGCTGTTGGAATGAAGTAAATGTGTGTTTGTGAAAAAGGAGCAGAACTTTAGACTCTTCATATCACAGCAACTACAACGTCTAACAAATGAGAGATGAGTCATAGGCACAGAAACCGGGTGCTAATGGCCACAGAACCAAGGGGAAAGAGTGCTAATGGCAGTCCCCAGAGAAAACAAAAGATGTGAAAGGCCAAACAGCAGATAAACTAACATCAGAGGGTGAACAGTGACTGATGTAGATGTGGGGGGAGGGGAGAGCAAAGAGGAGAAAGGGTAAAGAAAGGTGGATAAGATGGGGGGCGGGGGGGGGGGGGTTAAAAATATATTAAGAAAGACAAGAAAGAAAGAAATGGTAAAAGACAGTTAAAATGAAATGGGATGAAAACAAATGGGTCGAGGTGGGGTAGAGCTAATCATCTGAAGTTGTTGAATTCGATGTTGAGACCTGAAGGCTGTAACCGGAAGACAAGATGTTGTTCATCCAGTTTGCGTTGAGCACCACTGGAACATTGCAGCAGGACAAGGACAGACATGTGGGCATGGGAGCAGGATCTTTTGTTAAAATGGCAAGCAATGGGAAGGTCAGGGTCCTGAATGCGCACAGACCGAAGATGCTCAGCAAAGCGATCACCCAGTCTGCGTTTGGTATCTCCGATGGAAAGGAGACCACATTGGGAGCAGCGAATGCAATAGACCAAATTGGAAGAGATGCAAGTGAAATGCTGCTTAACCTGGAATGAGTGTTTTGGGCCTGGGATGTTAAGCAGGGAAGAGGTAAAAGGTAAAGGGGCCGGTTTTACACCTTCTGTGATTGTATGGGAAGGTGCCATGGGTGATGGGAGTGGTTCTAGAAATGGTGGAGGAGTGGACTAGATTATCTCGGGGGACAACGGTCTCTGCAAAATGCTGACAGTGGGAGTGAAGTGAAGATGCGTTTGGTGATGGCATCACAGTGGAGTTGGCGAAAATGGCGGAGGGTTATGCTTTGCATACAGAAGCTGGTGAAATGAAATGTGAGAACGAGGGGACTCTATCCTTGTTCTGGAAGGGAGGGGGCGAATGTAGTGGCACGGGAGATGAACCGCACATTGTTGAGGGCCCTGTCAACAACTGTAGGTGGGAAATCACAGTTGAGGAAGAAGGAACACATTTTCGAAGCACCATTTTGGAAAGTGGCATCATCGGAACAAATGCGATGGAGGCGAAGGAGTTGAGAGAAAGGGATGGAGTCCTCACAGGGTGTAGGGTGCGCAGAACTGCAGTCCAGATAGTTGTGGGAGTCAGTGGGCTTCTGGTGGATATTAGTAGATAGTCTATTGCCAGAAATGGAGTCATAAAGATCAAGGAAGGGAAGGAAAGTGTCTCGGATGGACCAGGTGAAAGTGATGGAGGGGTGGAAACTGGAAGCGAAGTTGATGAATTTTTCCAGGTCCGTACAAGAGCTTTCAGTGGCACCAAAACAGTTATTTCCAGATCCGTACGAGAGCATGATTTTTCCTGGCCATTAGCACTCGGTTTCCCTGGGTTTCTGCGGCTATGACTCACCTTTCATTCTCACTCCACAGTATAAATATTTCCCACTTTCTCTGTCTGTTAGCTTTGACAAAGAGTCATTGAACTCGAAACATTAGCTCTTTTCTCTCCCTACAGATACTGCCAGACCTGCTGAGATTTTCCAGCATTTTCTCTTTAGTCATATTAATACTGTGCCTACCAGGGCAGGTCAAAGGCTCGGAATCCTACTGCGAGTATCTCACCTCCTGACCCCTCCCAAAGCCTGTCCGCCATCTGCAAGGCACAAGTCAGGAGTGTGATGGAATACTCTCCACTTGCCTGGATGAGTGCAGCTCCAACAATGCTCAAGAAGATGACACCATCCAGGACAAAGCAGCCTGCTTGATTGCTCCTCCTTCCACAAACATTAAATCCCTCCACCACTGATGAACAGTGGCAGCCGTGTGTACTATCTACAGGATGCACAGCAGAAACTCACCAATGTTCCTTCGACAGCACCTTCCAAACCCACAACAACAATCATCTAGGAGAAGAGCAGCAGAAACCTGGGAATCCCACCACCTGGAGTTTCCTCTCCAAGTCATTCAGCACCCTGACTTGGAAATATATCGCTGTTCCTTCACTGTCGCTGGGTCAAAATCCTGGAACTCCCTTCCCAACAGCACAGTGGGTGCATCTACACCACAAGGATCGCAGTGGTTCAAGAAGGTAGCTCACCATCTCTTTCTCGAGTGTTGGGCACTAAATGCTAGCCTTGCCAGAGATGTTCACTTCCCATGAATGAATAAAAAATATACAAGGCATATTGTACCATTTTTCAATGCCAAACTTCTCAGATCGTCTCTGCACAAATTCACAAAGGTTGATACCTTACAAAGGAATTAGATGTTTTTAATGTGTGATTAAGCCACTTACAGGTTACATTAAGTTGAAATATAAAGTGAAGTGACACCCATCATGAAAAACTGGTCCCTGAATTGGGAACACCTGAAATCAGTGGAAGAACCAAGCCTTTCGCAAATCTGATTTGAGGAAGCATCCCTGAGTATTCAAGCCTTTGCGCGAGCAAAAGGCATTCATGTTAATAGATTCCAGCCATTTGAATCTTTCTCTCGGTTCAAAGTTCACATTCCTTTCAGTTCTTGAATGTCTGATCCCTGTTGCTGTAATGACTGTATCTGGTCCCTGGTCTCTCCCCACCATAGCTGCCGGACTGGGTCTGCAGTAATTGGTGAGGTAGCTAACGAGAGGGGGAAAAACTACTTGACCTCATGCTCACTAACCTATCTGTCCATGACAGCATTGGTAGGAGTGGCCATCATACAGTCCTTGTGGAAACTGAGGCTGGGATTTATCCCGCAATCTACCGTGAGGTTTTCGGTGGAGGAGGCAGCCCGTCAGCGGGATTTTCTGGTCCCGCCGTTGTCAACGGGATTTCCTGTTGACTGCACCCCTCGTCACTGGGAAAGCCGTGTAAATCCCACCCAAAACCCCACCTTCCTATTGAGGGATACTCTCCACTATGTTTTGTGACATTATCACAATGCTAAATGAACAGATTTCGCACCTCAAAACCAAGCACACATGAGGCACCGTGGTCCATCAACAACAACAGTATTGTATTCAACCCCAATCTGTAAACTCTTGGCACAGCAAATCCCCCACTCTAACATTATCATCAAGCCAGGAGATCAATCCTGGTTCAATGAAGAGTGCAGGAAGCATGCAAGGAGCAACAGCAGCCATACCTAAAAACGAGGTTTCAACCTGTGAATCTACAACACAGGGAGGACTACTTGCATAAGCAGCAAGTGATACTTAGAGTTAAGTGATTCAACAACTAACAGATCAGATCTAAACTCTGCAGACCAGCAACATTCAGTCATTAATTATAGTGGACGGTTCAATGACTGACGGGAGGAGGAAGCTCTGCAGGTATCGGCATCCTCAATGACGAAGGAGGCCAGCACATCAGTGCAAAAGGCAAGGCTGAAGCATTCACAACAATCTTGCTTGCCTTCACTTGAACACCTAGGGTGTCTTGCTCAGGTAACCTTTCTGGATGCAATGACCGCAATGCACTGATGCAACGTTTCCTTGCAACAGCCAATCAGCAGCTCCGCTCTACTGCCCTCTGCTGGATGCTTGCCTTCACTTGAACACCTAGGGTGTCTTGCTCAGGTACACTTTCTGGATGCAGTGACCGCAATGCACTGATGCAAATTCTCCTCGCAACAGCCAATCAGCAGCTCCGCTCTACTGCCCTCTGCTTTAGGGAAGGAACTTGCCACCCTCACCGAGTCTGGCCAATATGTGACCCCAGACCCTGCTGACTTTTAGCTGCCTTCTGAATTGGCCCAGCAAGCCATTTAATTCAAAGGCAATTAGGGATGGGCAACAAATGCTGGCCTCGCCAGCGATACCCTTATGCCATGAAAGAATAAAGAAAAAATATTTGTTTCTCTATCTCTTCTCAGTCCCCCATGTCCCTTCTCCCCTCTCCCAGTTCTACCTTCTTCTACATGGCCCCTCCCCTCCTGCCCACATTCCCGGCTCTTCCGCCAAACCCCTACACTTGTTTGCCCCATACTTCCTCTCTGCTCCCACTGCTTCCCACCTACCCTCTTTCACTCCTCCTCCCCCCACCACCCCCCCTCCCCTCTAATGTCTCTGCCCCTCCACCCCTCCATCCCTTCAGTCTTCAAATGTTCAAAGAGGCAGCACCGCTTTTGCTACCAACTTTAAATTATTCCTATAACATCGGCAAAATATAACCAAATTCTCTTACTCGATCCAATTAATGCAGTCACAGAGTTTTATCAGACACGTCTTTCGATATTGTAACTGACGATGACAATTTCACCCTCAACATTGATGCAGCTTGTTTAAACATCTTGAATAGATGTTGCTGCCTATGGCTGACAAGCTTTGTGGCTCCTGATTATCTTCATACAGTCAAAGGGGGACTCATTTGAAAACCATAAACCGATGAAAAGAAATCCCACGAGCCACTAAGCCACGAGGATTGTGTACAAATTGAAAGTGACAGTTTTGTTAATGTGATAGAAAGCCCAAAGGGATCACCTTCCTTTTGGTTTGCAGAGATCATTAGCAGTCATAGATTGACAAAATATTACAACTTGAAATAACTGTGAAAAGCAATGTGCATGAAATCAATTTGATGTTGAGCATCTTACATTTACATGGCCGGAACCTTTTGTTTACATTTCTTTCATCAAAATACCTTTAAGTAGTTTTTGCTGACAGAAGATATTTGTTAATTTACCATTGATCCCATAGCGAAGGCGGTGCACGTGGTTTGTTTTCTATTGGCTTGATGTTTTCGAACAACTCCCCCTTCAAAGTATTGACCAGTCGAATGGCTGTTTCCATATTATAAATTCTACGTAAGTCTTTGTAACTACACCGGCAAGTTCTAGACCCACGTGAGAAAAGGTTTTTCTCCATTTATGGGTTTGGAGGAGGAAAAGTTTAAATATGCTCGGGGCACCTCATGAGATCTAACGAGATCTCGTGAGATGTTGCAATCTGGATCTCGCCCTCACTGAGCAGGATCCGGTTTGCATATTTAAATGAGCAGTGAGGTTCGCTTAAATATGTCGGCACCGGATTCTCCCAAGGCCTGAGATTGAAAGCCCACACCTGGGAGACCTCACCATAGTGCCATCTAGCACTGGCCCAAACAATATGAACGAGGCATAATGGCACCTCGGGTGGGTTCTCCCAGGCCATTGGAGGCCCCTGGGTATTCAGGCTCTGGGCAGGGTGGTACCCTGGCATTCCTGCTGCCACCAGGGTAGCTTGGCACTGAGAGCCTGGCACCTTGGAACTGCCACCTGGTTACCATGGCAGTGCCGTCCAGGGTTCCAGGCTGGCAGTGCCAAGATGCCTGGGTGCCAGCTTGGCACTGCCAGAGATCAGGCCCAGGGGTGCCCTGCCCTTATGAGGTGGGGTGAGGTGGACTTGAGGACCCCCTAACAGGTAAGTTGGGGAACTGGGGGATTCCAGAGGAGGTGGTGGGTGGTCCAGAGATTGGGAAGGTCCTGACAGCATTTAAAAATGGTGCCCCGATTTCTTCCTGTACTGACAAGCTGAGTTCATCAGCACAGGAAATAAAGGTAAGTGCGGCCTCGGGAAGGGCGTTCCTCAATCAGACCAAAAGAAAAGAGTCCCATTTGATAGTGGGGTTGTTCTCCGCACTGCAGGCGGTGAGAACCACCCCACTAAATGCGTCCAAAACGGGACTCTGTTTGTTTTTTTTCCTGTTAAATTGTGTCCTATGTCGTTAATATAGATGAAGAAAAGCAGTGAACTGAACACAGTACCCTGGGTAAATGAACAGCATATCCTCCTGCAGTTCAGAGGGCAACTGTCATTGATCCTCTCAATTTCCTGTCACTCAGCCAACTTTATATCTATGCTGCCATTGTCACTTTTATCACTTGACATTTAAATCTACAGTCAAGTCTGTTCTGAGGCACTTTATTAAAGGCTTTTTGAAAGACCATGCACACCAAACCATCGCAATACCCTCATCAATCCTCTCCGTTACCTCACCAAAATACTCAAATAGATTGGTTAAACATGATTTGGCTTTCACAAATCCATGCTGATTTTCTTTAATTGATCCACATTCATCCAAGTGACTGTTAATTTTGTCCCGAAGTATCATTTCTAAAACATTTCCCACCAATGTGGTTGAATTGATTGGCCTGTAGACTACGAGTTTATGTTAGATCTTTTCTTTGAACAAGGCATTTGTAATTCCCCAGTCCTCCGTCACCACCCATGTGTCTAAGGAAGGTGCTGCCAAGAAATCAATAGTTTCCTTCCTTACTTGCATCAACATCCTTTGATGCAACTGACTTGGTTAGTCAACTATCAACTATGCATACAACCAGCCTTTCTAATATCGCTTTCCTTATCATTTTTTCTCCCATCCAGTGTCCCAACTGCCTCATCTTTCCGTATGACTTTGGCGGCGTCTTCATCTTTGGCGAAGACAGATGCAATATAATTTTTGAGTACACCAGCCATGCCCTCCAGCGCCATTCATAAATCCCTTTTTAGGCCTTTAATCAACCTCACTTCTTTTTTTCCTACTTTTTAATTCTTTACATGCCGTGAGAAGACCTTTGAATTCTCTTTTATGTTAGCTGCCAGTCTCTTCTCACTCACTCTCTTTGCTTCTATCAATATTTTTTTTCCATTTTCTCTCTGAACTTTCAAATTCAGCCTGGTTCTCACTTGTATGATCAAATTGACATCTGTACCCTTTTTCTGCTTCACCTTACTCTCTACCTTCCTTATGTCATCCAGGGAGCTCTGGCTTTGTTTATCCTAACTTTCCCCCTCCTGCAAATGTACCTCAACTATACCAAGCCATCTTCGCTTCAAACACAGTCCATTGTTCTGCTACAGTTGCACCTGCTAATCTCTGATTCCAATTTACCTGCACAAGATTCATTCTCACTCCACTGAAATTGGCCTTCCCCTATGAATTATTCTTGCTCTGGATTTTCCTTGTTCTTTTCCATAGCTAATGTAAACCTAATGACACTAAAATCACTTTCTCCTGAGTGTTCCCCTACTGGCACTTGATACATAGCCCACCTCATTCCCCAGAACCAGATCCAACCATGTGTCCTTCTGAATGGAATCTTCTTCCCCCATTAGTTTCTTAATTTTCCATCACCATTATGATTGGATGTGGCAGGATTGTCGAGTTTTAATGTGAACCGTTAGTTGTGAGATTGTTAGTTCTGTCTATAAATTGTTGCTTTAAATGTTTAGAAAGCATGTAGTCCTGTGGCTTAGCCATGTCATAACTGCAACAAGCGTGCCTGGTAATGCTCTCTGATGCTCATTGAACCAGAGTCAGCAACTGGCTTGATACAGCCAGGTCATGAAGTTGCAGATGGGTGGCACGGTAGCACAGTGGTTAGCACTGTTGCTTCATAGCGGCAGGTTCCCAGGTTCGATTCCCGGCTTGGGTCACTGTCTGTGCAGAGTCTGCCCTTCTCCCCGTGTCTGCGTGGGTTTCCTCCGGGTGCTCTGGTTTCCTCCCACGAGTCCTGAAAGACGTGCTGTTAGGTAATTTGGACATTCTGAATTCTCCCTCTGTGTACCCGAACAGGCGCCGGAGTGTGGCGACTAGGGGATTTTCACAGTAACTTCATTGCGGTGTTGGTGCAAGCCTACTTGCGACAATAAAGATTATTATTAGATTGCGAAGACATAAACTTCTTCTTCTGTTGATGGCCCACAGAAGTTCACAGACGTCCAGTTTTGCATTGCTAGATCTGTTCTTAATCTTCTTTGCACGATGGTAGGGTTACATAACGTGATGAAGGATGTCCTCAATATTATCAACAGGCAGCTTATTGTCAAGCTGTTTGTTCCCTTTTGTTGGCTGTCTCACCATCTGCTGCAAACTCAGTCTGGCAGCTTGGTCCTTCAAGGCTCGGACAGCTTGGCCAGTTGTGAGAGTACAAAGCCAAGTTGGTGATGGATGCAGATGTTCCCTGAGCAGAGTATATTCTGTGCCCTTGCAACCCATACGTGCGCCCTCCAAGTGGTATTCTATGAGAAGTATTATTTCATCAGCTGTGGAGAAAGGTAGGTGGTTATCTGAAGGAGGTTTTGCTCTCTATTTTTAAACAAATCCCATGAGACTTCATGGGCTCAGAGATGGTGTTGAGGACTCTCAGGGCTATTCCCATTGCTGTTCCACTCCTGGTGCGCTTGTCTTTTCAGTTGGGCAGGACGTATCCAAGGGCTGCGATGGAGAAATTTCTGACAAAAGAGAAAATGCTGGAAAATCTCAGCAGGTCCGTCAGCATCTGTAGGGAGAGAAGAGAGCTAACTTTTCGAATCCGATGACTCTTTGTTAAAGCTAACAGACAGAGAAAGTGGGAAATATTTATACTGTGGAGTGAGAATGAAAGGTGAGTCATATCCACAGAAGCCCAGGGAAACCGGGTGCTAATAGCCACAGAAACCAAGGGAAAAGAGTGCTAATGGCAGTCCCCAGAGAGAACAAAATATGTGAAAGGTCAAACAGCAGAGAAACTAACAGCAGAGAAACTAAGCAGAGAAATCTGTGATATTGGCTGATAGGCACAACAATGAGTATGCCAGACTGTTGCTTGACTGCAGAACAACTCTCTCAACACTGGCAGCCCAACATATAAGTAATTATACGTTACTACCTTTTAATGGAAGCTATATTTGGGGGCTGCGTATAGGGACCTCACTGTAACTTACCTGCTTCCTCTCTCTGCCTCAGTGGACCATGAGATGCTGAGACAAGCTCTGCAGCACTCCACATGTCAATTTTCACACTGCCGCTCCCAATTATCAGGCTAAACCCACAAATCCCAGACTTGGAGAGGAGGGCAAGGTTTAAAACACAGCACAGGAATGAACGGGAACAGGTGGCAGTGTGGCAAAGGAGAAACAGGAGCCTGAGCCCCCCACCGCCACCACCCTCTCCACCACCGCCCCCCCCCCCCCCCCCCCTCACAATCCAGCTTGATTGATGATATCTGGGAAATCCAGTGTTGATGGTTTGCCTCAGTATTTTCTATTTTCTCAGCCACTTTAGGCCTATTCATCAAGCATTGCCAATCAGAAATCTTACCCACTCAATCCAAAACCTGGAAAGTAGAAATGTTGCCATGGATACCGTGAGTTGGCAAACACACGCCAGCCGCACTTCACTTGATTCCAGAAAGACGTGTTGCTGGCTGCGAGGCGGCCGTTGTCCCTTAGTTTTAAAGAATGCGTGCAGAAGCAAATAGAAATCCCCTGTAACCTGTGTCAATTTACAACCTACAATTTATTACGTTAAGGTGGGAAAATATTGTAAATAATTCAATTTTCTCATGTCAAATTAGTCAATGAGCAGCAGGATGAAGGGTGCCTGCCCTGCCCTTATAATTTAGCATTAGCAAGGTTGGCAGTTTCAGACTTCATAAAATGAATTTACTTTAGATTGGTGAATATGATTTACAAGCATGTAAACTAATCCCTACATATCTTGCCATGTCGTATTTATCACGTCCCCGCTGATAATCATAATTTCTCAAGATCGAACAACTTTTCACGTACTCGAAGGAAAATATTATGTTATGAGCTATTGGTCTTGTTCTCTGTAATACACCAGAGTGTCCTTTTGCAACAATATCCACTTCACAAATTGAGCAAGATTTTACGCTCTCCCTCTTGAAATGAAAGCCAGGTAAGTATCACTGGGCCTATTTCGATTACTACTTGCTCTAGATAACTGCGTGAGTCTGGGTGTTTTAATTGTGGGGAACCATTAAATAGTTTTGTCAATGATCAATGATTCCTTCGTGGGGGAATCCAGATGTTGTTCTGAAATAAGGATCAGTATTCTCCATTGGGGAGTTAAACGTTGCCGCCGGGACTGAATTGCGTGTGATTTGCGTTTCCATTGGCAGTGCTATTCGGCAAGTGAGTCAGGACATGCAAAAAGGCCAGCATTCTGCCAGCGCGAATTCGGAGCAATTCCCGGTCCAGGGGGCATTCTAACAGCTGGGACCAGAGTTAGTGCGGAAGATCCTGGCAGCTGGAGCTGTTTTTAAGCGCGCCACTTATACACACTCCCTGCAGCCATGAGGATGGCTCACCGACGCCACCCCACCCGCCCCCCCACCCCCGCGCAAAGGACGGGAGTCCGAGGTGGACCCACACCTCCATGCCAGTGAGGAGCAGAGGGTCACCTTCTTCCTCAGGGTGGGCTGCAAAATCAAGCCTGCCCTCCTGAATACCACCTGGAAAGAGGTGTCAGAGGCAGTCAGCGCTGTCAGCCTCACCAGGAGGAGACAGCTCATGGTCCTGTGGGATGGGGGTCACTGGTGAGGCCTCTGTTCTGAGCGGGACAGAGAACCAGGGTGGACTCCAAAGGCCATGGTGCATGTCGTGTTATTCGCCCTGGGGTAACACGGACTGCAGCTGGATGCAGTTGGACTGGAAAGCAGGCACCAAACTTTGACATTGGTTCAATACAATTTATTGAACTTCTGTAATAGTGCACACAGCTTGCTGTGGGTTGACACTCTACTACTCTAAGTGTACTAACTATAACTAACTAGACCAGGTGTAGAAGGTACTAACTGATATATGCACCCTGACTGTCACTACAGTTGTCACCAGTGGAAAGAGGCAGAGTGCTGATGCCTCGTATGTTTTATAGTAGGAAACTCCTCTCTAGTGTTCTGTCTGGTGATTGGTTGTGTTCTGTCCTGTGTGTGGATTGGCTAACCTGGGTGTCTGTCACTGCCTGTCTTTACCTCATTATGTGCATGAGTGCATATCATGACAGTGCAGTGTCCTCTGGTTGGGGTGAGCTCTGCTGATCCCCTGCTTCCTCTGCAGTGGGCCAGCACTTCTGAGTGCCAACACCTGATGAGCCCCTAATTAAGCTTGGCCTTGCCCATCTCCTTGATGATACAGCTGGGGTGTGAGGGTGTCCAGAGGAGCAGCCCGGGTGGGCTCCCAGATGGCCAGAGGAATTCTGGACATTCAAAGAGCAAGCTGTGCTCAGCAGTGTGAGCAGCCAGGAGCCTGTAAGTAGTACCAAAGAGTGCATCGAAAAGACAGACTGCAGCAATGGTGGTCAGAGCCAGGCCACCCTGATCCCGAGGGGGACACCCAAGTCCACTGGCTTGGCGCTAAGTCGCTCCCCGCTACTGCCCAGCCTAGGGAAGCCACTCTCTGGCAAAGCCGACAGTTTTCAATCGTTTTTCTGTGTTTTTAGAGCCTCCCGCTCTCCCTCCGCAGCCATGGCACCCAGTCCCCATTTGTAAATACTTGTAGTAATTTGCACCGTGTGAACGCCACCTGAGAGCGGCAGAGTATCACGGAAGGGTGGCGCATACTGTGTCCCGCCCGCTAATCAGATTCAAATGCATGCAAATGTCAGTTCTGAATGCCTCCTTTGGCCCGGGCGCAAACCTTGTTTCAGCCATCAGGGAGGGACCGCAACATGGCCCTGGAATCGCGGACCTCGATTTCCGCATGTCACCCGATTATCTGCCCGATCGCGATACGCCTTCCCAGCGTCAGGAGGCAAAGAATCCAGCGCAAGGGGTCTTTCCCACTTAAGAGGGAGATGAGAAGAATTTCTTCTTTTAGTGGGTCATTAATCTTTGATACTCTTTACCTCAGAGAGCAGTGGAAGCTGCATCATTGAATATATTCAAGGCTGAGTTAGAGAGATTTCTAATCCAGGATGGAGTGAAAGGGTTATGCCAGGTGGGGGGTGGGGGGGGGGGGGGGGGGTGTCTGTGAGTGAAACCATCTTTTTCGCTGGTGACAGTTTTGAGCCCTTACACAACTGAGCTGATTTAATGGACGTGAACATCTAGGGCTTTACTCGTGATTTTCCATCCGTTAAATTGGCCTCAACATTCATGGCCTTCAGTTCCTCTCCTGCTCTTCCTGTAGAAATCCCAGAGATATCATTCCAGCAGCTGAAAATGGTTCCTTGCATCACTTCGACTGGGGGCTTGAAAAATCACACTCTAACGACATGGAGATCTGCCCGCAGAATTTCAAAATACTCCTGCTAATGCTTCACAGTTTGGGAAACTCTCTGCTGAAGATATTATAAAGTTCAATCGATGTAACCAAAAATGGCAAAGCAAAATTTTTTGCCAGAAAAATACCAGGAAAGTCTTAAAAGGTGAAATTTAGAGGATGCAAATGATATTGGGAAATGTTGACATACAAAGAGACCTGGGTGTCCTTGTACACTAGTCAGTGAAAGAAAGCACACAAGTGCAGCAAGCAGTTAGTAAGGCAAATGACATTTTGGCCTTCATTGCAAGAGGATTTGAGTAGAGGAGCAAGGATATCTTCCTACAGCTGTGCAGGGTCAAGGAGTATTGAGTGCAGTTTTTGTCTCCTTATCTAAGAAAGGATATACTTGCGATGAAGGGAGTGTAGTGATGGTTCAATAGATTGTCTCTTGGGACGGCAGGGTTGTTGTATGAGGAAAGATTGTGTTGACTAGGTCTGTATTCACTGGCGGTTAGAAGAATGAATTAAAGCGTATGAAATTCTGACAGGGCTGAACAGACTTGATGCAGGGCACCAAGGTAGCATAGTGGTTAGCACAGTTGCTTCACAGCTCCAGGGCCCCAGGTTCGATTCCCGCCTTGGGTCACTGTCTGTATGGAGTCTGCACGTTCTCCCCGTGTCTGCGTGGGTTTCCTCTGGATGTTCCGGTTTCCTCCCACAGTCCAAAGATGTACAGGTTAGGTGGATTGGCCATGCTAAATTGTCCTTAGGCTAGGTGGGGTTACTGGGTTACGGGGATAGAAGGGGGCTTGGTTAGGGGGCTCTTTCCAAGGGCCAGTGCAGACATGATGGGCTGAATGGCCTCCTTCTGCACTGTAAATTCTATGATTCTATGTTGTTTCCTCTGGCTGGGGGAGTCTAGGCTGAGAGGTCACAGGCTCAGGATATGGGGCAGGCCATTTAGGATCAAGATGGGAAGACATTTCTTCACTCAGAGGGTAGTGAGCCTGTGGAATTTTCTATCACCAAAGGCTGTGGAGGCCAAGCCATTGAATATGTTTAAGAAGGAAATAGATGGAATTGCAGACACGAAGGGTGCCACGGGTATGGAGAGGATGGTGTTGAGATAGATGATCAGCCATGATCATGTTGTATGGTGGGTTGAAGGGCTCAATAGCCTACTCCTGCAACTATTTTCTCTGTTTCTATGATATTCATTCGACGATAAATGTTTTCAGTCTACCAAACAAAGCAATTCTATCTTCCATGATTGGGTTATAGAGGCAAGCAGCTACTTCTGAAGTTTTCCACCTCCAACCAGATGGACGAGCTTCATGCCATGATCAGTGAGTGCTGCTAATTCAGTTTCACATTGTATGATGAGTTGTGTTGCTCACCATGTTGCTCTTCAACCATTTTTAGTACCTAGTGTCGCCGAGAAAAACCTCAAACCCATGATTTTCCGTTTTCCAGTGACTGATGTGAAATAATCCACGGTTTCAAAGCTTGTGTTAATTTTGAGGCAGACCCAAGCTGGAAAGGGAAACAGAAATGAGAAAGTGAAAAAGGAAACTAAGAAAGGAAACGGACCCTCCCAATTACTAAGAAAACTAAGACTGAAACTGAGAACTTCCATTGAAACTTGTTGAAACATGTAACACAACACAGCTCTCCAAGATCAATAGTGGATGACGATTCCAGTGGGGCAGTACAGGCAGCCAGAATAAGTCAGAGGCTCGATCCACAATCTGTGAATAAGCAAATATATAGTTGCTGCAACTGTTTCTGTTACTTGCAGATCAAATCTGAGACCAAATTGAGGAATTTCTGCAGACATGAACCATTTTTTTTGAAGGCCATACCCATGGAACCCAGATTGGCTGTGCACTGCTGTTGACTGGGGGGTCAGGCTAGCTTTTAGAAGGAGATTAACTGAAATTCTTTGTGAGGAAGACAGAGTTTTGAATGACTTTGTGACTGTGTTTGATTACCTAAATGCTGAGGAGATTGTCGAGCCAATTTGTAAGATCTCTCTCAGTTATATCAGCCATTTTATATGTAATTTTTGTTTATAATGGATTGCAATTTTTATGTTATTCATGTTTAAGTTATATTAGGTTTGAGAGTGTTGGAGTTTATGGACGTATTTGTTTAGTTTGCATCACAAAAAAATCTTCTATTTTAAATTTGGAATCTTGTGGCTTCATTCCTGGTAAATAACGAGGATTTCAAATTGCTCCTTTTTAAGAGAAGTGCCACTTGCCTCCACTAAGGCCGTAACACCAACCAATTATATCTTCCTGGACTGGAAGATAAGGAAGTCGTGTTTTAACTGATTCCCACATGGCATGCCAGAAGATGGAAGTTTTGCTCGTGAGCTGACCCCCGGTCGCCAACCTGGTCATCTGGCACCCAAGTCAAACAAGTCTACAGGATTGCAGGGCACAGCTGATTGATTGGACATCTAACAGCAAGGGTTCTTCACGCTCAGCTCCAGTTGACCCTGAAAATAAAATCATAAGTATCTCAATGATCCCGGCAACTGAAGGTATCTCAGAGCTGCGAGCCTGCATAGTTGTAGCTAAATCAAACATGTCCGCATACTTGGGATTCCCAATTCCTTGGCTGTACCAACTTGCATCTCAATTCCCTGGACTCTAGCAGTTGGAATGTGTGTCTACAGAGAGTGTGCTGTCTACACTGGGCAAACCGCTGAACTGTTTGCATGGATTTTCTCAGCACCCTGATTCGAGATGTTAGCACGATGATGGATTTCTGAATGCTAGGCACTTGAGTCAAAGTAATGGCAAAGCAGGAATGGCAGAACAACAAAATCGCTGAACATATGCCCATTTTGCCCTTTCTGAATGCATTATGCCATTTCTTCCCCTTAAACTACTGAACGCAAAGAAAGCAGAAAGGCTTTAGGAGTCAGCAAGGACCCGTTGGATAATTAGTTGGATAATTGATTCAGCTCAGCTGCCACCCTTCCAGTCTTTTCAATTCTGAAGGTTAGAGAAGAGAAGCTATTGGCTACGGTTTCTATTTCTGATTGTGATCTAGTGACCCCTGCTGGAAGGTGATTTGTGTTGTAGACATCGTTTGTGAGGATAGGACTCAGCTCCTCTGTGATGCCCATTGTGCTGGAATAGCCTGATTTCCACCCACCCCAACCTTCTCCAAAATAAGCTCTTTCCGTTAACACAGAGCAAAATACCTTTGGTCAGCATTTTCAGGAAGGCTGGAGAAAAAGTCCAGAATATTTAAAAAGAAATGTTTACTGCAGGATTATATCAAAGAGAGCAGGCGCCTAGATAACTCTCCTACAGCAGTCTGTGTAAACCAGTAAACTTATAAAAAATAGTGCTAATGTAAGGAGCATTGATAGATATACTCAGTCATGGAAGTCTGGCAGCTTCATGATGTAGTAGCTGATAAGCAACTAGATAAATAAAGTGAAGCAAGGGGAGCTGGAGTTATATCTTGACAAGTGCAGACAAGCATGCACCAGTTTGTCCTTGGTACAGTCAGTGACGTGCCATAAGGTGAAATCTGCATTACATTTGTTCTGAGTGCCAAACACTACTTATCCTTATGGTGCATTGAAGAATTTGCAGTATATTACCCATGTATATGTATAAAACATAGGCACAAGAGTGTTTCAATATATTAAAATGATTAGATTTACATGACAGATATACAAACGCAAATTCATTTCAGCTCACGTAGAAAAGAGCATTCAGTTATGGCATGTAAAAGAAACAGAGGATTGTGATCATTTATAGATCTATTACACTTGCATGACAAAATCATTGGGGGGGGGGGGGGGGAGTTTTCTGGCCCCCTTCGGCAGCGGGATTTACCAGTACCGCCAAAATCCATGGACATTGGAACCGCTCGCTGTATTTTACGGCGTCGCCTCCGATAGGACTGGGCCATAAAATACCACCCGTAGCATCTTATGGCACAGATCCAGGCCATTCGGTGCATTGTGTCCGTCTTGAAAGTCACAGTTTTTAGTTCTTAGCAAAAAATAAAATTACAAGATTACCAAGCTGATATTGCATGAACATTAGGATTTAGCCTGGCACCAACCTCAGTTCAAAAATGCAAAAATGTCATTTGCAAATCTCTATCAATCATTTGTATGATTCCCTTTTTTATTTAAGGTTCTCGCAATGTAAGGCATGTTCTGCCCAGGATATTACTGCTAAATTGAATAAAAAGCAATAAATAGTTGTGAAACCTGTAATCTCAGTTGGTGCATAGTACATGCAGCGCACGTCAATGGAACAAAATATATTTTTAAGCAGGGTGATACCTTTTCTGTTGTGCATTCACATTGTTGCTGGTGGGAACAGGGTCGCTTTAAGAGTTTGGTCACGTGATGTACTGAGGATGTCAGCGACAGTTTGGGTGGGCTAACTGCCAGTCTACCCTTGAAGAATGTGTGAAAACACCTTCCCCAATAAAGCTCTGTTTGTTTTATACTTTAAAAACTGGCGACGAGGAGGTCAAAGTTCATACTGCCAACACCCAAAAAAGAATTGCAGAAACCCAGTGGAGTAAGGAAAATCATCGATCTGTGTGCAGCCATCCAAAAAGGATTAATAAGATTAAAAAATCTCTACACAATTGCTGGCAAAAGGGGTGTTGAATAATAGTGGCAACCATCGAAGGAGCTGACATTTTAACAAAGATTTCAGTGAAAAAGGCATCAAAAGGGAGGCTACCACGTGCTTTTCTAGGAATATTCTGGAACAGTGCTCAAGTGTTCCCTCTACTGTGAGTAGCAAGTAAAGTAACATATTAATTGAGAATAGGGGAAAGGAAAAGGCTGGCTCAGGATTGTTTGAAAGACAAAGATGTGAGTTAAAACTTTGTGGCACATTTGTGCTTACGCATGCCCTGCCCACAGTAAAAATGGCGGGTGTTTTTGGCACCATGGGATCGTATGATGAAAACACCAAGTGTTGGAGCTCATATACTGAAAGATTCAAATATTTTGTCCAGGCGAACAACATTGCAGAAACATTGTAGTTCCAGTTTTCTTGAGTACAATGGGGGATGGGGGGAGGGGGGGATGGACCTTCAACCTCTTGAGAAGTCTGGTGCAACCAAAAAAAACAGGGTCAAAAACTTAGGCTGAAATACTGGAGATATTGGCCATTGCCGAGAGGTTCAGGTTCCATAAATGTAGCCATCAAAATGGCAAACCAGTCACACAATTTGTAAATACATTAGTCGAACACTGAATTTGGAGATGCCTTGGAAGACACCATTAGAGACAGACTTGTGTGTGGGCTATGAAGTGAAGCTATCCAAAAAAGGCTGCCAACAGAGAGCAACTTAAATCTGAAGAAGGTGTTATAACTCACAAACTTTGTGGAATTAGCTGCTAAAGAAGCACAAGAATTAAGCTCAAGCACTAAAATCCATAGAATATCAGCTGTGACCCGAACGCCAACACAAGTTCAAAATTGCCATTGATGTGCAAATACTGGGCACACAGCAACTGACTGCTGGAATAAAGATGCGAATTGCAAGAATTTTGGTACAAAGGGGCAAGTTGAACGTGCGTGTTGGAGACAGAAACAACAAGTTTCAAACAAGAATTATAAAAAGCAAGATCCAGTGACATCAAATGAGAAATTGAATACAGGGAAGTGTATTCACGTGATACACATAAAAGGACCCGAGTCACAGTCTGATGATGAACTGTCATTGAACGTACTGGCCGTTGTGGTTGCATCAAACCATTGCTGGGTCCCCCCTTTACTGGACAACCAGTGAAAATGGAGGCGGGCACTAACGCAGCCACTTCATTGGTACCAGAAACCGTTTGCCAAGAGAAACCTTGACATATCCCCTTAAAACCCTCAAAGATAATACTCAAAACCTATACCAGAGAAACGGTTCCGTTAAGGGGCCATTGTGAGGTAAGTGTGCAGCTAAATGGGCAGACCACACACCTGTCCCTGCACACCGTTAATGGTAACTATCCAGCCCTAATGGGGAGAACCTGGCTGTAGAGAATCGAGCTAACCTGGACCAAGGTGAATCTCATGTCAGAGTATGAAGCAGGTCTACAAAAACTTTAAAGGAACATGCCAAAGTCTTTAATGGAGAGCTGGAAACATGAAAGAAATTTCAGTCAAGCTAAAGATTAAGGCCAAAAGACAAGTAATAGTAATCTTTATTATTGTCATAATTAGGCTTACATTAACACTGCAACAAAGTTACTGTGAAAATCCCCTAGTCGCCACACTCGGTGCCTGTTCGGGTACACTGAGGGAGAATTCAGAATGTCCAATTCACCTCACAAGCATGTCTTTCGGGACTTGTGTGAGGAAACCGGAGCACCCGGAGGAAACCCACGCATCATGGGGAGAACGTGCGGACTCCGCACAGACAGTGACCCAAGACGGCAATCAAACCTTATCCCTGCCGCTGTGAAGTAACAGTGCTAACCACTGTGCTACCGTGCCACCCTCTTAAAGGCTAAATCAGTGCCATATGCCATCATGTCTAAGGTTGAGGCAGAATTAGAGAGGCTGGTCAAGATGGGGGGGGGGCTTCAAACTCATTAATATAACTGATTGGGCCACATCCATAGTACCAGTGATGAAGAGAGTTGGTTCGGTATGAATATGTGGTACTCTTAACGTCACTATCAATCCAGTACAGTGCACAGAGCAGTACCCTGTGCCTTTAATTGATGATTTATTTGCTGGTTTGGCTGGAGGACAGCATTTAAGTAAAGTTGGCTTTAGTCAAACTTATCTCCAGATAAAACCAAAAGACCATAAGACATAGGAGCAGAATTAGGCCACTCGGCCCATTGAGTCTGCTCCGCCATTCAATCATGGCTGATATTTTTCTCATCCCCATTCTCCTGCCTTCTCATCATAACCCTTGACCCCCTTATTAATCAGGAAACTATCGATCTCTGTCTTAAAGACACTCAGTGATTTGGCTTCCACAGCCTTCTGCGGCAAAGAGTACCACAGATTCACCACCCTCTGGCTGAAGAAATTTCCCCTCATCTCTGTTTTAAAGGATCGTCCCTTTAGTCTGAGATTGTGCCCTCTGGTTCTAGTTTTCTACCAGTGGAAACATCCTCTCCATGTCCATTCTATCCAGGCCTCACAGTATCCTGTAAGTAGATCCACAACAATATTTGACCATTGTGACATATAAGGGGGCTAATCAGATATAAAAGGCTTCCATTTCATTTCACTTGCCCATCTCCGTTGTTCCAACATGTTATGAATCAAATTGTCAGCGGACTAGAAGGGGTCCAGTGCGACTTAGATGATATGTTAGTTAACAGAATGAAGAACAGCATCTTCAAAATGTACGTACTACACTCCAGACCAGATGATTATAGACTACAAATACAGAAGGACAAATGTGAATTCTTCAGATCTTCTATACAATACCTGGGGCATGTCATAGATGCAAAGGGACTGAACAATTTACCTTCTAATGTAAATGCCACAACTGACGAACTGACACACCAGCACCTCAAAACGTAAATCAGCTTTGTTTTTGAGCTTATTAAACTATTACGGAAGGTTTTGTCCCTAATCTAGTAACTATTCTCAAGTCTTTACATAGCTTATTGTGTCAAACCAGGTAACAGAAATCAGTGGATCAGTGTGAGAAGGCCTTTGCACAAGCAGAAGAAGAATTATCAAAGTCAGAAATACTGCCACACTTTGATCTGAAGTTACCTTCGCAACTGGCTTGCGAAGCATCACCTTATGGCTGTAATTTCTCACCTAATGCCCAACGGAGAAGAGAAGCTAATGGCATTTGCATCAAGATTCTTGAACAAAACAGAAATGAACTCTGCACGGATAGTGTAGAGGGTGCCATCTCCGCTACTCCACTACTGGGCCGATATCTGGGGTTTGAATATCTGTGTGTGTCTCTCTCCAGCTGGCACTGAAACTTCAGAGGCCAGGGGATGTCGCACTGGGACACTTCCACTGAAGAGAGCACTGATTCAAGCCTGCCGTTTATTCCTAACCGACAGCCTGAGACTTATATCACACAGATCTCCAGACCCCTACCAATACCCAGGTGATTCTCTCTCTTGCCGGTGGTGCAACAGCCACCCGGTTCCTACTCCACTAGAGTAGCTTTCCCAAGAGAGAGAATAGGACACTGCTGTTTATTCCCTAACCAGCAGTCTGTCCTGAGTGAATCGCTCAAGATGACCCTCGATTCCTGAACCCGGAATTAAGGTGAGGAGTATTTTAACAATGACTTGGTCAGAGGTCGCTGGTGAAAGATTGAAGAATTTAAACGACTCCAATTGTCATCAAATCAAGGTTTATTGTAAAACCCAGGTCAAAATCATCAACAGAAGAAACACAATACAATCTTATGCTCTAATATACACTATGTTTAGTCAAAGGTAATATAGCGGACACAACGAAAATTCTTATGCTTACACAGGTTTTAGCAATATCACAGGAACAAAACAAGTTCCCTTCCCCAAAGCCTCAACCACTATTAAAATCAAGGGAGTTTCGTAAGCTGCTGCGGAGTACTTACGGTCACAGGCTGCAGAGGTCAAGTCAGGGGTGCAGAGGTCGAGCCACGAACGAAGAGACCCCTACTCGAAAACACAGCCCCTTTTATATAGTTATACCTGGCTTTGTTCTGTGATCGGCCAGCCCCTTTTGCATTGAAAAGGTAGGTTTTTAAAGTTCCCGCTGGTCCCGCCCCCTTTGAGCCGGTCAGAGCTGTATGTTTCTGGGTATTCCTTGCAGGTCCGCTTCTTCCAGCTAGGCAGACCTGCGCGATTTGAATTTGGCGCTGGCTCCGCCCCCTTCTTTCAGTGAGTTTCTGCCGGCAGCTTCTGTCAAGCTTGGAGTACCTCCCCCAGGTCCGCCTCCAACTTGGTTTTTCTGCCGGTAGCTTCTGTCAAGCTTGGAGTACCTCCCCCAGGTCCGCCTCCAACTTGGTTTTTTTCAGACCTGCGCGATTTGAATTTGGCGCTGGCTCCGCCCCCCTCCTCCCAGTGAGTTTCTGCCGGTAGCTTCTGTCAAGATTGGAGTACCTCCCCCAGGTCCGCCTCCAACTTGGTTTTTCTGCCGGTAGCTGATTTTCTAGGGGCTTTTCCAGCGCAATATGCTGGACTCAGACAGTCTGATTTCTAGTTTAACGAGGTTAGGCTCTTCTGTGGAGAATTTCAGTGTCTTCCAGCTGCTCCGGAGATGGCTGCTATTCTCACCTCGCTATGTTGATGGGGTGTTAATTGGATTCTGCTCTGGTGGAGGCCAGGTCATTTACATTTGCATGGGGCTATGACCATCCCATTGTCCTGCTTGCATGCAAGCCTCCTGTGTATTCCCGTGCCCCTTTGTCTGTGTTTTGATGTTATCTTGTTGTCTGGCTCCTTCTTCCTTGTAGCTCCTAGGGGGGTGTTTGCAAATATTTATGTGCTTATGTCCCTACTCAGCTCAGCGGGCCAAGCCTGCTGGGAAAACTGGTTCCGTTTTCTTGGCTGAAAAGTCAGTTTACAGTCTCTGAGTTTCTCCAAAAGGGCCGAATTGCCCGAAAACCTTACAATAGAGAAGGAAGCTCTAGGTATCATCTTAGTGATACCCCACCCCAGCAACCCCATCTAACCTGCACATCTTTGGACACTAAGGGGCAATTTCAGCGTGGTCAATCCACCTAACCTGCACATCTTTGGACTGTGGGAGGAAACCGGAGCACCTGGAGGAAACCCACGCAGACGTGAGGAGAAAGTGCAAACACCGCACAGATATTCCCCCAAGGCCAGAATTGAACCCGGGAACCCTGACACTGTGAAGGCTACATCCTCAGAGAGAAGGATAGAAAGACCGGGTGAGGTTTTTGCAAGATTCAGGTACCCTGAACATTGTTAGGGACAATGGGCCACAATTTGTTTCACAGGAGTTCACGGATTATCTAAAGGAGAACGGAATCAACATATCCGACCTGTTCCTTATCATTCTTATCAGGGAGGCACAGTGGTTAGCGCTGCTGCCTCACAGCTCCAGGGACCTTGAGTGGCTGGTTTAGCATAGTGGACTTTTAATGCAGAACAAGGCAGCAGCGCGGGTTCAATTCCCGCACCGGCCTCCCCGAACAGGCGCCGGAATGTGGCGACTAGGGGCGTTTCACAGTAACTTTATTGAAGCCTACTTGTGACAAAAAGTGATTATTATTATTACCTTGGTTAAATTCCTGCCTTGGGTGACTGTGCGGAGTTTGCACATTCTCCCCGTGTCTGCCTGGGTTTCCTCTAGGTGATCCGCTTTCCTCCCCCAGTCCAAAGGTGTGCAGTTTAGTTGGATCAATCCTGCTAAAATGCCCCTTACTGTCCAACGATGTCATCAGTAGAGTCGGTGCAGACTCGATGGACGGAATGGCCTCCTTCTGCACTGTATAGATTCTATGATCCTGCCACAAATAGGCTGGCTGAATGATTTGTTTAATGAATAAAGCATTGATTAAAGGCGACTCGTGAGTAAGGTTCACTGCAAAAAAGGCCAAGCCGATTCCTGATGACATACAGGAATACAACACATTCATCAACTCAAAGATCTCCACCATTACTCATAGTAAAACAGCAGTTATTCACAGGACTTGATTTGTTGAGGCTGCCTAAGACAAGAGAGATTGTTGAGAGGAAACAGCAAAATCCGGTTTTGCGACGCGAGAACAGGGCTAAACGCCGTGACTTTCAGAAAGGTCAGGAAGTATTGACAAGGAACTACACCACCAGTGAGAAATGGATGTGTGCCAGCGTCTTGACACAGAGAGGACCGGTCTCCTACACTGTGCAAACTCATGATGATGCAGTGTGGAGAAGACAGGCTGATCATCTTTTAGCAACTGGAACTGGTTTGCCAGAGACTGATTCAACCGAGGGTCTGCAACAAACTGTACCAAGTGAAGACCTAGAATTCCTGAGAAACTGACAATACCGGAAACATCTGTGGAAGACGGTGCCCCAGTTAAGGACACTTCAACACCGAGTAAACCTGCAAACGGTTAAGGCAACAAGAGATGATGTACAAACACAACGGAAAACACCAGAGGTGACAGCCAACATGAGAAAACAGACACCCGAGGTTTGCCGACAACCACACAGGAATTGACGTCCTCCATAATGTCTAACTTATTGACTTTTGTGTTTGTTAATTGTATATATGTGTAGATTAAGATTGTTAACATTATATTTTGTTTCATTGCAGGAAACCCCTGATGTAAAGGGGGAGGAAGGTGTTGCGTATTCATATTTGTTCCGAGTGGGAACAGGGTCATTTTAAGTGTTCGATCTCGTGACATACTGATGACATCATTGGCATTTTGGGCGTACTAACAGTTTATTCTTGCCGCCTGTGTGACAACACCTTCCTCAATAAAACTCTGTTTTTGTAGTGATATCATTGTTGTGTCGTAATTCATCGACTGACCACTAGAAGTCTGGTTTGTATGTAAGTGAATGTTAGAGTCAGGTGACCTCAGACTGACTAGTGAGCTGGGAGAGAGGTTGCTTGTGCATGTTCATACTGTTATTCATCTGTTGTTTTGTATTATTTGTTAAACCAGTTTTAAAAATTTCAAAGAAAAAAAATTAATACTGTTAGACTCACAGGCTAATGATATCACATGTAAATATACTGATGATAATGTATCATTATTAATGAATTATTATTATTATATATTATTATCTTAATTTATTCCTTCAAAGGAAAGGAAATGTAGTGATATTATGTTGATGTTGTAATTCACCGACTGACCACTGGGAGTCTCATTAGTATATAAGTGAATGTTAGAGTCTGGTGACCTCAGACTAACTAGGGAGCTGAGAGAAAATTTGCTTGTGCATGTTCATACTGTGATTCATCTGTTGTTTTATATGTATTTGACCCACAGTTAATGTTAATAAATTGTTTCCTCAGAATCCAAATGATTAAATTGATCAATTCTCTCATTGGTTTCACATTGACTATCAATGAAAAATGATGGTTTGCTATTGCTGGGTTACTCAGATGGATTAATTCTCCCCCCCCACCCAACACGTCAAATGAACAATCTATTTCCATACAAAAACAGAAAATGCTGGACAATCTCAACAGGTCTGACAGCATCGATGGAGAGAAAAGGGAACAAGCTTTCGAGTCGGGGTGACTCTTTGTCAAAGTTAGAGAGAACTGAAAGGAGGATGAGATTTATACGGATGTGGTGGAGGGGGGGGGGGTGCTAGAGGGGGAAACGTGGAACAGTGGGGCTGGATAGAGATGGAGATTGACAAAGATGTCATGGACAAAAAGACAAAGGAAATGTAAATGGTGGTGATAATGATTAAGAAGGGTGCTGATAGTGACACATTAAGAGATCAAAATGTGTTAATGGCGGAACAGGGATAAGCAGTGTGTCAAAGGAAAACTTGGAAAAGGGATAAGACGGCCAAAGTGGTTTGGGGTGGGGTGGGGGGGGGGGGGGGTGGCGGAGTGAGACATGGTTTGTAAGCCAGAGTAGGGTGACTAACTTTGGAAAGATTGCCCGGAATTCTCTGGCCATTGGAATTGTCCTTTCCCGCTGGCAGTGCACCCCGCCCATGGGTTTCGTGGGATGGCTTCAATGGGAAATCCCATTGACAAGCGGCGGGTAGAGAGAAACCCGCCGCCAGGGAACGGCGCACCTCAGAGAAAGACACGGCTGGAGGACCGGAGAATCCCACCCTCCATTTTCAAAGGAAGTTCTCTCTGACATACTCATCTATCTCTCTCTGACAAACCTGACACACATTTTGTACTTTCGAAATACAATTTACCAAGCCACGGTTCAAAATCTGGCTGCGCTGGTGTCATGCTGAGGGATGTGTTGACTTCAAAAGGAAGTGCACTAAAATTTGTTACATGAAAGGAAACTATTTTAATAGGCATTATTGAAGCTGGTAATTGCTGGGGAAGAGATTGGGACACTGTGGGAAGACAAAATTGGAGCTGCTCCCATAGGACATGTTAGAAACTGATGTACAGAAATTATGTATCCCCAGCAAGCACTAATGAAAGTGAATATTCTGAAGACAATTCATGACATGCTTCAGAAACACTGGAGAAATAAAATTAAAATTGAACATTTTTTACAAGGCTCTGGGACCTTGCAATTATTTGATTTCCTTGCATTTCCTTTAAGGACTATTCAAATACTGAGTTGGAATTTTAATGTAATATTTATGAGGGATGGAAGCTGTTGGTCGTTTGCAGCAGCAAAGTCAGATTATTATTAAACCTTGTGAAACTAAGAGGCTTTCATGGGTCACAGTTGTGGTGATATGCATCACTGTAAATACACAAGGGGTTAATGTAAATACTACAACTAAGCAAACACTAGAGGGAGCACCGAAGATGTCATGACATGCAGGCATACAGCTGATAAATAATGAATACACGACCAATGGGCAGTCAAGACACCCAAAGGTGACACTCCCACAAAGGGGCAACCCATATAAAAGGACAGGGCACACATGCTCTGTCTCTTTCCACAGGGGACACTTAGAGAGTAGGACAGGGGCAGATCAGAAACATCACACCCACCACGTGGCTTAGAACAGACTGGTTAGTTAGACTGAGTTACTATAGCAAGATTAACAGGAGAGTCGAACTCATAGAGAACTGTGCTAATGGTTCAATAAATCACATTGAGCTTACTTCAAAGTCTGGAGTATCTTTTGGTCAAAGCTGCATCGAGTTGCAGCCTGTGTTATCCCAGAGTACCAGAAGACCATAAGACATAGGAGCGGAAGTAAGGCCATTCGGCCCATCGAGTCCACTCCACCATTCAATCATGGCTGATTTCAACTCCATTTACCCGCTCTCTCTCCATAGCCCTCAATTGCTCGAGAAATCAAGAATTTATCAACTTCTGTCTTAAAGACACTCAACGTCCCGGCCTCCACCGCCCTCTGTGGCAATGAATTCCACAGACCCACCACTCTCTGGCTGAAGAAATTTCTCCTCATCTCTGTTCTAAAGTGACTCCCTTTTATTCTAAGGCTGTGCCCCCGGGTCCTAGTCTCCCCTGCTAATGGAAACAACTTCCCTATATCCACCCTATCTAAGCCATTCATTATCTTGTAAGTTTCTATTAGATCTCCCCTCAACCTCCTAAACTCCAATGAATATAATCCCAGGATCCTCAGACGTTCATCGTATGTTAGGCCTACCATTCCTGGGATCATCCGTGTGAATCTCCGCTGGACCCACTCCAGTGCCAGTATGTCCTTCCTGAGGTGTGGGGCCCAAAATTGCTCACAGTATTCTAAATGGGGCCTAACTAATGCTTTATAAAGCTTCATAAGTACATCCCTGCTTTTATATTCCAAGCTCTTGAGATGAATGACAACATTGCATTTGCTTTCTTAATTACGGACTCAACCTGCAAGTTTACCTTCAGAGAATCCTGGACTAGGACTCCCAAGTCCCTTTGCACTTCAGCATTATGAATTTATATTGTGTACATAACACATCAACAGTGATTGTTGATAGTCACTCGCGATGACCAACTGATAGTCTTCTTAAATTGGTTTCCAATAGCAACAAATCTGTGGGGCCACTTTCCTCCAGCAACTAGCACTGGTGCGACAGGTATTAGTCAGGCAGCGTGTATGGAGAGAGAAACCTTTCATCAGAACTGGGAGAGGTTAGGGATCTAGGATGCAAAATCGGACTCGACAGTACCACTGCTGCCGGCGCTATGGAAGTCACCAATAAGAAAATTATGCCACCCACGTTTTTCATCGCAACCGTAATGAGGAGGGGGGGGGTGTTTCCACCACCTTCCTTGGCCCTGCTGCCAATGTCCAAGTTAATCTTTCCCTCCCACCTTCCCCACAGTCACATCCTTTGAGCAGTTCCACTGGTATTGAGTGCAGCTTCTGCCCTTTGCAGAGCTCAACATCCATTTTGGGCACCCTGTGGTCATCATAAGGGAGGTAAACGTCCTCCCATTTCCTGCAAAGAGATTTCAACAGCATTGTGGTCAAAGCAGGAGGCCTGTTTGTTCCTTTACTTCTCCCAAGCATTCTTCTACAGGGGGAATAAATGAATTCAGACAGGCAGCTTAAAGAGAAGCAAGGTTTTTTCCAAGCCAGGCTGCCAAAAAGCCAGAAACGTAAGCAACAGTACATTCAGGATTAAATGAACAAAGTAGCTAGCACAAAGTCACTGTACCTTTCGGGCATGAAAGAGTACAACAATTCTCTGCAACAAACAAATGGCCATGCATCTATCCTTGGAAATTTGCCTCCAAAATGGGAAGTGTATGGGCGCGATTGTCAACCTATGTCCCTCAGTCAACCCCATGGTGCCTCATACCCCCTATGCCACCCTATGCTTATCTACCTATCCACATGGCCTCTCTTACTTTCCATGCCAACCTATACCCATCCTCCATGGCTCTTTAAAACCATGCCAACTCAGTACCAGTTCATGCCAACCCATGTCCCTCCAGGCTACCAACCTTTGCCCTTGGACCCACCATGACAATTCACCCAGTATCTACCATGAGCAGACCTCAGGACCTGCGCTGATTTTAGATAAAATAAAGTTCTCTAATGAAGAATACACTATTTGAAAGAAAAAGCACTCATTATTAAAGACCATCCACCATATTTAACTTCCTTCAATATCTTCTAAAAACAATCATTGGAATTCATAGCCCCACTTCAAAAAGTCTATAACCACTTGCAGCTGTCAGTCAAATAATGAACTGAGAGGCACCCCATTGTGATAATAGAAGTTTATGAAAACATTAAATCAACACTAATACAGTAATGATAACCTTCAGGCTGACGTAAACTGTTTCAGTGAGCTTGACAGTTTCAATGGGTTTATGCACTTTTTTAATGAACATTCATGTCTTCTTTTAATAATCCAAAAGTGCACCTTAATTCCCCCAAAGGGCAGTTTACATCTCCCGAATGGCATCTGACCTCTCCCAAAGGTGTCCTGGGACCATATCCAAAAGCGTATCTCTTCTCTGCAAAATGGGATCCCACCTGTTCAAGCAACTCTGCATAATTTCAACCTGCCCCTACCCGGTCTAATCTACGCATGTCATTTTGCCCTCTCTTATCCGATGAAAATCCAACATGGGTGGAGGCCAGCTGCTGTTTTATATGGGAAGCTATCTCCATGAACCAGGATGTGCAACTTAGATCTTGCCCCCATTCCTTTGCTGCCAAAAAAAAGTGCTGTGTTCTGGGGTGAGACTTTCAGATCTGGGCTTTTGCAGCTATTATAATATGAATAGAGAAGCTCTCCACATTTATGAAAATTCAAGACAGAGGAAGCCTGACTCTTGTTCACCACACAGATGTGGGTAGGAGCTTGAAGTTCATGAGGCTGAAAGATTCCACACCAGGTTTGAGGATTCGCCTCACTTTGGCAAGAGGTAGGAATCTCCAGGGTATCTCTTATCATGCAAGTCAATTTGGGATTAGAAGTCGCACAGCTGGAAAAGCAAAAAGGAAGCAAGCCACAAGGTGCTGAGAACAAGTTTGGACGGGATCCTGGAGAATGAAATGTTCGCTTTTTAAAAAATAAATTTAGAGTACCCAATTTCATTTTTTCCAGTTAAGGGGTAATTTAGTGTGGCCTTGCACATCTTTCGGTTGTGAGGGCGAAACCCACGCAAACACGGGGAGAATGTGCAAACACCACACGGACAGTGACCCAGGGATCGAACCTGGGACCTCGGCGCCTTGAGGCTGCAGCGCTAACCCACTGCGCCACCGTGCTGCCCCGAAATGTTCACTTAAGGGACAGAGTAAACATTGTGGGGAACATTGAAATAAAAGCAAAATACTGTGGATTCTGGAAATGAAATAAAATAGTGGGGAATGTTCAGTTGTTTTAAAGATTAAATGGGGAAACTTTTCTGTAGTTCAGAAAATAATTGCTTACTAAAATAATGTTTAGTCAATGTTTTATTTAGTTTGTTCATTAAAGTAAAACTCTTAAAACTTTACATTTTGTCGTCTGATCCTTGCAGTCAGTCACTCGAAATTCAATTATCTGTTGAAAAGTTATTTGTCTCCACGGGGAGGAAAGTTTATTGCTAATGTAATATTTCTAAATTACAGCGATGAGGATGCCACTGTCATGTTTAACCGCCAAAGCAGCTGCGCTAAATATCAAAAATCACTCTGCACACCCTGAACTACCCATGAACAATGGCACATCAATGAGTTGCGATTTAAAAACTTGCCACTGACATCAGCAGGAGGGAATCTGTTCCGTGATTTGTCAGAGAATTGAGTTCTGACCCGTGAGAAATATTTAGTTCATCGTTCATAAATATCAGATAAAATAGCAGTTAGTACAATGGATCCATGTAATGTTCCTTCATTGAGTGTTTGACAATAATGTTACAATACCACAATTGACTTCCTGGGACTAAACAGCGATGACCAATGGAGTTTAATATCCAGAGTTTAAAAATGAGCAATTGCCAAACATCCAATCAAAATTCAGCCTGTGACTTGTTTTCAAACAATCACAGAATTGTGTGGTCTTCAGAATATTTGTGCTAAGGCTGGAAGTTTCACAAACCTGCAAAATAAAAACCCCATGCCAACAGCATAAAATAAATGTGCATCAATCATGTAAACTACCTTTCCAATCTGACTAGCGGACAGGTGCATGACATATTGTGGGAGCAGTATAATATTGGTCTGGACAGCTGGATCTTCATGTTAGAAAGAAAGAAATAATAACTGGGACAAGCTGCTGAGTTACCAAGCAGCACTCCGATACTGAATATTGCAAAGAAAAGGAAAACAAAATGTGGCATTATTATTAATAATAATACTAAGAGCATTACTCATCGATCTGAAAGGCTACTCAGCTCGAATAATGCTGCAGAGGAAGATTTACTTCCTCCTGCAATTAATCAAAAGTATTGTAAATCTCCCCAAGCTCTGGGAGTTTAACATTTTGCTGCCAGTGAATAGTTCCATGAAGGATAATGTTTGGCTTTTCATTCTTTACAATTTACAGCGATTCTGTTAATTGACTCGATAATGCTGAATTTTGATGTGCAGCGCTTGATGAGAAGTCATAAATGAATAAAAATGATGTAAACGATTTCTAATTCTGTACTCGAGCAAACCTCAGCTCCTGAGGATCAAAAACAATGCTTGCTTGCACCTGATTGCATTATAAATTTTCTTGATCCCACACATATGGCATATTAAGTATATTTTAATTCCGTATTAGCTCCCATTTTTGCAACTCCACAAATTCAGGACGATGCGAGGCTGACTTGTTGGTGGCGTAGGACAGAAACATGCTGAATTTTATGGTCCAAAGCCTGCTTCTTCATTTGCCCAGGCCCCCTGTGCAAGGCAAGTGTGAGGCAGGCAACCAGCCAGTAGGTGCTTTGGCTGCCACTCAAATATATTTGAATAGCCTGCATCATTTAAAGGGACGATGCTCATCATTAAAGGGGAGAAATCTAATTCATGGCCGTCCACTCTAGGCCTGGCCAACCAATTGAGAGCTACTTACTGATGATTTGATAAAAGGGAAGCCACTTTTAGTGTGTGTCAGATCGATATCAGTATCATTGGTTCCTAAAGCCAAGCCTCATGGTGAATTTACCGACTGCAGGAAAGGTTCGTGATAAATACAGATATTTTTTGAAAAATGATTTGCAAACAAAGGATTTGTGCAATTAAACGAACAGAAACGTGTGCTCCATCAGAATATGTTAATTTTGTGACCTATGCAGGGAATTTTCGTGAGAGACATTTCATTTATTGTGCAATAAATCATTTCAGTGCTATTTGTGAGAGCTTCACCATTTATCATAACTCCTATGTGGTTTGTATTGATCAGTAATACTAATAAAAACAACAACAAAAAAACAGGCTCTCAGTGTCATGATATGCAAACATGCAACCAATGGATAATCAGATTAGGACACAACCAATGGGTAATCAGGACACCCAGAGGTGGCATCACCACTAGGGTGCATGACACAAACACTATAAAAGGGACAAGACACACACACCCTTCCACAGACAGACACCCAGAGAGTAAGACAGGGTTGATCAGCAGCAGCATCACACCCTAGTACGTGGCTTCGAGCAAGCTGGTATAGTTAGTCTGAGTTACTAGAGCTAGATTCGCAGAGAGTCGAACTCATTTAAGATCTGTGTTAATAGTTCAATAAACACGTTGAACTCATTTCATCGTCTGGAGCATCCTTTCGTAAAGCCTACATCCAGTAGCAGTTTATGTTACACGAAGTAACATAACACAACATGGTACAGGAGTGACTGTTCTCTCCATCTAGTTCAACGCAGCAAGGTCAAAGACAACCAGCTTCTGAATCCAGGCACGATGGACAAGATTCAGGCTCCTTATCAACTCAGGACCACCGGTAATCTTAGTGTTGACTGGCATTCATTCAAGCAAAGGTTCCAGCTACACGTGGAAGCATCCGACCTAAGTAGCGCAACTGACGCTCGCAAGATAGCTCTTCTACTCACCACTGCAGGTGACCATGCGATAGAGATCTTCAACTCCTTTCAATTTTCCGAAGGGCAGGACAAAACAAAATACCAAACCAGCCTGGACAAATTCGACAGCCACTGCGAGGTGGACACCAACAAAATATTCGAGCGCTACATCTTCAGGCAAAGGATGCAAGGTAAAGATGAATCCTCCAATAGTTATCTGACTAACCTTAGACTGCTAGTGCAATCCTGCAACTTCGGTGACATAAGTGACTCCATGATCAGAGACCAAATTGTTTTTGGAGTCCACTCTGATCCTCTGCGAGAGCAATTGTTGAAAATCAAGCATATGACCTTAAAAGTCGCTATTGAAACGTGTACTGTGCATGAGCATTCAAAAAACCGCTATTCACAATACCAAATGGCTGAGAGTGAAAAACAATCCTCCCATGAAGTGGAGAGTGTTCAGGCCATCTCCTGGATGCAACCCCTCAATATCTCTAATGGCAGCCATTTCACGCGCTCTTCCCTCGGCTCGACGCATGCGCAATGCGACCGGGATTATGAAGCGGCCGAAAACCGCACTGCGCAGGTGCAAACGGCCAAGAACCACACCACGCATGTGCAACGATGCACTGAATGTCATGACGCCGACGTCATGACGTGTGTGAACTGCAGCACCGCCCACTTTTTTAAAAACTGCCTTGCAAGAGGAAAACGCTGTTTAAACTGTGGGAAACTCAACCACTATGCAGCCCTGTGAAGATCTGCACCACCAGTCAGGAGTCAGCGCTCGCAATTTCGACAGCGTCACATTCGAAATGTGCAACACCGAACGCATGACTCTGATCAAGGCAGTGCTACGGATCCAGATGATGAATACCTGGACACCACATATCGAGTGGGCATCATCATGAAGTGCGAATACGCCACACCAAACACATCGCAAGTCCAATCAATCCTGGCTGTGGATTCTGAGGATGAATGGAACGCAGTGATGGATGTCAAACACTGCCCCATACAGTTCAAACTGGACACAGGTGCCTCCGCTAACCTGATCTCGCAGGTGGACTTCACAAGGATCAAGAAGCCGCCCACAATCCTTCGAGCTGCCTGCAAACTCCTGGACTACAATGGAAATACAATTAAGGCACTGGGGTGCTGCCATCTGACGGTGTCCAACCGACACGTAGAGACACACCTACGCTTCGAAATTGTTCAACCAGACAGGGCGTCCCTGCTAGGTGCGCAAGCCTGCAAGCAACTGACCCTCATTCGACGGGTCTACACTATGATGCCATCTCATTCAGATTTTCAGGCCAGCATCGACGACATCCTCACTCAGTACCCAGATGTTTTTAGCGGGATGGGCACGTTGCCGTATGAGTACAAGATTCTACTGCGGCCTCTTGCCAACCCAATGGTCCACGCACCACGAAGAGTCCCTGCTCTGCTGAGGGTGCGACTGAAAGCAGAGCTCACAAGTCTACAACAGAAAGGCATCATCGCCAAGGTCACTGAACCAACCGACTGAGTCAGCTCGATGGTGTGCGTTGTTGCTAACTTTTGGTTGGTTCAACTGGCTCTGTTTTATAACCTTTGCTCTAGAGTCGCGAGGTATCTTTTATGATACCGCCACGAGCTTCAAGTTCAAGTAAAGATCAATAACTCAACACACCAATTAGTAAGATTCAAATCAAAGCACATTTATTATACACAGTAAATCACTACTCATGCATAAACTCTACTTTCTAGGCTATTTCTATCACTAACAGGCCTATACTTAGCTTCGGACTGGCCCACCAGGTCAGGGGAACAAATGGCCTTTCGTTTGGGTTCTGAGTCTGCAGGATTCAAAAACTGGTATGGACTGGTAGCTAGGAGCGCCGATCTCGAAGCGAGCGTTGACTTGAGACTTACTTGCTTGGAGGCCGCTGGATAGTTCACTCTCAGGGGTTGCTTCACGTTGCTGAGTGACCCTGTCAAGAAGGACGATTTGAACTTGGGGGCTTTGCTTTATAGTCCCCAGGGGCTTCCCGCCCTTCGGGGCGGACCCCGTACCTGGTTCCAAGTGATTGGACTTTGTTCCAATCGCTTGGTTCGATTTCTCCAATACTGGAGCTGTTCCCTGATCGTTGGGCAGTCTTTAAGTGTCCGTTAACCTCTTTTGTGTTGGCTCCTGCTGGCCCCGAGGAGTCTGGCTTGGCTTTGTTTCCCTTAAAATATTTCGATTGTTCCCGTGGATCGCTCATTACTATGTAGATGGCTGCTACATTACTATGCAGATGGCTGCTTGTATCAATGCTGTCTGGGTTTCTGCAGAGTCTAATACACAGTAAACTTGCACCTGCTAGTTTTTGCCTGTGTTGGCTGAATTTCCCTTCAGCCTTTGCTGTTCTCCATTTTAAGTCGGGAAGTGGCCATCTCAGGTGGCTACAGCATAAAGAAGCCTTCGGGGGACCTAAGCATCTGCATTGACCCCAAGGATCTAGACAAAAACATTATGCGGGAAAATTACCCAATCCTAAAGCAGGAAGAAATCACGAGCGAGATGGCACACGCGCGCTTCTTCACAAATCTGGACGCATCCCAAGGATTTTGGCAAATCGAACTTGAAGAATTCAGCAGAAGGCTCTGCCCCTTCAACAGGTCCTTTTGGCAGATTCTGCTACACCCGAATGCCATTTGGCATCATCTCGGCATCAGAGATATTCCATCGCATCATGGAACAGATGATGGATGGAATAGAAGGGGTTCATGTCTACGTTGACGATATCATAATCTGGTCCACAACCCCAAAGGAACATGTGTCGCGACTCAAGAAGGTATTCCGACACATACATGAACATGGCCTCAAGCTGAACAGATCCAAGTGCTGTTTTGGGACATCCACGCTGAAGTTCCTGGGCGATCAGATTTAGAAACATGGTGTGCGCCCGGACACAGACAAAATTAAAGCCATCGAGGCAATGAAAGTCCCCGAGGACAAGAAAGCAGTACTGCGCTTCCTGGGAATGGTTAACTTCCTTGGCAAATTCATCCCGAATTTGGCCACACACACGATGGCCCGACGTAGACTGGTCAAGAAATCAACCGCCTTCGAGTGGCAGACGGAGCACTGAACAGAGTGGTTGGAGCTGAAGGCCAAGCTCACCACTGCACCCGTCCTTGTATTCTTTGACCCAGACCGAGAGACCAAGATATCCACAAATGCGAGTCAGGATGGCATTGGGGCGGTGTTGCTTCAAAGAGATGACACGTCATCCTGGGTCCCAGTAGCATACGCGTCACGGGCAATGACACCCACTGAGACCTGGTACACGCAGATTGAGAAGGAATGTTTAGGTCTTCTCACCGGCATCCTCAAATTCCATGATTATGTCTACGGCTTGCCAACATTTACTGTTGAGACGGATCATAGGCCTCTGGTCCACATCATCCAAAAGGACCTCAGCGACATGATGCCTCGTTTGCAGCAAATTCTACTCAAACTCCGGAGGTACGATTTCAATCTGGTGCACACGCCTGGCAAGGAGCTCATCATTGCAGATGCTTTGTCCTGCTCCGTCACCTCACCGAGTGAGCCACTGGAGATCATCCAGCACATTGAATTGCAGGTACGAATGTGTGCAAGCAACCTCCCTGCAACAGATGAGAAGATCGTTCTCATCCGACAAGAGACAGCCAATGACCCACTGTTGCAGTGAGTCAACCACAACCTCAGCAATGGCTGGCAGAAAGGGCAATGCCCTCAATTCTATAACGTCAAGGCCGACCTGACACTGATCGACGGCATCCTGCTCAAACTGGACAGAATAGTCATCCCGCAGCGTCTCCAGAGCATGGTGCTGCGGCAGATTCATGAGGGACAGCTGGGCATCGAAAAGTGCAGACGCAGGGCCCGACAAGCTGTCGACTGGCCCGGCATCAACCAGGACATCACGGACATGGTCCTGGACTGTGGAACCTGTCAGAGGTTCCAACCAGTGCAGAGCAAGGAGACTCTCCAACTACATGACCTAGAATCCTCTCCATGGCCGAAGGTTGGCATTGACCTATTCCACGCGAATGGTCGCGACTACATCCTACTCATCGATTACTTTTCGAACTATCCTAAGGTGCTGAAGCTGCCAGTCCTCACCTCACGGACCTTCATCAAAGCGTGTAAAGAGACATTCTCACTGCATGGCATCCCAAACACCGTCATGAGCAACAATGGTCCGTGCTTCCACAGTCGAGAATGGTCCACGTTTGCCAAGAGCTACAATTTCAGGCATGTCACCTCCAGTCCGCACTACCCGCAGTCCAATGGCAAAGTCGAAAAAGGGGTGCACATCATTAAGCAGCTCATCCGCAAGACCTTGGACTCTGCTTCCGACATACACCTTGCACCACTTGCGTACCAGGCCCTTGTCCACTGGAATGACACCAGCTCAACTGCTGATGAACAGGGACCTGCGAAAGACACTTCCAGCCCTCCACCTGCCCAACCCAGATCACCTACCGGTACTGCAAAAGATGCGACAGCTTCGCAACAGCCAGAAACAGGGCTATGTCGCACATGCCACCGATCTGGATGTGCTATCCCTGGCAGACACTGTCATTGTCAAGATACCGGATGGTGGATGGTCTGCCCCGGCTGTCGTCATTCGACAGGCCACACCCAGATCCTATGTCATACAAATGTCTGATGGCACTATTGTGCGAAGTAATCGAAGGGCTCTGCGAAAAATCACACGCCCGCAACCACTTTCCCCTCCATTTCCACATGTCGAATTGCCACCTCCAGACACCTCGAACCACGAGTCCACCAGTCGTGCCTCCCACTTGCCTGTCAAGACACCGCCATCCCCTCCACCACCCCTCCGGCGGTCGTCGAGGATCAGATGGAAACCCCAGAGACTGGACTTTTGAACAATTGTTTTGTTTGTTTTGTTCTGTGTTCCTGTTCACTGTAGGTTACAGTCAGTCACATTAGACAGACACATTCACATGTACATACATCTAAAAAAACGTTAAAAAAAAAGGGGGATATGCAAACATGCAACCAATGGATAATCAGAATAGGACACAACCAATGGAAATCAGGACACCCAGAGGTGGTATCACCACAAGGGGGCATGATATGAACACTATAAAAGGGACAAGACACACACACCCTTCCACAGACAGACACCCAGAGAGTAAGACAGGGTTGATCAGCAGCAGCATCACACCCGAGCACGTGGCTTCGAGCAAGCTGGTATAGTTAGACTGAGTTACTAGAGCTAGATTAGCAGAGTGTCGAACTCATTTACGAACTATGTTAATAGTTCAATAAACACGTTGAACTCATTTCATAGTC
This sequence comes from Scyliorhinus torazame, assembly GCF_047496885.1. NCBI lineage: Eukaryota > Metazoa > Chordata > Chondrichthyes > Carcharhiniformes > Scyliorhinidae > Scyliorhinus > Scyliorhinus torazame. The sequence goes on along the minus strand of NC_092708.1, from coordinate 364,119,830 downwards.
TGGAGCATCCTTTCGTAAAGCCTACATCCAGTAGCAGTTTATGTTCCACGAAGTAACATCACACAACACTCAGCTCGCTGAAGCGCTTTGGAATCTGACTTTTTTGCCCACTTGGGACTTTCATAAGCTAGCTTCAGGTAAACACTGGAGATCTCCTGGGGGACATTTTATTCCTGTCACAACAAATCTCCTGAAGCTCCAATACAAGCTTAGTCAATTGTCGGTAGCATTTCTTCGCGACGCTAATGACTTATTTTGAAAGGGCTCCCTCTGTTCATGAATAAAACGTGGGCTGACAGTATTTTGCACAACACTGTGTATAACTCGGCAAAATTAATCCTATCATTTTATGTGGGATAGTACACAAAAAGGCAGCAAATGCTGCACGTCGTTGCGTTAAGATTTATTGGTGGAATCTGTAAGTCAGCTATGTCATTCCTTTGATTGCAGTGCTCAGCACGGCAGTAGTTTATTTACTGCAAATTTAAACACAAATTATGGGGAATGGCTGTATTTAGATTTCACTTTGTGTGCAAAATTTAAAATGAAGTAAAAACAAATCAAGGCCGAAAAATTTGGCTCCGTTGCCCCAGGAGTTCCAACGCGATGGGTGCTGGTTGATGTGCAAAAGTGACATCTGTGCCACTTCCGAATACATCAGATGTGACCTGCACTAAACAGCATATTGTTCAGAATGTTAGCATGGACTGGAAATATGCAGAATCGACAGATGGTGACACTGGTCAGCGTCTAACACTAATTTGAGGCATTACACCTGCCCAACCCAGATCACCTACCGGTACTGCAAAAGATGCGACAGCTTCGCAACAGCCAGAAACAGGGCTATGTCGCACATGCCACCGATCTGGATGTGCTATCCCTGGCAGACACTGTCATTTCTGACCTCACCACTCCAGTGATTGTCCTCTCGTAAACAGGCACAACTGAATACGTGCTCAGCAGCTTTAGGGAACCCCACCCCCGCCCCAACACCGCTGTTTAACAAGCATCCAACTGGCGAGTTTGTTGCTTTCCTTTCCTTTCCTTTATTCTTACACGGGATGTGGGTGGCACTGCCAATATTTGATGCCCTTGACAGGAGGTGACTTGCCCAGCCATTCCAGAGGACAATTAAGAGTCAGCCACATTGCTGTGGATCGCAAGGAGGCCAGACCGGTTAAGGTCAGCAGAATTCCTTCCCTGAAGGGCATTAGTGGGCTTTTACAACAATTGATTGTAACTGTCATGGTCACCATTACTGATACTAACTTGACATTCCAGGTTGATCAATTGACTTCGAACTCCACCAGCTGCTGTGGTGGGTTTTGAACCCATGACACCCGAGCATTAGCCTGGGATCTCTGGATTGCTAGTCCAGTGATGTAACCATGACACCACCATCTTCGCCCTTGTTGCTTATTATTATCGACAGAATTTTAGTAAGTTTGTGGGAGTGGTGGATTGTTTGAACATATCAGGAATGTTGGTAAATATGCAGAGAGTGGTGCTGGATGTTGGTTGCCTCTGAAAGGCATCTGAGTGCACCATTTTCTCCCAGTCATGGATGCTATTGCCACAATCTCCCCTACAGATTCAGAGGGGGGCAGTAGCAAATAAGATGCCCCACTCATAAAGGGAGGAGGTGGACTCAGCAGGAGGCCACCACCGCCAAGATAAATTTTCCAACCCGCACCTAAACCAGGACGAGTGTATTCAGCAGCTTGTGCTTCATCAAAGAGGTGGTCACAGAACCCTGCCACCTCTTGGAAGCAGACATGCAAGCCTGGCATTGCCAGTTGTCATGAAGGTGATTATGGCACTGAATTGATACACCAACAGATTGCCCAAGACTGGAGCTGTGATATAGCAACATTGTTTGCCACGCACACCTCTATCTGGAAGATCACAAAGGCCCTTTGTACCAGGAGAGAAGATTTAATTGTCTTCTTTCTAAACAGAGAGAGGGCATGCATGAGACTTTGCCAAGGCACTTCTCATTCCGAGATGTACCACAGCCACAGAGGATACCTCACTTAAGTTGGCAATCAGCCACGACTGTTATTGGTGAATACCCACCATCATGGCAGCACTCTTGATTCGTTCATCCCACATCACATCCACAGCAATCTTTCAACCACAGGCAAACCAGGGGGTGCCTGTTGGGCAACTGAGGCAATTCGTTCTGCACGTGGCTGATGACAACGACTGCCCTTCTGCCCCACCACACCAGGCCAGAGCACATATAATGAGAGCGAAGCTGCCATGAAGGCATGGTAGCACAGTGGTTAGCACTGTTGATTCATCGCACCAGGTAGGATTCCCGGCTTGGGTCACTGTCTGTGCAGAATCTGCATGTTCTCCCCATGTCTGTGTGGCTTTCCTCCGGGTGCTCCGGTTTCCTCCCACAGTCCAAAGATGTGCAGGTTAGGTTGATTGGCCACTCTTAATTGCCCTTAATGTCCAAATTGGTTAGGTGGGGTTTCGGGGATAGGGTGGAGGTGTGGGCTTAAGTAGAGTGCTCTTTCCAAGGGCCGGTGCAGACTCAATGGGCCAAATGGCCTTCTGCACTGCAAATTCTATGTAAATCTATGTAAATGACAAACTGCTTTGAGCAAACTACTGGGAAATTGAAGTACAACAAGAGAGAATCTAACCATCTCACCTTGACATTCAACAGTATTACCATCGTTGAATCGCCCACCATCAATATCCTGAGGGTAACAATTGACCCGAAACTTCACTGGACCAGCCATATCAATACTGTGGTTACAATAACAGGTCAGAGGCTGGGAATTTTATGGCAAGTGACTCTCCAAAGTCCATCCGCTATCTAAAGGCACCATCCAGGTGTATGATGGAATACTCTCCATTTGCCTGGATGAGTGCAGCTCCAACAATGCTCAAGAAGCACAACACCATCCAGGACAAAGTAACTCACTTGATCAGCACCCCATCCACAACCTTAGACATTCACACCCTCCACCACTAAAGCACAGCAGCAGTCGTGTGTTCCATCTACAAGATGCTCCTTTGATAGCACTTTCCAAACCTATAACTTTGACCAACTGGAAGAACATGGGCAGCAGGCAAATGGTAACAGCACCATCTGCAACTTCCCCGCCAAGTCACTAACTAACCTGATTTGGAAATATATTGTCGCTCGTTTACTGTCGCTGGGTCAAAATCCAGGAACTCCCTCCCTAATAACACTGTGAGCGTACCCTGGGAGCCACTTTGGCACTGGTACCTTCACCACATGGACTGCAGCAGCTCAAGAAGACAGCTCACCACCACCTTCTCAAGGGTAATTAGGAATGGGCAATAAATACTGGAATAATACACTCACATCCCAAGAACAAATACATTTTCAAAAGTTCTGCTCAGCTGGGCCGCTTGGGAGGAGTTTTCCAGTAACTTGTTGGAGCAGACAGCCCAAGGCCTGATGCATCCTCCGCCATCCGGTCACCATGAATGCATAGCCCTTGTCACCACGGGTTTCCCAGGAGGAAATGGAAGAGGAGGAATAAGAAGAGGAAGGGAGGAGACAGCTGACACATCCGTCTTCCAGGTGGCATGTTTAAGAATTAATATTTGAATATATCAGGTTCCAGTTTCCCTGAATTCAGCCCGGGTCTGGGTTCAGTATTTTCCCAGCTCCTTCTGCAACAGGCCATCACCATGTCACCCTGGTCCCATTGCTGAAATAAAATCGACCTCAGAATAATCGTTCCACGCCGATTTTATCCACTAACACATCCACTACTCCATCCAATACTCAGCTTTGTGCTTGCCTCTGGTCCCTTGACTTCTGTGTGCCTTTGCCTGGCCTGGTTCTCCTATAGAGTGTCACACTGTGACTGCAGCATGGCTAGTGGAGACTGCAGAGGTCCTTGCAAGATGAGCTTGCAGTCCCTAGTCCCTGGGCCTTGAAGGTCAGGCATCTGACTACTTCACTCTGGCATGGGCTGTTTGCTGACCGACAGAGAGGCATTGGTGAGTGGCTGTGGTAGAAGCAGGAATACTGTCAGCCTGTCGGGGGGGGGGGGGGGGTGGTGGTAGCAAGTTCCCGCTGTTGAATGCTGGAGACTATCTTGCAGACTGCTGTGAGACCCTTGGAGCCACTTTAGCACTGGTACCTGCAGCTAGCGTTTCGAGCCAGACTCGCTCCGAGCAGAGATTTTGCGATCTCAGTTCCATTAATGTTAAACAATGAGTACGGGGGTGGGGGGTACGAAGGGTGACTGATGAATCTCTTCTTTACCTTCACAGCCCTTTTCAATGTGCCCTATCGTCATTTCTTTTTTCAGTGCTGCATCAGATTTTCGCCTCATACCACAGGAAGGTTAATTACTGAAAAATCCCACAATAGCCACACAAGTAGAAGGATTTGTGAAATTCTGCAATGTAAGCAAGGTAGGCTGTACAATGACCTTTAAAATAATGGAATCAATATGTTCTTTTTCATTTTGCAGTTTTCAATATAGCTGCAAATATAATATATTATTATCCTCATCACCCCCCCCCACCCCCCCCCCCCCCCCCCCCCGCGCCACCCCCCCACCCCCCACCATTGAAACTTGCTTGAGATGATATTTATCTTGGGAAAAACTTGGAATGACTTCTTCTCATAAGCACAGCAGTTGCTTAAGTCATAAAATGCAGCATTGATTCTTAGCCAGAACCTATATTGCCCCAAAAGAGGTCCTAATGTGTACCAGTGAACAGAGGCCATGGTCTTAACTGAATACAGAAATGTGAATTCTGTCTGTCCACAGATTCCTTGCGTATGGGTTCCTGATAGTTCAGCAAAATATATTCGATGACTAGCTGACCCATACGTTCCAGAATTTTCCTTTCTCATTCATTCATGGGCTGGGGGCTTCAATGGATGGTCAGTGTTTATTGTCCATCCCTAATTACCCTTGAGAAGGTAGTGATGAGCTGTTATCTTGAACCACTAAAGTCCATGTGGCGTAGGTGCACCTACAGTGCTTTTAGGGAGCGAGTTCCAGGATTTTGATCCAGCTATAGTGAAAGAATGGCAATATATTTCCAATTACGGATGATGTGTTGCTTGGAGGGGACCATCCAGATGGTGGTGTTTCCATGCATCTGCTGTTCTTGTTCTTCTAGATGTTAGTCGTCATGGGTTTTGAAGGCGCCGTTAAAGAATCCTTGATGAGACCCTGCAGTGAAACTTGTAGATGGTGCATACAGCTGACACTCTGGTTGTTGGTGGACATTTGTGGAAGGGCTGCCAATCAAGTGGGGTCCTTTGTCCGGGGTGGTGTCGAGCTTCTTGAGTTGGAGTTGCACTCATCCAGGCAAGCGGTGAGTATTCCATCACACTCTTGATTTGTGCTTGTAGATTATGGACAGACTTTGGGGAGTCAGGAGGTGAGTTACTCTCTACAAGGTTCCCAGCCTCTAACCAGTTCTTGTAGCCACCATATTTATATGGCTGGTCCAGTTCAGTTTCTGGTCATTGGTAACCCCCAGATGTCAATAGCACATTGTTTAATTCCTACTGAATCTCGGCCAATTTGACACCAGGAAATAACTGACCCCCTACCATTAGTTTCAGTTCTCCAGTGTTATTCAACCAGGGCTCTTGTTCTAGATTATTATTCATTGAGTCTCGCAGGCTGTGTTGGCACATGTACTTACCAGGTGGGAACCAGGATTGACCATCATCAAACAATCTGCAGATCATCCCACATGATGCACACAAGAGAAATGGGATCTTGGGTGTGGTCTTATACAGCAGTTACGATCTCCGTCAGGGAACGATTATGATCAGAGGAAGCAATAAATGAAGAACGCAGGGAAACTAAGGAATTAGATTGCGCAACCTGCCGACTTGATACATGAGATGAATAACTGATTAAACATAACTATTATTGTTAAAGAGGGTTTCAATGACCTTTTGTAATAGCAACTGATGTTACTAGGATTGTATTCGCTGGAGTTCAGAAGAATGAGAGAGGAACTCAAACAAAGCTATAAAAATCTAACAGGACTAGACAGGATAAATGCAAGAAGAATGTTCTCGATGGGAGGGGGGGGGGGATCCAGAAACAGGGGTCAGTCTGAGGATATGGGATCGACAATTTAGGACAGAGATGAGGAGAAATTTCTTCACCCAGAGTGTGGTGAGCCTGTGGAATACATTACTCAGGAAGTAATTGAGGCCAAAACATTGCAGGCGGAATTGTCCATCCCGCCAACCCCATTTCCCGGCATGGCGCGCCCCTTCCGACAGCGGGATTCTCCGTTCCTGCAGCCGGCCAATGGGGTTTCCCATTGTGACCATCCATGCCGTCGTAAAACCCGCAGGCGTGGGTGCGCTGCTGGCGAAATGGAGTATCCCGCCCACGGAGAATCCCGCAGCGTATGTTTTCAAGAAGCAGTTAGATATAGCACATTGGCCGAACGGGATCAAAGGATATCGGGGGGGAAAGTGGGATTAGGCTAGTGAGTTAGATGATCAACCATGATCATAATGAATGGCGGAGCAGGCTCGAAGGGCTGAATGGCCTCCTCCTGCTCCTATTTTCTATGTTTCTGTGACATCAGATATCATAAAATTTTACCTTCTGAGGCCATCCAAGCTAATATTTCTCAGGCCTTTCAAACCCTCAAACTAAGCTGCAGAACCTTTGGAAGCATCACTGCAAGTTCCCTCAAAGCCCCTCAAACAAACAAAGAACAAAGAAATGTACAGCACAGGAACAGGCCCATCGGCCCTCCAAGCCCGTGCCGACCATGCTGCCCGACTAAACTACAAACTTCTACACTTCCTGGGTCCGTATCCCTCTATTCCCATCCTATTCATGTATTTGTTAAGATGCCCCTTAAATGTCACTGTCGTCCCTGCTTCCACCACCTCCTCCGTTAGCGAGTTCCAGGCACCCACTACCCTCTGCGTAAAAAACTTGCCTCGTACATCTACTCTAAACCTTGCCCCTCTCACCTTAAACCTATGCCCCCTAGTAATTGACCCCTCTACCCTGGGGAAAAGCCTCTGACCCTCCTTCCTGCCTTGGAAATATATCGCCATTCCTTCACTGTCATTGGATCAAAATTCTGGAATTCCCTTCCCAGCAGCACCTCTGTCTACTTTCACCTCATATTCTGCAGCGGTTCAAGAAGGCAGCTCCCCGCCACTTTCTGAAGGGCAATGGGGGGTGGGCAATAAAATACTGACCAAGCCAGCAATGCCAACATCCCGTGAAATAATTTTTTTAAAATGGCGGACTAACATTTTGTTACGATTAATATGTAGATACATGTTTGTAGGAGGTGCTGCCAAAATCAAATATTATTCTGTAAATACGATGGAAGGCGGTCAATATTTCAAAAAATACCATGGGGTAGAGAGTTCCTGTTCAGGTCCTGCTGATGAATGGTTGTAAAGTCAGCCTCTCTAAATCAAGTGAGGGGAAAATCCACAAATATGGGCTTCTGTTTTCTGCCCACTTTGCAAAAAAAACACAAGCTATTTGTAGCAATCTTGCAGGGTGCACAGTGGTTCGCTGACTAAGGTAAACATGAGCTGAATGAATTCTGTGTGCAATTTCCAATAACAAAGTACAGATTCATGTACCTGCCTTCATAAAATGGATATCCAATATTGCAACATTGATGTTTCAGAAAGTAGATTACAGAGTCCAAGAAGAATAGTTTGAAAGCTTTTCCTGCAGTCTTTTCTCCTGAGTTTTTCTTTCGTTTCGGTAAGAAGCATCAATAGTTTTAATTCTTCATTTTCTCTCCTCCTCTGTACCTCTGAAATCCATCTGGCAGTGTAATGGTCCTTAAAATTAGGACTGATTTTGATAGGGTGGACACAAAGAGGGTGTTTCCACATGTGGGGGAAGAACAAAAGGCCATCAACATAATATAGAGAAATTCAATAGGGAATTCTAAAGACACCTCTCTACCCAACGAGTGGTGAGGATGGGGAACTCACCACCAGGGGAGTGAATGGTACAGACACATTTAAGGGGAAGCGAGACAAGAATATAAAGGAGAAGGGAAGAGAGGGTTTCTGACAGGTTCAGAAGAGGTAAAATTGGAGAATAATAATAATTGCTTATTGTCACAAGTCGGCTTCAATGAAGTTACTGTGAAAAGCCCCTAGTCGCCACATTCCAGCACCTGTTTGGGGAAGCCGGTGCGGGAATTGAACCCGCGCTGCTGGCCTTGTTCTGCATTACAAGCCGGCTGTTTAGCCCACTGTGCTAAACCGGCCCCTAACGTTCGAATGGAGTAGAAATTACAAGGATTGGTTGAGGTGAGTGGCTTATTTCTGCGTTGTACATATCATGTAATCCTACATGTAACATATTTCACCTATGACCTTCTATGGCATTGGAGGCAGTCCAGAGAAGGTTCACTAGGTTGATCCCAGGTATGGAGGGATTTTCTTTTGAGGACAGATTGAGAAGGTTCGGCTTGTATTCATTGGAGTTTAGAAGAATGCGAGGTGACCTGATTGACACATATAGGATTGTCAGGGGGCTTGACAGGTAGATGCTGAGAGGATGTTTTGTCTTGGGGAAGAGTCTCAGACCAGAGAGCATAACGTCAGAGTAAGGGGGCATCCTACTAATCCAGCGATGAGGAGGAATTTCTTCTCTCAAATGGCAGTGAATCTGTGGAATTCTTTATTGCAGAGTGCTGCAGAGGCTGGACATTTAATATGTTCAAAACTGAGATAGACAGATTTTTAATCAGTAAGTGAATGCTGGAAAATCTCAGCAGGTCTGGCATGTTGCTCTCTTTGGTTGGCTCTGAATATGGCGGTCAATATGGTCACCTTCCTTACTCCTAATTATGTTTGCTCTAGAGTCACCAGGTATCTTTCGATACCGCCACAAGGTTCAAACCCGAATACTGATCAAGAGAGCCAATACACCAGTTTGTTAGTTCAAAGTCAATACTATTTATTTACACACACAGTAATATCTACTCATGCACGAAATACTCCAGACTAAACTATCACTACTGCTAAAGCCTATACTTAGCTTTGGGCGCCCACTCAGTCAGAAGAACAATGGCCGTTGTTCGGATCTGTGGCTGCTGGGGTCGAAGTGGTAGAGGGAAAACATCTAAGGTCGTCCGTCTGGTAGCGAGCGTTGACCTTGGACTTACTTGCTTCTGGTGCAGCTGGTGGACAGGTCTCTCCGCTGTGAGAGCCAAGTCCAAGAGAGCGATTCTCTCTTGGGGCCTTCTTCTAATACCTGAAGGGGGCTTCGCGCGCTTTTGGGCGGGCGTTGAACTTGGCCCCAATTAATTGGACCGCACATTGATCATCCACATTGATGCTGACCAATAAAGGGGTGGGTGCCCTGATGGCCGGGCGTGTCAGAGATGGCCGTTGGCCTGCTTTGTTTTCTGCTTTCGGTTTGGGGAACTGGCGCCACGAGGTCTGGAGCCAGATCGGTTACTTAAGTATCTCACTTTGTTCCTGGAGATAGGCCATCCATATGCCAATGGGTCTGCAGTTTCAGTCTTGTCTGGAAGCTACGGCTCCTAATGCAGACAGGCTCTGTGCCTGCTTGCTTTCTTAACATTGTCAATTTTTCCCTGCAATCTTTGCAAATGTCCATTTTGTATTCTGGAAATGGCCATCCCAGATGGCTACAGGCAGCATCTATAGGGAAAGAAAAGAGCGAACGTTTCGAGTCCATGTGACCCTTTCTCAAAGCTGGTTATGGGGATAAGATGGGAAAGTGGAGTTGGGGCTTATCATATCATATTAGTCATGATATCATTGAATGGCGGAGCAGACTCGATGGGCCGAAGGACCTGCTTTTGCCCCTCACTTTATGGTCTCACACCATCACAACAAATTTCTCCATTGAAATCCCCTTGTAACTGTACTCTTTGAAGATGGGAAGGAACAACATAGTGGTGTGAGGCCGTTCAGGGTGCACCAGAGATATTCAGCACTGACCCACAGCTATTCTTGTATCCACAATTAGGAGCCAAAGTTTTGAGAGCTTTGGTGATGGTGTTAGAGTTTGACCTGCAGACAAACCTTTTGAACTCATTCCACATCGGATACCTTTCAAGGACAGAAGGTCCTTAATTTTTCAACTTTGGATTCATTCCGAGATGAGAAGTCAACAACATGAATGTTCATAGATGAAATAAATGCCTTTTTGCTCGAATGACCAATTTCTTCTCCTTAGCCGAGGAAAGCCACCAACATCAAGTGGGCATTTAATTATTTGCAGAGTGGCGGAATACCTGAAGGTTAAGGTTTTGCAGACCATATCCATATGGCCTTATGTCACCACTTACAATAACACCATTGCTTGCATGAATCAGGAAGTCTGTCATTGCATTAAAGATCAGTTTACATGTGAAATCAACATTTTCCCAGGTAACTGTTGCGATATTTCCATTATGAGGCAATGCACCATGCCCCCAATGTTTGACCCACAAAAATAAATGGCAACATTGCTCCTGGAGATGTTCACCTGCAGCCCTGACTCATGATATTTTTATAACACCTGAGCAGACATACTGAAACAAATACAATGAGGCCCGTTTTTCCACACACAGATTCGAGTACTGATTCTTCAAGCAGTACTTCAGGTGCTTGGGCAGGTCTCGGGGATGGTCCGACTAAATTATCTTTTGTCATTACAATCTGGTGCATATAGTTCTGCATGGTAACATCATAATAGAGGCCTGAGAGGAGTTACATACCCAAACTGCTTGAAGCAGAGCAGAAGGAAAAGCACAAAACGGCCTCTTGCTGATTGTACAAATCAGTATCAGTCTTGTCTTAATCTGTAACATATTGAAAACCATCAAGTATCTTGAGTGCCTCTCTGCCAATACTGGAAATGAATGCAGCATTTCAGATGTCTATTAGCTCTTTTATGATACGTGAATAAACTCCATACTCTTCTAAAGGTCCTTCTGCTTGTAAAAACACCTGCTAGGTCTAATTTTGCTTGGAGAGGCATATTTCGAAGGATAAACTCAAGAGGCTTGCTGAGTGGCTGCATTCCAAGTACTTAACAGTTATTTCACTTTTTTTCAGTTTACAGCAATTAAGTGACAAAAAAAGGCAGAGAATTATCGTCCTAGGTACTGGGAAATTCCCCAGGCGGTCCTCTTCCCTGCCTTCCCACATACCACAGACCAGACCCCAATTATACGTGGGGTGTGCAAGGCCTGGTGTGGCCCTGAGCCTGATTGAGGCCTTTAAGTGGCCAAGGAAGATAATTATGATTTAATTTTATCAGTTTTCTTTGGCTTTGGTTTGCCGTTTATTGCTTCAGGGACTCCTTCTGACTGGGGAACCCACATCACCTTAATTGGAATCCCGTCAGCTTCCTTCATTCGTCCCTCTTGATACCAAGGGTGAGACTTTAGCTCATTCAAACCCCACCCACTTCATGGGGTTAAAATCGGGCCCAGGTGTCTGACTTTGGCCTATGCTGTAAGGTTGAACTCCACACTGGTTCAGCAGAGCTTTTGCATGGTGTTGTTGACAGAGAACGTTCTACCAGAAACCTATTCTGTGTTTCCATTTCTTGGGTGACACAGATTGGGAGACCGTTCTCATGACGATTTGGAAAAGGTTGCTGAAATGATGGTGCGGGGACATTCCCATTTCAAGGACTTTAAAGGTGTAACCATTTGGTGATACAGCGCCCTCTTCCAACAATTTGAAACCCGGTATTTGTTTATGTCAATCACCTTAATTCTTCCACTAGGCAAAGTTTTCAGTATTCTCTTCAATATGCCCACGACCCCACTCATAACTAACTTACATCACACATATCCAGTAATGATTGTGAGAGCTTAAATGCAGAATTGGAATGGCGTTTTAAAAGCTAACGATAAGTAATGCGTCACAACTGTTGACTTGTCATGAATGAGATTATTTCTCATTCGTTATTGTTTTGCTGAGTATCTGGAATGGACAGCTAATAGAAATGGGGCTCCACCACTCAGCCCGATGGGCCTGCATCAGCATTCAATGAGATCATGGTGATCTGTGACCCAATTGCATCTGACCATTTTTGCTCCATATCCCCTAATAGCTCTGGCTAACAAAGTACATCAATTGAAGTTTTACAATTTTCAACTGATCTAGCATCAATTGTCGTTTTGCGGAAGAGAGTTCCAAGCGTCTTCCACCCTTTATGTGTTTCCCAATTTCATTCCTAAAGATCTGGGTCTAACTTTTATTCCTAGTCCCCCCCACCCCCCCCCCCCCCCCCCAACAGCCAATCCCCCCCCCCCAACCTGTTATCTTCCACCTTTCACCTTAAATTTATGTCCCCTTGTAATGGTTTGTTCCACCCGGGGAAAAAGTCTCTGACTGTCTACTCTATCTATTCCCCTGATCATCTTATAAACCTCTTATCAAGTCGCCCCTCATCCTTCTCCGTTCTAATGAGAAAAGGCCTAGCACCCTCAACCTTTCCTCGTAAGACGTACTCTCCATTCCAGGCAACATCCTGGTAAATCTTCTTTGCACCTTTTCCAAAGCTTCCACATCCTTCCTAAAATGAGGCGACCAAAACTGTACACAATACTCCAAATGTGGCCTTACCAAAGTTTTGTACAGCTGCATCATCACCTCACGGCTCTTAAATTCAATCCCTCTGTTAATGAACACGAGCACACCATAGGCCTTCTTCACAGCTCTATCCACTTGAGTGGCAACTTTCAAAGATGTATGAACATAGACCCCAAGATCTCTCTGCTCCTCCACATTGCCAAGAACTCTACCGTTAACCCTGTATTCCGCATTCATATTTGTCTTTCCAAAATGGACAACCTCACACTTTTCAGGGTTAAACTCCATCTGCCACTTCTCAGCCCAGCTCTGCATCCTATCTATGTCTCTTTGCAGCCGACAACAGCCCTCCGAGTCGGAAACATTAGGGACCTTCAAGCAGCTATTGGATAGGTACATGGATTACGGTAAAATGATATAGTGTAGATTTATTTGTTCTCAAGGGCAGCACGGTAGCATTGTGGATAGCTCAATTGCTTCACAGCTCCAGGGTCCCAGGTTCGATTCCGGCTTGGGTCACTGTCTGTGCGGAGTCTGCATGTCCTCCCCGTGTCTGCGTGGGTTTCCTCCGGGTGCTCCGGTTTCCTCCCACAGTCCAAAGATGTGCGGGTTAGGTGAATTGGTCAAAGATAAATTGCCCTTAATGTCCAAATTGCCCTTGGTGTTGGGTGGAGGTGTTGAGTTTGGGTAGGGTGCTCTTTCCAAGAGCCGGTGCAGACTCAAAGGGCCGAATGGCCTCCTTCTGCACTGTAAATTCAATGATAATCTATGATTAATCTAGGACAAAGGTTCGGCACAACATCGTGGGCCGAAGGGCCTGTTCTGTGCTGTATTTTCTATGTTCTATGTACCCTATATGTTGCCATTAGTATCTTGAAAACTTAATTCAAATCACCCCTCTATCTTCTAAATTCCATGTGTTCCATCTGAACAATGAACAATACTTCCCTGTGTGTACCATAAACTCCACTTATTTTTACTCCAAGGGCTGGGCTCTTCTTGGTAGCATGTTTTGAGAGTCAAGTCATTTTGCAGTTGTGAACTCCACTCCCAACTGATGTGCAACTTAGCCCAGGATTTTTGTCTCCCCCTGCCCCCAGGGTTCAGGGTCACACTGCAGTTTGTGAGCTGCAAACCAATTCAGGAGGAGAAGAGGTGTAGAGGCAGGCTGATGAGAAGACCTGCCTCAATTGCCAATGACAGCAGCACGGCTCTTGACATTGTTCAAAGGCTCCCTAACTTTCACCCCTTACTCCCCCAACCCAGACCCCTGCCACACCACCATGCCTCCTCCATACACCCCATGTACTCTCCATCGCCATTTACCCAGCATCAATTCTGAAAGTTTCCAGATTGCATGCAATACAATGGAAAATAATTTACATTCCTTGGGAACAAAAGCATCTATCAAACACACTATAATTGATACGGAGAACGAAAATGCATTCTGCTGTGCAAAAACAAAACCTTGCATCATTTGTAATCCTATTTGTAATCCTATTAACTTGTGTCAACGAACCAGAAACAATCTGTTATTACAACCTATTAAAACTGCCGTGCCTTCTCAGGTGCATGGAACACCAACTGTGCTGAAACACATTAATACTTGAAGTTCAGTCAAACATTAATAATGACCACAAATGTCCAGAACCCTGAGATGGAAAGCACAGAAGGTTTGAAAACAAAGTGCCTGTCAATCAATGGTTGGGAGCAGGGGGTTAGATTTTTTTTCCAATTGTCAAAAGCAGGATTTGCTTTGCCAATGAGAGCTGCCATTCTATATAAATCATGGCGCAAAAGATGACAGCATAGCAGGACAGCAGGACATTTTGTATCACTTTACACTTAGATTATGGTACTTTCTCCATTGGAAAAGTACTGTAACACATGTGGAAAAATACACAATGCTGGTCAACGTTCGGGTTAATTTACCCTTACATATAATGGATCATTGCATTAAAACATATCTACTTTATCTAATACACCATTTGAAGGTGTGAAATCATATTACACTTACTTTTCAGAATAATAAAGACTCCTCATTAGGCTTTCTATTTTCTTGATGAGCTCCCAAATGTTCCATATTTTTAATGGGCTTCCAAAGCCCTTCACCACCGGAAGATTATAGTGCGCAGATGAAAATCCGAATTGTGTCCCTCCATTACAATGACCTGACCTCAGCAGGGGGCGGGTGTGCATTTTGCACAGTAGGCATTTCTGACAGTCCCCCCCCCCCCCACCCCCACCCCCCCCCCACCTCCCCACGAAACCCCCTAAAAGGGGAGGAAAATGGGTTGGGGGTCAGGAATGCAGAGGAAAATCAGATTTCTTCCAAAAAGAAATCAAGTGTGGTCAGTCACACACTGAAACACACTTCTGCAGCCAGGCAAAAATTCATACTCAAGTGTTTGCATTTCATTCTTTACGAACAATGATAAGATCTTACCTTCAAATCGGCAAACTCCACAAAGCTCTCCCACTGATTGTACTCTAACATAGCCATATCTTCTAATGCATCTACCTGAACACATTCTAACCATAAAATATAAAAACAGTATCTCATTGAGCCTGGTGTGGCTGCATTTTGAACAACACAATGAAATTCCCATTTTATTATCAGATTCTCACATCATGTCACTTTTCTCTGAAGTGATTATTCTTTTTACACAGCTTTGATTGCCGTCTTTTACAACTACCGTTCTCAAATTTAAAAATCGACTGATATGAGAAAACACAACTGAGCCAAACATGATTTTAAAAAAATGGAATTTGAATTTATATTTAAGATCACTGGCCCATTTAGAATTAGATCTCAAAATGTCATCTTATGAATCAAGCTCCACAGCAATGGGTCCTGAAATAAATCTAGTAAATGTTGAAATTATGAGGATAAACTAAAATAAAAAAAAGTGGAGCCCAAAATATGTTTCCAATGGTATTAGATCACTAACAATTTAAATCTGCTTTTCATATTATATTTAATAATGAATTTACTCTGTTATTATAGCCAATATTTATAACCAATAATTAATAACTCTTGGACTTTACCTGTAGTATATTCAGTTACATGTTAGCAGATATTGAATGCATTTAAGTAGTGTTTTCAATATCTATATCACATAGTACATAATTTTTATCAGAGGCATTTGCTTTAACACAATATCGATACTTATGTAGCCATCTAGGATGGCCACGTCCCGATTACAAAATGGACACTTGCAAAGAATGCAGGGAAAATTGGACAATACCGAAAAAGCAAGCAGGTGCAAGGACTGTCTGTTGATTAGAGCTGTAGCTCTCAGACAGGACCGGTACTGCAGAACCATCTACATACTAATGAGCCATCCCCGGGAACAATAGGCAACAGTTAGGTAAACAATGCTAAGACAGACATCCCGGCGCCAGAGGAGACCAAAGCAAAGCAGACCAACGGCCACCTCGAACACGCCCAGCAACCAGGGAACCCACCCCTCTATTGGAGGAAAATCGATAAGGACGATTGGGGAACGGCCCAATTAATTGGGGCCAAGGTCAAGGCCCGCCCAAATGTTCGTGAAGCCCTTTTGGGTATAAAAAGGATTCCCCAAGAGAGAATCTCTCTCTTGGCCTTGGCTCTCAGCGAGGAGAGACGTGCCAAAGCTGCTCCAGACCAAGTAAGTTCCAAGTCAACGCACGCTACGAGATAGACGCTCCTAGTTGCTATCTTGTAAACAGCTCAACCGAGCAGCCTCAGAACCGAGCAACGGCCATTGTTCCTCTGACTGAGTGGGCACCCGAAGCTAAGTGTAGGCTTTAGTAATAGTGGTAGTTTCGGTCGTAGAGTTTTGTGCATGAGTAGATTTGACTGTGTGTAAATAAATGAGCATTGCTTTTGAACTTACTAACTGGTGTATCGAGTCTTTGATCAGTATTCGGTTCTGAACCTTGTGGCAGTGTCGAAAGATACCTGGCGACTCTTGAGCAAACATAATTAAACAGAGCCAAATTAAGAGACAACAGCAAGTTAGCAACACTTACAAGGTCCAGAGTGAGTGACATACAAACTCGATAATAAAATTAATTATAGAAATCATTTGAAATGGGAGTCGGGATGGTGAAACCTGCCTCTCTGTTACCTGACGGCAACGGAAAAACATGTCAGTAATTCGTACTTTTAGCACTTCAAGGTGTATGCAAAACCCTTTCGAAGAATGAAAGGCATGTGGCAGATGGTAACAATTGATTTTTCATCTTCCCTTAATATTGGTGCTTGTTATATTACAAAACAATCTGAGTGAAATCCAATCTAAGTCGACACTGCTCAGGATCTGAATTTTCAATTTGAATACTGCTGAACTAGCAGCAGCAAGAAAAAGCCGACAGTTCCCTTTTTTGTTTTATTCCAGGCTCTTTTCTTTTCATATAACATGATCAAATTCAATGCAGCTTGTCACATCTGTCCTCAGCATTCAAATGAGTTTCATCCACGCAAAGCCGGCAAACACGTAGAATTGCCAATTTCAAGGCATCTAATAATTAGGTCAAAGAGAGATGATTTTCATTTTGTTTTCACAGCAGAACGCTGACAAGACTAACAGTGGATAATCCATGGGCGTTCTTGCCTGAAAAAGTTGTTTTCTGTTCCTCTAGTTGAAGAAAACTAGTCCAGAGTGAATCGTGATGAACCAGCATTTTAACTTCGCCTGTTGCCTGCCAGCTTATTACTTTGTGGGAAATCCAAAGTTCCAATCAAAGCTGGGTTTGAATCAATAGATGATGCAAACATGACCCGTGTGATTTTTACTCATTGGTGATGTGTTGTATGGGCATAAGCACATTATTGCCATTTTGCATTGGTGCAAGTACATATTTTCTGTGACATTATGAGAAATGTACAGAACTGTAAGGGTTAATGTTATGTCCGAATCAACCACTAGAGGGAGCTAGATGCAAAATTATATAAAGCATCAATGTTAAGGCTTCTGGAGGAGTGTTGAGGAGAAGGCTAGGAGAAAGACTGTAGGAAAGCTAGTGTGAGTGAGAGCAGCTCATAGTTATTGTATTAGTATAGAGATTAGTGGTAGATGAGTGTAGGCTGTATGTTTATTGTCAATTGTTTATTATAAAGAAGTAAGAGGTCAAATTCAATTAAGCAGTGTAAACAAATCTTTAGCTTTGTTTAGTACAAAAGCTAGTTGTGGACTTGGTGAACACTTATGCCAACCATCCTCAGATCTGAACCACAAAGAACACCACATCTTCCCCCAATTATCGGATGAATTAGAAGACTAATTATTTCAAATTACTGAATGTAATTGTTGTCATAATGCAGCTAAAGCTGAAACCAAATTAACAGGAATTGTAAACAAGAAAACAACCTTTTTTTCCTCTTCCTATGCTTGATAATTTTGAAATATATGGAAGAAAAGTTTATGTAGATAAGTGAAGCAATGGCTCTCATTTCGAGAGAGAATTCATCTAACTCAATGAAAAGCATAGATCCACCACCCTGGTGAAGGGATAATTACTTTGTTATCGAATTCCTTTATCAATATGCCTCAGCCTACCCTGTAGCCTCATTCCTCCAAGCTTCAGAGATCTTTGAACTCCTCAAGATGTATGTCACCGATCCTCGAGGCCTGAGCTGAAAGCTGGAAGGGGGTGGGTTCCATTCTGATTGGGCACTCTGTGATCCACAAAGCGACACTCTGGTGGCAAGTGATGCTCCTGCTGAAGCACCCAACTCCACCCACCTCTCGACTGGACCTGTCCTATTGACCCTGGCGACCCTTGACCCCATTTACCTTGTGCATGATCGCCGTCCATGTTTGACAGCTGTAATTCCACCCGTGGGGCAATGGCACAGCTCACACGTGATGCTGGGACCGAAGAGATGCCAAGCCTCTGATTCCATGAGCATCAAATAATCCAGGCAGGGGTCTCCAAGATGACCGAGGTGGGGTTGTCCCTGGCTTTCCTGGCTGACAGCTGGACCATGGCTTGGCCGACAAAATTCAAGCCATTCTACAATTCATACCTCTTGTACAGGTTTCATTTTTATACCCCAACCATTGGCAGCCACACCTTTGGCCCAAGGCCTGGCCATCTGTAATTCCCTCCAAAATCCTTTCTGTTCTCTACCACTCGCACCTCCTTGTTGTACATGTTCTGGTCATCTGCCCTAACATCTAGGATTGATTCAGCCACCGCGTTGTGCGCGGTGCGGACCCAGGCATGACGGGTGAACCGCTGGGGGTCATCCAGATAATGATATTTAAATGAGCTGGTATGCCGACGCTGCATTCACCTCGTGCCCAGGAGTCACCGGCCGCACCAACCGGGCCTCAACCAGGCGCCGATTAGTACTGGTCTCCACTGATGGCTACTTGGGAGATTTGGAGACCACTGCAGTCCCGGGTGGTCAGGGACAGGGGTCAGGGGCAGCACCCTGGCACCCCTCCCCTGCCAGGTGCCCAGTTGGCATTGGCATGATGCCAGGGGCATTCCCTAGGTGCCAGGCTGGCAGTACCAGCTTGCCCTTGTATCAGGTTGGCACTACCAAGAGTCAGGGCCTGAGGGGGCCATGCCCATGAAAGGGGAGGGCGAAGGTGGCTGGTAGGGGCCTCGTAATGGTTGGTGGTTGAACGGGTGTCCTGAAAGCTGGGGGAGGGGGCCTGAAGTGGGGGGGGGGGGAGGGCGGGGGGGGCATCCTCAGTGACCCAATAGTGGGGTGTCCTCACTTGGCGGATGTGGAATAATGCCCTTATGTGTTGGCGTGGCATTTCCCATGGGTGGGGTGTGTGGGGGAAGCTCAAGCTCATGTTGGAATCAGGGCACCCTTTCAAAATGGCGCCACGATCTCTGACGAGCTGGCCACACCGGCGAGTTCAGCACCCCACTGCTGAGAAAATGTGTACGTGTCGGCTGGACCAGGGAGAAACTCCCCAAGGCCCAACTAAATAAGTGTGGGTGAATCCAAAACATGGGTGGAAAACACCGGCAAACTTGCCAAAATTACACTTAGGGTGCGATTCTCCGGAATGATTTCTAAGTGTGGTAGCGAGCGGGAACGTCCGCAAGCTTCTCGGTGCTCAGCCCAGCAAGACCGGCAAAGCTATTCAACGTTAACTAGTCCACTTAACGAGGCCCCGTGGGCTTCATTCAGCAAATGAAGGCTCGCCGACCGATTCGTCGGGACCGCGCTCGCCAGCTCTCTCCCCCCTAACAATGTCACGCAGCACTTAAACAGCACTTGCACAGTCAACCCCACTCAGCACACAGCTATGGCCCCAGGGTTTGCAGATCTGGACCTGGGGAGGCTCCTCGATGTGGTTGAGGCCAGGAAAGATGTCCTGTTCCTCTGAGGGTCCCGGAGGATGAGCCACAGGGCAGCCAGCGCTGCCTGGGACAAAGTAGCCGTGGCCATCAGCTCAGGAGGTGTGACCAGGAGGACTGGCCTCAGTGCCGCAAGAAGGTCAACGACCTACACCGGGCAGCACGGGTGAGTTGACACCAATGCCCCTTCACCCCCCGAGACCTTTCTGCGCCCACGTGAGCATCCCCTCCCCAACCCTCCATGCGGCCCCCAACCCTCCCTTTACCCTCACTTCAACACCCCAGGGGTAGTCGAGGGCAGAGGGGTGACCAATGTGGAGGTTGGCGCACACCATAGGTGAGGATCCACCGGGCCCCACCTGGAGGACCTGTCATACGTGTGCTGTTATTGCCACACACATTGCCCCATCTGTCCCACTGACCACGTGTCCATTCTCCCGCAGTTCATACAGCCAACGGCGCCAACCCATCCAGGGTGGCCCCCTCCCCTGCCTCCCACGGGACCACCTCAGAGGAGACCTCCGAGGACGCCATAATCGAGGTGTCACAGCTGTCATCCCCACCCTCCACCAGTGCAGATACACACACCTCAGTGGGAAACGTTAGTGGTCAGGCTTCTGGGCACAATGTGGTGAGCACCACACAGTCGCTCATGTACATCAGGTGGAGGCAGTAACGCCCAGACGAGACAGCATTCGGAGGTCTGCTGGATCCCACGACCCAGCTGGGTCCCAGCCTTTGGAAGAGGTATTCCCGGAGGTGATGGAGACGTTAGGGGGCAGGCAGGACATTCAGAGGGAGATGACAGCAGCTCCATAACCCATTGGAGGGGTCCCTGAGTCTATGGGCGCAGGGGTTGTCAACGACATTGTGTGGTACCAAGGCCAAACACTGCTAGGGTGGTGATCACAGTGGAGAGCCAGGTGCACGACGTTGGACGCACAAGTAAAAGTGTCCAAGGTGTGGCACAGTCAGTGATGGACATTACTGAGGACCTTGACAGACTTTCTGATCGCTGGGGTACGTGACCCAGTATCAGGCTGACCTTGATGAAGTGCTGTGGGGCATGTCCTGCTCCAATATGGGAATGGCCAAGGTGCTGCGGAGTTTGTCCCAGTCGCAGGTGGGCATTGCCGAGGCACTGCAGAGCATGGCCCAATCACTGAGGAGCATCACTGAGGGTGACGAAACCATGGTGCAGATATGGGGGAGCTGCCATAGCCAGGTGAGGCAGGGGCAGCTGGGGCTCAAACCAGTTGCCCCTCTGTCCTGAGATGTACCCCAGGGCCCTATGGGCACCGAGCGGGAGGAGAGGGGACTGGGTGCCAACCCGGACCCATCCCATGGAGTGAGGATGGTTACCACTAGCTCCTCCAAGTTCCACCCCTCTGACGAGGCCACGTCTCCAAGTCAGCACACAGGACCGGGCAACACGGCTGTGCTTGTGTCGCTGACAAGTGCGCCGAGGCCGTCCGGCCCCAGAGCCCCCAGAGGACACCCACCAGGGGCATCAAAGGCCACGGGATGTGGCAAGGAGCTGGCTCCCTTTGATATGCATCCTGGGACACACCTAGACGTAGCGGTAGAGCAAGGAAGGCCAAGCACGTCGAGGATCACTGAGGGCAGCGGAGGAGGGGGGCAGAGGACCGGGGGGTAGGTCGGGGGTGAGGTTGGGGTGAGGGGGTGGTGAGAAGAGTTGGGCAGCACCTTTGGGAGAGAGGGGCATTGTTGGTCACCTGTGACACATTAAAAACCCTTCACCACAATCAGTATGACCTCCCTATCACTTTCTTCCGCAATGTGGGCCGACCGCCGAAACGTAGAACATAGAACATACAGTGCAGAAGGAGGCCATTCGGCCCATTGAGTCTGCACTGACCCACTTAAGCCCTCACTTCAACTCTATCCCCTTAACCCAATAACCCCTCCTTACCTTTTTGGATACTAAGGGCAATTTAGCATGACCAATCCACCTAACCTGCACGCCTTTGGACTGTGGGAGGAAACCGGAGCACCCGGAGGAAACCCACGCAGACATGGGGAGAACGTGCAGACTCCGCAGAGACAGTGACCCAGCAGGCAATCGAACCTGGGACCCTGGCGCTGTGAAGCCACAGTGCTAACCACTGTGCTACTGTGCTGCCCTAAACCTTGGCCTATCTCTCCAGGCATCCCTCCACTCCCCGGGCACACCACATGCAGGTGATCTGTGTGAGCAAAAACTCAGCAGACAAGCAGGGGTCAGACTATGGCCTAGATTGAGGAGCACTGGCACTCAGTTCTCTGTGGGTTATCATCCCCCCCCCCCCCCCCCATGTTCTCAACAGTAACCCACTGACGGCGCCGAGAACCCTGGAGTGGGAAGGTAGCGATGATGGACCAGGCCATGCCCTAAGTGAAGCGAGCGAGTATGAGGGCCTCCCTGACCCTCCAGGCTTGCCAGACCCTCGCCGCTGCCCCTGAACTGCAGCCTCTAGTTGGTCCTCCGGTTCATCGCCAGCTCATCCTCCAGCTCCTGCTGGTCCAGTGCTTCCTAATCATCCTACTCCTCCTCCTCGGAGGTGGGTACATGTTCTTCATCCCCAAACTCCGGCACATCACCCTGCTGCTGTGCCAGGTTATGGAGGACACAACAGATGACCACAAAGCGGGCGGCCCTCCAGGCGGTGTACTGCAGAGCACCACTGGAGCAGTCAAGGCATTGGAACCGCACTTTGAGCAGTCGATGCACCGCTCAATGGCCTTGTTGTATCGGGTCTCTGCTTCTGTCTCCGTCCTCTGTACTGGCATCATTAGCCAGGTCCTCAGCGGGTACTCCTTATCCCCCAAAGAGTCCTCAGCGGGTACCCCTTATACCCCCAAGAGCCTGCCCATCCTGGAGTGGTTCTTGAAGAGGCCGGGGATGTCTGACTGCCCCAGGATGTAGATATCGCGGACACGCCCCGGGAAGCATACACATGTATGGTAGTCACACACAAGCTTTATGTTCCTTTCTGTTAACTTAGGGCACTCCCAGGAGGCACAGTGAGCACAATGCGATATCAGCCCTTAGACCTGGGGCCTTCCGGCGATGGCGAAGAATTCTGCTCCCCCAGCATCCTGTTTGGGCTTACCCTCTCAAGCGGCGCCCCTCCCATGGTGGCCCACCCCTACAGAGTTTGTCTCCCCCAGCCGAGAGTGCCTCACCCACCCCCCCAACCCCACCCCACCGAGCACTTGGGTGGCTAGCCCAGTGCCCACGGGCTCTTTGCCTGTGAGCAAAACTGGCTACTCACCTCCTCGGCTCACCGCAGGAGCCCTTCTGCCAGGTGCACGTTTTTAAAAAGGAGTACTAAAAATGACCACTTGCTGGGGAAGTAGATGAATGGCAGGAGGCTACTGGATATGGGGTTGCTCCCGTTAATTGTATGGAACTAAGGCTTAAGTGGTGCTAATTGGTTTCTCGCCATGCTGTGGTGGCATCCCGATTTCGCCTACGGGAGCAGGCCGGTTGCATCGCAAACTGTTTGGCGCCTGGCGTGGTTCTGATATTCGGCCTCCCCCGCTATTCACCGGCTGCTTTCGCTCGAGTGAGAGCGGAACGAGGCCGGAGAATCGTGCCCTAAGAACTTTTTGGCTGAATCATGCCCCTAGTTACCTGGTTCAGTGTCAAATGATCAATAATTCTCCTGTGGAGTGACTTTGGACATGCTACTACATTAAAAGCATTATACGAATACAAGTTGTTATTTTTTTCTGGTATTTTGATCGTTATATTGAAGTCTGTGCAGATGAAGATTCACGTGCTAGATACAGCTTCTGGTAAAGCTCTCTAGTACGACTGCCTTTATCCTGTTGCCAGTTATATAATGCAGTTGAAAGCATTGAAATCTGCAATTATATTGTCACACTTTCCATTCGTAAAATGCAAGGCTGAAAAGTTAATAAATGTTTTCTCAGATGCATATTTTGCAGTGAATCATCTCTTTGTAAAGGAGTTATTCACTATGAGCATTTCACATGGTAAGTTCAAGGATGCATGGCACTGCAGAGTTGTACCATGGGAATGCATCATGCATCATTCTGCCGTTGTCTCGAACCATTAAATGTATACCGATGTTTCGTTGGCTCAGCAGGTTACACTGTTCCCTCTGAGTCAGAAGACGTGGGTTAAAGCCTCACTTGGTGAGTTTAGCCAAGGGGAGCATTCATTACGCAGTTTCCATGAGAAAAAAAATAATGCTGCTGGAACTGCTGTGGTCCTTTATAACAATTTTAAAAAACTGAGCATCTTTGTAGAAAACATCAGAGCATAGTTAAGTGTGGGACATTAGTGAGTGCATTGAAGTCAAAAGTTGTCACCACAGGAAACTGGCTGAGTGATATGCACCTACAACGTCTTCAGCTAATGACATACATATTGAACTGTTTAAAGAGGGCCTGATCCTTTAAAAAATCCAGGAAAGGCACTGACCAAAAATGGCTGCCATCAGTCACCTGATACCTGATACTTCTCTGGAACATTTCTATATGAATTGTACTGCAGGTCTTTTGAATGGAATTTCACACTTGGCGGTTGTCAAGGTCCATTGCGATCAGGACATCTCTTGAAAGGAAGGCATTAAAAATGAAATGTGCTGGACTTTAATCAACTGTCATTCTATCAAAGCAATGAGAACTGCTAACCACCCAGATAAACATAACCCCATCTTTTGTTGATTTCTATCTTGAAATGTTTCAAAGATTTTGGAGAGGACAAGACCAAAAAGTTTAATGACTTGGTCTGCAACAAAAACGGTAACACAGCCAAATCAAATTCCTTTCTGGGAAGATATAGACAAGAGTTTTAAAAACTAGTTTGGCCAAGCAGAATCTAGGAGAAGGTAAATGAGAGATCACAGATCTAAAAACACAACTGGAAGAGGCAAGTAATGCTCACTGTAGTGATCTCTGTCTATGTAAATACATGAAGGGTTCATGTGTAGTCAGTACAGTCAGATTATCACCAGAGGGCAGCACTAACAGGGGGTATATAAACAATCACAATCTGTTGCCCGCTCTCTTTCGATGTGTTGTAGTTAGAGGACAGACATAGAGCAAGCTCAGAATGTAAAGTGTATATTTCATTGTTAATCTACCTTGTCTAATTCGAACACTCATAAAAGTTTTGAAGAAAAGAACTCACAATTAAATTGATTAGTTACTCAATAAATTATTTGTTTCAACTGGCCGACTTCAAGTATTCATCATCGAAGTTAAGTTCAAGTCGGCAGAAGCAAATGAGTAACAAATATTACTCCCAAGTAATATAACATGCTACCAGTAGTAGTAATATATTACAACATGGTACCAGGATAAAAGCTTTAAGAAAGATTACTTGAAAGGTTAGGCAAGAAAAAAGAAACCTTCAGTACCGACTATTCAACTGTGGAAGACTTCGCAGCAATCGGATCCTCGACAACCAATCGACTCGATGAACCACGTTCAAGCTCCTCGGCAGCTGAAAACTAGCGGTAATTTAAATTTAAACTGGAAGGTTTTTAAGCAACACTTCCAACTTTATTTGGAAGCGCATGATCTAAATACAGCCTCTGAAGCCAGAAGAATAGCACTGCTACTATCAATGGCAGGTCAGCAAGCTATAGAGATATATAATTCGTTTATATTCTCAGATGGTAAAGATAAAAGCAAATTTGGTGTGATTTTCGCGAAGTTTGATGACCACTGCAAGGTACAGACTAATGAAATTCTGGAGACTTTCAGATTTCACAAAAGAGTGCAAAAAGCGGGGAGCCGATCACAAACTTTGTCACAGGCAAAAATTACTGCAATTTTTTAACGCTGCAAGATTCTGAGATTCGTGATCAGATAGTGTTTGGCATTTGTGATCAAAGTTTAAGAGAAGTCTTATTAATGCAAAACGATTTAACACTTAAAGTAGCGATTGAAAAATGTTAAGATCACGAACAATCAAAGAACCAATATAATGAAGACTTAGAATATAAAATCCGTGAAAATGGCGTGAAAACATACCACGAGGTAGAGGCAGTATCGCACTCGATGAAGAAGCACGTTTTGGATGGCACCCATCTTGCACGAGAGCAGTACGCACGTGCGCACATCCAAAAAAGACGCAAACCGGCAAAATACCCCAGCACATGCACGGGAAGCTGCGCATGCGCAGTTGAAAAGAGAGCACACTCTGGAAGAAGATCGATTTGCGCATGTTCAATCGATGATTACACATGACGTCACGAGTGTCGTGATGTCAGAAGACTCCGACCACACCTACTTAAAGGGAAACTGCCCGAAAATTAAAAATAACAGTTTTAAAGGCACAAAACCCAAAATTTTTACCTCGAAAGGCGGAACAATGCCTGAATTTCAACAAACAGTTGAAAATAACTTTTGCAGCACCATGGAACAAGCAGTTTGCAGCATTCAACATGAACAGCACATTAACAAATCCAAAACTCAAAAAGATGATTTGTTCATTAAAAATGAAAAGCGCAATAACAAATTCAAAACTGAAGTAGATTATCATAGATTATCATAGAATTTACAGTGCAGAAGGAGGCCATTTGGCCCATCGAGTCTGTACCAACTCTTGGAAAGAGCACCCCACCCAAGGTCAACACCTCCACCCTATCCCCATAACCCAGAAACCCCACCCAACACCAAGGACAATTTTGGACACTAAGGGAAATTTATCATGGCCAATCCGCCTAACCTGCACATCTTTGGACTGTGGGAGGAAACCGGAGCACCCGGAGGAAACCCACGCACACATGGGGAGGATGTGCAGACTCCGCACAGATGATTTGTTTGTGGAAGAATACTACTCAGACATGGATGAGTTATTCGGATATGATAATCATAGCATCAGCAACACGGTTGAAAAGCTCAATACGATTCTAAAGCTCATGGTAGGTGAATCCAACACCATGATGCAATGACAAATCGTTGATACATTGGATGACAGAGACCTGTCAAATAGCCAAGAAGAAAACAACACCATACAGAGAGCACTGAATGACTCCGTAGAGAGAGCGCTGATCATCTCCACAGAGAGAACACTGCAGGACTCCACAGAGGGAGCGATGAAAGATTCCACACAGAGAGCGATGGAAGCCTCCACAGAGAGCTCGTTGACAGACTCCAGAATTGAAGCAATTAAAGATTCCAGAGCGACAACCATGCATTGCGAAGACTCTGAAGGTCTATCCACTTTATTTGAGCAACTAGAAGAAGGCTATGAAAGTCTACCCAGCTCATTTAATCAACACAAAGAAGACTATTAAGGTCTATCCACCTTATTTGCACAACAACAAGACAATGAAAGTCTAACCACTGGATGTAAGAATAGTGACACAGTGATCACAATCAGCATACAAGATCTGCAAGATCACAGCGAGACTGACAGATCTCAGCTCGACTGTACAAAAGAACAAAGCAAGCAAAGTAAAATTACATGAGTCCAGTAAGACCACATCAATTGAAACCTCATCTACCCTAAACAACCTAGAAGAAAATTAAATCTTGAAGACGTTGTCTCCAGAAGAGGATCACTAAGAAATCAAAGATGATTCAAATCAACCTGAAATGACTCCAGAAGAGGAGCATCAAGAGATCAAAGATGAATCAAATCAACCAGAAATGACTGATGTCACCAAGATCAATGCAACATCAAATCATTCACACAAATCTCAAATCATAAGCTCAATGCAACATCAGATACCACAAAGGACACTGACACCAATAACTTTGAGAATGACTCAAATTATCCACAAGGAACAGTTGTTGAGCACAATAACAAAACAACAACCTGTACAAAATGGTACAACTCTTCAACTGAAGGACAATGTAAAAGCACAGTCCAAAACAATGGCAAAAGTAGAAACATAACATGGACATGTCCACACAAAACAAATGTCATGCAAACGAATTTCATGCATTCACATTTGCTCCAAGACAAAAAAGCAAAGCAGTTTTTAAGGCAAATGACATACTAAATCGATACCATAAGCACAAGAAAAAGACCCAGGTCAGACAACATAAGTGATTCAACCATTCATGATGACTTATTGGTACTTAAACACAAGAAACCTAAGAGACTAAATTTGTGAACATTGCACTGATTGATTCACTAACTGTATAATGCATGACAAACTGCACCTTTATGTACAATTTTCTTTCCAGCATACAGAAAATATGTAACACAAAAAAAGAGGGATGTAGTGATCTCTGTGTATGTAAATACATGAATGGTTAATGTGTAGTCAGTACAATCAGATGATACGAGAGGGAAACATGAACAGGGGGTATATAAACAACCACAATTTGTTGCCCGCTCTCTTTGGATATGTTGTAGCTAGAGGACAGAAGCATAGCAAGCTCAGAGTGTAAAGTATATATTTCATTGTTCATCTAAATCTACCTCGTCTGATTCGAACACTAATAAAAGTATTGAAGAAAATAACTCACAATTAAATTGATTAGTTACTCAGTAAATTTGTTATCAACTGGACGACTTTGAGTATTCATCATCGAAGTTATGTTCAACTCGGCAGAAACAAATGAGTAACAAATATTACTCCCAAGTAATATAACAATCACTGTTTTTTTCTCTCTCTAAAGCGAAAGAGAGTCTTCAACAAAGTGAAGACCTGAACCAAGTCAATTCCAGAGACCTACAGAAACTAACTAAGTTCAAATGGCTGCAATGTTCTACAATCCAAGTCTCAAAGACATGCATTTCTATTTTTAACTTTTTATTGGGCTCTGATGTTTCTACTTCTGATATATGTGGGTGTGTGAATGTGTGATTGTGTCTTCATTACTTCTTCGCAGCTTTAGTAACTAGACTCAATATAACCTGCTTTGACTGGCTCCTTGTTAGCAAATAATTGCATTTGGAATGTAAAAGGCATTGACAGGGAAAATAAGTTTTAAAATCTTTGTTGTCCCCCAACTGAGGGGGCTGAATAGAGGCGGAGCCAGCTCACTCTTCCCCACCCAGCCATATCACAATCCAATAGTGTGGTTGCTTTTACTGATACCAGTTTCATATTCCAGGGGCTAGATTCTCCGCAGCCCCGTGCTGAAATCGCGTTTGGTGCGGGGGCGGAGAATCAAATTTCCTTACGGAAACGGGCCCGATGCTGCTCCGGCGATTCTCCGGGCCCCGAATAACCGCGCGTTCGCGAATTACGCCGCGCCAGCTGGGGGCCCATTGCCAGAGGACCGCTCAGCGATACTCTGCTCCCGACCGGCTGAGTTCCTGACGGCGTGGAACTAACATGGTATGGCCGGTCGGGACTCTCACATGGCGGGTGCGGACTCAGTCCACCGTTGCCCTGGTAGGGAGCGGGGGGGATCAAGCACCAGGGGGGGCCTTATGGGCGGCCGGGGCAGCGATCGGGCCGGACGGATCCTCAGGTGCACGGCCGATTGGGGGTGCCTAGTTGGTTGGTGTTGGTCCGCGGTCCGAGTCCGCCATGGCGTTCGGTACGATCGCTGGAGGCCGCCACCGTGCACATGCGTGGCCTCGGAACCGGAAGTGCGGGGGCCTATATCCGCAGCCAAAGTTGCGTGAAGCACTCTGGGTCCCTGCTAGCCCCCTGACAGTAAGTGAATCGGGTTGTTTTTTTTCCAGGAAACTCGGGAATGCAACGCCTGCGTTTTTACGCCGGCGTGGGGACATTGCCTCATTTTGGGAGAATCCAGCTCCAGGTTTTCTCCAACTGCTATAGTGGGATTTAAACTCAAATTCCCTGAATTATTAATCAAACCCACTGAATTGTCAATTTAATAAAATAATTTCCCACATCACCATACCTTTACCCTGTGTATGAACAGCCTCGAGGAGGCCGACATGATGCTTATATCCAGTAACAATGACTCAGAACTGTGCATCAGCATAATTGATTGCTGATCAGGATATTCCTGGCAGTCAAGGCTATTAACTCCTCTACATATGGGAGGTAATGAGTGCCATAAGATTACTAGAAATGCAGTACAGTTGGCATATTGGGATTCTGAATTAAGGAGTGGTGTATTTCCATCCCCCCCCAACGGCACGTTTTGCGGCGATGAAGGGGGTTTGCCATTAGCCTGTGGTGGGGTCTTCCAGTCCCGTCACTGTCAGCATGGTTTCCCGTCAGGGAACCCGAAGTGGGGGATTGCCATCGGCAGGACCGGAAAATCCCGCCAGCGGGAACATCCATAAAATCACGCCCATTCATTGTTCCAGAAGCTGGTCAAATCTGGTGGAGCTCAGAAAGGAAGTGAGAATCATCGGAGCTTGCTATGCGCAGTATAATTTGGAGAGGAAGGATTTCTGCGCCCTGAAGCCGAAAGGTCCGATGGTGATGTGGGAGATGCTCCTCCAGCTCCACAGCTGCAGGTTACACAGGTCGAAGAGGAGGCGGATCAAAAGATGGATGGGAGCCACAGACATGAGGTGGTGCTTTTTCGCTGATTGCATTTAATTTAAAAATGCAGATGTACGGGAGAATCTAAAAAAAAACTTTCCCTAATAAGCTGGTTCGGCCATGAAGACCCAGGATTGCTAAGGCATCTGAACTTTGCCTGAGTAAACGCAACTTCTCTTTCTCCCATTTTAGGCGAGAAACATCTGATGAGAACGTGCAGTCAGTCTCAAATTCAACAAAACGTTCGGTGTACAAAGGCGAGGAAGCACATATTAAGTTTATTTCGAACACAATTTTGTCAATCTTTGTTAAAAATCTGCTCGCATTCCCTTCTGAAATAAATCTTGAGTTTTGATCAATCACTGCATGCACTCAGCCTAGCTAAATAACATTGAGGGGAAATAGGACCAAAAAGCAAAATAATAAGACAATTGTTGTAAAAGATTATGCGCGGAGCAGCTTAAAATGATCACCTCTTACTTTTGAGGTCATTTTTAAACCTAAGCAAATACAGATGCCTGCTTCATCAAGTAAAGTTCAATTGTGACAGATCTCAGTGTTACCAAATAAATACACGAGCATACAAAAGAAAAACAGGGAAAGATTTCCGGGCCCACTCACTCTGCCTCTGCCCTTCCAGGCTTGGGAGGGGTGTGGTGAAGTGGTGGGGGTGGGAGAGGTGGGGGGGGGGGGGGGGGGGGGGGGGGGGGCAATTCAGGAAAAGCACTTAGAAATATTTCTCTGACTCCCTAAGACAATCAGCCAAATCTGGGGCAGGATTCTCCATCCGCATGTTTCCCGGCAGTGCGCTTTCCGCTGGCAGCGGGATTCACTCTTCCCGCTGCTTGTCAGTGGGATTTTCCATGGAAGTCACCCCACGGTGCCGGGAAACCGGTGGGTGGGGGTGCGCTGCCAGCGGGAAAAGATAATCCCGACAACCGGAGAATTCTGGCCTTGATGTTCAAAGCAGAATAACTGAGTTTGCCAACAGTCAAGTATTGGCTTGACATCCCTTGTCTTGACATTAAAAAGTGGCTGGGTTCAATCTCTTTCCCCTATTTCTGGCAGAGGCAGCCAATAGGGAGAGGGCCTCCGACAAGGTAGTGCTGGTGGGCACGTGTTGGGCACAACTCTGGGCTCAGGAACCTTCATTTGGGTGGCACGGTAGCGCAGTGGTTAGCACTGTTGCTTCACAGCGCCAGGATCCCATGTTTGATTCCCGGCTTGTGTCACTGTCTGTGCGGAGTCTGCACCTTCTCGCCGTGTCTGCCTGGGTTACCTCCGGGTGCTCCGGTTGCTTCCCACAGTCCAAAGATGTGCAGGTTAGGTGGATTGGCCGTGCTAAATTGCCCCATAGTGTGCAACGGTTAGGTGGGGTTACTGGGTTACTGAGATAGGGTGGAGGTGTGGGCTGAAGGAGGGAGCTCTTTCCAAGGGCCGGTGCAGACTCAATGGGCCAAATGGCCTCCTTCTGCACTGTAAATTCTGTGAAAATATGATCCCAACATGAGAGTCCCGAAGCCCATGGTAAAATCCAGTCCAATGTTCCCACTGATGTGAGGTCGGCAATCTGAAATCTTTACTGCGTTTCCCTCTTCCCAGGCGCTGCTTGACCCACCGGGCATTTCCAGCATTTTCTGTTTGCATCTCAACCTTTTGTTTCACTTCAGTCGCTAGCTCAAGACTAACAGTAGAAGAGAGCTGTTGTTATTTCTGAAGTAATGTTATCAGGTAAGAGGTTTGCTCTAAAGGATGGGAAAACTGATTTGAAATGTCTTTTGGAAAAAAAACTAATTTCACACAATGCCGTTATGATTACAAGCAAAGAATGATATTTCTTGTGGGTGGAAGTGTTTCTGACATTACAATTGAATTCAGATGAACCAATGAGGTGGAGCTCCAATGACAACCAGCTGATATTCGAAGACAATGCAGAGACAGCAGTCTGTGGAAAATCTCTAGACGCTGGTTTCTATTTACATCAGTGCTGACCTTCAAACACTCTTGATGAAATGCAGGAAAGGATGGAAGGAATGTCAGTGTTTGTGAGAAGAAACCTCTGAAAACTATTGTGTAAACTGTGTGGAAAGAGATGGATGATAGCGGACAGCCCCCTCTCGGCCCCGGAACTTCAAATCAATGCTGGGTAAAAATCAATGACCTGATTAGACCATTAAAATCGTAGTACCTGTCCCGCTTTGGTTCCAATGAGTACTAATGCACTAACAATAACCGTACAAGCAATCTTTCATGCTGCATTATGGTTCAGGGGCTGACTAGGCCAAAAGAGTTCTCCATTGCCATTCATCACAGAAATCTCAGATTAATATCCAGAGCCATTGCTACCAGAGTTGCTGGGTACCTAAGGCAATGTCTAACATTAATTTTAAAACTAAATGAAAACAAGGGAAACCATTAACAAAGTTAATAAATGTCTTGTCACAGCAGCCATCACATTTTTATTCTTTTCTTATATTCCTCTCACGCCAACGTCCTTCGACGCAGCAAGGAATTACTTTCCTGGTTTAAAGCAGTCTATTTTCCATTTTCTTCCTTCTTTTGGCCTACTCATGTCACGCATCATTCGTTGGCAGGCAACACAATCCGACAAATCAGCGATTGATGTTCTAAGAACGGCCACTAGGTGATGCACAAGAGCAATCCAAGGATCTTCAGGTGGAGAAGTACCTGCTTTCTCCTGCGAAAGAACCTTCCTTTTTCTTTGTTTTTTTCAGTGCAAAGTCAGTGCAATCTCTCGACCCTGTTCAGAAACATTTGGTAATCTGGGGCTCGCTCCCACAAGCGTGCCATTTTTCATCCTTGCTTTGTAATACTTTTGCAAACCTGCCAATGTAAGTGCTGCAGGATAGGGACTTTGTCTCTCCAATGCCAGGGTAAAGGACATCACTGAGCGTGTGCAGAAAATGTTTGACGTGTTAAGGCCAGAAGTCATGTTCCATTTGGAAGCGGAGGGCATCGGTTGTAGAACGTTTGCAGTGAGAGTTTCAGGACCTCGAGATAAGGTTAAAATGCAGAACTACAAAGTTGCAAACACTGGATTACTCCCAGTACCTCACAAGCTAGAAAGTTCAGGCAATAGTACGATAAAACATGTTCACACTGGGAATACTTCCATTGTCCATTTGCAAGCGAGAGTAATGGGAAGATAGAGAAAGTAAGCCCGTGGCTTGAACATGGTGCAGGAAGGAAAGCTTCACGTTCTCGGGAAACTGGAACAAGTTTTGGCAAGTTCAAAAGGGACCTCAGCAGGCGCAATGGGCTGAATGGCCTCTTTCTGTGTTGTGACAGTTCTGTGATTATATGTGGCTGGAGAAATGCGCATACGTGCGGGCTTCAGGCCCCTGTGGCACTGGGACCAGTTATTGGGCAATAGGAACCGATTAAAGATGCATGGACGAGTAGGTAAAATGGTAATAGGACAATGGGAAAACTTTGAATCGAGAGAGTAGACACATTCCCATGAGGGATAAAAGAAAAGGCATCCAAAGAGCTCATTAAATGATGAAAGGTTATGGAGATTAAAATGAAACAGATAAAGGCTTATGACAATTGTAAGATTCATGGTACAGTATAAAACCATGCTGAATACTGAATTTACAGAGGAGCTCTAAATGTAAAGAAGTGGGACTAATTGGGTAGTTCTTTCAAAAGAGCTACTACAGCACATTGCGCTGAATAATCTCCTTCTGTGCTGTATCATTCAATGGTTCTATGAGTCTATGATTTTCCAGATATCACGGCAGGTTCCTTTTTCAGCTTTCATTTGCCCTTAGCTTCTTTTGCTTCTACCCTTGTCTTCAGCAGCTTCCAACCCCTTTGCTCTTTTGTCCTTGTAAGTCAGAAGAAAACAATCAGAATGTGAGGTGGTAATCCATTTTGAAGTGCCTTTGATTGCTCTGTGATTTTTGTATATTGCAGCAAATGGATTTGACAAGCAATTACACAAAGCCTCGTATACTGCGAGAAAGATGCTTACTGTCTGTGAAAGATTCATTTTAATGAATTAAACATTTAGGAAACACAAGTGAAGAGACCAGCGATAAATACTTTAAGTCCAAAATTGAGTCGCTGTACACTTAAAGAGGAACCATATTACATGGAATTGCTGCAAAATAAAGGGATCAAACTGTATTTGTACCCTTGCTTAGTTTCTTGTTTTCCATTGTGACAGTGTCATTTCCTTCACAACTGCCACAGGAGGCAGACTGGGGACAGCTAATTTGTGAAGACCTTTACAGGCCAATCCAGTGCAATAAACTGGCAAGAAAGCAACCGGAGAATGAATTCTGTATGTGTAGTGTCTTGAACATTTCACCATAGCAACAGGACGCAAGTAGGAGCATCATGTGAAGAGTAAAAGGAGAGATGACAGAGCGATGAATGAAGAGGGAATCTGGCAGCACATTTGAGAGGAAGGAAAGCCAGGACTCGGACCTTGGAATGGGCAGAACAGGGACTGTTACCATTAACTGACAGATTTGTATAATCTGCTGCCATACTCCAGTAGCTAGGCTGTGGGCAGAAACTCCCAAGCTCCACCAGTGAGTTCAATGGTGACATGGGAGGGTATGTGTGGTGGGGGGGGGGGGGGGGGGGCAAGAATAATGCGGCAGGCCCAAGAATAGGTTTCATGCCGTCGTAAATAAACAGCGAGATCCTCCGTTGGTTCCCGCCATGGTAGGTCAGAAAACACGGCAAAGGTCGGTGTGGACCTCATTTGGATATCATTAATGGGCAGGATTCTCTGTTTGGGAGACTATATTCTTGCGCCGGACGTGAATTAAAACCAATTTACCATCCCCTGGGAGTGCAAACCGACAAGCAATTCAGTATTCCTTGCTGTGCAAAGTTATGTATGGTGTGGCATGTGAGGGATTCCCAGGCTGCCATTTTGAGCGGGCGGCCCGATACTGAGGTCCAGTGGCTGGCCACCTCCCCACACCTCAAAGAAGCACCAAAATGCTCCCCTCCCCCCACGACACCGCACAGCAGCTCCCGGTTTACCTGGGGGGTGCCCCCCCCAACATGAAGTATGAGGATGGCCTGCCCGCCCCACAGTGTCCCCTGTAATAGGGAGACCCTGTGATAGGGAGACCTCCCCAGGTACCCCTGTAATAGGGAAACACCCACTGGGCCCGTATAATAGGGAGACCCCCCACAGAGACTCTCTGCCCATGGACCACCCCTCCACACAGATCCCCCCCAGAAAAGATACCCCTGTCTGGAAGCTAGAGAGCAGTCCAGACAGGTGCAGTGAGACAAATTACAGCTGTAACATTTACTTTGAAGCTCCATGTGTCCATTCCTGGAAGAAAGCTGCTGTGACCTGTGTCTGATTCCCGTAGATATATTAGCTGCAAGCTATTCATAGTTTTCCAGTAGAGGCTGTGATTGAAAGCCTCCTGCAAACCATCTGCAGCTGTGATTAATTCATCTTCCTTCACGATTCAGTCGCATAAGTGGTGAAACACTGACCACAGCAAAGAGAGGTAAGTGCATTCCAAGCACTAAGTGCATTCCAACCACTCAAGCATGTGGTTTCACTGCACTCACCTCCCTTTGATGTGGTCCCTGTTTATAAACATTGGGGTCTCACCACTTCTGTCACTGAACCATGAAGGGAGATGAATTAATCGAAGCCGTAGTTGGTTTGTAGAAGGTGGGGCAGAATAGACGGGCAGGGAAAGGTCAAAGCAAAAGAGAGAGGTGTATGTTAATGGTGCAATTAAGGACTGAAGACTGCTAATAGGGGCAAAGGTGAAGACATCAGCATGTGTAAATAAGAGAACAAAGGTCACTGCTCAGTGAAAGCAAAACTGAACAACACAAGAGAGGTGGCCATATGAAGGAGAGGTGTGATGGTGTTGGGGTAAGCCAAGGAAACCAAAAACGAAAAGGAGAGGGGATTCAACATGGAGGGGAAAGTTCACTGTCTGAAGTTGTTGAACTCGATGCTGAGCCCAGAAGGCTGTCACGTGCCTAATTGGAAGATGAGGTGTTGTTCTTTCAACTTGCATTGGGCATCAGTGGAGCATTTCAACAGGCCAGGGTGGACATGCAGGCATGAAAGCAAGATGCTGAGCTAAAATGGCAAGCAACTGGAAGGTTGGGGTCATACTTGTGGACGTAGAGAAGGTGGTCCTCAAAGCGGTCACCCAGTCGATTTACAGAGCTGCTGGGTGAACAGTAGCAAAGGTTATCAGCAGATTAAGATGAAAGGCCAGAAGGAAAGGCTTCGGAATAAACTTTCAATTAAGGCCATCCAATCATCATCTGGTGAGAATATCACTGATGTTCAACATCCATTCTAATGGCTAGGCTTATTATTTGTGGCATAAAAAACAAAGAGAAGTACAGCACAGGAACAGGCCCTTCAGTCCTCCCAGCACTTCCACCAACCTTTGTGTCAACCGTAATACTCTTAAGGGTTCTGCCAGTTACTGTATATTTCCCATCTGTATTAGACTATCCAAACTGCATTACTTCACCTTTGTCCCGGTTAAACTTCATCTGCCATCTCTCCACCCAAGTCTCTAACCGATCTGTATCCTGCTGTATCCTCTGACAGTCCTCATAGCTATCGACAATTCCACCAACCTTTGTGTGGTCCACAAACTTACGAATCAGACCTGGCAGAAGCAAATATCGAAGGCTGCATTTAAATATGTACTTTTTGCATAATGTGCACACGTTCAAACACAGTGCAGCGTTCCACATAGGGCAGGGTTCTCGTTTTGAGAGACTATGTGTTGGCGTTGGGACTGAATGGGGAGTGCTCCACGGAACTAATGAAATTTCAATCACCGGCATGTGATTAGATGGGGTCGGGATAGGCAGTCGAGAGTCTGACCAGCCAATGCCAACTGGGCCTGGGTGGAAGTGGCAGAGGCCAGGGGAACTTTAGGCCCCACAGCGGGAACTGGCCAGCGGTGCTGAAAGAATCTGCTTGACCTCCTCGCCCCTCGCATCCCCCCCCCCCCCAACCACACACCTTGACCCCACACCCATCATTGCCCTCCCACAATGCAGCGCCACCGGCGGACCAGTGGGCAGAACTGGGTGAGGATGGGCTACCACAGACCAGCCAGAGCAAGGTGCCAGCTCCATGCCCCTGGTACCACCCCTGCCTGCGTCCACTGTGCATTGTCTGTCCCCTCCAGGAGAAGGTGGCCCACAACCGCAAGGAGAGAGAGAAGGCCGGAGGGGACCCGTTAGACCTTGGCCCCTCACCGTCGCGGAGCAGAGGCGATGGACCAATCAGCAGAGTTGGAGATGGAGACCCCCACAAGACACATACCCGTGATCGCACCATGCATCTTGTCTTGTGTCTTGCAGCATCATGTCCCGATGAGGCGGGACCATCTGGGGTCCCTCGCCCCCAGCCCCAACACCGCAACTCACCTGCCGATGAGGCGGGACCATCCGGGCTCCCTCGCCCCCAACCCCAACCCCGCGACTCACCTGGCAACAGGGCGGGACCATCCAGGCTCCCTGCCTCCAGCCCTAACCCCGCTACTCACCTGGCGACGGGGCGGGACCATCCGGGCTCCCTCACCCCCAGCCTCAACCCCGTGACTCACCTGGAAATAGGGCGGGACCATCCAGGCTCCCTCGCCACCAGCCCCAACCCCACGACTCACCTGGCGATGGGGGGGGACCATCCGGGCTCCCTCACCACCAGCCCCAACCCCGCGACTCACCTGGCAACAGGGCGGGACCGTCCGGGCTCCCTCGACCCCAGCCCCAACCCGTGACTCACATGGCGACAGGTTGGGACCATCCAGGCTCCCTCGCACCCAGCCCCGACCCCGCGACTCACCTGGCAACAGGGCGGGACCATCCGGGCTCCCTCGCCCCCAGCCCCAACCCCGCGACTCACCTGGCAAACAGGGCAGGACCATCCGGGCTCCCTCGCCCCCAGCCCCAACCCCGCGACTCACCTGGCAACAGGGCGGGACCATCCGGGCTCCCTCGCCCCAGCCCCAACCCCGCGACTCACCTGGCAACAGGGCGGGACCGTCCAGGCTCCCTCGCCCCCAGCCCCAATCCCAACCCCGCGACTCACCTGGCAACAGGGCGGGACCATCTAGGCTCCCTCGCCACCAGCCCCAACCCCGCGACTCACCTGGCAATAGGGCGGGACCGTCCGGGCTCCCTCGCCCCCAGCCCCAACCCCGCGACTCACCTGGCAACAGGGTCGGGACCATCGGGCTCCCTCGCCCCCAGCCCCAACCCCGCGACTCACCTGGCAATAGGGCGGACCGTCCGGGCTCCCTCGCCCCCAGCCCCAACCCCGCGACTCACCTGGCAACAGGGCGGGACCATCCGGGCTCCCTCGCCCCCAGCCCCAACCCCACGACTCACCTGGCAACAGGGCGGGACCATCCGGGCTCCCTCGCCCCCAGTCCCAACCCCGCGACTCACCTGGCAACAGGGCGGGACCATCCGGGCTTCCTCGCCTCCAGCCCCAACCCCACGACTCACCTGGCAACAGGGCGGGACCATCCGGGCTCCCTCGCCCCCAGTCCCAACCCCGCGACTCACCTGGCGACGGGGCGGGACCATCCGGCCTCCCTCGCCCCCAGCCCCAACCCCGCGACTCACCTGGCAACAGGGCGGGACCGTCCCAGGCTCCCTCGCCCCCAGCCCCAATCCCAACCCCGCGACTCACCTGGCAAGAGGGCGGGACCATCTAGGCTCCCTCGCCACCAGCCCCAACCCCGCGACTCACCTGGCGACGGGGCGGGACCATCCGGGCTCCCTCGCCCCCAGCCCCAACCCCGCGACTCACCTGGCAACAGGGCGGGACCATCCGGGCTCCCTCGCCCCCAGTCCCAACCCCGCGACTCACCTGGCAACAGGGCGGGACCATCCGGGCTTCCTCGCCTCCAGCCCCAACCCCACGACTCACCTGGCAACAGGGCGGGACCATCCGGGCTCCCTCGCCCCCAGTCCCAACCCCGCGACTCACCTGGCGACGGGGCGGGACCATCCGGCCTCCCTCGCCCCCAGCCCCAACTCCGCGACTCACCTGGCAACAGGGCGGGACCGTCCAGGCTCCCTCGCCCCAGCCCCAATCCCAACCCGCGACTCACCTGGCAAGAGGGCGGGACCATCTAGGCTCCCTCGCCACCAGCCCCAACCCGCGACTCACCTGGCAATAGGGCGGGGACCGTCCGGGCTCCCTCGCCCCCAGCCCCAACCCCGCGACTCACCTGGCAACAGGGCGGGACCATCCGGGCTCACTCGCCCCCAGCCCAACCCCGCGACTCACCTGGCAATAGGGCGGGACCGTCCGGGCTCCCTCGCCCCCAGCCCCAACCCCGCGACTCACCTGGCAACAGGGCGGGACCATCCGGGCTCCCTCGCCCCCAGTCCCAACCCCGCGACTCACCTGGCGACGGGGCGGGACCATCCGGGCTCCCTCGCCCCCAGCCCCAACCCCGCGACTCACCTGGCAACAGGGCGGGACCATCCGGGCTCCCTCGCCCCAGTCCCAACCCCGCGACTCACCTGGCAACAGGGCGGGACCATCCGGGCTTCCTCGCCTCCAGCCCCAACCCCACGACTCACCTGGCAACAGGGCGGGACCATCCGGGCTCCCTCGCCCCCAGTCCCAACCCCGCGACTCACCTGGCGACGGGGCGGGACCATCCGGCCTCCCTCGCCCCCAGCCCGAATCCCGCGACTCACCTGGCAACAGGGCTGGACCATCCGGGGTCCCTCGACCCCAGCGCCAACCCCGCGACTCACCTGCCGACGAGGCGGGACCGTCCGGGCTCCCTCGCCCCCAGCCCCAACCCCGCGACTCACCTGGCGATGGGGCGGGACATCCGGGGTGCCTCGTCCCAGCTGCAACCCCACAACCACTCCGGAGCACCAGTCTGGGGACGACACCGACTTCTCGTCACTGCTGTCACCAACACCCTCCACTATCCCAGAGAAGCTCATCTCAGTTGGGCACTTTAGTGAAGAGGTTCCTGGGATACTATCTGGTGCACACCATACACATGTTCTGGTACATCAGGAGGAGGTAGGAACCACGGTGAGGGGGGTGGGGGGTGGGGGGGCAATAGTCAAGGACAGTCTGACCCTAGGAAATAGCTGCCATCCACACACGTCTCACAGTTTTGGAAGGGGCAGTCAATCAATGCTGGAGATGCAGACACAGAGCCAGGCACTACATGGGGGTGCGGGGTGCCGGGGGGGGGGGGGGGGGGGGGGGGGGCTGTCAGCAGCCATCCAGCACCTGCAGGTGCAGTTGTAGGTGTCCAACCTCTTGCAGATGCAGAAGGCGCTGCCTGCAAAGTGTGCCACCTAGGTCAACATCGCACATGGCATCTGCTGCAGAAGCCTCGGGCGCGAGGGTCAGGGCCATGGGTCAGAATGTCCAAGGACTGGGGCACAGTGTGAGGCTGGTGGCTGATGCACAGGACAGGGCAGCCATGTCACAAGCAGCTTTTTAACCTGGGCCACATGGACATGACTGCAGTGCTCCAGAATGTGGCCCAGTCACCAGGGGACATGACTGTGGGCGTCGAGAGCATTGGTCTGGTGCTAACTGGTCTGAGTCACTCGTGGGGGGAACCGAGCATGGTCACTGAGTGATGTGGCACAGTCCCTGCCCTCCTTGGCCGTGAGAATTGAGATCCTGGTCGAGACGAGAGTGGACGAGCTGGCAGCGCCAAGTGACAGCGGAGCCTCAGAGCTCACCCCTGTGCCAGGGAGTAGCCCAAGGGCCACCAGGCACCCCAAAGGAGGAGAAGGTGATGGGGCCCATGTCAGTGACTCCCGAGGGGAAGTGCCGGAACACCGCAGCGCATCTGAATCCCCACCATATGTTCCTGGCGCATCAAATGGGCAGCAGGTAGAGTAGCGTGGCACCATGGCACGTGTGACATCCAGCTGACTGCCGGACCCATCCAGGTCCGGTCACTCCAGAGGCTGGCCACCAGGGGACCCAGATTACAGGGTGAGAAATGCAGCAGGCCGTCCCCACTTCTGATGTACCGCCTGGGGACCCACCTAGACGGAGCATTAGAATACGTAAAGTTAGAAAGGCAGACACCGGTTAAGTTGGCACAGGTGCAGCACATAGGACAGCGTTAGGAGCAAGGGCACATTCATTGTACATAGCACTGTCACCAATCAACACATAGTCACACATGTTCACCGACATTCCGAACTGGCCCACCTCCTCAACCTGCCTCTACAACTGTATAATTTATTAGATTTTTATCTTTCTTCAGTTCTGTTGAAGGGTGATATGGACTTTAAAAGTCAACTCTGTTTCTCTCTCCACAGATGTTGCCAGACCAGCTGCATTTATCCAGCATTTCAGTTTTTATTTCAGACTTTATAATAATAATCTTTATTAGTGTCACAAGTAGGCTTACATTAACACTGTAATGAAGTTACTGTGAAAAGCCCCTAGTTGCCACAATCCGGCGCCTGTTCGGGTACACGGAGGGAGAATTCAGAATGTCCAATTCACCTAACAGCACATCTTTCAGGACTTGTGGGAGGAAACCGGAGCATCCGAAGGAAAACCACGCAGACACAGGGTGAACATGCAGACCCTCGACATTGACCCAAGCCGGGAATCGAACCTGGGACTCTGGCGCTGTGAAGCCACTGTGTTAACCACTGTGCTACCATGCCGAGGGAGACTGTTCCTTTCACTTCCAATGTCTAAACACTTCTGCCAAGTTCTCTCAGAAAGCATCACGCAGGAACTAATCACTGACCATTGTCAGGCAGAACACTGTCCCTGGCCAACCCACTGACTCCCTCCACAACCAGTTCCAAAGATCCAC
The DNA here is from genome assembly GCF_047496885.1 of Scyliorhinus torazame. Lineage (NCBI taxonomy): Eukaryota > Metazoa > Chordata > Chondrichthyes > Carcharhiniformes > Scyliorhinidae > Scyliorhinus > Scyliorhinus torazame. The sequence continues at coordinate 364,077,717 of NC_092708.1, read as the reverse complement.
TTGGCATCGAATAGTCTAGCCTCTCCTCTCCCAAACACAAAGCCTGGGAACACAGTGTCCTGGCAAGCAGGCTGCTTCAACTATGAATCTTCTGCTTAAAGGCACATCCCGATTATGGGTCCATGGACGAAAATAATAAAATGAAATAAATGGGAACAAAGGAAATAAACAGGAAGAACTCTTACACTGAATATGCAGGGGCTAAAGCTGTCAAGTCCCCCGAACTTATTATCTTCCAGTTTTCCAATTTGCACTGTCTGGGACTTCTCCCTTACAATACTGTAATCTTCGTCAATGAATCATGAACACCGTTGGTCTTGTCGTAAGATTGAACAAACATCAAACTATTTTCTGTCCAGTCCATTACATCTCTGACATAAGCCTTCAACCAATTGCTGGACTTCGGTCATAGTGACAGCCAAAGTATAGCTGGATCTGGTTAATTGAATCAGTTTATATAAGACAAATCAAGAGCTCAAAGCAGCACCATGTGTGTATCCACTAGACACAAGTGTTAATCCAGATCTATTTATGCTATTATAATTTTCATAAGAGATATTAGTGATTGCCTGAATAGTGGATCGATAGTTGATTCTGCCTCTGTTATCATTCCCATGATGACCAAGGACCAAGAAGAACAGAATTTACCAAATGACTCCAGAGAAAAACAATGGGTAAAATTTCACATTTTATAAATATCTCCTTAATAATGAAAACCAAAATCAACATAAATTGAACATGAATTAGTAGCCAGTTGGCAGTCAATATAAACTATATATTGCAATTTAAATAGCAGATACAAAAGATGTATTTCATGGATTCACTCGGCGGTCCCTTAGCATATATGACACCGCAGGCAGTCAGAAAGTCCTTCAAAGTCCTCTGTCTTCCCCAGCTAAAGTTCCTGTTGCTTCCTCCATGCAGGATTTAACCACTGATTCTCCTCCTGCAGCCCCTCCTAACCATCTCCAGTCCCATGGGTATGGTCTTCACCGAATTGGTCCCTTCAAAATAGCTGAAGCAGCAGCAGTAACTTTCCTTTCCTTCTCCTTTCTCCTGGTTTCAGCATTCAGGCTGTCTTATGTTTTGAACTGCCCTACACATGACTCTCCGCAGCCCGCCTGCCCAGAACTGCATTTCCGAGATCATTCTGTGTCCTTTGTCTGGTTTCATCTGGCTTCCGTGTCCACAGCAACCTGAGATCATAGCCCAGTTCACAGTAACCCGAAGTCACAGCCTATTCCCGGAAAGCCTTTTCAGTTCGGGACTGTTTATTGAAAAAAAAACTTTTGACACTGAGTTAGTGCACCCAAAAAAACATTTGACAAGCCATCTCCATAGATAATAGCTTCCCCCACTGGTCCAGCAAACTGTGGATTTCATCACACAAATTAACTAAATTTTAGCAATCAAGTTATTACCAGCAATGCCATTTTTGGACAAATGGCACAGGAAACAAGTCTGGAGGGATGGAGAATCCATGGATCTCAATGTTAACCTTGCTCTGGAGATGCTAATCATCTTCATTGGCATTTTGGAGTTTCCAAGGCTCATTAGCCAGATCGTTCGTCCTTGACGTCAATCCTTTTTTGCCATCAATCCTTCCCATCAGCATCAGACTTTCTAAGTCATGATTTCTTATCACTTGCCCAAGAAATTTCAGCTGCCCCTTATGTCAGCAGGGTTCTATGGATCTCAGATTTTACCAGTACCTCTTCACTGACAGTTAATCTGTCCACGATATCTTCATTATGTGCCACAAAAAGCATAACTGCAGCTTCAACTCCTCTCTGGATTGCTCCTCCTCTTCTTTAAGGGAGTGGCCAAGTCAAATTGACTGAGGGATGCCTCAGATTGGATCCCGTTTGGGGGCGGGGCCAGCTAATGGCAGCCAGGAAGATGATTGGAAGGCTACAACTACGCAGCGGCCTGGGGACAGGTGGGCAGAACAAAACCTGATTGGGTTTTATATAAAAATGGCTTTTGTTGAAGCCTGGATTGGTCGGCCTGTTTCTGCACTGTGAAATTTTGTGTGGCTTTATTGAAAACTGTTTCCAAGCTGCAATGGATTATTTTCTTTATAGCTTTTCCACCCTTGTTCCAGTAACAGAAAACAATTGATTTTGGGGAGGAACAAGATGTAACTCTTCTTGAAAAAAAAAAGTCAAATAGCAAACAGGCTATTCAAACTCTGTCTTATTGATCCTTCTAGCCAGAATTGAGGCAGCAAATTGAGCATTGTGCATGTTCAGTGTTTGGCTCCCTTATTTCTCACATTTTCTGACTCGAATTCGGACCAGGCTGCTTCATTTTCTAATGAAGCATTGAGCGTATTAATGTGGTGCATTCCCAATTAATTTTAATCACCAATATACCTCAAAGGTATTGTGGCACAGTGGTAGCAGCCCTACTTCTGGGCCAGAAGCTCCGCATCCGTAATTCCGCTTCAGGACTTGATGGCCATGGACGATGTGTTCATGACATGGCCAAACAGATTGACCACCAACCTGTAAATTATTCCAGTGCACCTGGTGAAAGGTAATAAGAGCAGGGGGGTTTCTGGTCGCCCGTGCTGCAAAACACAATGAGGAACCACTCTAGTACTTTGTCATGGACTAAGGGCGTGGTATCTGAAGAAGAAGGAACATGCTAGAACATCGATAGATTTTGCAACATGAAAAAAAACAAAAGCGCTGTTGCATTGGAATTTTCAACAAACCAACCAGGCCACCACCTCCAATGATTTACTTCAATCTCCCACATCGGCCACTTCCTACTCCAACTCCGGAGGCATTCTATTCCTCCCAGGCCCAGTTCCCCTCCAACTCCCTGCCCAAATTCCCAGGTATCCTCTGCTCTCCTCCAACATTTGCACGTTATCATCGCAGTTGTGAATTGGGCTCGTACATATGGGGCTCAAACGTCAGTGGTGGTGGGGGAAGGGGGAAACAAGCTGGCCCAGGGGAAGAAAGGTTGTCCTGCAGACTGGAGGCAGGAAGTCTTCCCATTTCACGACAGGAAGTCTGGCCTCAGAGAGCTGCCAGCAGAATCAAGGGCTAGGAGCAGTGGCAACTGCTGGTACTGCTCTTGGGCAATGAGGTTCAACTGTCTTTTACAGTAACTTCATTGCAGCGTTAACGGAAGCCTACTTGTGTCAATAAGAAAGATTATCATTATCCTGCTTGGTGAAGTGAAAGAACTGCTCTATTGGTCTGAAAGCAGTGAGTGTCAGGCAGCACGGTAGCACAGTGGTTAGCACTATGGCTTCACAGCGCCAGGGCCCCAGGTTCGATTCCCGGCTTGGGTCACTGTCTGTGCAGAGTCTGCACGTTCTCCCCGTGTGTGCGTGGGTTTCCTCCGGGTGCTCCGGTTTCCTCCCACATGTAAAGACTTGCAGGTTAGGTGGATTGGCCATGCTTAATTGCCTTTAGTGTCCAAAAGGGTTAGGAGGGGTTATTGGGTTACGGGAATAGGGTGGAAGTGAGGGTTTAAGTGGGTCGGTGCAGACTCAATGGGCCGAATGGCCTCTTTCTGCATTGTATGTTCTATGTTTTATGTTCTATGTTCTTTGCAGTGAACCTGAAATTATGCTGAGTCTGCAGAAAAGATGGACAAGCTTTCCAGGGGAAACCATTTCAGGCCTAGAAGGAAGAAATGCCAGAAGAAAAGCCTGAACTTCAGACAGATAATGGGCTCGATCGTCAGGCCTTAACACTCCCAGCTCGGTGACATGACGAGGCTGGTAAATCATGCGAGAAGCCTCTCACGAGCTTTACTTTGCCTGGGATGCTTCGTGAGACCTAACAAGATCTCTTAAGAAATCGTGATATGGAGCTCGCCCTCATTGGGCAGGACCCAGATTTGCATATTCAAGTGAGCAACTAACTTAAATATGTCTGCGCAGGAGTATCCCAAGGTGCGGGATCAAATATTCTCTCTTGGGAGACCCCACCATGGTGCCGTTTAACATGGGTTTCCACAATGGGGGCCTCCATGGTGTTCGGAGGCCCCCGGGTGGTCGGGCTCTGGCAGGGTGGTACCCTGGCAACACAATGCCAACTAGGCACCTTGGCAATGCCAGCCTGGCACCATAGCACTGTCAGGCTGGCAGGTGCACGGCCAGGGTGCCAGGATGGCAGTGTCAAGGTGCCCAGATGCCAGGTTGCCTATGCCAGTGTTCAGATCCAGGGTGCCCTGCCTTATGAAGTGGGTGAGGGGGGCTCAAGGGTCCCTAATCGGTACGTTGGTGCATTGGGGGGTGTCCAGTGGCCGCGGTGGGGGTAGAGAGATCGGGGTAGCATTTAACATTGGCCCCCCGATCTCTTCCTGCACTGATGAGCTTAGGCACGAAAAATAAGCAGAGTCCCATTTAATAGTGGGGTCATTCTCAGTGCTATGCCCTGCTGAACACGCCCAAAAGGACTTTGTTTCTTTTTCACCAAATCACACCCATTGACTGTGTAATGTTCTCTGCGCGCATGGATGGCGAGGTCTTTGCAGTTGAAGTGATCAGAGAACATACGCTTTGTAAATGAACAAAACTGTTTAGTAATTAACTAAATCACTAAAGGGTTTCTATGATGTAAGATAGCAGTTGGATATTACGGCTAAATGCAAACAACCATGGTTAACTCTTATTAATAACTGTTGACTCAGGAGCTGCTCGATATGCGACTGAACGCTGTGCTTGTCCAGATTCTGCATTTGTGTGCTGTCCAGGAGATTACATCCTATCTCCATGGGCCTGTCTTCCGGTGATCTACTCCTATCACCACACCACCTGTGGTCGGATGCTAAAATCTCAGTCTATGCATACGGCACCTATCTTTACTTACAATTTGGTTATTAAATTATACACAAATGATATTCTACATATCATTACAGACTGGATGTCATCCCAGTTCATAAAGGAGCCTTAATATTTTTAAAATAATTTTTAAATTAATATTTTCTTTCCCCTTTCAACCACCTTTTCCTCTCTGTGTTCCTTGTCTGCTTGTGTGAGTGTGGATGGTCAGTTACATTTTAAGTCCGTTTAGTTGTAATGCTGTACACAATAAAAGTTTACTTGTGTTTAAACGTTACAAACATGGTGACTGCAGTTTATTGGCTCAACCAAGAACCTTGGCTATTTTAAATAAAATCTAATTTCGCCTCTTTTGCGACTCCGGGTCAAGTGGTGCTGGAATTGACCGTGCTTTGGCCCAGGGTGTCGTGACACAGCTTATAACAAAAGCAAAGGAACTGCTGCTGCTTCAGTTATTACATAAATAAACAACATGCGAACAATTGAAACAATATAACATTTCTTGAAATGTTTGCCAATGTTATCAATAGTTACACAATATTCAATTTTGCTGGTTTTATTGTCGCATGGTAAGTGGAACACACAAGAGTTCAGCAGTGGACAAGTTGACCTTACGTTGAGCCTTAGTCTGATATAACATTTGGTTTTTGGTTACCCAAGGGAATAAATCTGCCAGTTTTGACTGGGTCATTTGAAGGAAGAAGGGTAAAATGACTGTGGAAAATGTTATGAATCTGTCGGTCCTCAAATTCTTTATTTGTAATCATGACAAATGGCAATTTCCACGGAAGAAATAAATACATTACAAGTTGAAGGTTAGAATTTGAATGTACAATGGATGGAGTAGCGTGCCTCAAGGCTAACAATATAACCTTGTGCTTTTTGGTTAAGCATCAGAGGTTGTGCGAATGCAAATCGTACACTTCTACTCACTTTAATAGTTGGAGAAGCACCATACTGTCAACAACAACAGCTTGTATTTATCTCATGCCTTTAATATATGTTACTATCCCCTCGGGAACTATAAACCAAAATTATTAAATATACTGACTGAGCCCCAAATGAAGAAATTACCAATAGGATTTCATTGTTTGTAGATTTACTTTAACACTGATCAGAACCAACACATATTCAACATTAATTGACAGGCAAATAACACTTCAAATAAAAAGGTAAATTTCACATTAAACAATCAATGGAACAAAGCTACGTCTTATACAACTACAAGTACCCATATCACCTCTGTGCAAATGTTGCATTATGTGGCTACACAGTTCCACAATACGTTGTTCCTTATTCACGCAGGGTAGGTCAGGAGTCATATCCTCTTTGCGTATCAGGGATATGTTTATAATCGGCATACCCAATTCTACAAACCGTCTCTCCCTCGAATCATGGCAGTCCTGATGGTGTAGCTTTCCAGGGTTACTTTTCAATCACCCAGTAACATCCTGGTTCCTAGTTTTCCCACTTCTTGGAAAACACCAAGCTCTTTATCATACCCAAGTTATTCGCACAGCTTTCCAGGTTTTAAACCTTTAAGCCAGCTCACAGAGTACTTCCAAGGACTCCCATCTCCTTCTCTGCAAAATAGTAAAATTTACCTTTTCTAAGAGTGGTTTACTTCTTCTCATCACAAGAATTCCCTGTGCTCCTTTTTCTGCCTCTATCTGCTTTCTATTTGTGCCTTCATCTGTGCATTGATTGCCTTCACCCTCCATCTCCTATGCTTGTAGCTCTCCTTTGTGTTTGCCAGCCACACATCTTCTTTCCTAACGTCCTTCCTGTTGGTACTGCTTCGAGGTTAAGGGTCACAAGGTCACTTACACCTAGATTTCTTATTATCTAAGAAAATTACAATTGATTCTTTTTCAGTTGGTGCAAGTTCTCAGAAGTCATTATCAAACATTCTTTCAAAAATCAATTACAGCTTCCCGAGACCTTTTAAAGAACACCAGAGTCCTGCTGCTGAGAGAAAGACGTCAGGAGTGGTTGTGCATGCAAGGTTGTCCTGCACTGTGGCCGCCAGCCACGTGCATGCATGGATGTTTCAGACACCTTTTCCAACTGGTGGGCAGCAGGAGCTTTCGTGATTTAAAAAAAATAAGTTGCTTCAAAAAGTCTGAAAACCACAAGGAACTGCCGACATGGCCTTGAACAAGCTTTCTGGTTCAGTCCGTCAGAGAGCAAAGTTTTGCCAAGTTTCGGGCAGTGAATTGTGGAATTGTCAGTGTTCGGTGGACCAAGTTCCTGCACAACGTCATCAGCTCATTTGATGGGTAATGAGGCTCTTGATCCCTGCACAGTGGTTTTGAACCCTGTGTTGCGGAATGATTTTTAAAATTTTTATTTAAGAAGGTAATAAATTGTATTCAATTAACTGAACAGGAAATATTAGGACAAGGTAGTTCAGTCACAGTTCATTGGCATATACGGTCTGTTCCATTATAAAATGTTGTAAATGGCAAGACACCTGGATTCAGAACTTATGGAACCAGCGACTGTCACTGCTACTCCTGCTATTTTCTCATTGGCATTTCCCCTTCTTGTTCAGTCATGATCTTGCTATCTTGGTCTTCATTTTCAGGCACACTTTTGACAATGTTAGGAATGCACGTCCCTTTTTGAATATGCCTGTCTTGCGCCAGAATGAATTGAGAGCAGGTGATGCTCATCAAAACTTAAATTTAAGAGCGAGGATTTCCCCCAGAGCGGAGGTGCTTGTGAACAAGGAGAGGATCCAGGAGGGAAGAAGGGAAACTAGCATTTGTACTGAACTCCAGTATCACAATAAAATCACTGTGAATCATCAGAATATCTTCTGCTGACTAATTTAGTAAATGGATATTCTCATGGAAAACACTTTTTCACAATAATAATAATCTTTATTAGTGTCACAAGTAGGCTTACATTAACACTGCAATGAAGTTACTGTGAAAATCCCCTAGTTGCCACACTCCGGTACCTGTTCAGGTACATAGAGGGAGAATTCAGAATGTCCAATTCATCTAACAAGCACATTTTTCGGGACTTGTGGGAGGACACCGGAGCATACGGAGGAAACTCACACAGACTCGGGGAGAATATGCAGACTCCAGTGGCCCAAGCGGGAATCAAACTTGAGACCCTGGCGCTGCGAAGCAGCAGTGTTAACCACTGTGCTACCATGCTGCATGCAGCAGATGCAACACTGTAACCTCTATCGCAGTAATGCATCTGTGCATGTGGAGGATGTTCTTTCCCCCTAGTGTTGCAGCAGAAATAGAAGCAACTTTTAAAGAAATAATGAATTTTTCTGCTTCTGGATCAAAGGTGGTCACACACAATAATACATCCTGAGGCACTTCACTCGGCATATTTGACACTGAGCTACATAAATGAATATTAGGGCAGGTAATAAAAAGTGTGTTTAACGAGATCAGTTTTATTCAGTGTCTTTAAGAGCAGGAAAGAAGTAGAGAGGTGGGGGGGTTTAGGGAGGAAATTCTAGACCTCAGGGCCTCAGCAGCTGAAGGTGTGATCAATGGTGTTGCAGTGATTAAAAAATGAGCGTTGCTGAAAGAGTGAGAATTGGGAGAGCGCAAATCCTTGGTGAACTGTAGGGCTGAAGAAAATTACTGGGACAGAGAAGGGAGAAGCCAAGGACTGATATTAAAATATGGCCATCTTCATTTAAATTGATGCGTTGTTTAACAAGGAACCATTGTAGGTCAATGAGTGCAGGAGTGACGTATGAGCATAGCTTGGTAGGACACGGTATTTGACTACGTGAGGAGGGGTGAAATGACTCCACTCTTCTCCCACTCCACATTTGACCATAACCATAGATTATCATAGAATTTACAGTGCAGAAGGAGGCCATTCGGCCCATTGAGTCTGCACCGGCTCTTGGAAAGAGCACCCTACCCAAGGTCAACACCTCCACCCTATCCGCATAACCCAGTAACCCCACTGGACACTAAGGGCAATTTTGGACACTAAGGGCAATTTATCATGGCCAATCCACCTAACCTGCACATCTTTGGACTGTGGGAGGAAACCAGAGCACCCGGAGGAAACCCACGCACACGGGGGGGAGGATGTGCAGACTCTGCACAGACAGTGACCCAAGCCGGAATCAAACCTGGGACCCTGGAGCTGTGAAGCAATTGTGCTATCCACAAGGCTACCGTGCTGCCCACAGTCAAATTTAAAGAATTTAGTGAGGGTATACTTCATCAATTCTGTAACAGTCTCATTATCTACACTTGGAGGCTATGAAGAATTATTCAGGCAGGTTTTCTTAGGTTAAACAAAGAACAAGATAAATTTATTGGGTGGGATTCTCTGACCTCCCTGCGGCGTGTTTCTGGGCAGCAAGAAGTGGCCCACCATTGGCCAGTGGTGGGATCATCTGGTCCCGCTGCTATTGATGGGAATTCATCCCACACTTCTGGAAAACCTTCGGCAGGGGAGCACATCAGCAAGGCCAGGAGATCCTGCCAGTGTGAAGAGCCAGAAGATCTCACCCATTGAACCTATTTCGGGAGCTAGAAAGACTCGGTAAAACACGACCACAGTTTATACGATTATACAAACACACATGGCCCAAACACAAACAAATACACATGACAGAGTGTGAAGATAGGCTAATCGAATTTTTTTAACAGTTCATGGAAGATAAAGAAAGGACTAAATTGTGAGCTGTTGCTAGTCTCGTCTTGATGCAGTGATTCAATGGTGGGGCCGTTTATTCAGCTGTCCTCTTAGATGTAGTTATATGGGACAGATTTTCATGCTTTTTTGAAAAGATCTCAGTTTTAAGATTTTATTTCTTCTCAGTATGGTCACTTTGCAAACCGGGTACAGCACTAGAAAGAGAGAGAGAGAGATAAAGAGAGAACACAGCTTCAATCTGTATGCGCTCAACACAGCATTGACATTTTTTTCACTCTTCTGCTTGGTAACGGACCCTTTAAGTACCTTGCTGATTGTATATTCCAGAGAAATTCAATTTGTTTTTGTCCGCTGCAGTTATTGTTTCAGAACAGGTAATTGTATTTTGATATCTCATCTCAGAAGCATTTCAAAAGTCTGAAGGTTGTGTGAATAGGCAAGGGATGGGGTCATTCAGGCTCCACAGGGGTTTCTGTATCTTCTTCCCACTTGGTGAAATGTAAAATTCTATGTGTTTCAGCAGTCGGACTGGGGATTCTTTCAAATATCATTGTCTGTATAGGCTTCAAGCTTTTTTAAAAATCCATCCAGAAACAGGAAAAATGGAAGTACATCTTAAAAAAAGAAAATTCTTGCAAAAACAGGCAATGGATATTTAGATTATTTCAAGTAGACAGAGGTTAGAACACAGGAGCCAAGCCTCATCAAGTTTCAAAGTTACAAGAGCATGATGTTGATTTCAGCAGCTGGTGAGCTGAGACAGGGACAGACCATATCGTGTCTGGTAAACATATGATTACTTTTCTTGGAAGAAAGCAATTCATACAGAGGCATAACACTAAGTAGCTTCACATTGTTCAATGTGCATTTCAGTTTTCTGAATAAAAATAACCTGTTTCAGAGTTTGAGGGTTATCTTCCAGAATCTTTAAAGAGAGTCATTCCATGCTGTTTACCTTGATTGTATCTTTGTGTTTCAAGGAGTTCTATGTGAAACGTGAAGTAGGAATATAGTTATTTTATTATAATATGTTACAGAATGTTATTATTATTGCTGATTTCATCAGTAAGTTATGTGATGTCATTAGTTGTTGTTGTTTCCTGTGTATATTGGGGCTGGTTTAGCACACTGGGCTAAATCACTGGCTTTGAAAGCAAACCAAGGCAGGCCAGCAGCACGGTTCAATTCCCGTACCAGCCTCCCCGAACAGGCGCCGGAATGTGGCGACTAGGATCTTTTCACAGTAACTTCATTTGAAGCCTACTTGTGACAATAAGCGATTTTCATTTCATATTGATATTTAACTGTTGTTAATTCTATTATTGTTATTTTGATGTTTAGCTAGCTGCTCCTGTTTTTGAGTCCATAGTGTATTTTAAATTTTGTGATTTTTACATATTAAAAAAAGATTAACTTTAACTTTAAGATCCACACATTTCAGCTACCTTTTCATGGTCAAGTTACCACATATAGAAATACAGCGAAACCAAACAACCTAAAGATTTTAAGATTGCACTTCCCTCTGAAGTAAAGCCAGCTTTCTCAAGGCCGTGAGCTGGTTCTGTCTTATCAGGCCAGTAATTATAATACTAATTAGTTCCATAACTTAATCCCAGCCCCCATCCCTGACTGGAGTGACAAGTATTGGATCAGATTTAATTCAAAGCCTTTTGAAATTTCTGTCTTTATAGCTGTGTGTTTCCTGGTGCTCACAGTGCTGGGAAACACACTGCTATACAACGTGACTCGTGCTGTATAAGGGGCCTCAGTGGGAAACGCACGGCTAAGGTTGCACATAGCTCCGTTTTGTACACTGGGGGATTCTGTTCGCCAGAGCTCCCACGGTAGCGAGAGATCGGGATGCCATTTGTAAATGGCTTCCCTATTTCTGCGGCCCCGAAGTGGCTCCCGACCGCCTCCCCAGCCCAAACGCACAATATAGGCAGCCCAATCCAGTTGTACACACACACAAAATGTCAGCTTTTCAGTGCCAACCTGGCACCACCCATGCCTGCTGGCAATGCCACCTGGACACTTTGGCAGTGCCAGGCTGGCACTTCCAGGGTGCCCAAATGGCACCAGCCATGCCAGGGTATCACCCTGCCCAAATGGTATGCAGCCGGGGGCCTCCAATCCCCGGGGAGACCCCCACAAGTGCCATTCCATCTGGTCCTCATTTGTGGAGAACAGTGCTGAACGGCGCACACCCAACGTCTTCAAGGCGAAGGAGATGAATCCCAAAGCCTCAGGTACCTCAGGAATCTGCACATTAGAGTGAGACTAGCTGTCTCTCTCCAATATGCAAATTTGCCAAAAAGTGATCCCACCCAAAATGAGCGGGATTTACATCACTACGTCTCACAAAATCCCTTTGGATCCTGTGAGGCGTTACGAGCCTGGCAGTTTCTGGGAATGGGGTCTTCCGGCTTTTATCGGCCATTGGATTGCACCCCCTGTTAGTAATTCTGGAAATCACCGATTACGGTAGCAAATCTGTGAAATCCCACCATTTCCGTTCCAAGCTATAACATAGAAAAAGACAAGTTTCTGCCACCACTCCCAGAATTTCAAGTTAACAACAATTCTCCAGTCAGTTTTGTCCACAGCATTACCACCAGATTCTAAGACAAATGGTTAAAATGTAGTTCAAAGAAGCACATTTAAAATATTGCTGTAGCTGAAATAGGTTGAATTTTCCTGTAAAATATTTGCATGGAAAAGGTTAACATGGTCCGATAACAGCATAGGAAAGAGGAGTAGGAGTAGATCGCTCAGCTCTTCAAGCCCTCTCCACCATTCAATGAGGTTGTTGCTTCCATTTCCCCATGTGCCTAGATGATTCTAACACTGAGAACTCAATCCACCTGTTTTGAGCATACTCAGTGACTGAGCCCCCACAGCCCTCTGGGGAAGAGAATTGCAAAAATTCACAATTTTTGTGAAGTAATTCCTCCTTATTTCAGCCCTGCCCATATTCTGAGACTATGCCCCCCCCCAGTTCTAGATACCCCTGAGCCAGCGGAGCATCTCTCCTGTCGCTACCCTGTCGGATCCTGTAAGAATTTTGTAGGTTGAATGAGATCCCCTCTCACTCTTCTAAACTCCAGAGATTAAAGGCCCATCCTATTTAATCTTTTCTCATAACACAATCCCTCCAGCCTGGGAATGAATCCAGTGAACATTCGTTGTACTTCCTCTGTGGCAAGTTTAGCGTTCTTTTGGTAAGAAGGCCAAAACTGTGTTTGGAGACCAAAGTGTTGTCCAGGTGTGGTCTCACCAATATATTACTGGGGGTTCAATTCCTGTACCAGCTGAGGTTCGCCTTCTTAATCTTGTCCATCAGCTGAGGTGTGGTGAACCGCAGGTTAAATCACCACCAGTCAGCTATCAAAGGGGAGAGAGCAGCCTCTGGCACTGTGGTGGCATTGACATATGATTGCGGTAAGATATCTTTACTCCTATACTCAAACCCTCTTTTAATAAAGGACGACATACCATTTGTCTTCCTATTTTCCAGTTGAACTAGCATGTCAGCTTTCAGTGACTCATGAACAACGCCCAAGTCCCGTTCAAGTTCAACACTTCCTGTGATATTACCATAAATGTAAGAACTGCAAGGGTTAATGTAATGTCTAGATCAGATCATAGAACATAGATCATAGAATTTACAGTGTGGAAGGAGGCCATTTGGCCTGTCGAGTCTGCACCGGCCCTTACTCAAGCCCACGTATCTACCCTGTCCCTGGAACCCAGTAACCCCTGTTTAACCTTTTTGGACACTAAGGGCAATTTAGCATGGCCAATCCACCTAATCCGCATATCTTTGGACTGTGGGTGGAAACCGGAGCATCCGGAGGAAACCCATGCAGACACAGAGAGAACGTGCAGACTCCGCACAGACAATGACCCAGCCGGGCATCGGACCTGGGACCCTGGAGCTGTGAAGCAATTGTGCTAACCACTATGCTACCGTGCTACCCATATTAGCCACTGGATGGAGCTAGTATATAAGACATTGATGCTAAGCCTTGTGGAGAGAAAGGTGAAGGAGTTAACTAGAGCATAGACTGAAGGAAAGATAGTGTGAGTAAGAGCAGATCATAGTTTATTATAATGTAGAGATTAGTTGTAGGTGAGTGCAGATTATATGTTAATTATCAACTATGTATTATTTAGGAGTATGTGGCGAGTCCAAATTAGTAGTGTTAATAAATTTATATCTTTCTTCAAGTTAAAGCTATTTTGTGGTCTTTGTGAACACTACGCCAACCATCCTGAATTTAGCAACACACTTCCCAACCTCTCACCCATCAAGAAATAATCTGTGGGTGTAACTTTCTGGTCCTGTCTGTTGCAGAAATCGTTATGGGTAGGACGGAACATTTGACGGACCAGCAAAAGGTTCGTTGACTTTGGATGGGAGCTTCAGTATAAGAAAATCTCGCCCTGTATTCTGTTTTTCCTGCCTTACATTTCTCCACATTGTACTCCATCTGATAGGTTTTTGTCCACTCGATCAGCCTCTCTTTGCATCCCCCTCACAACTCACACTTCCACCTAGTTTTGTGTCAACTGCAAACTTGGCAATATTACAATTAATCCCCACATCCAAAATCATTGACATGGATTGTAAACACAAAAGTTCCTTTATGGGCCTGGTTTAGCACAGTGGGCTAAATAGATGGCTTGTAATACAGCTGGGCAGCATTGCGGATAGCACAATTGCTTCACAGCTCTAGGGTCCCAGGTTCGATTCCGGCTTGGGTCACTGGCTGTGCGGAGTCTGCACATCCTCCCCGTGTGTGCGTGGGTTTCCTCCGGGTGCTCCGGTTTCCTCCCACAGTCCAAAGATGTGCAGGTTAGATGGATTGGCCATGATAAATTGCCCTTAGTGTCCAAAATTGCCCTTAGTGTTGGGTGGGGTTACAGGGTTATGGGGATAGGGTGGAGGTGTTGACCTTGGGTAGCGTGCTCTTTCCAAGAGCCGGTACAGACTCGATGGGCCGAATGGCCTCCTTCTGCACTGTAAATTCTATGATAAAAACAATGCCAGCAGCACGGGTTCAATTCCCGTACCGGCCTCCCCGAACAGGCGGCGGAATGTGGTGACTAGGGGCTTTTCACAGTAACTTCATTGAAGCTTACTTGTGACAATAAGCGATTATTATTTATCTGAAAGTTATCACTGTTCAAAAAAAACAAGGGGGGTTCATGTGAATGTGTTTATTATTAACACCATGGAGCCCAATTTCAAACTAGAAATCACAAATATAAGAAACTTTGGAAAAAAAGAATCATAAAATAATCTTATGGCAATTATCAATGAAACACAACAAGCCTGTCACATATAGTATCACAGTATTCTCGCTTCAACAGTTAGGTCAAGGCTAGTCTGGATACAGTCTCGAAAAACACATTCAAATCTGAAATCATCCAGAGGCTGCAAGAAGAAAGCAACAGGATCAAAGCCAGAGAGAGCTGTGGAGCAGTCAAATTACAAAAGCAAAGGCATGTGCAAAGGGGCACATCTAGTGAGCTCAGCCTCCATCTAAGTGTGTAGAGATTGTTACATTCCCTTTGTAGCAAAATCGCTGTGGGAGACTCCATTATCTCATATGCTCTCCCTCAATTGGCCCTTCAAGAAACTTTAAACATCATAATGCTACAGTAGTACCTCTGCAGCAAATTAACAACCAGCTTATATTTCATCTTTTCATAGATATACAATCAATTGATAAATGCTTTGCAGTATATTTCTTTAAGAATAATGACATTTTCAATGGCTTTCAGTGTTTGAAAGGTACAGTATAAATATGTTTGCATGCATATACTAAAGAAATATGGATTTGCCTTTTGTTGAAGTGATTCAGTGCTCAGTCAGAATTTCTCTGCTATTTTTGGGTTCTCTCGGACGACCTTGGGTGCGATTCACCGGAAAGATTTCAGAGTCCGGTTTCGGTCGCACTTGGCGGGGTGTTTCTCGGCAGCTGCAATTCCGTGATTGACACCGCTATTTGACAGCACTTAGCCTGTTCTCTGAGTTTCGGGGAGTTTCTCCCCGTCAAGGCCACACTTGGAAGGTTTTCCTGCACTGGGGAGCTGAGCTGACCATCAGGACCGGCTCCTCGCAGATCGGAGCACCATTTTGAAAAGCTGCTCTGATCGCTACACCTCCTCCCTTTCAGGGACCCCTGCTCTAAGGACCCCCTCTTCAACCCCTCCAACCTTCCTGCAACCTCCTCAAACCTCCCACCTCACTCCCCCTTTCATGGGCATGGCTCATGACTCTTGGCAGTGCCCTGACTCTTGGCAGTGCCAAACTGACACCTGGGCACCTTGACACTGCCAGCCTGGAACACTGTCAGTGCCCCTGGTATCCTGGCTGTGCCAGGCTGGCAGTGCCTTGGTGCCTGAGTGGCAGGGGGAGTGCCAGGGTACTACCTTGCCCTGTCTCCGACTACCTAGAGGTGCTGGGTCACGCCTGGTCCATGAATGTGGAAACCAGTGCCAAACAGCACCCGGTTGAGGCCTCGCAGGCCTGGCCATTGATTCCCGGGCACCGGGTTAATAGGGTGTTAATAGGGATGGTCCATTTCAATATCATTATCTAGATCATGCCCAACGAATGCGCGATCCAGATCATGCCGGCGCCACAAATCGGGTGACTTGTGTGAGTTATCGCGCTCTGCACAGAGCCCGCTTTGGGGTTCTGCCACTATTTAACGGCGTGACGTGACGGGAGAATCGCGCCACTTGGGTGTCTTCCTCCGATAAGAGATTTGGCTGGCGGCAAAGATCCTTCCTTAACGTACTCTTCCAAATATATACAAGATTACAGAACATCACGACAGAGTTACTGCTCCTGTTTAGGGTCTTCTCACTCATTTGCCTTTTAGTGATTTCTTTGTGATGTAACTCTTTATATACATGTTCAGCAGCTATTTTTAAAGCTGTGTTAGAGTTAACCCTTTATTCCACAACTTTCAGTTCATTTGTAAGTGCTTTCCGACAATACTTAAAGACTGCATTTATGAGGAGATACTATACTGAATAAAGGTGATGGAAGGTGTCAATGTTATATTCAGTGTTTCTGATACAAAACTATTTGAATGTTACTGTAATTGGTTAAGTAACTGATTTGCAATGATAGTGTGTTGATTTTGGATTTGGATTAGAGTGAAAAAAAACATAGTTTGCTCATGTCCATCAGGCAAGGAAATGTGCTCCCTCCATCTGGTCTTACATAGCCCAGAGCCTCGTGGCTTTGGTCAATATGCTTGTCTGTTGGTTCACTATGATCAGCCCACAAGCCACATAATTGGAAAACAGGTGCTTCAAGAAGGCCTAGTTGCCCTCACTTTCTCAAAAAAAGTATTAAACATGTCCCTCCAGAGTTGTCAGCATCCCAATAACAAATACAAACACAGGCCAGCAAAAGACACATCTGCTAATGGTAGCTACTCCAAGTAATAATTTACTGACATCCCTGCTCCTCTGCTCCCTATGCTCACCTCATAGAAAACGTGTGTGTGACTTCCGGGTGAGGATTCTAATAAAGTTACGATAAACTTCTCAGTCAAATATTCTGCTGACAGCCTACTGATTAGGCTCACAAAAGAAGCCATGATGTGGAGATGCCGGCGTTGGACTGGGGTGAGCACAGTAAGAAGTCTTACAACACCAGGTTAAAGTGCAACAGGTTTGTTTCAAACACTAGCTTTCGGAGCACTGCTCCTTCCTCAGATGAATGAAGAGGTATGTTCCAGAAACGTATATATAGACAAAGTCAAAGATGCAAGACAATGCTTTGAGTGTGAGCATTTGCAGGTAATTAAGTCTTTACAGATCCAGAGGTAGGGGTAACCCCAGGTTAAAGAGGTGTGAATTATCTCAAGCCAGGACAGTTGGTAGGATTACGCAGGCCCAGGCCAGATGGAGGGGATGAATGTAATGCGGCATAAATCCAAGGTCCCGGTTGAGGCCGTACTCATGTGTGCGGAACTTGACTACAAGTTTCTGCTCAGCTATTTTGCGTTGTCGCACGTCCTGAAGGCCGCCTTGGAGAACGCATACCCGGAGATCAGAGATTGAATGCCCTTGACTGCTGAAGTGTTCCCCAACTGGAAGGGAACATTCCTGCCAGGCGATTGTCGCGCGTTGTCCATTCATCCGTTGTCGCAGTGTCTGCATGGTCTCGCCAATGTACCATGATTCGGGACATCCTCTCCTGCAGTGTATGAGGTAGTGAACGTTGGGTGAGTCGCACGATTATGTACCATGTACCTGGTGGGTGGTGTTCTCACGTGTAATGGTGGTACCCATGTCGATGATCTGGCACGTCTTGCAGAGATTGCCATGGCAGGGCTGTGTGGTGTCGTGGTCGCTGTTCTGAAGGCTGGGTAGTTTCCTGCAAACAATGGTTTGTTTGAGGTTGCGCAGTTGTTTGAAGGCAAGTAGTGGGGGTGTGGGGATGACCTTGGCAAGATGTTCATTTTCATCAATGACGTGCTGAAGGTTGCGAAGAAGATGTCATAGTTTCTCCGCTCCAAGGAAGTACTGGACGACAAAGGGTACTCTGTCGGTTGTGTCCCATGTTTGTCTTCTTAGGAGGTCGGTGCGTTTTTTGCTGTGGCGCGTTGGAACTGTCGATCGATGAATCAAGTGCTATATCTCGTTCGTATGAGGGCATCTTTCCTACTTACAACTTGTCTGTTGCTCTTCCCTGGTTCCTTATTCTCCATTTATCCATTGTCCACTCTGGCTTCTATCAAATTTGTTGTTTGACCCCCAACACATCTATCTTTCCCTCCTATCCTGTCTTCCTCGTTCTTCCACTCCACCACCTCCCAGCCTTGTTCCGTCACATTCAATCTTCCCCCTACCGGTTGTCTATTGCTCCCTGTTCCACAGCTCTGGCTGCAATTTTCTTTATTCTTGTTAAAATTATAACCAGTTCCCAAACTTTACAACTCTCTTTGATTTTGCATCACATGGCAGCTGAATATGGAATGATGTGCCAACACTGATGACTGAATCCTATAAGAAATTCCCACAAGAATTACATGGGGGTGGGGGGGGGTGCATTCAAATTCTGTGGAGACAAAGTCTGTGTGAAATAAGTAAGCTGTCATGAACAATGTACAAATAATGGTGCAGATTCAGCAAAAAATATAAACTAGATCTGGTATAGATGGAATACGTATTGAGACCATGCAGAATAATGTTTTGTGGATTGATACCTGTCAGTTCATTAATTACATGGCAATGGTTTGTTTCCCATCATTTATTATTTAATGGCTACCTAATTTGCTTCCATGGAATAAATACAAAGAAAGTAATTGGTGTTTACTGTTTGATGAAGTGATAATGTGTGCACTGTGAAATCCATGATGACAACAGAAAAGGATGGAAACATGGAACAGATCATTAAGCAGCTGAAAGAGAACGACAGATAACATTTCAGGTGCAACCCTCAATCAGATCTCATTTGGGTAAGGTCACAAGATGGACTCTCGTTCCAACCAACCCCAAATCAACCTTTGACCTGAAGGAGCTCAATTCTGGTGCCGGTGCCTCATCTGCATTAATTCAGTGAACTACATGCAAGGCAGGAGTGCTCCAATTGGTGGAGCAGGCTAGAGGAGCTGGATGGCCTTCTTCTATGTTCTTTTGATGCAGCCTCCTTGTTGAGAAGGGCTGGAAATGCTCTGGCTCTGACGTGGGGGCAAGTAAACACTCTGGGGCTGAGAGAGGAAGATTATCCTCTAGTGAGACATAGACAGGATGGCAGGGGGCCAGAGTATTTCTACCTAGTCACAAGAACTATTCCTGCCCATCAAAATAACAGGTCAAAATGGGTCGGGACCATTTTTCTGAGATACCTCCAGTGGGCGCTTCACACTCCGCTGGTGAGGTTGCTCAACTAAGTCACAAAAGGCACATTTGCAGAACAGCATATTGAATGGGGGCTCTGCTTGAAACAGCTGGGCACTTCAGCTGCCGATCTACAGGCCCCAGTTAAGATGCCAACCACTGAGGGCATCACGGTGGCACAGTGGTTAGCACTTCTGCCTCACTTCCTCAATCTTCCCCCTACCGGTGGTCTATTCCTCCCTGTTCCACAGCTCTGGCTGCAATTTTCTTTATTTTTGTTAAAATTATTACCAGTTCCCAAATTTTACAACTCTCTTTGATTTGCATCACATGGCAGCTGAACACAGAATGATGTACCAGGTTCCAGATTCGATCCCGGCTCTGGGTCACTGTCCATGTGGATTTTGTAAAGGCCCTGAAGAATCCAGCACGAGTTTTAAGGATACAAAATAATAACGTTTATTTACTATAACAATATATACATAACAGTAGCAGTAACTTCCCTTGCTTCCTTCTTCTTCCTCCTGGTTCCTGGACTGGCCAGCTTATTTATAGTAGGAGTTTCTCCGCCCCCCTCATTGGGGAAGTTCATACTCCCATAGGATTGTGGGATAGTCATTAGTCCCCAGCCAATCGTCAGTAGGCAGGTTATAACATCCCTCCCCCCCAAAGTCCAAGGAATCCACCGTAGGCCCTGGCGAAGGAAGGCGTCAAACTCGTTTGGCCGCAGGCCGGACGCCATTTGCACGCGGCGCTGGATCAGGCGACGTATAACGAGACGGAGACCGGCGCTTCAGTGATGAACGGCGCGGTTGTACATCCACGGCCTGTGGACCCGAGGATTCCCCCTCTGATTCATCCTGTGTCTCCATCTCGGAGTCAGAGTCTGCTGCCTCCGTCATGTCAGCGTCTCTATCCCCATTTAGTCCCGTCACGACCTGCGCAGGCTTCGAGTGAGGCACCAGTGGAAGATTTGGAGGACTACCTTCCCTTGTTTCTGGTCTTTGCCGCTGTTGAACTGAGCTCCAGGGGCGGGGAATCTTTTGCGGGGATGATCTTCTGGACCGGACGTGGTCTACATGTTTTCGCTGGAGACGACCCTGGGCTGGCACTTGGTACGATATAGGGCCCGTTTGGCGAAAGATTACACCAGGGACCCATTGGGCACCACCAGCAAAATTCCGCACGAATACTGGGTCACCGGGCGCAAACTGCCGAATCGGACGATGCCGAGACAATCCCGGTCCCTGCCGTTCTTGTGTGCGGCGTACTTTTGCGCCAATGTCCGGGAAGACCATACTAAGGCGGGTGCGAAGTCTCCGGCCCATTAGGAGTTCTGCGGGAGCTACCCCAGTCACTGTATGGGGGGTGGTCCTGTACGTAAACAAAAACCGAGCCAGTCTCGTGTCCATTGATCCGGAAGACTGCTTCTTTAGGCCTCTTTTGAATGTTTGCACTGCACGCTCTGCCAACCCATTTGAAGCCGGGTGGTAAGGGGCAGTGCGGATATGGCGGATGCCGTTAGTCTTTGTAAACCTAGCAAATTCCTCACTCGTGAATGGAGTGCCATTATCCGTGACCAGCACCTCGGGGAGGCCATGCGTGCTAAATGATAAACGCATTTTTTCAATTGTTGCGCAGGACGTTGTCCCCTGCATCTTATGCACCTCCAGCCATTTGAACTGGGCGTCAATTAGTAGAAGGAACATGGATCCCTGAAAAGGGCCTGCGAAATCTGCACGTAAGCGTGCCCAAGGCCGCCCTGGCCATTCCCAGTGATGTAGGGGCGCGGCCGGCGGAAGCTTCTGATGCTCCTGGCAAATGGAGCAGTTTTGGGCCACCTTCTCAATGTCGGTGTCGAGGCCTGGCCACCAGACATAACTCCGGGCCAACATTTTCATCTTGGTCACGCCCGGATGCCCATTGTGCAAGTCTGATAATATCAGCTCCTGGCCTTTTTCCGGGACAATCACACGCGTCCCCCACAAGAGGATGCCGTCTTCCACGCTGAACTCTGACAGCTTGGAGGAAAATGCCCGCAACTCGCCTGGGAGCTGTCTATGCTGCCCACCATACAGGACTATGTGCCGAACCTTTGACAGGACTGGCTCCGTCTGGGTCCACTCACGGATCTGTGATGCCGTGACAGGCAAGGTGTCCATAAAATTTAGGGTTGCGACCACCTCACCGGTCGTGGAGGTTGACATGGGGCCGGTCGATAAAGGCAATCGGCTCAGTGCGTCGGCATTTGCTATCTGCGTACCTGGTTTGTGCTCCAGAGAATACTCATATGCAGCAAGCAACAAAGCCCAGCGCTGGATCCGTGCAGAAGCAATGGGTGGTATTGGCTTATCCTCTCTGAAGAGTCCCAGCAGGGGCTTATGATCAGTCACGATAGTGAAATGGCGGCCGTACACATACTGGTGGAAGCGTTTCACCGCGAAAACCACTGCCAGGCCCTCCTTCTCGATCTGCGCGTACTTTTTCTCCGCTGCAGTCAATGTGCGGGAGGCGAAAGCTATCGGTCGCTCGGCCCCGTTCTCCATCTTGTAGGACAGGACAGCCCCAATACCATACGGGGATGCATCACATGTGACGAGCAAAGGCTTTCCCGGATCATAGTGGGTTAGTAACCCAGACGACGACAATTGTTGCTTTACCCGCCGGAAACCGGTTTCTTGCGGCTGACCCCAAACCCAGGTGTGATTTTTCTTTAGCAGCAGGTGTAAGGGGGCCAGCGTAGTTGCCAGATTGGGGAGGAACTTCCCGTAATAGTTTACGAGACCGAGAAAAGAACGAAGATGCGAAGTGTCAGTCGGGGTGGGGGCATGTTGAATTGCACGCACCTTCTCTGCGACGGGGTGCAGACCCTCGCGGTCCACCCGATAACCTAGGTAGACTACCTCTTTTGCCTGAAATACGCACTTTGTGTGACGTAAACGGACTCCAGCCTCCGAAAGGCGTTTAAGGACAGCCTCCAGATTTTACAAATGCTCTTGCTCCGACGTCCCTGTAATCAACACGTCGTCTAGGTAGACAGCTACACGTGGTAAACCTCTCAAAATGCCCTCCATAACACGTTGAAAAATTGCGCAGGCAGAGGATACTCCAAAGGGCAACCGTGTATATTCATACAGGCCCCGGTGTGTGTTAATTGTTACATATGGTCGGGAGGCAGGGTCCAGCTCCAACTGCAGGTAGACGTGACTCATATCTAATTTTGTGAATGAGAGTCCGCCTGCAAGTTTCGCGTGGAGATCCTCTATGCGAGGCATTGGGTATCGGTCGAGTCGGGAAACTGTATTCACTGTAAGTTTATAATCGCCACACAAGCGAACTGTGGCATCTGGCTTCATTACTGGTACAATTGGTGCTGCCCAGTCAGCAAAACGGACGGGCCTGATAATACCCAAACTCTCCAAACGAGTGAGCTCCCCTTCTACCTTCTCGAGCAAAGCGTAAGGCACTGGGCGCGCCCGGAAATAGCGCGGCGTGGCTCCTGGTTCAACTTGGATACGGGCTACGGCCCCTTTTATTTTCCCCAAACCAGGTTGGAATACCTCTGGGTATCGTCCTAGCACCTCAATCAACCCTCCAGAAACTGTTTGGAGGATGTGCTGCCATTGCAACCGCAAATGGCGCAACCAGTCCCGACCCAACAGGCAGGGCCCATGGCCACACACTACGATAAGTGGGAAACGCCCCTCCTGGCGTCCATAGACAACGGGGGTCATTGTAGTTCCTGCAATGTCCAGTGGTTCCCCCGTGTAGGTGGCCAACCTGGCCTGTGAGTCAGTTAATGTAAGGGTCTGTATACCCTGCTTGATGCGGTCGAATGTCCTCTGGGCGATCACGGAGACCGCTGCGCCAGTAACCAACTCCATCTCCAGCGGGTGGCCATTGACCCGTACTGTCACCTTAATGGGGGCCACACGGGGAGCTGCCACACAATGCAGCTGCAGGCAGTCGTCCTCCGTCTCCACCTCCTCAGGAGTGGTCGCCGCAGGTTCATCCACATGGAAGGTACGGCCTCTGGGCTGGTCCCAGTTACGGCCCCTGGGCTGGTCACAGTTTCGTTCGGAACGACGGCGCCTCTGGCGTCCCCAGGACCGCCGTCCGTGACGGTGCCGGCGCCTACAAGTCTGACACGGACATGGCTCCTCATCCATTGGCTCTGGAGAAGGCTCCCTTCGGGGAGGAATGTCCGATGGCCACTGGCGTCGGTCTGGTCGTTGCCTCGCCCAAGGTACCGCAGGAGTGCGGGGGGACGTTTTTGGGCTGAAAGGGTTGCGCCCCAAGGCATGCACTTCCATTCCCTGTAGCTCCTGTACTCCTCGCTCTGCGCTCTCTCGGGACAAGACTATTTGTATTGCCTGTTGAAAAGTCAATGTTGGCTCCGCTAACAACTTTCTCTGGGTGGCCGCATTGTTAATACCGCAAACCAAATGGTCGCGTAACATTTCTGACAAGGTCTCACCATAGTCACAGTATTCCGCAATCCCGCGTAGCCTGGATAAAAAATCGGCAAGGGATTCTCCAGGGGTCCTCTCAGCGGTATTAAACCGGTAACGCTGGACTATCGTGGACGGGGTTGGGTTAAAGTGTTGCCCCACTATATTCACAAGTTCGTCAAACGTTTTGGTGTCCGGCGCAGCTGGGTACGTAAGGCTCCTAATCACCCCAAACGTATGCGGCCCGCAGTAACGCAGCGGTAACGCAGGTGGTGAGCAATATGACCACCTGGCGCTCGTTTTCAGTGATATTGTTTGCCCGGAAATAGTAACGCATCCGTTGTGTGTACTGGTTCCAGCTTTCCAGCGCAGCATCAAAAACATCCAAACGTCCGTACAGAGGCATGGTATAATAGAAAACAACTTCCAACCTGTATCCAACAAAAATCCAGGGAGGTGGCTTCAGCAGTGTAGACAGCTATTCACTTTTACCTTCGTCGCCAGTTTTGTAAAGGCTCTGAAGAATCCAGCACGAGTTTTAAGGATACAAAATAATAACGTTTATTTACTATAACAATATATACATAACAGTAGCAGTAACTTCCCTTGCTTCCTTCTCCTTCCTCCTGGTTCCTGGACTGGCCAGCTTATTTATAGTAGGAGTTTCTCCGCCCCCCTCATTGGGGAAGTTCATACTCCCATAGGATTGTGGGATAGTCATTAGTCCCCAGCCAATCGTCAGTAGGCAGGTTATAACAGTGGAGTTTTCACATTCTCCCTGTGCTTATGTGTGTTTTGCCCACACACCAAAAGATGTTAAGGCGAGGTGGATTTGCCCCGCTAAATTGCCTCTTAATTGAAAAAAATGAATTTAGTACTCTAAATTTATAAAAACAAAGATGGCAACCACTTGAGCACCAGCAATAAATAGAGCACCAGCAATAAATGACCTGATCCCAGTTTTAGGTTATCAATGACCCATTTATGCCAAGCAACCTAAGTTTAAATCAGTTAGGGCAGCTCGGTAGCACAGTGGCTAACACAGTTGTTTCACAGCTCCAGGCTCCCAGGTTTGATTCCCGGCTTGGGTCAATGTCTGTGTGGAGTCTGCACGTTGTCCCCGTGTTTCCGTGGGTTTCCTCCGGGTTCTCTGTTTGCTCCCACAGTCCAAAGATGTGCAGGTTAGGTGGATTGGCCATGCTAAATTGCCCTTATTGTCCAAAAGGTGGGGCGGGGTTACTGGATTACGGGGATAGGCTGTTCTTGCCAAAGGATGGTTCAGACTCGATGGGCCAAATGGCCTCCTTCTGCACTGTAAATTCTATGATTCTATGAAATCGGCCCCGGAGAGTAGGAGAAGCTGACAAGAAATGCATCCCAAGCATTTTCACACTGTGTATAAATTTCAGCCACTCTGCGATACCCCCTACCACACAAACCTCTGCATCTATCCTGGCATTGTTGATAATATAACGTGATAAACCAGAGAAAAGCGACTACTATAAAGTCTGTAAATTACATTCCTTTGATGGAATTATTAATGCTGTTTGGATAATGCAATTTGATTGTCACCCCAGATCAGCGATCCAAATACTTTGCAAGAATTGCCTAACATATATTTGAAAGTACATATCAACCATTTAGTAGCCTGCCTTAACCATTGTATGCCTATGATTCATTTACAATTGAGAATCAAGAAACATGATTGACAAATATATAATTGTGTTGATTTGATATGGTTTAGTTTTATGAATAATTCTTCACAAAGTTTGACTAATAACTATAAATACCATTTTAGCTAGCCTCCTATTTGCAGTTTCCTATATATTTAACTTTTCCAGCCCAGCAACCCTCTGAAATATCAGGTGTCTTAAGCATCCCAGATATTAATTGCCCCACCATTGGTGACTGTGCCTTCAATTGCTTGGCACTAATCTCAGGAATCCACTCCCTAAATTTCTCCACCTCACTTTCCTCTCTGGAGATAGGATGGATATAGAAGGACACGGCACAAGGAAGCGCTGAAGGTTTTGGCCAAGGTTAGTATCATGACCAGCACAGGCTTGGAGGGCTGAAGGGCCTGTTCCTGTGCTGTATTGTTCTTTGTTCTTTGAGACCCATTTTTTTGACCAAAGGTTTGGCCATCAGCCCTAATGTACCCCAGTGTCAATTTCTACTTTCTAATACTTCCCTTAAATGCCTGGGGACATTTTATTATGTTAAAGTCGCAAAATAAATTCATGCTTAAAAGTAAGTTGTAACATATTGGGCACCATCACAGCAATTCATTATTCAAAGAATGCTACCCATAATGACATTTTTCATGGCTCCATATTCGTGTTCTTCAGAATATTGTTTTGGATGACGTAATTAAAAGTGGAATTTTAAAGTTTTATTCCAAATGTCTACCAGTAAACAATTTAACTCAGTTGCAATTTCATGAGTAGAAAGCAAAAAGATCCCCTGACGTTCATTTAATTGCCTGAAAAGCATGCACTAAGCCACCTTGCACTATCTATATTTGTGGTACTTGTTTAACAATCCAGAATACCCTCCTATATTATCAACCCAGTAACAATAAAAATAGAATAGGGATCGCAATCATATGTGCCTCATTATTCAAGAATGATACATTAGTTTGTTTCTATTTTCATTCAGGGCTGCCCTCCTCGAATGCACCTTGAATATTGTGGCAAGTTCCCTCCCAAGATTCTGGCATTAGCTGGGAGACAGTATGACTTGATTGGGTACAGAGAGAGACAAAGTGGCTGTTTTCCACCTTCGTATAAAATCTTACACTGCAGCCCACAAGGAATCGACGGAACTCATTATACGGGTGACTGACAGCTTTAACTATTAGGTGGCAATGTGATCAGAGCCTCCAACTACAGTGGATGAGATGAAAACTACAATGCCTGGTCGGTCAGAAGGACAATGTTCTCATTCCTTGTTAAGATTGTACGTTTGAATGTAATACTGTATCATCCAAATGTCTTTCCTTCTTAATTAGCTCCTCGCTAGCGAAACCCCAACAATTTATTCACCAGCTGCCAGATTACTGAGCTCTTCACTTTAAAGTGGTTATGATCCTTCCCCATACGAGAAAAGGAGGTGGGACTTTAATTTTTTAATTGAACATGTCATTATATTTTGCATCACAGCTGCAATAGCAACCCTCCATTCGTTCTCAAGCACCAAACCTTTGGGCTGAATAAGTGATCAATGTACAGTTGGGAGTTTTACATGGCTCAAGGTATTTCATTGTTAATATGTGAACCAATTGTCATTTATAGTCCTGGTCAGAATATGGGATACAACTATATGGATTGGAGTTTTCGGCCACATTAGAAAATTAATTGCACTTGCGTGCACAAGGCCTAACTTTATTCTGGCAGAGGGTAAATAACCTCGGCAGAATTCTCCGTTCACGAGACTAAGAGTTGACTCCGGGGCAGGATTCGTGGACGGCAAAACTGCTGCCGCACCTGGACCGATTCAATGACGGTTAAGGAGCTAGCATCGGCGCCACATGGAACGCAATCGATTCCAACAAGAAATGGTGCGGGAATTTGCGATTGACACTCAGGAGGCTGACAAGCTGCAGCCGCATATATACACTTCACTCCCCACACACACCATCCCAGCCAACAAGACAGCAGCGAGGAGAGCGGCACACCATTTCATGGATGCCGAGCTCGAGATCCTGCTGGATGCTGTGGTGGAGAGGCAGGCGACCCTGCACCCCAGAGCCAGAAAGAGGCTGCCACCACTAGCTGTTCTCAGGGGGCAGAGGGGGCAGTGCCATGGGCAACTCTGTCCAGACCGGCCAGCAGTGCAGGGAAAGACTGCGCAACCTCCTCAGAGCAGCCGGGGTGAATAGGCAGCACTGTGCTCCTGGCACCAACCCCACCCACGCGCCCGTAAGCCCCTCCCACCCAACCCGGAAGGCAGCCCAACCACCAACCTGCACCACACGCAGGCAGGCATGCGGGTGTCCTGGCCACTGACGCCACCAACTACCCACCCCCTGGGCTGCATTCGTCGAACTGTCTAACACTGTACGTTTTCTGTTCTCCCCTATCCCAGGAGAAGGCCACCCATAACCGCTGGGAGCAGGGGAAGAGTGGAGTGGGACCACCAAACATGCGGCCCCTCACCACAGCAGAGCAGAGGGCTCTGGACATGGTTGGCAGGTCCATAGAAAGGGTAGTCACAGGGCTGGAGGGGGCGGGGGGGTGGTGGTGACACATGTGACATGGGTATCACAGCAGGCCGCCTCCACTGCTGCTGTACCATCTGGAGATCCACCTAGGCATAGCATTAGGGCCCGTAAGGCCAGAAAATTAGACACCAGTTAAGTTGGCAAGGGTGCAGGACACAGTTTAGCAATAGGGGCGAGGGCACAAATCTGTACATATGTTTTCACATTAAACACCTATACACAATGTTACAACTGGCCCCGGTTCTCTGTCAGATTGGTGTTAGGGGTGGGCTGGTCTGGGCTGGCCATAGAGAGGGCCCGATGGGAGGCGGGTGTGGGGAATGGGCGGGCGATTAGGGTGGGCTTGGTCCAGGGACCGCAGTTAAGCCAGCGCTTATCGCTCTAGTGTCCCAGCCGCCAAATTCCCGTCCCCCTCTCCCACATCCCCACCTCCGCCACCCCAGAGATTCAATGGGACCATGCTCACATGCAGGGATCACCCAGATGGATGGTGGTAAGTGCTACCGTGGGCAGGAGTCAGACATTGTCATACGATGCAGAGCACCAGAGTTGATCACAGAGAGAGTTGTCATCATCCTCCATTCCATTGACCATACCCGCTGTTACTGCCAACCTGGGGCCCGCACCCTGTAGTGCGGTGGGTAGCTCACCCTCAGAGAGGATTGCAAGCAGGGGAGTGGCTGGTGGTGGTGGGGGGGTGGGGGGTGGTTGAAGGGGAATGCGGTGTAGCCATCTCAGATGGCCACCTGCAAAGAACCATGGGAATTATGGCCAACCCAGGATTCAGACAGACTCAGAACTTGTGTGTGTATTTGCGACCCAGATAGCTAGACCCGATCAAAAGCCCCGCTTGTTTGCATTCTAATGGCCCATTTCCCCAGAACAAAAGAACTGTACTCAGGTAACCGATACAGATACAGACTAATCGGCGCCACTCCCTTTACTCAGGGAGCCCAAACAGCCAACATCAATGACCGCTAAGGACATGCCCAGCCATCAAGGCACCCGCCCCTTTATTGGCCAAAATCGAAGGCAGTGATCGAAGCCTGTCGAATTATTGGGTCCAAGTTAAGGACCGCCCCAAAGAGCGCAAGATCCCAGAGGGCTAAGAAGAGACACAGCCATGTGCTCGGTCGCTCTTGGATCCGGCCTATGCCACCCAAGTGCAGCATAACGACCAGACAGACAAGTTCAAAACCAGCGATTGCGACCAGACGGATGAGCCCAGCAGAAACAGAGCCACTTCTTCCACCTAACCACGCAAGATCTGGACAAAGGCCTTGTCCATCTGCATTGAGCCGGTTGCCCTGACGTTAAGTTTAGGTTATTGTAGTTGTTAGGTGTAGTTTAACTTGTAGTGTTTTGTGTTGCATGTCAAAGTATTCCTTGTGTGTAAATAAACCATCTTTGAACTTGAACTGACTAACTGGTTGTGTGGTCCATTGATCGATATCCGATAAAGCCTTGTGGTGGTATCATTTGATACCTGACGACTCTAAAGAGCATCATTATTAATTGGCAACATTATTGGCGACTCTGGTGCCAATTGGCAACATTATTGGTGACATCTGACGGGACCCGAATTAGAAGTGATTTTGTCACTCCGAGAGAACCCACAAACTTTGAAATCCAATTGCGAGAGAAAGAAAGAACCACAAGTGCAAGCCCATATCGACCAAATCACTGAATTTTGGAAGTGTGTACTAACTTGCATGTGTACTAACAGGGATATAAGGTAAACTCGTTAGATTGTGTCAAAACTATCGAGGGAATTGTGAACCGGAAAATAGCTTAGGCCATACCCGCAGTTCAAATTGCCGCCTTATCCCTCTGTCCCAAATTAACGGTAGGAAACGAGAGATTAAAAGTAGAGCAAGAGCGATTAGAAGCAATGGCCACAAAAGTGATGGAACGTTTAATGAACCCACAGCAAGCCGAGGGTGAGATTTCAAAAGTCATCAATAGCTTATTAGATCAAGGAGTAATTTGGCCGGTAGCCTCAACAAATAATGCCCCAATTTGGCTCGTGAATAAACCTGATGGCTCTTGGCAACTGACAATCAACTACCGAGAACTTAACATGGTAACCCCTTTTGCAGCCCCCACCGTTGTCCCGAGACCATGCTCAAGCAGGGAGGACAGGCAAAGTACTTCACAGTGCTGGACATCAGCAATGGCTTTTGGTCCATCCTGCTGGACAAGACCTGTCAATGTAAGTTCGCGTTCACATTTCAAGGGCAGCAGTATACGTGGACATGCCTCCTGTAAGGATTCCACAAATCCGACAATTGGCCAACGGACTTTCTAAATTTTCCCTACCCGAATGCCTCATACATTATGTGGATGATTTGCTCCTACAGACGGACACAAAGGAGGAGCATGTGCAGCTCCTATCGGAATTACTTGGCCTCCTACAATTCATTGGATGCAAGGTCAACCCCAAAAAAGCCCAGATCTTAAAAGAAATGTTCCTTACATGGGCACCATTATCACCCACGGGAAGAGAGAGATCGAACAGAAGCGAATTGAATCAATAGTTAAATTGCCCCTGCCCCACGATATCACTGCACTCCGGTCATTCTTAGGATTAGTTGGATACTGTAGGAACCATATAGATGTTTTTGCCACAAAAGCAGCCCCACTCTCAGAGCTCCTTAAAAAGAACCCTCCATGGGAATGGCTTCCGCAGCACACAGACGCCATCGATGGATGAAAACGCACCCAAGGCAGAGCCCCCGCTTTGCAAGTTCCAGACCCACACTCTCCCTACGCCATAGAAGTAGCAACCACCGACCGAACCCTATCAGCGGTACTCCTACAGGAAAGAGATGACCGCTTAGGACCCGTACCCTATGCCTCACAAAGTTTGGATCCCGTAGAGCAAGGATTTACAGACTGCGAGCCGCACTTGCTTGCAGTCTTTTGGGCTGTACAGTATTTTGCGTACATCACAGGCCTTAACCCAGTAATGATTTTAACCGAGCACACCCCAACGCAGCTATTGTTAGATGGTAGGTTAAAGGACAGTTCAGTCAGCCAGATCAAGGCAGCTCGCTGGACACTGTTGTTATACGGAAGGAACATTACAGTCAAATGGACAAAGACCCACACATTTCTAGCAGATAACCTTCAGTATGCAGGGACCCAAAATGAGTGCCAGATCATAGCAGCCCAACACCACACAGGACCCTTTATTCCGAAGTCACTGCACACACGAGCAGGCAGTAAAACGCAGAATCCACACGCCATAGAGATTTATGTAGACGGTTCCTCCACGATAGAAAATGGAAAGAGAATAACTGGTTGTGGAATTTATGTAGAAGACGCACATTAGAAGAAATATCTTTAAAATTGCCCGGCCACCTAGGATCACAAGCAGCAGAACTAGCAGCCATAGCATATGTAGTGCAGCACCCCGATTCCTTTCCAACCCCCGCAGTCATACATTCAGACAGTTTATGGGCGAGATTCTCCGACCCCCCACTGGGTCGTAGAATCGCCGGAGGCTGGCGTGAATCCCGCCCCCGCCGGTTGCCGAATTCACCGGCACCGGAGATTCGACGGGGGCGGGAATCGCGCCGCGCCGGTTGGCGGGCCCCGCCCCGGCGATTCTCCGGCCCGGATGGGCCGAAGTCCAGCTGCTAGAATGCCTGTCCCGCCGGTATGGATTAAACCACCTCTCTTACCGGTGGGACAAGGCGGCGCGGGCGGGCTCCGGGGTCCTGGGGGGGGCGCGGGGCGATCTGGCCCCGGGGGGGGCCCCCACGGTGGCCTGGCCCGCGATCGGGGCCCACCGATCCGCGGGTGGGCCTGTGCCGTTGGGGCACTCTTTTCCCTTCCGCTTTTGCCACGGTCTCCACCATGGCGGAGGCGGAAGAGACCCCCTCCACTGCGCATGCGTAGGGATGCCGTGAGCGGCCGCGCATGCGCCGCCCGCCAATGTCATTCCCGCGCCAGCTGGCGGTGCACCAAAGGCATTTCCTGCCAGCTGGCGGGGTGGAAATCAGTCCGGCATGGGCCTAGCCCCTCAAGGTTAGGGCTCGGCCCCTCAAGATGCGGCGATTCTGCACCTTTGGGGCGGCGTGATGCCGGACTGATTTGCGCTGTTTTTGGCGCCGGTCGGCGGACATTGCGCCGATTACGGAGAATTTCGCCCTATATGTGTGCAATAGCTTGACAGAATTCCTGCCCCTGTGGGAATCTCGAAGATTTGTTTCCGCTGATGGTAAACCCCTACCCTCAGCCCCATTGTTGAAACACATTCTAAAGACTGCACGTACAGTATTATTAAAGCGAGAAGCCATCATCGTTCCTCCCCACCCGGTAATGTAAAGGCAGACACCTTAGCTAAGTCAGGATCACGCCACAGTCACTTTTGACAACCCCCCGAAAGTGAACCAATACATGCAGTCCAGGTTTCTCAGACCAATATCGAGGATCTATCCCAGGCCCTAAAGGCAGACGACACTCTCAAACAAGTTTTAGACTGTAACCTCCCAGCCTCCTATGACAAATACAAGGACCCACTGACGGTATAGGACGGTATAGTTTTGAAAAATTATGTGGTCCCCACCCAGGACAGAAACCAGATGATTTGCCAGTTTCATGACGGACACGGACATCAGGGGATAGACAAAACCATTGCCCATTTAAGATCTTTAAGCTGGTCGTCCGATTTAAAATCCGATGTAACTCATTGGGCGGGATCCTCCCATACCCGGCGGGACGGGGGGTCTCGGCGGGACGGAGTGGTTCACGTCGGGCCGCCCCAAAGGTGCAGAACCCTCTGCACCTTCATGGGCTAGGCCCGCCCCAGAGTGGTTGGCGCCCCGCCGGCCGGCAGGACAGGGGCCTCCGCCGGCCGGCGCATGCGCGGGAGCGTCATCCCTGCCAATGCGCAAATGGAGTCACTTCTGCACTGGGAATGGCAGATGACCACGGCCTCTGGTGCGGAAGGAACAGAATGCCCCCATGGCACAGGCCCGCCCGCGGATCGGTGGGCCCTGACCGCGGGCCAGGCCAACGTGGGGGCACCTCCCAGGGCCAGATCCCCCCACGACCCCCCATGGACCCCGGAGCCCGCCCGCGCCACCAGGTCCCGCCGGTAAGGGACCAACTCTAATTTATGCCGGCGGGACCGGCATAGAACGGGCGGGACTTCGGCCCATCGCGGGCCGGAGAATCCGGTGAGCCCCGGGGCCCATTGAGTCGCACCAGACCCCACCATTCTCCGAGGCGGGTGGTGCGATTCACGCCACGCCGGTTTTTTGGGGCGGGAGAATTGGGAGGACTGCGGGGGCGGGATTCACGCCGACCCCCGGCAATTCTCCCACCCGGCGGGAGATCGGAGAATTCCGCCCATTATGTTGAGAATTGTTTAATCACAGAATAATCCTGAAAGGTACTCCAAGAAAGGACAATTGACACACACCCGACCTGTGAATGGCCCTTGGACAAATTTGCAACTCAACGACATTGGCACCCTCCCCCCTTGTAGAAATGGTTTCAAATACGTATTAGTGGTAATCGACACCTTTACTAAATGGGTAGAAGCATTTCCCTCACGGACAAACACTGCAAAGGCCACAGCTAAGATTTTGACCCAACAGATATTCACACGCTGGGGTCTCCCCCGCAGCATTGAGTCAGACCAAGGTTCCCACTTCACCGGCAGAGTCAGGCAAAATGTCCCAACGAATTTCGGAATCAACCAAAAATTTCACATCGCATATCGCCCCCAACCCAATGGCATTGTTGAGAGAATGAATCACAGTTTAAAAGCGACCATTAGGAAGATGGTGCAACAGAATAACACCACATGGGACACAGTGCTCCCATTTGCCCTTATGTTTATTCGGAACACCGTTTCCAGTTCCACAGGTTTCACCCCCACACTCTCATGACCGGACGGCCCATGAAAGGAATTGAATATTTATTCGGTCTCAATTTGGCAAGCCCCACAGTCACCGCCCTCACCCATGAAAAAGCGGTCCAACAAATCACAGAGAATATTAAAGCAGCACAGCTCGCTGCAGCTGTCCGACTAGGCGCTAGGAAAAAGCAGAGTAAAGCCTGCTTTGACAAAACCATCCACCCCGTAGAGTATACAGTCGGTCAGAAAGTAATGGTTTCACTTTACAATCCCAGTTCTTTCCTCTCCCCCAAATTTGCAGGACCCTACTCCATTTTGGACAAAGATAAATCCATGTACAAGATAAAGTACCCCAATGGTAAAACTGGTTGGTTCCACATCAACCAGCTCAAAGTCTATGGAACCCAATGTACCCACTCCCACCATATATCCCTAGCAATAGCAAACAATTCCGTCCCGCCATCGGCAACCTAGTCCAACCCTCCCCAGCCCTGACAGCACGTCCGCGCCCACAGACCCGACTTTGTCTCTGCCCACAGGTACGACCTTTCACCTTGAGCTTGACTCCGACTACAGCGCCAGCCTCCCCGAATTGACCATGGTCACTGACCACTGGTACAACCTCCCTGGCCCCAGTCACTCCAGCTCCCGTTATCACGACCAAGACATGTTTGGCCCCCTATACCCCCTTCCACATCCACAGCCAGAGCAACCGCCACCGCCCGACAACAGTAACTTGCCCTTCACTGCCACCGCCCCTACGCCTCATGACAAACGAACCCCTTTTTGGCACCGCGACAACTCTTGTAGACTGGTTAGACATGACGATTCGGATTTCACGACGGCCACGCGGCCACGGCAGACACGAGTCTGGCAACCGGGAGATGGTGATGATTCAGATTCTGACTCTGGTTATGGTAATCCTTTTACAACGCTTTTTGATACAGAACCCTGAGGTGTCCAGATGATGAGAAAAAGATGCCGCATAAGAATTGCGGTGTCCTACTTTCTGATGGAGCCTGCCCGCCTTTTTATTTTCCTTCTTTCTTTCTTCTTGTTCTATGGTTTTAATTAATGTCGGCCTGACACCCAATTTCTTGATACAGTCATAGTTACTCTTCCGACGCCATTTACTGACCAATGGCCGTTAAAGGAACAATTGTTGGATCTCACATGTGTTACGAATTCTTTGCGCTCATTTAGGTCACCCAGGTTGGGAATAACGGCACTAATCCCCGCCCTGCCTGAGGACCCAAAATGCATCCGGTCAGTTAAGCTCGGGTAGTGGAGCAACGACACTGATCACCGCCCTACCTGTGGATTCCACCCATTCTTGCCCTGCCGCAGCCCACACGCACCTCATGTTCCCGTCACTTTGAGTACTCTGGAATGGTTCTTTACACTTTTCACTGTCTTTGGCGGGTCTTAGTTTCCTCTTCTCTGCTCCTTTATTGTGGCTTAAAGAATATCCTTTACCACAGTCTGTACACTCATCCCTTCATCTTCCGCAACCCTCTGGTCGTTCCCCACCTGCTATTTACACATATGACACACTTGGTTGCCACATATGCTGCTACAGGCGAACTACCTCTGGACCCTGGGACAAAGAAACTTTATAAAACTGGCCACCCTAAAATTCAGTTGGTTAAGATGAGCCTCAACTACCACTGGTTGCAAGTAAAGAAAAGACTGGTCGGAGAAATTGTCCGCCCAGTCCCCACATCAACCACAAACTGTGAGAGTCTCTGTACTTTAAAAATTGTTATTTCTTATCTCTCAAAACATTATTTCAAAAAGAAAATGAGGGAGTCACACATGGTGACGATCATACTGGAAAATTGGATTAAGGAGAGAAAGACGAGTAAAACGAGATATTAACCGAAGATAATAACAGATATTATGGTTGCACCCCCAGGAATATACGGAAAACGGAAGACAGAAGACAAGATGAAGAGTGTCCCCCCGGTATGGGCTACTGTGGGTGTGGCCCTTGGGTGGGCTATGTGATGCCGCGCTGGCGGGTGGCAGTCAGTTGGGGGTGTAGTATGATGGAGGGTGGGGTGCGGGGGTGGGGGTGTGGAGGGCAGGGTGCATGGGTGGTGGGGTGGGGCACCCATACAGCCATTAGCACTCTGCAGAACCAATGGCCAAGATGGGTGGTCAGTGGGGTGTGCAGCAAGATGGCTGCCTTGCGGACTGTGACAATGGCAGTCCCTGCCTGGACACTGCCCCAGTCCAGTGGGTTGACCCCAACCCCATACCCGTCCCCTATCACCACCCACAACCCACCCCTGTCAGGGTCCCCCTCCACTCCAGCCAGACCAGCAAGTGAGCCCACGGTCGCGCCTCTCCATGTCCTACCTCCTCTCCCACCCTCATCAGTCATGGCCCTTGTTTCTTGATTTATGAAAGCACAAGTGAACCTCGCCACCAGGAATTCCCCCCAGTGGAGCCGGAGAATCGCAGAGGCCTCCAAGAATACCGGTTCAGGCCCGCAAATGATATGCAAATGACACTTACTGAACGTGCAGAGTGAAACACATTGATGGCGCTGTCGAGGCACCGGAGAATTGCGATTTGGCGTGAACCCGGCGTCCGCCATCATTTCGGTGTCACAACCAATTCCTCGCCCAATCGCCTTTACCGATTTTGGCGTGGGCCGACGGAGAATTCCGCCCCACCCCCCCCA
This sequence comes from Scyliorhinus torazame, assembly GCF_047496885.1. Lineage (NCBI taxonomy): Eukaryota > Metazoa > Chordata > Chondrichthyes > Carcharhiniformes > Scyliorhinidae > Scyliorhinus > Scyliorhinus torazame. The sequence goes on along the minus strand of NC_092708.1, from coordinate 364,041,147 downwards.
AATTTGCACCATTACATTCATATGAATGTTGAGCATCTCAGTGAGATACCAATGTTGGGAAGCTTCTGAAGGATTTCTGTATTTACCCACATATGTATAGATGCCAAGAATTCTGTCCAATTTACTCCTTGATAGCAGTGAGGTCATTGGATAGACATATGGACGATAAGGGAATAGTGTAGATGGGCTTTAGAGTGGTTTCACAGGTCAGCGCAACATTGAGGGCCGAAGGGCCTGTACTGCGCTGTAATGTTCTATGTTCTACTGTGGATAGCCTCAGTATTATTCTTAACACAATATATAAAAGACTCCTGTCTCAACTGGCTTTCATATTGCATCCATGATTTTCAGTTTCCTTTTCATGGGACCCAGCAAGCTGAACAAATTACCACCAAGTGGGCCCCTTATCAAAGCTATGCTCATGGAAGTTCAGTTTAATCAGTTAGGTATGTTAAATGCATCATTCCAGATGGTGAATAATGAAACTAGATGGAGATCCTGTTTTGGATATTATCCTCAGATTGCAGCTTTCCAGATCTCTTCCTCCTACATAACAATACACGCAGTTCCTCGCAATCCTTTCTTATACTCGCTCGAGTATGCCAATAAAATAAACAAACACATTGTTTGGCTCTTGCATAGTAAAAATTATTTTGCTTGAAACAGTGAAATCTTGTGGCTTCATTGTTTCAGAAAATATCTGTGGTTTCAGATGTTTTTTCTTTTTTGAACAAAGTTACTGGTCTTGAGAGAGATTGTAACAAAATTGGGGGCTCGTCCAGGATCGTAACAACAGTGAAAATCTTGGGCGTCATTCTCCGACCCCCCAGCGGGTCGGAGAATGGCCGTTGGCCGCCGTGAATCCCGCCCCCGCCGGTTGCCGAAGTCTCCGAAGGGAGAAAGGTCAGCGGGGCGTTAATGTCGCCGCTGCCGTTGGAGAATAGCACGGGTCTGCGCAAGGCAGGCGATTTTCGGCCTGCTGATATTCTCCCTTCCGGATGAGCCGAAGTCCCGTCGACGTGATGACCGTTCACGTTGACGTAAATTAAACCTCCTTGTGCTCAGGGTTCACGCCGACCGCGTGGAGGTGAGTGACGGCCTCTGGGTTGGCTCTGGGCAGGCGATGGCGTGGCCGCAGTCTGAATGTGTGAGGAGAGGTGTGTCTCGGGTTGTGTGTGTGTGTGTGCGGCGGGGGGGGGGGGTGGTTAGAGTGGGCTGGGCTCCGGGGGAGTGCCGGGAGGGGGGTCCGTGCCGGGGAGGGGGATGGGGGGGTCCGTGACGGGGAGGGGGATGGGGGGTCCGTGCCGGGGAGGAGGTTGGCGTCCGTGCCAGGGAGGAGGTTGGGGTCCGTGCCGGGGAGGTGGTTGGGGGGGGGGGGGTCCGTGCCGGGAGGGGGATGGGGGGTCCGTGCCGGGGAGGAGGTTGGGGGGGTCCGTGCCGGGGAGGGGGATGGGGGGGTTCCGTGCCGGGGAGGAGGTTGGGGGGGGGTCCGTGCCGGGGAGGAGGTTGGGGGGTGTCCGTGCCGGGGAGGAGGTTGGGGGGGTCCGTGCCGGGGAGGAGGTTGGGGGGGGGTCCGTGCTGGGGAGGGGGATGGGGGTTCCGTGCCGGGGAGGAGGTTGGGGTCCGTGCCGGGGAGGAGGTTGAGGGGGGGTCCGTGCCGGGGAGGAGGTTGGGGGGGTCCATGCCGGGGAGGAGGTTGGGGGGGGGTCCGTGCCGTGGAGGGGGATGGGGGGGTCCGTGCCGGGGAGGGGGATGGGGGGTCCATGCCGGGGAGGAGGTTGGGGGGGGTCCGTGCCGGGGAGGGTGATGGGGGGTCCGTGCCGGGGAGGAGGTTGGGGGGGTCCGTGCCGGGGAGGGGGATGGGGGGTCCATGCCGGGGAGGAGGTTGGGGGGTCCGTGCCGGGGAGGGGGATGGGGGGTCCGTGCCGGGGAGGAGGTTGGGGTGGTCCGTGCCGGGGAGGGGGATGGGGGTCCGTGCCGGGGAGGAGGTTGGGGTGGTCCGTGCCGGGGAGGGTGATGGGGGGACCGTGCCGGGGAGGAGGTTGGGGGGTCCGTGCCGGGGAGGGGGATGGGGGGTCCGTGCCGGGGAGGGGGGCGGGGGGTCCGTGCCGGGGAGGAGGTTGGGGTCCGTGCCAGGGAGGAGGTTGGGGGGGTCCATGCCGGGGAGGAGGTTGGGGGGGTCCGTGCCGGGGAGGAGGTTGGGGGGGGTCCGTGCCGGGGAGGGGAATGGGGGGTCCGTGCCGGGGAGAAGGTTGTGGGGGGTCCGTGCTGGGGAGGAGGTTGGGGGGCTCCGTGCCGGGGAGGTGGTTGGAGGGGTCCGTGCTGGGGAGGGGGAAGGGAAGTCCGTGCCGGGGAGGAGGTTGGGGTCCGTGCCGGGGAGGAGATTGAGGGGGGGTCCGTGCCGGGGAGGATGTTGGGGGGGGTCCGTGCCGGGGAGGAGGTTGGGGGGGGTCCGTGCCAGGGAGGGGGATGGGGGGGTCCGTGCCGGGGAGGAGGTTGGGGGGGGTCCGTGCCGGGGAGGAGGTTGTGGGTGGTCCGTGCCGGGGAGGTGGTTGGGGGGGTCCGTGCCGGGGAGGAGGTTGGGGGTGTCCGTGCTGTGGGGGGCGATGGGGGGTCCGTGCCGGGGAGGAGGTTGGGGTCCGTGCCGGGGAGGAGGTTGGGGGGGGGGTCCGTGCTGGGGAGGAGGTTGGGGGGGTCCGTGCCGGCGAGGAGGTTGGGGGGGGGGTCCGTGCCAGGGAGGAGGTTGGGGGGGTCCGTGCCGGGGAGGAGGTTGGGTGCTACCGTGCCGGGGAGGGGGATGGGGGGTCCGTGCCGGAGAGGAGGTTGGGATCCGTGCCGGGGAGGAGGTTGGGGGGCGGTCCGTGCCAGGGAGGAGGTTGGGGGGGGTGCGTGCCGAGGAGGGTGATGGGGAGTCCGTGCCGGGGAGGAGGTTGGGGGGGTCCGTGCCGGGGAGAGGGATGGGTGGTCCGTGCCAGGGAGGAGGTTGGGGGGTCCGTGCCGGGGAGGGGGATGGGGGGTCCGTGCCGGGGAGGAGGTTGGGGTCCGTGCCGGGGAGGAGGTTGGGGGGGGGGTCTATGCCGGGGAGGAGGTTGGGGGGGGGGTCCGTGCCGGGGAGGAGGTTGGGGGGTCCGTGCCGGGGAGGGGGATGGGGCGTCCGTGCCGGGGAGGAGGTTGGGGGGGGTCCGTGCCGGGGAGGGGGATGCGAGGGCAAGTGAGTTGGTCCACCTGGCCAGGTGCCAGCCTCCAACAGTCTGAATGTGTGAGGAGAGGTGTGTCTCGGGTTGTGTGTGTGTGTGTGCGGCGGGGGGGGGGGTGGTTAGAGTGGGCTGGGCTCCGGGGGAGTGCCGGGAGGGGGGTCCGTGCCGGGGAGGGGGATGGGGGGGTCCGTGACGGGGAGGGGGATGGGGGGTCCGTGCCGGGGAGGAGGTTGGCGTCCGTGCCAGGGAGGAGGTTGGGGTCCGTGCCGGGGAGGTGGTTGGGGGGGGGGTCCGTGCCGGGAGGGGGATGGGGGGTCCGTGCCGGGGAGGAGGTTGGGGGGGTCCGTGCCGGGGAGGGGGATGGGGGGGTTCCGTGCCGGGGAGGAGGTTGGGGGGGGGTCCGTGCCGGGGAGGAGGTTGGGGGGTGTCCGTGCCGGGGAGGAGGTTGGGGGGGTCCGTGCCGGGGAGGAGGTTGGGGGGGGGGTCCGTTCTGGGGAGGGGAATGGGGGTTCCGTGCCGGGGAGGAGGTTGGGGTCCGTGCCGGGGAGGAGGTTGAGGGGGGGTCCGTGCCGGGGAGGAGGTTGGGGGGGTCCATGCCGGGGAGGAGGTTGGGGGGGTCCGTGCCGGGGAGGGGGATGGGGGGTCCATGCCGGGGAGGAGGTTGGGGGGGGTCCGTGCCGGGGAGGGTGATGGGGGGTCCGTGCCGGGGAGGAGGTTGGGGGGGTCCGTGCCGGGGAGGGGGATGGGGGGTCCATGCCGGGGAGGAGGTTGGGGGGTCCGTGCCGGGGAGGGGGATGGGGGGTCCATGCCGGGGAGGAGGTTGGGGGGGGTCCGTGCCGGGGAGGGTGATGGGGGGTCCGTGCCGGGGAGGAGGTTGGGGGGGTCCGTGCCGGGGAGGGTGATGGGGGGTCCGTGCCGGGGAGGAGGTTGGGGGGGTCCGTGCCGGGGAGGGGGATGGGGGGTCCATGCCGGGGAGGAGGTTGGGGGGTCCGTGCCGGGGAGGGGGATGGGGGGTCCGTGCCGGGGAGAGGTTGGGGTGGTCCGTGCCGGGGAGGGGGATGGGGGTCCGTGCCGGGGAGGAGGTTGGGGGGGGGTCCGTGCCGGGGAGGGTGATGGGGGACCGTGCCGGGGAGGAGGTTGGGGGGTCCGTGCCGGGGAGGGGGATGGGGGGTCCGTGCCGGGGAGGGGGACGGGGGGTCCGTGCCGGGGAGGAGGTTGGGGTCCGTGCCAGGGAGGAGGTTGGGGGGGTCCATGCCGGGGAGGAGGTTGGGGGGGTCCGTGCCGGGGAGGAGGTTGGTGGGGGTCCGTGCCGGGGAGGGGAATGGGGGGTCCGTGCCGGGGAGAAGGTTGTGGGGGGTCCGTGCCGGGGAGGAGGTTGGGGGGCTCCGTGCCAGGGAGGTGGTTGGAGGGGTCCGTGCTGGGGAGGGGGAAGGGAAGTCCGTGCCGGGGAGGAGGTTGGGGTCCGTGCCGGGGAGGAGATTGAGGGGGGGTCCGTGCCGGGGAGGATGTTGGGGGGGGTCCGTGCCGGGGAGGAGGTTGGGGGGGGTCCGTGCCAGGGAGGGGGATGGGGGGGGTCCGTGCCGGGGAGGAGGTTGGGGGGGGTCCGTGCCGGGGAGGAGGTTGTGGGTGGTCCGTGCCGGGGAGGTGGTTGGGGGGGTCCGTGCCGGGGAGCAGGTTGGGGGTGTCCGTGCTGTGGGGGGCGATGGGGGGTCCGTGCCGGGGAGGAGGTTGGGGTCCGTGCCGGGGAGGAGGTTGGGGGGGGGGTCCGTGCTGGGGAGGAGGTTGGGGGGGTCCGTGCCGGCGAGGAGGTTGGGGGGGGGGTCCGTGCCAGGGAGGAGGTTGGGGGGGTCCGTGCCGGGGAGGAGGTTGGGTGCTACCGTGCCGGGGAGGGGGATGGGGGGTCCGTGCCGGAGAGGAGGTTGGGATCCGTGCCGGGGAGGAGGTTGGGGGGCGGTCCGTGCCAGGGAGGGGGATGGGGGGTCCGTGCCGGGGAGGAGGTTGGGGGGGTCCGTGCCGGGGAGGGGGATGGGGGGGTTCCGTGCCGGGGAGGAGGTTGGGGGGGGGTCCGTGCCGGGGAGGAGGTTGGGGGGTGTCCGTGCCGGGGAGGAGGTTGGGGGGGTCCGTGCCGGGGAGGAGGTTGGGGGGGGGGTCCGTGCTGGGGAGGGGAATGGGGGTTCCGTGCCGGGGAGGAGGTTGGGGTCCGTGCCGGGGAGGAGGTTGAGGGGGGGTCCGTGCCGGGGAGGAGGTTGCGGGGGGTCCATGCCGGGGAGGAGGTTGGGGGGGGGTCCGTGCCGTGGAGGGGGATGGGGGGGGGTCCGTGCCGGGGAGGAGGTTGGGGGGGTCCGTGCCGGGGAGGGGGATGGGGGGTCCATGCCGGGGAGGAGGTTGGGGGGGGTCCGTGCCGGGGAGGGTGATGGGGGGTCCGTGCCGGGGAGGAGGTTGGGGGGGTCCGTGCCGGGGAGGGGGATGGCGGGTCCATGCCGGGGAGGAGGTTGGGGGGTGTCCGTGCCGGGGAGGAGGTTGGGGGGGTCCGTGCCGGGGAAGAGGTTGGAGGGGGGGGTCCGTGCTGGGGAGGGGAATGGGGGTTCCGTGCCGGGGAGGAGGTTGGGGTCCGTGCCGGGGAGGAGGTTGAGGGGGGGTCCGTGCCGGGGAGGAGGTTGGGGGGGTCCATGCCGGGGAGGAGGTTGGGGGGGGGTCCGTGCCGTGGAGGGGGATGGGGGGGGTCCGTGCCGGGGAGGAGGTTGGGGGGGTCCGTGCCGGGGAGGGGGATGGGGGGTCCATGCCGGGGAGGAGGTTGGGGGGGGTCCGTGCCGGGGAGGGTGATGGGGGGTCCGTGCCGGGGAGGAGGTTGGGGGGGTCCGTGCCGGGGAGGGGGATGGGGGGTCCATGCCGGGGAGGAGGTTGGGGGGTCCGTGCCGGGGAGGGGGATGGGGGGTCCGTGCCGGGGAGAGGTTGGGGTGGTCCGTGCCGGGGAGGGGGATGGGGGTCCGTGCCGGGGAGGAGGTTGGGGGGGGGTCCGTGCCGGGGAGGGTGATGGGGGACCGTGCCGGGGAGGAGGTTGGGGGGTCCGTGCCGGGGAGGGGGATGGGGGGTCCGTGCCGGGGAGGGGGACGGGGGGTCCGTGCCGGGGAGGAGGTTGGGGTCCGTGCCAGGGAGGAGGTTGGGGGGGTCCATGCCGGGGAGGAGGTTGGGGGGGTCCGTGCCGGGGAGGAGGTTGGGGGGGGTCCGTGCCGGGGAGGGGAATGGGGGGTCCGTGCCGGGGAGAAGGTTGTGGGGGGTCCGTGCCGGGGAGGAGGTTGGGGGGCTCCGTGCCGGGGAGGTGGTTGGAGGGGTCCGTGCTGGGGAGGGGGAAGGGTAGTCCGTGCCGGGGAGGAGGTTGGGGTCCGTGCCGGGGAGGAGATTGAGGGGGGGTCCGTGCCGGGGAGGATGTTGGGGGGGGTCCGTGCCGGGGAGGAGGTTGGGGGGGGTCCGTGCCAGGGAGGGGGATGGGGGGGGTCCGTGCCGGGGAGGAGGTGGGGGGGGGTCCGTGCCGGGGAGGAGGTTGTGGGTGGTCCGTGCCGGGGAGGTGGTTGGGGGGGTCCGTGCCGGGGAGGAGGTTGGGGGTGTCCGTGCTGTGGGGGGCGATGGGGGGTCCGTGCCGGGGAGGAGGTTGGGGTCCGTGCCGGGGAGGAGGTTGGGGGGGGGTCCGTGCTGGGGAGGAGGTTGGGGGGGTCCGTGCCGGCGAGGAGGTTGGGGGGGGGGTCCGTGCCAGGGAGGAGGTTGGGGGGGTCCGTGCCGGGGAGGAGGTTGGGTGCTACCGTGCCGGGGAGGGGGATGGGGGGTCCGTGCCGGAGAGGAGGTTGGGATCCGTGCCGGGGAGGAGGTTGGGGGGTGGTCCGTGCCAGGGAGGAGGTTGGGGGGGTCCGTGCCGAGGAGGGTGTTGGCGGGTCCGTGCCGGGGAGGAGGTTGGGGGGGTCCGTGCCGGGGAGAGGGATGGGGGGTCCGTGCCAGGGAGGAGGTTGGGGGGTCCGTGCCGGGGAGGGGGATGGGGGGTCCGTGCCGGGGAGGAGGTTGGGGTCCGTGCCGGGGAGGAGGTTGGGGGGGGGGGTCCATGCCGGGGAGGAGGTTGGGGGGGGGTCCGTGCCGGGGAGGAGGTTGGGGGGGTCCGTGCCGGGGAGGGGGATGGGGCGTCCGTGCCGGGGAGGAGGTTGGGGGGGGTCCGTGCCGGGGAGGGGGATGCGAGGGCAAGTGAGTTGGTCCACCTGGCCAGGTGCCAGCCTCTAACAGTTGGACCCATGCGGTCCATGCCACCTGGCTGGGGGGAGGAAGGGATATGGGCAATGATGACATGTCGTCATTCCCCTCCCCCCCACCAGGCCGTCATGTTTTCCGATCATCCAGCGATGTTGGCCGCCGTGGCGACAGCCGCTAATGTCTATGTTGCCCTGGATGAGGAGGAGGAGGAGGAGGAGGAGCGTGCCAGAGAGGCGGCGCAGGCTGCCGCAGAGGGACAGGCGGCAGCCGCCCAGGCTGGAGGGACACCTGACCGACAGGACGAGGAGGGGGATGAGGATGTCGCGGCCCCACGGCAACGGAGGCACCCGAGGGCGCCCCGTGTGTACCGGCCCCGGCAGTCATACCAGGACCTCACGGACCGGGAATGCAGGAGGAGACTCCGGATGAGGCGGGAAACCGTGGCACACATCTGCCACTTGCTGGCACACCTGTCACCGCGTGGCACTGGCGGGGGTCACCCTCTCCCCGTGTCCGTCAAGGTTACGGTGGCCCTGAACTTTTATGCAACGGGGTCATTCCAGGCACCGAGTGGGGACCTGTCCGGCATATCGCAGACATCGGTGCATCGGTGCATCCGCGCAGTGACAGATGCCCTATATGCCATGGCGCACCGCTACATCCGCTTCCCCGTGGACCGGGCCAGCCAAGGTGCCCGGGCCGTGGGCTTCTCTGCCGTGGCCGGGTTCCCCATGGTCCAGGGCGCGATTGATGGGATGCCTGCAGATAACAGGGCCGTGTTCACCAATAGGAAGGGGACCTATTCGATGAACATACAGGTGGTCTGCGACCACCGCATGATGATCCTGCACGTCTGCGCCCGTTACCCAGGCAGTGTCCACGACTCATACGTGTTGTCGCGTTCATCCATCCCCGGCATGTACGAGGGACGCCATGCCCGGCTGAGGGGCTGGTTGCTGGGCGACAGGGGCTACCCATTGCGATCGTGGCTGATGACGCCTATACGGAGGCCACGCAATGAGGCGGAGAACCGCTACAATGATGCCCATGTAGTGACAAGAGGAGTGATAGAGAGGTGCATTGGCGTGCTGAAGACGCGTTTCAGGTGCCTGGACCTCTCTGGGGGCGCCCTCCAGTATCGGTCAGATAGGGTCGGCCGCATCATTGTGGTGTGCTGCGTCCTGCACAACATAGCCCAGCAGAGGGGCGATGTGCCGCAGGCAGAGGAGGGCGGAGTGGAGGAGCAGCAGGAAGAGGCGCAGTCCTCCCCAGATGAGGGGGATGGGGGTAATGGTCAGGGCAGACGGGGTAGACACAGGCGGGTGGCTGTCCACCGTTACCGGCTGGCCCAGCGGGCACGGGACAGACTGATAGACGCCCGCTTCACTGACTAGATGGGCGTGGGAATCCGGTAGTATGGCCACAGACCGCACACCATGGCAACAGCCGACCACCCACACCCCAAACACATCCACCCACCCAGCACCCTCACCCCCCTCCCCAACCCCACCCACCCCACCCGCATGCACACCACCCCCCCCATTGCCGATCCACCTGCGGCACAACGGGCCGGGCTCACACAGTTGCGGGTGGACGCGTGTCTATTGCAGGCCATGGAGGATGATGACAACCCGCCCTGCGGTGAGCTCCTGGCTCCACATCGTTGGACTATGTCTGACCCATGGCCACAGTACCACCATCCACCCGGACCATCCCTGCATGCGGCTGTGACACTGCAGCGCACGGTCCCGTCCTCTGCCCGGGGGGATGTTGCTGGCGGCCCAGGGGGAACGGGGCCGACTCACCTGGGGCTGAGGTAACCCCACCCCTCACACACACACTTGCGCTCAACGTACATGACACCCCCGCACGCTTTGGACAGAGCACAAAGGCAGCTTCTGTAGGTGTAACATTGACTTTAATAACCAAAGGAGTTCATGCACGTGCCCTAGCCCCTAAAACTCATCTGTGCCCTGCACCCGTGCCAATTTACTCAGTGTCTAATTGTTTGGCCTTACGGGCCCTTTGACTACGTCTACGTGGTTCCCCAGATGGTACAGCAGAACTGGAGGCGGACTCCTGTGATTCCTGCCCTCTGACACTGGATCCCTTTGGCGGCCGTTTCCTGGGGCGTCCTGGCCTAGATGGGCCAGGCTGCGGCCCGGGCGACTGGGATGGCGAGCTGCCAGCCTGTCCTGCCCGTTGCCCACCCGATGCACCTGGGACGGAAGGGGGGAAGTCCGAGGTGTCGCGGTGTTCCGGGACCTCCCCGACAGGGGGAGCCGGGACGGAACACACCACCTCCTCCTCCCTCGGGGTGCCCGATAGCCCCCAGGCCTCTACATGGGTGGGGGATGTGAACGGACTGGCCATCCGACGCCCCCCCGACATCTGGCGCTGCCAGTCCTGGAGGCCCGTGCTGGTATCGACAGGGGTCTGCAGGTTTGCAGCCATGGAGCCCAGGGGGTTGGCAAACCCTGTCTGTGACAGTGCGACGCCGGCTCGCACATGGCCACTGGTGCCGATGCCCTCAGCGATGGCCTGCAGAGACTGGGCCATGGCCTGCTGAGACTGGGCATGGCCTGCAGAGACTGGGCTATGGCGTTGAGCGCCTCTGCCACCTGGCGCTGGCACTGGCTCATGGCCTCCTGTGAGAGGGCAGCCATGTCCTGGGCCACAGACGCCGCCTGCACGGAAAGCCCCAGGCCTCGCAAACCGTTCCCCATGTCTGACACCGTCGCACCCATTGCCTCCACCGCGGACGCCACCCGTGCAGTGTCAGCCTGGGTGGCACGCATGACCGGCACCACTCCCAGCTCCTGGACGCGGGTGGACTCCTCCACCTGCGACTGCAGCCGCCGCAATCCGGCCGTCACCCTCTTCGCTCATCTCCGGGTCGGTGGTTGCATCGGATCTATGTGTGGGTGTGGTAACTCCAGGAACCCGGGATCCATTTGGGTGGCAGATATTTGCTTGGGCTGGGCTGCCCTCCGACCGCCCGGCCCCTCTGCTGCTCCTACCTCCACCTGCTGTACCGGGACGGCTGTGTTGTGCGCCCCAGTGAGTGTAGCAGACGCCTCATCACTAAAGTGCCCAACCGAGGTGAGTGTTTCTGCGATGGTGGAGGGTGTTGGTGACAGCAGTGGCGTTGTGTCGTGCTCTTCGTCCCACTCTGAGTCCATGGCACTTTGGGGTGGGGGTTCGTCTCCACCCATCCACTCTGAGTCACTGTCCGGTATTTCGTCTTACTGGGTAGTGCTGTCCCGGGTAGGGGTGTCCTGGACAGTGCTGTCCCGGGTAGTGGTGTCCTGGGTAGTGGTGTCCTGGGTAGTGGTGTCCTGGGTAGTGGTGTCCTGGGTAGTGGTGTCCTGGCTCGGATGTGACGGGGGCCTGTGGCTGCCCCCCTCATCGCTGGGTGGTCGCTCCCGCACGTGACGGGGGTGTCGTCTCCCTGTTGCTCCAGGTTTCTCCGTCTCCCGTGGTGTGCGAGGGGCATCCTGCAGGCATCGCATGCTGGAGGGTCCGGGTCTCTCTGTCTCCCGTGGCCTACGAGGGGCATCCTGCGGGCGTCGCATGCTGGAGGGTCCGGGTCACTCCGTCTCCCGTGGTGTGCGAGGGGCATCCTGCGGGCGTCACATGCTGGAGGGTCCGGGTCTCTCTGTCTCCCGTGGCCTCCGAAGGGCATCCTGCTGGCGGTCTGCATCTGCGGGGGTGGGTGCCTGGACGTTTGGTCCTGCGATACACAATGAAGCATGCATGGTTAGACATCAGGCAGTGATCAGGTGATATGTGTGAGGGGAATATAGGGGAGGGGGATATGGGGACGGGCTGTCGGTGGCTCACTTGCTAGTACGCCCCCGACCTCTGCATCAGCAACCTCCCGGTCGTCAGGTCCGCCAGCCAGTTCCAGGGCCCTTTCCTCGTGTTCGGTCAGTGGTCTCTCATCAGCGGGGCCTCCTCCAGTCCTCACATGCTCCCTTTTGTTGTGTGCGCGCTTCTCCTGTGGGGGGGGGGGCGGCTGGCAGGGGTAAAAGGCAACACTGTTAGTCAGGTATATGAATGCACGCCATCAGTTGTGCGTGCATTGCAGAGGTTAAGGTTAGGGCTGGATTCACTTGGGGATATGGGGGATATGGGGGAGGGGGGATATGGGGGAGGGGGATATGGGGGAGGGGGGATATGGGGAGGGGGGATGTGGGGGAGGGGGGATATGGGGGATATGGGGAGGGGGGATATGGGGGGGATATGGGGGAGGGGGGATATGGGGGAGGGGGGATATGGGGGAGGGGGGATATGGGGAGGGGGGATATGGGGGGGATATGGGGAGGGGGGATATGAGGGGGATATGGGGGAGGGGGGATATGGGGGATATGGGGGAGGGGGGATATGGGGAGGGGGGTATGGGGAGGGGGGATATGGGGGATATGGGGGAGGGAGGATATGGGGGGGATATGGGGAGGGGGGATATGGGGAGGGGGGATTTGGGGGAGGGGATATGTGGAGGGGGGATATGGGGAGGGGGGATATGGGGAGGGGGATATGGGGAGGGGGATTTGGGGGAGGGGGATATGGGGGAGGGGGGGATATGGGGAGGGGGGATATGGGGAGGGGGGATATGGGGAGGGGGGATATGGGGGAAGGGGGGATATGGGGAGGGGGGATATGGGGAGGGGGATAGGGGGGATATGGGGAGGGGGGATATGGGGGAGGGGGGATATGGGGGAGGGGGGGATATGGGGGAGGGGGGATATGGGGAGGCTCACCCTGCCTGCTCTGACGAGGTCGTTCACCTTCTTGTGGCACTGGGTGCCTGTCCGTGGTGTCAGGGCCGCTGCGGTGACGGCCTCTGCCACTTCCCTCCACAGACGCCCCCTGTGGCGTGGGGCAACTCTGCGTCCCTCCTCTGCTCCACCGCGTCCAGGAGCGCCTCCACATCCCGTGATTCGAACCTTGGGGCTGAGCGGCGGGCCAGCCATCCAGTCGGGTGTTCCGGTCGGGTGGGGGGGAGCAGCGCGGCCTTATGAGCCGTCACGCCGTGCGGCGCGTATGACGCTGCACGGCGTGAACCACGTGCGCAAGCGCGGATCCCGTCACGTCGCTGCTAGCCCATTTCGGGCCGGAGACTTTCGACCCATTTTTCCGACGTGACGCAAGTCGGATTTGCGCCGTTTTTTGCGCCGATCGGCGGACTTTCCGCTGATAACGGAGAATTTTGCTCCTTGTTCCTTGCAATTTTTTACAAAATGCTTGGGTTTGTTTTCAGGCCTGCTGACCAGTGATGACCAATGAAAAAGGATCCTTCAGGTAACTTCCTTTTTACATCTGTGGGACTGAGAGAAGAATGAGTGCTCCTCAGGCTCCACAAAACCAACCTCAGGCAATGTGACCTCAACACCAAGCAACAACCCCACCTGGCAACAGCCACACCCTCATAGGTCTGCCATATCTGATCTGGAAACCTTGATATTACTCCAACTCTGGCATTTGCGGTCACACCAAATCTTTCTGATGGCAATTAGCTTCGGCTTTCAAACTGAAGTGTATTTTCCACTGGGAATATTGGACAGTCGCCCGTCAAGTTTCACTGGTCAGATTGTAATGTCTGCTCATGGGGAAATTCCAGCCGTTGTTTCTTCTATTCACATGCAGGTTCCGCCAACACCTTTCATTTCCTACTAATTATCTTTCTACTCTTCGACATTTTTTGTCTGTCAATACCCTTGTTCCTATGATATCCAATGTAAAAAATCAAATGGAATGCCGACACCTCTTCCATTTTATTTAATTCATACTTGTCCATTACTGCCAAGACCAGTGTTTAATTCAAGTATTCCCAAACTATGGCTGCGACCTCAGTGGAATCAGAACATGAGCAATTGGGTTGCGAGCTCTTCCTCCTCCGAGGCACCAATGGTGTCGGAGGCCACATGACGTTAGAGCCAAGAGCACATTTGTCTTTATTGCCGTGATTTGGTGGGCGTGTCCTAAGAGAATGAAATCTGAGGCCCCCAACATTTTGTGCAAATGGCACCTGTTGAAAGGTGTGGTTGGTATGGAGGGATCTATTGTTGACTGCTTTCCCCTGCCCCTTCGCTCCGAGAGCTCCCCCTGCCACATCACACTCTGAGAGCTTTCCACCCCCGGGCTGACAACTTACCTCACAACACTCTGACTGCTTCCCCCTTTGTCCTGACAGCTTATTCCCTCTCAACTCTGACACGTCTCCCTTGGATTCTGATAGCTCTCCCCCCCCCCCCCCCCCCCCCCACCCCCCCCCCCCCCCCCACACACACACACACACACACACGCCCCCCATGCCCCCCATTCTCACCGGGATCAATGGGTTAATGCCTATTTCGGAGTACTCTTAAGAAGATTGTGCTACTTCTCAAATTCTGTAGCCTGTGTGATGCAAGTGCAGGTGGGCGGGGGAGATAGAGTTGGTGTTTGAGACATTTGACCCAGAGAAGGAAACAGCGGTTTATGATGATGAGAGTCTTCAAAGGGAATCTGGAGGATCCCTACAGTTACTATTCTCTTTAAGCTATATATAACTTATAATCGTTACGAGAGGGAGATATTAGGAAGTTAGGTCCAGAAATTATATTGAAAATGTAGCAGGCAATGTAGGGGTTAAACCAACTGAGAGAAAATAATGCTAACATGGATGCACCCACACCTAGCCGAGTCACATTGTCGCACTCAGATGTAAACACGTTAGTGGGAATGCACAGGATGCACCAGATCCATTGTTCTTCAGGACATTCCTGTCTGACCAGCTATTAGCCCAGTGCTGAGTCTGATGGCTCTTTGTCCGTCAACGGGAGGTTAGTTGCATTCAATAGCATGGCTCTGTTCTTTTGTATAAACGGGAGTGGGCAATCAGTGATGATAAGTTTGAGTCTAGAAACCCCAGGCGAGAACCTTTGTTTGAGCTGTGCGGAGCTTAGGGAGAGTGAAAACTGTTTTGAACAGTTGCAAGTTTTGGAAATCTACCAGGAAGGTCATAAAAGTTGCCACTAGGCCAAGCTTTGGAAAAAAGGTTCAGAACAAATGCCCCACCAGAACATAAATTGCTTTACAAATGCAAGCATTGCCTTTGTCTGCCTGTGAAAGTGGCATGAGAGCTGCATGTTAATGGGAACTAGTGTGTCAAGGTTAAGAAACTGCATGTAATTTGTTATTGTTGGGGTTAAAGTTTAAATATTGTTTCCTTTTGTTTTAATAAAGTTTGTTTATAAAATAACCAAGCCCTATTTCTTAAATTATCACTCCTGGAATGAATCAATCTTTCCACACCGTCTTAAAACTTAAAAAACGCTCTGGCTCTGGTTCAGCCTCTGAGTCACTGTTGGGAGCTGACCAGGCATCCGTAGCAAGTTGGGGGCTCATGGCCCAGATTCGTACGTATAATTCCTTGCTTGGCTTGGGGTTATTGAACTTAAAGACAGTGAGTGTGTGTGTGGATCGATTGCACGCTTTCCGAGTTTGAAATATTGAATAGGGAGCAACTGGAGATGGCCCTTACAGTTAGGGTGGAAGAAATCACTCGAGAAGAATTACAAGGGGAATCAAAAGCAACGCTATGGGGTTTTACAGAGAAAATGCAGCTAACCTGGCCCAGAAATCCAAAGAAGGCAGAGATGATACAAGCCATAGCTTAATATTTAAACTTACCAGTGATGCAGTGTAACCCATGAGAATTAGCTCAAAACAAATTAGAAATGAAAGAATTGGAAATGTAGCATAAACTGAGAGAAATGGAGATGACAAATGAAGCCAAAGAAAAAGAGAGGATTTTTCAAAGAGAAATGGGCAGGAATAAGATTGAATGGGAAAGTTTAGCAAAGGAAGAGAAAGGAAAAGATTGGCCATGGCAGAAGCAAAGAAAAACGAATGAGAATTTGAACTTCAGTAACAGGCATTGCAAGGAGAGCAACAACTTAAAGAGTTGGAGGCAAAGGCAGAAGTTGAAGAGGTTGTAGGGGAAGAAGAAATAACCCCGAGTCAAAGGTTTAGTAGGGACATGTTTAAATGTATGCAAGCCTTGCTAAAATTTGGTGAGAACGATGTTGAAGCGCACTTTATGGCCGGGATTCTCCAAGCCCGCTGGGTGGGGGCGAGAATTCCGCCACACCGCCCTGACGGCGGGCCACCGGTGACCGGAGAATCAGCACCAATCGCGCCGGCGAGGTCGCCGGGGCGCTGGTCGGGGGTCGTTCAAAATGGCCCCCGTGGCGATTCTCCGCACTTGACGGGCCAAGTGCCCGCCGAGTTCCGACGAGTCTTGCCGGCGTGTTTACATTTGGTCCCACCCGTTGGGACCTCGCCGTTCTGGCTGTAGGGGCTGTCCTGGTGGGCGGGGTCGGGGGTATCCGACTCCGGGGAGGGGGGGCCTCCACGGTGGCCAGGCCCATGATCGGGGGCTACCGATCGGTGGGCGCACTCTTTCCGGGGGGGCGCCTATGTTCCGCCGCGCCGGGCCCCTGTAGGTCTCCACCATGTTGCACGGGGGCAGGCAACCACGCGCATGTGCCGGTGCAGAGACGGCCGTCGCGCGGACCTGCGTCGGCCGTGGCGCAAATGCGCGGACCCGCGCCAGCCGTGCAGGGCTGGCTTTCGGTGCCGGAGCTGCGCACAGCATTCCGGCGCGTTCTAGCCACCGAAGAAGGGGAGAATTACTGGGCCTCAAGGCCCGTTGACGCCGACATCGCTCGCGCCAGTTTGGACTCCAGCGTCAACATTTGGCCGGGAGATCGGAGAATCCCGGCCCATATCTTTTCAGAAAGTAGCTAAACAATTGAATTGGCCAAAGACCATGTCGATGGTTATGGTTCAAACATAGTTGGTGGGTGGAGCTAGTGATCAGAGGAGTTATCTGGGGTTTATTGTTGTTGCGATTGCATAGGGTCTATCGGGTGCTGGTGACACCGCATCTGGAGTATTGAGTAGAGTTTTGGTCTCTTTATTTGAGGAAGGGTGTGGTGGCAGTTCAGAGGAGGCTCACTAGTTTGATTCCGGGGATGAAAGGGTTGATATACGAGGATAGATTAAACATCTTGGGCTTATACTTGCTGGAATTTAGATGAATGAGAGGGGAGCTGATGGAGGCATATAAAATACTAAAAGGGATTGATAAAGTAAAATAGGAGCCTTCTCTGCCATTCAGTAAGGTCATGCCTGATCTTGGGCCTCGAATCCACTTTCCAATCCAGTCCCCAAATCTCTTGATTCTTCAAGAGATCAAAAATCTCCATCCAAACATTGTGGGCGGGATTCTCCGCCGGCGTGATTCTCCGTTATTCCCGACGACGTGGGGCTGCCCCACAATGGGAAACCCCATTGACCGGCCGATGCAACAGAGAATCCCGCCGGCCGGCCGGGGCAGAATTGTGGTGCAGTGGGGCGGAAACCCGCCCCGTGTCTTCACTGACGAAGCCCTCTGGAGTAGAGAATTCCGAAGATTCACATCTCTTTGAGCCAAGTCATTTCTCTCCATCTCAATCCAAAACAATCAGTCCCTTATCCTGACACTGTGGCCCAGTGTTTTTGTTTCCCCGAATAGCGGAAACAATCGCTCAATGTCTACCCTATTAAACCCCTTCAGAATCCTATACGTTTCAATTGGATTGCCACTCCTTCTGAACTCAAGCGAATATAAGCCTAGTTCACTCAGCCTCTCACTATTGGACAACCAACTCATCTTAAGGGCTAATTTAGTGAATCTTCACTGTGCCGTCTCCAATGCAAGTACATCCTCGTTAGAGTTCTACTAACTTCCCCCCCAGCAAAGTAAATATATTCAATACAACTAATAGTCTGCCTTTAATCCTCAACTGAGAGAAATTTCAAATCATGACAAGAGCTTAGTCAGCTATGCGAGCTATTGGCTTGGTCTCAAAATAACTTCTCCACCCTCCCAGAAATATTTAGACTAAACAAAAATATCTTTGAGTAAAATATACATGGCATATTATAGCAGAAATAACTCTCTGAAGATCTGACCACTTTCAGAACATAGACTTCTTTAATGAAGAATTATAGAAAACTTCGTGTTCTGGGGTTTTACAAATGAAGTCTACTACTTTTCATAATGGTTACATCATAATACTTTATTATAAGTTTAAAACTTGGATTACATTATTGTAATGGTAGGAATGTTACAAAGTGTAAATGCAAGATAATCTAATCTAGAAATGCAAAATACAACTCAAAATAAAAGTAAATGAAAGGTACAAATCTATTTAGAAATACACGCAGGATATTAAAAAAAAACAGCAAATTATTTTATATTTTCAATCAAAAGTATAAAACGTAGTGTCTGCCTTTGTCTTAGCTGGCAGGGAGACAAGGGCAGCACGGTAGCATAGTGATTAGCACAATTGCTTCACAGCTCCAGGGTCCCAGGTTCGATTCCCGGCTTGGGTCACTGTCTGTGCGGAGTCTGCACGTTCTCCCCGTGTGTGCGTGGGTTTCCTCCGGGTGCTCCGGTTTCCTCTCACAGTCCAAAGATGTGCAGGTTAGGGGGATTGGCCATGCTAAATTGCCCTTAGTGTCCAAAATTGCCCTGAGTGTTGGATGGGGTTACTGGGTTATGGGGAGAGGGTGGAGGTGTACGGTTGGGAAGGGTGCTCTTTCTAAGAGCCGGTGCAGACTCGATGGGCCGAATGGCCTCCTTCCGCACTGTAAATTCTAAGAATCTAATAAAGACCTCCATTCTCCTGCAGTCTCACTAATCTGACTGACTTGCAGGTATTGTAGGTCTGACTTCTGCGCACATCTAACAGTCTATTTTAAAGAAAATATGTTGTTTTCAGAATAACATGACTATTGTCTGCAATGTTTCTGAGGTTGTTTTGATTAGGACAATTCTTGAGGGGCCAAAATGTGTTTTTTTTTACTGTAGGTGCAGCTTTTGGCTGTAAACAGATTCAAGGCCTGTCTAGAGGAAGTCTTTTCAAGCCCTTTTTGCACCTGTATGTGTTTGAAATTAGGGTAAATGCATGTGATGTTGTCTCTGTCTCTCTCAGCTTTTAGTAAATATTTTTAGCAGAGTTTAATTTTTTAAGACTTTTATTAACTGCATCAAATGGGTTAAATCCTTAACATCCTTCCTTAAAGTATGGAGACCGGAACTGTACAGTTATTCCAGATGTGACCTCGCCAAAGCTTATTACTGCTGCAGCAAGACTAACAGCTTTATTCCTGAAATAAGCAAAATACTGTGGATGCGGGAATCTGAAACAAGAACGAAGGATGCTGGAAAAACCCGACGGGCGTGGCAGCATCTATTAGGAGAGAAAGCAGAATTAAGGTTTTGAGTCCTTAGGTTCCTCTCCAGAACTGAAGGGAGGGAGAATGTGTTAGAGCTGTAAGAGATTGCAGTACTGTTGTTACCACATCCTGAGCTAGCGCGTGGTCAATTCCAGCCCCACTTGACCCGGAGTCACAACACAATTGAATTAACAAATCATTCTTCGAAAACTACCCAAAGTCTTTGGTCCTTCAGTGCCGAATAACTACAGTCACCAGGTTTGTAAATGTAAACACAACTACTGTTTAGTTATGACAAGGACTATAATGAAATGTGCAGCAAATACAAGTGGTTAACTATTATCTAATTCCTAATCCCCCACTTTAACTTGCACCCACCCTCTACACACACACAAGACAGACACACAGAGGGTGGGAGAGGGGTGAAAACAATAGGTAAAAGGAAAAAGAGTCTTTGTTTCAGATGGTTGTTTTTGAGCATATATTTCTTCAAAGTAAGCTTTCAGATCCAGGTCTGTTTGCAGCCTGTAATGGTTTCACTGTGGATTCATTCATTCAGGTTCTCTTATACATCAAGTTATAGCCTTTCTGGAGAGAGAGAATGAGAGAGAGAGAGACTATAACACTTTGGAGGAAATCAAGGACTGTGATAAGTTAGAGGCCATGGAATTACCAGAAGGAAACTTACAGTAGGTAATCCATTTGAGTCTGCTGAAAGGGTTGAGTGAAGAGAACTTTATTTAAAAGGACAAACCTTCACCTTGGCATGGCAGGGAGACGGGATCTTGTTAAGTTGGATTTGAAACATACAACTCCATGCTTATGAAAAGCGTGGAATATAAATGTGCTGTGATATTTTTGGTTGCATCAAGTAGTCAGGGGTGGAACACATTTTCTGTAGTTTGAAATATTAGTTTCCTTCCAAGTAATGTTTTCTCCAAGTTTATTTTTAGAGTTTCTGTTACAGTAAAAGTCTTAATACCTACAATCTTGTCCTGTGATTCTCGGAGTTGGTCGCTGGGAAAGTCATATCTCTTTTTAAAAGCTATCAGTTTCAGCAGGAATCGTATCACAAGCTGCGGTTCACGTTTCACAATGTTTATTGGTGACTGCATTTCAAGGCATGCAGTGTACAGATCTCTAGTGTTCAATGTTAGGGCTGAAATCATTCCTAATCAACTGATTTGTAAGTATTGCAATAGGTAGGCAGAGGTACAGTGCTGCATTAGGCTGGGACGACAGCATTTCCAACATGCTAATCCTTTTAAAAACAAAGAACATAATCTTTTAATACCTTGCCTTCCATTGTTTAATGTTCATGCTGTTTTGTGGTAGTGCAAGCCAATATTATAATTTTAATTAAGCTATGTCAAGTAATGAAAAGCAATCAGTGATTATGAATTATAATCAATGTATTACCGGAAGACTGTATTCTTTACATAATTAACAACCTGAGTGACATTTATGCTATTATCCAGCAATTTATTAAGGAACATGATTTAACCTTTTGGGCAAGCCTAAATAATTAATTACTTGGCATGCATTTGCTGTTTAAGTCTTTGGAGGAACAGCTGTAATATGGAAATCTGCATCACTAAAAGATAAAAGAGTGCAGAAAATGTGTCTTACGTCGAAACCCAACTCTTAGAGAATAGGGATATGACCATTTTTGATATGTTTATGATAAGCCATGTTCGTTGACAGTGTGATTGCTGCCATATTGCCATAGGCCTACCATGGGCAGGCAAATTGTCCAGGTGAGTCAGACAAATGGCCCTTTTAATAGGTAAATAGGGGTCCTACGATGTAAGCGAGACCTTGATTGTCATTTTAGAGCTTAAGTGGGCAGACCATTATTATGCACGCAGTCTGGCAAGAGAGGAAGGTAAGTTTTTCTTTCCCTTCATGAGTGTTAAAATGGACAGCGGCCTGTATTTTAGGCCTGATAAAATCAGACACTCAAAATTAAGGATTGGACATTTTTCACAGTCAGAACCACGGGCAGGCCTGATGGGAATTCACACTTGGCCAAGTTCGACTACATTGAATACATAAAAACTGCCAGGACAGGCCTGGAACTGCCTTATCAATCATCCATCAGGAGATAATTGGTCCTATTCATATGGATCGCTTGTTTTGGGTTGCCCAGAGAAAGCTAGACTTTCTGACACCCGGTTACCACATATGGAGGAAGATTTCATGCGAGCAACATGCCTAGATATGGACCACTGGGGTTGGGTTCCTGATGTCCTGGAGAGTTGCAATCAGCAACACCATTGGGTACTGTGACTCCCTCCCCTAGATCCCATTGGCTGAGGGCCAGGGAACTTTCTGGTAGGACGAGACGAGGAATATGAAAATGGACCGCTCGGACCCTGCACAGCAAAGACCCACAGAGGTAGCAAAGAAGATTGGATGACCAACCAGAGAAAGAAGGAAGCAACATGCGAGATCCACCTTCGCAGACAAAGGCCCTGAGGAATCGAGACTCAGAGAATCTGACCCCCAGCTCGACTTAGTTTATCGGCATGGGTAGGATTAAGAACAGTGGGATTATTATTATTTGGGATCATTTAAGACTGTTTTACTGTGTTTAATAATACATTTGGTTGAATCATAGACTTGTATTTGACCTTTGTTCATCTTGCAAAGAAAGTAAAACATTTGAGGAATCAACTGGTCAAAGTATCTGAGGTTTTACAGGCAACATGTGCTGTAGAATCACAGAATAACACAATAGTTACAGCACAGAAGAAAGCCAGTTGGCTCCTCAAGTTTATGTGGAACACAATTTTGGATGCCTGATGTCAATATTTTATCATGACTGGCAGTGAGTGGACATCAATAGTACCAACAACTTGCATTTACATAGCATCTATTTAGCATCCACAAAATAGTAAAATGTCCCAAAGTGCTTCACAGGATCATTATCAAACAAAACCTGACACTGAACTGTATAGAAGAATAGGTGACTAAAGATTGTCAAAGCGGTAGGTTTTAAGGAACATCTTAAAAGTGGAGAGAGGGAGAGGAAGAGAAAGCAGACCACACACGTCATAAAGAAGTATTCAATATCAAAGATGGGGTACAGTCAGCCCATAAAGTCCCAGAGCAGTGGTGACATCAAGATCAGCAATTGTTACTCCTTATCTGTATTTAGCTGAATTCTATTAACCAGTTCTTACCTAATACAGGAGGATGGGTCCTAAAGGCCTAGTGTTAATTTGTGAATGTGCTGGAGTGTGATATATTGACAATCCCTACTTGGCTAAAGCACTTTCAGGCATTAATCTTTTGACTTTACAAGGAAGTGTACTTTCAGCTGAGAATTATCTACAGGAAAGACAGTGCTCATTGTGAAAAAATATGTCCTGATCTCATACTGTGGGCAGAGATCTGAACCATCAGGACTGATATTGGTCCTTTTTAAATTGGTTAGAAAATCATGTGCGGAGCATATGTTTTATATGTGATATTCAAGGCATGACTCCCTGTCAACAGCATGGAGTCTAACAAATAAGTCTTACTAAGTGCTCAACACAATATTTTAGTTTAACCAACACTAACTTTAGGCACTTCTGCAAGAGCTTGAGAATTAATAAAATCTGCAATTTTAATAAAATTTGGAGTTCTCAGTAAAAGCACAGAAGCTAGCCATTTAAACCACTGTACAAGCAAAGCAGCACATTGGAATTGAAACGTGTCTTTGGAACTTTCATTCTAAA
Organism: Scyliorhinus torazame; assembly: GCF_047496885.1. NCBI lineage: Eukaryota > Metazoa > Chordata > Chondrichthyes > Carcharhiniformes > Scyliorhinidae > Scyliorhinus > Scyliorhinus torazame. Next base: position 364,018,718 of record NC_092708.1, on the reverse strand, counting down.
GATACACGCTGTTGCATTTGCTTGTGACTATGCCTTCGGCCTCTTAATCTTCTATCTATTAAAACCTCCAGGCTAATTTGCAGCTCCTCCAGTGACATTGGCCATGTGGGCAGCATGGGGATTTTAACAATATGACAGCAATTACAAATGAAAACAACCTGAATTTCTATCGCACCTTCAAAACATAGTGAAATGTCACAAGGCACTTCACAGATCAAACCAAATTTGATGCCAAGCTACCTGAGGAGATGGCAGAGCAGATAAGCAAATGCTTGGACCGAAACGTAGGTATTAAGGAGCGTGTGAAAGGGGGAAAACGAGGTAGAGATTCGGCACAAAGAGAATTAGAGAGCTTTGAAGCCTTGGTAGCTGAACGCAGGGCTGCAAATGGAACAATTAAAATTGGGAATGCTCAAAAGGCCTGAATTGAAAGGGCACAGATATCTCAGGCGGTTTTAGCGTTGGAGATTACAGAAGTATGCAGAGACAACGCCATGGAGGGACTTCAAAACAAAGAGACGTAAATACATGTTTCTATTTTTACACATGCTGTCCAGACTGATTTGAGTTTCAACTTGAATTTCAGCTCAGCATTCTATAACAGTATTAAAACTTGTGAAACTTTGACCGCATGATGGCAGCCGATGCAAGGAAATTCCAGTGTTCTTGGGCAAACCAATGATGTTTATTTTCTCCTTGTACTGCATGACAGTGAAAGTATTACTAGCAATCCAGAAGTAATGATAATAACTAAGACCTCAGCCTCTCTATCCTTGTGCGATTAATCTTAAACTGCTTCAATATATTAAACACAATTTTAGATAAAAATCGAGAAGTATGGTACAGCGTCCTGACTTTGGCAGCTGTGCAGTAATGTGAGTGATCAGGGGACATCAGAACTATTTTTTTCTCTAGGGGCATTTCAGGGGATAGTTTTCCCCAAGGTGTCGGTGGCACAGTGCCAAACATCAGTGGCTGCTGTCTGTGGAGCTGGATACCGCATATGCATTATTTATGGCAGTGGTTTTCAATTAGCTGGACTGTCTTCTCTTCTTCCAACATCAAGCCAGAGTCATAACTAGACATTGAAAAGAGTGATGCTGATCTGAAACCCACCCCAGAGGGTGAATAGGTGGGAGGCAGGGAATGTTCAGACCGCCAGAAGCCTAGATGGAAAACGTCTGTTCGAGATGAACCTGCCAGAATTTAGCTAAAGGGAGGCCTCTAATTAGCAGCAATTTACACTGAACGTTGAAAAAAACTTCAGTTGCTATCTACTCAATGAAAGAAGTGGCATTACATGCAAAGCACGGTAGCACAGTGGTTAGCACCGTTGCTTCACAGCGCCAGGGTCCCAGATTCGATTCCTGGTTTGGGTCATTGTCTGTGCAGAGTCTGCACGTTCTCCCTGTGCCTCCGTGGGTTTCCTCCGGGTGCTCCTGTTTCCTCCCACAAGTCTCGAAAGATGCGCTTGTTAGGTTCTGAATTTTCCCTCAGTGTACCCAAACAGGTGCTGGAATGTGGCGACTCGGGGCTTTTCACAGTAGCTTCATTGCAGTGTTAATGTAAGCCTACTTGTGACAATAAAGATTATTATAATAGTAATAATAATTATTATTATGAGTAACGAATGAACAAATTATACAATAAAGAAAGAAGGAAGTTTCAGATACAAACTGTATATATGAGTCAACTTTTGCTAACACTTCTTGTAGACCGAATAATTAACTTCCAAGTTTGATGAGAAATAAAAAGTTGTTGATGGTAATAACCAATCTCAGTAGGTTTAGGCTAACCCAACAGAATCTCATTCCATCTGCCACCTTTTAAGTATAAGGGATACGTGACTTGGGAAGTAGCAGAGACATTCTTCCGTATTTTAAGAGAAATCATTATTTAGGGAATACGTGTTAATGCATGTTAAAATACAATTACTTTTACCAGATGGTAAAAACAGTCTCATAATTCCTCAGGGTTGTGCAGCATGCATTACCATTTATTTACTGGGAGGTAAAATGCACAAATTAAGACAGAACTTGCATTTATATGGGAACTTTCATGTTCTTTAGTCCTCTTAAAGCAACTCAGAGCTGATTAATTACATTTGAGTTTACGTACACACGCGCAGAGTCCTACAAACAGGAATGAGATCAATGATCATTAATCTGAGTTGGCACTGTTAATTGAGGGCTAAGAGCTAGTGAGGACAACGGGAGACCATCAAACAATGCCATGGCAAATTTTATGTGCACCTGAACTGGCAGCTGAGGCCATGATTTACACGTCCTTCATCAATACAACATTCACTCAGTACTGTACTCATGTTCGCCTAGATTGTGTGTTTGGTAGGCAGCTTTAAGATTTTAGACAATGAAGGAATGCGATATATCCAAGTCAAAATGATGCGTGACTTGGAAGAGATCTTGTGATTTAGCCAAGACAGTAACATTGAGTGGTAAAGGTTGTAGAGCAGAGAGGTGCTGTTGAAGTCACCTTCGTGAGTTGCTGCAATTAATCCTTGGTATCATACATACTGCAGTCACAATAAATATCAGCTGGAGAGGGTGAATATTCAATCATATTGATATATTTATCAAATAAACTTCTACCTTCTGGATAATGTATAGCTTCTTGGTAACTAGCAGCTCCAGCAATCCAAGCAATTGGTGAATATACTCCTAACTTGAGCCTTGGAGGTGACAGATTTTGAATGACTAGGAGTGAGCCCCTCGTCACAGAGGTGCAGCCACTATTTTTCTGCTGTTGTATTATTGTAATGGCGTAGACATAGTTTGTTCAATCTTTGTTCGAGGGTAATTCCTAAGATAGTGCTGATTGTTATGATATGGCAGGTCGTAATTGCAGGACTGACCAAACCCCAAAGGAAAACTTGGTCAAGCTATCACAACTAATTGCAATTTGTATTTTCATTGTGAGGAGGCACATGTTCTAAAGTCAGAAGTAAAGATTCTAATACCACTTTTAGAGATTTTAAATATTAAATTGAAACATTTATTAATAAAAGAAAACTTAAACACACAAGGTTACATTTACATAGTATTTGTTGTTTTTTTTGTAACTTTAGAATACTCAATTCATTTTTTTCCAATTAAGGGGCAATTTAACGTGGCCAATCCACCTACCCTACACATCTTTTGGGTTGTGGGGGCGAAACCCACACAAACACAGGGAGAATGTGCAAATTCCACACGGACAGTGACCCAGAGCCTGGATTGAACCTGGGACCTCAGTGACGTGAGGCCACAGTGCTAACCATTGTGCCACCATGCTTCCTATTACATTTACATAGTTGAAATTTGTCTTATAGACATTTCCCAAAAACATTCTACTTAGCTAGACTCACAAGTAAACACCCTTTTCCAGACAACAGACTTTAATCTATAAAACCTCCAGTAATATCACCACATGACACTCTCTGTATGGAGGATATTTCACACAGATTCGCACTCCCTCTCACTCAATAAAGGAAATCCAAGGCTTGTAACAAAATATATATTTTTTGGAACAAACAAACACTGCTCTGGAGTGGATAGGGGCTGCTAACTTCACAAGTCTGCCCTCGCACAGCACACGCTTCAGGATATCACATGGTCTGTCCTCTTAACAGTATTCAATCTTTCCTTCAATATGTTTTTTCCCCCCCTTTCATCTTTAAACCCATTGTTCAGAACTTTCTCTGGAAGTTGCTTTTCCCAGGATATAAACATTGCCCATGTTGACTTTATGACAACTAGTTTGGGGCAAAATAAACTTAACAACATTGTTTTATTCATTTGCAACTTTTGCCAGTTTTAAACCTTCCTATTATTTATCGTTCAAAGGGCATTAAGTGAACTTCTATATCTCCTCTTGCAAATTTCTACCCATGTTGTTTACTTGTATCCCATCTTAGATTTGCTCATCTCCAGTTCAAATGTCTGCTTTTATACTTCACATTATTGATGATTTAAACCTTGCAGTCTTACTGTCACACACATACACACACACACACACACACACACACGGTCCCTGCAAGCCTGCTTCACAGTATATCACAGTAACATTGGAAAAAATGTTTATTTTCCCTTACATGATGGGTCCTTGGTGATGATGGTTCGATTGAAGATTATAGGCAGCGGGCCCTTGTTTAGGATGGTCATTGTCTGACATTTACTAGCTGCTCATCATACTACCTACTGTAGGATAACATGGACTATAAATGAGTTTTCAAATGACCTGTTAGTAAGTTCAAAACACCAGTTAGTAAGTTCAAAAGCAATGCTCATTTATTTACACACAGTCAAATCTACTCATGCATAAACTCTACAAACTAACTATCACTATTGCTAAAGCCTATACTTAGCTTCGGGTGCCCACTCAGTCAGAGGAACAATGGCCGTTGCTCGGTTCTGAGGCTGCTGGGTTGAGCTGTTTACAGGACAGCAACTAGGAGCGTCAATCTTGTAGCGTGTGTTGACTTGGAACTTACTTGGTCTGATGTAGCTGCTCGGCTGGTCTCTCTCTTCGCTGAGAGCCAAGGCCAAAGAAGAAAGATTCTCCCTTGGGGAATACCTTTTATACCTAAAAGGGCTTTGCACGCTTTTGGGCGAGCCTTGAACTTGGCCTCAATTAATTGTGCCTTCCCCAATCATTCGTATCGATCTTCCTCCAAAAGAGGGGTGGGTTCCCTGGTTGCTGGGCATGTCCTAGGTGGCCGTTGGTTTGCTTTGTTTGAGTCTCCTCTGGCGCCGGGGTGTCTGCCTTGACATTGTTTATCTAAATGTTTCCCTTTTATATCCCTTTCCCTATGTAGATGGCTTAGCAGTTTCTGTCCTGTCTGAGAGCGCTCTAATCAACAGACAGACCTTGCACCTGCTTGTTTCTCAGTATTGTCCAATTTTCCCTGCATTCTTTACAAGTGTCCATTTTGTAATCGGGACGTGGCCATCCCAGATGGCTACAAGCTGGCGGGGATATTCGCAGACATCTTCAACCTCTCTTTACAACAATCTGAGGTCCCTATCTGCTTCAAGAAGACGGCCATCATCCCTGTCCCAAAAAAAAGTCAAGCAGCGTGCCTTAATGACTATCGTCCAGTGGCTCTGACATCCATCATCATGAAGTGCTTTGAAAGGTTAGTCATGGCACAAATCAACTCCAGCCTCCCGGATTGCTTTGATCCACTACAGTTCGCCTACCGCTGCAACAGGTCCACAGCAGACGCCATCTCCATGGCCCTGCACTCTACCCTGGAACACTTAGATAACAAAGATACCTATGCCAGACTCCTATTTATCGGCTACAGCTCTGCCTTCAACTCCATCATTCCTACGAAACTCATCTCCAAACTCCGTGGCCTTGGCCTCGGCTCCTCCCTCTGTGACTGGATCCTGAACTTTCTAACCCACAGGCCACAATCAGTAAAGATAGGCAACACCTCCTCCATGATCATCCTCAACACCGGTGCCCCACAAGGCTGTGTCCTCAGCCCCCTACTATACTCCTTATACACCTATAACTGTGTGGCCAAATTCCCTTCCAACTCGATTTTCAAATTTGCTGATGACACCACCGTCGTGGGTGGGTCGGATTTCAAACAATGACGAGACAGAATGAGATAGAGAATCTGGTGAATTGGTGCGACGACAATAATCTCTCCCTCAATGTAAACAAAACGAAGGAGATTGTCATCGACTTCAGGAAGCGTAGTGCAGAACATGCCCCTGTCTACATCAATGAGAACGAAGTAGAAAGGGTCGAGAGCTTCAGGTTTTTAGGTGTACAGATCACCAACAGCCTGTCCTGGTCCCCCCATGCCGACACTATAGTTAAGAAAGCCCACCAACGGACTTCCGGGTGCGGCTATGCAGAGCTATGTCGCATATTCGGCAGCTCCTGCTTGGAACGGACTTTTGGGCTCTTTTACAGGGCCCCCACGGCATTTGTTTGACATTTCCCGGTGTGGGAAGAAGGCTGCAATATTCCCCCGACAGTGTCCCCCAGGAAGGGTATGTCTCTGAGTTGCCAGACACGGCAGAAACAGTAAAAGATTTGGCTGCAACTGCAGGATAAACAGGGCCTCTTCCAGCATGCAGGCGGGGGAAGGGCAAGCTTAAAGCTGCAAGCTGACCTGAGGGCCTGTATCAAAGGTGAATTCTAGCAGCAGAGGGAACAACTGTGAAAAGACCTCATCAAGGCCACTGAAGGGACTTCCGGTTGCGGTGATGCCTAGCTAGCCGCACGCTTCGGCGGCTCCAGCTCCGATGGACCTTCGGACTCTTTTAAGAGCCCCAACGGGGAATTATTCAACGACGCAACCCGGTGTGGGGTGTGTGAGAAGGGAGTCCCCCCCCAACGAAGGAGGGAAAAAACCGGCGGCGGCGGCTGCAGCGCGAGGAATCGTCGACCAAAGGGTCAGAAAGAGAGAAGTACAAGATGGCGGCGGAGAAAACGCAGGCGACATGGGGGCCTGAGCAGGATGAAATTGTGAGACGGTGCGTGGAGCTGCTGAAGAGGGAGGTGCTGACCCCGTTGCTACAGGCAATTGAGGGGCTCAAGGAGACATTAAAGACCCAGGAGACAGAGCTCCGCGTGGTGGAGCAGAAGGTGACAGATATTGAGGACGAGATCCTGGGCCTGGCGGTTAAGACACAGACGCTCGAGGCACTTCATAAAAAGTGTACTGAAAGGATCGAAGCCCTAGAAAATGGAGCGCGAAGGAAGAACCTTCGGATACTGGGTCTCCCTGAGGGTGTGGAAGGAGTGGACTGTGGAGCGTACGCAAGTACGATGCTGAGCTCACTGATGGGTGCTGAGGCCCCTACGGGGCCTTTGGAGGTGGAGTGGGCAAATCGGATTCCGGCGAGAAGACCAAAAGCGGGAGAACCACCCAGGGCGAGAATCGTGCGATTTTACCGCCTTAAGGATAGAGAAGAGGTCCTGAGATGGGCTAAAAGGGTGCGGAGTAGCAGATGGGAGAATGCAGTGGTACGGGTATACCAGGATTGGAGTGCGGAGGTGGCGAGAAGGAGGGCGAGCTTCAACCGAGCCAAAGAGGTGTTGCACAAAAGGAAGGTGAAGTTCGGGATGCTGCAGCCGGCAAGACTATGGGTCATGTATCAGGAGAGACACCATTATTTCGAGACGGCGGAGGAAGCATGGACCTTCATCAAAGAAGAGAAATTGGTTCGGAACTGAGGGACTGATGCTGCAGGAAATGTTATTGTTAATGTTATGGTTGAAGTTAATTGAGAAGTAAGTTGGGAAGGGGGGAGACATTGGGGAAATGTGGGCGCCGGTGAGGGGGGAAAGACGGGACATAGTTGGAGAATGGGGAAGGGGAGGGGGAGGGGAAAGGGAGCTGCGCCATAAGAGGCGGGTCAGGTAAAGGGATGTTCCCGCGCCAGAAAGAATAAGGCGGGAAGACAGGCGCAAGGCGGATGGGAGTTCCCCACACGGGGGGGTCGAGGAGTGAGCAGGAGTAGCCGGGGTCAGTTGAAGTCAGCTGACTTACGGAAGTAATATGGGGGGAGCAATCATGCTAGAAAGAGATATAGCGGGGCGGGGGGTTGGGGGAGGGGGAAAGGGGGGGGACAACTGGGTTGCTGCTGCGGAAATCCAAAAGGAAATGGCTAAAGAGTGGGTGGGCGGGGATGGTGTGCGACGCTGGGGGAGCGAACGGGAGCGCGGAGGCGGGATATGGGACTGGCCTAGAGAAGGTAATGGCTAGTCGACACGGGAGGGGGGCAGGAAGCCCCCTAGTGAGGCTTATCACGTGGAACATGAGAGGCCTGAATGGACCGATAAAAAGGGCCCGAGTGCTCGCGCATTTGAAAGGACTAAGGGCAGATGTGGTTATGCTCCAAGAGACGCACCTAAAGGTGGAGGACCAAGTTAGGTTAAGGAAAGGATGGGTGGGACAGGTGTTCCACTCAGGACTGGACGCAAAGAATAGAGGGGTGGCCATTTTGGTGGGGAAACGGGTAGCATTTGAAGCAAAGAACATCGTAGCAGATAGCGGAGGTAGATATGTAATGGTGAGTGGCAGGCTGGAGGGAATGGAGGTCATGTTGGTTAATGTGTATGCCCCAAACTGGGACGATGCGGGATTTATGAGACGGATGCTGGGGCGTATACCGGACCTGGAGGTAGGAAACTTGATTTTAGGAGGGGACTTTAATACGGTGCTGGACCCGGGGCTCGATAGATCCAGCTCAAGGACCGGAAGAAGGCCGGCAGCGGCCAAGGTACTTAAGGGGTTTATGGACCAAATGGGGGGAGTTGATCCATGGCGATTTCTTAGACCTAGGGCTAGGGAGTTTTCCTTCTTCTCCCATGTCCATAAAGTGTACTCCCGGATAGATTTTTTTGTTTTGGGAAGGTCGTTGATCTCTAGGGTGGAAGAAGCTGAGTACTCAGCCATAGCGGTTTCGGACCATGCCCCACATTGGGTGGACCTGGAATTAGGAGAGGAAAGGGAGCAGAGAACACTCTGGCGATTAGATGTGGGACTGATGGCGGATGAGGGAGTGTGTGCAAGAGTGCGGGGGTGTATTGAGAGATACCTGGAGGTCAATGACGACGGCGAGGTCCCTGTGGGAGTGGTTTGGGAAGCACTAAAAGCGGTGGTCAGAGGAGAGCTGATCTCTATTGGGGCCCACAAAAGGAAAACAGAGGCCAAGGAAAGGGAAAGATTACTGGGGGAGATTTTAAGGGTGGACAGGGAATTTGCAGAGACCCCGGAGGAGGAATTGTACAGGGAGAGGAGACGACTCCAGATGGAGTTTGACCTTCTGACCACCAGAAAGGCGGAGGTACTGTGCAGGAAGGCACAGGGGAGGAGGTATGAATATGGGGAAAAGGCTAGTCGCCTGTTGGCTCATCAATTGCGAAAGAGGGCAGCAGCGAGGGAGATAGGAGGAATTAGAGACGGAAGGGGAGACACGGTGCGAAGGGCAGGAAAGATAAATGAGGTGTTCAAGACCTTTTATGAGGAACTGTATAGGTCTCAACCCCCAGAGGGAGAGCAGGGGATGTGGCAGTTCCTGGACCAATTGAGGTTCCCGAAAGTGGAGGAGCAGGAGGTGGTAGGCCTGGGGGCACCGATTGAGGTGGATGAGGTCATTAAGGGACTGGGAAGCATGCAAGCAGGGAAGGCCCCGGGGCCAGACGGGTTCCCGGTGGAATATTACAGAAAATATGTGGACTTGTTGGCCCCGTTGATGGCGAGGACGTTCAATGAGGCCAGGGAAGGGGGGACTCTACCCCCGACGATGTCGGAGGCGACGATATCGCTAATTTTGAAGAGGGACAAAGATCCGTTGCAGTGCGGGTCCTATAGACCTATTTCACTATTGAACGTGGACGCCAAATTGCTGGCAAAGGTACTGGCATCGAGGATAGAGGACTGTGTCCCGGGGGTGGTGCACGAAGACCAGACAGGGTTCGTAAAAGGGAGACAACCGAATGTTAACGTGCGACGACTATTAGGGGTGATAATGATGCCCCCAGTGGAGGGGGAGGCAGAGATAGTGGCGGCAATGGACGCAGAGAAGGCATTTGATAGGGTGGAGTGGGAGTATTTATGGGAAGTGTTAAGGAGGTTTGGGTTTGGGAACGGGTTTATTAGCTGGGTTAGACTTCTTTATGGGGCTCCAACGGCAAGCATAGTTACAGGTCGACATAGATCGGAGTATTTCCGACTATATAGGGGAACAAGACAGGGATGCCCGCTGTCTCCATTGTTGTTCGCGTTGGCAATTGAACCTCTGGCCATGGCGTTGAGAGACTCCAGGAAATGGAGAGGGGTGATTAGAGGGGGAGAAGAACACCGAGTCTCGTTATACGCGGATGACCTATTGTTATACGTGTCGGACCCAGCGGGGGGGATGATAGAGGTTATGCGAATTTTGAGGGGGTTCGGGGAATTCTCGGGGTATAGGCTAAACATGGGGAAGAGTGAATTATTTGTGATACATCCAGGGGACCAGAGTAGAGAGATAGAAGGCTTGCTGCTAAGGAAAGTGGAAAGAAACTTCCGATACCTGGGGATTCAGATCGCTAGGAGCTGGGGAACCTTGCACAGACTTAATCTGACACGGCTGGTAGAACAAATGGAGGAGGACTTCAAGAGGTGGGACATGCAGCCTCTATCGCTGGCGGGCAGGGTGCAAGCAATTAAGATGATGGTCCTCCCGAGGTTCTTATTTGTATTTCAATGTCTCCCTATATTAATCACCAAGTCCTTTTTTAATAAAATAGACAGGAGCATCACGAGCTTCGTGTGGGCAGGGAAAGTCCCGAGAGTAAGGAGGGGGTTCCTTCAGCGTAGTAGGGACAGAGGAGGATTGGCACTACCGAGCTTGGGCGATTACTATTGGGCCGCCAATGTGGCAATGATACATAGATGGATGATGGAGGGTGAGGGAGCGGCGTGGAAAAGACTGGAGAGAAAGTCCTGTAAAGGGACGAGTTTCGAGGTGCTGGTAACGGCGCCGCTACCGTTCTCACCTAAAAGGTTTACCACGAACCCGGTGGTGGCGGCAACACTGAATATTTGGGGATAGTGGAGGCGACAGAGAGGGGTGCGGGGAGCCCTGGTGGGGTCCCCTATCAGGAACAACCATAGGTTCGCCCCAGGAAGAATGGATGGAGGATTTCAGAGCTGGTACCAGTTGGGAATTAGGAAGGTGGGAGATTTATTTATAGATGGGACTTTTGCGAGCTTGGGAGCATTGGAGGAAAAGTATAAGTTGCCCCGGCGAAATTTCTTGAGAAATATGCAGGTGAGGGCGTTTACTAGACAACAGGTGAGGGAATTACCGTTGCTCCCGACACAGGGGATACAGGACAGGGTGCTTTCAGGGGTGTGGGTCGGAGAGGGCAAGGTGTCAGAGATTTATCGAGAGATGAGGGAAGAGGGGGAGGAGTCGGTGGGCGAACTAAAAGGAAAGTGGGAAGAAGAATTAGGGGAGGAGATAGAGGAGGGTATGTGGGCTGATGCCCTAAGCAGGGTAAATTCCTCTTCCTCATGCGCCAGGCTTAGCCTGATTCAATTTAAGGTGCTACATAGAGCACACATAACGGGAGCAAGATTGAGCAGGTTCTTTGGAGTGGAGGACAAATGTGGGAGGTGTGGCGGGAGCCCGGCAAACCACGCACATATGTTTTGGGCGTGCCCGGCACTGGAAGGGTATTGGAAGGGAGTGACGGGAGTGATTTCGCAGGTGGTGAAGGCCCGGGTCAAACCAGGCTGGGGGTTAGCTCTATTTGGAGTTGCGGGAGAGCCGGGAGTGCAGGAGGCGAAAGAGGCCGACGTTGTGGCCTTTGCGTCCCTAGTAGCCCGGCGCAGGATCCTACTCATGTGGAAGGAGGCGAAACCCCCCGGACTGGAGGCCTGGGTAAATGATATGGCGGGGTTCATTAAGCTGGAGCAGATAAAGTTTGCCCTGAGAGGATCGGCTCAAGGGTTCACCAGGCGGTGGCAGCCATTTCTCGACTACCTAGGGGAACGTTAGAGGGAAGACAGATGACCAGCAGCAGCAACCCAGGGGGAAGGGGGGGGGGGGGGGGAGGGGGAGGGGGGGGGGTTTAGTTTAGTTTAGGTCAAAGATAAAGGGGTTTTGTTACTTGTGTATTGTTAAAAATTTCTGTATTGTTATTGTTGCGTTTGCTTTGTAAGAGGGGAAAAATTGTTGTTTGGGAAAAAAATTTCAATAAAACATATTTTTAAAAAAAAGAAAGCCCACCAACGACTACTTTCTCAGAACGCTAAGGAAATTTGGCGTGTCAGCTACGACCCTCACCAACTTCTACAGATGCACCATAGAAAGCATTCTTTCTGGTTGTATCACAGCTTGGTATGGAGCCTGCTCTGCCCAAGACCGCAGGAAACTACAAAAGGTCGTGAATGTAGCCCAGTCCATCACGCAAACTAGCCTCCCATCCATTGACTCTATCTATAATTCCCGCTGCCTCAGAAAGGCAGCCAGCATAATTCAGGACCCCACCCACCCCGGACATACTCTCTTCCACCTTCTTCCGTCAGGAAAAAGATACCAAAGTTTGAGGTCACGAATCAACCGACTCAAGAACAGCTTCATCCCTACTGCCATCAGTCTTTTGAATGGACCTACCTCATATTAAGTTGATCTTTTCTCTACACCTTGCTACAACTGTAACATTATATTCTGCAGTCTCTCCTTCCCTATGTATGGTATGCATTGCTTGTAGAGCATGCAAGAAACAATACTTTTCAATGTATACTAATACATGTGACAATAATAAATCAAATCAAATCAAAAAGATGTGCAGGCTAGGTGGATTGGCCACACTAAATTGCCCCTTAATTGGAAAAAGAAATAATTGGGGACTCTAAATTTATTTTACAAAACTAAGGAAAATAACAGTTTTGCTAAAATATATAAAGAGAAGGATGTTCCTGAAGACAAAGAATATGTTGAAGGACAGAGATGAGAAAAGTTTTTAAGCCAAACAGCTTTGTTTACTCTCTGGGACAGAGGTGTAAGTGAGAAGAACCTTCCATTCTTGAGAGATTTTGGGGGGAAAATATACAATAAAGGAGAAACAAGGGTTTTGTGGTTTTAAGAAGGAAAATTTAAATTTATGCAGTTAAAATGACCGTCAGTTTGGACCACAACAAACCTTATACATGCTCATGTGAATAGAAATAATATCAATCCAGAAATCAGGTCCAGGTGGTTCTTGTCTACATTAATATTCAGAAACATTCTTGTGCTTTCTAATTTTAATTGTTTTCTTCATACAGCTCTCTAAATGAGTAGCAAAATGTTATTTTTAAATCACTACTATTTGGGATTGAAAATGACCCACTTTTTATATCCGCAACATTAATAAAAGTAAACTAATATGAACCAAAATATAAATATGTGTCACAAAAACATGGCCATTAGTTGTTAGAAAGATATCATCATTGACTTTACACAAATAGTTCAAATGATTGCTGTATCTAATAGCTGCCCTGCCCAGTAACTATTGATGAGGTGAGTACGGGTAATTATGTTTAATCAAGTGGCTGAAAAGTGCACCACTGAAGCTAATTAAAGACAGTTAACTTGTACAATAGAGCAAAGTATTAACAAGTGCAATGTTCAGCAGGCTAAATGTTGCCAATAGTGGTTAAATGCAGACCACGTGAATACCATTGACCAACTGTTGACTACCCTCAATGACAGAGGAGAGGAAGGAGCAGCACGGTATCTTTGAAGTGAAGTAGGCTTCAAGATGGCACACCTGGCAATGAAAGATTGGACCTGAATTGATCAATCCAGTGACAATCAACTGATGCATCGGCTATGCAGATCTGTGGTGTTGGAAAAGAATGTGAAATTGCGTATAAAGAAGTCAGAGTTATTGATTCACTGCAATACCAAGCTGACGTTACAGCTTGCTTGTGACGCAGTTGTCTTGTACATAATGCCCTCAGGAGAAGAAAGACCAATAGCATTTGCTTCATGAACTCTTACAAGTGCAGAAACAAGTTATGTTCTGCTGGAAAAAGAGGCGTTGAGCATCATAATCAGAGTAAGAAGGTTTCATCACTACCTTTATGGACATCATTTTACGCCCTTGACAGATCACCAACCCTTGAAGACAATCTTTGGGCCGTATAAAGGTAATCCTTCTTTATCAGCTAGTAGGTTACAGAGATGTTCTTTGATATTATCGGCAGACAGTGACAATATTTAATATCCTAAGTCAGAGCAATATGCGAATGCTGATGCTTTGTCAAGATTGCCGTTACAAATCAAGCAAGAACGTGAAGACAATTTCGTCAACATCCAATATTTCTCACATGTGGATAATGCACCTATGACATTGTCTCAAGTACAGAGATACACAAGAACAAACCCAGTGATGGAAATGATTATAAAACAAACAATGACAGAAATATATCATAAAACCCCAGACCTCAAGGCCTCCATCACAAGAAGACTTGAGTTGATAGTCCAGTGTGGAGTTTTACTGTGGGAAATCGGAGTAATTATTCCTTCGTGCTAGCGTAAAAAAATCCTTGACCAACTACATGAGGGACATCCTGGTGTGGTGAGGACGAAGGCTGGCATGTAGTTATTTCTGGTGGTTGGGATTAGATGCTCAAATCGCAGAGTAAGTGGGGCATGTCAATCCTGTGCAAAACTAAGAAACACTCCACCATTGCAAACCTTCCATCCATGGGAATGGCTGAAACAGCCATGGCAGAGACTAGGCTGGTCCAATCGAGGGACACATATTCTTAGTAATTTTTATGCACATTCTAAATGGCTCGAAGTACTGTCTATGAAATCCACAACGGCAGAACAAACTATTAAGAAATTGGAAGAAATATTTGCCAGAGCAGGTTGTAAGTTACAATGGAACACAGTTCACTTCCAAGGAATTCAAATACTACTTAATAGGGTATGGTGTATAACACATAAAGGCAGCTCCATGCCATCCTGCCACAAATGGATTGGCCAAGAAATTCATATAGTCACTTAAACACTCAATCAAGGCATCAAAGGACAAAGATACATTGTCAAGAAGAGTGAATAATTTCTTGATGTCATGCCTAGGGTAATAATCTGGGAACGCGGGTTCAAATCCCACCACGGCAGGTGGTGGAATCTAAACTCAATAAAATATCTGGAATTAAACATCTAATGATGACCGTGAAACCATTGTCGATTGTTGTAAAAATCCGTCTGGTTCGCTAATGTCCTTTAGGGAAGGAAATCTGCCATCCTTACCTGGTCTGGCCTACATGTGACTCCAGACTCCAAAAGACATTGGCAATCCCAGCTCTGTCGACCCTGCAAAGTCCTCCTTACTAACATCTGGGGCTTATGCCAAAGTTGGAAGCGCTGTCTCACAGACCAGTCAAGCAACAGCCTGACATAGTCATACTCACAGAACCATACCTTCCAGAGAAATGTCCCAAACTGCACTGTCACCAGTCCTCAGTATGTGCTGTCTCATTGGCAAGAATGAACCAGCAGAGGTGGTGGCACAGTGATATACGGTTGAGAGCCCTCAACATCGACTCTGGACGCCTTGAAGTCTCAGGTTTCAGGTTAAACATGGGCAAGGAAATCTCCTGCGGATTGCCACATACCATCCATCATCAGCTGATGAATCCGTACCCGTCCATGTTGAACACCACTTGAAGGAAGCACTTAGGGCGGTAAGGGCGCAGGATCTACTCTGGGTGGTGGACTTCAATGTCCAACAGCAAGTGTGGCTTGGTAGTGCCACCACAGACCGAGCTGGCCGGGTTCTAAAGGACATAGCTGCTAGACTGGGACTGCAGAAGGTGGTGAGGGAACCAACTAGAGGGAAAAACATGACCTGGTCCTCACCAACCTGCCTGCTACAGATGCATCTGTTCATGACAGTATCGGCAGAAGTGGCCACCACACAGTTCTTGTGGAGACAAAGTACCATCTTCACATTGAGGATATCCTCCATCAAGTTGTGTGGCACTACCACTGTGCTAAATAGGATAGACTTTGAACATATCTAGCAACTCAAGACTGGACATCCATGAGGTGCTGTGGGCATCAGCAGCAGAATTGGATTCAACCACAGTCTGCCTAGAATATCCCCCACTCTACCAATACCACCAAGCCAGGGGATCAACCCTGGTTCATTGAAGTGCAGGAAAGCATGCCAATACCAACACCAGGCTTACCTACAAATGGTGTCGTCCTGGTGAAGCTACAACACAGGACAACTTGTGTACCAAACAGTATCAGCAGCAAGTAACAGACAGAGCTAAGTGATTCCACAAGGAATGCATCAGGTCTAAGGTCTGCAGTCCTGCCACATCCAGCCATAAATGGTGGTGGACAATTAAACAATTCACTGGAGAAGGAGGCTCCACAAATATCCCCATCCTCAATCATAGAGGAGCCCAGAACATCTTTGCAAAAGACAAGTCTGAAGCATTTGCAACAATCTTCAGCCAGAGATGCTGAGTGGATGATCCATCTCGGTCTCCTCCGGAGGTCCCCAGCATCACAGATGTCAGTCAATACGATTCAGTCCGCGTGATATCAAGAAACGGTTCAAGGCACTGTATACTGTGAAGGCTATGGGCCTTGACAAAATTTCAGCAATAGCACTGAAGACTTGTGCTCCAGAACCTGCCGCACCCCTAGCCAAGCTGTTCCAGTACAGCTACAACACTGGCATCTACCCAGCAATGTTGAAAATTGCCCAGGTATGTCTGGTACACAAGAAACAAGACAAATCCAACCCGGCCAATTGCCGCCCTATCAGTTTACTTTCTATTGGCAGCAAAGTGATGGATGGAGTCATCAATCGTGCTATCAAACAGCACTTACTAAGCAATAACCTGTTCACGGGTGCTCAGTTTGGGTTTTGCCAGCTCCTGGCCTCATGACAACCTTGGTTCAGAAATGGACAAAAGAGCTGAACTCCAGAGGTGAGGTGAGAGTGACTGCCCTTGTCATCAAGGCAGCATTTGACCGAGTGTGGCATCAAGGTACCCTCGCAAAACTGCACTCAATGGAAGTCAGGGGGAAAACTCTCCGCTGATTGCAGTCATACCTGGCTCAAAGGAAGATGGTTGTGGTGGTTGGAGGTCAATCATCTCAGCTCTAGGACATCACTGCAGGAGGTCCTGAATTCCTCAGGGTAGTGTCCTAGGCCCAACCATCTTCAGCTGTTTTATCAATGACCTTACTTCCATCACAAGATGCAAAGTGGGGATGTTCGCAGATGATTGTACAATGTCAGCACCATTCACAACTCCTCAGATAACGAAGTAGTCCATGGTCAATGCAGCAAGACCTGGACAATATCAAGTGGCAAGTTACATTTGCGCCACACAAGTGGCAGGAAATGACAATCTCCAACAAGAGAGGATCTAACCATCTCAACTTGACATTGAGTGGCATTACCATCGCTGAATCCTGCACAATCAACATCCTGGGGGTTACCACTGAAACTGAACTGAACTACCCATATAAATACTGTGGCTATCAGAGCAAGTCAAAGGCTAGGAATCCTACGGTGAGTAACTCATCTCCTGACCCCCCAAAATCTGTCCACCATCTACAAGGCACAAGTCAGGAGTGTAATGGAATACTCTCCACTTACCTGGATGAGTGCACCTTCAGCACAATCTCAAGAAACTTGACAAAGCAGCCCGCTTGATTGCTATCCCTTCTACAAACATTCAGTCCCTCCAACACTGACAAACAGTGGCACCCTCGACAAGATGCACTGGAGGAACATGCCAAGATTCCTTAGGCAGCACCTTTCAAACCCACAACCATTACCATCTAGAAAGCCAAGAGCAGCAGGTACCTTGGAACCCCATCAGCTGGAGGTTCTACACCAAGTCACTCACCACCTTGACTTGTAAATATATCACCGTTCCTTCACTGTCGCTGGGGCAAAATCTTGGGACACCATCCCTGACAGCACAGTGGGTGTACCTACACCTCAGGGACTGCAGCGGTTCAAGAAGGCAACTTACCACCATGTTCTGAAGGGCAACTAGGGATGGGCAATAAATGCTGGCCTAACCAGCGACACCCACACCCATAAGTGAATATTTAAAAAACGCCACACAAGCAATGATTCAGAATTCACTAGAAAGCTAAGAAGGAAGTTTGACCTTTGACCGTTTGATATCACCTGACACTTCAGAGATTGCCAAACAACAAAAACAAGCATAGATTGCTAAGAGGGGACAAAACTCTAAAAGAGAACATTTACTCAAGGAGCGCTAGTACTGGCAAGAGTCTACACTACAAATGAGAAATGGGTACCTGCTGTTATCCTAGCAAAGACTGGTCCAATATCATATCCCGTGCAGATGGATGATAAGAGAGCTTGGCGATGTCATACTGACCAACTACTAGCTTCACAAAGTGAAATCTCTGAAACTTCCCAGGAAGTATTTCCATCGGAACACTGCCTTATTAAATTATATATATGTAAAAAAAAGGTGCAATGTAATGTAGCTAATGTTTAATTGGATGTGTTGTTTAAACGTTACGAAAAATTGTCGTCTGGACTAAAGATATAAAGACATGGAGATGTCGGCGTTGGAGTGGGGTGGGCACAGTAAGAAGTCTTACAACACTAGGTTAAAGTCCAACAGGTTTGTTTGGAGTCATTAGCTTTCGGAGCCCAGCTCCTTCATCAAGTGAGTCACCTGAGGAAGGAGCTGCGCTCCGAAAGCTAGTGACTCCAAACAAACCTGTTGGACTTTAAAGAAGTAAAGGGGGAGGAGTGTTATGCTGGTGGAATGTCACAAGATCTAGGGTGAAATCAGCAGAGTCTTTGTGTGGGCTTCTCCTGAATAATCCTTGCATCGTGCTTTCAAGAAACCCAATGGTGTGGCACCTCCTGCCAAATAAATCCTGAGGGTGCCTCATAGGGTGGATACTGGAAGGATGTTTCTTCTGTGGAATTCTCTTCCCCGGAAAGCAGTGGAAACTATCACTGAATTTGTTCAAGGTTGAGTTAGGTAAGTATTGATAGACAAAGGAGTCAAGGGTTATGGGGGGTAGACAGGAAAGTACAGTAGAGGCCACAACCAGATTAGCCATAATCTCATTGAGTGGTTGGGTAGACTGAAAGGGCTAAGTGGCCCACTTGTGCTTCTAATTCCTGTGTTCTTGTATTTTTGTTTCTGGACCTCAGCTGTTCATTATTCTGCCATTCACATCTCCACTGAAGCCATCATTTGTTTCTTTACTTGTCCCATTATCACTCCCAAGGCTGTGGCCCCACTAACTCTTTTGTCATTTAATCTCTCTCATGTCCCACAGACCTTCCCTTTTCTTCTTCTGTCAACCTTCAAACTTATGCCTTGCTTAAAAGCTATTTACTGGGATTAGTTTGGAGCCAGTGGACCAGCCCACCAGCTGGAAAGGGAGCGTCGAGCCCGCCTCTGCCAGCCCTAAAATCTAAGGCCGGGTCATGGCTTCTGCCGCCTCACGCCTCTCCCTTAACCGAGGCAGGATGTTCCGCCTCCAAAAGCTGTTGGCCAATTAGGTGGGCAGCAGCTGTACAGTCCCCATCAGTGCGACTGGGAGTGGTGTCCACTCCTAGAGCTGCGGCCAGCTCTAGAGCAGGACCAGTGATGGCAGTGAGAGAAGGATCTGAGCGGGATTGTATCCCACTCCGCAGACGCTGCCTGATCTACCGAGTATCTTCAACAAAGAACAATACAGCACAGGAACAGGCCCTTCGCCCTCCAAGCCTGTACCGGTCATGATACCAACCTTTGCCAAAACCCTCAGCACTTCCTTGTGCCGTATAAAGAACAAAGAAAAACATTTTCTGTTTTATTTCAATGTCCAGCATCTGCAACATTGTACTATAGTAATTATGGATTTCTGCTTGCGCCAGGCACCACTGACCAAAAGAAGCAAAGGTTAGTGATACATAGGACTGAAGAAAAGGAGGTCCCTTTGGCACAGCATAAATCAAACTGGTGAGAGGGGGCATTGACCATTTAGTGATGGTGTTAGATGCTTAAACTTGCCTCAATTGGTTCAGACCAGTTTAGCCACTCAATGCCATTAATAAAAGTGCCTGAAATAAGCCATGGAGGTACTATTGTTAGGAGAAATGTTTGTGGCGTTCTCTGTGGAAGTGTTCACATGCTGTTTTAATTTCCTCGCTACAAGCCTACATCTGTATCGTGTCAGGAAAGGTCTATGTTTTGCTGATCTAATGATTCTCTGCAAACCCGAAGGAGAATTGCAGACAAGATGCTTGAATGCTGTACAATTTATTCATTCACCTAGTCAGTTGGAGGAAAGTAATAGTGACAGCCAAATGCAAGCAATTACAGCAATGGAGTATTGTGTTACCTTTTTAAATCTAATTCTGCAGGACAATGGATACACATGAGGCAGTTACAGCAGCAGAAGATAACTGAGGGGCACCGCACACAGTTTATTAATATCATCCGAACCCCTGGATTTTTCAGTAGGTAGAGCCACTTTCTGGACAACTTTCATATGAACACTGGGTGCGCAATTTATTTGTAATTCATTTTTCATTATTGATGTGTAGCCCTGCCAAGGCGATTGTGGTCATCCAATGATGTGATTTGAGCCAATATTATTGTGATGAGCCATTAATCATTTCTGCAACAGGAGGGGCCTGGATGGCTAGGCCATGAAATGCTCAGAGACATAAATGATGTGCTTGCATGTCGGCCATTGCACTTAAGACAGTGAGTACAGTGCTGACTGGTGCAGAGTAAGAATTTATTTTCCCCAAATGGGTATGAATTTAAAATACTCAGTATGCTCAAATTTAATCCATTGAAGGAATCAGGCTGGAGTGTCAAAACAACTGACCTCGGCTACACGAGTCTCAGGTGATTTAAAAAATATATTTCTGGGCCTCATCTTCCAGGCTCTCCTCCGAGACTCCACCTCGGTCAGTTAGCAACAAGAAACGCCAGCCGCGGGTGGCCTGCGATTAGAAGCAGGAAAGTAATAGGCCACTGCCTGTGACCGAATGATGTCCCTATGCTTAGGGAAGGGGGCAAGAGAAGGGCCCTGAGATGAATGCCAAACGAAACCCAGATTTTTCTTGTAGAGTCCTGTAGTGATCTCTGTATGTGCATGTACATAAGGGGTTAATGTGTAATCAGTAGCACCAGATGGTCACTAGAGGGCCGGACCAACAGGGGTATAAAATAAATCACATTGGGTCTCTCTCTCTCTCTTTTGGATGTACTGTGACCAGGACAAGAGTGTCAGATTAGCTCAGATGGTTAGTGTAGTTACGCATAGTTACTGTAGTTAGATCTTGTTAACCTTATCACTAGTTTCAATGTTAAAGTAAACAACTCACACAATTATTTTTATAGTTACTCAATAAATCTTTTGTTACGACTGGACGAGTTTGAGTCTTCTTCATCGAGATTCAGAAGACCTCACCAGTAACTAAGGTTTGAGTAACACATATTACACTCCGTAGTATATCAAAACACACAGAGAAGTGAAAGCAAAGATAATACAGGAGCATAATAAAAGAAGTCCAAAGGAATATTATTGCTCCTTCCGAGCCGGCAGCAGGTCGGCCACCGGTTAAAATTTCTGTCAGGCCCCAGCGATGTCATCGGAGGGAAACCCGCACATTTAAGTGAGGACCCCGCTGGCTTCAGGCAGATACTTTTACCAACAGCTTAGAGGAACAGGCTAACAGATCAGGCCACAGGAATTCTGCAGGATGTCAGAAGATAAGTTCTCCAGATGACTTTAATTGCCTGCGCGCTTTCTACCCTTCGCCGCTGGAAAATAGGCGTGAGGGTGTGAGTTTTTAAAAAATCTTTCACAGCTTTTCAGCAATCTTCACACCTGTTTTCAGTTTGAGCTATGGTCTGGATCATAGTCCTGAGGCGAGTACTGTGCTGTTCTGAATTTAGGAAATCCAGAAGGATGATGTCATGATATCCAGATCAGCATATCATGGTGCAATCACACACACACTGATTGACAGGCAGTTGGATCAACCAGCACACACATAACATCACAGCCAATCACCAGTGAGAGCACACGCACTATAAAACAGGGAACACCACAGTTCCCGCTCATTCTACCAGGAGATAGCTCAGAGCACAGAGCTCACAGCGCGCCACTCACACATAGACCATGTGCTGAGTGCCTCACTAAGATAGTGATAAGGCTGGGTCCACAGGTTAGCTGGAGAAGCACGTACCCAAGCCAGTAGTTAGTTGTTCCCGTGATTAGACAATAAAACAGAGTTGTACCACCTACAGCTGTGTTGAATCATTTGTGCATCAGAACACCCAACACGACATGATACCAGTAGTGGACGCAAACCAGCGACTGCGAGACCTACCTGCACCCTTTCAGAAATCCGCCATCCTGCTCCATGGAAAACATCAGCGTGCCGCAGCCGCTCCGAATCGCTGGCAATCTCGGCGTAAACTGGAAGCTGTTTAAACAGCGCTTCCAGCTATTCCTCGAAGCCACAGACAGGGAGAATGCATCGGACACCAGAAAGATTGCCCTCCTCCTCTCCACGGTGGGGCAACAGGACATCGACATCTATAACTCCCTGGCATTCGCGGAAGGCGGGGACAAAACAAAATATAAGACAGTGCTTCTGAAGTCCGATGAACACTTCAGCATGGAAGTAAATGAGAGCTTCGAGAGGTACCTCTTCCAGCAGCGCCTGCAGGGTAAGGATGAGCCTTTCCAATCTTACTTAACACACCTCCGAATCCGCGTGCAGTCCTGTGGCTATGAGGCCACCTCTGACTCCATGATACAGGATCAGATAGTTTTTGGGGTCATCTCGGACACCCTACGCCAGCAGCTGCTTAAAATAAAGCGCCTCACCCTAGCGACTGCCATCGGGACCTGCGTCCTCCATGAGACGGCGACCAGCCGGTACTCCCAAATCCAGGCCGCCGAAACGGCACAGCACGGGCCCCACGAGGCGGAGCGGGTCCAGCCAATCGAATACCTCCCAGCCCGCGGCCCGAACGAGGGCGGCCATTTCACGCGCTTTCCGAGGCCTCCCGCGCTTGTACGCGCCAAAAGAGGGGACGTTGACGCAGAGGAACGTGATGCGCAGGCACGCTGTACGCAGGACCACACCTCGCATGCGTGGTGGCGCAACGAACGCAACAAACGCCATGACGTTACGACGTGTGGAAACTGTGGCTCCGCCCACTTAAAGCGGCAATGTCCGGCCAAAGCGCGACAATGCCTACGATGTGGCAGAATGGGCCACTATGCTGCCTGCTGTCGAGCAGCTCAACCTGCCAACTCCCAACAATTCCGCCAGCCTCGCAGGGATGTGCGGGCGATTCAGCCCACCTTCACTGAGTCATATTCAGATAGTATGCAGGCCAGCGATTCCGAAGACAGGGAGCCCTTCCGCGTTGCGGTAATCCACAAGAACCAGATGTCCCCAAGTCGGAACCACCAGCCGCTGCCACTGCACAGCATTGATCCGAGCGATGAGTGGTGTGCCACCCTAACGGTCAACCGATCCCAGATCACATTTCGCCTGGACACTGGTGCCTCCGCCAATCTCCTCGCATGGTCAGCCTTCCAGACCTTGCAGGTTAAACCACCGGTTCTGCCATCCCACTGTCAGCTGGTTGACTACAATGGAAACGTCATCCCGGCCATGGGGTCCGGCCAGCTCGAAGTTACACACAACTCACACAAAGCCACATTATCATTTGAAATCGTTGGATCCTTGAAGGACTCTCTGTTAGGCGCACAGGCGTGCAAGATCCTCCACCTCGTTCGGCAGATACACACTCTGTCTCCAGAAGGCCCGTCCGATTTCCCAGATGCAGACTTTAGGGCGCAGCTCCACACACTCCTCGCGCACAACCAGGAGGTTTTCGAGGGCATGGGCACACTGCCCTACACGTACAAAACACGGCTCAAACCGGACGCCACCCCGGTCATTCACGCACCTCGTAGGGTCCCAGCACAACTCAAGGACCACCTCAAGCAGCAGCTGCAGGACCTGCAGGACCAAGGAGTGCTTTCCCGGGTCACAGAACCAACGCCATGGGTCAGCTCCATGGTGTGCGTCAAGAAGCTCTCCGGTGAGCTCCGGATCTGTATCGACCCAAAAGATTTAAATCACAACATTAGGAGGGAACACTACCCCATACCCAAACGAGAAGAAATCACGAGCGAGATGGCTCGGGCAAAAATATTCACCAAGCTTGGTGCCTCAAGGGGCTTTTGGCAGATTCAGCTGGATCAGTCCAGCAGGAAGCTGTGCACTTTCAACACTCCATTTGGCAGATACTGCTACAATAGGATGCCATTCGGCATCATTTCAGCCTCCGAAGTGTTCCATCGCATCATGGAACAGATGATGGAGGGCATCGAAGGGGTACGCGTCTACGTAGATGACATTATCATCTGGTTCACCATACCGCAGGAGCACATCAGTCGTCTCCAGCGTGTCTTTGCATGGATACGGGATCAGGGCCTGCGCCTTAACCGAGCCAAATGCTCTTTTGGCCAGACTGAGCTAAAGTTTTTTGGGGACCACATCTCCCGGTCGGGTGTGCGGCTGGATGCCGACAAAGTGGCAGCCATCGCAGCCATGCAGCAGCCGTCAGACAAGAAGGCAGTGCTGCGCTTTCTCGAGATGGTCAACTTCCTGGGGAAGTTCATTCCTAACCTTGCTTCGCACACGACTGCTCTTCACCACCTGGTCAAAAAGACAACGGAATTCCAGTGGCTGCCCGCACACCAGAGTGAATGGGAGGAGCTCAAGGTCAAGCTCACCACTGCCCAGGTACTGGCGTTTTTCGATACCACACGGGAAACAAAGATCTCAACTGACGCCAGCCAGTCCGGCATTGGGGCGGGACTCCTGCAACGGGTCGACACCTCATCATGGGCTCCGGTCGCCTATGCGTCGCGGGCCATGACCCCCACAGAACAGCGCTATGTGCAGATTGAGAAGGAGTGCCTAGGCCTGTTGACTGGCATCGACAAGTTTCACGATTATGTATATGGTCTTCCGCAGTTCACTGTGGAGACCGACCATCGCCCCCTGGTTGGCATCATTCAGAAGGACCTCAACGACATGACCCCTCGCCTCCAGCGCATTCTGCTCAAGCTCCGGAGGTACGACTTCCAACTTGTCTACACCCCGGGGAAGGATCACATCATCGCAGATGCTCTGTCCAGGGCGGTCAACACACCGCCCGACTCGGAGGGGTTTGTTTGTCAGGTCGACGCACAAGTAGCCTTCACATCGGCCAATCTGCCGGCCACTGATGCACGTCTGGCCCACATTCGCCGTGAGACTGCGGCTGACCCCCCCCTACAACGTGTGATGCGCCACATGACGGAAGGGTGGCTCAAGGGACACTGCCCACAATTTTACAACGTCCGGAACAACTTGGCTGTCATTAATGGTGTCCTCTTGAAGTTGGACCGGATCGTGATCCCACACAGCATGCACCGGCTTGTCCTCGAACAACTGCACGAAGGCCATCTCGGAGTTGAAAAGTGCAGGCGGAGGGCCCGAGAGGCTGTGTACTGGCCGGGCATCAGCGAGGACATCGCCAACATGGTGCTCAATTGCCCCACCTGCCAGAGGTTTCAGCTGGCGCAACCATCTGAGACCCTTCAGCCCCATGAGTTGGTCCCCCTGGTCGAAGGTGGGCGTAGACCTCTTTCATGCGCTCGGCAGGGACTACATTATTCTTATTGACTACTTCTCAAGTTATCTGGAGGTCATACGCCTGCACGACACAACCTCATCAGCTGTCATCCGGGCATGCAGAGAAACCTTTGCTCGCCATGGAATTCCGCTCACCGTCATGTCTGACAACGGGCCTTGCTTTGCGAGTCAAGAATGGTCTTCCTTTGCCACTTCATACAACTTCACACATGTGACGTCCAGTCCTCTGCATCCTCAGTCGAATGGCAAGGTGGAAAAGGGCGTCCACATTGTGAAGCGGCTCCTCTGCAAGGCTGCTGATGCCGGATCTGACTTCTGTTTAGCCCTGCTGGCCTATCGCTCGGCCCCACTGTCCACGGGCCTCTCGCCAGCCCAGTTGTTGATGGGTCGCACCCTCAGGACCACTGTGCCGTCCATTCATGTTCCTGACCTCGACCATGCTCCAGTATTGCTAAGGATGCAACAACAGCGTGCTCAGCAGAAAGTGGTACATGACGCCCTGGCGCCTGGAGACAACGTCCGCATACACCTACCGGAGGGTAGCTGGTCGGCCACCGCCGAGGTTCTCCGCCACGTGGCTCCCCGCTCATTCCTGGTTCGTATGCCTGATGGCTCTATTCGCCGCCGTAATCGGCAGGCCCTTCGTTTGATTCCGCGCTCGCTACGAGATCATGCACTGGTGCCACGCCCTCCTGTTGTCCCTGATGTCGACTTTGTTGAGCTTCCTGCCACTCTGCCTCTTCCTCTCTCGCCCGTGGCCAGGCCCATTCCTCAGCCGGTGGATCGTGACCCAACTTTGAGGCGGTCAACCCGAATTTGTCGCCCACCTGAGAGACTTGAGTTATGAGTCTGTTAGCACATTGGACTCACTGAACTGTTGTACAGTACTGCTAACGAGTTTTTTTTCTTGTTGTTCATTGTTCTAGAGTTTTCTCTCGTTGTTGGTTGATTGCATTTGTTCTGTTATTGGTACAACGTTGTTGTTCTGTTGCACCTGACACCTTCCTCTGTATATAGTTTAGCCTCATGTACATGTTATAAATATTGCACACACATACTCAGATGCACTCAGTACACATTTCTATTTATTATCATGTAGGCACATATCCTTTGTGAAAGGGGGGGATGTCATGATATCCAGATCAGCATATCATGGTGCAATCACACACACACTGATGGACAGGCAGTTGGACCAACCAGCACACACATAACATTGCAGCCAATCACCAGTGAGAGCACACGCACTATAAAACAGGGAACACCACAGTTCCCGCTCATTCTACCAGGAGATAGCTCAGAGCACAGAGCTCACAGCGCGCCACTCACACATAGACCATGTGCTGAGTGCCTCACTAAGATAGTGATAGGGCTGGGTCCACAGGTTAGCTGGTGAAGCACGTACCCAAGCCAGTAGTTAGCTGTTCCCGTTGATTAGACAATAAAACAGAGTTGTACCATCTACAGCCATGTTGGATCATTTGTGCATCAGAACACCCAGCACGACAGATGAACTTCCTCATAATAGAATTTACAGTGCAGAAGGAGGCCATTGTGACCATCGGGTCTGCACGGGCCCTTGCAAAGAGCACCTTACTTAAGCCCGCGGCTACACTCTATCCCCATAACCTAATCTAACATTTAGGACACAAAGTGGCAATTTAGCATGGCCAATCCAACGAACCCGCACATCTTTGGTCTGTGGGAGGAAACTGGAGCACCCGGAGGAAACCCACTCAGACACGGGGCGAAAGTGCAAACTCCACACAGACAGTGACCCGAGGCTGGAATTGAACCCGGGTCCCTGGAGCTGTGAGGCAGCAGAGCTAACCACTGTGACACCGTGACACCCCTGTATTTGCCTGAGTGCTCTGCTGTTTTTCACTGCAGGGGCTTCTCTTATTCCTTTTCTGTCACATTGCATCCCATTCAGGCAGCTGGATAGACGAGATACGTCTTGGGCAGGAAGGCCGCCTTCTAAACATTGACATGACTCCAACTCACTCTAGGAGTTAAAACTCAGCACTGACAGACTAGAGGCGGATTGAAAAACATCACAGTCAATCTTTCTTGACACACTTATTGAATTGGTCTTCTGAGCACTAAATATAGCCTGTTTACTGCTCAGACGACTAACTTAATAAGTTCAATGTTCAATTCCGTCTGCATCCCTTCACTCCTTCCACTTCAGATGAGGGAAAGATCACTCTCTTGGGAGCGATATCACCACAGAGAACAATGTCAACTTTGATGTTTACCGGGTTATTGCTGGAGATGAGAAGCAGAATAAGACCATATGCCATCAGGATTCCTTGTGCAGGTGTGAGGTAAAATGACAAATGTTCGTTCATTGTGACCAAGTATTAGCCTTCTCTGAAAAAGCTAACAGTTCATCAGGCTGGAAGCTATGCTGGTTGTATCTATTTTATATGTTTTTCTTAAGTTTAATATAATAATAATAATCGCTTATTGTCACAAGTAGGCTTCAATTAAGTTACTGTGAAAAGCCCCTAGTCGCCACATTCCGGCGAGGCCGGTACAGGAATTGAATTCGCGCTGCTGGCCTTGTTCTGCATTACAAGCCAGCTATTTAGCCCACTGTGCTAAACCAGCCCCTTAGCTGGTGTCATTCAAACAAGTCCAAATAAAGCTTAACTCATGAACTCATGCACAAATAGCCTTTCATCGCTGCTGTACTTCATGACTGATGCTAAAGTACATATCCAGTCCATTCAGATGTGAACAATAACCTTGGGAATTGATGTAATATGCTTTTAAGCATTCACAGGGGCAAGTGCCAACATACTACTCCTGATCCAAACAGACAATACACAATGGTAACTTGAAGCAATAAAAATGACCATCCAATAGCCCTTAAAAAATGTTAATGAGATGGTTTACATACCATAAAATGATGACAATGTAAACAAAGAGACGAAGAGCAGTGAACAAAGATTTCACACTGCCAATCTTGTGGAAAACGTGAGCACTGTTAGACCACCTGAAGTGTTTGCCAAGATTCACGTTATCTGCCCTCAGAAAATTGGCAATTGCCTATTATTGGCCATGATTGACAAATAGGCATGTGCCAACTTACCAGCCCTGTGAATTATTACAGCAGGAATCACCTATTCGCTCAAGGTAGGGCAAATTATTTCACAATTATAATAATATTCATTGCTTATTGTCACAAGTAGGCTTCAATGAAGGTACTGTGAAAAGTCCCTAGTCGCCACGTTCCGCCGCCTGTTCGGGGAGACCGGTACGGGAATTGAACCCACGCTGCTGGTCGTGTTCTGCATTACAAGCCAGCTGTTTAGCCCACTGTGCTAAACCTGCCCCTGTTTGCATGTAGGTATAGAGTTCCAGTTTACCAACACTAAATATAATTTCAGGTTAGTTAGAAATTAGAAATCTGAAATCATGAAAGATATTAAGCTTTAGCTGGGAAAATAATCTCCAAACCATATGAGACTAAGGTGAGAGACTGAAAACCCTTGTCAATTTATTTTATCAGTCATAAGTACTAATATACTTATGAGTAACTTCAAACTATTGCAAAAGGCTGATGCATCAATAGGAACTGATTTTGGCTCCTGTTGTCACTTTGTATAAATATTAATACGGTTGTTAAATGACATCTGAGAGCTGTGGAAATTTGCAATAATATTTAATTTAATTTTGGGTGGTTATATGAAAGCAGCCATGACTACAGGCCTTTAACTGGAAAGCTATGCTTTATTTGAA
The DNA here is from genome assembly GCF_047496885.1 of Scyliorhinus torazame. Classification (NCBI taxonomy): domain Eukaryota; kingdom Metazoa; phylum Chordata; class Chondrichthyes; order Carcharhiniformes; family Scyliorhinidae; genus Scyliorhinus; species Scyliorhinus torazame. The sequence goes on along the minus strand of NC_092708.1, from coordinate 363,989,750 downwards.
TGTGTGGTCAGTTATATTGAACGGCAAACAATTAATCATTCGATTCTATTTTCAGACCTATCGATTTGCACCATGAAAATGCCACATTCCTTGGAAATACTAACTGAACCATTCAAGCAACTGCCTGTGCGGGCCTGACAAATGTGATGGCTACTTTCCCATTAGGGGCAAAGCTGGAACATGGTAATATGAGGCTGCAGTCACTCCGCAATGATGTATGGCTCTGACTGCGATTGTCTCTGATAGCCAGTTCTACAGGATTGGTTTTGCCTTCGTCATGCAACACTCTCCTATAAATTCCTCTGGGTTGGAGGTTTCTCCAAACATTACAAGAGGAGTCATCAATAGAATAGGAATCGACTTCAACCCCCTGGCCTGGAAATTCTCTCCCCAAGTTTCAACCACCTTAATGTACAATAAATGAACAGATTCCATTGTGACCAAACAGACTCTCTTCCCTGTTATGGATCCAAAGGTCAGTGAGTCTATTGACCTTTACCATACTTGGGAGACACTGCTGTTCATGATGTGACGAGCAGCTCTGTAAGTACTTGTATTTTAAGCTTCTGTGGAAACTTCTGTTAAAGATGAAACAACTCAGAAAGCTTCCTTTATTGGCATGTCAATTTCCATTTAAGCTCCTGTATTTCCTCATTCACCTGATATTTAGCATTTTTGTTTCTAGTTGAGCTGGGTTGACGAAATTGCAAATATACATTTTCTTGTTATAGTTGGCATATTTTCACACTGTGCCATTTTGCAATACCAATGAGTGTATGCATTCTAGAACAACCTACACTTTCTGAATTCAATACTAAAAGATGACAACAGTATAATCTTTGACTACAAACATTAATTTATCTTGCTCATAGTTATTCCCGCTTTGTTAGGTCCTATTTCCCATTCCAAATCTATTCCTTTGTATCATTTAGCCTATTCAGAAGGGTGGGCGGCATGGTGGCGCAGTGGTTAGCACTGCTTCCTCACAGCGCTGAGGACCTGGGTTCAATCCCAGCCCCAGGTCACTGTCCATATGGAGTTTGCACATTTTCCCTGTATCTGCGTGGGTCTCACCCCCACAACCCAAAGATATACAGGGTAGGTGGATTGGCCATGCTAAATTGCCCTTTAATTGGAATTTTTTTTTGAAAAGCATACTCCAAAGATAATTTCTGCTCCATTCATTGAAGGTTAACAGAACACTTTGATCTATTTGCAACTCTTCCTGCAGGGGCCAGTCTGCATATTGTCCTGCAATTTGAGGCCTGTTAAAGCTAAAGGGTTAGATGGTTGCCAAAGCTATTTCACTATTTTCTGTACACTGCATTGTGTGACTTTGGGCTACTTCCTACAGCAGTCAGTGAAGTGAAGGGGAAGTTGTGCTTCATTCACCAGAATTTTAGAGCCTCCGACAAGTTATAGATGGGGAGGGAGGGTGAAATTGAAGGGATAGAATTTCCTCCAGGTTCCCGCCTGCCCTGACCACACAGTGATATTACGATGGGGTGGGCTAGGCCTCAGAGGTGAAGTCTACCCTTAAGTGGACAATTAATGGCCACATAATGACTGTTTCCGACCCAGTCTCAATTTGTAAGCTGGTGGGAAGATTGAACTTGCATGGGGGATAGCTGAAAATCAACAGAGTTACATCTTGGGGAGGAAGTGGGAGGGTGGGGGGAGATAGCCATCCATTAAAAGCTCCCTTAAGGTATAGTGGTCTACGATCTCCCTCCACGGCCCTCCACACAGTCTATCGCCCGAGACTCCAATTGACTCCACCCCTCACCTCTCACACCACCTCAGCCAAGCCTTCCTTACCCTTCCTGCCTGGGTTGAATTTACCTGGGCCTCCGGTGCCCAGACATAGTCTCAGGCACCCTCCTGCATTTCTTCTTCTGTCCAGCGTGGTTGCTGCAGGGACTGGGGAGTTGCTGGCCAATTGAGGCAGCACTTCCTCCTGAGTGAGGAGCAGAAACCCCACCAGCAGCCATTTAACGGGCATTTTGAGCGTGAGGTAGCTGCAGGGCACTCGGAGTTGGATGGCGAGAGTGAGACCCTGCAATCTGAAAAATTCAGGCCGTTTTTTATATTGTAACAGAAAAAGATGGAATGTGAAATGTTTAAAGCAGGTCTAGAAGCAGGGAAAGGGGGGAAGGGAGGGTAGAACACAAGGGAAGGTCCACGATGGCTTGTAAGGCAGGAGTAAATGACAAAAGGGATAACGGGGCAAGGCAAAAAACAGCTGGTGGTGGGAAAAGTAAAGAAACAAAAGATGGGTTTAGAATGGGAAACAGGTTCAGTTGCTAAAAGCTGCCATCCAAAAACAGACCGCCCCACAAAAAAACAGAATCGGGGCAGAGTTTCTGATCCAAAACTGTTGAATTCAACATTGAATCCAAAAGGCCATGAAGTACCTCATCAGAAAATGTGGGCTTTAAATTTCGTTGAGTCAGAAGGTTGAGTCACCTGAGCCAAAATGGTGCCGGAGCCCAGAAGTCGCAAGTTCCACCCCTGAACCCGGAACCCTGGTTGAGGGTGGGGGGGGGGGGGGGGGGGGGGGGGGGGGAGGGGGGTAGCAGTAGAATCATAGAATCCCGACAGTACAGAAACAGGCTATTCGGCCCATCAAATCTGCACCGACCCTTTGAAAGACCAGCCTACCTCGGCCATATCCCCCACCCTGTAACCTCACCCCGATGGGCAATTTAGCATGTCCAATCCTCCTAACCTGCACATCTTTGGGCACTTTTCGCTCATAAAAGCACACCTGCACATCTTTGGGCACTTTTCGCTCATAAAAGCACAGCTGCCATCGAACAGACGCAATTTTGGTCATCAAAATGTCAGACACATGAGTTGTGAACTTTCAACATTTGAGGAAAAGGTCTGACCGCACTGCAGCTCTTTGAAGTGGGAAGGTACCCATTTGGATAAACAAGATCTTCTTTTTGGATAGGCCAGGGGTGGGATTCTCTCAGCCCGGGGCTGGGCCGGAGAATCCCCGCGACCGGCGCAAATCGTGCCATGTAGCACCGATGCCGGCACGCGATTCTCCACAGAGCGGAGAATCGGTTCCATTGGCGCCATGGTTGGCGCGCCGCCGGTCGGGGGCCACTCTACGCGGCCAGCCCACCGATTCTCGGCCTGGGATGGGCCAAGCGGCCGTCATGAAAACGCTGAGTCCCACCGGCGCTGTCCACATCTGCTCTCAGCCGGCGGCACCTCAGCGTGGAAGGGTGGGGAGGGGGGTGGCCTGTGGGGGGGGGGGGTGGCGGGAGGGGGGGTCCGACCCCGGGGGGGCCTCCAATGTGGCCTGGCCCGCGATCGGGGCCTATCGATCTGCGGACCGGCCTCTCTGGCTGGGGGCCTCATTTCTTCCGCGCCGGTCCCATCATCCCGGGGCTGGCGCGTTGAAGGAATCCACTGCGAATGCGCGCGTTGGCACCGGTGCCACTGCGCATTGGCGCCAGCGCCACTGCATATGCGCGGATCCCGCGGCGCCCAGTTCGTGCCGGGATTAGCTGCTGGATCGGCGTGAACCGCTCCAGTGCCGTGCTGGCCCCTTTTGCAGGCCAGAATTAGTCGTCGTGTCGGCCCGTTCACGCCGTTGTAAAACACAACAGCGTTTACGACGGCGTGGACACTCTGCCACGGGATTAGAGAATCCCAGCCCAGGTACCCCTTTGTGATCGTTAAGAATAGACATTAATGTGCTAAACGACAGGACAAGGTCTGTGCAACTGTAAAGCTGTCAAATAGTTTAAATCACCCCCCCTTTAAATGTTAAAGGAAAGGCCAGCAGTCTGAAAAATAAATTGTTTGAAATTTCACAAAATGTTTGTTGACGTGAGCCGCTGTAATATTATTCTTGATTCACTTCCTCCACAACCTATCGTAATTGGACTGGGGGAATGCTGGATGTTCACAATTTGATTCACAGCTACAAGTGGTCAGAAAATGATTAGCTGTCTTTAATGTGGGGCTATGAATTCAAATATTTGTTTTCATAGTTGGATTAAGTACTCAAAATCCATATTTGTGTTTTAACATGGATTATCTACTTGAAGGGATTTAAATGTAGGTAAGGTGAGATTGACTGCCTTTGACCAAGTGTGACATCAAGGAGCCCTCACAAAACTGGAGTCAATGGGAATCGGGGGTGAACTCTCCGCTGGTTGATGTCATGCCTGGCACAAAGGAGTGAAATGGAATACTCTCCACTTGCCTGGATGAGTGCAGCTCCAACAACACGCAAGAAGCTCGACACCATCCAGGACAAAGCAGCCCGCTTGATTGCTCTCCCTTCCAAACATTTAAATCCTCCACCACCGACGAACAGTGGCAGTCGTAGGTACCATCTACCAGATGCACTGCAATAACTCACCAAGGTTCCTTCGACAGCACCTACCAAACCCACGACCACTACCATCTAGAAGGACAAGAGCTGCAGAAACCTAGGAACCCCACCACCTGCAGATTCCCCTCCAAGTCACTCACCACCTTGACTTGGAAATATATCGTCATTCCTTCACTGTCGCTGGGTCCTGGAACTCCCTCCCTAACAGCACCATGGGTACACCTACACCTCAAGGACTGCAGCGGTTCAAGAAAGCAATGCACCACCACGTTATGAAGGGCAACTAGGGATGGGCAATAAATGCTGGCCTAACTAGCAACGCCCACATCCCGTAAATGATTTTTTTTTTTAAAAAGGTGGTTGCAGTTGTTGGAGGTCAATCATCTCAGTTCCAGGACATCACTGCAGGAGTTCCTCAAGGTTGTATGATAGGTGCAACCATCTTCAGCTGCTTTATGATTGACCTTCCTTCCATCATAAGGTCAGAAGAGAGGATGTTCCCTAATTACTGCACACTGTTCAATGCCATTAATGACTCTTCAGATACTGAAAGAGTCTATGTCCTTATGTAACAAGACCTGGACAATATCCAGACTTGGGATGACAATTGGCTATATGACATTCATGTCATACACATTCCAGGCATGGACATTTCCAACAAGGGCGAATCTATCCTTTGCCCCTGTTTTAAATGGCACTACATCACTGGATCCCTCACTATCAACATCCTGGGTGTTATCATCAACCAGAAATTGCACAGGACTATCCATATAAATACTCTGACTACAAGAGGTCAGAGGCTAGGAATATTGCTGCGAGTAACTCACCTCCTGACTAAGCAAAGCCTGTCCACCATCTACAAGGCACAAGTCAGGAGTGTAATGGAATATTGCCCACTTTTCCGGACCAGTGCAGTTCCAGCAACGCTCAAGAAGCTCAATACCATCCAGGACAAAACAGCCCACTTGATTGGTACCCCTTCCATAAACATTTACTCCCTCCACCACTGATGCACAGTAGCAGCCGTGTGTACCATCTCCAAGATGCACTGCAGGAACTCACCAAGGCTTCTTCGGCAGTACATTCCAAAACCACGGCCGCAATCTAGAACAACAAAGGCTGTAGACATATTGGAATACCATCACCTGGAAGATGCCCTCCATCCATTCCCCATCCTGACTTGGAAATATATCACCGCTCCTTCACTGTCGCTGGGTCAACACCCAGGAATTCCCTCCCTAACAACACGATGTGTTTACCTAGGCCATAGGGACTGCAGCAGTTCAAGAAGGCATCTCACCACCACCTTCTCAAGGACAAATAGGGATGGGCAATAAATGCTGGCCTAGCCAGCGAAGCCCACATTCCATAAATGCAGTGAAAAAATACATTCTTAGAACTTCATTTTATTTCATTTCAACATACCTCCTGAAATCTACAAATTGGAGTTGATATGGATGGTATAAGGGCAAAGAGTGGTAGCTGGTGGTGCATGTGTTGGTGCAAAGTTGACACAGGGGCAAAAGGGCCAATGGGGATGAGTGGAAGTTCATGGTTTAGCACAAGTTGACACTCAATTCAGAGATGATAGCGAGCCACGGGAGTAGATAGAAGGGCAGTTGACATGGAAAGTATAAGTGGCCTTGGGGGATGGGTAGAAGGGTGAAGATTGTCATGGAGGGTATCAGTGGCCAGTGGGACTGATAGAGGGGCATAAGTTATGAGGGGCTATTGGAGGTGGGTGGGTAGCAGATGGTTGCACAGGAAATGTATGGAGGTACGAAGGTACGAGGGTTGCGGTCTAGAGGCCTGTTTTCACAACTAGAACGAAATCCCAAAGCACAGAGATGGGCCTTTTAACCAGCCTGCCCCTGTGCCCGTCTGCCTCCGAGCTGTTCCTGGGGACAACTTTTCCGACTCCAGTTAACGCTCACCTGCACGAAACACTCTCCCTTGAGTAGGGTTTGCAGAGTTGGCAATTTGCGATGCGACCAGGGAATAAAAGTCCGTCCTGAGGTGTTTTTCCTCAGGCTTAACTTGGGCTTCATTCACATCACGTGAGACGCACAGGGCAGAGAGGACAGAGCATGAGTGAAGCAGAGAATTACAGTGAGAAGAAGATCGGGATCATCGGGCATGGTGGCACCGCTGGCATCGAACCCGGGTCCCTGGCGTTGTGTGGAGTTTTGCACATTCTCCCTTTGTCTGCGTGGGTTTCCTCGGGGTGCTCCGGTTTTCTCCCACAGTCCAAAGTTGTGTGGGTTAGGTGGATAGGGCTTGCTAAATTGCCTCTTAGTGTCCAAAGTGTGCAGGTTAGGTGGGTCTACGGGGATAAGACGGGGAGTGAGCCTCGGTAGGTACGCTTCCAGAAGTTCGGTGCAGACCTGATGGGCCAAATGGCCTACTTCTGCACTTTAGCGATTCTATGTATTCTGTACTGATGAACTGAAGCAACGTGGTCCACAAAGTGGACATACAATCTATTTTTAGTCTTCCCAATGTAGAAAAGACTGCATTGTGAATGGCATACTTTGTACACTAAATTGAAATAAGTACAACTGACTGATTCACCTGGAAGGAGTGTTTTGGACGCTAGATGGTGAGGAGGAGAAGGATATATGGGCATTTTGTGATGATATTGGTGAACTCTCCATCACATTGATTATTAAGTCTTATATGGTATCTGACAGCGACAGGGGCATTGCAGCATGCAACACCCAATTCTTGTTCAGCGACAAATTCTCTGTGAGTTGACCTGTCCATTGAAGGTCAGCAAATCTAATTGCCGTTAATAAACACAGTATGTGTTCAGTCAGCATTTCAACGTTGCTGGTGTTGTGTTACGCTGCTTCGGATAACACAGGCTGCTACTTGATGCAGTCTTAACTAAAGGATGCTCCAGACTCTGAAATGAGTTCAACGTGTTTATTGAATCATTAACACAGTTCTCAAATGAGTTCGACTCTTTGCTCATCTAACTGTAGTAACTCAGTCTAACTGTACCAGCTTGCTCTAAGCCACATGCTGGGGTGTGATGCTGCTGATCAACCCTGTCTAACTCTCTCGATGTCTGTCTGTGGAAAGAGACAGGATGTGAGTGCCTCATCCCTTTTATAGTGTTTATGTCATGCCCCCTTGTGGTGATGCCACCTCTGAGTGTCCTGACTGCCCATTGGTTGTGTCCTATTCTGAGTGTTCATTGGTTGCATGTTTGCACATCATGGGCGTCATTCTTCGGCCCCCCGCCAGGTTGGAGAATCGCCGGGGGCTGCCGTGAATCCCGACCCCGGCGGTTGCCGAAGTCTCCGGTACCGGATATTCGGCGGGGGCGGGAATCGGGCCGCGCCGGTTGGCGGGCCCCCCCGCTGGATTCTCCGGCCCGGATGGGCCGAAGTCCCGCCAATAAATTGCCTGTCCCGCCGGCGTGGATTAAACCACCTTTTGAACGGCGGGACAAGGCGGCGTGGGCGGGCTCCGGGGTCCTGGGGGGGGCGCGGGGCGATCTGGCCCCGGGGGGTGCCCCCACGGTGGCTCGGCCCGCGATCGGGGCCCACCGATCCGCGGGCGGGCCTGTGCCGTGGGGGCACTCTTTCCCTTCCGCCTCCGCCGCGGTCTCCACCATGGCGGAGGCGGAAGAGACTCCCTCCACTGTGCATGCGCGGGAAACTGTCAGCGGCCGCTGACGCTCCCGCGCATGCGCCGCCCCGATATGTCATTTCCGCACCAGCTGGCGGGGCAACAAAGGCCGTTTCCGCCAGCTGGCGGGGTGGAAATTCCTCCGCCGTCGGCCTAGCCCCTCAATGTTGGGGCTCGGCCCCCAAAGATGCGGAGCATTCCGCACCTTTGGGGCGGCGCGATGCCCGTCTGATTGGCTCTGTTTTGGGCGCCAGTCGGCGGACATCGCGCCGTTTGGGGAGAATTTCGCCCCATGACAGCTTGATGAGGGAAGTTTACGGGATGGACAAAACCCCCCACCAAAAAAAACATGAAATTAGTTCCTGCTGGTGTTACATATATTTTGACACTGAAGTGTGAGGATGTTTTCAGCACATTTATACATATAAATTGCTATTGCACTTTCATCTGTGGAATACGTGAGCTGAGAAGCTGATGTAAAATTAGATTATTTTAAATCAATTGGAGCTAATTAATCCTTGGTGTTTGCTGCGGAAGCTTAATCGCTTGACTTGACTCTGTAGAAGCTACTCAGCTAGTTCTGCTGTGGCTCCAAGCAAGAACTGGCCCAGACTGATTGTTTCATGTTAGCAAGTTCTTTTGTTTTGATGTTGTCCGACTGTGTAAAATCACGGCCTATATATCCCAGGGCTATTTGAAACAGACTTTGCTTACAGAATTTCAACAGAAACAAAGTGTTCCCACATGACTGCTGCTAGCTTGCATAATATTCACTTTGAAGCTATTTTAAATGGTGGCTGTGCGGGTCCATGATTTTCCAAAGAGACTTTTTTGCCTGAAGTACCACAATCTCTTCAGCCTCAACACATGGAAAGAGCAGACTTTCCTGTTAGTGTGGTTGGGGACATTTGACCACTTGAGCCTGGAGGAGAAAATAAGGCTTTCATGCCTTTATCAGATCTACCTGACACTCCAAGCATTAGTTTAAATCGATGAAAATTTGAGTGAGCTCCACAAAGAAGACACAAACAGCAGTTGAAGTGAGAACATTTGTTAATTTTAAATCGGAGACAGATAGATTTTTGTGAAGCAAAGATGCTCAGGGATATAAGCCAAAGGCAGGTCTATGGAGTCAGGTCACAGATCAGCCGTGATCTCGTTGAATGGCGGGACCGGCTCAAGGGGCTGAACGGCCTACTCCTGTTCCTGTGGTCATTCCCACATTCCCAACCCCTGCAATTCTCCTTTCTGCTCTTCTCCCAACTGAGTCAAATATCAGAGAGCCATAACAAGAAAATAGACATCAAGAAATTACTTTACAAACTCAGATTTGGTGATCAATTTGCTGAACACCTTTGTTCAACAACAGCAACTTCTATTTCTATTGCTTCTTTAACATAATGAAACATTGGAAATGTATCTGCCCCGCTTCCACTCTGATCTCTTTGTCCTCAGTGACCTGTACTGTTACATTAAAACTCAGCCGAAGTTGAAGAGCAACAGTTCTTTTGTTAAGCACTTCACAACCTTCTGGACTCGACACGTGAGTTCAGCAACTTAAGGTCATTGCTCACATTCTTTCCAGATAACTGGTGTTGTTAATGGCGCTGTTGTTGCCATCAACACCTTCTCTAGATGAATCTTTACCTGTCCAATTCTGTCACCATTATCATTGTCGGCTACCTTCCATCTGTGTGTTGATGATGGACATGATGATTATGGGCGGCACGGTAGCACAGTGGTTAACACTGTTGCTTCACAGCGCCAGGGACCCGGGTTTGATTCCCGGCTTGGGTCACTGTCTGTGCGGAGTCTGCACGATCTCCACATCTCTGCGTGGGTTTCCTCCGGGTGCTGCGGTTTCCTCCCACACCCAAAGATGTGCAGGTTAGGTGGATTGGTCACGTTACATTGCCCCTTACTGTCCAGAAGGTTAGGTGGGGTTCCGGGGATAGGGTGGAGATGTGGGCTTTGGTATGGATCTCTTTCCAAGGGCCGGTATAGACTTGATGGGCCGAATGGCCTCCTTCTGCACTGTAAATTCTATGATTCTACCTTGCATGATTCTATGATTCAAATCTGTTGAGACTGGAGTAACTCCATATGGTGCAATTCTGCTGACAACTGAAGAGACTAATCCTTGAGAGGCAAATTCTGCCACAAGAGCCGCATATGAAGTGCCATCAAGTATTTTAGTGGGTTGTTGTTCTGGATATTTGCACCTGTTGCCCAGACACTGATCACCATCATGGTGCATGCTGGTTCACAGATGTTGTTGTCATTTTCCTCTTGTCGCCAGCTAGAGGCTCCCAGGTGTGAGAATAGATGTTTAGGGCCTACATATCACATTTTCAAGCATCCTTGAAACAGAGATTTGGGTGTCCTACTAAGACATCTGGTTCTGGCCACCTCACCTGACTGAAAATACTTTAGATGGTCGTCTTCCATCCTGCAACTGTGCCCGCACCAGAAAGGTCACCTCAGCTTGATGAGATGCCAACATACTTGCGAGATTTGCCTTTGAGAGGTCTTCTACATTTGTGATATTTCTCATTCCATGAGAATGAGATACGAACAGCGAAGAAGAAAATTGTTGAGCTTCCTTTCTTGATAGCTGTAAGTCGTCCATGATTAACAGCCATACAGCAAGGCGCTGAGTACACAGGCCTTGCAAACCTGCACCTTGCTCCTAAAAGTCAGCTTGATGTTATTCCATGGGCGCTTTGTGAGGCGGCGGGGGTGGTAGCTGTACATGTTCCGCATCAAGAGACAGATTGTCTGTCACCCATGTGTTGTTCTCTGCTTTGCTTTACCCGGATGGCTTGGATGCGCAGTGTTGAACAAAGAACAACAAGCTTCGTTATCGAACAAAATTAATTTATTAACACTACTAAATAAGATTCATACGCATTCCTAAAGTACAAGGTTACTATGTTAAACTATGCTATCTCTAACTACAGAACTCTCAAATACACAACTGCTCTCATGTCTCACCATCTTCTACAACTTCTACCTCCCAGAATCCCCGAAGTCACATGATATATATGACTGTTCTGTAGTTCCCTCTAGTGGTAAGAAGCATTATCATTAACTTGTCCCAGTTAATATACATATCATTACAACTCAGGACTTAAGTTGGCAGAAGTTATTCACAAATTCCATCGGGGTGTTATTTTGTGTGATCTGGTGAGGAAATGTGACACCCTACCCCAAGACCACGGTTTTCTTGACACTTATAGCAGTGAGACCAAGTTACAGAGAAATTCCATGAATCTGTGCAGCTGAGTTTTCAGGTGAATGACTCGTAGGGCATCATTAGTGGAGAGTTGCCTGATGAAGGTGAGCTGTATTTTTTGTCCCTGCATTCAGTTTTGATAGATTGTGGAGCTAGCCATCTGACCTAATGTGAAGGTCTTTCGTATCTGAAGGGAAGGCAAGGGGGAAAAGATACAAAAGAAAGTAGGGGCTAGGACATAGCCCTGGTTCACTCCACTCTTCACCCTGAAATTGGCAGAGGTGGGGCTGTCAAACTGCAATGCAAAGCCTGTTATCATGGAAGGAGCTTTCTCCCGAAAATCTTGGAGACTCCTTCTCTACTGATGGTGTCAAAATGCTTTAATGAGATCTTTGAAAGTAAGATCGGTAGGTATGTCCTGTTCCCTACACTTCTATTTTAGCTGGCAAGTGGAGAAGAGCATCGACCCCATTTTTTCACTTGAACCATAATCCCTTTGATCATTTAATGTCATCCACCCTATTGCAGACCTTGGGCGGGATTCTTCCTTTGGGGGACTGAGTCCCCACACCCGCCGGAAAACGGGCGAGGATCACCCCGGACTTTTTCCTCGAAAGTCCGGGGTGATTCCCTGTTCTCCAGGGGGCTAACAAACATCTGGCGTGCGTCCCGCAGCTCTGACTGCTGGCGGGGCCCTGCTGGACAGACTGCGTGACTGCGCACGGCGGCCCACCTCGGTGCGGGCGCTGCCAACATGGTGGAGCCACACAGCGGGCCCGCGCAGAGGAAAATAGGTCGCTCCCGGATCGCGATGGCCCGCAGATCGGTGGCCCTGATCGCGGGCCTGCCCGTCCTCGAGACCCCCCTCTGGTGTCCAATCCCCCCCCCCCCCCCCACCGACCACCACCAAAACGGCCACATCAGCCGTGACTCCGAGTTCCCGCCGGGTGGAACGACATTAAAACCACGCCGGCAGGACTCGGCGGGCACTTGGCCCGTCGAGCGCGGAGAATCGCCAAGGAGGCCTTTCCCAATGGCCCCCGACCAGCGCAGCGTCGATCTCGCGTGCGGGAATGGCGCCGATTCTCCATCGCCAGAGAATCACGTCCGGCGGGGGGCCTATTTTGGGTAATTCTCTGCCCCCGTGCCGAGCGGAATTTCAGCACGGAGGGTCGGAGAATCCCACCCCTTACCTTTTGATTTTCCATGCCCTCTTCCCCACATGCTACCGCCACCCCTGCCCCCCCACCCCCACCCCCACCTCCCGCCCCACGCACCATTCTTTCCCAGGCTCAGTACTTTCAAACTGCAAAATCTCTAACTTCTCCCAGTTCTGGCAAAGGTTGTCAACGTAGAATGCAAGTGCTGTTTCTCTCTCTCTATGGGAGCTACCAGACCTGCTGAGTATATCCAGGAGCTGCTGCTGCTTTTTATTTTACAAACTACTTGCTTCACACTGTGCAGAGGAACCGAGCAATCAATATTCGGGAAAGGTGTCTCAAACAAAGTGGCACAGATCCACCAACAAGGGAATCCCTGAACATTTTGTCGAACAACACTGAAATTCGGAGAGACTGGGAGAGAAAATTGGAGCAGAACCTGGTTTTACTGGTTGCTCTATCTGCCTGTTGCGCATGGCTGCCTGCTGGTTCTGCCGCTCCTGTGCAGGTGTCAGCACTAAACTGGCAGAATAATTCAACCAACATTCCTGTCAATCCTGTCTCATTGGTCCTGGTGAAAGCAGGCACGGTTGCTGATAGAAACTGATGTTGATAGCAGTGGGATCAGCAATAATTTTAAAAGCCTACTTTCCCAATGGCAATTCCTCATACTAAAGTCAATGGCAGTGGGGGAATAAAGGTGCTTCTTCCTGTGAAGTATCTTGGAATGTTTTACGACGTAAAAGGTATTATCCAAATACAAGTTATCATTCTTTATCATATGTCAGGTCTTCAGCTAAAATAGCCAGATCGCTTACACAGTGGCAGAAGTACGAACTTTGGTCTCTGATGAGGTGCCACAGATGACAGAGATATCCACCTATCCAATGTATGCAAATATACAGGCTCTAAAAAGTGACACAGACTGAGGAAGCACAGCCTGGGGATGGATGGGTGTGCTGGGTATAGAATCATAGAACCTACAGTGCGGAAGGAGGCCATTCGGCACATCGAGTCTGCCCCTGGAAAGAGCACCCCACCTAAGACCACACCTCCACCCTATTCCCACAACCCCACGTAACCTTTTTGGACACTAAGGGGCAATTTAGCATGGCAAATCCACCTAACCTGCACATCTTTGGACTGTGGGAGGAAACCGGAGCACACGGGGAGAATGTGCAGACTCCGCACAGACAGTGACCCAAGTCGGGAATCAAACCTGGGACCTGGAGTCAAAACTGTGCTACCGTGCCGCCCTCGGTGGGAAAGCTGGGAATTGGGGCTGGAGAATCCAACAAAAGGCCCAAATTGTTTTCTATGCTGGTGGGATTTCTTGTTGGGATTGTCCCTGCATGTTGCCAATGACAGAATGGCTTCTTGCCATGAAAGGTCAGGAACCTAATAGGCTTCCCCACTTATCATCCCCCTCACGTAGGAATTTTATTTTTTCTTTATTCGTTCATAGGATGTGGGCATCATTAGCTGGGCCAGCATTTGTTGCCCATCCCTGAGGGCAATGTCGTCATTAGACCTTTAATTCCAGAATGTTATTGAATTCAAATTCCACCATCCTGGTGAGATTTGAACCCATGTCCCCAGCATATTACCCTGGGTCTCTGGATTACTAGTCCAGTGACAATACCTCTACGCCACTGCCTCCCCCAAATTCCCCAGTGGAATTTACATAAGTTCTTGATAAATGGGGACCTCTAAACAGATCCCACCAGGAGAGCACAATTAAGTACAGTCCCCAGGAGGGAGAGGGTTATGCCCAGGTAGTACCCAAGGGTAGGACTCCCCCCGGCACTGTCCCCTGGGGCACTGCCAGGTGGGCTGACATTTGGGTGGTTTAGGGTTGGGGTGTGTGGTTCTCTGGTGGCGGGGGCGGTCCTGTGTCCTTGGTTGGGGGTGGGGTGGGGGGGGGGAAGGGGGATCTATGGGTGGAGGTTCCTGAGTGGGTGGGGGGAGGGTCCCATGTCCATTGGGGTGGGGGGGGGGGGGGGGGAAGAGGACGGATTTCCTCATTCAGACCCCATGCTGACCCTTCCGATTTTAATCTCGATGTATTTAAAAAACATGGCAGCAAACCCGGCAAAGCAGCTGGCGGACTGCCCCCTGCTTTTCCCACCCAATCCAACACTTGGAGAAAAGGTCAAAAAATTCCACCCTTCATTTCTGAACTCTCTGGATGGGATATTCTGCCGCATCCGCAGATTGATCCCGCAGGATCCCGCCAGCGACAAGGACCAGAAACTCTCACCCTCTGTTACCAAGTTACCCAATTAAAGCAATACTGTAAAACAATTTCTCACCCTTCCTCCTTTTTCAAACTTTCTTATCAATGTTTCAGGGCAAATGTGAGTGGCAGTAATGCCCACCTCACGAGGTATTAGCTACAAATACAGATAAAAATAATTTGACACTTAAAATCAAGTGACAATTTGCTATTCATAGAATCACGACTGTGCAAAAGGAGGCCATTCGGACCATCGAGTCTGCTCCGACCCTAGGAAAGAACACCTTACCTAGGCACTCCCTGTAAACATGCCTAACCTTTTGGACACTAAGGGGTAATTTAGCATGGCCAATCCACCTAACCTGCACATCTTTGGACTGTGGGAGGAAACCGGAGCACCCGGAGGAAACCCTCGCAGACACGGGGAGAACGTGCAAACTCCTGTCATGCAAGAGTGCCTTTAAGAAATGGATGTGTAAACAATGTACCTTTAAGAAAACAGTGATATCAGAGAGTGGGTGGAGCTCAGCTCAGTTCAGCCATTTTGAAGTTTCAGTTTTGAAAAGTGCCTGGCTGGTTTTGCTGAGAGCTGATAAAAAGGAGAAAGCCAGTTTGAGACAGCAGCTTGAGACGTTCTGGTTTGGAAAAGAGCTGGGTGTGTGTCTGTGTTTTGCAGTGAGCTGGATTTCTGCCATGAAATACTATCTCTGGATCATTTGGGTGATTTAAAGTAAAGCCTTTAACATGATGTGATTTTGTTTAAAGGTGTTATGTCTCTTGGAAGTTTGAAGGAACATTTTGAGGAATTATTTACTGTTGCAATATTTTCTGAGTTATCTTTGAAGTAAGGGATGTTAAGATATCCAATGTTTATTTAAGATGTTAAGTTGAGTTCATGGAATAAACAGTATTTTGTGTTTAAAAACCCACGTATCCATAATTGTAATCCCACACCTAGGGGAAAAGCTGTGTGCTAGGAAAAGCAACACATCCATTAAAGGGAGAAGTTGGTGAGCTCCATGATACATTTTGGAGTTCGGAAAACGCCTCACCTATAACAATTGGGGGCTCGTCCGGGATAAAAGTCTATCTATTGGATTGGCTTTTGTGAACTTAAAGACTGTGAAGGATTGGTGCTTTTCCGGTGTGGTATTTTAGTTTAAGTGGGGAGAGTGTTGTGAACAATGGCTCTTTCAGAGGCTCAGAAGTTTTTGGGGGTAGAGAATGGTACACGTAGTACTTTACGAACAGAAACGAAAAGCAGACTGTTAGATTTGGCAAGAACATTGCAGTTAACATTACCTGACAAAATGCGAAAAGATGAGGTAATTATGGCAGTGGTTAAGCATTTAAAGTTGCCTGAGATAGAGATTGACTCATTGGAAATGGCAAAAATTCAGTTGCAAATTAAACAAATGGAACATGAGAAAGAATTACAGCGGCTGGCATACGAGAGTGAGAGAGAGGAAAAAGAAAGAGAAAGAGAGAGCGAGGAAAAGGAAAGAGAAAGAGAGAGAGAGGAAAAAGAAAGAGAACGAGAGAGAGAGGAAAAAGAAAAGGAGAGAAGAAAGGAGAAAAGAAAGAATAGCCCTAGCAGAACAAAAAGAAAAAGAAAGGGAGATACAGGTCACCGAAAAAGATAAAGAGAGCGAGTTTGAACTTCAGAAAATGGCCATGAAACATGACAATCAGTTAAAATTGGCAGACATAAAGGGAAACGTACAGTTGGATGATAGTGATGAGGATCGTGAGAAAGAGCGTCATAGTCGAAGGCTTGGTGGGAATCTATTTAAATATGTCCAAGCATTGCCAAGGTTTAAAGAGAAGGAAGTGGAAGCCTTTTTCATTTCATTTGAGAAGGTAGCTAAACAATTGAAATGGCCACAGGACATGTGGGTGCTCCTGATTCAAACAAAGCTGGTAGGTAGAGCTAGTGACGTGTTTGCATCACTACCGGAGGAGGTATCTGGAACGTATGAGGAGGTGAAGAAATCCATCTTAAGTGCATCTGAACTAGTGCCTGAAGCTTACAGACAAAGGCTTAGAAATTTAAGGAAAGAATTTGGTCAAACATACATGGAGTTTGAAAGGCTCAAACAGAGTAATTTTGATAGGTGGATAAGGGCTTTGAAAATAGACCAAACGTACGAAGCTCTCAGAGAAATTATACTTTTGGAGGAGTTTAAAAATTCAATTCCTGGTATAGTAAGAATTCATGTGGAAGAACAGAGGGTTAAAACTGCGAGATTAGCAGCGGAAATGGCAGATGATTATGAATTAGTTCATAAATCAAAGATTGGTTTCCGACATCAGTTTCAGACGGTGAAGGATAGAAACTGGGGACATGAGAAATACTCAAGTGGTAAAGGTAAAGGTGATCTGATGGGAGACAATAAAGAGAGTGTACCTCAGTTTAAAAAAGAAATCCAGGAGGGTGGAAAAGAAATGAAAAGTTTCAGATGTTTTCACTGTAATAAACTAGGCCATGTAAAGTCAGTGTTGGTGGTTGAAGAAAAGCACTGGGAAGACTGATGTGGTAAAACAGGATAAGACAGTAGGATTTGTTAGAGTGGTGGAGGAAGGCCCAAGGGAAGTGAAGGAGGTGCAAACGATTGTACAGCCTGTTCAAGAAGTAATTTATAAGAAGGTGCCAGATATCTTTCAAGAATTTAGTTATGTGGGCAAAGTTTACTCATGTGTATTAGGAGGATCAGGTAAAGAAGTCACAATTTTAAGAGATACAGGGGCTAGTCAATCTTTAATGGTAAGAGATGAGGAATTATGTAGTTTGGGAAGAATGTTGCCAGAAAAGGTGGTGATATGTGGAATTCAGGGTGAGAGGAGTAGTGTTCCATTATATAAGGTAAAGTTGGAAAGCCCAGTGAAGAGTGGTGAAGTGGCAGTAGGAGTAATAGAGAAACTATCTTGTCCAGGAGTACAGTTTATCTTGGATAATGATATAGCTGGATCGCAGGTGGGAGTGATGACTACTGTGGTTGATAAGCCAGTGGAAAATCAGTCAACTGAAGTGTTGAAGGACGAATATCCTGGGATTTTTCTGGATTGTGTAGTAACAAGGTCGCAAAGTCACAGGTTAAGACAAGAGGAGAAATCAAAGAGTGAAGATGAAGTTGAAGTGCAATTATCAGAAACGATTTTTGATCAGATGGTTGAAAAAGAACAAGAACAGGTGGAGGATGAGGCGGATATTTTTTGTTCAGGAAAATTGGTGGAGTTACAACAGAAAGATGTAGAAATAAAACAGATATATCAGAAAGCATATACAGAAGCGGAAATCTGAGAGTATACCAGAGTGTTATTACCGTAAAAATGATGTCTTAATGAGAAAATGGAGACCTGTACATATGCAGGCGGATGAAAAGTGGGCAGAAGTTCATCAAGTAGTATTGCCGGTAGGGTATAGAAAGGAGGTGTTGCGAGTTGCACATGAGGTACCAGTGGGAGGTCATTTGGGAATAAGGAAAACTCAAGCTAAAATCCAGAAACATTTTTATTGGCCTGGACTACATAAAGATGTAGTTAAATTTTGTCAATCATGTCACACATGTCAAGTGATAGGGAAACCTCAAGCAGTGATAAAACCAGCACCCTTAATACCCATTCCAGCATTTGAGGAACCTTTTACAAGGGTCCTAATTGATTGTGTAAGACCGCTACCTAAAACAAAAAGTGGGAATCAATATTTTTTGACTGTAATGGACGTGTCCACTAGGTTTCCAGAGGCCATTCCAGTACATAATATTACAGCTAAAAGGATTGTGGAGGAGTTACTTGAAAAAATAAATCGCTTATTGTCACAAGTAGGCTTCAAATTAAGTTACTGTGAAAAGCCCCTAGTTGCCACATTCCGGCATCTGTTCAGGGAGGCTGTTACGGGAATCGAACCCTGCTGCTGGCCTGCCTTGGTCTGCTTTCAAAGCCAGCGATTTAGCCCTGTGCTAAACAGCCAAATGGCACAAAATCGCTTATTGTCACAAGTAGGCTTCAAATGAAGTTACTGTGAAAAGCCCCTAGTTGCCACATTCCGGCGCCTGTTCGGGGAGGCTGGTATGGGAATTGAACCGTGCTGCTGGCCTGCTTTGGCCTGCTTTAAAAGCCAGCAATTTAGCCCAGTGTGCTAAACCAGCCCCTACTTAAATTCTTTACTGTATATGGACTACCCACAGAAATTCAATCGGATCAAGGAACGCATTTTACTTCAAAGTTATTCAAAGAAGTTATGGATAGCTTAGTAATAAAACAATTTAAATCAACTGCGTACCATCCAGAATCGCAGGGAGCGTTAGAAAGGTGGCATCAGACATTAAAGACAATGTTGCGGGCGTATTGTCAAGATTATCCAGAGGATTGGGATAAAGGAACCCCATTCGTATTGTTTGCAATTAGGGATGCACCTAATGAGTCTACCAAATTTAGTCCTTTTGAACTAATTTTTGGTCATGAGGTAAGAGGTCCACTTAAATTGATTAAGGAAAAATTGGTGGGCGAGAAATCGGAAATTACACTATTGGATTACGTGTCAAATTTTAGGGAACGATCAAATAGAGCAGGTGAATTGGCTAGACAACATTTGAAAGTTGCACAAAATGTGATGAAACGGGTAGCGGGCAAGAAATCCAAGGTTCGTAGTTTTGCCAGTGGGGATAAAGTTTTAGTGTTGTTACCAGTGGTAGGGGAGCCTTTAAAAGCTAGGTTTTGTGGACCGTATCAGATTGAAAGGAAATTAAGTGAGGTGAATTGTGTGGTAAAAGCACCAGATTGAAGGAAGACTCACCGAGTGTGTCATGGGAATATGCTTAAAAGGTACTTTGAAAGGGAAGGTGAGAAAAAGGAGGTTTTAATGATTCTAACTCAAAGTGACAAACCAAATCCAGATGACTGTAAATTTGACATACCTCAAATTAAATTGGAAAATGTGGATGTTCTTAAAAATTGGGCTGAATTGTTAAGTTACCTTCCAGAGGAAAAACGAACTGACCTGCAAGAGATATTGATATCACATGGGCAAGTTTGTAGAGATAAATTGGGAAGTACTAAAATGGCTATACATGATGTAGATGTAGGAAATGCTGTTCCTATCAAACAACATCCATATAGACTTAACCCTTTAAAATTGGCACAAATTAACAGAGAGATTGAGAGTATGCTGAAGAATGGCATAATTGAAGTGGGTTGCAGCCAATGGAGCTCACCCATCGTGATGGTATCTAGACCAGACGGTACCCAACGGTTGTGTTTAGACGATAGAAAGGTGAATGCAGTTACAAGAACGGACTCTTATCCTGTCCCACCATTGACTGATTGCATGGAGAAAGTGGGGCAATCTGCTTTTATTTCCAACTTCCAGACATGGAAAGAACATTTGAAACATCGTATGGAGTTCTTTGATCGACTTCAGGAGGCGGGTTTGGTGATGAACCTATCCGAATGTGAATTTGGAGATGCCCAAATCATTTTCCTTGCGGAGTTTCCGTTATCCTCAAGACAAAGGGAAAAATGGCGATTTTTTGGCTAGAGTGGATTGGATCGAACAGCTGTACAAAAGTCTTGTGGCGTGATTACTCCACTGATGGACTTGCTAAAGAAACCTAAAAAATTTCAATGGACAGCGGACTTTCAACAGGCATTTGACTGCCTGAAAGCTGTGATCACCAATGTTCCTGTATTGGAGAATTGCAAGGGGCTCTGTGGTCAGATTGAACTAAATTATCTGATTCTGAAGAGAAATGCCGAGGAGTAGAGGAATGGATGGATCGTGCAGAGACTTTGTTCAAAGAGACTGTCAATCGAGAAGGATTTCAGTTGGAGGAAGAAGAACAAAGAAAAATGGACCATATTATTATACCTGTTTGCATGTGTTGTTTTTTAAAAACAACGAAAAGGTATATTTACTGCGTACATTTCTTAGTGGATGGTGCAAAAGTGAAAAATGAAGCCATCTTTAAGTTGATGGGGGTTTTTTTCTTGGAGGGAGGTGTCATGCAAGAGTGCCTTTAAGAAATGGATGTGTAAGCAATGTACCTTTAAGAAAACAGTGATGTCAGAGAGTGGGTGGAGCTCAGCTCAGTTCAGCCATTTTGAAGTTTCAGTTTTGAAAAATGCCTGGCTGGTTTTGCTGAGAGCAGTTTAAAAGTGCCTGGCTGTTTTGCTGTGAGCTGATAAAAAGGAGAAAGCCAGTTTGAGACAGCAGCTTGAGAAGTTCTGGTTTGGAAAAGAGCTGGGTGTGTGTCTGTGTTTTGCAATGAGCTGGATTTCTGCCATGAAAGACTATCTCTGGATCATTTGGGTGATTTAAAGTAAAGCCTTTAACCTGATGTGATTTTGTTTAAAGATGTTAAGTCTCTTGGAAGTTTGAAGGAACATTTTAAGGAATTATTTACTGTTGCAATATTTTCTGAGTTATCTTTGAAGTAAGGGGTGTTAAGAGATCCAATGTTTGTTTAAAATGTTAAATTGAGTTCATAGAATAAACATTATTTTGTGTTTAAAAACCCACGTGTCCATAATTGTAATCCCACACCCAGGGAAAAAGCCGTGTGCTAGGAAAAGCAACAAATCCATGAAAGGGAGAGACTGGTTGAGCTCCATGATCCATTTTGGAATTCTGAAAACGCCTCGCCCATAACACTCCGCACAGACAGTCACCCGAGGCTGGAATTGAACCTGGGTCTCTGGCGCTGTGAGGCAGCAGTGCTAACCACTGTGCAGTGCCTATTATTAATTTTAGTTATTTAATTGATGGAGTAAATTCAACTCTGGCAACAACAACCTTTTAAGCCGACTACCTATGCCAACTGAAAATCAGAAAAACTCTTGCATTAGGAATTGAAATATTTGCATGCGCACAATTTAGGATTGCAATCTAATTATAATTTCCCTAACATCCAAAAAGAGTCCCAATCCTGGGAGAGATTGAAATAAACATGCTTGTTCGCTTAATTAAAGTCCGGGGAGCGTTCCTCACGGACAAAAGTATAATATCGCAGCAGGGTGTTAATTCCAAGTGCTGGTTGCAGCAATGAAAGTACTGTAATGTCACTCTTCTGTGATTAACAATCATCTACAGAGCAGTTAGAACTGTGGACCTTTTTCAGGCACTTTTTGTTCCCCGCTCATCAATCTCTCCATGGGAGCAATTAATGTACGCTCCACTATATATATTCATTTTCTGTAATACGTTTGTCGGATTTCTTCATACCATAAATTGTTTAAATTACAGCTCCGACAGTGCTGCTACCATTGCACCATGTCCCATAAGAATATGACTTTATATCAGTCAGACATTACATATGTTTTCAAGGTTATTACACTGTTACTTGGGAAGGGGGCTTATTGTGATGAATCTGTCAATAATGAAATAAACCTGACCATTACCAACCAACAGCAAGGCTGTCCTTAGTGCAATCCATTCTATTTATTTCTCCCCTAACCTCTCTCTCTCTGTTTGGACGCCTTCATCTGCCTTTGGAAGCGTCAGCAGTAAGCAGCACTCCAGTCCCTCAGTTGGATAGTTGTGAGTTCAAGTCTCACTCCAGAGACCTCAGCAAATAAAGTAGGCTCACACTCCAGAACCTAGCTGTGGTGTTTTTTGGAAGCAACAATGAACTAAAGCCCTATCTGGCTCAGCAAGAACAATGATAAATTTGTTACAGCTGTGCCAATTTAATAAAATAATAATTTTTAAGTCTTATTAAAAGCCTAAGTGTTGAAATGCAACATAACGCAATAAGGGAACAATTGGACAAATGAAATGAAAATCACTTATTGTCACAAGTAGGCTTCAAATGAAGTTACTGTAAAAAGCCCCTAGTCGCCACATTCCGGCGCCTGTTCGGGGAGGCCGGTATGGGAATTGAACCGTGTTGCTGGCCTGCCTTGGTGTGCTTTAAAAGCCAGCTCTTTAGCCCTGTGCTAAATAGTGGTAATTCGACATTGCTCTGCCTGTGTCACAGTTAAAATGGGCACAACAATGTCAGATTAGGAAGGGCCGCACCCAATTACCACTCCGCTCTTTTGAATTCTGGAGGCGACAACACATTGGCCAAGACGCAGGGGGGAACCCGCTTGCTCGTCTTCAAATAGTGGTGTGGGATTGCTTATGTTCGATTTGAAAGGGCAGATGGGGCCTTGTGTTAATGCCTCAGCAACCGCACAGTGCAGCACCCACTCATTCCTGCTTAGGCGGTTTGGTCGAGATTTTGTGCTCAAGCCTTTGGAGTCGGGCTTGAATATTCTGATTCAGAGGGGAGAATGCCACCAGAGAATGCTCTGCTCTGAGGCCCCACCTCCTTCAAGAAGACCACCATAATAGCAGTACCAAAGAAGAACAAGGTAGCCAGCCTCAACGACTACCGACCGGTGGCCCTGACGTCTGTTATCATGAAATGCTTCGAGCGGCTAGTCCTGAGACAGATCACTGCCAGCCTCCCTGATGGTCTCAATCCACTGCAGTTTGCCTATCACTGCAACCAGTCCACAGCAGATGCTATCTCCCTGGCTCTACATTCAACACTCGAACACCTCGACAACAAGGGCACCTATGTAAGACTGCTGTCCATAGACTACAGCTCCGTCTTCAACACCATTATCCCAACAAGACTAATAACCAAACTCTGCAATCTTGGACTTGACCCCTCCCTGTGCAGCTGGATCCTCGACTTCCTCACCAACAGACCGCAATCTGTCAAGATAGGCAACAGCACCTCCTCCACAATAGTCCTCAACACTGGGGCCCTGCAAGGATGTGTTTCAGTCCTCTACTGTACTCCCTATACACACATGACTGTGTGGCAAGATTTAACTCCAACTTAATCTATAGGTTTGCTGATGATATGACTGTGGTGGGCCTTATCTCAAACAACGATGAATCAGACCACAGAAGGGAGATAAATCACTTGGTTCCATGGTGTACTGAAAATATCTCTAAATGTTGGAAAGACCAAGGTACTGATCATCGACTTCAAGAAGCGTAGCACGACACTCACTCCTGTCTGGCTCCGAAGTGGAGATGGTCGATAGCTTTAAGTTCCTGGGAGTCACCATCACCAAAAGTCAGTTCTGCTCCACAAACGTTGATGCAACAGTCAAAAAAGCTCAACAATGTCTCTATTTCCTATGGAAGCTAAAGAAATTTGGCAAGTCTGCATCGACTCTCTGTGGTAAACCACTGTATTGTATTATACCTGCTGTATGTAACATGCCTGGGCTTGCCCCTGCTGGCCGCCATCTTTGAATCACCCCGCCACCTCCCGGAACCCCAAATCAATGATGGCCGTCCGGATCAACGGCCACGAGACGACCTGCCTTTTCGACTCCGGGAGCACAGAGAGTTTCATTCATCCAGATACGGTAAGGCACTGCTCCCTCCCAATCTTACCCGCGACCCAGAAAATCTCCCTGGCTTCCGAATCGCATACCGTGGAAGTCTGGGGGTACTGTGTTGCAACCCTTACAGTACGGGGCGTTGAGTACTAAAACTTCAATCTCTACGTCCTCCCACAACTCTGCGCTGCTGTGCTACTGGGGCTCGATTTCCAATGCCATCTCAAAAGTGTTACCTTGGAGTTCAATGGATCCCTGCCCCCCCTCACCGTCTGTCGCCTCTCGACCCTTAAGGTCGCCCCACCCCCGCTCTTCGCTAACCTCACCCCACACTGTAAGCCCGTCGCCAGTAGGAGCAGACGATACAGTGCTCGGGACAAGGCCTTTATCAGGTCGGAGGTCCAGCGACTCCTGCGGGAAGGGATCATAGAGGCCAGGACGAGTCCCTGGAGAGCTCAAGTGGTGGTCGTCAAGACTGGGGAGAAGCACCGGTTGGTCTTCTCCACCATTGATCTGAAGTCCGCGTACCACCAGCTCCCTATCCGCCCGGAGGACCGCCAATACACTGCCTTCGAGGCAGATGGCCGCCTCTATCACTTCCTCAAGGTCCCCTTCGGCGTCACCAATGGGATCTCGGTCTTCCAACGGGAGATGGACTGAATGGTTGACCAGAACGAGCTGCGGGCCACGTTCCCGTATCTGGATAATGTCACCATCTGAGGCCATGACCAGCAGGACTATGGGCGAAATTCTCCAGTATTGGCACGATGTCCGCCGATCGGCGCCAAAAACGGCGCAAATCAGTTGGGCATCGCGCCGCCCCAAAGGTGCGTAATCCTCCGCATCTTGGGGGGCCAAGCCCTAACCTTGAGGGGCTAGGCCCGCGCCGGACTGATTTCCGCCCCGCCAGCTGTCGGAAGTGCCGGGCGGCGCATGCGCGGGAGCGTTAGCGGCCGCTCACGGCATCCCCGCGCATGCGCTGTGGAGGGAGTCTCTTCTGCCTCCGCCATGGTGGAGACCGTGGCGAAGGCGGAAGGAAAAGGGTGCCCCCACAGCACAGGCCCGCCCGCGGATCGGTGGGCCCTGATCGCGGGCCAGGCCATCCCCCGGGGCCAGATCGCCCCGCGCGCCCCCCCCCCCCCCAGGACCCCGGAGCCCGCCCGCGCCGCCTTGTCCCGCCTGTAAGGTAGGTGGTTTAATCTACGCTGGTGGGACAGGCATTCTAGCAGCGGGACTTCGGCCCATCCGTGCCGGAGAATCGCGGGGGAGGGTCCCGCCAACTGGCGCGGTGTGATTCCCACCCCCGCCGAATATCCGGTGCCGGAGAATTCAGCAACCGGCGGGGGCGGGATTCACGCCAGCCCCCGGCGATTCTCCGACCCGTCGGGGGGTCGGAGAATCTCGCCTCATGACACTAACCTCCAAAAATCCCTCCACACCGCCAAGCTCCTTAACCTCATGTACAATAAGGAGAAATGTGTTTTCTGCACAACCCGCCTAGCCATCCTTGGCTACGTTGTGGAAAATGGAGTCCTCGGGCCCGACCCCGACCGCATGCGCCCCCTTCTGGAACTTCCCCTTCCCCACCGCCTCAAGGCCCTGAAGAGATGCCTGGGGTTCTTTTCCTACTATGCCCAGTGGGTCCAATTATGCGGACAAGGCCCGTCCACTTATTAAATCCACCCTTTTTCCCCTGACGGCTGAGGCCCGCCTGGCCTTCAACCGCATCAAAGCAGATATTGCCAAGGCTGCAATGCACGCAGTAGACTAGTCCATCCCGTTCCAGGTGGAGAGCGATGTGTCCGACTTTGCCCTGGCCGCTACCCTCAACCAGGCGGGCAGGCCCATGGCTTTCTTCTCCCATACCCTCCAGTGCTCCAAAATTCAACACACCTCCGTCGAAAAGGAAGCCCAACCCATTGTGGAAGCTGTGCGACATTGGAGGCATTACCTGGCCGGCAGGCGATTCACTCTCCTCACTGACCAACGGTCGGTGGCCTTCATGTTCAATAACACACAGTGGGGCAAGGTCAAGAATGACAAGATCCTAAGGTGGAGGATCGAACTCTCCACCTATGATTATGAATAATATCTTGTATCGACCTGGGAAGCTCAATGAGCCCCCAGATTCCCTATCCCACGGTACATGTGCCAGCGCACAAGTAAACTGACTTCTGGCCCTCCACAATGACCTCTGTCACCCTGGGGTCACCCGATTTTTCCACTTTATCAAGGCCCGCAACCCGCCTTACTCCATCGAGGAGGTCAGGACCATGACCAGGGACTGGCAGGTCTGTGCGGAGTGCAAACCACACTTCTATCGGCCAGACAGAGCACACCTGGTAAAGGCCTCCCGCCCCTTTGAGCGCCTCAGCGTCAATTTCAAAGTGCCCCTCCCCTCCACTGACCGTAACGTGTACTTCCTCAACATCATTGATGAGTACTCACGTTTCCCTTTCGCCATCCCATGCCCTGGTCTACCACAGTCATCAAGGCCCTGCACGGCCTCTTCACCTTGTCCGGTTTCCCCAACTCCATCCATAGTGATCGGGGTTCCTCCTTCATGAGTGATGAACTGCTTAGCAAGGACATCGCCTCAAGCAGGACTACCAGCTACAGCCCCTGGGGAAACGGACAGGTGGAGAGGGAGAACGCGACGGTCTGGAAGGCCGTCATTCTTGCCCTACGGTCTAGAAGTCTCCCTGTCTCCCGCTGGCAGGAGTTCCTTCCTGATGTGCTCCACTCCATCCGGTCGCTCCTGTGTACCGCCACCAATGTGACCCCTCATGAGAGAATGTTTGTCTTTCCCAGGAAGTCCACCTCAGGGGTCTCGCTCCCATCCTGGCTGACGGTCCCAGGGCCCGTCCTCCGGGAGCATGCAAGGAGTCATAAGTTGGATCCCCTGGTCGAAAGGGTCTATCTCCTCCATGCTAACCCCCAATATGCCTACGTGGCACACCATGAAGGGCGGGAGGACACAGTCTCCCTTTGGGATTTGGCACCCGCAGGTGCCCCAGCGACCATCACGACTACCCCCGACCCTACACCTTCTCCCTCTATTGCTACCCATGATGCACCAGGGCCACGGCATACTCCGCTAGTCCCAGTGCACGGCACGCCAGAGCCTCAGGGTCCGTCGCCAGGCACTCATCTACTTGGTGACGCAGAAGACGACATGCAGGCCTCAACACTTCATCCGACTCCAGAATCCACACCATAGCCGGGACTGCGGCGGTCACAGTGGAAAGTCAAAGCCCCCGACAGGCTCGATATATAATTCAACCCATCCACTTCACCTCCGCCGGACTCCTTTTTAACAGGGGGTGAATGTGGTAAACCACTGTATTGCATTATACCTGCTGTATGTAACATGCCTGGGCTTGCTCCTGCTGGCTCCGCCTGTGGCTCCTCCCATCGGGCTCAGATATAAAGGTGGCCAACCTCCGGCCCTGCCTTCAGTCTGGGGCTGGTTGCCAGCAGGTATCTTTAAGCTAATTAAAGCCACAGTTTCACAGTCAACTCATCTTCTGTTGTTATTGATGGTACATCACTCTCACAAACATCTACAGATGTGCGATAGAGAGCATCCTATCCGGCTGCATCACAGCTTGGTATGGTGTGGTAGTATGCATTAGGGGTCATGTGGGACTGTGAAGCCATGATGTCATTGGCTGATAGATCCCGGGTCCTGGTTGGACGTTGACCTCTAGGCCTTCAGGGCGGAGTATAAGTACCTGGAGCCCTCCCCCGCAGGTAGTCTACTACTGAACTGCGGGGGAAACAGTCACGCTTAATAAAGCCTCATCGACTTCACTCTATTCGTCTCTCGGAGTCTTTGTGCGCTACAATTTATTAAGCGTGACTAAAAAGGACTATGGAGCTCAGGATCATCCCGGAATGCCTGAGGATCAGCCCCCACGCAGTGAACGCGGCAGCAGCTTTCCAGCACTGGCAGACTTGTTTCGAGGCCTACCTCAGAACGGCCACCGGCCGGGTCACAGAAGACCAAAAACTACAGGTCCTGCACTCGAGGTTAAGCACGGAGATTTTCTCTTTCATCGAAGACGCAGAGGATTTCCAGACGGCGTTCGCAGCACTGAAAAGTCTCTATGTCCGCCCAGTAAACCAGATCTACGCTCGCTATCAACTCGCAATGAGACGGCAAAGTCCCGGAGAATCGATAGATGAATTCTACGCCGCGCTACTAATTTTGGGACGAGCCTGCAGCTGCCCGTCGGTGAACGCAATTGAACACACGGACATGTTAATGCGCGATGCTTTTGTGGCAGGTATGAACTCCTCCCAAATCCGCCAAAGACTTCTAGAAAAAGAGTCGCTAGGACTCTCAGAGGCACGGGCCCTATCAGCCTCCCTAGACGTGGCTGCGCGAAATACCCGCGCCTATGGCCCCGACCGCGCGGCAGCCCATTGGGCTCCGTACGTACCCGTCGCGACAAACCCCCCCCCCCCGGACACCCCACAGGCTTCCGCGGTCCAAACGCCAAGTCGCACCGGGGGCGCCCGCTGCTATTTCTGCGGCCAGGCAAAACACCCTCGGCAGCACTGCCCGGCCCGCGCAGCGATCTGCAAGAGCTGCGGAAAAAAGGGCCATTTCGCGGTTGTGTGCCGGTCCCGCGAGGTCGCCGCTGTCCCGGGAGAACAGGGAGCCCTGCACGCCGCTTACGCTCCCCAACCCCCCCCCCCCCGCGCCCCATGTATGACCCGCCGGCGCTACCAATTTGGGTCCCGACCACCGCTGTCCCCAGAGATGAGGGAGCCCCGCGCGTTCCTAACGCTCCCCAACCCCCCCAGCGCCCCATGTGCGACCCGCAGGCGCAGCCATTTTGGGTCCCGGCCACCACGAGGGGAGGAAGGGCGTCGCCATCTTGGACCACCCCAGACCTGTACGACACACGGGGGTGGCCATTTTGTCCACCCCGCCGCCAACTTGTGACTCCCCAGCCATGTGCGATGCATGGGGGCAGCCATTGTGTTCAACCCCGACGCCATCTTGGACGGCAACAACGGACCGCAGTGTCGACGGCTCCACGGGTTTCGAAGAAGACGCTCAACTACTACAACCACGTCTCGCTTCAATAACACTGGACCAAGCTCGGCCCCGGACACTCCAGACAACGACGACAACGGTGCTGATAAATGGGCACGAGACACCATGCCTAGTCGACTCCGGGAGCACGGAGAGCTTTATCCACCCCGACACGGTAAGACGCTGTTCTTTGACCACCCACCCCAGCGCACAAAAGATTTCCCTAGCTGCAGGATCCCACTCCGTACAAATCAAAGGCTTCTGCATAGTTACCCTAACGGTGCAGGGGAGGGAGTTCAAAAACTACAGGCTCTACGTCCTTCCCCAACTCTGCGCCCCCACATTACTGGGATTAGACTTCCAGTGCAATCTACAGAGCCTTACCTTCAAATTATGCGGCTCAATACCCCCACTCACTATCTGGGCCTCGCAGCCCTCAAGGTGCAACCCCCGTCCTTGTTTGCAAACCTCACCCCGGATTGCAAACCCGTCGCCACTAGGAGCAGACGGTACAGCGCCCAGGACCGGACCTTCATTCGGTCCGAAGTCCAGCGGCTACTAAAGGAAGGCATAATCCAGGCCAGCAATAGTCCCTGGAGAGCACAGGTGGTAGTAGTAAAGACAGGGGAGAAGCAAAGGATGGTCATAGACTATAGCCAGACCATCAACAGGTACACACAACTAGACGCGTACCCTCTCCCCCGCATATCCGACATGGTCAATCGGATTGCCCAATATAAAGTCTTCTCCACCGTGGACCCCATGTCCGCCTACCATCAGCTCCCCATCCGCCCAAGTGACCGCAAGTACACAGCCTTCGAGGCAGACGGGCGATTATACCATTTCCTAAGGGTCCCATTTGGCGTCACAAACGGGGTCTCGGTCTTCCAACGAGCGATGGACCGAATGGTTGATCAACACGGGCTGCGGGCCACGTTCCCGTATCTCGACAATGTAACCATCTGCGGCCACGATCAGCAGGACCACGACGCCAACCTCCCAAAATTCCTCCAGACCGCTAAAGCCTTGAACCTCACGTACAACGAGGGCAAGTACGTTTTTAGCACCAACCGGCTAGCCATCCTGGGCTACGTAGTGCGCAATGGGATAATAGGCCCCGACCCCGAACGTATGCGCGCCCTCATGGAATTTCCCCTCCCGCACTGCTCAAAAGCCCTGAAACGCTGCCTGGGGTTTTTTTCATACTACGCCCAGTGGGTCCCCCAGTACGCAGACAAGGCCCGCCCCCTAATACAGACCACGACCTTCCCGCTGTCGACAGAGGCTTGCCAGGCCTTCAGCTGCATCAAAGCGGATATCGCAAAGGCCACGATGCGCGCCATCGACGAGTCCCTCCCCTTCCAGGTCGAGAGCGACGCCTCCGAAGTAGCTCGAGCGGCCACCCTTAACCAAGCGGGCAGACCCGTGGCCTTTTTCTCCCGAACCCTCCACGCTTCAGAAATCCGCCACACCTCAGTGGAAAAGGAAGCCCAAGCCATAGTGGAACCTGTGCGACATTGGAGGCATTATCTGGCCGGCAGGAGAT